>NC_090446.1:1401032740-1402242059 GCF_031143425.1 Pleurodeles waltl | reverse complement strand
TAAAAATGATACCTCACTTGTGTGGGTAGGCCTAGCGCCCGCGACAGGAAACGCCCCAAAGCGCAACGTGGACACATCCAAAATTTTGGAAGAAAACAGAGGTGTTTTTTGCGAAGTGCCTACCTGTAGATTTTGGCCTCTAGCTCAGCCGGCACCTAGGGAAACCTACCAAACCTGTGCATTTCTGAAAACTAGAGACCTAGGGGAATCCAAGGAGGGGTGACTTGCGGGGCTCAGACCAGGTTCTGTTACCCAGAGTCCTTTGCAAACCTCAAAATTTGGCTAAAAAAACACATGTTCCTCAAAGTTCTGTGGCAGAAAGTTCTGGAATCTGACAGGAGCCACAAATTTCCTTCCACCCAGCGCTTCCCCATGTCTCCCGATAAAAATGATACCTCACTTGTGTGGGTAGGCCTAGCGCCCGCGACAGGAAACGCCCCAAAGCGCAACGTGGATACGTCCAAAATTTTTGAAGAAAACAGAGGTGTTTTTTGCAAAGTGCCTACCTGTAGATTTTGGCCTCTAGCTCAGTCGGCACCTAGGGAAACCTACCAAACCTGTGCATTTCTGAAAACTAGAGACCTAGGGGAATCCAAGGAGGGGTGACTTGCGGGGCTCGGACCAGGTTCTGTTACCCAGAATCCTTTGCAAACCTCAAAATGTGGCTAAAAAAACACATGTTCCTCACATTTCTGTGGCAGAAAGTTCAGGAATCTGAGAGGAGCCACAAATTTCCTTCCACCCAGCGTTCCCCCAAGTCTCCAGATAAAAATGATACCTCACTTGTGTGGGTAGGCCTAGCGCCCGCGACAGGAAACGCCCCAAAGCGCAACGTGGACACATCCAAAATTTTGGAAGAAAACAGAGGTGTTTTTTGCGAAGTGCCTACCTGTAGATTTTGGCCTCTAGCTCAGCCGGCACCTAGGGAAACCACCAAACCTGTGCATTTCTGAAAACTAGAGACCTAGGGGAATCCAAGGAGGGGTGACTTGCGAGGCTCGGACCAGGTTCTGTTACCCAGAGTCCTTTGCAAACCTCAAAATTTGGCTAAAAAAACACATGTTCCTCACATTTCTGTGGCAGAAAGTTCTGGAATCTGAGAGGAGCCACAAATTTCCTTCCAACCAGCGTTTCCCCAAGTCTCCCGATAAAAATGATACCTCACTTGTGTGGGTAGGCCTAGCGCCCGCGACAGGAAACGCCCCAAAGCGCAACGTGGACACATCCAAAATTTTGGAAGAAAACAGAGGTGTTTTTTGCGAAGTGCCTACCTGTAGATTTTGGCCTCTAGCTCAGCCGGCACCTAGGGCAAACCTACCAATCCTGTGCATTTCTGAAAACTAGAGACCTAGGGGAATCCAATGGAGGGGTGACTTGCGGGGCTCGGACCAGGTTCTGTTACCCAGAATCCTTTGCAAACCTCAAAATGTGGCTAAAAAAACACATGTTCCTCACATTTCTGTGGCAGAAAGTTCATGAATCTGAGAGGAGCCACAAATTTCCTTCCACCCAGCGTTCCCCCAAGTCTCCCGATAAAAATGATACCTCACTTGTGTGGGTAGGCCTAGCGCCCGCGACAGGAAACGCCCCAAAGCGCAACGTGGACACATCCAAAATTTTGGAAGAAAACAGAGGTGTTTTTTGCGAAGTGCCTACCTGTAGATTTTGGCATCTAGCTCAGCCGGCACCTAGGGACACCTACCAAACCTGTGCATTTCTGAAAACTAGAGACCTAGGGGAATCCAAGGAGGGGTGACTTGCGGGGCTCAGACCAGGTTCTGTTACCCAGAGTCCTTTGCAAACCTCAAAATTTGGCTAAAAAAACACATGTTCCTCACAGTTCTGTGGCAGAAAGTTCTGGAATCTGAGAGGAGCCACAAATTTCCTTCCACCCAGCGCTTCCCCATGTCTCCCGATAAAAATGATACCTCACTTGTGTGGGTAGGCCTAGCGCCCGCGACAGGAAACGTCCCAAAGCGCAACGTGGACACGTCCAAAATTTTGGAAGAAAACAGAGGTGTTTTTTGCAACGTGCCTACCTGTAGATTTTGGGCTCTAGCTCAGCCGGCACTTAGGGAAACCTACCAAACCTGTGCATTTCTGAAAACTAGAGACCTAGGGGAATCCAAGGAGGGGTGACTTGCGGGGCTCGGACCAGGTTCTGTTACCCAGAATCCTTTGCAAACCTCAAAATGTGGTTAAAAAAACACATGTTCCTCACATTTCTGTGGCAGAAAGTTCAGGAATCTGAGAGGAGCCACAAATTTCCTTCCACCCAGCGTTCCCCCAAGTCTCCAGATAAAAATGATACCTCACTTGTGTGGGTAGGCCTAGCGCCCGCGACAGGAAACGCCCCAAAGCGCAACGTGGACACATCCAAAATTTTGGAAGAAAACAGAGGTGTTTTTTGCGAAGTGCCTACCTGTAGATTTTGGCCTCTAGCTCAGCCGGCACCTAGGGAAACCTACCAAACCTGTGCATTTCTGAAAACTAGAGACCTAGGGGAATCCAAGGAGGGGTGACTTGCGAGGCTCGGACCAGGTTCTGTTACCCAGTGTCCTTTGCAAACCTCAAAATTTGGCTAAAAAAACACATGTTCCTCACATTTCTGTGGCAGAAAGTTCAGGAATCTGAGAGGAGCCACAAATTTCCTTCCACCCAGCGTTCCCCCAAGTCCCCCGATAAAAATGATACCTCACTTGTGTGGGTAGTCCTAGCGCCCGCGACAGGAAACACCCCAAAGCGCAACGTGGACACATCCAAAATTTTGGAAGAAAACAGAGGTGTTTTTTGCGAAGTGCCTACCTGTAGATTTTGGCCTCCAGCTCAGCCGACACCTAAGGAAACCTACCAAACCTGTGCATTTCTGAAAACTAGAGACCTAGGGGAATCCAAGGAGGGGTGACTTGCGGGGCTCGGACCAGGTTCTGTTACCCAGAATCCTTTGCAAACCTCAAAATTTGGCTAAATAAACACATGTTCCTCACATTTCTGTGGCAGAAAGTTCTGGAATCTGATAGGAGCCCCAAATTTCCTTACACCCAGCGTTCCCCCAAGTCTCCCGATAAAAATGATACCTCACTTGTGTGGGTAGGCCTAGCGCCCGCGACAGGAAACGCCGCAAAGCGCAACGTGGACACATCCAAAATTTTGGAAGAAAACAGAGGTGTTTTTTGCGAAGTGCCTACCTGTAGATTTTGGCCTCTAGCTCAGCCGGCACCTAGGGAAACCTACCAAACCTGTGCATTTCTGAAAACTAGAGACCTAGGGGAATCCAAGGAGGGGTGGCTTGCGGGGCTCGGACCAGGTTCTGTTACCCAGAATCCTTTGCAAACCTCAAAATTTGGCTAAAAAAACACATGTTCCTCACATTTCTATGGCAGAAAGATCTGGAATCTGAGAGGAGCCACAAATTTCCTTCCAACCAGCGTTCCCCCAAGTCTCCCGATAAAAATGATACCTCACTTGTGTGGGTAGGCCTAGCGCCCGCGTCAGGAAACGCCCCAAAGCGCAACGTGGACACATCCAAAATTTTGGAAGAAAACAGAGGTGTTTTTTGCGAAGTGCCTACCTGTAGATTTTGGCCTCTAGCTCAGCCGGCACCTAGGGACACCTACCAAACCTGTGCATTTCTGAAAACTAGAGACCTAGGGGAATCCAAGGAGGGGTAACTTGCGGGGCTCAGACCAGGTTCTGTTACCCAGAGTCCTTTGCAAACCTCAAAATTTGGCTAAAAAAACACATGTTCCTCACAGTTCTGTGGCAGAAAGTTCTGGAATCTGACAGGAGCCACAAATTTCCTTCCACCCAGCGCTTCCCCATGTCTCCCGATAAAAATGATACCTCACTTGTGTGGGTAGGCCTAGCGCCCGCGACAGGAAACGCCCCAAAGCGCAACGTGGACACGTCCAAAATTTTTGAAGAAAACAGAGGTGTTTTTTGCAAAGTGCCTACCTGTAGATTTTGGCCTCTAGCTCAGCCGGCACCTAGGGAAACCTACCAAACCTGTGCATTTCTGAAAACTAGAGACCTAGGGGAATCCAAGGTGGGGTGACTTGCGGGGCTCGGACCAGGTTCTGTTACCCAGAATCCTTTGCAAACCTCAAAATGTGGCTAAAAAAACACATGTTCCTCACATTTCTGTGGCAGAAAGTTCAGGAATCTGAGAGGAGCCACAAATTTCCTTCCACCCAGCGTTCCCCCAAGTCTCCAGATAAAAATGATACCTCACTTGTGTGGGTAGGCCTAGCGCCCGCGACAGGAAACGCCCCAAAGCGCAACGTGGACACATCCAAAATTTTGGAAGAAAACAGAGGTGTTTTTTGCGAAGTGCCTACCTGTAGATTTTGGCCTCCAGCTCAGCCGACACCTAAGGAAACCTACCAAACCTGTGCATTTCTGAAAACTAGAGACCTAGGGGAATCCAAGGAGGGGTGACTTGCGGGGCTCGGACCAGGTTCTGTTACCCAGAATCCTTTGCAAACCTCAAAATTTGGCTAAATAAACACATGTTCCTCACATTTCTGTGGCAGAAAGTTCTGGAATCTGATAGGAGCCCCAAATTTCCTTACACCCAGCGTTCCCCCAAGTCTCCCGATAAAAATGATACCTCACTTGTGTGGGTAGGCCTAGCGCCCGCGACAGGAAACGCCGCAAAGCGCAACGTGGACACATCCAAAATTTTGGAAGAAAACAGAGGTGTTTTTTGCGAAGTGCCTACCTGTAGATTTTGGCCTCTAGCTCAGCCGGCACCTAGGGAAACCTACCAAACCTGTGCATTTCTGAAAACTAGAGACCTAGGGGAATCCAAGGAGGGGTGGCTTGCGGGGCTCGGACCAGGTTCTGTTACCCAGAATCCTTTGCAAACCTCAAAATTTGGCTAAAAAAACACATGTTCCTCACATTTCTATGGCAGAAAGATCTGGAATCTGAGAGGAGCCACAAATTTCCTTCCAACCAGCGTTCCCCCAAGTCTCCCGATAAAAATGATACCTCACTTGTGTGGGTAGGCCTAGCGCCCGCGTCAGGAAACGCCCCAAAGCGCAACGTGGACACATCCAAAATTTTGGAAGAAAACAGAGGTGTTTTTTGCGAAGTGCCTACCTGTAGATTTTGGCCTCTAGCTCAGCCGGCACCTAGGGACACCTACCAAACCTGTGCATTTCTGAAAACTAGAGACCTAGGGGAATCCAAGGAGGGGTAACTTGCGGGGCTCAGACCAGGTTCTGTTACCCAGAGTCCTTTGCAAACCTCAAAATTTGGCTAAAAAAACACATGTTCCTCACAGTTCTGTGGCAGAAAGTTCTGGAATCTGACAGGAGCCACAAATTTCCTTCCACCCAGCGCTTCCCCATGTCTCCCGATAAAAATGATACCTCACTTGTGTGGGTAGGCCTAGCGCCCGCGACAGGAAACGCCCCAAAGCGCAACGTGGACACGTCCAAAATTTTTGAAGAAAACAGAGGTGTTTTTTGCAAAGTGCCTACCTGTAGATTTTGGCCTCTAGCTCAGCCGGCACCTAGGGAAACCTACCAAACCTGTGCATTTCTGAAAACTAGAGACCTAGGGGAATCCAAGGAGGGGTGACTTGCGGGGCTCGGACCAGGTTCTGTTACCCAGAATCCTTTGCAAACCTCAAAATGTGGCTAAAAAAACACATGTTCCTCACATTTCTGTGGCAGAAAGTTCAGGAATCTGAGAGGAGCCACAAATTTCCTTCCACCCAGCGTTCCCCCAAGTCTCCAGATAAAAATGATACCTCACTTGTGTGGGTAGGCCTAGCGCCCGCGACAGGAAACGCCCCAAAGCGCAACGTGGACACATCCAAATTTTTGAAAGAAAACAGAGGTGTTTTTTGCGAAGTGCCTACCTGTAGATTTTGGCCTCCACCTCAGCCGGCACCTAGGGAAACCTACCAAACCTGTGCATTTCTGAAAACTAGAGACCTAGGGGAATCGAAGGAGGGGTAACTTGCGGGGCTCGGACCAGGTTCTGTTACCCAGAATCCTTTGCAAACCTCAAAATTTGGCTAAACAAACATATGTTCCTCACATTTCTGTGGCAGAAAGTTCTGGAATCTGAGAGGAGCCACAAATGTCCTTCCACCCAGCGTTCCCCCAAGTCTCCCGATAAAAATGATACCTCACTTGTGTGGGTAGGCCTAGCACCCGCGACAGGAAACGCCCCAAAGCGCAACGTGGACACATCGAAATCTTTTAAAGAAAACAGAGGTGTTTTTTGCGAAGTGCCTACCTGTAGATTTTGGCCTCTAGCTCAGCCGGCACCCAGGGAAACCTACCAAACCTGTGCATTTCTGAAAACTAGAGACCTAGGGGATTCCAAGATGGGGTGACTTGCGGGGCTCGGACCAGGTTCTGTTACCCAGAATCCTTTGCAAACCTCAAAATTTGGCTAAAAAAACACATGTTCCTCACATTTCTGTGGCAGAACGTTCTGGAATCTGAGAGGAGCCACGAATTTCCTTCCACCCAGCGTTCCCCCAAGTCTCCTGATAAAAATGATACCTCACTTGTGTGGGTAGGAATAGCGCCCGTGACAGGAAACGCCCCAAAGCGCAATGTGGACACATCCAAATTTTTGAAAGAAAACAGGAGGTGTTTTTTCCAAAGTGCCTACCTGTAGATTTTGGCCTCTAGCTCAGCCGGCACCTAGGGAAACCTACCAAACCTGTGCATTCCTGAAAACTAGAGACCTAGGGGATTCCAAGATGGGGTGACTTGCGGGGCTCGGACCAGGTTCTGTTACCCAGAATCCTTTGCAAACCTCAAAATTTGGCTAAAAAAACACATGTTCCTCACATTTCTGTGGCAGAAAGTTCTGGAATCTGAGAGGAGCCACGAATTTCCTTCCACCCAGCGTTCCCCCAAGTCTCCTGATAAAAATGATACCTCACTTGTGTGGGTAGGCCTAGCGCCCGCGACAGGAAATGCCCCAAAGCGCAATGTGGACACATCCAAATTTTTGAAAGAAAACAGGAGGTGTTTTTTCCAAAGTGCCTACCTGTAGATTTTGGCCTCTAGCTCAGCCGGCACCTAGGGAAACCTACCAAACCTGTGCATTTCTGAAAACTAGAGACCTAGGGGAATCCAAGGAGGGGTGACTTGCGAGCTCGGACCAGGTTCTGTTACCCAGAATCCTTTGCAAACCTCAAAATTTGGCTAAAAAAACACATGCTGCTCACATTTCTGTGGCAGAAAGTTCTGGAATCTGAAAGGAGCCACAAATTTCCTTCCACCCAGCGTTCCCCCAAGTCTCCCTATAAAAATGATACCTCACTTGTGTGGGTAGGCCTAGCGCCTGCGACAGGAAACGCCCCAAATCGCAACGTGGACACATCCAAATTTTTGAAAGAAAACAGAGGTGTTTTTTGCGAAGTGCCTACCTGTAGATTTTGGCCTCTAGCTCAGCCGGCACCTAGGGAAACCTACCAAACCTGTGCATTTCTGAAAACTAGAGACCTAGGGGAATCCAAGGAGGGGTGGCTTGCGGGGCTCGGACCAGGTTCTGTTACCCAGAATCCTTTGCAAACCTCAAAATTTGGCTAAAAAAACACATGTTCCTCACAGTTCTGTGGCAGAAAGTTCTGGAATCTGACAGGAGCCACAAATTTCCTTCCACCCAGCGCTTCCCCATGTCTCCCGATAAAAATGATACCTCACTTGTGTGGGTAGGCCTAGCGCCCGCGACAGGAAACGCCCCAAAGCGCAACGTGGACACGTCCAAAATTTTTGAAGAAAACAGAGGTGTTTTTTGCAAAGTGCCTACCTGTAGATTTTGGCCTCTAGCTCAGCCGGCACCTAGGGAAACCTACCAAACCTGTGCATTTCTGAAAACTAGAGACCTAGGGGAATCCAAGGAGGGGTGACTTGCGGGGCTCGGACCAGGTTCTGTTACCCAGAATCCTTTGCAAACCTCAAAATGTGGCTAAAAAAACACATGTTCCTCACATTTCTGTGGCAGAAAGTTCAGGAATCTGAGAGGAGCCACAAATTTCCTTCCACCCAGCGTTCCCCCAAGTCTCCAGATAAAAATGATACCTCACTTGTGTGGGTAGGCCTAGCGCCCGCGACAGGAAACGCCCCAAAGCGCAACGTGGACACATCCAAAATTTTGGAAGAAAACAGAGGTGTTTTTTGCGAAGTGCCTACCTGTAGATTTTGGCCTCTAGCTCAGCCGGCACCTAGGGAAACCTACCAAACCTGTGCATTTCTGAAAACTAGAGACCTAGGGGAATCCAAGGAGGGGTGACTTGCGAGGCTCGGACCAGGTTCTGTTACCCAGAGTCCTTTGCAAACCTCAAAATTTGGCTAAAAAAACACATGTTCCTCACATTTCTGTGGCAGAAAGTTCAGGAATCTGAGAGGAGCCACAAATTTCCTTCCACCCAGCGTTCCCCCAAGTCCCCCGATAAAAATGATACCTCACTTGTGTGGGTAGTCCTAGCGCCCGCGACAGGAAACACCCCAAAGCGCAACGTGGACACATCCACAATTTTGGAAGAAAACAGAGGTGTTTTTTGCGAAGTGCCTACCTGTAGATTTTGGCCTCTAGCTCAGCCGGCACCTAGGGAAACCTACCAAACCTGTGCATTTCGGAAAACTAGAGACCTAGGGGAATCCAAGGAGGGGTGACTTGCGGGGCTCAGACCAGGTTCTGTTACCCAGAATCCTTTGCAAACCTCAAAATGTTGCTAAAAAAACACATGTTCCTCACATTTCTGTGGCAAAAAGTTCTAGAATCTGAGAGGAGCCACAAATTTCCTTCCACCCAGCGTTCCCCCAAGTCTCCCGATAAAAATGATACCTCACTTGTGTGGGTAGGCCTAGCGCCCGCGACAGGAAACGCCCCAAAGCGCAACGTGGACACATCCAAAATTTTGGAAGAAAACAGAGGTGTTTTTTGCGAAGTGCCTACCTGTAGATTTTGGCCTCTAGCTCAGCCGGCACCTAGGGAAACCTACCAAACATGTGCATTTCTGAAAACTAGAGACCTAGGGGAATCCAAGGAGGGGTGACTTGCGAGGCTCGCACCAGGTTCTGAAACCCAGAGTCCTTTGCAAACCTCAAAATTTGGCTAAAAAAACACATGTTCCTCACATTTCTGTGGCAGAAAGTTCTGGAATCTGAGAGGAGCCACAAATTTCCTTCCAACCAGCGTTTCCCCAAGTCTCCCGATAAAAATGATACCTCACTTGTGTGGGTAGGCCTAGCGCCCGCGACAGGAAACGCCCCAAAGCGCAACGTGGACACATCCAAAATTTTGGAAGAAAACAGAGGTGTTTTTTGCGAAGTGCCTACCTGTAGATTTTGGCCTCTAGCTCAGCCGGCACCTAGGGCAAACCTACCAATCCTGTGCATTTCTGAAAACTAGAGACCTAGGGGAATCCAAGGAGGGGTGACTTGCGGGGCTCGGACCAGGTTCTGTTACCCAGAATCCTTTGCAAACCTCAAAATGTGGCTAAAAAAACACATGTTCCTCACATTTCTGTGGCAGAAAGTTCATGAATCTGAGAGGAGCCACAAATTTCCTTCCACCCAGCGTTCCCCCAAGTCTCCCGATAAAAATGATACCTCACTTGTGTGGGTAGGCCTAGCGCCCGCGACAGGAAACGCCCCAAAGCGCAACGTGGACACATCCAAAATTTTGGAAGAAAACAGAGGTGTTTTTTGCGAAGTGCCTACCTGTAGATTTTGGCATCTAGCTCAGCCGGCACCTACGGACACCTACCAAACCTGTGCATTTCTGAAAACTAGAGACCTAGGGGAATCCAAGGAGGGGTGACTTGCGGGGCTCAGACCAGGTTCTGTTACCCAGAGTCCTTTGCAAACCTCAAAATTTGGCTAAAAAAACACATGTTCCTCACAGTTCTGTGGCAGAAAGTTCTGGAATCTGAGAGGAGCCACAAATTTCCTTCCACCCAGCGCTTCCCCATGTCTCCCGATAAAAATGATACCTCACTTGTGTGGGTAGGCCTAGCGCCCGCGACAGGAAACGTCCCAAAGCGCAACGTGGACACGTCCAAAATTTTGGAAGAAAACAGAGGTGTTTTTTGCAACGTGCCTACCTGTAGATTTTGGGCTCTAGCTCAGCCGGCACTTAGGGAAACCTACCAAACCTGTGCATTTCTGAAAACTAGAGACCTAGGGGAATCCAAGGAGGGGTGACTTGCGGGGCTCGGACCAGGTTCTGTTACCCAGAATCCTTTGCAAACCTCAAAATGTGGTTAAAAAAACACATGTTCCTCACATTTCTGTGGCAGAAAGTTCAGGAATCTGAGAGGAGCCACAAATTTCCTTCCACCCAGCGTTCCCCCAAGTCTCCAGATAAAAATGATACCTCACTTGTGTGGGTAGGCCTAGCGCCCGCGACAGGAAACGCCCCAAAGCGCAACGTGGACACATCCAAAATTTTGGAAGAAAACAGAGGTGTTTTTTGCGAAGTGCCTACCTGTAGATTTTGGCCTCTAGCTCAGCCGGCACCTAGGGAAACCTACCAAACCTGTGCATTTCTGAAAACTAGAGACCTAGGGGAATCCAAGGAGGGGTGACTTGCGAGGCTCGGACCAGGTTCTGTTACCCAGAGTCCTTTGCAAACCTCAAAATTTGGCTAAAAAAACGCATGTTCCTCACAGTTCTGTGGCAGAAAGTTCTGGAATCTGACAGGAGCCACAAATTTCCTTCCACCCAGCGCTTCCCCATGTCTCCCGATAAAAATGATACCTCACTTGTGTGGGTAGGCCTAGCGCCCGCGACAGGAAACGCCCCAAAGCGCAACGTGGACACGTCCAAAATTTTTGAAGAAAACAGAGGTGTTTTTTGCAAAGTGCCTACCTGTAGATTTTGGCCTCTAGCTCAGCCGGCACCTAGGGAAACCTACCAAACCTGTGCATTTCTGAAAACTAGAGACCTAGGGGAATCCAAGGAGGGGTGACTTGCGGGGCTCGGACCAGGTTCTGTTACCCAGAATCCTTTGCAAACCTCAAAATGTGGCTAAAAAAACACATGTTCCTCACATTTCTGTGGCAGAAAGTTCAGGAATCTGAGAGGAGCCACAAATTTCCTTCCACCCAGCGTTCCCCCAAGTCTCCAGATAAAAATGATACCTCACTTGTGTGGGTAGGCCTAGCGCCCGCGACAGGAAACGCCCCAAAGCGCAACGTGGACACATCCAAAATTTTGGAAGAAAACAGAGGTGTTTTTTGCGAAGTGCCTACCTGTAGATTTTGGCCTCCAGCTCAGCCGACACCTAAGGAAACCTACCAAACCTGTGCATTTCTGAAAACTAGAGACCTAGGGGAATCCAAGGAGGGGTGACTTGCGGGGCTCGGACCAGGTTCTGTTACCCAGAATCCTTTGCAAACCTCAAAATTTGGCTAAATAAACACATGTTCCTCACATTTCTGTGGCAGAAAGTTCTGGAATCTGATAGGAGCCCCAAATTTCCTTACACCCAGCGTTCCCCCAAGTCTCCCGATAAAAATGATACCTCACTTGTGTGGGTAGGCCTAGCGCCCGCGACAGGAAACGCCGCAAAGCGCAACGTGGACACATCCAAAATTTTGGAAGAAAACAGAGGTGTTTTTTGCGAAGTGCCTACCTGTAGATTTTGGCCTCTAGCTCAGCCGGCACCTAGGGAAACCTACCAAACCTGTGCATTTCTGAAAACTAGAGACCTAGGGGAATCCAAGGAGGGGTGGCTTGCGGGGCTCGGACCAGGTTCTGTTACCCAGAATCCTTTGCAAACCTCAAAATTTGGCTAAAAAAACACATGTTCCTCACATTTCTATGGCAGAAAGATCTGGAATCTGAGAGGAGCCACAAATTTCCTTCCAACCAGCGTTCCCCCAAGTCTCCCGATAAAAATGATACCTCACTTGTGTGGGTAGGCCTAGCGCCCGCGTCAGGAAACGCCCCAAAGCGCAACGTGGACACATCCAAAATTTTGGAAGAAAACAGAGGTGTTTTTTGCGAAGTGCCTACCTGTAGATTTTGGCCTCTAGCTCAGCCGGCACCTAGGGACACCTACCAAACCTGTGCATTTCTGAAAACTAGAGACCTAGGGGAATCCAAGGAGGGGTAACTTGCGGGGCTCAGACCAGGTTCTGTTACCCAGAGTCCTTTGCAAACCTCAAAATTTGGCTAAAAAAACACATGTTCCTCACAGTTCTGTGGCAGAAAGTTCTGGAATCTGACAGGAGCCACAAATTTCCTTCCACCCAGCGCTTCCCCATGTCTCCCGATAAAAATGATACCTCACTTGTGTGGGTAGGCCTAGCGCCCGCGACAGGAAACGCCCCAAAGCGCAACGTGGACACGTCCAAAATTTTTGAAGAAAACAGAGGTGTTTTTTGCAAAGTGCCTACCTGTAGATTTTGGCCTCTAGCTCAGCCGGCACCTAGGGAAACCTACCAAACCTGTGCATTTCTGAAAACTAGAGACCTAGGGGAATCCAAGGAGGGGTGACTTGCGGGGCTCGGACCAGGTTCTGTTACCCAGAATCCTTTGCAAACCTCAAAATGTGGCTAAAAAAACACATGTTCCTCACATTTCTGTGGCAGAAAGTTCAGGAATCTGAGAGGAGCCACAAATTTCCTTCCACCCAGCGTTCCCCCAAGTCTCCAGATAAAAATGATACCTCACTTGTGTGGGTAGGCCTAGCGCCCGCGACAGGAAACGCCCCAAAGCGCAACGTGGACACATCCAAAATTTTGGAAGAAAACAGAGGTGTTTTTTGCGAAGTGCCTACCTGTAGATTTTGGCCTCTAGCTCAGCCGGCACCTAGGGAAACCTACCAAACCTGTGCATTTCTGAAAACTAGAGACCTAGGGGAATCCAAGGAGGGGTGACTTGCGAGGCTCGGACCAGGTTCTGTTACCCAGAGTCCTTTGCAAACCTCAAAATTTGGCTAAAAAAACACATGTTCCTCACATTTCTGTGGCAGAAAGTTCAGGAATCTGAGAGGAGCCACAAATTTCCTTCCACCCAGCGTTCCCCCAAATCCCCCGATAAAAATGATACCTCACTTGTGTGGGTAGTCCTAGCGCCCGCGACAGGAAACACCCCAAAGCGCAACGTGGACACATCCACAATTTTGGAAGAAAACAGAGGTGTTTTTTGCGAAGTGCCTACCTGTAGATTTTGGCCTCTAGCTCAGCCGGCACCTAGGGAAACCTACCAAACCTGTGCATTTCGGAAAACTAGAGACCTAGGGGAATCCAAGGAGGGGTGACTTGCGGGGCTCAGACCAGGTTCTGTTACCCAGAATCCTTTGCAAACCTCAAAATTTTGCTAAAAAAACACATGTTCCTCACATTTCTGTGGCAAAAAGTTCTAGAATCTGAGAGGAGCCACAAATTTCCTTCCACCCAGCGTTCCCCCAAGTCTCCCGATAAAAATGATACCTCACTTGTGTGGGTAGGCCTAGCGCCCGCGACAGGAAACGCCCCAAAGCGCAACGTGGACACATCCAAAATTTTGGAAGAAAACAGAGGTGTTTTTTGCGAAGTGCCTACCTGTAGATTTTGGCCTCTAGCTCAGCCGGGACCTAGGGAAACCTACCAAACCTGTGCATTTCTGAAAACTAGAGACCTAGGGGAATCCAAGGAGGGGTGACTTGTGGGGCTCGGACCAGGTTCTGTTACCCAGAGTCCTTTGCAAACCTCAAAATTTGTCTAAAAAAACACATGTTCCTCACATTTCTGTGGCAGAAAGTTCTGGAATCTGAGAGGAGCCACAAATTTCCTTCCACCCAGCGTTCCCCCAAGTCTCCCGATATAAATGATACCTCACTTGTGTGGGTAGGCCTAGCGCCCGCGACAGGAAGCACCCCAAAGCGCAACGTGGACACATCCAAAATTTTGGAAGAAAACAGAGGTGTTTTTTGCGAAGTGCCTACCTGTAGATTTTGGCCTCTAGCTCAGCCGTCACCTAGGGAAAGCTACCAAACCTGTGCATTTCTGAAAACTAGAGACCTAGGGGAATCCAAGGAGGGGTGACTTGCGGGGCTCGGACCAGGTTCTGTTACCCAGAGTCCTTTGCAAACCTCAAAATGTGGCTAAAAAAACACATGTTCCTCACATTTCTGTGGCAGAAAGTTCTGGAATCTGAGAGGAGCCACAAATTTCCTTCCACCCAGCGCTTCCCCATGTCTCCCGATAAAAATGATACCTCACTTGTGTGGGTAGGCCTAGCGCCCGCGACAGGAAACGCCCCAAAGCGCAACGTGGACACATCCAAAATTTTGGAAGAAAACAGAGGTGTTTTTTGCGAAGTGCCTACCTGTAGATTTTGGCCTCTAGCTCAGCCGGCACCTAGGGAAACCTACCAAACCTGTGCATTTCTGAAAACTAGAGACCTAGGGGAATCCAAGGAGGGGTGACTTGCGGGGCTCAGACCAGGTTCTGTTACCCAGAGTCCTTTGCAAACCTCAAAATTTGGCTAAAAAAACACATGTTCCTCAAAGTTCTGTGGCAGAAAGTTCTGGAATCTGACAGGAGCCACAAATTTCCTTCCACCCAGCGCTTCCCCATGTCTCCCGATAAAAATGATACCTCACTTGTGTGGGTAGGCCTAGCGCCCGCGACAGGAAACGCCCCAAAGCGCAACGTGGATACGTCCAAAATTTTTGAAGAAAACAGAGGTGTTTTTTGCAAAGTGCCTACCTGTAGATTTTGGCCTCTAGCTCAGTCGGCACCTAGGGAAACCTACCAAACCTGTGCATTTCTGAAAACTAGAGACCTAGGGGAATCCAAGGAGGGGTGACTTGCGGGGCTCGGACCAGGTTCTGTTACCCAGAATCCTTTGCAAACCTCAAAATGTGGCTAAAAAAACACATGTTCCTCACATTTCTGTGGCAGAAAGTTCAGGAATCTGAGAGGAGCCACAAATTTCCTTCCACCCAGCGTTCCCCCAAGTCTCCAGATAAAAATGATACCTCACTTGTGTGGGTAGGCCTAGCGCCCGCGACAGGAAACGCCCCAAAGCGCAACGTGGACACATCCAAAATTTTGGAAGAAAACAGAGGTGTTTTTTGCGAAGTGCCTACCTGTAGATTTTGGCCTCTAGCTCAGCCGGCACCTAGGGAAACCTACCAAACCTGTGCATTTCTGAAAACTAGAGACCTAGGGGAATCCAAGGAGGGGTGACTTGCGAGGCTCGGACCAGGTTCTGTTACCCAGAGTCCTTTGCAAACCTCAAAATTTGGCTAAAAAAACACATGTTCCTCACATTTCTGTGGCAGAAAGTTCTGGAATCTGAGAGGAGCCACAAATTTCCTTCCAACCAGCGTTTCCCCAAGTCTCCCGATAAAAATGATACCTCACTTGTGTGGGTAGGCCTAGCGCCCGCGACAGGAAACGCCCCAAAGCGCAACGTGGACACATCCAAAATTTTGGAAGAAAACAGAGGTGTTTTTTGCGAAGTGCCTACCTGTAGATTTTGGCCTCTAGCTCAGCCGGCACCTAGGGCAAACCTACCAATCCTGTGCATTTCTGAAAACTAGAGACCTAGGGGAATCCAAGGAGGGGTGACTTGCGGGGCTCGGACCAGGTTCTGTTACCCAGAATCCTTTGCAAACCTCAAAATGTGGCTAAAAAAACACATGTTCCTCACATTTCTGTGGCAGAAAGTTCATGAATCTGAGAGGAGCCACAAATTTCCTTCCACCCAGCGTTCCCCCAAGTCTCCCGATAAAAATGATACCTCACTTGTGTGGGTAGGCCTAGCGCCCGCGACAGGAAACGCCCCAAAGCGCAACGTGGACACATCCAAAATTTTGGAAGAAAACAGAGGTGTTTTTTGCGAAGTGCCTACCTGTAGATTTTGGCATCTAGCTCAGCCGGCACCTAGGGACACCTACCAAACCTGTGCATTTCTGAAAACTAGAGACCTAGGGGAATCCAAGGAGGGGTGACTTGCGGGGCTCAGACCAGGTTCTGTTACCCAGAGTCCTTTGCAAACCTCAAAATTTGGCTAAAAAAACACATGTTCCTCACAGTTCTGTGGCAGAAAGTTCTGGAATCTGAGAGGAGCCACAAATTTCCTTCCACCCAGCGCTTCCCCATGTCTCCCGATAAAAATGATACCTCACTTGTGTGGGTAGGCCTAGCGCCCGCGACAGGAAACGTCCCAAAGCGCAACGTGGACACGTCCAAAATTTTGGAAGAAAACAGAGGTGTTTTTTGCAACGTGCCTACCTGTAGATTTTGGGCTCTAGCTCAGCCGGCACTTAGGGAAACCTACCAAACCTGTGCATTTCTGAAAACTAGAGACCTAGGGGAATCCAAGGAGGGGTGACTTGCGGGGCTCGGACCAGGTTCTGTTACCCAGAATCCTTTGCAAACCTCAAAATGTGGTTAAAAAAACACATGTTCCTCACATTTCTGTGGCAGAAAGTTCAGGAATCTGAGAGGAGCCACAAATTTCCTTCCACCCAGCGTTCCCCCAAGTCTCCAGATAAAAATGATACCTCACTTGTGTGGGTAGGCCTAGCGCCCGCGACAGGAAACGCCCCAAAGCGCAACGTGGACACATCCAAAATTTTGGAAGAAAACAGAGGTGTTTTTTGCGAAGTGCCTACCTGTAGATTTTGGCCTCTAGCTCAGCCGGCACCTAGGGAAACCTACCAAACCTGTGCATTTCTGAAAACTAGAGACCTAGGGGAATCCAAGGAGGGGTGACTTGCGAGGCTCGGACCAGGTTCTGTTACCCAGTGTCCTTTGCAAACCTCAAAATTTGGCTAAAAAAACACATGTTCCTCACATTTCTGTGGCAGAAAGTTCAGGAATCTGAGAGGAGCCACAAATTTCCTTCCACCCAGCGTTCCCCCAAGTCCCCCGATAAAAATGATACCTCACTTGTGTGGGTAGTCCTAGCGCCCGCGACAGGAAACACCCCAAAGCGCAACGTGGACACATCCAAAATTTTGGAAGAAAACAGAGGTGTTTTTTGCGAAGTGCCTACCTGTAGATTTTGGCCTCCAGCTCAGCCGACACCTAAGGAAACCTACCAAACCTGTGCATTTCTGAAAACTAGAGACCTAGGGGAATCCAAGGAGGGGTGACTTGCGGGGCTCGGACCAGGTTCTGTTACCCAGAATCCTTTGCAAACCTCAAAATTTGGCTAAATAAACACATGTTCCTCACATTTCTGTGGCAGAAAGTTCTGGAATCTGATAGGAGCCCCAAATTTCCTTACACCCAGCGTTCCCCCAAGTCTCCCGATAAAAATGATACCTCACTTGTGTGGGTAGGCCTAGCGCCCGCGACAGGAAACGCCGCAAAGCGCAACGTGGACACATCCAAAATTTTGGAAGAAAACAGAGGTGTTTTTTGCGAAGTGCCTACCTGTAGATTTTGGCCTCTAGCTCAGCCGGCACCTAGGGAAACCTACCAAACCTGTGCATTTCTGAAAACTAGAGACCTAGGGGAATCCAAGGAGGGGTGGCTTGCGGGGCTCGGACCAGGTTCTGTTACCCAGAATCCTTTGCAAACCTCAAAATTTGGCTAAAAAAACACATGTTCCTCACATTTCTATGGCAGAAAGATCTGGAATCTGAGAGGAGCCACAAATTTCCTTCCAACCAGCGTTCCCCCAAGTCTCCCGATAAAAATGATACCTCACTTGTGTGGGTAGGCCTAGCGCCCGCGTCAGGAAACGCCCCAAAGCGCAACGTGGACACATCCAAAATTTTGGAAGAAAACAGAGGTGTTTTTTGCGAAGTGCCTACCTGTAGATTTTGGCCTCTAGCTCAGCCGGCACCTAGGGACACCTACCAAACCTGTGCATTTCTGAAAACTAGAGACCTAGGGGAATCCAAGGAGGGGTAACTTGCGGGGCTCAGACCAGGTTCTGTTACCCAGAGTCCTTTGCAAACCTCAAAATTTGGCTAAAAAAACACATGTTCCTCACAGTTCTGTGGCAGAAAGTTCTGGAATCTGACAGGAGCCACAAATTTCCTTCCACCCAGCGCTTCCCCATGTCTCCCGATAAAAATGATACCTCACTTGTGTGGGTAGGCCTAGCGCCCGCGACAGGAAACGCCCCAAAGCGCAACGTGGACACGTCCAAAATTTTTGAAGAAAACAGAGGTGTTTTTTGCAAAGTGCCTACCTGTAGATTTTGGCCTCTAGCTCAGCCGGCACCTAGGGAAACCTACCAAACCTGTGCATTTCTGAAAACTAGAGACCTAGGGGAATCCAAGGTGGGGTGACTTGCGGGGCTCGGACCAGGTTCTGTTACCCAGAATCCTTTGCAAACCTCAAAATGTGGCTAAAAAAACACATGTTCCTCACATTTCTGTGGCAGAAAGTTCAGGAATCTGAGAGGAGCCACAAATTTCCTTCCACCCAGCGTTCCCCCAAGTCTCCAGATAAAAATGATACCTCACTTGTGTGGGTAGGCCTAGCGCCCGCGACAGGAAACGCCCCAAAGCGCAACGTGGACACATCCAAAATTTTGGAAGAAAACAGAGGTGTTTTTTGCGAAGTGCCTACCTGTAGATTTTGGCCTCCAGCTCAGCCGACACCTAAGGAAACCTACCAAACCTGTGCATTTCTGAAAACTAGAGACCTAGGGGAATCCAAGGAGGGGTGACTTGCGGGGCTCGGACCAGGTTCTGTTACCCAGAATCCTTTGCAAACCTCAAAATTTGGCTAAATAAACACATGTTCCTCACATTTCTGTGGCAGAAAGTTCTGGAATCTGATAGGAGCCCCAAATTTCCTTACACCCAGCGTTCCCCCAAGTCTCCCGATAAAAATGATACCTCACTTGTGTGGGTAGGCCTAGCGCCCGCGACAGGAAACGCCGCAAAGCGCAACGTGGACACATCCAAAATTTTGGAAGAAAACAGAGGTGTTTTTTGCGAAGTGCCTACCTGTAGATTTTGGCCTCTAGCTCAGCCGGCACCTAGGGAAACCTACCAAACCTGTGCATTTCTGAAAACTAGAGACCTAGGGGAATCCAAGGAGGGGTGGCTTGCGGGGCTCGGACCAGGTTCTGTTACCCAGAATCCTTTGCAAACCTCAAAATTTGGCTAAAAAAACACATGTTCCTCACATTTCTATGGCAGAAAGATCTGGAATCTGAGAGGAGCCACAAATTTCCTTCCAACCAGCGTTCCCCCAAGTCTCCCGATAAAAATGATACCTCACTTGTGTGGGTAGGCCTAGCGCCCGCGTCAGGAAACGCCCCAAAGCGCAACGTGGACACATCCAAAATTTTGGAAGAAAACAGAGGTGTTTTTTGCGAAGTGCCTACCTGTAGATTTTGGCCTCTAGCTCAGCCGGCACCTAGGGACACCTACCAAACCTGTGCATTTCTGAAAACTAGAGACCTAGGGGAATCCAAGGAGGGGTAACTTGCGGGGCTCAGACCAGGTTCTGTTACCCAGAGTCCTTTGCAAACCTCAAAATTTGGCTAAAAAAACACATGTTCCTCACAGTTCTGTGGCAGAAAGTTCTGGAATCTGACAGGAGCCACAAATTTCCTTCCACCCAGCGCTTCCCCATGTCTCCCGATAAAAATGATACCTCACTTGTGTGGGTAGGCCTAGCGCCCGCGACAGGAAACGCCCCAAAGCGCAACGTGGACACGTCCAAAATTTTTGAAGAAAACAGAGGTGTTTTTTGCAAAGTGCCTACCTGTAGATTTTGGCCTCTAGCTCAGCCGGCACCTAGGGAAACCTACCAAACCTGTGCATTTCTGAAAACTAGAGACCTAGGGGAATCCAAGGAGGGGTGACTTGCGGGGCTCGGACCAGGTTCTGTTACCCAGAATCCTTTGCAAACCTCAAAATGTGGCTAAAAAAACACATGTTCCTCACATTTCTGTGGCAGAAAGTTCAGGAATCTGAGAGGAGCCACAAATTTCCTTCCACCCAGCGTTCCCCCAAGTCTCCAGATAAAAATGATACCTCACTTGTGTGGGTAGGCCTAGCGCCCGCGACAGGAAACGCCCCAAAGCGCAACGTGGACACATCCAAATTTTTGAAAGAAAACAGAGGTGTTTTTTGCGAAGTGCCTACCTGTAGATTTTGGCCTCCACCTCAGCCGGCACCTAGGGAAACCTACCAAACCTGTGCATTTCTGAAAACTAGAGACCTAGGGGAATCGAAGGAGGGGTAACTTGCGGGGCTCGGACCAGGTTCTGTTACCCAGAATCCTTTGCAAACCTCAAAATTTGGCTAAACAAACATATGTTCCTCACATTTCTGTGGCAGAAAGTTCTGGAATCTGAGAGGAGCCACAAATTTCCTTCCACCCAGCGTTCCCCCAAGTCTCCCGATAAAAATGATACCTCACTTGTGTGGGTAGGCCTAGCACCCGCGACAGGAAACGCCCCAAAGCGCAACGTGGACACATCGAAATCTTTTAAAGAAAACAGAGGTGTTTTTTGCGAAGTGCCTACCTGTAGATTTTGGCCTCTAGCTCAGCCGGCACCCAGGGAAACCTACCAAACCTGTGCATTTCTGAAAACTAGAGACCTAGGGGATTCCAAGATGGGGTGACTTGCGGGGCTCGGACCAGGTTCTGTTACCCAGAATCCTTTGCAAACCTCAAAATTTGGCTAAAAAAACACATGTTCCTCACATTTCTGTGGCAGAACGTTCTGGAATCTGAGAGGAGCCACGAATTTCCTTCCACCCAGCGTTCCCCCAAGTCTCCTGATAAAAATGATACCTCACTTGTGTGGGTAGGAATAGCGCCCGTGACAGGAAACGCCCCAAAGCGCAATGTGGACACATCCAAATTTTTGAAAGAAAACAGGAGGTGTTTTTTCCAAAGTGCCTACCTGTAGATTTTGGCCTCTAGCTCAGCCGGCACCTAGGGAAACCTACCAAACCTGTGCATTCCTGAAAACTAGAGACCTAGGGGATTCCAAGATGGGGTGACTTGCGGGGCTCGGACCAGGTTCTGTTACCCAGAATCCTTTGCAAACCTCAAAATTTGGCTAAAAAAACACATGTTCCTCACATTTCTGTGGCAGAAAGTTCTGGAATCTGAGAGGAGCCACGAATTTCCTTCCACCCAGCGTTCCCCCAAGTCTCCTGATAAAAATGATACCTCACTTGTGTGGGTAGGCCTAGCGCCCGCGACAGGAAATGCCCCAAAGCGCAATGTGGACACATCCAAATTTTTGAAAGAAAACAGGAGGTGTTTTTTCCAAAGTGCCTACCTGTAGATTTTGGCCTCTAGCTCAGCCGGCACCTAGGGAAACCTACCAAACCTGTGCATTTCTGAAAACTAGAGACCTAGGGGAATCCAAGGAGGGGTGACTTGCGAGCTCGGACCAGGTTCTGTTACCCAGAATCCTTTGCAAACCTCAAAATTTGGCTAAAAAAACACATGCTGCTCACATTTCTGTGGCAGAAAGTTCTGGAATCTGAAAGGAGCCACAAATTTCCTTCCACCCAGCGTTCCCCCAAGTCTCCCTATAAAAATGATACCTCACTTGTGTGGGTAGGCCTAGCGCCTGCGACAGGAAACGCCCCAAATCGCAACGTGGACACATCCAAATTTTTGAAAGAAAACAGAGGTGTTTTTTGCGAAGTGCCTACCTGTAGATTTTGGCCTCTAGCTCAGCCGGCACCTAGGGAAACCTACCAAACCTGTGCATTTCTGAAAACTAGAGACCTAGGGGAATCCAAGGAGGGGTGACTTGCGAGGCTCGGACCAGGTTCTGTTACCCAGAGTCCTTTGCAAACCTCAAAATTTGGCTAAAAAAACACATGTTCCTCACATTTCTGTGGCAGAAAGTTCAGGAATCTGAGAGGAGCCACAAATTTCCTTCCACCCAGCGTTCCCCCAAGTCCCCCGATAAAAATGATACCTCACTTGTGTGGGTAGTCCTAGCGCCCGCGACAGGAAACACCCCAAAGCGCAACGTGGACACATCCACAATTTTGGAAGAAAACAGAGGTGTTTTTTGCGAAGTGCCTACCTGTAGATTTTGGCCTCTAGCTCAGCCGGCACCTAGGGAAACCTACCAAACCTAACCTGTGCATTTCGGAAAACTAGAGACCTAGGGGAATCCAAGGAGGGGTGACTTGCGGGGCTCAGACCAGGTTCTGTTACCCAGAATCCTTTGCAAACCTCAAAATTGTGCTAAAAAAACACATGTTCCTCACATTTCTGTGGCAAAAAGTTCTAGAATCTGAGAGGAGCCACAAATTTCCTTCCACCCAGCGTTCCCCCAAGTCTCCCGATAAAAATGATACCTCACTTGTGTGGGTAGGCCTAGCGCCCGCGACAGGAAACGCCCCAAAGCGCAACGTGGACACATCCAAAATTTTGGAAGAAAACAGAGGTGTTTTTTGCGAAGTGCCTACCTGTAGATTTTGGCCTCTAGCTCAGCCGGCACCTAGGGAAACCTACCAAACCTGTGCATTTCTGAAAACTAGAGACCTAGGGGAATCCAAGGAGGGGTGACTTGTGGGGCTCGGACCAGGTTCTGTTACCCAGAGTCCTTTGCAAACCTCAAAATTTGTCTAAAAAAACACATGTTCCTCACATTTCTGTGGCAGAAAGTTCTGGAATCTGAGAGGAGCCACAAATTTCCTTCCACCCAGCGTTCCCCCAAGTCTCCCGATATAAATGATACCTCACTTGTGTGGGTAGGCCTAGCGCCCGCGACAGGAAGCACCCCAAAGCGCAACGTGGACACATCCAAAATTTTGGAAGAAAACAGAGGTGTTTTTTGCGAAGTGCCTACCTGTAGATTTTGGCCTCTAGCTCAGCCGTCACCTAGGGAAAGCTACCAAACCTGTGCATTTCTGAAAACTAGAGACCTAGGGGAATCCAAGGAGGGGTGACTTGCGGGGCTCGGACCAGGTTCTGTTACCCAGAGTCCTTTGCAAACCTCAAAATGTGGCTAAAAAAACACATGTTCCTCACATTTCTGTGGCAGAAAGTTCTGGAATCTGAGAGGAGCCACAAATTTCCTTCCACCCAGCGCTTCCCCATGTCTCCCGATAAAAATGATACCTCACTTGTGTGGGTAGGCCTAGCGCCCGCGACAGGAAACGCCCCAAAGCGCAACGTGGACACATCCAAAATTTTGGAAGAAAACAGAGGTGTTTTTTGCGAAGTGCCTACCTGTAGATTTTGGCCTCTAGCTCAGCCGGCACCTAGGGAAACCTACCAAACCTGTGCATTTCTGAAAACTAGAGACCTAGGGGATTCCAAGATGGGGTGACTTGCGGGGCTCGGACCAGGTTCTGTTACCCAGAATCCTTTGCAAACCTCAAAATTTGGCTAAAAAAACACATGTTCCTCACATTTCTGTGGCAGAAAGTTCTGGAATCTGAGAGGAGCCACGAATTTCCTTCCACCCAGCGTTCCCCCAAGTCTCCTGATAAAAATGATACCTCACTTGTGTGGGTAGGCCTAGCGCCCGCGACAGGAAATGCCCCAAAGCGCAATGTGGACACATCCAAATTTTTGAAAGAAAACAGGAGGTGTTTTTTCCAAAGTGCCTACCTGTAGATTTTGGCCTCTAGCTCAGCCGGCACCTAGGGAAACCTACCAAACCTGTGCATTTCTGAAAACTAGAGACCTAGGGGAATCCAAGGAGGGGTGACTTGCGAGCTCGGACCAGGTTCTGTTACCCAGAATCCTTTGCAAACCTCAAAATTTGGCTAAAAAAACACATGCTGCTCACATTTCTGTGGCAGAAAGTTCTGGAATCTGAAAGGAGCCACAAATTTCCTTCCACCCAGCGTTCCCCCAAGTCTCCCTATAAAAATGATACCTCACTTGTGTGGGTAGGCCTAGCGCCTGCGACAGGAAACGCCCCAAATCGCAACGTGGACACATCCAAATTTTTGAAAGAAAACAGAGGTGTTTTTTGCGAAGTGCCTACCTGTAGATTTTGGCCTCTAGCTCAGCCGGCACCTAGGGAAACCTACCAAACCTGTGCATTTCTGAAAACTAGAGACCTAGGGGAATCCAAGGAGGGGTGACTTGCGAGGCTCGGACCAGGTTCTGTTACCCAGAGTCCTTTGCAAACCTCAAAATTTGGCTAAAAAAACACATGTTCCTCACATTTCTGTGGCAGAAAGTTCAGGAATCTGAGAGGAGCCACAAATTTCCTTCCACCCAGCGTTCCCCCAAGTCCCCCGATAAAAATGATACCTCACTTGTGTGGGTAGTCCTAGCGCCCGCGACAGGAAACACCCCAAAGCGCAACGTGGACACATCCACAATTTTGGAAGAAAACAGAGGTGTTTTTTGCGAAGTGCCTACCTGTAGATTTTGGCCTCTAGCTCAGCCGGCACCTAGGGAAACCTACCAAACCTAACCTGTGCATTTCGGAAAACTAGAGACCTAGGGGAATCCAAGGAGGGGTGACTTGCGGGGCTCAGACCAGGTTCTGTTACCCAGAATCCTTTGCAAACCTCAAAATTGTGCTAAAAAAACACATGTTCCTCACATTTCTGTGGCAAAAAGTTCTAGAATCTGAGAGGAGCCACAAATTTCCTTCCACCCAGCGTTCCCCCAAGTCTCCCGATAAAAATGATACCTCACTTGTGTGGGTAGGCCTAGCGCCCGCGACAGGAAACGCCCCAAAGCGCAACGTGGACACATCCAAAATTTTGGAAGAAAACAGAGGTGTTTTTTGCGAAGTGCCTACCTGTAGATTTTGGCCTCTAGCTCAGCCGGCACCTAGGGAAACCTACCAAACCTGTGCATTTCTGAAAACTAGAGACCTAGGGGAATCCAAGGAGGGGTGACTTGTGGGGCTCGGACCAGGTTCTGTTACCCAGAGTCCTTTGCAAACCTCAAAATTTGTCTAAAAAAACACATGTTCCTCACATTTCTGTGGCAGAAAGTTCTGGAATCTGAGAGGAGCCACAAATTTCCTTCCACCCAGCGTTCCCCCAAGTCTCCCGATATAAATGATACCTCACTTGTGTGGGTAGGCCTAGCGCCCGCGACAGGAAGCACCCCAAAGCGCAACGTGGACACATCCAAAATTTTGGAAGAAAACAGAGGTGTTTTTTGCGAAGTGCCTACCTGTAGATTTTGGCCTCTAGCTCAGCCGTCACCTAGGGAAAGCTACCAAACCTGTGCATTTCTGAAAACTAGAGACCTAGGGGAATCCAAGGAGGGGTGACTTGCGGGGCTCGGACCAGGTTCTGTTACCCAGAGTCCTTTGCAAACCTCAAAATGTGGCTAAAAAAACACATGTTCCTCACATTTCTGTGGCAGAAAGTTCTGGAATCTGAGAGGAGCCACAAATTTCCTTCCACCCAGCGCTTCCCCATGTCTCCCGATAAAAATGATACCTCACTTGTGTGGGTAGGCCTAGCGCCCGCGACAGGAAACGCCCCAAAGCGCAACGTGGACACATCCAAAATTTTGGAAGAAAACAGAGGTGTTTTTTGCGAAGTGCCTACCTGTAGATTTTGGCCTCTAGCTCAGCCGGCACCTAGGGAAACCTACCAAACCTGTGCATTTCTGAAAACTAGAGACCTAGGGGAATCCAAGGAGGGGTGACTTGCGGGGCTCAGACCAGGTTCTGTTACCCAGAGTCCTTTGCAAACCTCAAAATTTGGCTAAAAAAACACATGTTCCTCAAAGTTCTGTGGCAGAAAGTTCTGGAATCTGACAGGAGCCACAAATTTCCTTCCACCCAGCGCTTCCCCATGTCTCCCGATAAAAATGATACCTCACTTGTGTGGGTAGGCCTAGCGCCCGCGACAGGAAACGCCCCAAAGCGCAACGTGGATACGTCCAAAATTTTTGAAGAAAACAGAGGTGTTTTTTGCAAAGTGCCTACCTGTAGATTTTGGCCTCTAGCTCAGTCGGCACCTAGGGAAACCTACCAAACCTGTGCATTTCTGAAAACTAGAGACCTAGGGGAATCCAAGGAGGGGTGACTTGCGGGGCTCGGACCAGGTTCTGTTACCCAGAATCCTTTGCAAACCTCAAAATGTGGCTAAAAAAACACATGTTCCTCACATTTCTGTGGCAGAAAGTTCAGGAATCTGAGAGGAGCCACAAATTTCCTTCCACCCAGCGTTCCCCCAAGTCTCCAGATAAAAATGATACCTCACTTGTGTGGGTAGGCCTAGCGCCCGCGACAGGAAACGCCCCAAAGCGCAACGTGGACACATCCAAAATTTTGGAAGAAAACAGAGGTGTTTTTTGCGAAGTGCCTACCTGTAGATTTTGGCCTCTAGCTCAGCCGGCACCTAGGGAAACCTACCAAACCTGTGCATTTCTGAAAACTAGAGACCTAGGGGAATCCAAGGAGGGGTGACTTGCGAGGCTCGGACCAGGTTCTGTTACCCAGAGTCCTTTGCAAACCTCAAAATTTGGCTAAAAAAACACATGTTCCTCACATTTCTGTGGCAGAAAGTTCAGGAATCTGAGAGGAGCCACAAATTTCCTTCCACCCAGCGTTCCCCCAAGTCCCCCGATAAAAATGATACCTCACTTGTGTGGGTAGTCCTAGCGCCCGCGACAGGAAACACCCCAAAGCGCAACGTGGACACATCCACAATTTTGGAAGAAAACAGAGGTGTTTTTTGCGAAGTGCCTACTTGTAGATTTTGGCCTCTAGCTCAGCCGGCACCTAGGGAAACCTACCAAACCTGTGCATTTCGGAAAACTAGAGACCTAGGGGAATCCAAGGAGGGGTGACTTGCGGGGCTCAGACCAGGTTCTGTTACCCAGAATCCTTTGCAAACCTCAAAATTGTGCTAAAAAAACACATGTTCCTCACATTTCTGTGGCAAAAAGTTCTAGAATCTGAGAGGAGCCACAAATTTCCTTCCACCCAGCGTTCCCCCAAGTCTCCCGATAAAAATGATACCTCACTTGTGTGGGTAGGCCTAGCACCCGCGACAGGAAACGCCCCAAAGCGCAACGTGGACACATCCAAAATTTTGGAAGAAAACAGAGGTGTTTTTTGCGAAGTGCCTACCTGTAGATTTTGGCCTCTAGCTCAGCCGGCACCTAGGGAAACCTACCAAACCTGTGCATTTCTGAAAACTAGAGACCTAGGGGAATCCAAGGAGGGGTGACTTGCGAGGCTCGGACCAGGTTCTGTTACCCAGAGTCCTTTGCAAACCTCAAAATTTGGCTAAAAAAACACATGTTCCTCACATTTCTGTGGCAGAAAGTTCAGGAATCTGAGAGGAGCCACAAATTTCCTTCCACCCAGCGTTCCCCCAAGTCCCCCGATAAAAATGATACCTCACTTGTGTGGGTAGTCCTAGCGCCCGCGACAGGAAACACCCCAAAGCGCAACGTGGACACATCCACAATTTTGGAAGAAAACAGAGGTGTTTTTTGCGAAGTGCCTACCTGTAGATTTTGGCCTCTAGCTCAGCCGGCACCTAGGGAAACCTACCAAACCTGTGCATTTCGGAAAACTAGAGACCTAGGGGAATCCAAGGAGGGGTGACTTGCGGGGCTCAGACCAGGTTCTGTTACCCAGAATCCTTTGCAAACCTCAAAATTGTGCTAAAAAAAACACATGTTCCTCACATTTCTGTGGCAAAAAGTTCTAGAATCTGAGAGGAGCCACAAATTTCCTTCCACCCAGCGTTCCCCCAAGTCTCCCGATAAAAATGATACCTCACTTGTGTGGGTAGGCCTAGCGCCCGCGACAGGAAACGCCCCAAAGCGCAACGTGGACACATCCAAAATTTTGGAAGAAAACAGAGGTGTTTTTTGCGAAGTGCCTACCTGTAGATTTTGGCCTCTAGCTCAGCCGGCACCTAGGGAAACCTACCAAACCTGTGCATTTCTGAAAACTAGAGACCTAGGGGAATCCAAGGAGGGGTGACTTGTGGGGCTCGGACCAGGTTCTGTTACCCAGAGTCCTTTGCAAACCTCAAAATTTGTCTAAAAAAACACATGTTCCTCACATTTCTGTGGCAGAAAGTTCTGGAATCTGAGAGGAGCCACAAATTTCCTTCCACCCAGCGTTCCCCCAAGTCTCCCGATATAAATGATACCTCACTTGTGTGGGTAGGCCTAGCGCCCGCGACAGGAAGCACCCCAAAGCGCAACGTGGACACATCCAAAATTTTGGAAGAAAACAGAGGTGTTTTTTGCGAAGTGCCTACCTGTAGATTTTGGCCTCTAGCTCAGCCGTCACCTAGGGAAAGCTACCAAACCTGTGCATTTCTGAAAACTAGAGACCTAGGGGAATCCAAGGAGGGGTGACTTGCGGGGCTCGGACCAGGTTCTGTTACCCAGAGTCCTTTGCAAACCTCAAAATGTGGCTAAAAAAACACATGTTCCTCACATTTCTGTGGCAGAAAGTTCTGGAATCTGAGAGGAGCCACAAATTTCCTTCCACCCAGCGCTTCCCCATGTCTCCCGATAAAAATGATACCTCACTTGTGTGGGTAGGCCTAGCGCCCGCGACAGGAAACGCCCCAAAGCGCAACGTGGACACATCCAAAATTTTGGAAGAAAACAGAGGTGTTTTTTGCGAAGTGCCTACCTGTAGATTTTGGCCTCTAGCTCAGCCGGCACCTAGGGAAACCTACCAAACCTGTGCATTTCTGAAAACTAGAGACCTAGGGGAATCCAAGGAGGGGTGACTTGCGGGGCTCAGACCAGGTTCTGTTACCCAGAGTCCTTTGCAAACCTCAAAATTTGGCTAAAAAAACACATGTTCCTCAAAGTTCTGTGGCAGAAAGTTCTGGAATCTGACAGGAGCCACAAATTTCCTTCCACCCAGCGCTTCCCCATGTCTCCCGATAAAAATGATACCTCACTTGTGTGGGTAGGCCTAGCGCCCGCGACAGGAAACGCCCCAAAGCGCAACGTGGATACGTCCAAAATTTTTGAAGAAAACAGAGGTGTTTTTTGCAAAGTGCCTACCTGTAGATTTTGGCCTCTAGCTCAGTCGGCACCTAGGGAAACCTACCAAACCTGTGCATTTCTGAAAACTAGAGACCTAGGGGAATCCAAGGAGGGGTGACTTGCGGGGCTCGGACCAGGTTCTGTTACCCAGAATCCTTTGCAAACCTCAAAATGTGGCTAAAAAAACACATGTTCCTCACATTTCTGTGGCAGAAAGTTCAGGAATCTGAGAGGAGCCACAAATTTCCTTCCACCCAGCGTTCCCCCAAGTCTCCAGATAAAAATGATACCTCACTTGTGTGGGTAGGCCTAGCGCCCGCGACAGGAAACGCCCCAAAGCGCAACGTGGACACATCCAAAATTTTGGAAGAAAACAGAGGTGTTTTTTGCGAAGTGCCTACCTGTAGATTTTGGCCTCTAGCTCAGCCGGCACCTAGGGAAACCTACCAAACCTGTGCATTTCTGAAAACTAGAGACCTAGGGGAATCCAAGGAGGGGTGACTTGCGAGGCTCGGACCAGGTTCTGTTACCCAGAGTCCTTTGCAAACCTCAAAATTTGGCTAAAAAAACACATGTTCCTCACATTTCTGTGGCAGAAAGTTCAGGAATCTGAGAGGAGCCACAAATTTCCTTCCACCCAGCGTTCCCCCAAGTCCCCCGATAAAAATGATACCTCACTTGTGTGGGTAGTCCTAGCGCCCGCGACAGGAAACACCCCAAAGCGCAACGTGGACACATCCACAATTTTGGAAGAAAACAGAGGTGTTTTTTGCGAAGTGCCTACTTGTAGATTTTGGCCTCTAGCTCAGCCGGCACCTAGGGAAACCTACCAAACCTGTGCATTTCGGAAAACTAGAGACCTAGGGGAATCCAAGGAGGGGTGACTTGCGGGGCTCAGACCAGGTTCTGTTACCCAGAATCCTTTGCAAACCTCAAAATTGTGCTAAAAAAACACATGTTCCTCACATTTCTGTGGCAAAAAGTTCTAGAATCTGAGAGGAGCCACAAATTTCCTTCCACCCAGCGTTCCCCCAAGTCTCCCGATAAAAATGATACCTCACTTGTGTGGGTAGGCCTAGCACCCGCGACAGGAAACGCCCCAAAGCGCAACGTGGACACATCCAAAATTTTGGAAGAAAACAGAGGTGTTTTTTGCGAAGTGCCTACCTGTAGATTTTGGCCTCTAGCTCAGCCGGCACCTAGGGAAACCTACCAAACCTGTGCATTTCTGAAAACTAGAGACCTAGGGGAATCCAAGGAGGGGTGACTTGTGGGGCTCGGACCAGGTTCTGTTACCCAGAGTCCTTTGCAAACCTCAAAATTTGTCTAAAAAAACACATGTTCCTCACATTTCTGTGGCAGAAAGTTCTGGAATCTGAGAGGAGCCACAAATTTCCTTCCACCCAGCGTTCCCCCAAGTCTCCCGATATAAATGATACCTCACTTGTGTGGGTAGGCCTAGCGCCCGCGACAGGAAGCACCCCAAAGCGCAACGTGGACACATCCAAAATTTTGGAAGAAAACAGAGGTGTTTTTTGCGAAGTGCCTACCTGTAGATTTTGGCCTCTAGCTCAGCCGTCACCTAGGGAAAGCTACCAAACCTGTGCATTTCTGAAAACTAGAGACCTAGGGGAATCCAAGGAGGGGTGACTTGCGGGGCTCGGACCAGGTTCTGTTACCCAGAGTCCTTTGCAAACCTCAAAATGTGGCTAAAAAAACACATGTTCCTCACATTTCTGTGGCAGAAAGTTCTGGAATCTGAGAGGAGCCACAAATTTCCTTCCACCCAGCGCTTCCCCATGTCTCCCGATAAAAATGATACCTCACTTGTGTGGGTAGGCCTAGCGCCCGCGACAGGAAACGCCCCAAAGCGCAACGTGGACACATCCAAAATTTTGGAAGAAAACAGAGGTGTTTTTTGCGAAGTGCCTACCTGTAGATTTTGGCCTCTAGCTCAGCCGGCACCTAGGGAAACCTACCAAACCTGTGCATTTCTGAAAACTAGAGACCTAGGGGAATCCAAGGAGGGGTGACTTGCGGGGCTCAGACCAGGTTCTGTTACCCAGAGTCCTTTGCAAACCTCAAAATTTGGCTAAAAAAAACACATGTTCCTCAAAGTTCTGTGGCAGAAAGTTCTGGAATCTGACAGGAGCCACAAATTTCCTTCCACCCAGCGCTTCCCCATGTCTCCCGATAAAAATGATACCTCACTTGTGTGGGTAGGCCTAGCGCCCGCGACAGGAAACGCCCCAAAGCGCAACGTGGATACGTCCAAAATTTTTGAAGAAAACAGAGGTGTTTTTTGCAAAGTGCCTACCTGTAGATTTTGGCCTCTAGCTCAGTCGGCACCTAGGGAAACCTACCAAACCTGTGCATTTCTGAAAACTAGAGACCTAGGGGAATCCAAGGAGGGGTGACTTGCGGGGCTCGGACCAGGTTCTGTTACCCAGAATCCTTTGCAAACCTCAAAATGTGGCTAAAAAAACACATGTTCCTCACATTTCTGTGGCAGAAAGTTCAGGAATCTGAGAGGAGCCACAAATTTCCTTCCACCCAGCGTTCCCCCAAGTCTCCAGATAAAAATGATACCTCACTTGTGTGGGTAGGCCTAGCGCCCGCGACAGGAAACGCCCCAAAGCGCAACGTGGACACATCCAAAATTTTGGAAGAAAACAGAGGTGTTTTTTGCGAAGTGCCTACCTGTAGATTTTGGCCTCTAGCTCAGCCGGCACCTAGGGAAACCTACCAAACCTGTGCATTTCTGAAAACTAGAGACCTAGGGGAATCCAAGGAGGGGTGACATGCGAGGCTCGGACCAGGTTCTGTTACCCAGAGTCCTTTGCAAACCTCAAAATTTGGCTAAAAAAACACATGTTCCTCACATTTCTGTGGCAGAAAGTTCAGGAATCTGAGAGGAGCCACAAATTTCCTTCCACCCAGCGTTCCCCCAAGTCCCCCGATAAAAATGATACCTCACTTGTGTGGGTAGTCCTAGCGCCCGCGACAGGAAACACCCCAAAGCGCAACGTGGACACATCCAAAATTTTGGAAGAAAACAGAGGTGTTTTTTGCGAAGTGCCTACCTGTAGATTTTGGCCTCTAGCTCAGCCGGCACCTAGGGGAACCTACCAAACCTGTGCATTTCGGAAAACTAGAGACCTAGGGGAATCCAAGGAGGGGTGACTTGCGGGGCTCAGACCAGGTTCTGTTACCCAGAATCCTTTGCAAACCTCAAAATGTTGCTAAAAAAACACATGTTCCTCACATTTCTGTGGCAAAAAGTTCTAGAATCTGAGAGGAGCCACAAATTTCCTTCCACCCAGCGTTCCCCCAAGTCTCCCGATAAAAATGATACCTCACTTGTGTGGGTAGGCCTAGCGCCCGCGACAGGAAACGCCCCAAAGCGCAACGTGGACACATCCAAAATTTTGGAAGAAAACAGAGGTGTTTTTTGCGAAGTGCCTACCTGTAGATTTTGGCCTCTAGCTCAGCCGGCACCTAGGGAAACCTACCAAACCTGTGCATTTCTGAAAACTAGAGACCTAGGGGAATCCAAGGAGGGGTGACTTGTGGGGCTCGGACCAGGTTCTGTTACCCAGAGTCCTTTGCAAACCTCAAAATTTGTCTAAAAAAACACATGTTCCTCACATTTCTGTGGCAGAAAGTTCTGGAATCTGAGAGGAGCCACAAATTTCCTTCCACCCAGCGTTCCCCCAAGTCTCCCGATATAAATGATACCTCACTTGTGTGGGTAGGCCTAGCGCCCGCGACAGGAAGCACCCCAAAGCGCAACGTGGACACATCCAAAATTTTGGAAGAAAACAGAGGTGTTTTTTGCGAAGTGCCTACCTGTAGATTTTGGCCTCTAGCTCAGCCGTCACCTAGGGAAAGCTACCAAACCTGTGCATTTCTGAAAACTAGAGACCTAGGGGAATCCAAGGAGGGGTGACTTGCGGGGCTCGGACCAGGTTCTGTTACCCAGAGTCCTTTGCAAACCTCAAAATTTGGCTAAAAAAACACATGTTCCTCACATTTCTGTGGCAGAAAGTTCTGGAATCTGAGAGGAGCCACAAATTTCCTTCCACCCAGCGCTTCCCCATGTCTCCCGATAAAAATGATACCTCACTTGTGTGGGTAGGCCTAGCGCCCGCGACAGGAAACGCCCCAAAGCGCAACGTGGACACATCCAAAATTTTGGAAGAAAACAGAGGTGTTTTTTGCGAAGTGCCTACCTGTAGATTTTGGCCTCTAGCTCAGCCGGCACCTAGGGAAACCTACCAAACCTGTGCATTTCTGAAAACTAGAGACCTAGGGGAATCCAAGGAGGGGTGGCTTGCGGGGCTCGGACCAGGTTCTGTTACCCAGAATCCTTTGCAAACCTCAAAATTTGTCTAAAAAAACACATGTTCCTCACATTTCTATGGCAGAAAGTTCTGGAATCTGAGAGGAGCCACAAATTTCCTTCCAACCAGCGTTCCCCCAAGTCTCCCGATAAAAATGATACCTCACTTGTGTGGGTAGGCATAGCGCCCGCGTCAGGAAACGCCCCAAAGCGCAACGTGGACACATCCAAAATTTTGGAAGAAAACAGAGGTGTTTTTTTTGCGAAGTGCCTACCTGTAGATTTTGGCCTCTAGCTCAGCCGGCACCTAGGGACACCTACCAAACCTGTGCTTTTCTGAAAACTAGAGACCTAGGGGAATCCAAGGAGGGGTGACTTGCGGGGCTCGGACCAGGTTCTGTTACCCAGAATCCTTTGCAAACCTCAAAATGTGGCTAAAAAAACACTTGTTCCTCACATTTCTGTGGCAGAAAGTTCAGGAATCTGAGAGGAGCCACAAATTTCCTTCCACCCAGCGTTCCCCCAAGTCTCCAGATAAAAATGATACCTCACTTGTGTGGGTAGGCCTAGCGCCCGCGACAGGAAACGCCCCAAAGCGCAACGTGGACACATCCAAAATTTTTGAAGAAAACAGAGGTGTTTTTTGCGAAGTGCCTACCTGTAGATTTTGGCCTCTAGCTCAGCCGTCACCTAGGGAAAGCTACCAAACCTGTGCATTTCTGAAAACTAGAGACCTAGGGGAATCCAAGGAGGGGTGACTTGCGGGGCTCGGACCAGGTTCTGTTACCCAGAGTCCTTTGCAAACCTCAAAATTTGGCTAAAAAAACACATGTTTCTCACATTTCTGTGGCAGAAAGTTCTGGAATCTGAGAGGAGCCACAAATTTCCTTCCACCCAGCGCTTCCCCATGTCTCCCGATAAAAATGATACCTCACTTGTGTGGGTAGGCCTAGCGCCCGCGACAGGAAACGCCCCAAAGCGCAACGTGGACACATCCAAAATTTTGGAAGAAAACAGAGGTGTTTTTTGCGAAGTGCCTACCTGTAGATTTTGGCCTCTAGCTCAGCCGTCACCTAGTGAAAGCTACCAAACCTGTGCATTTCTGAAAACTAGAGACCTAGGGGAATCCAAGGAGGGGTGACTTGCGGGGCTCGGACCAGGTTCTGTTACCCAGAGTCCTTTGCAAACCTCAAAATTTGGCTAAAAAAACACATGTTTCTCACATTTCTGTGGCAGAAAGTTCTGGAATCTGAGAGGAGCCACAAATTTCCTTCCACCCAGCGCTTCCCCATGTCTCCCGATAAAAATGATACCTCACTTGTGTGGGTAGGCCTAGCGCCCGCGACAGGAAACGCCCCAAAGCGCAACGTGGACACATCCAAAATTTTGGAAGAAAACAGAGGTGTTTTTTGCGAAGTGCCTACCTGTAGATTTTGGCCTCTAGCTCAGCCGGCACCTAGGGAAACCTACCAAACCTGTGCATTTCTGAAAACTAGAGACCTAGGGGAATCCAAGGAGGGGTGACTTGCGGGGCTCAGACCAGGTTCTGTTACCCAGAGTCCTTTGCAAACCTCAAAATTTGGCTAAAAAAACACATGTTCCTCACAGTTCTGTGGCAGAAAGTTCTGGAATCTGACAGGAGCCACAAATTTCCTTCCACCCAGCGCTTCCCCATGTCTCCCGATAAAAATGATACCTCACTTGTGTGGGTAGGCCTAGCGCCCGCGACAGGAAACGCCCCAAAGCGCAACGTGGATACGTCCAAAATTTTTGAAGAAAACAGAGGTGTTTTTTGCAAAGTGCCTACCTGTAGATTTTGGCCTCTAGCTCAGTCGGCACCTAGGGAAACCTACCAAACCTGTGCATTTCTGAAAACTAGAGACCTAGGGGAATCCAAGGAGGGGTGACTTGCGGGGCTCGGACCAGGTTCTGTTACCCAGAATCCTTTGCAAACCTCAAAATGTGGCTAAAAAAACAGATGTTCCTCACATTTCTGTGGCAGAAAGTTCAGGAATCTGAGAGGAGCCACAAATTTCCTTCCACCCAGCGTTCCCCCAAGTCTCCAGATAAAAATGATACCTCACTTGTGTGGGTAGGCCTAGCGCCCGCGACAGGAAACGCCCCAAAGCGCAACGTGGACACATCCAAAATTTTGGAAGAAAACAGAGGTGTTTTTTGCGAAGTGCCTACCTGTAGATTTTGGCCTCTAGCTCAGCCGGCACCTAGGGAAACCTACCAAACCTGTGCATTTCTGAAAACTAGAGACCTAGGGGAATCCAAGGAGGGGTGACTTGCGAGGCTCGGACCAGGTTCTGTTACCCAGAGTCCTTTGCAAACCTCAAAATTTGGCTAAAAAAACACATGTTCCTCACATTTCTGTGGCAGAAAGTTCAGGAATCTGAGAGGAGCCACAAATTTCCTTCCACCCAGCGTTCCCCCAAGTCCCCCGATAAAAATGATACCTCACTTGTGTGGGTAGTCCTAGCGCCCGCGACAGGAAACACCCCAAAGCGCAACGTGGACACATCCAAAATTTTGGAAGAAAACAGAGGTGTTTTTTGCGAAGTGCCTACCTGTAGATTTTGGCCTCTAGCTCAGCCGGCACCTAGGGGAACCTACCAAACCTGTGCATTTCGGAAAACTAGAGACCTAGGGGAATCCAAGGAGGGGTGACTTGCGGGGCTCAGACCAGGTTCTGTTACCCAGAATCCTTTGCAAACCTCAAAATGTTGCTAAAAAAACACATGTTCCTCACATTTCTGTGGCAAAAAGTTCTAGAATCTGAGAGGAGCCACAAATTTCCTTCCACCCAGCGTTCCCCCAAGTCTCCCGATAAAAATGATACCTCACTTGTGTGGGTAGGCCTAGCGCCCGCGACAGGAAACGCCCCAAAGCGCAACGTGGACACATCCAAAATTTTGGAAGAAAACAGAGGTGTTTTTTGTGAAGTGCCTACCTGTAGATTTTGGCCTCTAGCTCAGCCGGCACCTAGGGAAACCTACCAAACCTGTGCATTTCTGAAAACTAGAGACCTAGGGGAATCCAAGGAGGGGTGACTTGTGGGGCTCGGACCAGGTTCTGTTACCCAGAGTCCTTTGCAAACCTCAAAATTTGTCTAAAAAAACATATGTTCCTCACATTTCTGTGGCAGAAAGTTCTGGAATCTGAGAGGAGCCACAAATTTCCTTCCACCCAGCGTTCCCCCAAGTCTCCCGATATAAATGATACCTCACTTGTGTGGGTAGGCCTAGCGCCCGCGACAGGAAGCACCCCAAAGCGCAACGTGGACACATCCAAAATTTTGGAAGAAAACAGAGGTGTTTTTTGCGAAGTGCCTACCTGTAGATTTTGGCCTCTAGCTCAGCCGTCACCTAGGGAAAGCTACCAAACCTGTGCATTTCTGAAAACTAGAGACCTAGGGGAATCCAAGGAGGGGTGACTTGCGGGGCTCGGACCAGGTTCTGTTACCCAGAGTCCTTTGCAAACCTCAAAATTTGGCTAAAAAAACACATGTTCCTCACATTTCTGTGGCAGAAAGTTCTGGAATCTGAGAGGAGCCACAAATTTCCTTCCACCCAGCGCTTCCCCATGTCTCCCGATAAAAATGATACCTCACTTGTGTGGGTAGGCCTAGCGCCCGCGACAGGAAACGCCCCAAAGCGCAACGTGGACACATCCAAAATTTTGGAAGAAAACAGAGGTGTTTTTTGCGAAGTGCCTACCTGTAGATTTTGGCCTCTAGCTCAGCCGGCACCTAGGGAAACCTACCAAACCTGTGCATTTCTGAAAACTAGAGACCTAGGGGAATCCAAGGAGGGGTGGCTTGCGGGGCTCGGACCAGGTTTTGTTACCCAGAATCCCTTGCAAACCTCAAAATTTGGCTAAAAAAACACATGTTCCTCACATTTCTATGGCAGAAAGTTCTGGAATCTGAGAGGAGCCACAAATTTCCTTCCAACCAGCGTTCCCCCAAGTCTCCCGATAAAAATGATACCTCACTTGTGTGGGTAGGCATAGCGCCCGCGTCAGGAAACGCCCCAAAGCGCAACGTGGACACATCCAAAATTTTGGAAGAAAACAGAGGTGTTTTTTGCGAAGTGCCTACCTGTAGATTTTGGCCTCTAGCTCAGCCGGCACCTAGGGACACCTACCAAACCTGTGCATTTCTGAAAACTAGAGACCTAGGGGAATCCAAGGAGGGGTGACTTGCGGGGCTCGGACTAGGTTCTGTTACCCAGAATCCTTTGCAAACCTCAAAATGTGGCTAAAAAAACACTTGTTCCTCACATTTCTGTGGCAGAAAGTTCAGGAATCTGAGAGGAGCCACGAATTTCCTTCCACCCAGCGTTCCCCCAAGTCTCCAGATAAAAATGATACCTCACTTGTGTGGGTAGGCCTAGCGCCCGCGACAGGAAACGCCCCAAAGCGCAACGTGGACACATCCAAAATTTTGGAAGAAAACAGAGGTGTTTTTTGCGAAGTGCCTACCTGTAGATTTTGGCCTCTAGCTCAGCCGGCACCTAGGGAAACCTACCAAACCTGTGCATTTCTGAAAACTAGAGACCTAGGGGAATCCAAGGAGGGGTGACTTGTGGGGCTCGGACCAGGTTCTGTTACCCAGAGTCCTTTGCAAACCTCAAAATTTGGCTAAAAAAACACATGTTCCTCACATTTCTGTGGCAGAAAGTTCTGGAATCTGAGAGGAGCCACAAATTTCCTTCCACCCAGCGTTCCCCCAAGTCTCCTGATAAAAATGATACCTCACTTGTGTGGGTAGTCCTAGCGCCCGAGACAGGAAACACCCCAAAGCGCAACGTGGACACATCCAAAATTTTGGAAGAAAACAGAGGTGTTTTTTGCGAAGTGCCTACCTGTAGATTTTGGCCTCTAGCTCAGCCGGCACCTAGGGAAACCTACCAAACATGTGCATTTCGGAAAACTAGAGATCTAGGGGAATCCAATGAGGGGTGACTTGCGGGGCTCAGACCAGGTTCTGTTACCCAGAATCCTTTGCAAACCTCAAAATTTTGCTAAAAAAACACATGTTCCTCACATTTCTGTGGCAAAAAGTTCTAGAATCTGAGAGGAGCCACAAATTTCCTTCCACCCAGCGTTCCCCCAAGTCTCCCGATAAAAATGATACCTCACTTGTGTGGGTAGGCCTAGCGCCCGCGACAGGAAACGCCCCAAAGCGCAACGTGGACACATCCAAAATTTTGGAAGAAAACAGAGGTGTTTTTTGCGAAGTGCATACCTGTAGATTTAGGCCTCTAGCTCAGCCGGCACCTAGGGAAACCTACCAAACCTGTGCATTTCTGAAAACTAGAGACCTAGGGGAATCCAAGGAGGGGTGACTTGTGGGGCTCGGACCAGGTTCTGTTACCCAGAGTCCTTTGCAAACCTCAAAATTTGTCTAAAAAAACACATGTTCCTCACATTTCTGTGGCAGAAAGTTCTGGAATCTGAGAGGAGCCACAAATTTCCTTCCACCCAGCGTTCCCCCAAGTCTCCCGATATAAATGATACCTCACTTGTGTGGGTAGGCCTAGCGCCCGCGACAGGAAGCACCCCAAAGCGCAACGTGGACACATCCAAAATTTTGGAAGAAAACAGAGGTGTTTTTTGCGAAGTGCCTACCTGTAGATTTTGGCCTCTAGCTCAGCCGTCACCTAGGGAAAGCTACCAAACCTGTGCATTTCTGAAAACTAGAGACCTAGGGGAATCCAAGGAGGGGTGACTTGCGGGGCTCGGACCAGGTTCTGTTACCCAGAGTCCTTTGCAAACCTCAAAATTTGGCTAAAAAAACACATGTTCCTCACATTTCTGTGGCAGAAAGTTCTGGAATCTGAGAGGAGCCACAAATTTCCTTCCACCCAGCGCTTCCCCATGTCTCCCGATAAAAATGATACCTCACTTGTGTGGGTAGGCCTAGCGCCCGCGACAGGAAACGCCCCAAAGCGCAACGTGGACACATCCAAAATTTTGGAAGAAAACAGAGGTGTTTTTTGCGAAGTGCCTACCTGTAGATTTTGGCCTCTAGCTCAGCCGGCACCTAGGGAAACCTACCAAACCTGTGCATTTCTGAAAACTAGAGACCTAGGGGAATCCAAGGAGGGGTGACTTGTGGGGCTCGGACCAGGTTCTGTTACCCAGAGTCCTTTGCAAACCTCAAAATTTGGCTAAAAAAACACATGTTCCTCACATTTCTGTGGCAGAAAGTTCTGGAATCTGAGAGGAGCCACAAATTTCCTTCCACCCAGCGTTCCCCCAAGTCTCCCGATAAAAATGATACCTCACTTGTGTGGGTAGTCCTAGCGCCCGAGACAGGAAACACCCCAAAGCGCAACGTGGACACATCCAAAATTTTGGAAGAAAACAGAGGTGTTTTTTGCGAAGTGCCTACCTGTAGATTTTGGCCTCTAGCTCAGCCGGCACCTAGGGAAACCTACCAAACCTGTGCATTTCGGAAAACTAGAGACCTAGGGGAATCCAATGAGGGGTGACTTGCGGGGCTCAGACCAGGTTCTGTTACCCAGAATCCTTTGCAAACCTCAAAATTTTGCTAAAAAAACACATGTTCCTCACATTTCTGTGGCAAAAAGTTCTAGAATCTGAGAGGAGCCACAAATTTCCTTCCACCCAGCGTTCCCCCAAGTCTCCCGATAAAAATGATACCTCACTTGTGTGGGTAGGCCTAGCGCCCGCGACAGGAAACGCCCCAAAGCGCAACGTGGACACATCCAAAATTTTGGAAGAAAACAGAGGTGTTTTTTGCGAAGTGCATACCTGTAGATTTAGGCCTCTAGCTCAGCCGGCACCTAGGGAAACCTACCAAACCTGTGCATTTCTGAAAACTAGAGACCTAGGGGAATCCAAGGAGGGGTGACTTGTGGGGCTCGGACCAGGTTCTGTTACCCAGAGTCCTTTGCAAACCTCAAAATTTGTCTAAAAAAACACATGTTCCTCACATTTCTGTGGCAGAAAGTTCTGGAATCTGAGAGGAGCCACAAATTTCCTTCCACCCAGCGTTCCCCCAAGTCTCCCGATATAAATGATACCTCACTTGTGTGGGTAGGCCTAGCGCCCGCGACAGGAAGCACCCCAAAGCGCAACGTGGACACATCCAAAATTTTGGAAGAAAACAGAGGTGTTTTTTGCGAAGTGCCTACCTGTAGATTTTGGCCTCTAGCTCAGCCGTCACCTAGGGAAAGCTACCAAACCTGTGCATTTCTGAAAACTAGAGACCTAGGGGAATCCAAGGAGGGGTGACTTGCGGGGCTCGGACCAGGTTCTGTTACCCAGAGTCCTTTGCAAACCTCAAAATTTGGCTAAAAAAACACATGTTCCTCACATTTCTGTGGCAGAAAGTTCTGGAATCTGAGAGGAGCCACAAATTTCCTTCCACCCAGCGCTTCCCCATGTCTCCCGATAAAAATGATACCTCACTTGTGTGGGTAGGCCTAGCGCCCGCGACAGGAAACGCCCCAAAGCGCAACGTGGACACATCCAAAATTTTGGAAGAAAACAGAGGTGTTTTTTGCGAAGTGCCTACCTGTAGATTTTGGCCTCTAGCTCAGCCGGCACCTAGGGAAACCTACCAAACCTGTGCATTTCTGAAAACTAGAGACCTAGGGGAATCCAAGGAGGGGTGGCTTGCGGGGCTCGGACCAGGTTCTGTTACCCAGAATCCTTTGCAAACCTCAAAATTTGGCTAAAAAAACACATGTTCCTCACATTTCTATGGCAGAAAGTTCTGGAATCTGAGAGGAGCCACAAATTTCCTTCCAACCAGCATTCCCCCAAGTCTCCCGATAAAAATGATACCTCACTTGTGTGGGTAGGCATAGCGCCCGCGTCAGGAAGCGCCCCAAAGCGCAACGTGGACACATCCAAAATTTTGGAAGAAAACAGAGGTGTTTTTTGCGAAGTGTCTACCTGTAGATTTTGGCCTCTAGCTCAGCCGTCACCTAGGGAAAGCTACCAAACCTGTGCATTTCTGAAAACTAGAGACCTAGGGGAATCCAAGGAGGGGTGACTTGCGGGGCTCGGACCAGGTTCTGTTACCCAGAGTCCTTTGCAAACCTCAAAATTTGGCTAAAAAAACACATGTTCCTCACATTTCTGTGACAGAAAGTTCTGGAATCTGAGAGGAGCCACAAATTTCCTTCCAACCAGCGTTCCCCCAAGTCTCCCGATAAAAATGATACCTCACTTGTGTGGGTAGGCCTAGCGCCCGCGACAGGAAACGCCCCAAAGCGCAACGTGGACACATCCAAAATTTTGGAAGAAAACAGAGGTGTTTTTTGCGAAGTGCCTACCTGTAGATTTTGGCCTCTAGCTCAGCCGGCACCTAGGGCAAACCTACCAAACCTGTGCATTTCTGAAAACTAGAGACCTAGGGGAATCCAAGGAGGGGTGACTTGCGGGGCTCGGACCAGGTTCTGTTACCCAGAGTCCTTTGCAAACCTCAAAATTTGGCTAAAAAAACACATGTTCCTCACATTTCTGTGGCAGAAAGTTCATGAATCTGAGAGGAGCCACAAATTTCCTTCCACCCAGCGCTTCCCCATGTCTCCCGATAAAAATGATACCTCACTTGTGTGGGTAGGCCTAGCGCCCGCGACAGGAAACGCCCCAAAGCGCAACGTGGACACGTCCAAAATTTTGGAAGAAAACAGAGGTGTTTTTTGCAAAGTGCCTACCTGTAGATTTTGGGCTCTAGCTCAGCCAGCACTTAGGGAAACCTACCACACCTGTGCATTTCTGAAAACTAGAGACCTAGGGGAATCCAAGGAGGGGTGACTTGCGGGGCTCGGACCAGGTTCTGTTACCCAGAATCCTTTGCAAACCTCAAAATGTGGCTAAAAAAACACATGTTCCTCACATTTCTGTGGCAGAATGTTCAGGAATCTGAGAGGAGCCACAAATTTCCTTCCACCCAGCGTTCCCCCAAGTCTCCAGATAAAAATGATACCTCACTTGTGTGGGTAGGCCTAGCGCCCGCGACAGGAAACGCCCCAAAGCGCAACGTGGACACATCCAAAATTTTGGAAGAAAACAGAGGTGTTTTTTGCGAAGTGCCTACCTGTAGATTTTGGCCTCTAGCTCAGCCGACACCTAAGGAAACCTACCAAACCTGTGCATTTCTGAAAACTAGAGACCTAGGGGAATCCAAGGAGGGGTGACTTGCGGGGCTCGGACCAGGTTCTGTTACCCAGAATCCTTTGCAAACCTCAAAATTTGGCTAAATAAACACATGTTCCTCACATTTCTGTGGCAGAAAGTTCTGGAATCTGATAGGAGCCCCAAATTTCCTTACACCCAGCGTTCCCCCAAGTCTCCCGATAAAAATGATACCTCACTTGTGTGGGTAGGCCTAGCGCCCGCGACAGGAAACGCCGCAAAGCGCAACGTGGACACATCCAAAATTTTGGAAGAAAACAGAGGTGTTTTTTGCGAAGTGCCTACCTGTAGATTTTGGCCTCTAGCTCAGCCGGCACCTAGGGAAACCTACCAAACCTGTGCATTTCTGAAAACTAGAGACCTAGGGGAATCCAAGGAGGGGTGGCTTGCGGGGCTCGGACCAGGTTCTGTTACCCAGAATCCTTTGCAAACCTCAAAATTTGGCTAAAAAAACACATGTTCCTCACATTTCTATGGCAGAAAGATCTGGAATCTGAGAGGAGCCACAAATTTCCTTCCAACCAGCGTTCCCCCAAGTCTCCCGATAAAAATGATACCTCACTTGTGTGGGTAGGCCTAGCGCCCGCGTCAGGAAACGCCCCAAAGCGCAACGTGGACACATCCAAAATTTTGGAAGAAAACAGAGGTGTTTTTTGCGAAGTGCCTACCTGTAGATTTTGGCCTCTAGCTCAGCCGGCACCTAGGGACACCTACCAAACCTGTGCATTTCTGAAAACTAGAGACCTAGGGGAATCCAAGGAGGGGTGACTTGCGGGGCTCAGACCAGGTTCTGTTACTCAGAGTCCTTTGCAAACCTCAAAATTTGGCTAAAAAAACACATGTTCCTCACAGTTCTGTGGCAGAAAGTTCTGGAATCTGACAGGAGCCACAAATTTCCTTCCACCCAGCGCTTCCCCATGTCTCCCGATAAAAATGATACCTCACTTGTGTGGGTAGGCCTAGCGCCCGCGACAGGAAACGCCCCAAAGCGCAACGTGGACACGTCCAAAATTTTTGAAGAAAACAGAGGTGTTTTTTGCAAAGTGCCTACCTGTAGATTTTGGCCTCTAGCTCAGCCGGCACCTAGGGAAACCTACCAAACCTGTGCATTTCTGAAAACTAGAGACCTAGGGGAATCCAAGGAGGGGTGACTTGCGGGGCTCGGACCAGGTTCTGTTACCCAGAATCCTTTGCAAACCTCAAAATGTGGCTAAAAAAACACATGTTCCTCACATTTCTGTGGCAGAAAGTTCAGGAATCTGAGAGGAGCCACAAATTTCCTTCCACCCAGCGTTCCCCCAAGTCTCCAGATAAAAATGATACCTCACTTGTGTGGGTAGGCCTAGCGCCCGCGACAGGAAACGCCCCAAAGCGCAACGTGGACACATCCAAAATTTTGGAAGAAAACAGAGGTGTTTTTTGCGAAGTGCCTACCTGTAGATTTTGGCCTCTAGCTCAGCCGGCACCTAGGGAAACCTACCAAACCTGTGCATTTCTGAAAACTAGAGACCTAGGGGAATCCAAGGAGGGGTGACTTGCGAGGCTCGGACCAGGTTCTGTTACCCAGAGTCCTTTGCAAACCTCAAAATTTGGCTAAAAAAACACATGTTCCTCACATTTCTGTGGCAGAAAGTTCAGGAATCTGAGAGGAGCCACAAATTTCCTTCCACCCAGCGTTCCCCCAAGTCCCCCGATAAAAATGATACCTCACTTGTGTGGGTAGTCCTAGCGCCCGCGACAGGAAACACCCCAAAGCGCAACGTGGACACATCCAAAATTTTGGAAGAAAACAGAGGTGTTTTTTGCGAAGTGCCTACCTGTAGATTTTGGCCTCTAGCTCAGCCGGCACCTAGGGAAACCTACCAAACCTGTGCATTTCGGAAAACTAGAGACCTAGGGGAATCCAAGGAGGGGTGACTTGCGGGGCTCAGACCAGGTTCTGTTACCCAGAATCCTTTGCAAACCTCAAAATTTGGCTAAAAAAACACATGTTCCTCACATTTCTGTGGCAAAAAGTTCTAGAATCTGAGAGGAGCCACAAATTTCCTTCCACCCAGCGTTCCCCCAAGTCTCCCGATAAAAATGATACCTCACTTGTGTGGGTAGGCCTAGCGCCCGCGACAGGAAACGCCCCAAAGCGCAACGTGGACACATCCAAAATTTTGGAAGAAAACAGAGGTGTTTTTTGGGAAGTGCCTACCTGTAGATTTTGGCCTCTAGCTCAGCCGGCACCTAGGGAAACCTACCAAACCTGTGCATTTCTGAAAACTAGAGACCTAGGGGAATCCAAGGAGGGGTGACTTGTGGGGCTCGGACCAGGTTCTGTTACCCAGAGTCCTTTGCAAACCTCAAAATTTGTCTAAGAAAACACATGTTCCTCACATTTCTGTGGCAGAAAGTTCTGGAATCTGAGAGGAGCCACAAATTTCCTTACACCCAGCGTTCCCCCAAGTCTCCCGATATAAATGATACCTCACTTGTGTGGGTAGGCCTAGCGCCCGCGACAGGAAGCACCCCAAAGCGCAACGTGGACACATCCAAAATTTTGGAAGAAAACAGAGGTGTTTTTTGCGAAGTGCCTACCTGTAGATTTTGGCCTCTAGCTCAGCCGTCACCTAGGGAAAGCTACCAAACCTGTGCATTTCTGAAAACTAGAGACCTAGGGGAATCCAAGGAGTGGTGACTTGCGGGGCTCGGACCAGGTTCTGTTACCCAGAGTCCTTTGCAAACCTCAAAATTTGGCTAAAAAAACACATGTTCCTCACATTTCTGTGGCAGAAAGTTCTGGAATCTGAGAGGAGCCACAAATTTCCTTCCACCCAGCGCTTCCCCATGTCTCCCGATAAAAATGATACCTCACTTGTGTGGGTAGGCCTAGCGCCCGCGACAGGAAACGCCCCAAAGCGCAACGTGGACACATCCAAAATTTTGGAAGAAAACAGAGGTGTTTTTTGCGAAGTGCCTACCTGTAGATTTTGGCCTCTAGCTCAGCCGGCACCTAGGGAAACCTACCAAACCTGTGCATTTCTGAAAACTAGAGACCTAGGGGAATCCAAGGAGGGGTGGCTTGCGGGGCTCGGACCAGGTTCTGTTACCCAGAATCCTTTGCAAACCTCAAAATTTGGCTAAAAAAACACATGTTCCTCACATTTCTATGGCAGAAAGTTCTGGAATCTGAGAGGAGCCACAAATTTCCTTCCAACCAGCGTTCCCCCAAGTCTCCCGATAAAAATGATACCTCACTTGTGTGGGTAGGCATAGCGCCCGCGTCAGGAAACGCCCCAAAGCGCAACGTGGACACATCCAAAATTTTGGAAGAAAACAGAGGTGTTTTTTGCGAAGTGCCTACCTGTAGATTTTGGCCTCTAGCTCAGCCGGCACCTAGGGACACCTACCAAACCTGTGCATTTCTGAAAACTAGAGACCTAGGGGAATCCAAGGAGGGGTGACTTGCGGGGCTCGGACCAGGTTCTGTTACCCAGAATCCTTTGCAAACCTCAAAATGTGGCTAAAAAAACACTTGTTCCTCACATTTCTGTGGCAGAAAGTTCAGGAATCTGAGAGGAGCCACAAATTTCCTTCCACTCAGCGTTCCCCCAAGTCTCCAGATAAAAATGATACCTCACTTGTGTGGGTAGGCCTAGCGCCCGCGACAGGAAACGCCCCAAAGCGCAACGTGGACACATCCAAAATTTTGGAAGAAAACAGAGGTGTTTTTTGCGAAGTGCCTACCTGTAGATTTTGGCCTCTAGCTCAGCCGGCACCTAGGGAAACCTACCAAACCTGTGCATTTCTGAAAACTAGAGACCTAGGGGAATCCAAGGAGGGGTGACTTGTGGGGCTCGGACCAGGTTCTGTTACCCAGAGTCCTTTGCAAACCTCAAAATTTGGCTAAAAAAACACATGTTCCTCACATTTCTGTGGCAGAAAGTTCTGGAATCTGAGAGGAGCCACAAATTTCCTTCCACCCAGCGTTCCCCCAAGTCTCCCGATATAAATGATACCTCACTTGTGTGGGTAGGCCTAGCGCCCGCGACAGGAAGCTCCCCAAAGCGCAACGTGGACACATCCAAAATTTTGGAAGAAAACAGAGGTGTTTTTTGCGAAGTGCCTACCTGTAGATTTTGGCCTCTAGCTCAGCCGTCACCTAGGGAAAGCTACCAAACCTGTGCATTTCTGAAAACTAGAGACCTAGGGGAATCCAAGGAGGGGTGACTTGCGGGGCTCGGACCAGGTTCTGTTACCCAGAGTCCTTTGCAAACCTCAAAATTTGGCTAAAAAAACACATGTTCCTCACATTTCTGTGGCAGAAAGTTCTGGAATCTGAGAGGAGCCACAAATTTCCTTCCACCCAGCGCTTCCCCATGTCTCCCGATAAAAATGATACCTCACTTGTGTGGGTAGGCCTAGCGCCCGCGACAGGAAACGCCCCAAAGCGCAACGTGGACACATCCAAAATTTTGGAAGAAAACAGAGGTGTTTTTTGCGAAGTGCCTACCTGTAGATTTTGGCCTCTAGCTCAGCCGGCACCTAGGGAAACCTACCAAACCTGTGCATTTCTGAAAACTAGAGACCTAGGGGAATCCAAGGAGGGGTGGCTTGCGGGGCTCGGACCAGGTTCTGTTACCCAGAATCCTTTGCAAACCTCAAAATTTGGCTAAAAAAACACATGTTCCTCACATTTCTATGGCAGAAAGTTCTGGAATCTGAGAGGAGCCACAAATTTCCTTCCAACCAGCGTTCCCCCAAGTCTCCCAATAAAAATGATACCTCACTTGTGTGGGTAGGCATAGCGCCCGCGTCAGGAAGCGCCCCAAAGCGCAACGTGGACACATCCAAAATTTTGGAAGAAAACAGAGGTGTTTTTTGCGAAGTGCCTACCTGTAGATTTTGGCCTCTAGCTCAGCCGGCACCTAGGGACACCTACCAAACCTGTGCATTTCTGAAAACTAGAGACCTAGGGGAATCCAAGGAGGGGTGACTTGCGGGGCTCGGACCAGGTTCTGTTACCCAGAATCCTTTGCAAACCTCAAAATGTGGCTAAAAAAACACTTGTTCCTCACATTTCTGTGGCAGAAAGTTCAGGAATCTGAGAGGAGCCACAAATTTCCTTCCACCCAGCGTTCCCCCAAGTCTCCCGATATAAATGATACCTCACTTGTGTGGGTAGGCCTAGCGCCTGCGACAGGAAGCACCCCAAAGCGCAACGTGGACACATCCAAAATTTTGGAAGAAAACAGAGGTGTTTTTTGCGAAGTGCCTACCTGTAGATTTTGGCCTCTAGCTCAGCCGTCACCTAGGGAAAGCTACCAAACCTGTGCATTTCTGAAAACTAGAGACCTAGGGGAATCCAAGGAGGGGTGACTTGCGGGGCTCGGACCAGGTTCTGTTACCCAGAGTCCTTTGCAAACCTCAAAATTTGGCTAAAAAAACACATGTTCCTCACATTTCTGTGGCAGAAAGTTCTGGAATCTGAGAGGAGCCACAAATTTCCTTCCACCCAGCGTTCCCCCAAGTCTCCCGATAAAAATGATACCTCACTTGTGTGGGTAGTCCTAGCGCCCGAGACAGGAAACACCCCAAAGCGCAACGTGGACACATCCAAAATTTTGGAAGAAAACAGAGGTGTTTTTTGCGAAGTGCCTACCTGTAGATTTTGGCCTCTAGCTCAGCCGGCACCTAGGGAAACCTACCAAACCTGTGCATTTCGGAAAACTAGAGACCTAGGGGAATCCAATGAGGGGTGACTTGCGGGGCTCAGACCAGGTTCTGTTACCCAGAATCCTTTGCAAACCTCAAAATTTTGCTAAAAAAACACATGTTCCTCACATTTCTGTGGCAAAAAGTTCTAGAATCTGAGAGGAGCCACAAATTTCCTTCCACCCAGCGTTCCCCCAAGTCTCCCGATAAAAATGATACCTCACTTGTGTGGGTAGGCCTAGCGCCCGCGACAGGAAACGCCCCAAAGCGCAACGTGGACACATCCAAAATTTTGGAAGAAAACAGAGGTGTTTTTTGCGAAGTGCATACCTGTAGATTTAGGCCTCTAGCTCAGCCGGCACCTAGGGAAACCTACCAAACCTGTGCATTTCTGAAAACTAGAGACCTAGGGGAATCCAAGGAGGGGTGACTTGTGGGGCTCGGACCAGGTTCTGTTACCCAGAGTCCTTTGCAAACCTCAAAATTTGTCTAAAAAAACACATGTTCCTCACATTTCTGTGGCAGAAAGTTCTGGAATCTGAGAGGAGCCACAAATTTCCTTCCACCCAGCGTTCCCCCAAGTCTCCCGATATAAATGATACCTCACTTGTGTGGGTAGGCCTAGCGCCCGCGACAGGAAGCACCCCAAAGCGCAACGTGGACACATCCAAAATTTTGGAAGAAAACAGAGGTGTTTTTTGCGAAGTGCCTACCTGTAGATTTTGGCCTCTAGCTCAGCCGTCACCTAGGGAAAGCTACCAAACCTGTGCATTTCTGAAAACTAGAGACCTAGGGGAATCCAAGGAGGGGTGACTTGCGGGGCTCGGACCAGGTTCTGTTACCCAGAGTCCTTTGCAAACCTCAAAATTTGGCTAAAAAAACACATGTTCCTCACATTTCTGTGGCAGAAAGTTCTGGAATCTGAGAGGAGCCACAAATTTCCTTCCACCCAGCGCTTCCCCATGTCTCCCGATAAAAATGATACCTCACTTGTGTGGGTAGGCCTAGCGCCCGCGACAGGAAACGCCCCAAAGCGCAACGTGGACACATCCAAAATTTTGGAAGAAAACAGAGGTGTTTTTTGCGAAGTGCCTACCTGTAGATTTTGGCCTCTAGCTCAGCCGGCACCTAGGGAAACCTACCAAACCTGTGCATTTCTGAAAACTAGAGACCTAGGGGAATCCAAGGAGGGGTGGCTTGCGGGGCTCGGACCAGGTTCTGTTACCCAGAATCCTTTGCAAACCTCAAAATTTGGCTAAAAAAACACATGTTCCTCACATTTCTATGGCAGAAAGTTCTGGAATCTGAGAGGAGCCACAAATTTCCTTCCAACCAGCATTCCCCCAAGTCTCCCGATAAAAATGATACCTCACTTGTGTGGGTAGGCATAGCGCCCGCGTCAGGAAGCGCCCCAAAGCGCAACGTGGACACATCCAAAATTTTGGAAGAAAACAGAGGTGTTTTTTGCGAAGTGTCTACCTGTAGATTTTGGCCTCTAGCTCAGCCGTCACCTAGGGAAAGCTACCAAACCTGTGCATTTCTGAAAACTAGAGACCTAGGGGAATCCAAGGAGGGGTGACTTGCGGGGCTCGGACCAGGTTCTGTTACCCAGAGTCCTTTGCAAACCTCAAAATTTGGCTAAAAAAACACATGTTCCTCACATTTCTGTGACAGAAAGTTCTGGAATCTGAGAGGAGCCACAAATTTCCTTCCAACCAGCGTTCCCCCAAGTCTCCCGATAAAAATGATACCTCACTTGTGTGGGTAGGCCTAGCGCCCGCGACAGGAAACGCCCCAAAGCGCAACGTGGACACATCCAAAATTTTGGAAGAAAACAGAGGTGTTTTTTGCGAAGTGCCTACCTGTAGATTTTGGCCTCTAGCTCAGCCGGCACCTAGGGCAAACCTACCAAACCTGTGCATTTCTGAAAACTAGAGACCTAGGGGAATCCAAGGAGGGGTGACTTGCGGGGCTCGGACCAGGTTCTGTTACCCAGAGTCCTTTGCAAACCTCAAAATTTGGCTAAAAAAACACATGTTCCTCACATTTCTGTGGCAGAAAGTTCATGAATCTGAGAGGAGCCACAAATTTCCTTCCACCCAGCGCTTCCCCATGTCTCCCGATAAAAATGATACCTCACTTGTGTGGGTAGGCCTAGCGCCCGCGACAGGAAACGCCCCAAAGCGCAACGTGGACACGTCCAAAATTTTGGAAGAAAACAGAGGTGTTTTTTGCAAAGTGCCTACCTGTAGATTTTGGGCTCTAGCTCAGCCAGCACTTAGGGAAACCTACCACACCTGTGCATTTCTGAAAACTAGAGACCTAGGGGAATCCAAGGAGGGGTGACTTGCGGGGCTCGGACCAGGTTCTGTTACCCAGAATCCTTTGCAAACCTCAAAATGTGGCTAAAAAAACACATGTTCCTCACATTTCTGTGGCAGAATGTTCAGGAATCTGAGAGGAGCCACAAATTTCCTTCCACCCAGCGTTCCCCCAAGTCTCCAGATAAAAATGATACCTCACTTGTGTGGGTAGGCCTAGCGCCCGCGACAGGAAACGCCCCAAAGCGCAACGTGGACACATCCAAAATTTTGGAAGAAAACAGAGGTGTTTTTTGCGAAGTGCCTACCTGTAGATTTTGGCCTCTAGCTCAGCCGACACCTAAGGAAACCTACCAAACCTGTGCATTTCTGAAAACTAGAGACCTAGGGGAATCCAAGGAGGGGTGACTTGCGGGGCTCGGACCAGGTTCTGTTACCCAGAATCCTTTGCAAACCTCAAAATTTGGCTAAATAAACACATGTTCCTCACATTTCTGTGGCAGAAAGTTCTGGAATCTGATAGGAGCCCCAAATTTCCTTACACCCAGCGTTCCCCCAAGTCTCCCGATAAAAATGATACCTCACTTGTGTGGGTAGGCCTAGCGCCCGCGACAGGAAACGCCGCAAAGCGCAACGTGGACACATCCAAAATTTTGGAAGAAAACAGAGGTGTTTTTTGCGAAGTGCCTACCTGTAGATTTTGGCCTCTAGCTCAGCCGGCACCTAGGGAAACCTACCAAACCTGTGCATTTCTGAAAACTAGAGACCTAGGGGAATCCAAGGAGGGGTGGCTTGCGGGGCTCGGACCAGGTTCTGTTACCCAGAATCCTTTGCAAACCTCAAAATTTGGCTAAAAAAACACATGTTCCTCACATTTCTATGGCAGAAAGATCTGGAATCTGAGAGGAGCCACAAATTTCCTTCCAACCAGCGTTCCCCCAAGTCTCCCGATAAAAATGATACCTCACTTGTGTGGGTAGGCCTAGCGCCCGCGTCAGGAAACGCCCCAAAGCGCAACGTGGACACATCCAAAATTTTGGAAGAAAACAGAGGTGTTTTTTGCGAAGTGCCTACCTGTAGATTTTGGCCTCTAGCTCAGCCGGCACCTAGGGACACCTACCAAACCTGTGCATTTCTGAAAACTAGAGACCTAGGGGAATCCAAGGAGGGGTGACTTGCGGGGCTCAGACCAGGTTCTGTTACTCAGAGTCCTTTGCAAACCTCAAAATTTGGCTAAAAAAACACATGTTCCTCACAGTTCTGTGGCAGAAAGTTCTGGAATCTGACAGGAGCCACAAATTTCCTTCCACCCAGCGCTTCCCCATGTCTCCCGATAAAAATGATACCTCACTTGTGTGGGTAGGCCTAGCGCCCGCGACAGGAAACGCCCCAAAGCGCAACGTGGACACGTCCAAAATTTTTGAAGAAAACAGAGGTGTTTTTTGCAAAGTGCCTACCTGTAGATTTTGGCCTCTAGCTCAGCCGGCACCTAGGGAAACCTACCAAACCTGTGCATTTCTGAAAACTAGAGACCTAGGGGAATCCAAGGAGGGGTGACTTGCGGGGCTCGGACCAGGTTCTGTTACCCAGAATCCTTTGCAAACCTCAAAATGTGGCTAAAAAAACACATGTTCCTCACATTTCTGTGGCAGAAAGTTCAGGAATCTGAGAGGAGCCACAAATTTCCTTCCACCCAGCGTTCCCCCAAGTCTCCAGATAAAAATGATACCTCACTTGTGTGGGTAGGCCTAGCGCCCGCGACAGGAAACGCCCCAAAGCGCAACGTGGACACATCCAAAATTTTGGAAGAAAACAGAGGTGTTTTTTGCGAAGTGCCTACCTGTAGATTTTGGCCTCTAGCTCAGCCGGCACCTAGGGAAACCTACCAAACCTGTGCATTTCTGAAAACTAGAGACCTAGGGGAATCCAAGGAGGGGTGACTTGCGAGGCTCGGACCAGGTTCTGTTACCCAGAGTCCTTTGCAAACCTCAAAATTTGGCTAAAAAAACACATGTTCCTCACATTTCTGTGGCAGAAAGTTCAGGAATCTGAGAGGAGCCACAAATTTCCTTCCACCCAGCGTTCCCCCAAGTCCCCCGATAAAAATGATACCTCACTTGTGTGGGTAGTCCTAGCGCCCGCGACAGGAAACACCCCAAAGCGCAACGTGGACACATCCAAAATTTTGGAAGAAAACAGAGGTGTTTTTTGCGAAGTGCCTACCTGTAGATTTTGGCCTCTAGCTCAGCCGGCACCTAGGGAAACCTACCAAACCTGTGCATTTCGGAAAACTAGAGACCTAGGGGAATCCAAGGAGGGGTGACTTGCGGGGCTCAGACCAGGTTCTGTTACCCAGAATCCTTTGCAAACCTCAAAATTTGGCTAAAAAAACACATGTTCCTCACATTTCTGTGGCAAAAAGTTCTAGAATCTGAGAGGAGCCACAAATTTCCTTCCACCCAGCGTTCCCCCAAGTCTCCCGATAAAAATGATACCTCACTTGTGTGGGTAGGCCTAGCGCCCGCGACAGGAAACGCCCCAAAGCGCAACGTGGACACATCCAAAATTTTGGAAGAAAACAGAGGTGTTTTTTGGGAAGTGCCTACCTGTAGATTTTGGCCTCTAGCTCAGCCGGCACCTAGGGAAACCTACCAAACCTGTGCATTTCTGAAAACTAGAGACCTAGGGGAATCCAAGGAGGGGTGACTTGTGGGGCTCGGACCAGGTTCTGTTACCCAGAGTCCTTTGCAAACCTCAAAATTTGTCTAAGAAAACACATGTTCCTCACATTTCTGTGGCAGAAAGTTCTGGAATCTGAGAGGAGCCACAAATTTCCTTACACCCAGCGTTCCCCCAAGTCTCCCGATATAAATGATACCTCACTTGTGTGGGTAGGCCTAGCGCCCGCGACAGGAAGCACCCCAAAGCGCAACGTGGACACATCCAAAATTTTGGAAGAAAACAGAGGTGTTTTTTGCGAAGTGCCTACCTGTAGATTTTGGCCTCTAGCTCAGCCGTCACCTAGGGAAAGCTACCAAACCTGTGCATTTCTGAAAACTAGAGACCTAGGGGAATCCAAGGAGGGGTGACTTGCGGGGCTCGGACCAGGTTCTGTTACCCAGAGTCCTTTGCAAACCTCAAAATTTGGCTAAAAAAACACATGTTCCTCACATTTCTGTGGCAGAAAGTTCTGGAATCTGAGAGGAGCCACAAATTTCCTTCCACCCAGCGCTTCCCCATGTCTCCCGATAAAAATGATACCTCACTTGTGTGGGTAGGCCTAGCGCCCGCGACAGGAAACGCCCCAAAGCGCAACGTGGACACATCCAAAATTTTGGAAGAAAACAGAGGTGTTTTTTGCGAAGTGCCTACCTGTAGATTTTGGCCTCTAGCTCAGCCGGCACCTAGGGAAACCTACCAAACCTGTGCATTTCTGAAAACTAGAGACCTAGGGGAATCCAAGGAGGGGTGGCTTGCGGGGCTCGGACCAGGTTCTGTTACCCAGAATCCTTTGCAAACCTCAAAATTTGGCTAAAAAAACACATGTTCCTCACATTTCTATGGCAGAAAGTTCTGGAATCTGAGAGGAGCCACAAATTTCCTTCCAACCAGCGTTCCCCCAAGTCTCCCGATAAAAATGATACCTCACTTGTGTGGGTAGGCATAGCGCCCGCGTCAGGAAACGCCCCAAAGCGCAACGTGGACACATCCAAAATTTTGGAAGAAAACAGAGGTGTTTTTTGCGAAGTGCCTACCTGTAGATTTTGGCCTCTAGCTCAGCCGGCACCTAGGGACACCTACCAAACCTGTGCATTTCTGAAAACTAGAGACCTAGGGGAATCCAAGGAGGGGTGACTTGCGGGGCTCGGACCAGGTTCTGTTACCCAGAATCCTTTGCAAACCTCAAAATGTGGCTAAAAAAACACTTGTTCCTCACATTTCTGTGGCAGAAAGTTCAGGAATCTGAGAGGAGCCACAAATTTCCTTCCACTCAGCGTTCCCCCAAGTCTCCAGATAAAAATGATACCTCACTTGTGTGGGTAGGCCTAGCGCCCGCGACAGGAAACGCCCCAAAGCGCAACGTGGACACATCCAAAATTTTGGAAGAAAACAGAGGTGTTTTTTGCGAAGTGCCTACCTGTAGATTTTGGCCTCTAGCTCAGCCGGCACCTAGGGAAACCTACCAAACCTGTGCATTTCTGAAAACTAGAGACCTAGGGGAATCCAAGGAGGGGTGACTTGTGGGGCTCGGACCAGGTTCTGTTACCCAGAGTCCTTTGCAAACCTCAAAATTTGGCTAAAAAAACACATGTTCCTCACATTTCTGTGGCAGAAAGTTCTGGAATCTGAGAGGAGCCACAAATTTCCTTCCACCCAGCGTTCCCCCAAGTCTCCCGATATAAATGATACCTCACTTGTGTGGGTAGGCCTAGCGCCCGCGACAGGAAGCTCCCCAAAGCGCAACGTGGACACATCCAAAATTTTGGAAGAAAACAGAGGTGTTTTTTGCGAAGTGCCTACCTGTAGATTTTGGCCTCTAGCTCAGCCGTCACCTAGGGAAAGCTACCAAACCTGTGCATTTCTGAAAACTAGAGACCTAGGGGAATCCAAGGAGGGGTGACTTGCGGGGCTCGGACCAGGTTCTGTTACCCAGAGTCCTTTGCAAACCTCAAAATTTGGCTAAAAAAACACATGTTCCTCACATTTCTGTGGCAGAAAGTTCTGGAATCTGAGAGGAGCCACAAATTTCCTTCCACCCAGCGCTTCCCCATGTCTCCCGATAAAAATGATACCTCACTTGTGTGGGTAGGCCTAGCGCCCGCGACAGGAAACGCCCCAAAGCGCAACGTGGACACATCCAAAATTTTGGAAGAAAACAGAGGTGTTTTTTGCGAAGTGCCTACCTGTAGATTTTGGCCTCTAGCTCAGCCGGCACCTAGGGAAACCTACCAAACCTGTGCATTTCTGAAAACTAGAGACCTAGGGGAATCCAAGGAGGGGTGGCTTGCGGGGCTCGGACCAGGTTCTGTTACCCAGAATCCTTTGCAAACCTCAAAATTTGGCTAAAAAAACACATGTTCCTCACATTTCTATGGCAGAAAGTTCTGGAATCTGAGAGGAGCCACAAATTTCCTTCCAACCAGCGTTCCCCCAAGTCTCCCAATAAAAATGATACCTCACTTGTGTGGGTAGGCATAGCGCCCGCGTCAGGAAGCGCCCCAAAGCGCAACGTGGACACATCCAAAATTTTGGAAGAAAACAGAGGTGTTTTTTGCGAAGTGCCTACCTGTAGATTTTGGCCTCTAGCTCAGCCGGCACCTAGGGACACCTACCAAACCTGTGCATTTCTGAAAACTAGAGACCTAGGGGAATCCAAGGAGGGGTGACTTGCGGGGCTCGGACCAGGTTCTGTTACCCAGAATCCTTTGCAAACCTCAAAATGTGGCTAAAAAAACACTTGTTCCTCACATTTCTGTGGCAGAAAGTTCAGGAATCTGAGAGGAGCCACAAATTTCCTTCCACCCAGCGTTCCCCCAAGTCTCCCGATATAAATGATACCTCACTTGTGTGGGTAGGCCTAGCGCCTGCGACAGGAAGCACCCCAAAGCGCAACGTGGACACATCCAAAATTTTGGAAGAAAACAGAGGTGTTTTTTGCGAAGTGCCTACCTGTAGATTTTGGCCTCTAGCTCAGCCGTCACCTAGGGAAAGCTACCAAACCTGTGCATTTCTGAAAACTAGAGACCTAGGGGAATCCAAGGAGGGGTGACTTGCGGGGCTCGGACCAGGTTCTGTTACCCAGAGTCCTTTGCAAACCTCAAAATTTGGCTAAAAAAACACATGTTCCTCACATTTCTGTGGCAGAAAGTTCTGGAATCTGAGAGGAGCCACAAATTTCCTTCCACCCAGCGTTCCCCCAAGTCTCCCGATAAAAATGATACCTCACTTGTGTGGGTAGGCCTAGCGCCCGCGACAGGAAACGCCCCAAAGCGCAACGTGGACACATCCAAAATTTTGGAAGAAAACAGAGGTGTTTTTTGCGAAGTGCCTACCTGTAGATTTTGGCCTCTAGCTCAGCCGACACCTAGGGAAACCTACCAAACCTGTGCATTTCTGAAAACTAGAGACCTAGGGGAATCCAAGGAGGGGTGACTTGCGGGGCTCGGACCAGGTTCTGTTACCCAGAATCCTTTGCAAACCTCAAAATTTGGCTAAATAAACACATGTTCCTCACATTTCTGTGGCAGAAAGTTCTGGAATCTGATTGGAGCCCCAAATTTCCTTCCACCCAGCGTTCCCCCAAGTCTCCCGATAAAAATGATACCTCACTTGTGTGGGTAGGCCTAGCGCCCGCGACAGGAAACGCCCCAAAGCGCAACGTGGACACATCCAAAATTTTGGAAGAAAACAGAGGTGTTTTTTTGCGAAGTGCCTACCTGTAGATTTTGGCCTCTAGCTCAGCCGGCACCTAGGGACACCTACCAAACCTGTGCATTTCTGAAAACTAGAGACCTAGGGGAATCCAAGGAGGGGTGACTTGCGGGGCTCGGACCAGGTTCTGTTACCCAGAATCCTTTGCAAACCTCAAAATGTGGCTAAAAAAACACTTGTTCCTCACATTTCTGTGGCAGAAAGTTCAGGAATCTGAGAGGAGCCACAAATTTCCTTCCACCCAGCGTTCCCCCAAGTCTCCCGATATAAATGATACCTCACTTGTGTGGGTAGGCCTAGCGCCTGCGACAGGAAGCACCCCAAAGCGCAACGTGGACACATCCAAAATTTTGGAAGAAAACAGAGGTGTTTTTTGCGAAGTGCCTACCTGTAGATTTTGGCCTCTAGCTCAGCCGGCACCTAGGGAAAGCTACCAAACCTGTGCATTTCTGAAAACTAGAGACCTAGGGGAATCCAAGGAGGGGTGACTTGCGGGGCTCGGACCAGGTTCTGTTACCCAGAGTCCTTTGCAAACCTCAAAATTTGGCTAAAAAAACACATGTTCCTCACATTTCTGTGGCAGAAAGTTCTGGAATCTGAGAGGAGCCACAAATTTCCTTCCACCCAGCGTTCCCCCAAGTCTCCCGATAAAAATGATACCTCACTTGTGTGGGTAGGCCTAGCGCCCGCGACAGGAAACGCCCCAAAGCGCAACGTGGACACATCCAAAATTTTGGAAGAAAACAGAGGTGTTTTTTGCGAAGTGCCTACCTGTAGATTTTGGCCTCTAGCTCAGCCGACACCTAGGGAAACCTACCAAACCTGTGCATTTCTGAAAACTAGAGACCTAGGGGAATCCAAGGAGGGGTGACTTGCGGGGCTCGGACCAGGTTCTGTTACCCAGAATACTTTGCAAACCTCAAAATTTGGCTAAATAAACACATGTTCCTCACATTTCTGTGGCAGAAAGTTCTGGAATCTGATAGGAGCCCCAAATTTCCTTCCACCCAGCGTTCCCCCAAGTCTCCCGATAAAAATGATACCTCACTTGTGTGGGTAGGCCTAGCGCCCGCGACAGGAAACGCCCCAAAGCGCAACGTGGACACATCCAAAATTTTGGAAGAAAACAGAGGTGTTTTTTGCGAAGTGCCTACCTGTAGATTTTGGCATCTAGCTCAGCCGGCACCTAGGGACACCTACCAAACCTGTGCATTTCTGAAAACTAGAGACCTAGGGGAATCCAAGGAGGGGTGACTTGCGGGGCTCAGACCAGGTTCTGTTACCCAGAGTCCTTTGCAAACCTCAAAATTTGGCTAAAAAAACACATGTTCCTCACAGTTCTGTGGCAGAAAGTTCTGGAATCTGAGAGGAGCCACAAATTTCCTTCCACCCAGCGCTTCCCCATGTCTCCCGATAAAAATGATACCTCACTTGTGTGGGTAGGCCTAGCGCCCGCGACAGGAAACGCCCCAAAGCGCAACGTGGACACGTCCAAAATTTTGGAAGAAAACAGAGGTGTTTTTTGCAAAGTGCCTACCTGTAGATTTTGGGCTCTAGCTCAGCCGGCACTTAGGGAAACCTACCAAACCTGTGCATTTCTGAAAACTAGAGACCTAGGGGAATCCAAGGAGGGGTGACTTGCGGGGCTCGGACCAGGTTCTGTTACCCAGAATCCTTTGCAAACCTCAAAATGTGGCTAAAAAAACACATGTTCCTCACATTTCTGTGGCAGAAAGTTCAGGAATCTGAGAGGAGCCACAAATTTCCTTCCACCCAGCGTTCCCCCAAGTCTCCAGATAAAAATGATACCTCACTTGTGTGGGTAGGCCTAGCGCCCGCGACAGGAAACGCCCCAAAGCGCAACGTGGACACATCCAAAATTTTGGAAGAAAACAGAGGTGTTTTTTGCGAAGTGCCTACCTGTAGATTTTGGCCTCTAGCTCAGCTGGCACCTAGGGAAACCTACCAAACCTGTGCATTTCTGAAAACTAGAGACCTAGGGGAATCCAAGGAGGGGTGACTTGCGAGGCTCGGACCAGGTTCTGTTACCCAGAGTCCTTTGCAAACCTCAAAATTTGGCTAAAAAAACACATGTTCCTCACATTTCTGTGGCAGAAAGTTCAGGAATCTGAGAGGAGCCACAAATTTCCTTCCACCCAGCGTTCCCCCAAGTCCCCCGATAAAAATGATACCTCACTTGTGTGGGTAGTCCTAGCGCCCGCGACAGGAAACACCCCAAAGCGCAACGTGGACACATCCAAAATTTTGGAAGAAAACAGAGGTGTTTTTTGCGAAGTGCCTACCTGTAGATTTTGGCCTCTAGCTCAGCCGACACCTAAGGAAACCTACCAAACCTGTGCATTTCTGAAAACTAGAGACCTAGGGGAATCCAAGGAGGGGTGACTTGCGGGGCTCGGACCAGGTTCTGTTACCCAGAATCCTTTGCAAACCTCAAAATTTGGCTAAATAAACACATGTTCCTCACATTTCTGTGGCAGAAAGTTCTGGAATCTGATAGGAGCCCCAAATTTCCTTACACCCAGCGTTCCCCCAAGTCTCCCGATAAAAATGATACCTCACTTGTGTGGGTAGGCCTAGCGCCCGCGACAGGAAACGCCGCAAAGCGCAACGTGGACACATCCAAAATTTTGGAAGAAAATAGAGGTGTTTTTTGCGAAGTGCCTACCTGTAGATTTTGGCCTCTAGCTCAGCCGGCACCTAGGGAAACCTACCAAACCTGTGCATTTCTGAAAACTAGAGACCTAGGGGAATCCAAGGAGGGGTGGCTTGCGGGGCTCGGACCAGGTTCTGTTACCCAGAATCCTTTGCAAACCTCAAAATTTGGCTAAAAAAACACATGTTCCTCACATTTCTATGGCAGAAAGATCTGGAATCTGAGAGGAGCCACAAATTTCCTTCCAACCAGCGTTCCCCCAAGTCTCCCGATAAAAATGATACCTCACTTGTGTGGGTAGGCCTAGCGCCCGCGTCAGGAAAAGCCCCAAAGCGCAACGTGGACACATCCAAAATTTTGGAAGAAAACAGAGGTGTTTTTTGCGAAGTGCCTACCTGTAGATTTTGGCCTCTAGCTCAGCCGGCACCTAGGGACACCTACCAAACCTGTGCATTTCTGAATAGTAGAGACCTAGGGGAATCCAAGGAGGGGTGACTTGCGGGGCTCAGACCAGGTTCTGTTACTCAGAGTCCTTTGCAAACCTCAAAATTTGGCTAAAAAAACACATGTTCCTCACAGTTCTGTGGCAGAAAGTTCTGGAATCTGACAGGAGCCACAAATTTCGTTCCACCCAGCGCTTCCCCATGTCTCCCGATAAAAATGATACCTCACTTGTGTGGGTAGGCCTAGCGCCCGCGACAGGAAACGCCCCAAAGCGCAACGGGGACACGTCCAAAATTTTTGAAGAAAACAGAGGTGTTTTTTGCGAAGTGCCTACCTGTAGATTTTGGCCTCTAGCTCAGCTGGCACCTAGGGAAACCTACCAAACCTGTGCATTTCTGAAAACTAGAGACCTAGGGGAATCCAAGGAGGGGTGACTTGCGGGGCTCGGAGCAGGTTCTGTTACCCAGAATCCTTTGCAAACCTCAAAATGTGGCTAAAAAAACACATGTTCCTCACATTTCTGTGGCAGAAAGTTCAGGAATCTGAGAGGAGCCACAAATTTCCTTCCACCCAGCGTTCCCCCAAGTCTCCAGATAAAAATGATACCTCACTTGTGTGGGTAGGCCTAGCGCCCGCGACAGGAAACGCCCCAAAGCGCAACGTGGACACATCCAAAATTTTGGAAGAAAACAGAGGTGTTTTTTGCGAAGTGCCTACCTGTAGATTTTGGCCTCTAGCTCAGCTGGCACCTAGGGAAACCTACCAAACCTGTGCATTTCTGAAAACTAGAGACCTAGGGGAATCCAAGGAGGGGTGACTTGCGAGGCTCGGACCAGGTTCTGTTACCCAGAGTCCTTTGCAAACCTCAAAATTTGGCTAAAAAAACACATGTTCCTCACATTTCTGTGGCAGAAAGTTCAGGAATCTGAGAGGAGCCACAAATTTCCTTCCACCCAGCGTTCCCCCAAGTCCCCCGATAAAAATGATACCTCACTTGTGTGGGTAGTCCTAGCGCCCGCGACAGGAAACACCCCAAAGCGCAACGTGGACACATCCAAAATTTTGGAAGAAAACAGAGGTGTTTTTTGCGAAGTGCCTACCTGTAGATTTTGGCCTCTAGCTCAGCCGACACCTAAGGAAACCTACCAAACCTGTGCATTTCTGAAAACTAGAGACCTAGGGGAATCCAAGGAGGGGTGACTTGCGGGGCTCGGACCAGGTTCTGTTACCCAGAATCCTTTGCAAACCTCAAAATTTGGCTAAATAAACACATGTTCCTCACATTTCTGTGGCAGAAAGTTCTGGAATCTGATAGGAGCCCCAAATTTCCTTACACCCAGCGTTCCCCCAAGTCTCCCGATAAAAATGATACCTCACTTGTGTGGGTAGGCCTAGCGCCCGCGACAGGAAACGCCGCAAAGCGCAACGTGGACACATCCAAAATTTTGGAAGAAAATAGAGGTGTTTTTTGCGAAGTGCCTACCTGTAGATTTTGGCCTCTAGCTCAGCCGGCACCTAGGGAAACCTACCAAACCTGTGCATTTCTGAAAACTAGAGACCTAGGGGAATCCAAGGAGGGGTGGCTTGCGGGGCTCGGACCAGGTTCTGTTACCCAGAATCCTTTGCAAACCTCAAAATTTGGCTAAAAAAACACATGTTCCTCACATTTCTATGGCAGAAAGATCTGGAATCTGAGAGGAGCCACAAATTTCCTTCCAACCAGCGTTCCCCCAAGTCTCCCGATAAAAATGATACCTCACTTGTGTGGGTAGGCCTAGCGCCCGCGTCAGGAAAAGCCCCAAAGCGCAACGTGGACACATCCAAAATTTTGGAAGAAAACAGAGGTGTTTTTTGCGAAGTGCCTACCTGTAGATTTTGGCCTCTAGCTCAGCCGGCACCTAGGGACACCTACCAAACCTGTGCATTTCTGAATAGTAGAGACCTAGGGGAATCCAAGGAGGGGTGACTTGCGGGGCTCAGACCAGGTTCTGATACTCAGAGTCCTTTGCAAACCTCAAAATTTGGCTAAAAAAACACATGTTCCTCACATTTCTGTGGCAGAAAGTTCTGGAATCTGAGAGGAGCCACAAATTTCCTTCCACCCAGCGCTTCCCCATGTCTCCCGATAAAAATGATACCTCACTTGTGTGGGTAGGCCTAGCGCCCGCGACAGGAAACGCCCCAAAGCGCAACGTGGACACATCCAAAATTTTGGAAGAAAACAGAGGTGTTTTTTGCGAAGTGCCTACCTGTAGATTTTGGCCTCTAGCTCAGCCGGCACCTAGGGAAACCTACCAAACCTGTGCATTTCTGAAAACTAGAGACCTAGGGGAATCCAAGGAGGGGTGGCTTGCGGGGCTCGGACCAGGTTCTGTTACCCAGAATCCTTTGCAAACCTCAAAATTTGGCTAAAAAAACACATGTTCCTCACATTTCTATGGCAGAAAGTTCTGGAATCTGAGAGGAGCCACAAATTTCCTTCCAACCAGCGTTCCCCCAAGTCTCCCAATAAAAATGATACCTCACTTGTGTGGGTAGGCATAGCGCCCGCGTCAGGAAGCGCCCCAAAGCGCAACGTGGACACATCCAAAATCTTGGAAGAAAACAGAGGTGTTTTTTGCGAAGTGCCTACCTGTAGATTTTGGCCTCTAGCTCAGCCGGCACCTAGGGACACCTACCAAACCTGTGCATTTCTGAAAACTAGAGACCTAGGGGAATCCAAGGAGGGGTGACTTGCGGGGCTCGGACCAGGTTCTGTTACCCAGAATCCTTTGCAAACCTCAAAATGTGGCTAAAAAAACACTTGTTCCTCACATTTCTGTGGCAGAAAGTTCAGGAATCTGAGAGGAGCCACAAATTTCCTTCCACCCAGCGTTCCCCCAAGTCTCCCGATATAAATGATACCTCACTTGTGTGGGTAGGCCTAGCGCCTGCGACAGGAAGCACCCCAAAGCGCAACGTGGACACATCCAAAATTTTGGAAGAAAACAGAGGTGTTTTTTGCGAAGTGCCTACCTGTAGATTTTGGCCTCTAGCTCAGCCGTCACCTAGGGAAAGCTACCAAACCTGTGCATTTCTGAAAACTAGAGACCTAGGGGAATCCAAGGAGGGGTGACTTGCGGGGCTCGGACCAGGTTCTGTTACCCAGAGTCCTTTGCAAACCTCAAAATTTGGCTAAAAAAACACATGTTCCTCACATTTCTGTGGCAGAAAGTTCTGGAATCTGAGAGGAGCCACAAATTTCCTTCCACCCAGCGTTCCCCCAAATCTCCCGATAAAAATGATACCTCACTTGTGTGGGTAGGCCTAGCGCCCGCGACAGGAAACGCCCCAAAGCGCAACGTGGACACATCCAAAATTTTGGAAGAAAACAGAGGTGTTTTTTGCGAAGTGCCTACCTGTAGATTTTGGCCTCTAGCTCAGCCGACACCTAGGGAAACCTACCAAACCTGTGCATTTCTGAAAACTAGAGACCTAGGGGAATCCAAGGAGGGGTGACTTGCGGGGCTCGGACCAGGTTCTGTTACCCAGAATCCTTTGCAAACCTCAAAATTTGGCTAAATAAACACATGTTCCTCACATTTCTGTGGCAGAAAGTTCTGGAATCTGATTGGAGCCCCAAATTTCCTTCCACCCAGCGTTCCCCCAAGTCTCCCGATAAAAATGATACCTCACTTGTGTGGGTAGGCCTAGCGCCCGCGACAGGAAACGCCCCAAAGCGCAACGTGGACACATCCAAAATTTTGGAAGAAAACAGAGGTGTTTTTTGCGAAGTGCCTACCTGTAGATTTTGGCCTCTAGCTCAGCCGGCACCTAGGGACACCTACCAAACCTGTGCATTTCTGAAAACTAGAGACCTAGGGGAATCCAAGGAGGGGTGACTTGCGGGGCTCGGACCAGGTTCTGTTACCCAGAATCCTTTGCAAACCTCAAAATGTGGCTAAAAAAACACTTGTTCCTCACATTTCTGTGGCAGAAAGTTCAGGAATCTGAGAGGAGCCACAAATTTCCTTCCACCCAGCGTTCCCCCAAGTCTCCCGATATAAATGATACCTCACTTGTGTGGGTAGGCCTAGCGCCTGCGACAGGAAGCACCCCAAAGCGCAACGTGGACACATCCAAAATTTTGGAAGAAAACAGAGGTGTTTTTTGCGAAGTGCCTACCTGTAGATTTTGGCCTCTAGCTCAGCCGGCACCTAGGGAAAGCTACCAAACCTGTGCATTTCTGAAAACTAGAGACCTAGGGGAATCCAAGGAGGGGTGACTTGCGGGGCTCGGACCAGGTTCTGTTACCCAGAGTCCTTTGCAAACCTCAAAATTTGGCTAAAAAAACACATGTTCCTCACATTTCTGTGGCAGAAAGTTCTGGAATCTGAGAGGAGCCACAAATTTCCTTCCACCCAGCGTTCCCCCAAGTCTCCCGATAAAAATGATACCTCACTTGTGTGGGTAGGCCTAGCGCCCGCGACAGGAAACGCCCCAAAGCGCAACGTGGACACATCCAAAATTTTGGAAGAAAACAGAGGTGTTTTTTGCGAAGTGCCTACCTGTAGATTTTGGCCTCTAGCTCAGCCGACACCTAGGGAAACCTACCAAACCTGTGCATTTCTGAAAACTAGAGACCTAGGGGAATCCAAGGAGGGGTGACTTGCGGGGCTCGGACCAGGTTCTGTTACCCAGAATACTTTGCAAACCTCAAAATTTGGCTAAATAAACACATGTTCCTCACATTTCTGTGGCAGAAAGTTCTGGAATCTGATAGGAGCCCCAAATTTCCTTCCACCCAGCGTTCCCCCAAGTCTCCCGATAAAAATGATACCTCACTTGTGTGGGTAGGCCTAGCGCCCGCGACAGGAAACGCCCCAAAGCGCAACGTGGACACATCCAAAATTTTGGAAGAAAACAGAGGTGTTTTTTGCGAAGTGCCTACCTGTAGATTTTGGCATCTAGCTCAGCCGGCACCTAGGGACACCTACCAAACCTGTGCATTTCTGAAAACTAGAGACCTAGGGGAATCCAAGGAGGGGTGACTTGCGGGGCTCAGACCAGGTTCTGTTACCCAGAGTCCTTTGCAAACCTCAAAATTTGGCTAAAAAAACACATGTTCCTCACAGTTCTGTGGCAGAAAGTTCTGGAATCTGAGAGGAGCCACAAATTTCCTTCCACCCAGCGCTTCCCCATGTCTCCCGATAAAAATGATACCTCACTTGTGTGGGTAGGCCTAGCGCCCGCGACAGGAAACGCCCCAAAGCGCAACGTGGACACGTCCAAAATTTTGGAAGAAAACAGAGGTGTTTTTTGCAAAGTGCCTACCTGTAGATTTTGGGCTCTAGCTCAGCCGGCACTTAGGGAAACCTACCAAACCTGTGCATTTCTGAAAACTAGAGACCTAGGGGAATCCAAGGAGGGGTGACTTGCGGGGCTCGGACCAGGTTCTGTTACCCAGAATCCTTTGCAAACCTCAAAATGTGGCTAAAAAAACACATGTTCCTCACATTTCTGTGGCAGAAAGTTCAGGAATCTGAGAGGAGCCACAAATTTCCTTCCACCCAGCGTTCCCCCAAGTCTCCAGATAAAAATGATACCTCACTTGTGTGGGTAGGCCTAGCGCCCGCGACAGGAAACGCCCCAAAGCGCAACGTGGACACATCCAAAATTTTGGAAGAAAACAGAGGTGTTTTTTGCGAAGTGCCTACCTGTAGATTTTGGCCTCTAGCTCAGCTGGCACCTAGGGAAACCTACCAAACCTGTGCATTTCTGAAAACTAGAGACCTAGGGGAATCCAAGGAGGGGTGACTTGCGAGGCTCGGACCAGGTTCTGTTACCCAGAGTCCTTTGCAAACCTCAAAATTTGGCTAAAAAAACACATGTTCCTCACATTTCTGTGGCAGAAAGTTCAGGAATCTGAGAGGAGCCACAAATTTCCTTCCACCCAGCGTTCCCCCAAGTCCCCCGATAAAAATGATACCTCACTTGTGTGGGTAGTCCTAGCGCCCGCGACAGGAAACACCCCAAAGCGCAACGTGGACACATCCAAAATTTTGGAAGAAAACAGAGGTGTTTTTTGCGAAGTGCCTACCTGTAGATTTTGGCCTCTAGCTCAGCCGACACCTAAGGAAACCTACCAAACCTGTGCATTTCTGAAAACTAGAGACCTAGGGGAATCCAAGGAGGGGTGACTTGCGGGGCTCGGACCAGGTTCTGTTACCCAGAATCCTTTGCAAACCTCAAAATTTGGCTAAATAAACACATGTTCCTCACATTTCTGTGGCAGAAAGTTCTGGAATCTGATAGGAGCCCCAAATTTCCTTACACCCAGCGTTCCCCCAAGTCTCCCGATAAAAATGATACCTCACTTGTGTGGGTAGGCCTAGCGCCCGCGACAGGAAACGCCGCAAAGCGCAACGTGGACACATCCAAAATTTTGGAAGAAAATAGAGGTGTTTTTTGCGAAGTGCCTACCTGTAGATTTTGGCCTCTAGCTCAGCCGGCACCTAGGGAAACCTACCAAACCTGTGCATTTCTGAAAACTAGAGACCTAGGGGAATCCAAGGAGGGGTGGCTTGCGGGGCTCGGACCAGGTTCTGTTACCCAGAATCCTTTGCAAACCTCAAAATTTGGCTAAAAAAACACATGTTCCTCACATTTCTATGGCAGAAAGATCTGGAATCTGAGAGGAGCCACAAATTTCCTTCCAACCAGCGTTCCCCCAAGTCTCCCGATAAAAATGATACCTCACTTGTGTGGGTAGGCCTAGCGCCCGCGTCAGGAAAAGCCCCAAAGCGCAACGTGGACACATCCAAAATTTTGGAAGAAAACAGAGGTGTTTTTTGCGAAGTGCCTACCTGTAGATTTTGGCCTCTAGCTCAGCCGGCACCTAGGGACACCTACCAAACCTGTGCATTTCTGAATAGTAGAGACCTAGGGGAATCCAAGGAGGGGTGACTTGCGGGGCTCAGACCAGGTTCTGTTACTCAGAGTCCTTTGCAAACCTCAAAATTTGGCTAAAAAAACACATGTTCCTCACAGTTCTGTGGCAGAAAGTTCTGGAATCTGACAGGAGCCACAAATTTCGTTCCACCCAGCGCTTCCCCATGTCTCCCGATAAAAATGATACCTCACTTGTGTGGGTAGGCCTAGCGCCCGCGACAGGAAACGCCCCAAAGCGCAACGGGGACACGTCCAAAATTTTTGAAGAAAACAGAGGTGTTTTTTGCGAAGTGCCTACCTGTAGATTTTGGCCTCTAGCTCAGCTGGCACCTAGGGAAACCTACCAAACCTGTGCATTTCTGAAAACTAGAGACCTAGGGGAATCCAAGGAGGGGTGACTTGCGGGGCTCGGAGCAGGTTCTGTTACCCAGAATCCTTTGCAAACCTCAAAATGTGGCTAAAAAAACACATGTTCCTCACATTTCTGTGGCAGAAAGTTCAGGAATCTGAGAGGAGCCACAAATTTCCTTCCACCCAGCGTTCCCCCAAGTCTCCAGATAAAAATGATACCTCACTTGTGTGGGTAGGCCTAGCGCCCGCGACAGGAAACGCCCCAAAGCGCAACGTGGACACATCCAAAATTTTGGAAGAAAACAGAGGTGTTTTTTGCGAAGTGCCTACCTGTAGATTTTGGCCTCTAGCTCAGCTGGCACCTAGGGAAACCTACCAAACCTGTGCATTTCTGAAAACTAGAGACCTAGGGGAATCCAAGGAGGGGTGACTTGCGAGGCTCGGACCAGGTTCTGTTACCCAGAGTCCTTTGCAAACCTCAAAATTTGGCTAAAAAAACACATGTTCCTCACATTTCTGTGGCAGAAAGTTCAGGAATCTGAGAGGAGCCACAAATTTCCTTCCACCCAGCGTTCCCCCAAGTCCCCCGATAAAAATGATACCTCACTTGTGTGGGTAGTCCTAGCGCCCGCGACAGGAAACACCCCAAAGCGCAACGTGGACACATCCAAAATTTTGGAAGAAAACAGAGGTGTTTTTTGCGAAGTGCCTACCTGTAGATTTTGGCCTCTAGCTCAGCCGACACCTAAGGAAACCTACCAAACCTGTGCATTTCTGAAAACTAGAGACCTAGGGGAATCCAAGGAGGGGTGACTTGCGGGGCTCGGACCAGGTTCTGTTACCCAGAATCCTTTGCAAACCTCAAAATTTGGCTAAATAAACACATGTTCCTCACATTTCTGTGGCAGAAAGTTCTGGAATCTGATAGGAGCCCCAAATTTCCTTACACCCAGCGTTCCCCCAAGTCTCCCGATAAAAATGATACCTCACTTGTGTGGGTAGGCCTAGCGCCCGCGACAGGAAACGCCGCAAAGCGCAACGTGGACACATCCAAAATTTTGGAAGAAAATAGAGGTGTTTTTTGCGAAGTGCCTACCTGTAGATTTTGGCCTCTAGCTCAGCCGGCACCTAGGGAAACCTACCAAACCTGTGCATTTCTGAAAACTAGAGACCTAGGGGAATCCAAGGAGGGGTGGCTTGCGGGGCTCGGACCAGGTTCTGTTACCCAGAATCCTTTGCAAACCTCAAAATTTGGCTAAAAAAACACATGTTCCTCACATTTCTATGGCAGAAAGATCTGGAATCTGAGAGGAGCCACAAATTTCCTTCCAACCAGCGTTCCCCCAAGTCTCCCGATAAAAATGATACCTCACTTGTGTGGGTAGGCCTAGCGCCCGCGTCAGGAAAAGCCCCAAAGCGCAACGTGGACACATCCAAAATTTTGGAAGAAAACAGAGGTGTTTTTTGCGAAGTGCCTACCTGTAGATTTTGGCCTCTAGCTCAGCCGGCACCTAGGGACACCTACCAAACCTGTGCATTTCTGAATAGTAGAGACCTAGGGGAATCCAAGGAGGGGTGACTTGCGGGGCTCAGACCAGGTTCTGATACTCAGAGTCCTTTGCAAACCTCAAAATTTGGCTAAAAAAACACATGTTCCTCACAGTTCTGTGGCAGAAAGTTCTGGAATCTGACAGGAGCCACAAATTTCGTTCCACCCAGCGCTTCCCCATGTCTCCCGATAAAAATGATACCTCACTTGTGTGGGTAGGCCTAGCGCCCGCGACAGGAAACGCCCCAAAGCGCAACGGGGACACGTCCAAAATTTTTGAAGAAAACAGAGGTGTTTTTTGCAAAGTGCCTACCTGTAGATTTTGGCCTCTAGCTCAGCCGGCACCTAGGGAAACCTACCAAACCTGTGCATTTCTGAAAACTAGAGACCTAGGGGAATCCAAGGAGGGGTGACTTGCGGGGCTCGGACCAGGTTCTGTTACCCAGAATCCTTTGCAAACCTCAAAATGTGGCTAAAAAAACACATGTTCCTCACATTTCTGTGGCAGAAAGTTCAGGAATCTGAGAGGAGCCACAAATTTCCTTCCACCCAGCGTTCCCCCAAGTCTCCAGATAAAAATGATACCTCACTTGTGTGGGTAGGCCTAGCGCCCGCGACAGGAAACGCCCCAAAGCGCAACGTGGACACATCCAAAATTTTGGAAGAAAACAGAGGTGTTTTTTGCGAAGTGCCTACCTGTAGATTTTGGCCTCTAGCTCAGCCGGCACCTAGGGAAACCTACCAAACCTGTGCATTTCTGAAAACTAGAGACCTAGGGGAATCCAAGGAGGGGTGACTTGCGAGGCTCGGACCAGGTTCTGTTACCCAGAGTCCTTTGCAAACCTCAAAATTTGGCTAAAAAAACACATGTTCCTCACATTTCTGTGGCAGAAAGTTCAGGAATCTGAGAGGAGCCACAAATTTCCTTCCACCCAGCGTTCCCCCAAGTCCCCCGATAAAAATGATACCTCACTTGTGTGGGTAGTCCTAGCGCCCGCGACAGGAAACACCCCAAAGCGCAACGTGGACACATCCAAAATTTTGGAAGAAAACAGAGGTGTTTTTTGCGAAGTGCCTACCTGTAGATTTTGGCCTCTAGCTCAGCCGGCACCTAGGGAAACCTACCAAACCTGTGCATTTCGGAAAACTAGAGACCTAGGGGAATCCAAGGAGGGGTGACTTGCGGGGCTCAGACCAGGTTCTGTTACCCAGAATCCTTTGCAAACCTCAAAATTTTGCTAAAAAAACACATGTTCCTCACATTTCTGTGGCAAAAAGTTCTAGAATCTGAGAGGAGCCACAAATTGCCTTCCACCCAGCGTTCCCCCAAGTCTCCCGATAAAAATGATACCTCACTTGTGTGGGTAGGCCTAGCGCCCGCGACAGGAAACGCCCCAAAGCGCAACGTGGACACATCCAAAAGTTTGGAAGAAAACAGAGGTGTTTTTTGCGAAGTGCCTACCTGTAGATTTTGGCCTCTAGCTCAGCCGGCACCTAGGGAAACCTACCAAACCTGTGCATTTCTGAAAACTAGAGACCTAGGGGAATCCAAGGAGGGGTGACTTGTGGGGCTCGGACCAGGTTCTGTTACCCAGAGTCCTTTGCAAACCTCAAAATTTGTCTAAAAAAACACATGTTCCTCAAATTTCTGTGGCAGAAAGTTCTGGAATCTGAGAGGAGCCACAAATTTCCTTCCACCCAGCGTTCCCCCAAGTCTCCCGATATAAATGATACCTCACTTGTGTGGGTAGGCCTAGCGCCCGCGACAGGAAGCACCCCAAAGCGCAACGTGGACACATCCAAAATTTTGGAAGAAAACAGAGGAGTTTTTTGCGAAGTGCCTACCTGTAGATTTTGGCCTCTAGCTCAGCCGTCACCTAGGGAAAGCTACCAAACCTGTGCATTTCTGAAAACTAGAGACCTAGGGGAATCCAAGGAGGGGTGACTTGCGGGGCTCGGACCAGGTTCTGTTACCCAGAGTCCTTTGCAAACCTCAAAATTTGGCTAAAAAAACACATGTTCCTCACATTTCTGTGGCAGAAAGTTCTGGAATCTGAGAGGAGCCACAAATTTCCTTCCACCCAGCGCTTCCCCATGTCTCCCGATAAAAATGATACCTCACTTGTGTGGGTAGGCCTAGCGCCCGCGACAGGAAACGCCCCAAAGCGCAACGTGGACACATCCAAAATTTTGGAAGAAAACAGAGGTGTTTTTTGCGAAGTGCCTACCTGTAGATTTTGGCCTCTAGCTCAGCCGGCACCTAGGGAAACCTACCAAACCTGTGCATTTCTGAAAACTAGAGACCTAGGGGAATCCAAGGAGGGGTGGCTTGCGGGGCTCGGACCAGGTTCTGTTACCCAGAATCCTTTGCAAACCTCAAAATTTGGCTAAAAAAACACATGTTCCTCACATTTCTATGGCAGAAAGTTCTGGAATCTGAGAGGAGCCACAAATTTCCTTCCAACCAGCGTTCCCCCAAGTCTCCCGATAAAAATGATACCTCACTTGTGTGGGTAGGCATAGCGCCCGCGTCAGGAAGCGCCCCAAAGCGCAACGTGGACACATCCAAAATTTTGGAAGAAAACAGAGGTGTTTTTTGCGAAGTGCCTACCTGTAGATTTTGGCCTCTAGCTCAGCCGGCACCTAGGGACACCTACCAAACCTGTGCATTTCTGAAAACTAGAGACCTAGGGGAATCCAAGGAGGGGTGACTTGCGGGGCTCGGACCAGGTTCTGTTACCCAGAATCCTTTGCAAACCTCAAAATGTGGCTAAAAAAACACTTGTTCCTCACATTTCTGTGGCAGAAAGTTCAGGAATCTGAGAGGAGCCACAAATTTCCTTCCACCCAGCGTTCCCCCAAGTCTCCCGATATAAATGATACCTCACTTGTGTGGGTAGGCCTAGCGCCTGCGACAGGAAGCACCCCAAAGCGCAACGTGGACACATCCAAAATTTTGGAAGAAAACAGAGGTGTTTTTTGCGAAGTGCCTACCTGTAGATTTTGGCCTCTAGCTCAGCCGTCACCTAGGGAAAGCTACCAAACCTGTGCATTTCTGAAAACTAGAGACCTAGGGGAATCCAAGGAGGGGTGACTTGCGGGGCTCGGACCAGGTTCTGTTACCCAGAGTCCTTTGCAAACCTCAAAATTTGGCTAAAAAAACACATGTTCCTCACATTTCTGTGGCAGAAAGTTCTGGAATCTGAGAGGAGCCACAAATTTCCTTCCACCCAGCGTTCCCCCAAGTCTCCCGATAAAAATGATACCTCACTTGTGTGGGTAGGCCTAGCGCCCGCGACAGGAAACGCCCCAAAGCGCAACGTGGACACATCCAAAATTTTGGAAGAAAACAGAGGTGTTTTTTGCGAAGTGCCTACCTGTAGATTTTGGCCTCTAGCTCAGCCGACACCTAGGGAAACCTACCAAACCTGTGCATTTCTGAAAACTAGAGACCTAGGGGAATCCAAGGAGGGGTGACTTGCGGGGCTCGGACCAGGTTCTGTTACCCAGAATCCTTTGCAAACCTCAAAATTTGGCTAAATAAACACATGTTCCTCACATTTCTGTGGCAGAAAGTTCTGGAATCTGATAGGAGCCCCAAATTTCCTTCCACCCAGCGTTCCCCCAAGTCTCCCAATAAAAATGATACCTCACTTGTGTGGGTAGGCCTAGCGCCCGCGACAGGAAACGCCCCAAAGCGCAACGTGGACACATCCAAAATTTTGGAAGAAAACAGAGGTGTTTTTTGCGAAGTGCCTACCTGTAGATTTTGGCATCTAGCTCAGCCGGCACCTAGGGACACCTACCAAACCTGTGCATTTCTGAAAACTAGAGACCTAGGGGAATCCAAGGAGGGGTGACTTGCGGGGCTCAGACCAGGTTCTGTTACCCAGAGTCCTTTGCAAACCTCAAAATTTGGCTAAAAAAACACATGTTCCTCACAGTTCTGTGGCAGAAAGTTCTGGAATCTGAGAGGAGCCACAAATTTCCTTCCACCCAGCGCTTCCCCATGTCTCCCGATAAAAATGATACCTCACTTGTGTGGGTAGGCCTAGCGCCCGCGACAGGAAACGCCCCAAAGCGCAACGTGGACACGTCCAAAATTTTGGAAGAAAACAGAGGTGTTTTTTGCAAAGTGCCTACCTGTAGATTTTGGGCTCTAGCTCAGCCGGCACTTAGGGAAACCTACCAAACCTGTGCATTTCTGAAAACTAGAGACCTAGGGGAATCCAAGGAGGGGTGACTTGCGGGGCTCGGACCAGGTTCTGTTACCCAGAATCCTTTGCAAACCTCAAAATGTGGCTAAAAAAACACATGTTCCTCACATTTCTGTGGCAGAAAGTTCAGGAATCTGAGAGGAGCCACAAATTTCCTTCCACCCAGCGTTCCCCCAAGTCTCCAGATAAAAATGATACCTCACTTGTGTGGGTAGGCCTAGCGCCCGCGACAGGAAACGCCCCAAAGCGCAACGTGGACACATCCAAAATTTTGGAAGAAAACAGAGGTGTTTTTTGCGAAGTGCCTACCTGTAGATTTTGGCCTCTAGCTCAGCTGGCACCTAGGGAAACCTACCAAACCTGTGCATTTCTGAAAACTAGAGACCTAGGGGAATCCAAGGAGGGGTGACTTGCGAGGCTCGGACCAGGTTCTGTTACCCAGAGTCCTTTGCAAACCTCAAAATTTGGCTAAAAAAACACATGTTCCTCACATTTCCGTGGCAGAAAGTTCAGGAATCTGAGAGGAGCCACAAATTTCCTTCCACCCAGCGTTCCCCCAAGTCCCCCGATAAAAATGATACCTCACTTGTGTGGGTAGTCCTAGCGCCCGTGACAGGAAACACCCCAAAGCGCAACGTGGACACATCCAAAATTTTGGAAGAAAACAGAGGTGTTTTTTGCGAAGTGCCTACCTGTAGATTTTGGCCTCTAGCTCAGCCGACACCTAAGGAAACCTACCAAACCTGTGCATTTCTGAAAACTAGAGACCTAGGGGAATCCAAGGAGGGGTGACTTGCGGGGCTCGGACCAGGTTCTGTTACCCAGAATCCTTTGCAAACCTCAAAATTTGGCTAAATAAACACATGTTCCTCACATTTCTGTGGCAGAAAGTTCGGGAATCTGATAGGAGCCCCAAATTTCCTTACACCCAGCGTTCCCCCAAGTCTCCCGATAAAAATGATACCTCACTTGTGTGGGTAGGCCTAGCGCCCGCGACAGGAAACGCCGCAAAGCGCAACGTGGACACATCCAAAATTTTGGAAGAAAATAGAGGTGTTTTTTGCGAAGTGCCTACCTGTAGATTTTGGCCTCTAGCTCAGCCGGCACCTAGGGAAACCTACCAAACCTGTGCATTTCTGAAAACTAGAGACCTAGGGGAATCCAAGGAGGGGTGGCTTGCGGGGCTCGGACCAGGTTCTGTTACCCAGAATCCTTTGCAAACCTCAAAATTTGGCTAAAAAAACACATGTTCCTCACATTTCTATGGCAGAAAGATCTGGAATCTGAGAGGAGCCACAAATTTCCTTCCAACCAGCGTTCCCCCAAGTCTCCCGATAAAAATGATACCTCACTTGTGTGGGTAGGCCTAGCGCCCGCGTCAGGAAACGCCCCAAAGCGCAACGTGGACACATCCAAAATTTTGGAAGAAAACAGAGGTGTTTTTTGCGAAGTGCCTACCTGTAGATTTTGGCCTCTAGCTCAGCCGGCACCTAGGGACACCTACCAAACCTGTGCATTTCTGAAAACTAGAGACCTAGGGGAATCCAAGGAGGGGTGACTTGCGGGGCTCAGACCAGGTTCTGTTACTCAGAGTCCTTTGCAAACCTCAAAATTTGGCTAAAAAAACACATGTTCCTCACAGTTCTGTGGCAGAAAGTTCTGGAATCTGACAGGAGCCACAAATTTCCTTCCACCCAGCGCTTCCCCATGTCTCCCGATAAAAATGATACCTCACTTGTGTGGGTAGGCCTAGCGCCCGCGACAGGAAACGCCCCAAAGCGCAACGTGGACACGTCCAAAATTTTTGAAGAAAACAGAGGTGTTTTTTGCAAAGTGCCTACCTGTAGATTTTGGCCTCTAGCTCAGCCGGCACCTAGGGAAACCTACCAAACCTGTGCATTTCTGAAAACTAGAGACCTAGGGGAATCCAAGGAGGGGTGACTTGCGGGGCTCGGACCAGGTTCTGTTACCCAGAATCCTTTGCAAACCTCAAAATGTGGCTAAAAAAACACATGTTCCTCACATTTCTGTGGCAGAAAGTTCAGGAATCTGAGAGGAGCCACAAATTTCCTTCCACCCAGCGTTCCCCCAAGTCTCCAGATAAAAATGATACCTCACTTGTGTGGGTAGGCCTAGCGCCCGCGACAGGAAACGCCCCAAAGCGCAACGTGGACACATCCAAAATTTTGGAAGAAAACAGAGGTGTTTTTTGCGAAGTGCCTACCTGTAGATTTTGGCCTCTAGCTCAGCCGGCACCTAGGGAAACCTACCAAACCTGTGCATTTCTGAAAACTAGAGACGTAGGGGAATCCAAGGAGGGGTGACTTGCGAGGCTCGGACCAGGTTCTGTTACCCAGAGTCCTTTGCAAACCTCAAAATTTGGCTAAAAAAACACATGTTCCTCACATTTCTGTGGCAGAAAGTTCAGGAATCTGAGAGGAGCCACAAATTTCCTTCCACCCAGCGTTCCCCCAAGTCCCCCGATAAAAATGATACCTCACTTGTGTGGGTAGTCCTAGCGCCCGCGACAGGAAACACCCCAAAGCGCAACGTGGACACATCCAAAATTTTGGAAGAAAACAGAGGTGTTTTTTGCGAAGTGCCTACCTGTAGATTTTGGCCTCTAGCTCAGCCGGCACCTAGGGTAACCTACCAAACCTGTGCATTTCGGAAAACTAGAGACCTAGGGGAATCCAAGGAGGGGTGACTTGCGGGGCTCAGACCAGGTTCTGTTACCCAGAATCCTTTGCAAACCTCAAAATTTTGCTAAAAAAACACATGTTCCTCACATTTCTGTGGCAAAAAGTTCTAGAATCTGAGAGGAGCCACAAATTTCCTTCCACCCAGCGTTCCCCCAAGTCTCCCGATAAAAATGATACCTCACTTGTGTGGGTAGGCCTAGCGCCCGCGACAGGAAACGCCCCAAAGCGCAACGTGGACACATCCAAAATTTTGGAAGAAAACAGAGGTGTTTTTTGCGAAGTGCCTACCTGTAGATTTTGGCCTCTAGCTCAGCCGGCACCTAGGGAAACCTACCAAACCTGTGCATTTCTGAAAACTAGAGACCTAGGGGAATCCAAGGAGGGGTGACTTGTGGGGCTCGGACCAGGTTCTGTTACCCAGAGTCCTTTGCAAACCTCAAAATTTGTCTAAAAAAACACATGTTCCTCAAATTTCCGTGGCAGAAAGTTCTGGAATCTGAGAGGAGCCACAAATTTCCTTCCACCCAGCGTTCCCCCAAGTCTCCCGATATAAATGATACCTCACTTGTGTGGGTAGGCCTAGCGCCCGCGACAGGAAGCACCCCAAAGCGCAACGTGGACACATCCAAAATTTTGGAAGAAAACAGAGGTGTTTTTTGCGAAGTGCCTACCTGTAGATTTTGGCCTCTAGCTCACCCGTCACCTAGGGAAAGCTACCAAACCTGTGCATTTCTGAAAACTAGAGACCTAGGGGAATCCAAGGAGGGGTGACTTGCGGGGCTCGGACCAGGTTCTGTTACCCAGAGTCCTTTGCAAACCTCAAAATTTGGCTAAAAAAACACATGTTCCTCACATTTCTGTGGCAGAAAGTTCTGGAATCTGAGAGGAGCCACAAATTTCCTTCCACCCAGCGCTTCCCCATGTCTCCCGATAAAAATGATACCTCACTTGTGTGGGTAGGCCTAGCGCCCGCGACAGGAAACGCCCCAAAGTGCAACGTGGACACATCCAAAATTTTGGAAGAAAACAGAGGTGTTTTTTGCGAAGTGCCTACCTGTAGATTTTGGCCTCTAGCTCAGCCGGCACCTAGGGAAACCTACCAAACCTGTGCATTTCTGAAAACTAGAGACCTAGGGGAATCCAAGGAGGGGTGGCTTGCGGGGCTCGGACCAGGTTCTGTTACCCAGAATCCTTTGCAAACCTCAAAATTTGGCTAAAAAAACACATGTTCCTCACATTTCTATGGCAGAAAGTTCTGGAATCTGAGAGGAGCCACAAATTTCCTTCCAACCAGCGTTCCCCCAAGTCTCCCGATAAAAATGATACCTCACTTGTGTGGGTAGGCATAGCGCCCGCGTCAGGAAACGCCCCAAAGCGCAACGTGGACACATCCAAAATTTTGGAAGAAAACAGAGGTGTTTTTTGCGAAGTGCCTACCTGTAGATTTTGGCCTCTAGCTCAGCCGGGACCTAGGGACACCTACCAAACCTGTGCATTTCTGAAAACTAGAGACCTAGGGGAATCCAAGGAGGGGTGACTTGCGGGGCTCGGACCAGGGTCTGTTACCCAGAATCCTTTGCAAACCTCAAAATGTGGCTAAACAAACACTTGTTCCTCACATTTCTGTGGCAGAAAGTTCAGGAATCTGAGAGGAGCCACAAATTTCCTTCCACCCAGCGTTCCCCCAAGTCTCCAGATAAAAATGATACCTCACTTGTGTGGGTAGGCCTAGCGCCCGCGACAGGAAACGCCCCAAAGCGCAACGTGGACACATCCAAAATTTTGGAAGAAAACAGAGGTGTTTTTTGCGAAGTGCCTACCTGTAGATTTTGGCCTCTAGCTCAGCCGGCACCTAGGGAAACCTACCAAACCTGTGCATTTCTGAAAACTAGAGACCTAGGGGAATCCAAGGAGGGGTGACTTGTGGGGCTCGGACCAGGTTCTGTTACCCAGAGTCCTTTGCAAACCTCAAAATTTGGCTAAAAAAACACATGTTCCTCACATTTCTGTGGCAGAAAGTTCTGGAATCTGAGAGGAGCCACAAATTTCCTTCCACCCAGCGTTCCCCCAAGTCTCCCGATAAAAATGATACCTCACTTGTGTGGGTAGTCCTAGCGCCCGAGACAGGAAACACCCCAAAGCGCAACGTGGACACATCCAAAATTTTGGAAGAAAACAGAGGTGTTTTTTGCGAAGTGCCTACCTGTAGATTTTGGCCTCTAGCTCAGCCGGCACCTAGGGAAACCTACCAAACCTGTGCATTTCGGAAAACTAGGGACCTAGGGGAATCCAATGAGGGGTGACTTGCGGGGCTCAGACCAGGTTCTGTTACCCAGAATCCTTTGCAAACCTCAAAATTTTGCTAAAAAAACACATGTTCCTCACATTTCTGTGGCAAAAAGTTCTAGAATCTGGGAGGAGCCACAAATTTCTTTCCACCCAGCGTTCCCCCAAGTCTCCCGATAAAAATGATACCTCACTTGTGTGGGTAGGCCTAGCGCCCGCGACAGGAAACGCCCCAAAGCGCAACGTGGACACATCCAAAATTTTGGAAGAAAACAGAGGTGTTTTTTGCGAAGTGCATACCTGTAGATTTAGGCCTCTAGCTCAGCCGGCACCTAGGGAAACCTACCAAACCTGTGCATTTCTGAAAACTAGAGACCTAGGGGAATCCAAGGAGGGGTGACTTGTGGGGCTCGGACCAGGTTCTGTTACCCAGAGTCCTTTGCAAACCTCAAAATTTGTCTAAAAAAACACATGTTCCTCACATTTCTGTGGCAGAAAGTTCTGGAATCTGAGAGGAGCCACAAATTTCCTTCCACCCAGCGTTCCCCCAAGTCTCCCGATATAAATGATACCTCACTTGTGTGGGTAGGCCTAGCGCCCGCGACAGGAAGCTCCCCAAAGCGCAACGTGGACACATCCAAAATTTTGGAAGAAAACAGAGGTGTTTTTTGCGAAGTGCCTACCTGTAGATTTTGGCCTCTAGCTCAGCCGTCACCTAGGGAAAGCTACCAAACCTGTGCATTTCTGAAAACTAGAGACCTAGGGGAATCCAAGGAGGGGTGACTTGCGGGGCTCGGACCAGGTTCTGTTACCCAGAGTCCTTTGCAAACCTCAAAATTTGGCTAAAAAAACACATGTTCCTCACATTTCTGTGGCAGAAAGTTCTGGAATCTGAGAGGAGCCACAAATTTCCTTCCACCCAGCGCTTCCCCATGTCTCCCGATAAAAATGATACCTCACTTGTGTGGGTAGGCCTAGCGCCCGCGACAGGAAACGCCCCAAAGCGCAACGTGGACACATCCAAAATTTTGGAAGAAAACAGAGGTGTTTTTTGCGAAGTGCCTACCTGTAGATTTTGGCCTCTAGCTCAGCCGGCACCTAGGGAAACCTACCAAACCTGTGCATTTCTGAAAACTAGAGACCTAGGGGAATCCAAGGAGGGGTGGCTTGCGGGGCTCGGACCAGGTTCTGTTACCCAGAATCCTTTGCAAACCTCAAAATTTGGCTAAAAAAACACATGTTCCTCACATTTCTATGGCAGAAAGTTCTGGAATCTGAGAGGAGCCACAAATTTCCTTCCAACCAGCGTTCCCCCAAGTCTCCCGATAAAAATGATACCTCACTTGTGTGGGTAGGCATAGCGCCCGCGTCAGGAAACGCCCCAAAGCGCAACGTGGACACATCCAAAATTTTGGAAGAAAACAGAGGTGTTTTTTGCGAAGTGCCTACCTGTAGATTTTGGCCTCTAGCTCAGCCGGCACCTAGGGACACCTACCAAACCTGTGCATTTCTGAAAACTAGAGACCTAGGGGAATCCAAGGAGGGGTGACTTGCGGGGCTCGGACCAGGTTCTGTTACCCAGAATCCTTTGCAAACCTCAAAATGTGGCTAAAAAAACACTTGTTCCTCACATTTCTGTGGCAGAAAGTTCAGGAATCTGAGAGGAGCCACAAATTTCCTTCCACCCAGCGTTCCCCCAAGTCTCCAGATAAAAATGATACCTCACTTGTGTGGGTAGGCCTAGCGCCCGCGACAGGAAACGCCCCAAAGCGCAACGTGGACACATCCAAAATTTTGGAAGAAAACAGAGGTGTTTTTTGCGAAGTGCCTACCTGTAGATTTTGGCCTCTAGCTCAGCCGGCACCTAGGGAAACCTACCAAACCTGTGCATTTCTGAAAACTAGAGACCTAGGGGAATCCAAGGAGGGGTGACTTGTGGGGCTCGGACCAGGTTCTGTTACCCAGAGTCCTTTGCAAACCTCAAAATTAGGCTAAAAAAACACATGTTCCTCACATTTCTGTGGCAGAAAGTTCTGGAATCTGAGAGGAGCCACAAATTTCCTTCCACCCAGCGTTCCCCCAAGTCTCCCGATAAAAATGATACCTCACTTGTGTGGGTAGTCCTAGCGCCCGAGACAGGAAACACCCCAAAGCGCAACGTGGACACATCCAAAATTTTGGAAGAAAACAGAGGTGTTTTTTGCGAAGTGCCTACCTGTAGATTTTGGCCTCTAGCTCAGCCGGCACCTAGGGAAACCTACCAAACCTGTGCATTTCGGAAAACTAGAGACCTAGGGGAATCCAATGAGGGGTGACTTGCGGGGCTCAGACCAGGTTCTGTTACCCAGAATCCTTTGCAAACCTCAAAATTTTGCTAAAAAAACACATGTTCCTCACATTTCTGTGGCAAAAAGTTCTAGAATCTGGGAGGAGCCACAAATTTCTTTCCACCCAGCGTTCCCCCAAGTCTCCCGATAAAAATGATACCTCACTTGTGTGGGTAGGCCTAGCGCCCGCGACAGGAAACGCCCCAAAGCGCAACGTGGACACATCCAAAATTTTGGAAGAAAACAGAGGTGTTTTTTGCGAAGTGCATACCTGTAGATTTAGGCCTCTAGCTCAGCCGGCACCTAGGGAAACCTACCAAACCTGTGCATTTCTGAAAACTAGAGACCTAGGGGAATCCAAGGAGGGGTGACTTGTGGGGCTCGGACCAGGTTCTGTTACCCAGAGTCCTTTGCAAACCTCAAAATTTGTCTAAAAAAACACATGTTCCTCACATTTCTGTGGCAGAAAGTTCTGGAATCTGAGAGGAGCCACAAATTTCCTTCCACCCAGCGTTCCCCCAAGTCTCCCGATATAAATGATACCTCACTTGTGTGGGTAGGCCTAGCGCCCGCGACAGGAAGCTCCCCAAAGCGCAACGTGGACACATCCAAAATTTTGGAAGAAAACAGAGGTGTTTTTTGCAAAGTGCCTACCTGTAGATTTTGGCCTCTAGCTCAGCCGTCACCTAGGGAAAGCTACCAAACCTGTGCATTTCTGAAAACTAGAGACCTAGGGGAATCCAAGGAGGGGTGACTTGCGGGGCTCGGACCAGGTTCTGTTACCCAGAGTCCTTTGCAAACCTCAAAATTTGGCTAAAAAAACACATGTTCCTCACATTTCTGTGGCAGAAAGTTCTGGAATCTGAGAGGAGCCACAAATTTCCTTCCACCCAGCGCTTCCCCATGTCTCCCGATAAAAATGATACCTCACTTGTGTGGGTAGGCCTAGCGCCCGCGACAGGAAACGCCCCAAAGCGCAACGTGGACACATCCAAAATTTTGGAAGAAAACAGAGGTGTTTTTTGCGAAGTGCCTACCTGTATATTTTGGCCTCTAGCTCAGCCGGCACCTAGGGAAACCTACCAAACCTGTGCATTTCTGAAAACTAGAGACCTAGGGGAATCCAAGGAGGGGTGACTTGCGGGGCTCGGACCAGGTTCTGTTACCCAGAGTCCTTTGCAAACCTCAAAATTTGGCTAAAAAAACACATGTTCCTCACATTTCTGTGGCAGAAAGTTCTGGAATCTGAGAGGAGCCACAAATTTCCTTCCACCCAGCGCTTCCCCATGTCTCCCGATAAAAATGATACCTCACTTGTGTGGGTAGGCCTAGCGCCCGCGACAGGAAACGCCCCAAAGCGCAACGTGGACACATCCAAAATTTTGGAAGAAAACAGAGGTGTTTTTTGCGAAGTGCCTACCTGTAGATTTTGGCCTCTAGCTCAGCCGGCACCTAGGGAAACCTACCAAACCTGTGCATTTCTGAAAACTAGAGACCTAGGGGAATCCAAGGAGGGGTGGCTTGCGGGGCTCGGACCAGGTTCTGTTACCCAGAATCCTTTGCAAACCTCAAAATTTGGCTAAAAAAACACATGTTCCTCACATTTCTATGGCAGAAAGTTCTGGAATCTGAGAGGAGCCACAAATTTCCTTCCAACCAGCGTTCCCCCAAGTCTCCCGATAAAAATGATACCTCACTTGTGTGGGTAGGCATAGCGCCCGCGTCAGGAAACGCCCCAAAGCGCAACGTGGACACATCCAAAATTTTGGAAGAAAACAGAGGTGTTTTTTGCGAAGTGCCTACCTGTAGATTTTGGCCTCTAGCTCAGCCGGCACCTAGGGACACCTACCAAACCTGTGCATTTCTGAAAACTAGAGACCTAGGGGAATCCAAGGAGGGGTGACTTGCGGGGCTCGGACCAGGTTCTGTTACCCAGAATCCTTTGCAAACCTCAAAATGTGGCTAAAAAAACACTTGTTCCTCACATTTCTGTGGCAGAAAGTTCAGGAATCTGAGAGGAGCCACAAATTTCCTTCCACCCAGCGTTCCCCCAAGTCTCCAGATAAAAATGATACCTCACTTGTGTGGGTAGGCCTAGCGCCCGCGACAGGAAACGCCCCAAAGCGCAACGTGGACACATCCAAAATTTTGGAAGAAAACAGAGGTGTTTTTTGCGAAGTGCCTACCTGTAGATTTTGGCCTCTAGCTCAGCCGGCACCTAGGGAAACCTACCAAACCTGTGCATTTCTGAAAACTAGAGACCTAGGGGAATCCAAGGAGGGGTGACTTGTGGGGCTCGGACCAGGTTCTGTTACCCAGAGTCCTTTGCAAACCTCAAAATTTGGCTAAAAAAACACATGTTCCTCACATTTCTGTGGCAGAAAGTTCTGGAATCTGAGAGGAGCCACAAATTTCCTTCCACCCAGCGTTCCCCCAAGTCTCCCGATAAAAATGATACCTCACTTGTGTGGGTAGTCCTAGCGCCCGAGACAGGAAACACCCCAAAGCGCAACGTGGACACATCCAAAATTTTGGAAGAATACAGAGGTGTTTTTTGCGAAGTGCCTACCTGTAGATTTTGGCCTCTAGCTCAGCCGGCACCTAGGGAAACCTACCAAACCTGTGCATTTCGGAAAACTAGAGACCTAGGGGAATCCAATGAGGGGTGACTTGCGGGGCTCAGACCAGGTTCTGTTACCCAGAATCCTTTGCAAACCTCAAAATTTTGCTAAAAAAACACATGTTCCTCACATTTCTGTGGCAAAAAGTTCTAGAATCTGGGAGGAGCCACAAATTTCTTTCCACCCAGCGTTCCCCCAAGTCTCCCGATAAAAATGATACCTCACTTGTGTGGGTAGGCCTAGCGCCCGCGACAGGAAACGCCCCAAAGCGCAACGTGGACACATCCAAAATTTTGGAAGAAAACAGAGGTGTTTTTTGCGAAGTGCATACCTGTAGATTTAGGCCTCTAGCTCAGCCGGCACCTAGGGAAACCTACCAAACCTGTGCATTTCTGAAAACTAGAGACCTAGGGGAATCGAAGGAGGGGTGACTTGTGGGGCTCGGACCAGGTTCTGTTACCCAGAGTCCTTTGCAAACCTCAAAATTTGTCTAAAAAAACACATGTTCCTCACATTTCTGTGGCAGAAAGTTCTGGAATCTGAGAGGAGCCACAAATTTCCTTCCACCCAGCGTTCCCCCAAGTCTCCCGATATAAATGATACCTCACTTGTGTGGGTAGGCCTAGCGCCCGCGACAGGAAGCTCCCCAAAGCGCAACGTGGACACATCCAAAATTTTGGAAGAAAACAGAGGTGTTTTTTGCAAAGTGCCTACCTGTAGATTTTGGCCTCTAGCTCAGCCGTCACCTAGGGAAAGCTACCAAACCTGTGCATTTCTGAAAACTAGAGACCTAGGGGAATCCAAGGAGGGGTGACTTGCGGGGCTCGGACCAGGTTCTGTTACCCAGAGTCCTTTGCAAACCTCAAAATTTGGCTAAAAAAACACATGTTCCTCACATTTCTGTGGCAGAAAGTTCTGGAATCTGAGAGGAGCCACAAATTTCCTTCCACCCAGCGCTTCCCCATGTCTCCCGATAAAAATGATACCTCACTTGTGTGGGTAGGCCTAGCGCCCGCGACAGGAAACGCCCCAAAGCGCAACGTGGACACATCAAAAATTTTGGAAGAAAACAGAGGTGTTTTTTGCGAAGTGCCTACCTGTATATTTTGGCCTCTAGCTCAGCCGGCACCTAGGGAAACCTACCAAACCTGTGCATTTCTGAAAACTAGAGACCTAGGGGAATCCAAGGAGGGGTGGCTTGCGGGGCTCGGACCAGGTTCTGTTACCCAGAATCCTTTGCAAACCTCAAAATTTGGCTAAAAAAACACATGTTCCTCACATTTCTATGGCAGAAAGTTCTGGAATCTGAGAGGAGCCACAAATTTCCTTCCAACCAGCGTTCCCCCAAGTCTCCCGATAAAAATGATACCTCACTTGTGTGGGTAGGCATAGCGCCCGCGTCAGGAAGCGCCCCAAAGCGCAACGTGGACACATCCAAAATTTTGGAAGAAAACAGAGGTGTTTTTTGCGAAGTGCCTACCTGTAGATTTTGGCCTCTAGCTCAGCCGGCACCTAGGGACACCTACCAAACCTGTGCATTTCTGAAAACTAGAGACCTAGGGGAATCCAAGGAGGGGTGACTTGCGGGGCTCGGACCAGGTTCTGTTACCCAGAATCCTTTGCAAACCTCAAAATGTGGCTAAAAAAACACTTGTTCCTCACATTTCTGTGGCAGAAAGTTCAGGAATCTGAGAGGAGCCACAAATTTCCTTCCACCCAGCGTTCCCCCAAGTCTCCCGATATAAATGATACCTCACTTGTGTGGGTAGGCCTAGCGACTGCGACAGGAAGCACCCCAAAGCGCAACGTGGACACATCCAAAATTTTGGAAGAAAACAGAGGTGTTTTTTGCGAAGTGCCTACCTGTAGATTTTGGCCTCTAGCTCAGCCGTCACCTAGGGAAAGCTACCAAACCTGTGCATTTCTGAAAACTAGAGACCTAGGGGAATCCAAGGAGGGGTGACTTGCGGGGCTCGGACCAGGTTCTGTTACCCAGAGTCCTTTGCAAACCTCAAAATTTGGCTAAAAAAACACATGTTCCTCACATTTCTGTGGCAGAAAGTTCTGGAATCTGAGAGGAGCCACAAATTTCCTTCCACCCAGCGTTCCCCCAAGTCTCCCGATAAAAATGATACCTCACTTGTGTGGGTAGGCCTAGCGCCCGCGACAGGAAACGCCCCAAAGCGCAACGTGGACACATCCAAAATTTTGGAAGAAAACAGAGGTGTTTTTTGCGAAGTGCCTACCTGTAGATTTTGGCCTCTAGCTCAGCCGACACCTAGGGAAACCTACCAAACCTGTGCATTTCTGAAAACTAGAGACCTAGGGGAATCCAAGGAGGGGTGACTTGCGGGGCTCGGACCAGGTTCTGTTACCCAGAATCCTTTGCAAACCTCAAAATTTGGCTAAATAAACACATGTTCCTCACATTTCTGTGGCAGAAAGTTCTGGAATCTGATAGGAGCCCCAAATTTCCTTCCACCCAGCGTTCCCCCAAGTCTCCCGATAAAAATGATACCTCACTTGTGTGGGTAGGCCTAGCGCCCGCGACAGGAAACGCCCCAAAGCGCAACGTGGACACATCCAAAATTTTGGAAGAAAACAGAGGTGTTTTTTGCGAAGTGCCTACCTGTAGATTTTGGCCTCTAGCTCAGCCGGCACCTAGGGAAACCTACCAAACCTGTGCATTTCTGACAACTAGAGACCTAGGGGAATCCAAGGAGGGGTGGCTTGCGGGGCACGGACCAGGTTCTGTTACCCAGAATCCTTTGCAAACCTCAAAATTTGGCTAAAAAAACACATGTTCCTCACATTTCTATGGCAGAAAGTTCTGGAATCTGAGAGGAGCCACAAATTTCCTTCCAACCAGCGTTCCCCCAAGTCTCCCGATAAAAATGATACCTCACTTGTGTGGGTAGGCCTAGCGCCCGCGTCAGGAAACGCCCCAAAGCGCAACGTGGACACATCCAAAATTTTGGAAGAAAACAGAGGTGTTTTTTGCGAAGTGCCTACCTGTAGATTTTGGCCTCTAGCTCAGCCGGCACCTAGGGCAAACCTACCAAACCTGTGCATTTCTGAAAACTAGAGACCTAGGGGAATCCAAGGAGGGGTGACTTGCGGGGCTCGGACCAGGTTCTGTTACCCAGAATCCTTTGCAAACCTCAAAATGTGGCTAAAAAAACACATGTTCCTCACATTTCTGTGGCAGAAAGTTCAGGAATCTGAGAGGAGCCACAAATTTCCTTCCACCCAGCGTTCCCCCAAGTCTCCCGATATAAATGATACCTCACTTGTGTGGGTAGGCCTAGCGCCCGCGACAGGAAGCACCCCAAAGCGCAACGTGGACACATCCAAAATTTTGGAAGAAAACAGAGGTGTTTTTTGCGAAGTGCCTACCTGTAGATTTTGGCCTCTAGCTCAGCCGTCACCTAGGGAAAGCTACCAAACCGGTGCATTTCTGAAAACTAGAGACCTAGGGGAATCCAAGGAGGGGTGACTTGCGGGGCTCGGACCAGGTTCTGTTACCCAGAGTCCTTTGCAAACCTCAAAATTTGGCTAAAAAAACACATGTTCCTCACATTTCTGTGGCAGAAAGTTCTGGAATCTGAGAGGAGCCACAAATTTCCTTCCACCCAGCGCTTCCCCATGTCTCCCGATAAAAATGATACCTCACTTGTGTGGGTAGGCCTAGCGCCCGCGACAGGAAACGCCCCAAAGCGCAACGTGGACACATCCAAAATTTTGGAAGAAAACAGAGGTGTTTTTTGCGAAGTGCCTACCTGTAGATTTTGGCCTCTAGCTCAGCCGGCACCTAGGGAAACCTACCAAACCTGTGCATTTCTGAAAACTAGAGACCTAGGGGAATCCAAGGAGGGGTGACTTGCGGGGCTCGGACCAGGTTCTGTTACCCAGAATCCTTTGCAAACCTCAAAATTTGGCTAAAAAAACACATGTTCCTCACATTTCTGTGGCAGAAAGTTCTGGAATCTGAGAGGAGCCACAAATTTCCTTCCACCCAGCGTTCCCCCAAGTCTCCCGATATAAATGATACCTCACTTTTGTGGGTAGGCCTAGCGCCCGCGACAGGAAACGCCCCAAAGCGCAACGTGGACACATCCAAAATTTTGGAAGAAAACAGAGGTGTTTTTTGCGAAGTGCCTACCTGTAGATTTTGGCCTCTAGCTCACCCGTCACCTAGGGAAAGCTACCAAACCTGTGCATTTCTGAAAACTAGAGACCTAGGGGAATCCAAGGAGGGGTGGCTTGCGGGGCTCGGACCAGGTTCTGTTACCCAGAATCCTTTGCAAACCTCAAAATTTGGCTAAAAAAACACATGTTCCTCACATTTCTATGGCAGAAAGTTCTGGAATCTGAGAGGAGCCACAAATTTCCTTCCAACCAGCGTTCCCCCAAGTCTCCCGATAAAAATGATACCTCACTTGTGTGGGTAGGCCTAGCGCCCGCGTCAGGAAACGCCCCAAAGCGCAACGTGGACACATCCAAAATTTTGGAAGAAAACAGAGGTGTTTTCTGCGAAGTGCCTACCTGTAGATTTTGGCCTCTAGCTCAGCCGGAACCTAGGGACACCTACCAAACCTGTGCATTTCTGAAAACTAGAGACCTAGGGGAATCCAAGGAGGGGTGACTTGCGGGGCTCAGACCAGGTTCTGTTACCCAGAGTCCTTTGCAAACCTCAAAATTTGGCTAAAAAAACACATGTTCCTCACAGTTCTGTGGCAGAAAGTTCTGGAATCTGAGAGGAGCCACAAATTTCCTTCCACCCAGCGCTTCCCCATGTCTCCCGATAAAAATGATACCTCACTTGAGTGGGTAGGCCTAGCGCCCGCGACAGGAAACGCCCCAAAGCGCAACGTGGACACATCCAAAATTTTGGAAGAAAACAGAGGTGTTTTTTGCGAAGTGCTACCTGTAGATTTTGGCCTCTAGCTCAGCCGGCACCTAGGGAAACCTACCAAACCTGTGCATTTCTGAAAACTAGAGACCTAGGGGAATCCAAGGAGGGGTGACTTGCGGGGCTCGAACCAGGTTCTGTTACCCAGAATCCTTTGCAAACCTCAAAATTTGGCTAAAAAAACACATGTTCCTCACATTTCTGTGGCAGAAAGTTCTGGAATCTGAGAGGAGCCACAAATTTCCTTCCACCCAGCGCTTCCCCATGTCTCCCGATAAAAATGATACCTCACTTGTGTGGGTAGGCCTAGCGCCCGCGACAGGAAACGCCCCAAAGCGCAACGTGGACACATCCAAAATTTTGGAAGAAAACAGAGGTGTTTTTTGCGAAGTGCCTACCTGTAGATTTTGGCCTCTAGCTCAGCCGGCACCTAGGGAAACCTACCAAACCTGTGCATTTCGGAAAACTAGAGACCTAGGGGAATCCAAGGAGGGGTGACTTGCGGGGCTCAGACCAGGTTCTGTTACCCAGAATCCTTTGCAAACCTCAAAATGTGGCTAAAAAAACACATGTTCCTCACATTTCTGTGGCAGAAAGTTCTAGAATCTAAGAGGAGCCACAAATTTCCTTCCACCCAGCGTTCCCCCAAGTCCCCCGATAAAAATGATACCTCACTTGTGTGGGTAGTCCTAGCGCCCGCGACAGGAAACACCCCAAAGTGCAACGTGGACACATCCAAAATTTTGGAAGAAAACAGAGGTGTTTTTTGCGAAGTGCCTACCTGTAGATTTTGGCCTCTAGCTCAGCCGGCACCTAGGGAAACCTACCAAACCTGTGCATTTCTGAAAACTAGAGACCTAGGGGAATCCAAGGAGGGGTGACTTGTGGGGCTCGGACCAGGTTCTGTTACCCAGAGTCCTTTGCAAACCTCAAAATTTGGCTAAAAAAACACATGTTCCTCACATTTCTGTGGCAGAAAGTTCTGGAATCTGAGAGGAGCCACAAATTTCCTTCCACCCAGCGTTCCCCCAAGTCTCCCGATATAAATGATACCTCACTTTTGTGGGTAGGACTAGCGCCCGCGACAGGAAGCACCCCAAAGCGCAACGTGGACACATCCAAAATTTTGGAAGAAAACAGAGGTGTTTTTTGCGAAGTGCCTACCTGTAGATTTTGGCCTCTAGCTCACCCGTCACCTAGGGAAAGCTACCAAACCTGTGCATTTCTGAAAACTAGAGACCTAGGGGAATCCAAGGAGGGGTGACTTGCGAGGCTCGGACCAGGTTCTGTTACCCAGAGTCCTTTGCAAACCTCAAAATTTGGCTAAAAAAACACATGTTCCTCACATTTCTGTTGCAGAAAGTTCTGGAATCTGAGAGGAGCCACAAATTTCCTTCCACCCAGCGCTTCCCCATGTCTCCCGATAAAAATGATACCTCACTTGTGTGGGTAGGCCTAGCGCCCGCGACAGGAAACGCCCCAAAGTGCAACGTGGACACATCCAAAATTTTGGAAGAAAACAGAGGTGTTTTTTGCGAAGTGCCTACCTGTAGATTTTGGCCTCTAGCTCAGCCGGCACCTAGGGAAACCTACCAAACATGTGCATTTCTGAAAACTAGAGACTTAGGGGAATCCAAGGAGGGGTGGCTTGCGGGGCTCAGACCAGGTTCTGTTACCCAGAATCCTTTGCAAACCTCAAAATTTGGCTAAAAAAACACATGTTCCTCACATTTCTATGGCAGAAAGTTCTGGAATCTTAGAGGAGCCACAAATTTCCTTCCAACCAGCGTTCCCCCAAGTCTCCCGATAAAAATGATACCTCACTTGTGTGGGTAGGCCTAGCGCCCGCGTCAGGAAACGCCCCAAAGCGCAACGTGGACACATCCAAAATTTTGGAAGAAAACAGAGGTGTTTTTTGCGAAGTGCCTACCTGTAGATTTTGGCCTCTAGCTCAGCCGGCACCTAGGGACACCTACCAAACCTGTGCATTTCTGAAAACTAGAGACCTAGGGGAATCCAAGGAGGGGTGACTTGCGGGGCTCAGACCAGGTTCTGTTACCCAGAGTCCTTTGCAAACCTCAAAATTTGGCTAAAAAAACACATGTTCCTCACAGTTCTGTGGCAGAAAGTTCTGGAATCTGAGAGGAGCCACAAATTTCCTTCCACCCAGCGCTTCCCCATGTCTCCCGATAAAAATGATACCTTACTTGTGTGGGTAGGCCTAGCGCCCGCGACAGGAAACGCCCCAAAGCGCAACGTGGACACGTCCAAAATTTTGGAAGAAAACAGAGGTGTTTTTTGCAAAGTGCCTACCTGTAGATTTTGGCCTCTAGCTCAGCCGGCACCTAGGGAAACCTACCAAACCTGTGCATTTCTGAAAACTAGAGACCTAGGGGAATCCAAGGAGGGGTGACTTGCGGGGCTCGGACCAGGTTCTGTTACCCAGAATCCTTTGCAAACCTCAAAATGTGGCTAAAAAAACACATGTTCCTCACATTTCTGTGGCAGAAAGTTCAGGAATCTGAGAGGAGCCACAGATTTCCTTCCACCCAGCGTTCCCCCAAGTCTCCAGATAAAAATGATACCTCACTTGTGTGGGTAGGCCTAGCGCCCGCGACAGGAAACGCCCCAAAGCGCAACGTGGACACATCCAAAATTTTGGAAGAAAACAGAGGTGTTTTTTGCGAAGTGCCTACCTGTAGATTTTGGCCTCTAGCTCAGCCGGCACCTAGGGAAACCTACCAAACCTGTGCATTTCTGAAAACTAGAGACCTAGGGGAATCCAAGGAGGGGTGACTTGCGAGGCTCGGACCAGGTTCTGTTACCCAGAGTCCTTTGCAAACCTCAAAATTTGGCTAAAAAAACACATGTTCCTCACATTTCTGTGGCAGGAAGTTCTGGAATCTGAGAGGAGCCACAAATTTCTTTCCACCCAGCGTTCCCCCAAGTCCCCCGATAAAAATGATACCTCACTTGTGTGGGTAGTCCTAGCGCCCGCGACAGGAAACACCCCAAAGCGCAACGTGGACACATCCAAAATTTTGGAAGAAAACAGAGGTGTTTTTTGCGAAGTGCCTACCTGTAGATTTTGGCCTCTAGCTCAGCCGGCACCTAGGGAAACCTACCAAACCTGTGCATTTCGGAAAACTAGAGACCTAGGGGAATCCAAGGAGGGGTGACTTGTGGGGCTCAGACCAGGTTCTGTTACCCAGAATCCTTTGCAAACCTCAAAATGTGGCTAAAAAAACACATGTTCCTCACATTTCTGTGGCAGAAAGTTCTAGAATCTGAGAGGAGCCACAAATTTCCTTCCACCCAGCGTTCCCCCAAGTCTCCCGATAAAAATGATACCTCACTTGTGTGGGTAGGCCTAGCGCCCGCGACAGGAAACGCCCCAAAGCGCAACGTGGACACATCCAAAATTTTGGAAGAAAACAGAGGTGTTTTTTGCGAAGTGCCTACCTGTAGATTTTGGCCTCTAGCTCAGCCGGCACCTAGGGAAACCTACCAAACCTGTGCATTTCTGAAAACTAGAGACCTAGGGGAATCCAAGGAGGGGTGACTTGTGGGGCTCGGACCAGGTTCTGTTACCCAGAGTCCTTTGCAAACCTCAAAATTTGGCTAAAAAAACACATGTTCCTCACATTTCTGTGGCAGAAAGTTCTGGAATCTGAGAGGAGCCACAAATTTCCTTCCACCCAGCGTTCCCCCAAGTCTCCCGATATAAATGATACCTCACTTGTGTGGGTAGGCCTAGCGCCCGCGACAGGAAGCACCCCAAAGCGCAACGTGGACACATCCAAAATTTTGGAAGAAAACAGAGGTGTTTTTTGCGAAGTGCCTACCTGTAGATTTTGGCCTCTAGCTCACCCGTCACCTAGGGAAAGCTACCAAACCTGTGCATTTCTGAAAACTAGAGACCTAGGGGAATCCAAGGAGGGGTGACTTGCGGGGCTCGGACCAGGTTCTGTTTCCCAGAGTCCTTTGCAAACCTCAAAATTTGGCTAAAAAAACACATGTTCCTCACATTTCTGTGGCAGAAAGTTCTGGAATCTGAGAGGAGCCACAAATTTCCTTCCACCCAGCGCTTCCCCATGTCTCCCGATAAAAATGATACCTTACTTGTGTGGGTAGGCCTAGCGCCCGCGACAGGAAACGCCCCAAAGCGCAACGTGGACACGTCCAAAATTTTGGAAGAAAACAGAGGTGTTTTTTGCAAAGTGCCTACCTGTAGATTTTGGCCTCTAGCTCAGCCGGCACCTAGGGAAACCTACCAAACCTGTGCATTTCTGAAAACTAGAGACCTAGGGGAATCCAAGGAGGGGTGACTTGCGGGGCTCGGACCAGGTTCTGTTACCCAGAATCCTTTGCAAACCTCAAAATGTGGCTAAAAAAACACATGTTCCTCACATTTCTGTGGCAGAAAGTTCAGGAATCTGAGAGGAGCCACAGATTTCCTTCCACCCAGCGTTCCCCCAAGTCTCCAGATAAAAATGATACCTCACTTGTGTGGGTAGGCCTAGCGCCCGCGACAGGAAACGCCCCAAAGCGCAACGTGGACACATCCAAAATTTTGGAAGAAAACAGAGGTGTTTTTTGCGAAGTGCCTACCTGTAGATTTTGGCCTCTAGCTCAGCCGGCACCTAGGGAAACCTACCAAACCTGTGCATTTCTGAAAACTAGAGACCTAGGGGAATCCAAGGAGGGGTGACTTGCGAGGCTCGGACCAGGTTCTGTTACCCAGAGTCCTTTGCAAACCTCAAAATTTGGCTAAAAAAACACATGTTCCTCACATTTCTGTGGCAGGAAGTTCTGGAATCTGAGAGGAGCCACAAATTTCTTTCCACCCAGCGTTCCCCCAAGTCCCCCGATAAAAATGATACCTCACTTGTGTGGGTAGTCCTAGCGCCCGCGACAGGAAACACCCCAAAGCGCAACGTGGACACATCCAAAATTTTGGAAGAAAACAGAGGTGTTTTTTGCGAAGTGCCTACCTGTAGATTTTGGCCTCTAGCTCAGCCGGCACCTAGGGAAACCTACCAAACCTGTGCATTTCGGAAAACTAGAGACCTAGGGGAATCCAAGGAGGGGTGACTTGTGGGGCTCAGACCAGGTTCTGTTACCCAGAATCCTTTGCAAACCTCAAAATGTGGCTAAAAAAACACATGTTCCTCACATTTCTGTGGCAGAAAGTTCTAGAATCTGAGAGGAGCCACAAATTTCCTTCCACCCAGCGTTCCCCCAAGTCTCCCGATAAAAATGATACCTCACTTGTGTGGGTAGGCCTAGCGCCCGCGACAGGAAACGCCCCAAAGCGCAACGTGGACACATCCAAAATTTTGGAAGAAAACAGAGGTGTTTTTTGCGAAGTGCCTACCTGTAGATTTTGGCCTCTAGCTCAGCCGGCACCTAGGGAAACCTACCAAACCTGTGCATTTCTGAAAACTAGAGACCTAGGGGAATCCAAGGAGGGGTGACTTGTGGGGCTCGGACCAGGTTCTGTTACCCAGAGTCCTTTGCAAACCTCAAAATTTGGCTAAAAAAACACATGTTCCTCACATTTCTGTGGCAGAAAGTTCTGGAATCTGAGAGGAGCCACAAATTTCCTTCCACCCAGCGTTCCCCCAAGTCTCCCGATATAAATGATACCTCACTTGTGTGGGTAGGCCTAGCGCCCGCGACAGGAAGCACCCCAAAGCGCAACGTGGACACATCCAAAATTTTGGAAGAAAACAGAGGTGTTTTTTGCGAAGTGCCTACCTGTAGATTTTGGCCTCTAGCTCACCCGTCACCTAGGGAAAGCTACCAAACCTGTGCATTTCTGAAAACTAGAGACCTAGGGGAATCCAAGGAGGGGTGACTTGCGGGGCTCGGACCAGGTTCTGTTTCCCAGAGTCCTTTGCAAACCTCAAAATTTGGCTAAAAAAACACATGTTCCTCACATTTCTGTGGCAGAAAGTTCTGGAATCTGAGAGGAGCCACAAATTTCCTTCCACCCAGCGCTTCCCCATGTCTCCCGATAAAAATGATACCTCACTTGTGTGGGTAGGCCTAGCGCCCGCGACAGGAAACGCCCCAAAGTGCAACGTGGACACATCCAAAATTTTGGAAGAAAACAGAGGTGTTTTTTGCGAAGTGCCTACCTGTAGATTTTGGCCTCTAGCTCAGCCGGCACCTAGGGAAACCTACCAAACCTGTGCATTTCGGAAAACTAGAGACCTAGGGGAATCCAAGGAGGGGTGACTTGCGGGGCTCAGACCAGGTTCTGTTACCCAGAATCCTTTGCAAACCTCAAAATGTGGCTAAAAAAACACATGTTCCTCACATTTCTGTGGCAGAAAGTTCTAGAATCTAAGAGGAGCCACAAATTTCCTTCCACCCAGCGTTCCCCCAAGTCCCCCGATAAAAATGATACCTCACTTGTGTGGGTAGTCCTAGCGCCCGCGACAGGAAACACCCCAAAGTGCAACGTGGACACATCCAAAATTTTGGAAGAAAACAGAGGTGTTTTTTGCGAAGTGCCTACCTGTAGATTTTGGCCTCTAGCTCAGCCGGCACCTAGGGAAACCTACCAAACCTGTGCATTTCTGAAAACTAGAGACCTAGGGGAATCCAAGGAGGGGTGACTTGTGGGGCTCGGACCAGGTTCTGTTACCCAGAGTCCTTTGCAAACCTCAAAATTTGGCTAAAAAAACACATGTTCCTCACATTTCTGTGGCAGAAAGTTCTGGAATCTGAGAGGAGCCACAAATTTCCTTCCACCCAGCGTTCCCCCAAGTCTCCCGATATAAATGATACCTCACTTTTGTGGGTAGGACTAGCGCCCGCGACAGGAAGCACCCCAAAGCGCAACGTGGACACATCCAAAATTTTGGAAGAAAACAGAGGTGTTTTTTGCGAAGTGCCTACCTGTAGATTTTGGCCTCTAGCTCACCCGTCACCTAGGGAAAGCTACCAAACCTGTGCATTTCTGAAAACTAGAGACCTAGGGGAATCCAAGGAGGGGTGACTTGCGAGGCTCGGACCAGGTTCTGTTACCCAGAGTCCTTTGCAAACCTCAAAATTTGGCTAAAAAAACACATGTTCCTCACATTTCTGTTGCAGAAAGTTCTGGAATCTGAGAGGAGCCACAAATTTCCTTCCACCCAGCGCTTCCCCATGTCTCCCGATAAAAATGATACCTCACTTGTGTGGGTAGGCCTAGCGCCCGCGACAGGAAACGCCCCAAAGTGCAACGTGGACACATCCAAAATTTTGGAAGAAAACAGAGGTGTTTTTTGCGAAGTGCCTACCTGTAGATTTTGGCCTCTAGCTCAGCCGGCACCTAGGGAAACCTACCAAACATGTGCATTTCTGAAAACTAGAGACTTAGGGGAATCCAAGGAGGGGTGGCTTGCGGGGCTCAGACCAGGTTCTGTTACCCAGAATCCTTTGCAAACCTCAAAATTTGGCTAAAAAAACACATGTTCCTCACATTTCTATGGCAGAAAGTTCTGGAATCTTAGAGGAGCCACAAATTTCCTTCCAACCAGCGTTCCCCCAAGTCTCCCGATAAAAATGATACCTCACTTGTGTGGGTAGGCCTAGCGCCCGCGTCAGGAAACGCCCCAAAGCGCAACGTGGACACATCCAAAATTTTGGAAGAAAACAGAGGTGTTTTTTGCGAAGTGCCTACCTGTAGATTTTGGCCTCTAGCTCAGCCGGCACCTAGGGACACCTACCAAACCTGTGCATTTCTGAAAACTAGAGACCTAGGGGAATCCAAGGAGGGGTGACTTGCGGGGCTCAGACCAGGTTCTGTTACCCAGAGTCCTTTGCAAACCTCAAAATTTGGCTAAAAAAACACATGTTCCTCACAGTTCTGTGGCAGAAAGTTCTGGAATCTGAGAGGAGCCACAAATTTCCTTCCACCCAGCGCTTCCCCATGTCTCCCGATAAAAATGATACCTTACTTGTGTGGGTAGGCCTAGCGCCCGCGACAGGAAACGCCCCAAAGCGCAACGTGGACACGTCCAAAATTTTGGAAGAAAACAGAGGTGTTTTTTGCAAAGTGCCTACCTGTAGATTTTGGCCTCTAGCTCAGCCGGCACCTAGGGAAACCTACCAAACCTGTGCATTTCTGAAAACTAGAGACCTAGGGGAATCCAAGGAGGGGTGACTTGCGGGGCTCGGACCAGGTTCTGTTACCCAGAATCCTTTGCAAACCTCAAAATGTGGCTAAAAAAACACATGTTCCTCACATTTCTGTGGCAGAAAGTTCAGGAATCTGAGAGGAGCCACAGATTTCCTTCCACCCAGCGTTCCCCCAAGTCTCCAGATAAAAATGATACCTCACTTGTGTGGGTAGGCCTAGCGCCCGCGACAGGAAACGCCCCAAAGCGCAACGTGGACACATCCAAAATTTTGGAAGAAAACAGAGGTGTTTTTTGCGAAGTGCCTACCTGTAGATTTTGGCCTCTAGCTCAGCCGGCACCTAGGGAAACCTACCAAACCTGTGCATTTCTGAAAACTAGAGACCTAGGGGAATCCAAGGAGGGGTGACTTGCGAGGCTCGGACCAGGTTCTGTTACCCAGAGTCCTTTGCAAACCTCAAAATTTGGCTAAAAAAACACATGTTCCTCACATTTCTGTGGCAGGAAGTTCTGGAATCTGAGAGGAGCCACAAATTTCTTTCCACCCAGCGTTCCCCCAAGTCCCCCGATAAAAATGATACCTCACTTGTGTGGGTAGTCCTAGCGCCCGCGACAGGAAACACCCCAAAGCGCAACGTGGACACATCCAAAATTTTGGAAGAAAACAGAGGTGTTTTTTGCGAAGTGCCTACCTGTAGATTTTGGCCTCTAGCTCAGCCGGCACCTAGGGAAACCTACCAAACCTGTGCATTTCGGAAAACTAGAGACCTAGGGGAATCCAAGGAGGGGTGACTTGTGGGGCTCAGACCAGGTTCTGTTACCCAGAATCCTTTGCAAACCTCAAAATGTGGCTAAAAAAACACATGTTCCTCACATTTCTGTGGCAGAAAGTTCTAGAATCTGAGAGGAGCCACAAATTTCCTTCCACCCAGCGTTCCCCCAAGTCTCCCGATAAAAATGATACCTCACTTGTGTGGGTAGGCCTAGCGCCCGCGACAGGAAACGCCCCAAAGCGCAACGTGGACACATCCAAAATTTTGGAAGAAAACAGAGGTGTTTTTTGCGAAGTGCCTACCTGTAGATTTTGGCCTCTAGCTCAGCCGGCACCTAGGGAAACCTACCAAACCTGTGCATTTCTGAAAACTAGAGACCTAGGGGAATCCAAGGAGGGGTGACTTGTGGGGCTCGGACCAGGTTCTGTTACCCAGAGTCCTTTGCAAACCTCAAAATTTGGCTAAAAAAACACATGTTCCTCACATTTCTGTGGCAGAAAGTTCTGGAATCTGAGAGGAGCCACAAATTTCCTTCCACCCAGCGTTCCCCCAAGTCTCCCGATATAAATGATACCTCACTTGTGTGGGTAGGCCTAGCGCCCGCGACAGGAAGCACCCCAAAGCGCAACGTGGACACATCCAAAATTTTGGAAGAAAACAGAGGTGTTTTTTGCGAAGTGCCTACCTGTAGATTTTGGCCTCTAGCTCACCCGTCACCTAGGGAAAGCTACCAAACCTGTGCATTTCTGAAAACTAGAGACCTAGGGGAATCCAAGGAGGGGTGACTTGCGGGGCTCGGACCAGGTTCTGTTTCCCAGAGTCCTTTGCAAACCTCAAAATTTGGCTAAAAAAACACATGTTCCTCACATTTCTGTGGCAGAAAGTTCTGGAATCTGAGAGGAGCCACAAATTTCCTTCCACCCAGCGCTTCCCCATGTCTCCCGATAAAAATGATACCTTACTTGTGTGGGTAGGCCTAGCGCCCGCGACAGGAAACGCCCCAAAGCGCAACGTGGACACGTCCAAAATTTTGGAAGAAAACAGAGGTGTTTTTTGCAAAGTGCCTACCTGTAGATTTTGGCCTCTAGCTCAGCCGGCACCTAGGGAAACCTACCAAACCTGTGCATTTCTGAAAACTAGAGACCTAGGGGAATCCAAGGAGGGGTGACTTGCGGGGCTCGGACCAGGTTCTGTTACCCAGAATCCTTTGCAAACCTCAAAATGTGGCTAAAAAAACACATGTTCCTCACATTTCTGTGGCAGAAAGTTCAGGAATCTGAGAGGAGCCACAGATTTCCTTCCACCCAGCGTTCCCCCAAGTCTCCAGATAAAAATGATACCTCACTTGTGTGGGTAGGCCTAGCGCCCGCGACAGGAAACGCCCCAAAGCGCAACGTGGACACATCCAAAATTTTGGAAGAAAACAGAGGTGTTTTTTGCGAAGTGCCTACCTGTAGATTTTGGCCTCTAGCTCAGCCGGCACCTAGGGAAACCTACCAAACCTGTGCATTTCTGAAAACTAGAGACCTAGGGGAATCCAAGGAGGGGTGACTTGCGAGGCTCGGACCAGGTTCTGTTACCCAGAGTCCTTTGCAAACCTCAAAATTTGGCTAAAAAAACACATGTTCCTCACATTTCTGTGGCAGGAAGTTCTGGAATCTGAGAGGAGCCACAAATTTCTTTCCACCCAGCGTTCCCCCAAGTCCCCCGATAAAAATGATACCTCACTTGTGTGGGTAGTCCTAGCGCCCGCGACAGGAAACACCCCAAAGCGCAACGTGGACACATCCAAAATTTTGGAAGAAAACAGAGGTGTTTTTTGCGAAGTGCCTACCTGTAGATTTTGGCCTCTAGCTCAGCCGGCACCTAGGGAAACCTACCAAACCTGTGCATTTCGGAAAACTAGAGACCTAGGGGAATCCAAGGAGGGGTGACTTGTGGGGCTCAGACCAGGTTCTGTTACCCAGAATCCTTTGCAAACCTCAAAATGTGGCTAAAAAAACACATGTTCCTCACATTTCTGTGGCAGAAAGTTCTAGAATCTGAGAGGAGCCACAAATTTCCTTCCACCCAGCGTTCCCCCAAGTCTCCCGATAAAAATGATACCTCACTTGTGTGGGTAGGCCTAGCGCCCGCGACAGGAAACGCCCCAAAGCGCAACGTGGACACATCCAAAATTTTGGAAGAAAACAGAGGTGTTTTTTGCGAAGTGCCTACCTGTAGATTTTGGCCTCTAGCTCAGCCGGCACCTAGGGAAACCTACCAAACCTGTGCATTTCTGAAAACTAGAGACCTAGGGGAATCCAAGGAGGGGTGACTTGTGGGGCTCGGACCAGGTTCTGTTACCCAGAGTCCTTTGCAAACCTCAAAATTTGGCTAAAAAAACACATGTTCCTCACATTTCTGTGGCAGAAAGTTCTGGAATCTGAGAGGAGCCACAAATTTCCTTCCACCCAGCGTTCCCCCAAGTCTCCCGATATAAATGATACCTCACTTGTGTGGGTAGGCCTAGCGCCCGTGACAGGAAGCACCCCAAAGCGCAACGTGGACACATCCAAAATTTTGGAAGAAAACAGAGGTGTTTTTTGCGAAGTGCCTACCTGTAGATTTTGGCCTCTAGCTCACCCGTCACCTAGGGAAAGCTACCAAACCTGTGCATTTCTGAAAACTAGAGACCTAGGGGAATCCAAGGAGGGGTGACTTGCGGGGCTCGGACCAGGTTCTGTTTCCCAGAGTCCTTTGCAAACCTCAAAATTTGGCTAAAAAAACACATGTTCCTCACATTTCTGTGGCAGAAAGTTCTGGAATCTGAGAGGAGCCACAAATTTCCTTCCACCCAGCGCTTCCCCATGTCTCCCGATAAAAATGATACCTCACTTGTGTGGGTAGGCCTAGCGCCCGCGACAGGAAACGCCCCAAAGTGCAACGTGGACACATCCAAAATTTTGGAAGAAAACAGAGGTGTTTTTTGCGAAGTGCCTACCTGTAGATTTTGGCCTCTAGCTCAGCCGGCACCTAGGGAAACCTACCAAACCTGTGCATTTCTGAAAACTAGAGACCTAGGGGAATCCAAGGAGGGGTGGCTTGCGGGGCTCAGACCAGGTTCTGTTACCCAGAATCCTTTGCAAACCTCAAAATTTGGCTAAAAAAACACATGTTCCTCACATTTCTATGGCAGAAAGTTCTGGAATCTGAGAGGAGCCACAAATTTCCTTCCAACCAGCGTTCCCCCAAGTCTCCCGATAAAAATGATACCTCACTTGTGTGGGTAGGCCTAGCGCCCGCGTCAGGAAACGCCCCAAAGCGCAACGTGGACACATCCAAAATTTTGGAAGAAAACAGAGGTGTTTTTTGCGAAGTGCCTACCTGTAGATTTTGGCCTCTAGCTCAGCCGGCACCTAGGGACACCTACCAAACCTGTGCATTTCTGAAAACTAGAGACCTAGGGGAATCCAAGGAGGGGTGACTTGCGGGGCTCAGAGCAGGTTCTGTTACCCAGAGTCCTTTGCAAACCTCAAAATTTGGCTAAAAAAACACATGTTCCTCACAGTTCTGTGGCAGAAAGTTCTGTAATCTGAGAGGAGCCACAAATTTCCTTCCACCCAGCGCTTCCCCATGTCTCCCGATAAAAATGATACCTCACTTGTGTGGGTAGGCCTAGCGCCCGCGACAGGAAACGCCCCAAAGCGCAACGTGGACACGTCCAAAATTTTGGAAGAAAACAGAGGTGTTTTTTGCAAAGTGCCTACCTGTAGATTTTGGCCTCTAGCTCAGCCGGCACCTAGGGAAACCTACCAAACCTGTGCATTTCTGAAAACTAGAGACCTAGGGGAATCCAAGGAGGGGTGACTTGCGGGGCTCGGACCAGGTTCTGTTACCCAGAATCCTTTGCAAACCTCAAAATTTGGCTAAAAAAACACATGTTCCTCACATTTCTATGGCAGAAAGTTCTGGAATCTGAGAGGAGCCACAAATTTCCTTCCAACCAGCGTTCCCCCAAGTCTCCCGATAAAAATGATACCTCACTTGTGTGGGTAGGCCTAGCGCCCGCGTCAGGAAACGCCCCAAAGCGCAACGTGGACACATCCAAAATTTTGGAAGAAAACAGAGGTGTTTTTTGCGAAGTGCCTACCTGTAGATTTTGGCCTCTAGCTCAGCCGGCACCTAGGGACACCTACCAAACCTGTGCATTTCTGAAAACTAGAGACCTAGGGGAATCCAAGGAGGGGTGGCTTGCGGGGCTCAGACCAGGTTCTGTTACCCAGAATCCTTTGCAAACCTCAAAATGTGGCTAAAAAAACACATGTTCCTCACATTTCTGTGGCAGAAAGTTCAGGAATCTGAGAGGAGCCACAGATTTCCTTCCACCCAGCGTTCCCCCAAGTCTCCAGATAAAAATGATACCTCACTTGTGTGGGTAGGCCTAGCGCCCGCGACAGGAAACGCCCCAAAGCGCAACGTGGACACATCCAAAATTTTGGAAGAAAACAGAGGTGTTTTTTGCGAAGTGCCTACCTGTAGATTTTGGCCTCTAGCTCAGCCGGCACCTAGGGAAACCTACCAAACCTGTGCATTTCTGAAAACTAGAGACCTAGGGGAATCCAAGGAGGGGTGACTTGCGAGGCTCGGACCAGGTTCTGTTACCCAGAGTCCTTTGCAAACCTCAAAATTTGGCTAAAAAAACACATGTTCCTCACATTTCTGTGGCAGAAAGTTCTGGAATCTGAGAGGAGCCACAAATTTCCTTCCACCCAGCGTTCCCCCAAGTCTCCCGATATAAATGATACCTCACTTGTGTGGGTAGGCCTAGCGCCTGCGACAGGAAGCACCCCAAAGCGCAACGTGGACACATCCAAAATTTTGGAAGAAAACAGAGGTGTTTTTTGCGAAGTGCCTACCTGTAGATTTTGGCCTCTAGCTCAGCCGTCACCTAGGGAAAGCTACCAAACCTGTGCATTTCTGAAAACTAGAGACCTAGGGGAATCCAAGGAGGGGTGACTTGCGGGGCTCGGACCAGGTTCTGTTACCCAGAGTCCTTTGCAAACCTCAAAATTTGGCTAAAAAAACACATGTTCCTCACATTTCTGTGGCAGAAAGTTCTGGAATCTGAGAGGAGCCACAAATTTCCTTCCACCCAGCGTTCCCCCAAGTCTCCCGATAAAAATGATACCTCACTTGTGTGGGTAGGCCTAGCGCCCGCGACAGGAAACGCCCCAAAGCGCAACGTGGACACATCCAAAATTTTGGAAGAAAACAGAGGTGTTTTTTGCGAAGTGCCTACCTGTAGATTTTGGCCTCTAGCTCAGCCGACACCTAGGGAAACCTACCAAACCTGTGCATTTCTGAAAACTAGAGACCTAGGGGAATCCAAGGAGGGGTGACTTGCGGGGCTCGGACCAGGTTCTGTTACCCAGAATCCTTTGCAAACCTCAAAATTTGGCTAAATAAACACATGTTCCTCACATTTCTGTGGCAGAAAGTTCTGGAATCTGATAGGAGCCCCAAATTTCCTTCCACCCAGCGTTCCCCCAAGTCTCCCGATAAAAATGATACCTCACTTGTGTGGGTAGGCCTAGCGCCCGCGACAGGAAACGCCCCAAAGCGCAACGTGGACACATCCAAAATTTTGGAAGAAAACAGAGGTGTTTTTTGCGAAGTGCCTACCTGTAGATTTTGGCCTCTAGCTCAGCCGGCACCTAGGGCAAACCTACCAAACCTGTGCATTTCTGAAAACTAGAGACCTAGGGGAATCCAAGGAGGGGTGACTTGCGAGGCTCGGACCAGGTTCTGTTACCCAGAATCCTTTGCAAACCTCAAAATGTGGCTAAAAAAACACATGTTCCTCACATTTCTGTGGCAGAAAGTTCATGAATCTGAGAGGAGCCACAAATTTCCTTCCACCCAGCGTTCCCCCAAGTCTCCCGATAAAAATGATACCTCACTTGTGTGGGTAGGCCTAGCGCCCGCGACAGGAAACGCCCCAAAGCGCAACGTGGACACATCCAAAATTTTGGAAGAAAACAGAGGTGTTTTTTGCGAAGTGCCTACCTGTAGATTTTGGCCTCTAGCTCAGCCGGCACCTAGGGACACCTACCAAACCTGTGCATTTCTGAAAACTAGAGACCTAGGGGAATCCAAGGAGGGGTGACTTGCGGGGCTCAGACCAGGTTCTGTTACCCAGAGTCCTTTGCAAACCTCAAAATTTGGCTAAAAAAACACATGTTCCTCACAGTTCTGTGGCAGAAAGTTCTGGAATCTGAGAGGAGCCACTAATTTCCTTCCACCCAGCGTTCCCCCAAGTCTCCAGATAAAAATGATACCTCACTTGTGTGGGTAGGCCTAGCGCCCGCGACAGGAAACGCCCCAAAGCGCAACGTGGACACATCCAAAATTTTGGAAGAAAACAGAGGTGTTTTTTGCTAAGTGCCTACCTGTAGATTTTGGCCTCTAGCTCAGCCGGCACCTAGGGAAACCTACCAAACCTGTGCATTTCTGAAAACTAGAGACCTAGGGGAATCCAAGGAGGGGTGACTTGCGTGGCTCGGACCAGGTTCTGTTACCCAGAGTCCTTTGCAAACCTCAAAATTTGGCTAAAAAAACACATGTTCCTCACATTTCTGTGGCAGAAAGTTCAGGAATCTGAGAGGAGCCACAAATTTCCTTCCACCCAGCGTTCCCCCAAGTCCCCCGATAAAAATGATACCTCACTTGTGTGGGTAGTCCTAGCGCCCGTGACAGGAAACACCCCAAAGCGCAACGTGGACACATCCAAAATTTTGGAAGAAAACAGAGGTGTTTTTTGCGAAGTGCCTACCTGTAGATTTTGCCCACTAGCTCAGCCGGCACCTAGGGAAACCTACCAAACCTGTGCATTTCGGAAAACTAGAGACCTAGGGGAATCCAAGGAGGGGTGACTTGCGGGGCTCAGACCAGGTTCTGTTACCCAGAATCCTTTGCAAACCTCAAAATTTTGCTAAAAAAACACATGTTCCTCACATTTCTGTGGCAAAAAGTTCTAGAATCCGAGAGGAGCCACAAATTTCCTTCCACCCAGCGTTCCCCCAAGTCTCCCGATAAAAATGATACCTCACTTGTGTGGGTAGGCCTAGCGCCCGCGACAGGAAACGCCCCAAAGCGCAACGTGGACACATCCAAAATTTTGGAAGAAAACAGAGGTGTTTTTTGCGAAGTGCCTACCTGTAGATTTTGGCCTCTAGCTCAGCCGGCACCTAGGGAAACCTACCAAACCTGTGCATTTCTGAAAACTAGAGACCTAGGGGAATCCAAGGAGGGGTGACTTGTGGGGCTCGGACCAGGTTCTGTTACCCAGAGTCCTTTGCAAACCTCAAAATTTGGCTAAAAAAACACATGTTCCTCACATTTCTGTGGCAGAAAGTTCTGGAATCTGAGAGGAGCCACAAATTTCCTTCCACCCAGCGTTCCCCCAAGTCTCCCGATATAAATGATACCTCACTTGTGTGGGTAGGCCTAGCGCCCGCGACAGGAAGCACCCCAAAGCGCAACGTGGACACATCCAAAATTTTGGAAGAAAACAGAGGTGTTTTTTGCGAAGTGCCTACCTGTAGATTTTGGCCTCTAGCTCACCCGTCACCTAGGGAAAGCTACCAAACCTGTGCATTTCTGAAAACTAGAGACCTAGGGGAATCCAAGGAGGGGTGACTTGCGGGGCTCGGACCAGGTTCTGTTACCCAGAGTCCTTTGCAAACCTCAAAATTTGGCTAAAAAAACACATGTTCCTCACATTTCTGTGGCAGAAAGTTCTGGAATCTGAGAGGAGCCACAAATTTCCTTCCACCCAGCGCTTGCCCATGTCTCCCGATAAAAATGATCCCTCACTTGTGTGGGTAGGCCTAGCGCCCGCGACAGGAAACGCCCCAAAGCGCAACGTGGACACATCCAAAATTTTGGACGAAAACAGAGGTGTTTTTTGCGAAGTGCCTACCTGTAGATTTTGGCCTCTAGCTCAGCCGGCACCTAGGGAAACCTACCAAACCTGTGCATTTCTGAAAACTAGAGACCTAGGGGAATCCAAGGAGGGGTGGCTTGCGGGGCTCGGACCAGGTTCTGTTACCCAGAATCCTTTGCAAACCTCAAAATTTGGCTAAAAAAACACATGTTCCTCACATTTCTATGGCAGAAAGTTCTGGAATCTGAGAGGAGCCACCAATTTCCTTCCAACCAGCGTTCCCCCAAGTCTCCCGATAAAAATGATACCTCACTTGTGTGGGTAGGCCTAGCGCCCGCGTCAGGAAACGCCCCAAAGCGCAACGTGGACACATCCAAAATTTTGGAAGAAAACAGAGGTGTTTTTTGCGAAGTGCCTACCTGTAGATTTTGGCCTCTAGCTCAGCCGGCACCTAGGGACACCTACCAAACCTGTGCATTTCTGAAAACTAGAGACCTAGGGGAATCCAAGGAGGGGTGACTTGCGGGGCTCAGACCAGGTTCTGTTACCCAAAGTCCTTTGCAAACCTCAAAATTTGGCTAAAAAAACACATGTTCCTCACAGTTCTGTGGCAGAAAGTTCTGGAATCTGAGAGGAGCCACAAATTTCCTTCCACCCAGCGCTTCCCCATGTCTCCCGATAAAAATGATACCTCACTTGTGTGGGTAGGCCTAGCGCCCGCGACAGGAAACGCCCCAAAGCGCAACGTGGACACGTCCAAAATTTTGGAAGAAAACAGAGGTGTTTTTTGCAAAGTGCCTACCTGTAGATTTTGGCCTCTAGCTCAGCCGGCACCTAGGGAAACCTACCAAACCTGTGCATTTCTGAAAACTAGAGACCTAGGGGAATGCAAGGAGGGGTGACTTGCGGGGCTCGGACCAGGTTCTGTTACCCAGAATCCTTTGCAAACCTCAAAATGTGGCTAAAAAAACACATGTTCCTCACATTTCTGTGGCAGAAAGTTCAGGAATCTGAGAGGAGCCACAAATTTCCTTCCACCCAGCGTTCCCCCAAGTCTCCAGATAAAAATGATACCTCACTTGTGTGGGTAGGCCTAGCGCCCGCGACAGGAAACGCCCCAAAGCGCAACGTGGACACATCCAAAATTTTGGAAGAAAACAGAGGTGTTTTTTGCGAAGTGCCTACCTGTAGATTTTGGCCTCTAGCTCAGCCGGCACCTAGGGAAACCTACCAAACCTGTGCATTTCTGAAAACTAGAGACCTAGGGGAATCCAAGGAGGGGTGACTTGCGAGGCTCGGACCAGGTTCTGTTACCCAGAGTCCTTTGCAAACCTCAAAATTTGGCTAAAAAAACACATGTTCCTCACATTTCTGTGGCAGAAAGTTCTGGAATCTGAGAGGAGCCACAAATTTCCTTCCACCCAGCGTTCCCCCAAGTCCCCCGATAAAAATGATACCTCACTTGTGTGGGTAGTCCTAGCGCCCGCGACAGGAAACACCCCAAAGCGCAACGTGGACACATCCAAAATTTTGGAAGAAAACAGAGGTGTTTTTTGCGAAGTGCCTACCTGTAGATTTTGGCCTCTAGCTCAGCCGGCACCTAGGGAAACCTACCAAACCTGTGCATTTTGGAAAACTAGAGACCTAGGGGAATATAAGGAGGGGTGACTTGCGGGGCTCAGACCAGGTTCTGTTACCCAGAATCCTTTGCAAACCTCAAAATTTTGCTAAAAAAACACATGTTCCTCACATTTCTGTGGCAAAAATTTCTAGAATCTGAGAGGAGCCACAAATTTCCTTCCACCCAGCGTTCCCCCAAGTCTCCTGATAAAAATGATACCTCACTTGTGTGGGTAGGCCTAGCGCCCGCGACAGGAAACGCCCCAAAGCGCAACGTGGACACATCCAAAATTTTGGAAGAAAACAGAGGTGTTTTTTGCGAAGTGCCTACCTGTAGATTTTGGCCTCTAGCTCAGCCGGCACCTAGGGAAACCTACCAAACCTGTGCATTTCTGAAAACTAGAGACCTAGGGGAATGCAAGGAGGGGTTACTTGCGGGGCTCGGACCAGGTTCTGTTACCCAGAATCCTTTGCAAACCTCAAAATGTGGCTAAAAAAACACATGTTCCTCACATTTCTGTGGCAGAAAGTTCTGGAATCTGAGAGGAGCCACAAATTTCCTTCCACCCAGCGCTTCCCCATGTCTCCCGATAAAAATGATACCTCACTTGTGTGGGTAGGCCTAGCGCCCGCGACAGGAAACGCCCCAAAGCGCAACGTGGACACGTCCAAAATTTTGGAAGAAAACAGAGGTGTTTTTTGCAAAGTGCCTACCTGTAGATTTTGGCCTCTAGCTCAGCCGGCACCTAGGGAAACCTACCAAACCTGTGCATTTCTGAAAACTAGAGACCTAGGGGAATGCAAGGAGGGGTGACTTGCGGGGCTCGGACCAGGTTCTGTTACCCAGAATCCTTTGCAAACCTCAAAATGTGGCTAAAAAAACACATGTTCCTCACATTTCTGTGGCAGAAAGTTCAGGAATCTGAGAGGAGCCACAAATTTCCTTCCACCCAGCGTTCCCCCAAGTCTCCAGATAAAAATGATACCTCACTTGTGTGGGTAGGCCTAGCGCCCGCGACAGGAAACGCCCCAAAGCGCAACGTGGACACATCCAAAATTTTGGAAGAAAACAGAGGTGTTTTTTGCGAAGTGCCTACCTGTAGATTTTGGCCTCTAGCTCAGCCGGCACCTAGGGAAACCTACCAAACCTGTGCATTTCTGAAAACTAGAGACCTAGGGGAATCCAAGGAGGGGTGACTTGCGAGGCTCGGACCAGGTTCTGTTACCCAGAGTCCTTTGCAAACCTCAAAATTTGGCTAAAAAAACACATGTTCCTCACATTTCTGTGGCAGAAAGTTCTGGAATCTGAGAGGAGCCACAAATTTCCTTCCACCCAGCGTTCCCCCAAGTCCCCCGATAAAAATGATACCTCACTTGTGTGGGTAGTCCTAGCGCCCGCGACAGGAAACACCCCAAAGCGCAACGTGGACACATCCAAAATTTTGGAAGAAAACAGAGGTGTTTTTTGCGAAGTGCCTACCTGTAGATTTTGGCCTCTAGCTCAGCCGGCACCTAGGGAAACCTACCAAACCTGTGCATTTTGGAAAACTAGAGACCTAGGGGAATATAAGGAGGGGTGACTTGCGGGGCTCAGACCAGGTTCTGTTACCCAGAATCCTTTGCAAACCTCAAAATTTTGCTAAAAAAACACATGTTCCTCACATTTCTGTGGCAAAAATTTCTAGAATCTGAGAGGAGCCACAAATTTCCTTCCACCCAGCGTTCCCCCAAGTCTCCTGATAAAAATGATACCTCACTTGTGTGGGTAGGCCTAGCGCCCGCGACAGGAAACGCCCCAAAGCGCAACGTGGACACATCCAAAATTTTGGAAGAAAACAGAGGTGTTTTTTGCGAAGTGCCTACCTGTAGATTTTGGCCTCTAGCTCAGCCGGCACCTAGGGAAACCTACCAAACCTGTGCATTTCTGAAAACTAGAGATCTAGGGGAATCCAAGGAGGGGTGACTTGTGGGGCTCGGACCAGGTTCTGTTACCCAGAGTCCTTTGCAAACCTCAAAATTTGGCTAAAAAAACACATGTTCCTCACATTTCTGTGGCAGAAAGTTCTGGAATCTGAGAGGAGCCACAAATTTCCTTCCACCCAGCGTTCCCCCAAGTCTCCCGATATAAATGATACCTCACTTGTGTGGGTAGGCCTAGCGCCTGCGACAGGAAGCACCCCAAAGCGCAACGTGGACACATCCAAAATTTTGGAAGAAAACAGAGGTGTTTTTTGAGAAGTGCCTACCTGTAGATTTTGGCCTCTAGCTCAGCCGTCACCTAGGGAAAGCTACCAAACCTGTGCATTTCTGAAAACTAGAGACCTAGGGGAATCCAAGGAGGGGTGACTTGCGGGGCTCGGACCAGGTTCTGTTACCCAGAGTCCTTTGCAAACCTCAAAATTTGGCTAAAAAAACACATTTTCCTCACATTTCTGTGGCAGAAAGTTCTGGAATCTGAGAGGAGCCACAAATTTCCTTCCACCCAGCGTTCCCCCAAGTCTCCCGATAAAAATGATACCTCACTTGTGTGGGTAGGCCTAGCGCCCGCGACAGGAAACGCCCCAAAGCGCAACGTGGACACATCCAAAATTTTGGAAGAAAACAGAGGTGTTTTTTGCGAAGTGCCTACCTGTAGATTTTGGCCTCTAGCTCAGCCGACACCTAGGGAAACCTACCAAACCTGTGCATTTCTGAAAACTAGAGACCTAGGGGAATCCAAGGAGGGGTGACTTGCGGGGCTCGGACCAGGTTCTGTTACCCAGAATCCTTTGCAAACCTCAAAATTTGGCTAAATAAACACATGTTCCTCACATTTCTGTGGCAGAAAGTTCTGGAATCTGATAGGAGCCCCAAATTTCCTTCCACCCAGCGTTCCCCCAAGTCTCCCGATAAAAATGATACCTCACTTGTGTGGGTAGGCCTAGCGCCCGCGACAGGAAACGCCCCAAAGCGCAACGTGGACACATCCAAAATTTTGGAAGAAAACAGAGGTGTTTTTTGCGAAGTGCCTACCTGTAGATTTTGGCCTCTAGCTCAGCCGGCACCTAGGGAAACCTACCAAAGCTGTGCATTTCTGAAAACTAGAGACCTAGGGGAATCCAAGGAGGGGTGGCTTGCGGGGCTCGGACCAGGTTCTGTTACCCAGAATCCTTTGCAAACCTCAAAATTTGGCTAAAAAAACACATGTTCCTCACATTTCTATGGCAGAAAGTTCTGGAATCTGAGAGGAGCCACAAATTTCCTTCCAACCAGCGTTCCCCCAAGTCTCCCGATAAAAATGATACCTCACTTGTGTGGGTAGGCCTAGCGCCCGCGTCAGGAAACGCCCCAAAGCGCAACGTGGACACATCCAAAATTTTGGAAGAAAACAGAGGTGTTTTCTGCGAAGTGCCTACCTGTAGATTTTGGCCTCTAGCTCAGCCGGCACCGAGGGACACCTACCAAACCTGTGCATTTCTGAAAACTAGAGACCTAGGGGAATCCAAGGAGGGGTGACTTGCGGGGCTCAGACCAGGTTCTGTTACCCAGAGTCCTTTGCAAACCTCAAAATTTGGCTAAAAAAACACATGTTCCTCACAGTTCTGTGGCAGAAAGTTCTGGAATCTGAGAGGAGCCACAAATTTCCTTCCACCCAGCGCTTCCCCATGTCTCCCGATAAAAATGATACCTCACTTGTGTGGGTAGGCCTAGCGCCCGCGACAGGAAACGCCCCAAAGCGCAACGTGGACACGTCCAAAATTTTGGAAGAAAACAGAGGTGTTTTTTGCAAAGTGCCTACCTGTAGATTTTGGCCTCTAGCTCAGCCGGCACCTAGGGCAAACCTACCAACCCTGTGCATTTCTGAAAACTAGAGACCTAGGGGAATCCAAGGAGGGGTGACTTGCGGGGCTCGGACCAGGTTCTGTTACCCAGAATCCTTTGCAAACCTCAAAATTTGGCTAAATAAACACATGTTCCTCACATTTCTGTGGCAGAAAGTTCTGGAATCTGATAGGAGCCCCAAATTTCCTTCCACCCAGCGTTCCCCCAAGTCTCCCGATAAAAATGATACCTCACTTGTGTGGGTAGGCCTAGCGCCCGCGACAGGAAACGCCCCAAAGCGCAACGTGGACACATCCAAAATTTTGGAAGAAAACAGAGGTGTTTTTTGCGAAGTGCCTACCTGTAGATTTTGGCCTCTAGCTCAGCCGGCACCTAGGGCAAACCTACCAAACCTGTGCATTTCTGAAAACTAGAGACCTAGGGGAATCCAAGGAGGGGTGACTTGCGAGGCTCGGACCAGGTTCTGTTACCCAGAATCCTTTGCAAACCTCAAAATGTGGCTAAAAAAACACATGTTCCTCACATTTCTGTGGCAGAAAGTTCATGAATCTGAGAGGAGCCACAAATTTCCTTCCACCCAGCGTTCCCCCAAGTCTCCCGATAAAAATGATACCTCACTTGTGTGGGTAGGCCTAGCGCCCGCGACAGGAAACGCCCCAAAGCGCAACGTGGACACATCCAAAATTTTGGAAGAAAACAGAGGTGTTTTTTGCGAAGTGCCTACCTGTAGATTTTGGCCTCTAGCTCAGCCGGCACCTAGGGACACCTACCAAACCTGTGCATTTCTGAAAACTAGAGACCTAGGGGAATCCAAGGAGGGGTGACTTGCGGGGCTCAGACCAGGTTCTGTTACCCAGAGTCCTTTGCAAACCTCAAAATTTGGCTAAAAAAACACATGTTCCTCACAGTTCTGTGGCAGAAAGTTCTGGAATCTGAGAGGAGCCACTAATTTCCTTCCACCCAGCGTTCCCCCAAGTCTCCAGATAAAAATGATACCTCACTTGTGTGGGTAGGCCTAGCGCCCGCGACAGGAAACGCCCCAAAGCGCAACGTGGACACATCCAAAATTTTGGAAGAAAACAGAGGTGTTTTTTGCTAAGTGCCTACCTGTAGATTTTGGCCTCTAGCTCAGCCGGCACCTAGGGAAACCTACCAAACCTGTGCATTTCTGAAAACTAGAGACCTAGGGGAATCCAAGGAGGGGTGACTTGCGTGGCTCGGACCAGGTTCTGTTACCCAGAGTCCTTTGCAAACCTCAAAATTTGGCTAAAAAAACACATGTTCCTCACATTTCTGTGGCAGAAAGTTCAGGAATCTGAGAGGAGCCACAAATTTCCTTCCACCCAGCGTTCCCCCAAGTCCCCCGATAAAAATGATACCTCACTTGTGTGGGTAGTCCTAGCGCCCGTGACAGGAAACACCCCAAAGCGCAACGTGGACACATCCAAAATTTTGGAAGAAAACAGAGGTGTTTTTTGCGAAGTGCCTACCTGTAGATTTTGGCCACTAGCTCAGCCGGCACCTAGGGAAACCTACCAAACCTGTGCATTTCGGAAAACTAGAGACCTAGGGGAATCCAAGGAGGGGTGACTTGCGGGGCTCAGACCAGGTTCTGTTACCCAGAATCCTTTGCAAACCTCAAAATTTTGCTAAAAAAACACATGTTCCTCACATTTCTGTGGCAAAAAGTTCTAGAATCCGAGAGGAGCCACAAATTTCCTTCCACCCAGCGTTCCCCCAAGTCTCCCGATAAAAATGATACCTCACTTGTGTGGGTAGGCCTAGCGCCCGCGACAGGAAACGCCCCAAAGCGCAACGTGGACACATCCAAAATTTTGGAAGAAAACAGAGGTGTTTTTTGCGAAGTGCCTACCTGTAGATTTTGGCCTCTAGCTCAGCCGGCACCTAGGGAAACCTACCAAACCTGTGCATTTCTGAAAACTAGAGACCTAGGGGAATCCAAGGAGGGGTGACTTGTGGGGCTCGGACCAGGTTCTGTTACCCAGAGTCCTTTGCAAACCTCAAAATTTGGCTAAAAAAACACATGTTCCTCACATTTCTGTGGCAGAAAGTTCTGGAATCTGAGAGGAGCCACAAATTTCCTTCCACCCAGCGTTCCCCCAAGTCTCCCGATATAAATGATACCTCACTTGTGTGGGTAGGCCTAGCGCCCGCGACAGGAAGCACCCCAAAGCGCAACGTGGACACATCCAAAATTTTGGAAGAAAACAGAGGTGTTTTTTGCGAAGTGCCTACCTGTAGATTTTGGCCTCTAGCTCACCCGTCACCTAGGGAAAGCTACCAAACCTGTGCATTTCTGAAAACTAGAGACCTAGGGGAATCCAAGGAGGGGTGACTTGCGGGGCTCGGACCAGGTTCTGTTACCCAGAGTCCTTTGCAAACCTCAAAATTTGGCTAAAAAAACACATGTTCCTCACATTTCTGTGGCAGAAAGTTCTGGAATCTGAGAGGAGCCACAAATTTCCTTCCACCCAGCGCTTGCCCATGTCTCCCGATAAAAATGATACCTCACTTGTGTGGGTAGGCCTAGCGCCCGCGACAGGAAACGCCCCAAAGCGCAACGTGGACACATCCAAAATTTTGGACGAAAACAGAGGTGTTTTTTGCGAAGTGCCTACCTGTAGATTTTGGCCTCTAGCTCAGCCGGCACCTAGGGAAACCTACCAAACCTGTGCATTTCTGAAAACTAGAGACCTAGGGGAATCCAAGGAGGGGTGGCTTGCGGGGCTCGGACCAGGTTCTGTTACCCAGAATCCTTTGCAAACCTCAAAATTTGGCTAAAAAAACACATGTTCCTCACATTTCTATGGCAGAAAGTTCTGGAATCTGAGAGGAGCCACAAATTTCCTTCCAACCAGCGTTCCCCCAAGTCTCCCGATAAAAATGATACCTCACTTGTGTGGGTAGGCCTAGCGCCCGCGTCAGGAAACGCCCCAAAGCGCAACGTGGACACATCCAAAATTTTGGAAGAAAACAGAGGTGTTTTTTGCGAAGTGCCTACCTGTAGATTTTGGCCTCTAGCTCAGCCGGCACCTAGGGACACCTACCAAACCTGTGCATTTCTGAAAACTAGAGACCTAGGGGAATCCAAGGAGGGGTGACTTGCGGGGCTCAGACCAGGTTCTGTTACCCAAAGTCCTTTGCAAACCTCAAAATTTGGCTAAAAAAACACATGTTCCTCACAGTTCTGTGGCAGAAAGTTCTGGAATCTGAGAGGAGCCACAAATTTCCTTCCACCCAGCGCTTCCCCATGTCTCCCGATAAAAATGATACCTCACTTGTGTGGGTAGGCCTAGCGCCCGCGACAGGAAACGCCCCAAAGCGCAACGTGGACACGTCCAAAATTTTGGAAGAAAACAGAGGTGTTTTTTGCAAAGTGCCTACCTGTAGATTTTGGCCTCTAGCTCAGCCGGCACCTAGGGAAACCTACCAAACCTGTGCATTTCTGAAAACTAGAGACCTAGGGGAATGCAAGGAGGGGTGACTTGCGGGGCTCGGACCAGGTTCTGTTACCCAGAATCCTTTGCAAACCTCAAAATGTGGCTAAAAAAACACATGTTCCTCACATTTCTGTGGCAGAAAGTTCAGGAATCTGAGAGGAGCCACAAATTTCCTTCCACCCAGCATTCCCCCAAGTCTCCAGATAAAAATGATACCTCACTTGTGTGGGTAGGCCTAGCGCCCGCGACAGGAAACGCCCCAAAGCGCAACGTGGACACATCCAAAATTTTGGAAGAAAACAGAGGTGTTTTTTGCGAAGTGCCTACCTGTAGATTTTGGCCTCTAGCTCAGCCGGCACCTAGGGAAACCTACCAAACCTGTGCATTTCTGAAAACTAGAGATCTAGGGGAATCCAAGGAGGGGTGACTTGTGGGGCTCGGACCAGGTTCTGTTACCCAGAGTCCTTTGCAAACCTCAAAATTTGGCTAAAAAAACACATGTTCCTCACATTTCTGTGGCAGAAAGTTCTGGAATCTGAGAGGAGCCACAAATTTCCTTCCACCCAGCGTTCCCCCAAGTCTCCCGATATAAATGATACCTCACTTGTGTGGGTAGGCCTAGCGCCTGCGACAGGAAGCACCCCAAAGCGCAACGTGGACACATCCAAAATTTTGGAAGAAAACAGAGGTGTTTTTTGAGAAGTGCCTACCTGTAGATTTTGGCCTCTAGCTCAGCCGTCACCTAGGGAAAGCTACCAAACCTGTGCATTTCTGAAAACTAGAGACCTAGGGGAATCCAAGGAGGGGTGACTTGCGGTGCTCGGACCAGGTTCTGTTACCCAGAGTCCTTTGCAAACCTCAAAATTTGGCTAAAAAAACACATGTTCCTCACATTTCTGTGGCAGAAAGTTCAGGAATCTGAGAGGAGCCACAAATTTCCTTCCACCCAGCGTTCCCCCAAGTCTCCAGATAAAAATGATACCTCACTTGTGTGGGTAGGCCTAGCGCCCGCGACAGGAAACGCCCCAAAGCGCAACGTGGACACATCCAAAATTTTGGAAGAAAACAGAGGTGTTTTTTGCGAAGTGCCTACCTGTAGATTTTGGCCTCTAGCTCAGCCGGCACCTAGGGAAACCTACCAAACCTGTGCATTTCTGAAAACTAGAGATCTAGGGGAATCCAAGGAGGGGTGACTTGTGGGGCTCGGACCAGGTTCTGTTACCCAGAGTCCTTTGCAAACCTCAAAATTTGGCTAAAAAAACACATGTTCCTCACATTTCTGTGGCAGAAAGTTCTGGAATCTGAGAGGAGCCACAAATTTCCTTCCACCCAGCGTTCCCCCAAGTCTCCCGATATAAATGATACCTCACTTGTGTGGGTAGGCCTAGCGCCTGCGACAGGAAGCACCCCAAAGCGCAACGTGGACACATCCAAAATTTTGGAAGAAAACAGAGGTGTTTTTTGAGAAGTGCCTACCTGTAGATTTTGGCCTCTAGCTCAGCCGTCACCTAGGGAAAGCTACCAAACCTGTGCATTTCTGAAAACTAGAGACCTAGGGGAATCCAAGGAGGGGTGACTTGCGGTGCTCGGACCAGGTTCTGTTACCCAGAGTCCTTTGCAAACCTCAAAATTTGGCTAAAAAAACACATTTTCCTCACATTTCTGTGGCAGAAAGTTCTGGAATCTGAGAGGAGCCACAAATTTCCTTCCACCCAGCGTTCCCCCAAGTCTCCCGATAAAAATGATACCTCACTTGTGTGGGTAGGCCTAGCGCCCGCGACAGGAAACGCCCCAAAGCGCAACGTGGACACATCCAAAATTTTGGAAGAAAACAGAGGTGTTTTTTGCGAAGTGCCTACCTGTAGATTTTGGCCTCTAGCTCAGCCGACACCTAGGGAAACCTACCAAACCTGTGCATTTCTGAAAACTAGAGACCTAGGGGAATCCAAGGAGGGGTGACTTGCGGGGCTCGGACCAGGTTCTGTTACCCAGAATCCTTTGCAAACCTCAAAATTTGGCTAAATAAACACATGTTCCTCACATTTCTGTGGCAGAAAGTTCTGGAATCTGATAGGAGCCCCAAATTTCCTTCCACCCAGCGTTCCCCCAAGTCTCCCGATAAAAATGATACCTCACTTGTGTGGGTAGGCCTAGCGCCCGCGACAGGAAACGCCCCAAAGCGCAACGTGGACACATCCAAAATTTTGGAAGAAAACAGAGGTGTTTTTTGCGAAGTGCCTACCTGTAGATTTTGGCCTCTAGCTCAGCCGGCACCTAGGGAAACCTACCAAAGCTGTGCATTTCTGAAAACTAGAGACCTAGGGGAATCCAAGGAGGGGTGGCTTGCGGGGCTCGGACCAGGTTCTGTTACCCAGAATCCTTTGCAAACCTCAAAATTTGGCTAAAAAAACACATGTTCCTCACATTTCTATGGCAGAAAGTTCTGGAATCTGAGAGGAGCCACAAATTTCCTTCCAACCAGCGTTCCCCCAAGTCTCCCGATAAAAATGATACCTCACTTGTGTGGGTAGGCCTAGCGCCCGCGTCAGGAAACGCCCCAAAGCGCAACGTGGACACATCCAAAATTTTGGAAGAAAACAGAGGTGTTTTCTGCGAAGTGCCTACCTGTAGATTTTGGCCTCTAGCTCAGCCGGCACCGAGGGACACCTACCAAACCTGTGCATTTCTGAAAACTAGAGACCTAGGGGAATCCAAGGAGGGGTGACTTGCAGGGCTCAGACCAGGTTCTGTTACCCAGAGTCCTTTGCAAACCTCAAAATTTGGCTAAAAAAACACATGTTCCTCACAGTTCTGTGGCAGAAAGTTCTGGAATCTGAGAGGAGCCACAAATTTCCTTCCACCCAGCGCTTCCCCATGTCTCCCGATAAAAATGATACCTCACTTGTGTGGGTAGGCCTAGCGCCCGCGACAGGAAACGCCCCAAAGCGCAACGTGGACACGTCCAAAATTTTGGAAGAAAACAGAGGTGTTTTTTGCAAAGTGCCTACCTGTAGATTTTGGCCTCTAGCTCAGCCGGCACCTAGGGCAAACCTACCAACCCTGTGCATTTCTGAAAACTAGAGACCTAGGGGAATCCAAGGAGGGGTGACTTGCGGGGCTCGGACCAGGTTCTGTTACACAGAATCCTTTGCAAACCTCAAAATGTGGCTAAAAAAACACATGTTCCTCACATTTCTGTGGCAGAAAGTTCATGAATCTGAGAGGAGCCACAAATTTCCTTCCACCCAGCGTTCCCCCAAGTCTCCCGATAAAAATGATACCTCACTTGTGTGGGTAGGCCTAGCGCCCGCGACAGGAAACGCCCCAAAGCGCAACGTGGACACATCCAAAATTTTGGAAGAAAACAGAGGTGTTTTTTGCGAAGTGCCTACCTGTAGATTTTGGCCTCTAGCTCAGCCGGCACCTAGGGACACCTACCAAACCTGTGCATTTCTGAAAACTAGAGACCTAGGGGAATCCAAGGAGGGGTGACTTGCGGGGCTCAGACCAGGTTCTGTTACCCAGAGTCCTTTGCAAACCTCAAAATTTGGCTAAAAAAACACATGTTCCTCACAGTTCTGTGGCAGAAAGTTCTGGAATCTGAGAGGAGCCACTAATTTCCTTCCACCCAGCGTTCCCCCAAGTCTCCAGATAAAAATGATACCTCACTTGTGTGGGTAGGCCTAGCGCCCGCGACAGGAAACGCCCCAAAGCGCAACGTGGACACATCCAAAATTTTGGAAGAAAACAGAGGTGTTTTTTGCGAAGTGACTACCTGTAGATTTTGGCCTCTAGCTCAGCCGGCACCTAGGGAAACCTACCAAACATGTGCATTTCTGAAAACTAGAGACCTAGGGGAATCCAAGGAGGGGTGACTTGCGAGGCTCGCACCAGGTTCTGTTACCCAGAGTCCTTTGCAAACCTCAAAATTTGGCTAAAAAAACACATGTTCCTCACATTTCTGTGGCAGAAAGTTCTGGAATCTGAGAGGAGCCACAAATTTCCTTCCACCCAGCGTTCCCCCAAGTCTCCCGATAAAAATGATACCTCACTTGTGTGGGTAGGCCTAGCGCCCGCGACAGGAAACACCCCAAAGCGCAACGTGGACACATCCAAAATTTTGGAAGAAAACAGAGGTATTTTTTGCAAAGTGCCTACCTGTAGATTTTGGCCTCTAGCTCAGCTGGCACCTATGGAAACCTACAAAACCTGTGCATTTCTGAAAACTAGAGACCTAGGGGAATCCAAGGAGGGGTGACTTGTGGGGCTCGGACCAGGTTCTGTTACCCAGAGTCCTTTGCAAACCTCAAAATTTGGCTAAAAAAACACATGTTCGTCACATTTCTGTGGCAGAAAGTTCTGGAATCTGAGAGGAGCCACACATTGCCTTCCACCCAGCGTTCCCCCAAGTCTCCCGATAAAAATGATACCTCACTTGTGTGGGTAGGCCTAGCGCCCGCGACAGGAAACGCCCCAAAGCGCAACGTGGACACATCCAAAATTTTGAAAGAAAACAGAGGTGTTTTTTGCGAAGTGCCTACCTGTAGATTTTGGCCTCTAGCTCAGCCGGCACCTAGGGAAACCTACCAAACCTGTGCATTTCTGAAAACTAGAGACCTAGGGGAATCCCAGGAGGGGTGACTTGCGGGGCTCGGACCAGGTTCTGTTACCCAGAGTCCTTTGCAAACCTCAAAATTTGGCTAAAAAAAACATGTTCCTCACATTTCTGAGGTAGAAAGTTCTGGAATCTGAGAGGAGCCACAAATTTCCTTCCACCCAGCGTTCCCCCAAGTCTCCCGATAAAAATTATACCTCACTTGTGTGGGTAGGCCTAGCGCCCGTGACAGGAAACGCCCCAAAGCGCAACGTGGACACATCCAAAATTTTGGAAGAAAACAGAGGTGTTTTTTGCAAAGTGCCTACCTGTAGATTTTGGCCTCTAGCTCAGCTGGCACCTATGGAAACCTACAAAACCTGTGCATTTCTGAAAACTAGAGACCTAGGGGAATCCAAGGAGGGGTGACTTGTGGGGCTCGGACCAGGTTCTGTTACCCAGAGTCCTTTGCAAACCTCAAAATTTGGCTAAAAAAACACATGTTCGTCACATTTCTGTGGCAGAAAGTTCTGGAATCTGAGAGGAGCCACACATTGCCTTCCACCCAGCGTTCCCCCAAGTCTCCCGATAAAAATGATACCTCACTTGTGTGGGTAGGCCTAGCGCCCGCGACAGGAAACGCCCCAAAGCGCAACGTGGACACATCCAAAATTTTGAAAGAAAACAGAGGTGTTTTTTGCGAAGTGCCTACCTGTAGATTTTGGCCTCTAGCTCAGCCGGCACCTAGGGAAACCTACCAAACCTGTGCATTTCTGAAAACTAGAGACCTAGGGGAATTCCAGGAGGGGTGACTTGCGGGGCTCGGACCAGGTTCTGTTACCCAGAGTCCTTTGCAAACCTCAAAATTTGGCTAAAAAAAACATGTTCCTCACATTTCTGAGGTAGAAAGTTCATGAATCTGAGAGGAGCCACAAATTTCCTTCCACCCAGCGTTCCCCCAAGTCTCCCGATAAAAATGATACCTCACTTGTGTGGGTAGGCCTAGCGCCCGCGACAGGAAACGCCCCAAAGCGCAACGTGGACACATCCAAAATTTTGGAAGAAAACAGAGGTGTTTTTTGCGAAGTGACTACCTGTAGATTTTGGCCTCTAGCTCAGCCGGCACCTAGGGAAACCTACCAAACATGTGCATTTCTGAAAACTAGAGACCTAGGGGAATCCAAGGAGGGGTGACTTGCGAGGCTCGCACCAGGTTCTGTTACCCAGAGTCCTTTGCAAACCTCAAAATTTGGCTAAAAAAACACATGTTCCTCACATTTCTGTGGCAGAAAGTTCTGGAATCTGAGAGGAGCCACAAATTTCCTTCCACCCAGCGTTCCCCCAAGTCTCCCGATAAAAATGATACCTCACTTGTGTGGGTAGGCCTAGCGCCCGCGACAGGAAACACCCCAAAGTGCAACGTGGACACATCCAAAATTTTGGAAGAAAACAGAGGTATTTTTTGCAAAGTGCCTACCTGTAGATTTTGGCCTCTAGCTCAGCCGGCACCTATGGAAACCTACAAAACCTGTGCATTTCTGAAAACTAGAGACCTAGGGGAATCCCAGGAGGGGTGACTTGCGGGGCTCGGACCAGGTTCTGTTACCCAGAGTCCTTTGCAAACCTCAAAATTTGGCTAAAAAAAACATGTTCCTCACATTTCTGAGGTAGAAAGTTCTGGAATCTGAGAGGAGCCACAAATTTCCTTCCACCCAGCGTTCCCCCAAGTCTCCCGATAAAAATTATACCTCATTTGTGTGGGTAGGCCTAGCGCCCGCGACAGGAAACGCCCCAAAGCGCAACGTGGACACATCCAAAATTTTGGAAGAAAACAGAGGTGTTTTTTGCAAAGTGCCTACCTGTAGATTTTGGGCTCTAGCTCAGCCGGCACCAGGGAAACCTACCAAACCTGTGCATTTCTGAAAACTAGAGACCTAGGGGAATCCAAGGAGGGGTGACTTGCGAGGCTCGGACCAGGTTCTGTTACCCAGAGTCCTTTGCAAACCTCAAAATTTGGCTAAAAAAACACATGTTCCTCACATTTCTGTGGCAGAAAGTTCTAGAATCTGAGAGGAGCCACACATTGCCTTCCACCCAGCGTTCCCCCAAGTCTCCCGATAAAAATGATACCTCACTTGTGTGGGTAGGCCTAGCGCCCGCGACAGGAAACGCCCCAAAGCGCAACGTGGACACATCCAAAATTTTGAAAGAAAACAGAGGTGTTTTTTGCGAAGTGCCTACCTGTAGATTTTGGCCTCTAGCTCAGCCGGCACCTAGGGAAACCTACCAAACCTGTGCATTTCTGAAAACTAGAGACCTAGGGGAATTCCAGGAGGGGTGACTTGCGGGGCTCCGACCAGGTTCTGTTACCCAGAGTCCTTTGCAAACCTCAAAATTTGGCTAAAAAAAACATGTTCCTCACATTTCTGAGGTAGAAAGTTCTGGAATCTGAGAGGAGCCACAAATTTCCTTCCACCCAGCGTTCCCCCAAGTCTCCCGATAAAAATTATACCTCACTTGTGTGGGTAGGCCTAGCGCCCACGACAGGAAACGCCCCAAAGCGCAACGTGGACACATCCAAAATTTTGGAAGAAAACAGAGGTGTTTTTTGCAAAGTGCCTACCTGTAGATTTTGGGCTCTAGCTCAGCCGGCACCAGGGAAACCTACCAAACCTGTGCATTTCTGAAAACTAGAGACCTAGGGGAATCCAAGGAGGGGTGTCTTGCGAGGCTCGGACCAGGTTCTGTTACCCAGAGTCCTTTGCAAACCTCAAAATTTTGCTAAAAAAACACATGTTCGTCACATTTCTGTGGCAGAAAGTTCTGGAATCTGAGAGGAGCCACACATTTCCTTCCACCCAGCGTTCCCTCAAGTCTCCCGATAAAAATGATACCTCACTTGTGTGGGTAGGCCTAGCGCCCGCGACAGGAAACGCCCCAAAGCGCAACGTGGACACATTCAAAATTTTGGAAGAAAACAGAGGTGTTTTTTGCGAAGTGCCTACCTGTAGATTTTGGCCTCTAGCTCAGCCGGCACTAGGGAAACCTACCAAACCTGTGCATTTCTGAAAAATAGAGACCTAGGGGAATCCCAGGAGGGGTGACTTGCGGGGCTCGGACCAGGTTCTGTTACCCAGAATCCTTTGCAAACCTCAAAATGTGGCTAAAAAAACACATGTTCCTCACATTTCTGTGGCAGAAAGTTCATGAATCTGAGAGGAGCCACAAATTTCCTTCCACCCAGCGTTCCCCCAAGTCTCCCGATAAAAATTATACCTCACTTGTGTGGGTAGGCCTAGCGCCCGCGACAGGAAACGCCCCAAAGCGCAACGTGGACACATCCAAAATTTTGGAAGAAAACAGAGGTGTTTTTTGCGAAGTGACTACCTGTAGATTTTGGCCTCTAGCTCAGCCGGCACCTAGGGAAACCTACCAAACATGTGCATTTCTGAAAACTAGAGACCTAGGGGAATCCAAGGAGGGGTGACTTGTGGGGCTCGGACCAGGTTCTGTTACCCAGAGTCCTTTGCAAACCTCAAAATTTGGCTAAAAAAACACATGTTCCTTACATTTCTGTGGCAGAAAGTTCTGGAATCTGAGAGGAGCCACAAATTTCCTTCCACCCAGCGTTCCCCCAAGTCTCCCGATATAAATGATACCTCACTTGTGTGGGTAGGCCTAGCGCCCGCGACAGGAAGCACCCCAAAGCGCAACGTGGACACATCCAAAATTTTGGAAGAAAACAGAGGTGTTTTTTGCGAAGTGCCTACCTGTAGATTTTGGCCTCTAGCTCACCCGTCACCTAGGGAAAGCTACCAAACCTGTGCATTTCTGAAAACTAGAGACCTAGGGGAATCCAAGGAGGGGTGACTTGCGGGGCTCGGACCAGGTTCTGTTACCCAGAGTCCTTTGCAAACCTCAAAATTAGGCTAAAAAAACACATGTTCCTCACATTTCTGTGGCAGAAAGTTCTGGAATCTGAGAGGAGCCACAAATTTCCTTCCACCCAGCGCTTCCCCATGTCTCCCGATAAAAATGATACCTCACTTGTGTGGGTAGGCCTAGCGCCCGCGACAGGAAACGCCCCAAAGCGCAACGTGGACACATCCAAAATTTGGACGAAAACAGAGGTGTTTTTTGCGAAGTGCCTACCTGTAGATTTTGGCCTCTAGCTCAGCCGGCACCTAGGGAAACCTACCAAACCTGTGCATTTCTGAAAACTAGAGACCTAGGGGAATCCAAGGAGGGGTGGCTTGCGGGGCTCGGACCAGGTTCTGTTACCCAGAATCCTTTGCAAACCTCAAAATTTGGCTAAAAAAACACATGTTCCTCACATTTCTATGGCAGAAAGTTCTGGAATCTGAGAGGAGCCACAAATTTCCTTCCAACCAGCGTTCCCCCAAGTCTCCCGATAAAAATGATACCTCACTTGTGTGGGTAGGCCTAGCGCCCGCGTCAGGAAACGCCCCAAAGCGCAACGTGGACACATCCAAAATTTTGGAAGAAAACAGAGGTGTTTTTTGCGAAGTGCCTACCTGTAGATTTTGGCCTCTAGCTCAGCCGGCACCTAGGGACACCTACCAAACCTGTGCATTTCTGAAAACTAGAGACCTAGGGGAATCCAAGGAGGGGTGACTTGCGGGGCTCAGACCAGGTTCTGTTACCCAGAGTCCTTTGCAAACCTCAAAATTTGGCTAAAAAAACACATGTTCCTCACAGTTCTGTGGCAGAAAGTTCTGGAATCTGAGAGGAGCCACAAATTTCCTTCCACCCAGCGCTTCCCCATGTCTCCCAATAAAAATGATACCTCACTTGTATGGGTAGGCCTAGCGCCCGCGACAGGAAACGCCCCAAAGCGCAACGTGGACACGTCCAAAATTTTGGAAGAAAACAGAGGTGTTTTTTGCAAAGTGCCTACCTGTAGATTTTGGCCTCTAGCTCAGCCGGCACCTAGGGAAACCTACCAAACCTGTGCATTTCTGAAAACTAGAGACCTAGGGGAATCCAAGGAGGGGTGACTTGCGGGGCTCGGACCAGGTTCTGTTACCCAGAATCCTTTGCAAACCTCAAAATGTGGCTAAAAAAACACATGTTCCTCACATTTCTGTGGCAGAAAGTTCAGGAATCTGAGAGGAGCCACAAATTTCCTTCCACCCAGCGTTCCCCCAAGTCTCCAGATAAAAATGATACCTCACTTGTGTGGGTAGGCCTAGCGCCCGCGACAGGAAACGCCCCAAAGCGCAACGTGGACACATCCAAAATTTTGGAAGAAAACAGAGGTGTTTTTTGCGAAGTGACTACCTGTAGATTTTGGCCTCTAGCTCAGCCGGCACCTAGGGAAACCTACCAAACATGTGCATTTCTGAAAACTAGAGACCTAGGGGAATCCAAGGAGGGGTGACTTGTGGGGGTCGGACCAGGTTCTGTTACCCAGAGTCCTTTGCAAACCTCAAAATTTGGCTAAAAAAACACATGTTCCTCACATTTCTGTGGCAGAAAGTTCTGGAATCTGAGAGGAGCCACAAATTTCCTTCCACCCAGCGTTCCCCCAAGTCTCCCGATATAAATGATACCTCACTTGTGTGGGTAGGCCTAGCGCCCGCGACAGGAAGCACCCCAAAGCGCAACGTGGACACATCCAAAATTTTGGAAGAAAACAGAGGTGTTTTTTGCGAAGTGCCTACCTGTAGATTTTGGCCTCTAGCTCACCCGTCACCTAGGGAAAGCTACCAAACCTGTGCATTTCTGAAAACTAGAGACCTAGGGGAATCCAAGGAGGGGTGACTTGCGGGGCTCGGACCAGGTTCTGTTACCCAGAGTCCTTTGCAAACCTCAAAATTAGGCTAAAAAAACACATGTTCCTCACATTTCTGTGGCAGAAAGTTCTGGAATCTGAGAGGAGCCACAAATTTCCTTCCACCCAGCGCTTCCCATGTCTCCCGATAAAAATGATACCTCACTTGTGTGGGTAGGCCTAGCGCCCGCGACAGGAAACGCCCCAAAGCGCAACGTGGACACATCCAAAATTTTGGACGAAAACAGAGGTGTTTTTTGCGAAGTGCCTACCTGTAGATTTTGGCCTCTAGCTCAGCCGGCACCTAGGGAAACCTACCAAACCTGTGCATTTCTGAAAACTAGAGACCTAGGGGAATCCAAGGAGGGGTGGCTTGCGGGGCTCGGACCAGGTTCTGTTACCCAGAATCCTTTGCAAACCTCAAAATTTGGCTAAAAAAACACATGTTCCTCACATTTCTATGGCAGAAAGTTCTGGAATCTGAGAGGAGCCACAAATTTCCTTCCAACCAGCGTTCCCCCAAGTCTCCCGATAAAAATGATACCTCACTTGTGTGGGTAGGCCTAGCGCCCGCGTCAGGAAACGCCCCAAAGCGCAACGTGGACACATCCAAAATTTTGGAAGAAAACAGAGGTGTTTTTTGCGAAGTGCCTACCTGTAGATTTTGGCCTCTAGCTCAGCCGGCACCTAGGGACACCTACCAAACCTGTGCATTTCTGAAAACTAGAGACCTAGGGGAATCCAAGGAGGGGTGACTTGCGGGGCTCAGACCAGGTTCTGTTACCCAGAGTCCTTTGCAAACCTCAAAATTTGGCTAAAAAAACACATGTTCCTCACAGTTCTGTGGCAGAAAGTTCTGGAATCTGAGAGGAGCCACAAATTTCCTTCCACCCAGCGCTTCCCCATGTCTCCCAATAAAAATGATACCTCACTTGTATGGGTAGGCCTAGCGCCCGCGACAGGAAACGCCCCAAAGCGCAACGTGGACACGTCCAAAATTTTGGAAGAAAACAGAGGTGTTTTTTGCAAAGTGCCTACCTGTAGATTTTGGCCTCTAGCTCAGCCGGCACCTAGGGAAACCTACCAAACCTGTGCATTTCTGAAAACTAGAGACCTAGGGGAATCCAAGGAGGGGTGACTTGCGGGGCTCGGACCAGGTTCTGTTACCCAGAATCCTTTGCAAACCTCAAAATGTGGCTAAAAAAACACATGTTCCTCACATTTCTGTAGCAGAAAGTTCAGGAATCTGAGAGGAGCCACAAATTTCCTTCCACCCAGCGTTCCCCAAGTCTCCAGATAAAAATGATACCTCACTTGTGTGGGTAGGCCTAGCGCCCGCGACAGGAAACGCCCCAAAGCGCAACGTGGACACATCCAAAATTTTGGAAGAAAACAGAGGTGTTTTTTGCGAAGTGCCTACCTGTAGATTTTGGCCTCTAGCTCAGCCGGCACCTAGGGAAACCTACCAAACCTGTGCATTTCTGAAAACTAGAGACCTAGGGGAATCCAAGGAGGGGTGACTTGCGAGGCTCGGACCAGGTTCTGTTACCCAGAGTCCTTTGCAAACCTCAAAATTTGGCTAAAAAAACACATGTTCCTCACATTTTTGTGGCAGAAAGTTCTGGAATCTGAGAGGAGCCACAAATTTCCTTCCACCCAGCGTTCCCCCAAGTCCCCCGATAAAAATGATACCTCACTTGTGTGGGTAGTCCTAGCGCCCCGCGACAGGAAACACCCCAAAGCGCAACGTGGACACATCCAAAATTTTGGAAGAAAACAGAGGTGTTTTTTGCGAAGTGCCTACCTGTAGATTTTGGCCTCTAGCTCAGCCGGCACCTAGGGAAACCTACCAAACCTGTGCATTTTGGAAAACTAGAGACCTAGGGGAATCCAAGGAGGGGTGACTTGCGGGGCTCAGACCAGGTTCTGTTACCCAGAATCCTTTGCAAACCTCAAAATTTTGCTAAAAAAACACATGTTCCTCACATTTCTGTGGCAAAAATTTCTAGAATCTGAGAGGAGCCACAAATTTCCTTCCACCCAGCGTTCCCCCAAGTCTCCCGATAAAAATGATACCTCACTTGTGTGGGTAGGCCTAGCGCCCGCGACAGGAAACGCCCCAAAGCGCAACGTGGACACATCCAAAATTTTGGAAGAAAACAGAGGTGTTTTTTGCGAAGTGCCTACCTGTAGATTTTGGCCTCTAGCTCAGCCGGCACCTAGGGAAACCTACCAAACCTGTGCATTTCTGAAAACTAGAGACCTAGGGGAATCCAAGGAGGGGTGACTTGTGGGGCTCGGACCAGGTTCTGTTACCCAGAGTCCTTTGCAAACCTCAAAATTTGGCTAAAAAAACACATGTTCCTCACATTTCTGTGGCAGAAAGTTCTGGAATCTGAGAGGAGCCACAAATTTCCTTCCACCCAGCGTTCCCCCAAGTCTCCCGATATAAATGATACCTCACTTGTGTGGGTAGGCCTAGCGCCTGCGACAGGAAGCACCCCAAAGCGCAACGTGGACACATCCAAAATTTTGGAAGAAAACAGAGGTGTTTTTGCGAAGTGCCTACCTGTAGATTTTGGCCTCTAGCTCAGCCGTCACCTAGGGAAAGCTACCAAACCTGTGCATTTCTGAAAACTAGAGACCTAGGGGAATCCAAGGAGGGGTGACTTGCGGGCTCGGACCAGGTTCTGTTACCCAGAGTCCTTTGCAAACCTCAAAATTTGGCTAAAAAAACACATGTTCCTCACATTTCTGTGGCAGAAAGTTCTGGAATCTGAGAGGAGCCACAAATTTCCTTCCACCCAGCGTTCCCCCAAGTCTCCCGATAAAAATGATACCTCACTTGTGTGGGTAGGCCTAGCGCCCGCGACAGGAAACGCCCCAAAGCGCAACGTGGACACATCCAAAATTTTGGAAGAAAACAGAGGTGTTTTTTGCGAAGTGCCTACCTGTAGATTTTGGCCTCTAGCTCAGCCGACACCTAGGGAAACCTACCAAACCTGTGCATTTCTGAAAACTAGAGACCTAGGGGAATCCAAGGAGGGGTGACTTGCGGGGCTCGGACCAGGTTCTGTTACCCAGAATCCTTTGCAAACCTCAAAATTTGGCTAAAAAAACACATGTTCCTCACATTTCTATGGCAGAAAGTTCTGGAATCTGAGAGGAGCCACAAATTTCCTTCCACCCAGCGCTTCCCCATGTCTCCCAATAAAAATGATACCTCACTTGTATGGGTAGGCCTAGCGCCCGCGACAGGAAACGCCCCAAAGCGCAACGTGGACACGTCCAAAATTTTGGAAGAAAACAGAGGTGTTTTTTGCAAAGTGCCTACCTGTAGATTTTGGCCTCTAGCTCAGCCGGCACCTAGGGAAACCTACCAAACCTGTGCATTTCTGAAAACTAGAGACCTAGGGGAATCCAAGGAGGGGTGACTTGCGGGGCTCGGACCAGGTTCTGTTACCCAGAATCCTTTGCAAACCTCAAAATGTGGCTAAAAAAACACATGTTCCTCACATTTCTGTAGCAGAAAGTTCAGGAATCTGAGAGGAGCCACAAATTTCCTTCACCCAGCGTTCCCCCAAGTCTCCAGATAAAAATGATACCTCACTTGTGTGGGTAGGCCTAGCGCCCGCGACAGGAAACGCCCAAAGCGCAACGTGGACACATCCAAAATTTTGGAAGAAAACAGAGGTGTTTTTTGCGAAGTGCCTACCTGTAGATTTTGGCCTCTAGCTCAGCCGGCACCTAGGGAAACCTACCAAACCTGTGCATTTCTGAAAACTAGAGACCTAGGGGAATCCAAGGAGGGTGACTTGCGAGGCTCGGACCAGGTTCTGTTACCCAGAGTCCTTTGCAAACCTCAAAATTTGGCTAAAAAAACACATGTTCCTCACATTTTTGTGGCAGAAAGTTCTGGAATCTGAGAGGAGCCACAAATTTCCTTCCACCCAGCGTTCCCCCAAGTCCCCCGATAAAAATGATACCTCACTTGTGTGGGTAGTCCTAGCGCCCGCGACAGGAAACACCCCAAAGCGCAACGTGGACACATCCAAAATTTGGAAGAAAACAGAGGTGTTTTTTGCGAAGTGCCTACCTGTAGATTTTGGCCTCTAGCTCAGCCGGCACCTAGGGAAACCTACCAAACCTGTGCATTTTGGAAAACTAGAGACCTAGGGGAATCCAAGGAGGGGTGACTTGCGGGGCTCAGACCAGGTTCTGTTACCCAGAATCCTTTGCAAACCTCAAAATTTTGCTAAAAAAACACATGTTCCTCACATTTCTGTGGCAAAAATTTCTAGAATCTGAGAGGAGCCACAAATTTCCTTCCACCCAGCGTTCCCCCAAGTCTCCCGATAAAAATGATACCTCACTTGTGTGGGTAGGCCTAGCGCCCGCGACAGGAAACGCCCCAAAGCGCAACGTGGACACATCCAAAATTTTGGAAGAAAACAGAGGTGTTTTTTTGCGAAGTGCCTACCTGTAGATTTTGGCCTCTAGCTCAGCCGGCACCTAGGGAAACCTACCAAACCTGTGCATTTCTGAAAACTAGAGACCTAGGGGAATCCAAGGAGGGGTGACTTGTGGGGCTCGGACCAGGTTCTGTTACCCAGAGTCCTTTGCAAACCTCAAAATTTGGCTAAAAAAACACATGTTCCTCACATTTCTGTGGCAGAAAGTTCTGGAATCTGAGAGGAGCCACAAATTTCCTTCCACCCAGCGTTCCCCCAAGTCTCCCGATATAAATGATACCTCACTTGTGTGGGTAGGCCTAGCGCCTGCGACAGGAAGCACCCCAAAGCGCAACGTGGACACATCCAAAATTTTGGAAGAAAACAGAGGTGTTTTTTGCGAAGTGCCTACCTGTAGATTTTGGCCTCTAGCTCAGCCGTCACCTAGGGAAAGCTACCAAACCTGTGCATTTCTGAAAACTAGAGACCTAGGGGAATCCAAGGAGGGGTGACTTGCGGGGCTCGGACCAGGTTCTGTTACCCAGAGTCCTTTGCAAACCTCAAAATTTGGCTAAAAAAACACATGTTCCTCACATTTCTGTGGCAGAAAGTTCTGGAATCTGAGAGGAGCCACAAATTTCCTTCCACCCAGCGTTCCCCCAAGTCTCCCGATAAAAATGATACCTCACTTGTGTGGGTAGGCCTAGCGCCCGCGACAGGAAACGCCCCAAAGCGCAACGTGGACACATCCAAAATTTTGGAAGAAAACAGAGGTGTTTTTTGCGAAGTGCCTACCTGTAGATTTTGGCCTCTAGCTCAGCCGACACCTAGGGAAACCTACCAAACCTGTGCATTTCTGAAAACTAGAGACCTAGGGGAATCCAAGGAGGGGTGACTTGCGGGGCTCGGACCAGGTTCTGTTACCCAGAATCCTTTGCAAACCTCAAAATTTGGCTAAAAAAACACATGTTCCTCACATTTCTATGGCAGAAAGTTCTGGAATCTGAGAGGAGCCACAAATTTCCTTCCAACCAGCGTTCCCCCAAGTCTCCCGATAAAAATGATACCTCACTTGTGTGGGTAGGCCTAGCGCCCGCGTCAGGAAACGCCCCAAAGCGCAACGTGGACACATCCAAAATTTTGGAAGAAAACAGAGGTGTTTTCTGCGAAGTGCCTACCTGTAGATTTTGGCCTCTAGCTCAGCCGGCACCGAGGGACACCTACCAAACCTGTGCATTTCTGAAAACTAGAGACCTAGGGGAATCCAAGGAGGGGTGACTTGCGGGGCTCAGACCAGGTTCTGTTACCCAGAGTCCTTTGCAAACCTCAAAATTTGGCTAAAAAAACACATGTTCCTCACAGTTCTGTGGCAGAAAGTTCTGGAATCTGAGAGGAGCACAAATTTCCTTCCACCCAGCGCTTCCCCATGTCTCCCGATAAAAATGATACCTCACTTGTGTGGGTAGGCCTAGCGCCCGCGACAGGAAACGCCCCAAAGCGCAACGTGGACACGTCCAAAATTTTGGAAGAAAACAGAGGTGTTTTTTGCAAAGTGCCTACCTGTAGATTTTGGCCTCTAGCTCAGCCGGCACCTAGGGCAAACCTACCAACCCTGTGCATTTCTGAAAACTAGAGACCTAGGGGAATCCAAGGAGGGGTGACTTGCGGGGCTCGGACCAGGTTCTGTTACCCAGAATCCTTTGCAAACCTCAAAATGTGGCTAAAAAAACACATGTTCCTCACATTTCTGAGGTAGAAAGTTCATGAATCTGAGAGGAGCCACAAATTTCCTTCCACCCAGCGTTCCCCCAAGTCTCCCGATATAAATGATACCTCACTTGTGTGGGTAGGCCTAGCGCCCGCGACAGGAAACGCCCCAAAGCGCAACGTGGACACATCCAAAATTTTGGAAGAAAACAGAGGTGTTTTTTGCGAAGTGACTACCTGTAGATTTTGGCCTCTAGCTCAGCCGGCACCTAGGGAAACCTACCAAACATGTGCATTTCTGAAAACTAGAGACCTAGGGGAATCCAAGGAGGGGTGACTTGCGAGGCTCGCACCAGGTTCTGTTACCCAAAGTCCTTTGCAAACCTCAAAATTTGGCTAAAAAAACACATGTTCCTCACATTTCTGTGGCAGAAAGTTCTGGAATCAGAGAGGAGCCACAAATTTCCTTCCACCCAGCGTTCCCCCAAGTCTCCCGATAAAAATGATACCTCACTTGTGTGGGTAGGCCTAGCGCCCGCGACAGGAAACACCCCAAAGCGCAACGTGGACACATCCAAAATTTTGGAAGAAAACAGAGGTATTTTTTGCAAAGTGCCTACCTGTAGATTTTGGCCTCTAGCTCAGCCGGCACCTATGGAAACCTACAAAACCTGTGCATTTCTGAAAACTAGAGACCTAGGGGAATCCAAGGAGGGGTGACTTGTGGGGCTCCGACCAGGTTCTGTTACCCAGAGTCCTTTGCAAACCTCAAAATTTGGCTAAAAAAACACATGTTCGTCACATTTCTGTGGCAGAAAGTTCTGGAATCTGAGAGGAGCCACACATTGCCTTCCACCCAGCGTTCCCCCAAGTCTCCCGATAAAAATGATACCTCACTTGTGTGGGTAGGCCTAGCGCCCGCGACAGGAAACGCCCCAAAGCGCAACGTGGACACATCCAAAATTTTTAAAGAAAACAGAGGTGTTTTTTGCGAAGTGCCTACCTGTAGATTTTGGCCTCTAGCTCAGCCGGCACCTAGGGAAACCTACCAAACCTGTGCATTTCTGAAAACTAGAGACCTAGGGGAATCCCAGGAGGGGTGACTTGCGGGGCTCGGACCAGGTTCTGTTACCCAGAGTCCTTTGCAAACCTCAAAATTTGGCTAAAAAAACACATGTTCCTCACAGTTCTGTGGCAGAAAGTTCTGGAATCTGAGAGGAGCCACAAATTTCCTTCCACCCAGCGCTTCCCCATGTCTCCCGATAAAAATGATACCTCACTTGTGTGGGTAGGCCTAGCGCCCGCGACAGGAAACGCCCCAAAGCGCAACGTGGACACGTCCAAAATTTTGGAAGAAAACAGAGGTGTTTTTTGCAAAGTGCCTACCTGTAGATTTTGGCCTCTAGCTCAGCCGGCACCTAGGGCAAACCTACCAACCCTGTGCATTTCTGAAAACTAGAGACCTAGGGGAATCCAAGGAGGGGTGACTTGCGGGGCTCGGACCAGGTTCTGTTACCCAGAATCCTTTGCAAACCTCAAAATGTGGCTAAAAAAACACATGTTCCTCACATTTCTGAGGTAGAAAGTTCATGAATCTGAGAGGAGCCACAAATTTCCTTCCACCCAGCGTTCCCCCAAGTCTCCCGATATAAATGATACCTCACTTGTGTGGGTAGGCCTAGCGCCCGCGACAGGAAACGCCCCAAAGCGCAACGTGGACACATCCAAAATTTTGGAAGAAAACAGAGGTGTTTTTTGCGAAGTGACTACCTGTAGATTTTGGCCTCTAGCTCAGCCGGCACCTAGGGAAACCTACCAAACATGTGCATTTCTGAAAACTAGAGACCTAGGGGAATCCAAGGAGGGGTGACTTGCGAGGCTCGCACCAGGTTCTGTTACCCAGAGTCCTTTGCAAACCTCAAAATTTGGCTAAAAAAACACATGTTCCTCACATTTCTGTGGCAGAAAGTTCTGGAATCAGAGAGGAGCCACAAATTTCCTTCCACCCAGCGTTCCCCCAAGTCTCCCGATAAAAATGATACCTCACTTGTGTGGGTAGGCCTAGCGCCCGCGACAGGAAACACCCCAAAGCGCAACGTGGACACATCCAAAATTTTGGAAGAAAACAGAGGTATTTTTTGCAAAGTGCCTACCTGTAGATTTTGGCCTCTAGCTCAGCCGGCACCTATGGAAACCTACAAAACCTGTGCATTTCTGAAAACTAGAGACCTAGGGGAATCCAAGGAGGGGTGACTTGTGGGGCTCCGACCAGGTTCTGTTACCCAGAGTCCTTTGCAAACCTCAAAATTTGGCTAAAAAAACACATGTTCGTCACATTTCTGTGGCAGAAAGTTCTGGAATCTGAGAGGAGCCACACATTGCCTTCCACCCAGCGTTCCCCCAAGTCTCCCGATAAAAATGATACCTCACTTGTGTGGGTAGGCCTAGCGCCCGCGACAGGAAACGCCCCAAAGCGCAACGTGGACACATCCAAAATTTTTAAAGAAAACAGAGGTGTTTTTTTGCGAAGTGCCTACCTGTAGATTTTGGCCTCTAGCTCAGCCGGCACCTAGGGAAACCTACCAAACCTGTGCATTTCTGAAAACTAGAGACCTAGGGGAATCCAAGGAGGGGTGGCTTGCGGGGCTCGGACCAGGTTCTGTTACCCAGAATCCTTTGCAAACCTCAAAATTTGGCTAAAAAAACACATGTTCCTCACATTTCTATGGCAGAAAGTTCTGGAATCTGAGAGGAGCCACAAATTTCCTTCCAACCAGCGTTCCCCCAAGTCTCCCGATAAAAATGATACCTCACTTGTGTGGGTAGGCCTAGCGCCCGCGTCAGGAAACGCCCCAAAGCGCAACGTGGACACATCCAAAATTTTGGAAGAAAACAGAGGTGTTTTTTGCGAAGTGCCTACCTGTAGATTTTGGCCTCTAGCTCAGCCGGCACCTAGGGACACCTACCAAACCTGTGCATTTCTGAAAACTAGAGACCTAGGGGAATCCAAGGAGGGGTGACTTGCGGGGCTCAGACCAGGTTCTGTTACCCAGAGTCCTTTGCAAACCTCAAAATTTGGCTAAAAAAACACATGTTCCTCACAGTTCTGTGGCAGAAAGTTCTGGAATCTGAGAGGAGCCACAAATTTCCTTCCACCCAGCGCTTCCCCATGTCTCCCAATAAAAATGATACCTCACTTGTATGGGTAGGCCTAGCGCCCGCGACAGGAAACGCCCCAAAGCGCAACGTGGACACGTCCAAAATTTTGGAAGAAAACAGAGGTGTTTTTTGCAAAGTGCCTACCTGTAGATTTTGGCCTCTAGCTCAGCCGGCACCTAGGGAAACCTACCAAACCTGTGCATTTCTGAAAACTAGAGACCTAGGGGAATCCAAGGAGGGGTGACTTGCGGGGCTCGGACCAGGTTCTGTTACCCAGAATCCTTTGCAAACCTCAAAATGTGGCTAAAAAAACACATGTTCCTCACATTTCTGTGGCAGAAAGTTCAGGAATCTGAGAGGAGCCACAAATTTCCTTCCACCCAGCGTTCCCCCAAGTCTCCAGATAAAAATGATACCTCACTTGTGTGGGTAGGCCTAGCGCCCGCGACAGGAAACGCCCCAAAGCGCAACGTGGACACATCCAAAATTTTGGAAGAAAACAGAGGTGTTTTTTGCGAAGTGCCTACCTGTAGATTTTGGCCTCTAGCTCAGCCGGCACCTAGGGAAACCTACCAAACCTGTGCATTTCTGAAAACTAGAGACCTAGGGGAATCCAAGGAGGGGTGACTTGCGAGGCTCGGACCAGGTTCTGTTACCCAGAGTCCTTTGCAAACCTCAAAATTTGGCTAAAAAAACACATGTTCCTCACATTTCTGTGGCAGAAAGTTCTGGAATCTGAGAGGAGCCACAAATTTCCTTCCACCCAGCGTTCCCCCAAGTCCCCCGATAAAAATGATACCTCACTTGTGTGGGTAGTCCTAGCGCCCGCGACAGGAAACACCCCAAAGCGCAACGTGGACACATCCAAAATTTTGGAAGAAAACAGAGGTGTTTTTTGCGAAGTGCCTACCTGTAGATTTTGGCCTCTAGCTCAGCCGGCACCTAGGGAAACCTACCAAACCTGTGCATTTTGGAAAACTAGAGACCTAGGGGAATCCAAGGAGGGGTGACTTGCGGGGCTCAGACCAGGTTCTGTTACCCAGAATCCTTTGCAAACCTCAAAATTTTGCTAAAAAAACACATGTTCCTCACATTTCTGTGGCAAAAATTTCTAGAATCTGAGAGGAGCCACAAATTTCCTTCCACCCAGCGTTCCCCCAAGTCTCCCGATAAAAATGATACCTCACTTGTGTGGGTAGGCCTAGCGCCCGCGACAGGAAACGCCCCAAAGCGCAACGTGGACACATCCAAAATTTTGGAAGAAAACAGAGGTGTTTTTTGCGAAGTGCCTACCTGTAGATTTTGGCCTCTAGCTCAGCCGGCACCTAGGGAAACCTACCAAACCTGTGCATTTCTGAAAACTAGAGACCTAGGGGAATCCAAGGAGGGGTGACTTGTGGGGCTCGGACCAGGTTCTGTTACCCAGAGTCCTTTGCAAACCTCAAAATTTGGCTAAAAAAACACATGTTCCTCACATTTCTGTGGCAGAAAGTTCTGGAATCTGAGAGGAGCCACAAATTTCCTTCCACCCAGCGTTCCCCCAAGTCTCCCGATATAAATGATACCTCACTTGTGTGGGTAGGCCTAGCGCCTGCGACAGGAAGCACCCCAAAGCGCAACGTGGACACATCCAAAATTTTGGAAGAAAACAGAGGTGTTTTTTGCGAAGTGCCTACCTGTAGATTTTGGCCTCTAGCTCAGCCGTCACCTAGGGAAAGCTACCAAACCTGTGCATTTCTGAAAACTAGAGACCTAGGGGAATCCAAGGAGGGGTGACTTGCGGGGCTCGGACCAGGTTCTGTTACCCAGAGTCCTTTGCAAACCTCAAAATTTGGCTAAAAAAACACATGTTCCTCACATTTCTGTGGCAGAAAGTTCTGGAATCTGAGAGGAGCCACAAATTTCCTTCCACCCAGCGTTCCCCCAAGTCTCCCGATAAAAATGATACCTCACTTGTGTGGGTAGGCCTAGCGCCCGCGACAGGAAACGCCCCAAAGCGCAACGTGGACACATCCAAAATTTTGGAAGAAAACAGAGGTGTTTTTTGCGAAGTGCCTACCTGTAGATTTTGGCCTCTAGCTCAGCCGACACCTAGGGAAACCTACCAAACCTGTGCATTTCTGAAAACTAGAGACCTAGGGGAATCCAAGGAGGGGTGACTTGCGGGGCTCGGACCAGGTTCTGTTACCCAGAATCCTTTGCAAACCTCAAAATTTGGCTAAAAAAACACATGTTCCTCACATTTCTATGGCAGAAAGTTCTGGAATCTGAGAGGAGCCACAAATTTCCTTCCAACCAGCGTTCCCCCAAGTCTCCCGATAAAAATGATACCTCACTTGTGTGGGTAGGCCTAGCGCCCGCGTCAGGAAACGCCCCAAAGCGCAACGTGGACACATCCAAAATTTTGGAAGAAAACAGAGGTGTTTTCTGCGAAGTGCCTACCTGTAGATTTTGGCCTCTAGCTCAGCCGGCACCGAGGGACACCTACCAAACCTGTGCATTTCTGAAAACTAGAGACCTAGGGGAATCCAAGGAGGGGTGACTTGCGGGGCTCAGACCAGGTTCTGTTACCCAGAGTCCTTTGCAAACCTCAAAATTTGGCTAAAAAAACACATGTTCCTCACAGTTCTGTGGCAGAAAGTTCTGGAATCTGAGAGGAGCCACAAATTTCCTTCCACCCAGCGCTTCCCCATGTCTCCCGATAAAAATGATACCTCACTTGTGTGGGTAGGCCTAGCGCCCGCGACAGGAAACGCCCCAAAGCGCAACGTGGACACGTCCAAAATTTTGGAAGAAAACAGAGGTGTTTTTTGCAAAGTGCCTACCTGTAGATTTTGGCCTCTAGCTCAGCCGGCACCTAGGGCAAACCTACCAACCCTGTGCATTTCTGAAAACTAGAGACCTAGGGGAATCCAAGGAGGGGTGACTTGCGGGGCTCGGACCAGGTTCTGTTACCCAGAATCCTTTGCAAACCTCAAAATGTGGCTAAAAAAACACATGTTCCTCACATTTCTGAGGTAGAAAGTTCATGAATCTGAGAGGAGCCACAAATTTCCTTCCACCCAGCGTTCCCCCAAGTCTCCCGATATAAATGATACCTCACTTGTGTGGGTAGGCCTAGCGCCCGCGACAGGAAACGCCCCAAAGCGCAACGTGGACACATCCAAAATTTTGGAAGAAAACAGAGGTGTTTTTTGCGAAGTGACTACCTGTAGATTTTGGCCTCTAGCTCAGCCGGCACCTAGGGAAACCTACCAAACATGTGCATTTCTGAAAACTAGAGACCTAGGGGAATCCAAGGAGGGGTGACTTGCGAGGCTCGCACCAGGTTCTGTTACCCAGAGTCCTTTGCAAACCTCAAAATTTGGCTAAAAAAACACATGTTCCTCACATTTCTGTGGCAGAAAGTTCTGGAATCAGAGAGGAGCCACAAATTTCCTTCCACCCAGCGTTCCCCCAAGTCTCCCGATAAAAATGATACCTCACTTGTGTGGGTAGGCCTAGCGCCCGCGACAGGAAACACCCCAAAGCGCAACGTGGACACATCCAAAATTTTGGAAGAAAACAGAGGTATTTTTTGCAAAGTGCCTACCTGTAGATTTTGGCCTCTAGCTCAGCCGGCACCTATGGAAACCTACAAAACCTGTGCATTTCTGAAAACTAGAGACCTAGGGGAATCCAAGGAGGGGTGACTTGTGGGGCTCCGACCAGGTTCTGTTACCCAGAGTCCTTTGCAAACCTCAAAATTTGGCTAAAAAAACACATGTTCGTCACATTTCTGTGGCAGAAAGTTCTGGAATCTGAGAGGAGCCACACATTGCCTTCCACCCAGCGTTCCCCCAAGTCTCCCGATAAAAATGATACCTCACTTGTGTGGGTAGGCCTAGCGCCCGCGACAGGAAACGCCCCAAAGCGCAACGTGGACACATCCAAAATTTTTAAAGAAAACAGAGGTGTTTTTTGCGAAGTGCCTACCTGTAGATTTTGGCCTCTAGCTCAGCCGGCACCTAGGGAAACCTACCAAACCTGTGCATTTCTGAAAACTAGAGACCTAGGGGAATCCCAGGAGGGGTGACTTGCGGGGCTCGGACCAGGTTCTGTTACCCAGAGTCCTTTGCAAACCTCAAAATTTGGCTAAAAAAAACATGTTCCTCACATTTCTGAGGTAGAAAGTTCTGGAATCTGAGAGGAGCCACAAATTTCCTTCCACCCAGCGTTCCCCCAAGTCTCCCGATAAAAATTATACCTCACTTGTGTGGGTAGGCCTAGCGCCCGCGACAGGAAACGCCCCAAAGCGCAACGTGGACACATCCAAAATTTTGGAAGAAAACAGAGGTGTTTTTTGCAAAGTGCCTACCTGTAGATTTTGGGCTCTAGCTCAGCCGGCACCAGGGAAACCTACCAAACCTGTGCATTTCTGAAAACTAGAGACCTAGGGGAATCCAAGGAGGGGTGACTTGCGAGGCTCGGACCAGGTTCTGTTACCCAGAGTCCTTTGCAAACCTCAAAATTTGGCTAAAAAAACACATGTTCCTCACATTTCTGTGGCAGAAAGTTCTGGAATCTGAGAGGAGCCACACATTGCCTTCCACCCAGCGTTCCCCCAAGTCTCCCGATAAAAATGATACCTCACTTGTGTGGGTAGGCCTAGCGCCCGCGACAGGAAACGCCTCAAAGCGCAACGTGGACACATCCAAAATTTTGAAAGAAAACAGAGGTGTTTTTTGCGAAGTGCCTACCTGTAGATTTTGGCCTCTAGCTCAGCCGGCACCTAGGGAAACCTACCAAACCTGTGCATTTCTGAAAACTAGAGACCTAGGGGAATTCCAGGAGGGGTGACTTGCGGGGCTCGGACCAGGTTCTGTTACCCAGAGTCCTTTGCAAACCTCAAAATTTGGCTAAAAAAAACATGTTCCTCACATTTCTGAGGTAGAAAGTTCATGAATCTGAGAGGAGCCACAAATTTCCTTCCACCCAGCGTTCCCCCAAGTCTCCCGATAAAAATGATACCTCACTTGTGTGGGTAGGCCTAGCGCCCGCGACAGGAAACGCCCCAAAGCGCAACGTGGACACATCCAAAATTTTGGAAGAAAACAGAGGTGTTTTTTGCGAAGTGACTACCTGTAGATTTTGGCCTCTAGCTCAGCCGGCACCTAGGGAAACCTACCAAACATGTGCATTTCTGAAAACTAGAGACCTAGGGGAATCCAAGGAGGGGTGACTTGCGAGGCTCGCACCAGGTTCTGTTACCCAGAGTCCTTTGCAAACCTCAAAATTTGGCTAAAAAAACACATGTTCCTCACATTTCTGTGGCAGAAAGTTCTGGAATCTGAGAGGAGCCACAAATTTCCTTCCACCCAGCGTTCCCCCAAGTCTCCCGATAAAAATGATACCTCACTTGTGTGGGTAGGCCTAGCGCCCGCGACAGGAAACACCCCAAAGCGCAACGTGGACACATCCAAAATTTTGGAAGAAAACAGAGGTATTTTTTGCAAAGTGCCTACCTGTAGATTTTGGCCTCTAGCTCAGCCGGCACCTATGGAAACCTACAAAACCTGTGCATTTCTGAAAACTAGAGACCTAGGGGAATCCAAGGAGGGGTGACTTGTGGGGCTCGGACCAGGTTCTGTTACCCAGAGTCCTTTGCAAACCTCAAAATTTGGCTAAAAAAACACATGTTCGTCACATTTCTGTGGCAGAAAGTTCTGGAATCTGAGAGGAGCCACACATTGCCTTCCACCCAGCGTTCCCCCAAGTCTCCCGATAAAAATGATACCTCACTTGTGTGGGTAGGCCTAGCGCCCGCGACAGGAAACGCCCCAAAGCGCAACGTGGACACATCCAAAATTTTGAAAGAAAACAGAGGTGTTTTTTGCGAAGTGCCTACCTGTAGATTTTGGCCTCTAGCTCAGCCGGCACCTAGGGAAACCTACCAAACCTGTGCATTTCTGAAAACTAGAGACCTAGGGGAATCCCAGGAGGGGTGACTTGCGGGGCTCGGACCAGGTTCTGTTACCCAGAGTCCTTTGCAAACCTCAAAATTTGGCTAAAAAAAACATGTTCCTCACATTTCTGAGGTAGAAAGTTCTGGAATCTGAGAGGAGCCACAAATTTCCTTCCACCCAGCGTTCCCCCAAGTCTCCCGATAAAAATTATACCTCACTTGTGTGGGTAGGCCTAGCGCCCGCGACAGGAAACGCCCCAAAGCGCAACGTGGACACATCCAAAATTTTGGAAGAAAACAGAGGTGTTTTTTGCAAAGTGCCTACCTGTAGAATTTGGGCTCTAGCTCAGCCGGCACCAGGGAAACCTACCAAACCTGTGCATTTCTGAAAACTAGAGACCTAGGGGAATCCAAGGAGGGGTGACTTGCGAGGCTCGGACCAGGTTCTGTTACCCAGAGTCCTTTGCAAACCTCAAAATTTGGCTAAAAAAACACATGTTCCTCACATTTCTGTGGCAGAAAGTTCTGGAATCTGAGAGGAGCCACACATTGCCTTCCACCCAGCGTTCCCCCAAGTCTCCCGATAAAAATGATACCTCACTTGTGTGGGTAGGCCTAGCGCCCGCGACAGGAAACGCCCCAAAGCGCAACGTGGACACATCCAAAATTTTGAAAGAAAACAGAGGTGTTTTTTGCGAAGTGCCTACCTGTAGATTTTGGCCTCTAGCTCAGCCGGCACCTAGGGAAACCTACCAAACCTGTGCATTTCTGAAAACTAGAGACCTAGGGGAATTCCAGGAGGGGTGACTTGCGGGGCTCCGACCAGGTTCTGTTACCCAGAGTCCTTTGCAAACCTCAAAATTTGGCTAAAAAAAACATGTTCCTCACATTTCTGAGGTAGAAAGTTCTGGAATCTGAGAGGAGCCACAAATTTCCTTCCACCCAGCGTTCCCCCAAGTCTCCAGATAAAAATTATACCTCACTTGTGTGGGTAGGCCTAGCGCCCGCGACAGGAAACGCCCCAAAGCGCAACGTGGACACATCCAAAATTTTGGAAGAAAACAGAGGTGTTTTTTGCAAAGTGCCTACCTGTAGATTTTGGGCTCTAGCTCAGCCGGCACCAGGGAAACCTACCAAACCTGTGCATTTCTGAAAACTAGAGACCTAGGGGAATCCAAGGAGGGGTGTCTTGCGAGGCTCGGACCAGGTTCTATTACCCAGAGTCCTTTGCAAACCTCAAAATTTGGCTAAAAAAACACATGTTCGTCACATTTCTGTGGCAGAAAGTTCTGGAATCTGAGAGGAGCCACACATTTCCTTCCACCCAGCGTTCCCTCAAGTCTCCCGATAAAAATGATACCTCACTTGTGTGGGTAGGCCTAGCGCCCGCGACAGGAAACGCCCCAAAGCGCAACGTGGACACATTCAAAATTTTGGAAGAAAACAGAGGTGTTTTTTGCGAAGTGCCTACCTGTAGATTTTGGCCTCTAGCTCAGCCGGCACTAGGGAAACCTACCAAACCTGTGCATTTCTGAAAAATAGAGACCTAGGGGAATCCCAGGAGGGGTGACTTGCGGGGCTCGGACCAGGTTCTGTTACCCAGAATCCTTTGCAAACCTCAAAATGTGGCTAAAAAAACACATGTTCCTCACATTTCTGTGGCAGAAAGTTCATGAATCTGAGAGGAGCCACAAATTTCCTTCCACCCAGCGTTCCCCCAAGTCTCCCGATAAAAATGATACCTCACTTGTGTGGGTAGGCCTAGCGCCCGCGACAGGAAACGCCCCAAAGCGCAACGTGGACACATCCAAAATTTTGGAAGAAAACAGAGGTGTTTTTTGCGAAGTGACTACCTGTAGATTTTGGCCTCTAGCTCAGCCGGCACCTAGGGAAACCTACCAAACATGTGCATTTCTGAAAACTAGAGACCTAGGGGAATCCAAGGAGGGGTGACTTGCGAGGCTCGCACCAGGTTCTGTTACCCAGAGTCCTTTGCAAACCTCAAAATTTGGCTAAAAAAACACATGTTCCTCACATTTCTGTGGCAGAAAGTTCTGGAATCTGAGAGGAGCCACAAATTTCCTTCCACCCAGCGTTCCCCCAAGTCTCCCGATAAAAATGATACCTCACTTGTGTGGGTAGGCCTAGCGCCCGCGACAGGAAACACCCCAAAGCGCAACGTGGACACATCCAAAATTTTGGAAGAAAACAGAGGTATTTTTTGCAAAGTGCCTACCTGTAGATTTTGGCCTCTAGCTCAGCCGGCACCTATGGAAACCTACAAAACCTGTGCATTTCTGAAAACTAGAGACCTAGGGGAATCCAGGAGGGGTGACTTGTGGGGCTCGGACCAGGTTCTGTTACCCAGAGTCCTTTGCAAACCTCAAAATTTGGCTAAAAAAACACATGTTCCTCACATTTCTGTGGCAGAAAGTTCTGGAATCTGAGAGGAGCCACACATTGCCTTCCACCCAGCGTTCCCCCAAGTCTCCCGATAAAAATGATACCTCACTTGTGTGGGTAGGCCTAGCGCCCGCGACAGGAAACGCCCCAAAGCGCAACGTGGACACATCCAAAATTTTGAAAGAAAACAGAGGTGTTTTTTGCGAAGTGCCTACCTGTAGATTTTGGCCTCTAGCTCAGCCGGCACCTAGGGAAACCTACCAAACCTGTGCATTTCTGAAAACTAGAGACCTAGGGGAATTCCAGGAGGGGTGACTTGCGGGGCTCCGACCAGGTTCTGTTACCCAGAGTCTTTTGCAAACCTCAAAATTTGGCTAAAAAAAACATGTTCCTCACATTTCTGAGGTAGAAAGTTCTGGAATCTGAGAGGAGCCACAAATTTCCTTCCACCCAGCGTTCCCCCAAGTCTCCCGATAAAAATTATACCTCACTTGTGTGGGTAGGCCTAGCGCCCGCGACAGGAAACGCCCCAAAGCGCAACGTGGACACATCCAAAATTTTGGAAGAAAACAGAGGTGTTTTTTGCAAAGTGCCTACCTGTAGATTTTGGGCTCTAGCTCAGCCGGCACCAGGGAAACCTACCAAACCTGTGCATTTCTGAAAACTAGAGACCTAGGGGAATCCAAGGAGGGGTGTCTTGCGAGGCTCGGACCAGGTTCTGTTACCCAGAGTCCTTTGCAAACCTCAAAATTTGGCTAAAAAAACACATGTTCGTCACATTTCTGTGGCAGAAAGTTCTGGAATCTGAGAGGAGCCACACATTTCCTTCCACCCAGCGTTCCCTCAAGTCTCCCGATAAAAATGATACCTCACTTGTGTGGGTAGGCCTAGCGCCCGCGACAGGAAACGCCCCAAAGCGCAACGTGGACACATTCAAAATTTTGGAAGAAAACAGAGGTGTTTTTTGCGAAGTGCCTACCTGTAGATTTTGGCCTCTAGCTCAGCCGGCACTAGGGAAACCTACCAAACCTGTGCATTTCTGAAAACTAGAGACCTAGGGGAATCCAAGGAGGGGTGACTTGCGGGGCTCGGACCAGGTTCTGTTACCCAGAATCCTTTGCAAACCTCAAAATGTGGCTAAACAAACACATGTTCCTCACATTTCTGAGGTAGAAAGTTCATGAATCTGAGAGGAGCCACAAATTTCCTTCCACCCAGCGTTCCCCCAAGTCTCCCGATATAAATGATACCTCACTTGTGTGGGTAGGCCTAGCGCCCGCGACAGGAAACGCCCCAAAGCGCAACGTGGACACATCCAAAATTTTGGAAGAAAACAGAGGTGTTTTTTGCGAAGTGACTACCTGTAGATTTTGGCCTCTAGCTCAGCCGGCACCTAGGGAAACCTACCAAACATGTGCATTTCTGAAAACTAGAGACCTAGGGGAATCCAAGGAGGGGTGACTTGCGAGGCTCGCACCAGGTTCTGTTACCCAGAGTCCTTTGCAAACCTCAAAATTTGGCTAAAAAAACACATGTTCCTCACATTTCTGTGGCAGAAAGTTCTGGAATCAGAGAGAAGCCACAAATTTCCTTCCACCCAGCGTTCCCCCGAGTCTCCCGATAAAAATGATACCTCACTTGTGTGGGTAGGCCTAGCGCCCGCGACAGGAAACGCCTCAAAGCGCAACGTGGACACATCCAAAATTTTGAAAGAAAACAGAGGTGTTTTTTGCGAAGTGCCTACCTGTAGATTTTGGCCTCTAGCTCAGCCGGCACCTAGGGAAACCTACCAAACCTGTGCATTTCTGAAAACTAGAGACCTAGGGGAATCCAAGGAGGGGTGACTTGCGAGGCTCGGACCAGGTTCTGTTACCCAGAGTCCTTTGCAAACCTCAAAATTTGGCTAAAAAAACACATGTTCCTCACATTTCTGTGGCAGAAAGTTCTGGAATCTGAGAGGAGCCACACATTGCCTTCCACCCAGCGTTCCCCCAAGTCTCCCGATAAAAATGATACCTCACTTGTGTGGGTAGGCCTAGCGCCCGCGACAGGAAACGCCTCAAAGCGCAACGTGGACACATCCAAAATTTTGAAAGAAAACAGAGGTGTTTTTTGCGAAGTGCCTACCTGTAGATTTTGGCCTCTAGCTCAGCCGGCACCTAGGGAAACCTACCAAACCTGTGCATTTCTGAAAACTAGAGACCTAGGGGAATTCCAGGAGGGGTGACTTGCGGGGCTCGGACCAGGTTCTGTTACCCAGAGTCCTTTGCAAACCTCAAAATTTGGCTAAAAAAAACATGTTCCTCACATTTCTGAGGTAGAAAGTTCATGAATCTGAGAGGAGCCACAAATTTCCTTCCACCCAGCGTTCCCCCAAGTCTCCCGATAAAAATGATACCTCACTTGTGTGGGTAGGCCTAGCGCCCGCGACAGGAAACGCCCCAAAGCGCAACGTGGACACATCCAAAATTTTGGAAGAAAACAGAGGTGTTTTTTGCGAAGTGACTACCTGTAGATTTTGGCCTCTAGCTCAGCCGGCACCTAGGGAAACCTACCAAACATGTGCATTTCTGAAAACTAGAGACCTAGGGGAATCCAAGGAGGGGTGACTTGCGAGGCTCGCACCAGGTTCTGTTACCCAGAGTCCTTTGCAAACCTCAAAATTTGGCTAAAAAAACACATGTTCCTCACATTTCTGTGGCAGAAAGTTCTGGAATCTGAGAGGAGCCACAAATTTCCTTCCACCCAGCGTTCCCCCAAGTCTCCCGATAAAAATGATACCTCACTTGTGTGGGTAGGCCTAGCGCCCGCGACAGGAAACACCCCAAAGCGCAACGTGGACACATCCAAAATTTTGGAAGAAAACAGAGGTATTTTTTGCAAAGTGCCTACCTGTAGATTTTGGCCTCTAGCTCAGCCGGCACCTATGGAAACCTACAAAACCTGTGCATTTCTGAAAACTAGAGACCTAGGGGAATCCAAGGAGGGGTGACTTGTGGGGCTCGGACCAGGTTCTGTTACCCAGAGTCCTTTGCAAACCTCAAAATTTGGCTAAAAAAACACATGTTCGTCACATTTCTGTGGCAGAAAGTTCTGGAATCTGAGAGGAGCCACACATTGCCTTCCACCCAGCGTTCCCCCAAGTCTCCCGATAAAAATGATACCTCACTTGTGTGGGTAGGCCTAGCGCCCGCGACAGGAAACGCCCCAAAGCGCAACGTGGACACATCCAAAATTTTGAAAGAAAACAGAGGTGTTTTTTGCGAAGTGCCTACCTGTAGATTTTGGCCTCTAGCTCAGCCGGCACCTAGGGAAACCTACCAAACCTGTGCATTTCTGAAAACTAGAGACCTAGGGGAATCCCAGGAGGGGTGACTTGCGGGGCTCGGACCAGGTTCTGTTACCCAGAGTCCTTTGCAAACCTCAAAATTTGGCTAAAAAAAACATGTTCCTCACATTTCTGAGGTAGAAAGTTCTGGAATCTGAGAGGAGCCACAAATTTCCTTCCACCCAGCGTTCCCCCAAGTCTCCCGATAAAAATTATACCTCACTTGTGTGGGTAGGCCTAGCGCCCGCGACAGGAAACGCCCCAAAGCGCAACGTGGACACATCCAAAATTTTGGAAGAAAACAGAGGTGTTTTTTGCAAAGTACCTACCTGTAGAATTTGGGCTCTAGCTCAGCCGGCACCAGGGAAACCTACCAAACCTGTGCATTTCTGAAAACTAGAGACCTAGGGGAATCCAAGGAGGGGTGACTTGCGAGGCTCGGACCAGGTTCTGTTACCCAGAGTCCTTTGCAAACCTCAAAATTTGGCTAAAAAAACACATGTTCCTCACATTTCTGTGGCAGAAAGTTCTGGAATCTGAGAGGAGCCACACATTGCCTTCCACCCAGCGTTCCCCCAAGTCTCCCGATAAAAATGATACCTCACTTGTGTGGGTAGGCCTAGCGCCCGCGACAGGAAACGCCCCAAAGCGCAACGTGGACACATCCAAAATTTTTAAAGAAAACAGAGGTGTTTTTTGCGAAGTGCCTACCTGTAGATTTTGGCCTCTAGCTCAGCCGGCACCTAGGGAAACCTACCAAACCTGTGCATTTCTGAAAACTAGAGACCTAGGGGAATTCCAGGAGGGGTGACTTGCGGGGCTCCGACCAGGTTCTGTTACCCAGAGTCCTTTGCAAACCTCAAAATTTGGCTAAAAAAAACATGTTCCTCACATTTCTGAGGTAGAAAGTTCTGGAATCTGAGAGGAGCCACAAATTTCCTTCCACCCAGCGTTCCCCCAAGTCTCCCGATAAAAATTATACCTCACTTGTGTGGGTAGGCCTAGCGCCCGCGACAGGAAACGCCCCAAAGCGCAACGTGGACACATCCAAAATTTTGGAAGAAAACAGAGGTGTTTTTTGCAAAGTGCCTACCTGTAGATTTTGGGCTCTAGCTCAGCCGGCACCAGGGAAACCTACCAAACCTGTGCATTTCTGAAAACTAGAGACCTAGGGGAATCCAAGGAGGGGTGTCTTGCGAGGCTCGGACCAGGTTCTGTTACCCAGAGTCCTTTGCAAACCTCAAAATTTGGCTAAAAAAACACATGTTCGTCACATTTCTGTGGCAGAAAGTTCTGGAATCTGAGAGGAGCCACACATTTCCTTCCACCCAGCGTTCCCTCAAGTCTCCCGATAAAAATGATACCTCACTTGTGTGGGTAGGCCTAGCGCCCGCGACAGGAAACGCCCCAAAGCGCAACGTGGACACATTCAAAATTTTGGAAGAAAACAGAGGTGTTTTTTGCGAAGTGCCTACCTGTAGATTTTGGCCTCTAGCTCAGCCGGCACTAGGGAAACCTACCAAACCTGTGCATTTCTGAAAAATAGAGACCTAGGGGAATCCCAGGAGGGGTGACTTGCGGGGCTCGGACCAGGTTCTGTTACCCAGAATCCTTTGCAAACCTCAAAATGTGGCTAAAAAAACACATGTTCCTCACATTTCTGTGGCAGAAAGTTCATGAATCTGAGAGGAGCCACAAATTTCCTTCCACCCAGCGTTCCCCCAAGTCTCACGATAAAAATGATACCTCACTTGTGTGGGTAGGCCTAGCGCCCGCGACAGGAAACGCCCCAAAGCGCAACGTGGACACATCCAAAATTTTGGAAGAAAACAGAGGTGTTTTTTGCGAAGTGACTACCTGTAGATTTTGGCCTCTAGCTCAGCCGGCACCTAGGGAAACCTACCAAACATGTGCATTTCTGAAAACTAGAGACCTAGGGGAATCCAAGGAGGGGTGACTTGCGAGGCTCGCACCAGGTTCTGTTACCCAGAGTCCTTTGCAAACCTCAAAATTTGGCTAAAAAAACACATGTTCCTCACATTTCTGTGGCAGAAAGTTCTGGAATCTGAGAGGAGCCACAAATTTCCTTCCACCCAGCGTTCCCCCAAGTCTCCCGATAAAAATGATACCTCACTTGTGTGGGTAGGCCTAGCGCCCGCGACAGGAAACACCCCAAAGCGCAACGTGGACACATCCAAAATTTTGGAAGAAAACAGAGGTATTTTTTGCAAAGTGCCTACCTGTAGATTTTGGCCTCTAGCTCAGCCGGCACCTATGGAAACCTACAAAACCTGTGCATTTCTGAAAACTAGAGACCTAGGGGAATCCAAGGAGGGGTGACTTGTGGGGCTCGGACCAGGTTCTGTTACCCAGAGTCCTTTGCAAACCTCAAAATTTGGCTAAAAAAACACATGTTCCTCACATTTCTGTGGCAGAAAGTTCTGGAATCTGAGAGGAGCCACACATTGCCTTCCACCCAGCGTTCCCCCAAGTCTCCCGATAAAAATGATACCTCACTTGTGTGGGTAGGCCTAGCGCCCGCGACAGGAAACGCCCCAAAGCGCAACGTGGACACATCCAAAATTTTGAAAGAAAACAGAGGTGTTTTTTGCGAAGTGCCTACCTGTAGATTTTGGCCTCTAGCTCAGCCGGCACCTAGGGAAACCTACCAAACCTGTGCATTTCTGAAAACTAGAGACCTAGGGGAATCCCAGGAGGGGTGACTTGCGGGGCTCGGACCAGGTTCTGTTACCCAGAGTCCTTTGCAAACCTCAAAATTTGGCTAAAAAAAACATGTTCCTCACATTTCTGAGGTAGAAAGTTCTGGAATCTGAGAGGAGCCACAAATTTCCTTCCACCCAGCGTTCCCCCAAGTCTCCCGATAAAAATTATACCTCACTTGTGTGGGTAGGCCTAGCGCCCGCGACAGGAAACGCCCCAAAGCGCAACGTGGACACATCCAAAATTTTGGAAGAAAACAGAGGTGTTTTTTGCAAAGTACCTACCTGTAGAATTTGGGCTCTAGCTCAGCCGGCACCAGGGAAACCTACCAAACCTGTGCATTTCTGAAAACTAGAGACCTAGGGGAATCCAAGGAGGGGTGACTTGCGAGGCTCGGACCAGGTTCTGTTACCCAGAGTCCTTTGCAAACCTCAAAATTTGGCTAAAAAAACACATGTTCCTCACATTTCTGTGGCAGAAAGTTCTGGAATCTGAGAGGAGCCACACATTGCCTTCCACCCAGCGTTCCCCCAAGTCTCCCGATAAAAATGATACCTCACTTGTGTGGGTAGGCCTAGCGCCCGCGACAGGAAACGCCCCAAAGCGCAACGTGGACACATCCAAAATTTTTAAAGAAAACAGAGGTGTTTTTTGCGAAGTGCCTACCTGTAGATTTTGGCCTCTAGCTCAGCCGGCACCTAGGGAAACCTACCAAACCTGTGCATTTCTGAAAACTAGAGACCTAGGGGAATTCCAGGAGGGGTGACTTGCGGGGCTCCGACCAGGTTCTGTTACCCAGAGTCCTTTGCAAACCTCAAAATTTGGCTAAAAAAAACATGTTCCTCACATTTCTGAGGTAGAAAGTTCTGGAATCTGAGAGGAGCCACAAATTTCCTTCCACCCAGCGTTCCCCCAAGTCTCCCGATAAAAATTATACCTCACTTGTGTGGGTAGGCCTAGCGCCCGCGACAGGAAACGCCCCAAAGCGCAACGTGGACACATCCAAAATTTTGGAAGAAAACAGAGGTGTTTTTTGCAAAGTGCCTACCTGTAGATTTTGGGCTCTAGCTCAGCCGGCACCAGGGAAACCTACCAAACCTGTGCATTTCTGAAAACTAGAGACCTAGGGGAATCCAAGGAGGGGTGTCTTGCGAGGCTCGGACCAGGTTCTGTTACCCAGAGTCCTTTGCAAACCTCAAAATTTGGCTAAAAAAACACATGTTCGTCACATTTCTGTGGCAGAAAGTTCTGGAATCTGAGAGGAGCCACACATTTCCTTCCACCCAGCGTTCCCTCAAGTCTCCCGATAAAAATGATACCTCACTTGTGTGGGTAGGCCTAGCGCCCGCGACAGGAAACGCCCCAAAGCGCAACGTGGACACATTCAAAATTTTGGAAGAAAACAGAGGTGTTTTTTGCGAAGTGCCTACCTGTAGATTTTGGCCTCTAGCTCAGCCGGCACTAGGGAAACCTACCAAACCTGTGCATTTCTGAAAAATAGAGACCTAGGGGAATCCCAGGAGGGGTGACTTGCGGGGCTCGGACCAGGTTCTGTTACCCAGAATCCTTTGCAAACCTCAAAATGTGGCTAAAAAAACACATGTTCCTCACATTTCTGTGGCAGAAAGTTCATGAATCTGAGAGGAGCCACAAATTTCCTTCCACCCAGCGTTCCCCCAAGTCTCACGATAAAAATGATACCTCACTTGTGTGGGTAGGCCTAGCGCCCGCGACAGGAAACGCCCCAAAGCGCAACGTGGACACATCCAAAATTTTGGAAGAAAACAGAGGTGTTTTTTGCGAAGTGACTACCTGTAGATTTTGGCCTCTAGCTCAGCCGGCACCTAGGGAAACCTACCAAACATGTGCATTTCTGAAAACTAGAGACCTAGGGGAATCCAAGGAGGGGTGACTTGCGAGGCTCGCACCAGGTTCTGTTACCCAGAGTCCTTTGCAAACCTCAAAATTTGGCTAAAAAAACACATGTTCCTCACATTTCTGTGGCAGAAAGTTCTGGAATCTGAGAGGAGCCACAAATTTCCTTCCACCCAGCGTTCCCCCAAGTCTCCCGATAAAAATGATACCTCACTTGTGTGGGTAGGCCTAGCGCCCGCGACAGGAAACACCCCAAAGCGCAACGTGGACACATCCAAAATTTTGGAAGAAAACAGAGGTATTTTTTGCAAAGTGCCTACCTGTAGATTTTGGCCTCTAGCTCAGCCGGCACCTATGGAAACCTACAAAACCTGTGCATTTCTGAAAACTAGAGACCTAGGGGAATCCAAGGAGGGGTGACTTGTGGGGCTCGGACCAGGTTCTGTTACCCAGAGTCCTTTGCAAACCTCAAAATTTGGCTAAAAAAACACATGTTCCTCACATTTCTGTGGCAGAAAGTTCTGGAATCTGAGAGGAGCCACACATTGCCTTCCACCCAGCGTTCCCCCAAGTCTCCCGATAAAAATGATACCTCACTTGTGTGGGTAGGCCTAGCGCCCGCGACAGGAAACGCCCCAAAGCGCAACGTGGACACATCCAAAATTTTGGAAGAAAACAGAGGTGTTTTTTGCAAAGTGCCTACCTGTAGATTTTGGGCTCTAGCTCAGCCGGCACCAGGGAAACCTACCAAACCTGTGCATTTCTGAAAACTAGAGACCTAGGGGAATCCAAGGAGGGGTGTCTTGCGAGGCTCGGACCAGGTTCTGTTACCCAGAGTCCTTTGCAAACCTCAAAATTTGGCTAAAAAAACACATGTTCGTCACATTTCTGTGGCAGAAAGTTCTGGAATCTGAGAGGAGCCACACATTTCCTTCCACCCAGCGTTCCCTCAAGTCTCCCGATAAAAATGATACCTCACTTGTGTGGGTAGGCCTAGCGCCCGCGACAGGAAACGCCCCAAAGCGCAACGTGGACACATTCAAAATTTTGGAAGAAAACAGAGGTGTTTTTTGCGAAGTGCCTACCTGTAGATTTTGGCCTCTAGCTCAGCCGGCACTAGGGAAACCTACCAAACCTGTGCATTTCTGAAAACTAGAGACCTAGGGGAATCCCAGGAGGGGTGACTTGCGGGGCTCGGACCAGGTTCTGTTACCCAGAGTCCTTTGCAAACCTCAAAATTTGGCTAAAAAAAACATGTTCCTCACATTTCTGAGGTAGAAAGTTCTGGAATCTGAGAGGAGCCACAAATTTCCTTCCACCCAGCGTTCCCCCAAGTCTCCCGATAAAAATGATACCTCACTTGTGTGGGTAGGCCTAGCGCCCGCGACAGGAAACGCCCCAAAGCGCAACGTGGACACGTCCAAAATTTTGGAAGAAAACAGAGGTGTTTTTTGCGAAGTGCCTACCTGTAGATTTTGGCCTCTAGCTCAGCCGGCACCGAGAGAAACCTACCAAACCTGTGCATTTCTGAAAACTAGAGACCTAGGTGAATCCAAGGAGGGGTGACTTGCGGGGCTCGGACCAGGTTCTGTTACCCAGAATCCTTTGCAAACCTCAAAATCTGGCTAAAAAAACACATGTTCCTCACATTTCTGTGGCAGAAAGTTCTGGAATCTGAGAGGAGCCACAAATTTCCTTCCACCCAGCGTTTCCCCAAGTCTCCCGATAAAAATGATACCTCACTTGTGTGGGTAGGCCTAGCGCCCGCGACAGGAAACACCCCAAAGCGCAACGTGGAGACATCCAAAATTTTGGAAGAAAACAGAGGTGTTTTTTGCGAAGTGCCTACCTGTAGATTTTGGCCTCTAGCTCAGCCAGCACCTAGGGAAACCTACCAAACCTGTGCATTTCTGAAAACTAGAGACCTAGGGGAATCCAAGGAGGGGTGACTTGCGGGGCTCGGACCAGGTTCTGTTACCCAGAGTCCTTTGCAAACCTCAAAAATTTGGCTAAAAAAACACATGTTCCTCACATTTCTGTGGCAGAAAGTTCTGGAATCTGAGAGGAGCCACAAATTTCCTTCCACCCAGCGTTCCCCCAAGTCTCCCGATAAAAATGATGCCTCACTTGTGTGGGTAGGCCTAGCCCCGCGACAGGAAACGCCCCAAAACGCACCATAGACACATCCCATTTTTCGAAAGAAAACAGTGCCTACCTGTGGATTTTGGCCTGTAGCTCAGCCAGCACCTAGGGAAACCTACCAACCCTGTGCATTTTTGAAAACTAAAGACCTTGGGGAATCCAAGATGGGGTGACTTGTGGGGCTCGGACCAGGTTCTGTTACCCAGAATCCTTTGCAAACCTCAAACTTTGGCTAAAAAAACAAATTTTCCTCACATTTCTGTGGCAGAAAGTTCTGGAATCTGAGAGGAGCCACAAATTTCCTTCCACCCAGCATTCCCCCAAGTCTCCCGATAAAAATGATACCTCACTTGTGTGGGTGGGCCAGGTGCCTGCAACAGAATAAGGCCCAAAACTTGAAGAGATAGAAGGGATAGCACAGCGAGTTTATAAGGGCATATTCTTTTATACATCTTTAGACGGACTCTGCTTTGGGGACCCACATAAGTGAGGTGTCATTTTACTTTGGAGACTGAGGGGAAAACTGGGGAGTAGGAATTTTCTGCTGGAGCGGTGATCCTACTAAGAAAAGTCAGGAAAATATGCTTTTTTATGCAAATTTTGAGGTGTACAGAGGAGTCTGGGTAAGAAAATGTTGGGGGAGCCACGCAAGCCACACCTCCCTGGACTCCTTGGGGTGTCTAGTTTAAAAAAAATTCTGGGTTTTGTAGGTTTCCCTAGATGAAGGCCGCACCCAGGACCAAAAACATAGGTGTGCCCTCCCCCCCCAAAAACATGTATTTTTGTAATATATCATATTGATGTGTGCACATACGTCCGTGATGTGCCAAACACTAAAATTGTGAAAAGAAATACACTTAGGTTATGTGAAGAAGACCCCTCACCCACCAACCAAGTTGGTGGCATGCTTCATCATCGGGGTCCCACCCGAGGCACCTAGCGTGTCACAGGTGTGCTGCGACGCCTGATTACAGCGGAGCAGGTTTTGTCATTTTTACCACACATACTGGTTGGATTTGGCATGAGGGTGAGTGATGGTTCAGTGGATCAAATTTTATTAACAAGAGATTTCACAAAAATGAAATGCACTGCTAATAACTGAAAGGCAAAAAACTGAACCAATGACTCAGCTCGTGAGCTGTAAAGCCGCGACAAGGCACCAACCTCTTTACAGTCCATTCACACACCTTTCATACATGACACGCACAAGACCATTCACACCGCCAGCCACGGGCCCAGCACATTACAACACTCACATCGACAGACCGCGCCACTCAAGGGCCCATCACTTACATACGCCCACATGCCTGATACAAGAATCACACCAGCTGATGGGAGTGTGGACTGGCGTTTGGCTGGCACCGCCAGCCAAGCGCCACCCCATGCACACCGCCAGCCAAGCGCCACCCCAAGCACACTGCCAGCAAAGCGCCACCCCATGCACACTGCCAGCCAAGCACCACCCCACACACACCGCGAGCCAAGCGCCACCCCACGCACACCGCCAGCCAAGCGCCACCCCACGCACACCGCCAGCCAAGCGCCACCCCAAGCACACCGCCAGCCAAGCGCCACCCCAAGCACACCGCCAGCCAAGCGCCACCCCACGCACACCGCCAGCCAAGCGCCACCCCACGCACACCGCCAGCCAAGCGCCACCCCAAGCACACCGCCAGCCAAGCGCCACCCCACGCTCACCGCCAGCCAAGCGCCACCCCAAGCACACCACCATCACTTTTTTTGTTTATAAACAACAAAGAAACCACTAATTATAAAATAAGCACAAAACTACAAACACAAAAGCTCTAACTAAATACATGACAGAGATGCCAACCGTGAAACATATGAAAATATAAAACAGACAGCTTACGCTCAAGGTATCTCCCAGAATTTTTTTGGGGTATGGTAACTTCTGTAACAGCCGGGAACACACCGCCCAGGCTTTGAAGGGCATTCGGGGCAGTACATCCGGCTCTCCCTCCGGATTAATCTCCGGGCACATACTCTACATTTCTTTGTGGGCATGTCTTTTTTGGGAGTGGGAGGAATGTGATCTGGAAAGTGCCGATCTTTCAATCTAGCCACATCCTCCACCACATCTACTCTAGGAACTCTTGCCGGTTCCACCACCATAAGGCTTTCTATCACCGACTCCTGAAATTTAACAAATGTCATCCTTGACTCAGGTGAACAATCCTTGTATACAATAAAGGCATTAAAAGTTCCCAAATGAAATAACTGTAGGGCCAACTTTTTATACCACACATAAGACTTACGAAGAGCAGTGTAAGGTTCTAACCTCTGATCTACTCTATCAACACCACCCATGTGCCTATTGTAGTCCAAAATGCACGCAGGTTTGCGCACTTCAGCAACCTGACCCCAAACAGCCACAGGGGAAGTACTCTCATCATGGATGGTCGATAGCATGTACACATCCCTCCTGTCTGAAAATTTCAGAGCTAGCAGCTCATTATTTCGCAAGGCACTGCACTGTCCCCTCTCAAGTTTTTTACAGACAAGCTCCCTCGGATAGCCTTTCCGGTTAGAACGGATTGTGCCACAAGCAACAGTGTCCACCCTAAACAACTCCTTGAACAACTGCACTCCAGTGTAGAAATTATCTACGTACAAATGGTGACCTTTGTTAAACAGCCGTCTAGCAAGTTCCCACACAATTTTTTCGCTAACTCCAAAAGTGGCCGGACAACCAGGAGGGTCAATACTGGAATCCCTACCAGTGTAGACCCGGAAATTATACACATATCCTGTACTGCTTTGTGACAGCAGATACTATTTAATCCCATACCGTGCCCTCTTACTAGGAATGTACTGCCTAAAAACTAAACGCCCCTTAAAAAGGACCAAAGACTCGTCCACATTTATCTCTTTGCCTGGAACATAGACCTCTGAAAACCGATCCACAAAATGATCAAGGACAGGCCTAATCTTAAAAAGGCGGTCACAATCAGGGTGATCTCGTGGCAAGGCTAAAGCATTGTCTACAAAATGCAGCATACGAAGAAGAAGCAAATACCAATTACGTGTCATAGTTGCAGGAAATATAGCAGTTGCCATCAAGGGACTAGTAGACCAATAAGAAGCCATTGACGGCTTCCTGATAAACCCCATCAAAAAAGACAAACCTAAAAACCTTTTCATCTCTTCCAGATATGTGGGAACCCAATGAGTAGCTCTAGACTGAGGCTTAAGTCTGGCAGCGTTGTCCCGCAAATATTGCTCTGCATACACATTTGTCTGCTCCACAATCTCTTCCAAAAATACATCGTCCATAAACAAGTGAAAGAAATGGACAGGCAGAAAGTTTTCCGTTTTAACTCTACACCCTGGGAGACCAGTAAATGCAGGTAACTGTGGCTGCTCCATGTTTGGGGCAATCCAGGTGTCAGGTCTTCCAATGGGAAACCCTTCAGCCCCAGGCTGCTGCACTCTTGGCACATCAATGTCCTCTTCTAACACAGGCCCTTCATCTGCACTGAGAGTAGCTTCCTCATCAGAAGAATACTCTCGGAAAGAAAACTCACTTCCAGAATCTCCTGCTTCCTCCTCTGCCTCAGATGCAGAGTCAGTGTCGTAATCATGGTCTGAAGACGACTCAAAGAGCATGCGAACAACCTGCTGAGCGGTCACTTTGCGGCTAGCCATGATCCTAACAACAAATGGATTGCCAACAACAACTAGCACTAAAATAAGTAATAAACAAAGTGTAGCTTTATCACAAAGAGTTATGTACTACAAAAAACTATACCACTCAGTTGCCTGAAATAGCTACTCACCAAGCAACTACTCTGCACAGACACAGCAATCACCAATGATATCCCACTAAAAAGAAAAAAGAAAAAAGCAAATTAGACATATGACAACACAAACATCACTGTGCTCAAATCTAAGGACAATGTCAAACACACAATACTGCATTTAGTACACCACCTACAAACATGTCATTCATGCATGTCAACAATACTCCTTTGGAGTAAATTGCTTTCACTTACCTAAAACATGCAACTATGCAAACCACAGGACAACTACTGCCAAAACCGCAAAGATCCACAGCAAAGGAAGCAAAAGCGTTGTACTAGAAGAAAAAGAAGAAATAAATTGTTATAATCACAAATACAAATACTTTGCCAGTTGACAAACACCCCACCACCAAGAACTTAGAAGTTGTCCCTGGTACCTAAGTGGATCCTGCCCCCCTCGGGGGTAGATGGGCGTAAACAAATTGGCCAATCTGCCCCCAAGGGCAACACCTCTGTGCCCCCTTTCAGGGGGCTACCCTTCCCAAAGGGGGCACCCCCAGCACAACACAAAACAAAACAAAAAAATCCCTGCCGTATTGGTGGTTTCTGCCCTCCTTGGGGGCAGATGGGCCTACAAAATTAGGGGCAGAGATGGCCAATACAAATTTTCCCCACCTTAGAGGGGCGACCGTTGCCCAAGGGGGGCCCCCAAACACACACCACACACACACACACAACACAATCCCTGGCGCCTAGTGTGCTTCCCCCCCCCCCCCGGGCCAGATCGTCCAAAAAATGGCTGGTCTGCCATCGGGGGGGCCGAAACAGAAAAAAAAAAAAAGCTCCCCAGGGGAGCGACCCTTGCCCAAGGAGTTGCCCCCAAAATAAACAATAAAAACAAAATCCCTGGTGTCTAGTGGATTTCGCCCCCTCCCCCCCCCCCCCGGCGGCAGATCAGCCTAAAAATTGGCAATCTGCCCCCGGGGGGGGGGGCAAAATACTAAAAAAATAGCCCCCCAGTGGGGCGCCCCTTGCCCAAGGGGTCGCCCCCCAAAAAAACTTTACAATAAAAATAAATCCCTGGTGTCTAGTGGAAAAATCGGCAGATCTGCCCCCGGGGGGGCGAAATACAAAAAAAAATTGCCCCCGGGGGGGGGGCGACCCTTGCCGTGCGCGCGCTGACGTCATCGGATTGCCGTGGGGGGGGCGGGGTGGAAGGGGAAGGTCTTCCCCTTCCTTCCCCGCCTGGGGGGGAAGGGGGGTGCACGGGGGGCGCGCTAGCGCTCCCCCAAGTTCCCCTGTGCCTAGGACGAGATGATCTCGTCCAAGGCACAGGGGAACTGTAGCCTTGGACGAGATCATCTCGTCCAAGGCACAGAACCGGTTAAAGGAGGTACACCCCGTGATATGTGTCAATACTTCCTATGGGCTTAAGGATATGGGGGCAGTGTGCTACGCCCAATGTCAGTGGGGGTACACCCCAGTAATATGGGTCAATCTTTCCTATAGGGGAAAAGGATGTGGGGCAGTGTTTTAGGCCCAATGTTAAGGGGATAGGTAGTTACATCCCAATGCAGTAGAGGGTAAGTGAAACCCTGGTCCTATTCGAGTGCAGGGTGATGGGAGTATGTGATTACACCCCAATGCAGTAGAGGGTAGGTAAAACCCTGCTTCTGTTTAAGTGAATGGTTATAGGGATACATGTTTACACCCCAATGCATGGAGAGTAGGTGAGACCCTGGTTCTCTTTAGGTGAATGGTGATGGGGTAGATGGTTACACCCCAATGCAGTAGAGGTGGAAGAAGCTCTAGTACTGTTAAGTGTTGAGTTGTGGAAGGCAACAGGCTGGTCCTGTTATAGTGTACCTGATATGGAGGGGAACAAGTAGTTAGTGTTCTCTGTTGGATGAGCAGGGAAGTTTTGTGTTATCTGTACACTTGTATTGTACATTTGTGGAATGTATTGATTGACTGTGTTTTACCATCTTACATCCCATTGGAGTATTGAAGTTATGCAGAGTGACTATATGTTAACCTTTTTTATTTATTGCAGAGAGTGTTTGTTAACCTGTTCTGTTTATTTCGATGGGTTGATACTCAATTTTGGAGCACGGTTGATGGGGGGTGTTTTGCTGTGTTCCGTTCTGTTGAATATTTCATTGTTTTCATAAGGGGGCAGAAGTGTTGTGGCCTCTTTCTATCTTATGCATTCTCCCCACTACCTTACTGTTCCCTGCTGCTCAGCCAGTGATTGAGGTCATTGTATGGTTGGAATGTTGACAGTGTCTGTGCTTGGATGAGTGGACAGTTGGAGTGAGAAGGGCTGAGCGGCAGGATGCTGCTCATGGTGGGGCTTTATCTGTAACCTACAACTAAGCTAATAAACCTACTTTTTTATAACCTATGAGCATCAATAATTGATTACAACAATATCCATTCCTGAATACCCGCTCATGTCCAATCAATCACGCCTATGCTCACAATGAAAGCTTATATAAATGCATGTTAGTCATAAACACAGCAATATATAATTTTCAAGTAAACATACATTCATGTAATCAAAAACATTCCAAGAAACATCTGTACACATGTAAACACATGCATTCGCAACCGCACTTCTGTAAAAAAAGAGGAGCATCCAATTTACTTGTATCCATTTAATAAAATCTCTGCTCATAGACGAGTAAATATATTCAAACACGTACATATGGTTGGTCTCAACTTGAAGGCACTTTTGGGACTGCTGCAGTTTTTTTTAAAAATATTTACTTTGGTTTTTCCCTCCCCTTGTTCTGTTCCGTATGATTTTTGGGCAGCAGCCCAGCTCCCTGCCTTCTGTTTTCCTAATCAATTTGTTGTTTTAATTAAGCTGCTTACTTAATTGTCATATTTTTTAAAGCTAGCAGGGACACTGATTTCATTTATTTTTAATTCCGGTGTTGAGCTTATTTCATGTGCACAGTAGCAGCAACGTGCTTCCACACCATCACGATGCTCAGAAAAATCTTCAAATGGCAGTCAAACAAGCACTCATCACCAGCAGACTACAGCAACGTCCTTTACATGGGCATCTCTGCCAAACTCACCAATACACTTCAAGTGGTTCAACACTTTTCGGCCCAAGTCATCCACTTCCACACCCCCAAAAGACACCGCAACATTTCCACCGGCTCGATTATGAGCTGGCGTCAATGTTGTGGGTAGTTCCCCGCTGGCACTGTGGGAAACTCATAATAAGGCCAGCAGGCGGAAGACAGAACTGGCGGTCTTCTGACCTAACGAGTTTGACCGGCGGACTTGTAATGAGGCCCTGAGTGTACTATCTAGGACCCCTAACAAAACCATATACTTTATTAATATTTATATTATTTGGGAGAGCCTATAACTGGACTGAAACTTTTCTCAGTCCTCTTCATGTGAAGAGCCCACTACTTCCAGAATGCTTTTTAATTTTAAGGGATTTGCCAATTCTGTGTATGGTAGTCATTTCCTCCTTCCCCATACAGTGCTCCAAAACATCTATTGGTAGTATTATCCCTTTAGTAAAACAGTACAAAACAATGAAATACATACAAATAAAAATCTAGGCCCGTATTTATACTTTTTGACGCTAAACTGCGCTAACGCAGTTTAGCGTCAAAAAGTTTAGCGCCGGCTAACGCCATTCTGAAGCGCCATGCGGGCGCCGTATTTATTGAATGGCGTTAGCCGGCGCTAGCAGACCGGCGCTGCCTGGTGTGCGTGGAAAAAAAACACGTACACCAGGCAGCGCCGGCGTTGGGTAAAATGGCGATAGGGCGTCTTAAAATGGGGCAAGTCAGGTTGAGGCAAAAAAATCGCCTCCACCCGATTTGCGCCATTTTTAACGACGCCCAGACGCCATTTACATGACTCCTGTCTTAGTAAAGACAGGAGTCATGCCCCCTTGCCCAATGGCCATGCCCAGGGGACTTATGTCCCCTGGGCATGGTCATTGGGCATTGTGGCATGTAGGGGGGCACAAATCAGGCCCCCCTATGCCAAAAAAAAATATTTTAAAAAAAGAAAAAATTATACTTACCTGAACTTACCTGAATGTCCCTGGGATGGGTCCCTCCATCGTTGGGTGTCCTCCTGGGGTGGGCAAGGGTGGCAGGGGGGGTCCCTGGGGGCATGGGAGAGCAGCTGTGGGCTCATTTTGAGCCCACAGGTCCCTTAACGCCTGCCCTGACCCAGACGTTAAAAAGAGGCGCAAATGCGGGGTTTTTTGCCCCGCCCACTCCCGGGCGTGATTTTTGCCCGGGAGTATAAATACGACGCATTTGCGTCGCAGTCATTTTTTTAGACGGGAACGCCTACCTTGCATCTCATTAACGCAAGGAAGGCGTTCACGCAAAAAAATGACGCTCATTCCTCATACTTTGGCGCTAGACGCGTCTAACGCCAAAGTATAAATATGGCGTTAGTTTTGCGCCGAATTTGCGTCGAAAAAAACGACGCAAATTCGGCGCAAACGGAGTATAAATATGCCCCCTAATGTTTTACCACTATCCTTTGCACCCAAACCAAAAAAATCCTTAATCATCAAACCATACCACTAACACTCCTCACCATCTCCAGGTTTTGGTTTAGTGCCTTTTGAGGCTAAGAATTGTATTCCTGGTGGATTTGGTAAAACAATCTATCTCTAATATCTCATCTTTGTCATAAATATACATATATCTATATGTGTTCGTTGAGTTTACTCTTTATCTAACAACTTGACAGCTATTATTGAAGGAAGAAGGATAAAAGTCTCAGACAACCTATGCAGTCCTTGGATTTTTGTTGTTGTGGCTTTTTGCAGCAGTAATGCAAAGCAGTACAAACCTTGACCTTCAATTGATCTCCCTACCATGGGGGTAGCCCCTGCTTTTCCTGCTCCACACATCTTGTCAGGTGGAAGGAAATTTTAATTTTTCGTAGTGAGCTGCCTACTGGGCCTCATTTTCATTAGTTTCGGATGTTTGGAGCAGATGGGGACGCCTTCAAATTTATTATTTTGTTCTTCTTTCAAACCTGCTGCTTTTGCAGTGGTGCAGCTCTCACTTGGCCTGCCAGCTGGCCAAATCATGAGAGGGCTATATGGCTAGAGCAGAGCTCTATTAGACCCAGTAATCATCAAGGGTATTCAGTCCTGAGTGTGGAGACACTTAGGACTGAATGCCCTTGATGATTATTGCTTCTGGTGCAGCTAGTTAGGGGTCTTATAAACATAGGAGGACCAGGAGATTTATGCAGTCCAGTATACAGTCTCCTATATAGTAGAACAATTTGCGGAGTATACCAATCGCATATGAAATTTCAGGTGATATATCAAGGATCTAGATTGTGATGGGTCACAAGAAGCGTCTGATCTTAGAAACAAGCGCACTCACCCACCTGGGAGTGGCATGCTACATCATCGGGCCTGCTCCTCATTGGCAGGTGCTGGAATGCCCAGCGTGCCCCTCAAGGGGGAAAATGTTTTCAGTTTACCTGAGGTGAGTTGCGAAAATTGGTGTGTCCCAATCTATGGGTGACAAGATTGGAAATAGATCTAGGTTACACTTGACTATGGATCATTCGTGGTTTGTTTTAGAAAAGTTACGTTAAAAATCATTTAGGAAACTTAGGGACATAATGATCCTACTTTCCCCTCACTAAAGCCAAACTATGGTGCACTAAACATTGTGGGATCAAATACTTTCAATTTGATGCAGATTCTAAGTCTATATGTTTCATGTCTATATTGTCAAAGTGATCGAGTGACATTTCTTCAGGACCTAACTATGAATATACCTAACCTTCAACATATGGAGAATGGGGATCATACTGTGAGTATGTGCCCCATCTCTGTTAGAAACAGACCATAAAGATTGGTTTGCTGGTCCTACGTATAGAGTTAGTGACCTTTCTCAAGTTACAATTGGGCTGCTTGGAGGTCGAGGGCATAACACTCTCAGAATTTTCAGTGCGTGATTGTGGCCAATTTTCCATCCCGGGTGGGTAACGGCACTTGAATCTAGGAGCAGATGTTCCTGGTGACCCATCACATTCTAGTTCCTTCATTTATATCCTGGAATTTCATATCAGATCAGTATACTCCACTGTAAATTGCTTTGCTACTTAGGTGTCACCAATAAAACTCCCAAATTATTTAAAATTAAAATCTTCTACGATTCTATAAATTGAACCAGCACTAATGGTGTCCTATTACGCTATAAATGGCTTTTCTTTTTGTATTTCTCATCAGTTGAGGTAAATGTGGTGACTTCAAATGACACCACTAATTGCTAGCGGCAGTGTGTATGTTGGGACAGGAACAGAATCATAAACAATGTTCTGATGAGTCTGCAATCCCTTTTTCTCAGTCTTTACATGCAGTCTTATCTGAAGGATTATTGGGGACATGGGCAAGACATATTTTAGGGCACTTTTTTTAAACACATTTAGGCCCTCATTACAAAATTGGCGGTAAATGCCGCCTACCTCCGTGCTGATGGCCGCCAACTTACAGTGACCGCGGTGGTATACCGCTACGGGTATTATGACCCACACAAAGAAATCCGCCACTATAGAGACACCCACACAAGTCCGCCAGCCCAAAGGTCAGTGATAAACTGGCGGTACCAAAACCCACACCTTTATGCCAACAAGAATATGCCCACAGTATCAGGACCCACGAATCACCACAGCGGTCTTTCAACTGTGGTAAACCATTGGCGTACACACCACTGCGCTCATAATACACACACACTTACAAAACTCCACAACATTGGACAATTCAAACTACACACACCTGACACACATACACACACTACACCCACACACCCACACCACTATAAAACACACACCCACATTAACCACAACCCTTTCAATGAAAAAAAAGATAGCCAACAGAGAGAGAGACAAGCCAGGAGCACCCACTCAATCTGAGCCACATAACACCATTACCCATACACCATCCACGCACCTCACAGCACAGACCACAACACATCACCCCACACATCCTCACACATACCACTGACACCACATTGATGGCACTGCAGAGACACCCCAGGTTTTCAGAGGAGGAGCTAAGGGTCATGGTGGAAGAAATCATCCGGGTAGAGCCACAGCTGTTCGGATCACAGGTGCAGCAGACCTCCATTGCTAGGAAGATAGAGCTATGGCGGAGAGTCGTGGACAGGGTCAACGCCGTGGGATAGCACCCCTGAACAAGGGATGACATCAGGAAGAGGTGGAACAACCTACGGGGGAAGGTGCGTTCCATGGTTGCAAGATACCAGGTAGCCGTACAGAGGACTGCCCCTACCCCTCCCCCACAACTAAAAACATGGGAGGAGCAAGTCTTGGCAATAATTCATCCTGAGAGCCTTGCAGGTGTAGCAGGAGGACTGGACTCTGGTAGGTCAAATCTTTACTACTGTATCCCACACCCTACCTCCATGCCATCACAAACTCCTACCCCTACCCTCACCCCCATCACTCGACCACCTCACATATACCCCACTATCACAACCAACCCATCCCAATACCAAGCCCTGCATGCAACAACTATGCATGGACACCCATGACAGACCTGCATGGATACCCATCACTAAAGCATGCCCATTAGAGAGAATCACCTAGCCCACAAAATCACCACGCACACAAGGCATAGCTGACGGGGCAATCACAACCATAGAGGAAAACACACCCATGCACAAGATGGGTCACGCAGATACAATAACACAGCATTTACATCCCCACAGGACCCCCACTCAACGTCACCGTAGAGGAGGTGCCACCAACATCCAGTCCCCCCACAGAAGAGGCCCACAGTGATGACAGCAGCTCTGCATGCCTGGATCACGATGACCAACCTGGCCCAACAGGGACCTCTGGACAGTCGGGTACCCAGGCACAGTCCCATCCCACCACAGACTTTCCCCCCTCAGGAAACACCAGCACAGCACCCACCCAGTGGGCCCATACCACTGTCCCCAGGACACGTCAATCAGCAGTGTGTCCACCACTACAGGGACCCCAGGCAACCCCACAAACCCAAGACAATCAGGGACCTGGGGTCAGTGGCAGTGGGCACACAGTTCAGGGACAGAGGCACCGGAGAACAGGGAAGCTGGGAGGACTGCTGTGCGACAGGGGGAGGACATGCCCAGGGAACCCACTCTCCACGAGGCACTTGCAGGGATCCTGGGAGCATACCACCATTCCCAGGAGACCTTGGCCCAGATACTGGCCAAGTTTCAGGAGACCCAGCGGCTGCAGGAGGGATAGTACCTGGGGATCAGGGAGGACCTCAAACACATCCACACCATCCTGGTCACCTTTGCAGGGGTGTTGGCTGACATGGCCAACACCATGAGGGAGGCAGCGGCACACCAACGGGCCCCTGACACTAGCCACACCAAAGACCAGCCCTTCACCTCTGCCGGCGCTAGTGGTCAGGAGGCCCCTCCACTGGAACAACAGGCCACCAGCACCCCACCCCCTGCAGAAGGAGAACCACCCCGCAAACGGTCCCTGCAATCCAGGCAGAAGCCAGAGAACATTGCCAACACCCCTGCCAGGAAATACGACTCTCCTGATTGTCACCCTTGTGTCCCACTCTGTTACCCTGTCCACCTTGAACTGCCATTGCTCCCCTTCCTATGTCCAATTGGACAATGCACATGTCATACAAAGAGACTGGACTCTAACTGGACATTCCTCCACCATCACCCAAGCCCATTGCACACCCCACTCAACCTCTTAGCACTTAACTAAACACCCTTGGAACAAATACAAGTCTGGAGTCTGTCAATTGATTGAAAAATGTATTAGTTCAACAATCGGTAAACAGTGCAATTCATATGTACAGTTATATATACATTGGTATGACCTGTAGTGGGCAGCAGTAAACACACAGGAGCCAGAGTAGGGCACAGAGATCTGAAAATAGAGATGCCAAATGGTACAGTAAGTGGCCATAGACATAGGGAAATCATGCTGCCATGTCCAATGTCCAACACAAAACTGCAACGTAAAGTGAAGTTATAGTGTATTACCTGTGTGTCACTGGAAGTACTGCTGTATGAGAGAACGACTGTTGTCCACATCTTCATCCTCTGCCTCCTCTTCCTCACTGTCCATCACATATAGGGTGCTGCTATTCCTCAATATAAAGGTGTCATGCACAGAGCCAGGATACTTGGCATTCACATGGGAGATGTACTGGTCTGCCAAACACACCATCTGCACATTCAGAGAGTGATAGCTTTTTCTATTCCTGATCACTTGTTAATTTCTCCAGGGGGGGGGATAAATGCTACATGGGTACCATCAATGGCACTTATGATGTTGGGGATATGTCCCAGGGCATAAAAGTCAGCCTTCACTGTGGCCAAATCCTCCACCTGGAGAAATATGATTTAGCTGTGCATGTGTTTCAGCAGGGCAGACAAAACTCTGGTCAACACGTTGGAGAACATTGGTTGAGACGTCCCTGATGCCATGGCCACTGTTGTTTAGAAGGAACCACTTGACAGGAAATGGTTCACTGACAGGACCTGCACTAGAGGGGAATACCTTGTTGGGTGGCGGATAGCTGAAATAAGGTCTGGCTCCAATTGGGCACACAGTTCTTGGATTGTGGCCCTATCAAGTCTGTAGGTTAGGATAATGTGTCTGTCCTCCATTGTCGCCAGGTCCACCGGGGTCTGTACACTGGAGGATGTCTCCATCTCATATTCATCCTCAGCGATTGAAGTCTAGGGAGGAAACCGGTGAGCAGAGGGTCATATTCACACATCTATTGAAATAATGATGCATATCTTCATTTACAGAAACAGTATGTGAATCCGAGAGTCAGTTGATGTGCCAATGTCTGCAGTTAGGTGCCATGGCATGTGCCCCCCTGAAATGGCGGCCGTCTGACCTGTGAGCAGGGACATGTGGAAATGAGTTAATTCCGCTGGCATTGTGCGCCGTTGTGGTCGGCGGTCGACGACCGCAGCACAACTTCGCATTGGTTAAATTTAGGCCCTAGGGGTTCCAGGAGCCAATGGCGATGTACGCCGGCGGTGACGGTACGCACCGCCACGGACGTTACCGGCATTTTTTATCTGTTCACTCACTTGCTACCTGACCTTCAACAGGAGAGGACCTACACTGCAAGTGCTGCTGTGACCTGTGTCTGGAAGCGACAATGGCTCATGTGTCTGGGGAAAGGGCCGCTGCCTTCACTTCGGAGGAGTTGGAGCGACTGGTGCATGGGGTCCTACCCCAGTACACTTTACTCTATGGTCCTCCAGACAAACTGGTGAGTACACTGTGAACATGATGCGTGGGCCATGAATGTATGGAGTGCTGTGTGTATAAGCCACATGTAGGGGGGCTGAGGGGTCCTGGGCAAAGTGCTGCATCTATGGTGGGCAATGTATGTGTGTAAGGGGGTGGGAGGGATATTGTGGGCCATGAGTGTGACAGTCCGAACGGTATGACTAATCCCTTTTCTGCTGTATTTTTCCTGCAGGTCCGCACCCATCAGAAAAAGGGTATTTGGCGTGCCATCGCCAAAGAGGTGCGGACCCTGGGGGTTTTTGACAGGCAGAGCACCCAATGGCGCAAACGGTGGGGGGACTTGTGCCGCTGGGCAAGGACAGCGGAGGCCCAGCTGGGGCTGGCCTCCCAACGAGGAAGGGGTGCCCGTCGTACCCTGACACCCCTGATGTCCCGCATCCTGGTGGTGGCCTATCCGGAGTTAGATGGGCGCTTGTGGGCATCACAGCAGCCACAAGGGGGTGAGTACAAATTCAGAATCATAACTTTGCGTGCGTTAAGGTTTTACCTGGGTGGGGATGTGGACTTTGGGTGCCCCTATGCCAGGGTGAACATGGAAGGGTAGGTCCCTTTTTGGGCAGGCTCTGAAGCACTCCAACCCCAATGGTGTTAGTGGGCATCTCCTATTGGTCAGGGCCGTGTTTGTTTCAGGTGTGCAGCTGATGGCGTTATGCTATGTACCCCATGGGCTGGTGACTATCTTTGTAACTTGTAGTGCATGGCCTAGTGCATAGGGCTGTTCCCTGTGTTTTGTGTACGTCAATGGTAGTGTTGTTGCTGGCACTGACCAAGTGTATCCTCTGTCTCTCCCCCCCTTTTTGTTTTGTCACCCTGTCCTTGCCTGCATTAGCATCATCTGGCAGAGGAGCATAGGCACCGGCGACAGAGGGAGCTGCATCCCACATGGGCCTGGAAGCCGAATCCACCGAGGGTGAGGGCACCAGTGGGATGGAGGGCGAGAGGAGCACCACGACTGCGACAGGAGGGTACACTAGAGACAGCGACTCCTTCTCCGATGGAAGCTCCCTGGTGGCGGCGGACACCTCTGTGCCCACCCCAACAACAGGTACAGCCACAACCTCCCCACCAGCACCGCCCTCCCAGCAGCCCCTCAGCATGTTTCTTGTGCCTGCTCACCCAGGAGGGTGGGCATCTCCTTCACCCCAGGCACCTCAGGCCCTGCCCCAGTCAGCCCTGCTGCCCTGCGTGAGGATGCTATTGACCTCCTGAGAACCCTCACTGTTGGGCAGTCAACCATACTGAATGCCATCCAGGGTGTCGAGAGGCATTTGCAACAAACAAATGCATACCTGGAGGGCATTCACTCTGGCGTGGTGGCCCAACAGAGAGAATTTCAGGCTCTGGCCTCCCCACTGATGGCAGCCATTGTCCCTGTATCCAGCATCCCCCCTCCAACTTCCTCTACCCAGTCCCAATCCTCTCAACCCCAGCCTATCCCAAGCACACCGTCAGACCAACATTCACCCAAATCAACACACAGAAGTGGCTCAGGCAAACACAAGCACCACACTTCATCTCACAAGCACTCACACAAGCACCATCCCCATGCAGACACACCAACATCCACTGCATCCACTGTGTCCCCCTCCTCCTCATCCACCTCCCTCCCACTTGCATCTCCACTCACACCTGCATGCACTACATCCTCATCCACTACCTCCATCACCAGCAAGCCCATCACTACACATCCCTCACTAGCAGTCACCACCCCCACATCCATGCACACGTCCTCTGTGTCCTCTCCCACTGTGTCTGTGACCCCTCCTCCCAAAGTATACAAACGCAAGAACAAAGAGCCATCCACTTCACAACAGCATCCAGCTCATGCACCTGCACCCAAACACAGCAGACTGACACCTCCTACAAGCACTCCCTTTTCCTCCACTCCCAAACCTTCACCCTCGTCCCGCCCCAATGTCCCTAAGAATCTCTTCCTAGCAACATTGACCTCTTCCCTACCCCCCGTCCTTCAACTCTGGACAGGGTGGCCAAAAACCAGCCCAGCACCTCAGCCACCAAATCCACGTCTGCTGTGGTGTCTGCAGCTGTCAGAGGCTCAAAGGGGGCACCTTTCAGCCCAGCCAGTGTGCCACAATTCCCCTGCCAAGGCCAAGAACATTCCGTCACCTGGTAAGGTAAAGAAGGGGACAGCATCCAGCAAGGGGAAGGAGCCACAACCACCCAGCAAGGCCACCTCAAAGACTCCAGCTGCCAGACCCAAGGTGATACCACCATCTGCCAAGGGCAGGAAGGGGCACAAAACCCCAGCCAAGGCACGTCAGCCGTTCGAGCCTGTAGGTGAAGGCCTGGTGACTACCAGCACAACTGCCAGCACTGCCACCTGCACCGCCGCAAGCACTGCCGCAAGCACTGCCGCAAGCACCGCCACAAGCACCGCCACCTGCAACGCCACTTGCACCGCCGCAACCACCACTACTGTCAGCAGCAGCAGCCCCAGTGGGCAGCCGTCCGAGGCTGCAGGAGAAGGGCTGGAGCCTCCCACCACCACTGGCAGTACCGGCACCTGCACCGCACCCAACACCGCCACTTGCACCGCCGCAAGCACTGCCACCTGCACTGCTGACAGTAGCACCACTGACAACAGCAGCAGCGCCAGTGTGCAGCCATCGAGGCTGCAGGAGAAGGGTTGGAGACTCCCCCCACCATTGGCAGCACCGGCACCTGAACCGCGGCCAGAACCGCCACGTGCACCGCTGCAAGCACCGCCAGCTGCACCGCTGACAGTAGCACCTCTGCCAGCAGCAGCAGCTCCAGTGGGCAGCCGTCCGAGGCTGCAGGAGAAGGCACCACTGGCAGCACCAACACCAGCACCGGCAGTACCAACACTGTGCAGCCGTAGCCACCGACAGATGGACTGTAGCCCTCCCTCCATGGACTATCATGCATTGTGGTCACTGCAAATCTCGTGGCTCTGACACCCAGGTGAGGGACTGTGACCTGGCACCTCCGATGTGCTGCATCACTGGGCACCAAGCCCCCTCCAGAACCAGTGGTGAAAGGCATCCACTCACCCTATCCTTGGCAGGATGAAGCACAGTGGGCACCAAGCCCCCTCCAGAACCAGTGTAGAAAGGCATCCACTCACCCTATCCTTGGCAGGATGAAGCACACTGGGCACAAAGCCCCCTCCAGAACCAGTGGGACATGTCACCCACTTGAGAGACTGTGGTTTTGCACTCCCCAGGACCAAGCAGTGGGCAATTCACCCACTTGAGAGACATGAGAGACAGTGGCTTTGCACTCCCCAGGACCAAGCAGTGGACAAACCACCCACTTGAGAGACTTAAGAGACTGTGGCTTTGCACTCCCCAGGACCAAGCAGTGGGCAAACCACCCACTTGACAGACTTGAGAGACTGTGGCTTTGCACTCCCCAGGACCAAAGAGTGGGCATGGAGCCCCCTCCAGGAGCAATGGCATAGTACCAACTTCCGGCTGAGGTGCACCCTCTTCCACTTCCCCCTGAGTTGCCTGTGTGTTTTTGACCTGATGCCCCAGCAGTGTTCTCTCCGTTTTGAGGCAGGAGTCAAGTGTTGGCTTCGCCAATGTGTTATAGCCCAGTGGGCCACGGACTATTTTTGTGTGGACGTTGTCCCTCATTTTGTATATATTGTATATATTGTACATGCTGTTTATTTATTTCTGAACGTATTTCTCTAAATTTCTAATATTACACTCATTTGACTCCATTCCTTTTGTCCTTGCGCTATTCCAGAGGGTTACGGGGTGTATATGTAATGTTGTTGCATGTGTTTGTGTGTATGGTGTTGGGGGTGAGGGTGTGGGTCAGGGTGTTGTGTGTGTCACTCTCTTTTTCCCACCCCCCTGTGTACTAGGTGCAGTACTCACTGTGGTCATCGTCGCCGGCGTTGGTACTCCTGGTATATGAGAAGATGCACCAGCATGGGCAACACCTGTAATTGGGGCTCCATGGCGTTCTGGTTCTTCCTTAAGTGTCGAGAGGTGAGTGGTTTCCCTTCAAAGTACTGTTTCCGCCGTGCTTTTGATGGCATTGGTACCGCCCCGGAAAAGCTGCCAGATGGGCGGGTTGTAATGGGGTGGGCGGTACATTGTCTTCTGCCTGTCTGTTGGCAGTTACCGCCGCAATGTTTGTTGCTACCGCCGTGGTGGTCAGAGTGTTAAAGTGGCTGTATGTGTTGCCGGTTTCCGCTGTGGTCATGATTCCATTTTTGTTACCGCCGGCCTGTTGGCGGTATTACCTCCGCTTTAACACCGACCGCTGGGGTTGTAATGAGTGCCTTCAATTTTATTATTCATTTTGTGCTAATTCAATCCCTTATGATGCCACATAATATTGAATTACACACTAAGGCCCATATTTATACTTTTTTAGCACCGCATTTGCGTCCCTTTTTGATGCAAAAATGGCGCAAACTTGCAAAATACAATTGTAATTTGTAAGTTTGTGCAGTTTTTGAATCACAAAATGACGCAAATGCGGCGCTAAAAAAGTATAAATATGGGCCCAAACGTTCTGAAATGGGGCACACTCAAACTGTCAAAATAGGTTGGGGTCTTGAAAAATCCTTACAAAGACAGTAAATAGACAGATAGACAAGAGTAAGAGGCTGAGGTAGGCAAAGAGAGGGAGAGAGGTGGTGATAAAGAAATATCAAACACACTGGGCTAGACTAATCCGATTGGAGCAGGGTCAAAACTGATTTGCATATGCCTGGGCCCAAACTGAGATGGCACAGTGGGCTGAAGAAGAATGGGATAGAATGCTATCCTGAGTGATTGCCAGCAGTCAAATTGCAAATATTCTTCCCATCACTCTTTGTGTGTATTCAGATGTGATAAAGAAATAGACTGGGGTGACATAGAGAGGCAGCCTAGGAGACCCCTTGGCAAGTTATAGTGCTGGGGAACTGGCCACCCTGCCCATTCCTCAAAATGTCTCTGTCTACATGTGGTCCTCTTTTTTTAATGTGCTGCCAACACTCAAATAATCAGTAGAATAGTATCTCAATGCCAGACACATATTTGATCTTTCACCTTATTGCATCATTCCTGTCCTTTTTGGACTCTATTCTTACTTCACATTCTTGGTATATGTATGTCAGGGATACAAGTGATGAGGCAGCACAACAGAAAAAACGTAGACTTCTTATACAGAGAACAATATGAGTTAGTGATATGGAGACTTGAAATAGGTTTGCCCTTCTGCTTAGGTATCCTAGACTTTGTGTGAAGGAGCAATCAATGATGAGAAACCACAGCAATGCTTTGAAGTTGTTCAAAGCTCACATCTGGTGTTCCCTTGAGGTGTCTTCTTTTTATTGTTTCATTCTCTTGGAATAATTCTGAGTTATTCAGTCTACCTCATTTTGTCTTTGATGTATAGATCGTATTTGTTAGGCCTGACAGCCTTTTGGTATGGTGTTCCCCACATGTTTTGCCTTATTACCTCCAGTTTGCTAACTCTTTTGTTGTTGGTTTTAGGACTCTGTGCACTTTACCACTGCTAGCAGTGGTGAAGTGCTTGTGAGTACTCCTTAAAACAAGGTTCAATTGGCCTACACCTGATTGACACATTGTATGTACTTATACGTCCCTGGTAAAGTGGTACAACATGTACTTATAAGTCCCTATAAAGTGGTACAACATGTAGCTAGGGCTTGCAAATTAAATGCTACTTGTTGGCATGTAGCACTTATTGTGCAACCCGCTTAAGTAGTCCCTTAAAACATTTTTCAGGCCTGACATTGCAGCCTGTGTGTAGTTTAAAATGCTAGTTCAACCTGGCAAAATAACTCTTTTATCAAGCCTAAACCTCCCTTTTTAATAAATATGTCAACCTACAGTAGGCCTTGAACAGCCCACAAGGCAGGGTGCAGTGTATATAAAATGTTGAACATGTGATTTTAAGTGTTATATGATCTGCAAGTGAAAAACTCCCAAATTTGATTTTCACTACTGTGAGGCCTACCTCTCATGTAGGATAACAGTGGGTTACCTTATTACATTTATTAAGTGCTAAAGTTTGATTTGAAACATGTAGAAATGTCATGTTTGGTCTCAAAAGAATCATAATTTAAAATCCTCTTTAATGGCAAAGTCGAGTTTTAAGTCACAATTTTATAGATGTCACTTTAAGAAAGTTGGCATTTTTTTTACCCTAATCATTTGGTGCCCGCACCCTTTGTCCTGGGTTATATGACTGTGAACAGACTGGCAGCTGGCCTTTGTGTATTCCTCCCAGATGGTGAGACAAAGAGGAGCTTGGGGTTGTTGGCAGGATGTGCCACCCTGCCAGGATGGGAGTGGCGGAACTGTACGCTGTTCCACTTACAATCTAAATGGGCTGCTTCCAGCACACTCACAAATAACTCGACACCCATCTTTTGTCATCCCAGACATCTTGGAGGGTGAGGAGGGAAGGAAGGAAATTTCCAGAACCAGATGTGGGGGGATGCACCTGGTATAAATATCAGACCCTCAAACCAACTCTTCAGTTCTCTCTTGGACCTGTGGAGGACTCCCAGATGGACTGCCTTGTACTTCAGAGGATTACCCTGCTCATTGAGGCCTGCTTTATACCTCATAGGACAGCACCACTGCTACAAGAAGACTACTATGCTGCTTGAAGTCTACATTGTACCCTCAGAGGACTGCCCTGCTGCTTGAGACCTGCCTTTCTGTTTGATCCCAGGAGTGAGTCCAAGGGAGTTGGCTGCCTTGTGTGAGCTACAGGGGCACAACCAGCTCAAACAACCTTGAACCCTGCACCAGGACCCAGCCTGAAGGTAGTCCTACTGTTAAGGTAGTGCCCACCCAGTCCAAGACCCTTGGAAGTGGTGCATAAGGTGTCTAAACAACCTGAAACAGAAACTTGGGAGTTAGAAAAATTTCCACCTAAAAGTGGGCAGGAAACTGACAGAACCTGCTCGCCGATCTACCCAAGGTGGATAACTGGTCTGCCTGACTTCGATATAGCTCCTGCTATGCTCTTCTCTGAAGCAGCAAACCCTGTTCAGCTGGACCTCTTCAGAAGGGTATCCAGCCTCGTGGAGCCCTCATCGGCTACAGCTTGCGGCTTCATCCCCAGAGATTTTTGGCTTTCAAAAAAATGACAAGGTCAGAACGTAGGAATCTTCACCGTAACTTTGTCCAGTGACTCCCCAATGATGCCTCCACCTCGTTGGACACCACTGGCTAACTTGCCTTGCTGAACTTTATATTCGCAGACGTTTTTCTTCCAAAATGTTTCCAAGTTCCAAGGTAAGCTGAGACCAGGCCCTATCCACCACATGTATCTGTACCATCAACCTTAACATTTGACTTTGCCCCAGTCTCAAATGACTAAGGGGGTCATTATGACCCTGGCGGACGGCGGTAATTTGGGGAAAGGTACTGCCAACAGACTAGGCGGTACCTTCCCCAAATTATGGCACAATGTACCACTCCATCCACCAGGGCGGTAACAGCTGCCGGGCTGGAGACTTCGGTCTCCAGCCAGGCGGCCGTCACAATCCTACCCTCTGGATTACGACTGCGCCTACCGCAATGGTTTTCGTGGCAATCTTACCACCACGAAAACCATGGTGGTAGGCACTATCATTGCCTGCAAATTCCTTCCCTGGCACTGATAGGGGTCTCCCCCACCCCCTCTCCTCTCTAGAGTCCTCCCCCTCCCAACCCCTGACATCCACACACCCACACGTGCACACATACACACTCATACACACACGCATAACTACATCCACTCACGCATGCACACATACATACCCCCACACCGTAACACACACTAACATACATTGTCGCACATACGCATTCACAACATACAACATACACGTACACTCAAATTCAGTCATTCACGCACGCATTCCACACGACTCACACCCACATGCACGAATACAAAAACAGACACACACCCCCACACACACAACACCCCCACACACGCAGACAACACACCCCACTCCCCTCTCCTGTCGGAGAACCCGACTTACCTGCTTGCAGGGGGTACTCCGGCAGGAGACAGGATGCGGCGCTGCTGCCACCAGCAGCGTCCTCCAGCAAAACACTGCCAGGCCGTATCATGGAACATGATACGGTAGGCAGTGTTTTGCTGGCGTGGCGCTGCTGCCAGCAAAGCCACCTTACCGACGTCCGCCGCCATGATCGTCAACGGAATTCCGACAGCCTTTTGGCAGAATTCTGTCTACGGTCATAATGCGGTTGGCAGCTGGTAACCACAGCGACGGTATGTTGGTGCCCGTCGCCGTGGCGGTAGGCGGCATTTGCCGCCAATGTCATAATGAGGGCCTAAATGTCCCCGGCTGACACTTTGATTATTTAGGCACTATTTTTTTTCTAAAAACTTTAAATACATAACTCCGGTTCTGTTTTTCCACATTGATGTGGGGCTTGTCTTTTGTTGCATTAAGCCTGACTGCTTTTGTGCCCAGGAACCAGAGGGTTTGGCAAAGGTTAATTTAGGGACTTTTGTGGTTCACCCCGACAGGGATTGTGGTTGTTGCCTGAGAAGGGCCTTCACTCTTCCTCAAACAAAAACTCAATTTAATCCAGTATTGTTTTTACTTTTGAATGTGTATGATTCTCCTTTATGTGAATGACTATTGCAATTACACCAGTGCACTCCTTCATATGGGGCACTTTTGTTCGGATTTTACTTAGCTGTTTGTTGGCATTCCATGGTACGTAACCTAAGAAGGAGTTGGATGTAGGTGGTAGACAAAATTATGTTATGCTGTAAGAACTGATCATACAATCTGGAGAGACCTGAAAAAGTCACCGGATGTGCCGTAGTCCTGGATTTATTGACTTACCAACTGGTTAAATGTTTGGGTGAGTAGAACAGAGGGTGACATTTCATGAATGTTTTAAAGGTCCCACTGAGTGAATGATGGCGCTATATATCTAACAATCTCGGCTGACAAAGTAAAGTTTTGTAATGCTTACTGTTGGTGATAGTTAAAGATACAGTACTGGGTAAAGTGAATTGTTATTTTGCATAAACTGGATGGCCCCTTAAATCTGCTTCTAGTTGAGCATATTTTCTTATCTGCATTAGTAACTGCTGGCATACAGAATTCCATGCTGATGGCTGTGGTAATATTGTACCAGATTATCAAATTGGAAATACCATTTGCACAAAAATTGTGTGAGAAAAATATTGTGACTGCCAAAATGTTTGGGAAAATAGGCTTTAATTAGAGCTTGGCAGGCAGGTTACTTTATCAACATGCTATAGTAAATATGCTGTAAACTATAATGCTCTTAGAATACAGTGCACAAAACACCTGACACGTTTGTCATGGAGTGTTCTGTCTGCCAAAGTGTTAATAAGGTCCATAGTAGAGAAGGTAAGAATACTGTTATGCTGTGTTTGTTAATGATAACATTGTTTAAAATATAATCTTCTAAAATATCATGGCCCTCATTACAACCCTGGTGGTCGGTGTTAAAGCGGCGGTAATACCGCAAACAGGCTATGGGGTTACGACTGTGGCGGACACCGGCAACTTCGACCGCCACAGTGGTAGAAACAAACATCGCATCGGTCACCTCCAACAGACGGGAGACAAAGTACCGCCCACCCTATTACAAGAGGCCTATCCGTCACCTTTTCCGGGGTGGAACCAGCGCTATCCAAAGCGTGGCGGAAACATTACACAGAAGGGAAAACACTCACCTCTCGACATCCAACGAGGAATCAGGACACCATGGAACCCAAACTACACGTACTTCCCATGTTGGTTTACCTCCTCTTCTACCAGGAGTACGAATGGCGGCGGCGGCGACCACGGTGAGTACTGCACTTACAACACAGGGGAGGTGGGGAGGAAAGAGAGTGAAACACACACGCAACACACAACACCCCCACCCTCACACACAACAACAGACACACAAATACACTCAGCAACATTACAGATACACCCCGCACCCCGGCACCCCCTGGAAGAACGTAAGGACAAAAGGAATTATTGTAACCATTGTAATCAAGAAAAATCCATTATTCCAAAGTCAAAATTCAGTATATACAAATATGTACACCAACTACACAAGTCTGGATAGTGTACTAATCATTGTCTGTGGACCACTGGGCCCAAAATGTATGGGTGAGGCCCACACATGATACCTGACTGGAAACGGAGAGAACACTGTTGGGGCATCAGATTGAAAATATACAGGCCCCTTAGGGGGAGTCGGAGGGGGGCACCTCAGCCTGATGAACGCACAACGCCACTGCTGCATGAGGGGGCTCCATGCCCATTGATGTATCCTGTGGAGTGCAAAGCCACAGTCTCTCAAGTCTCTCCAGTGGGTGGTTTGCCCACTGCTTCATCCTCGGGAGTGTAAAGCCACAGTCTCTCAAGTCTCTCCAGTGGGTTGTTTGCCCACTGCTTTATCCTGGGGAGTGCAAAGCCACAGTCTCTCAAGTGGATATGATTCTCCACTGGGTCTGGAGGGGGCCTGGTGCCCAGAGTGCTTCATCCTACCAAGGATTGAGGTAGTGAATGTCATCTCCACTGGTTCTGGAGGGGGCCTGGTGCCCAGAGTGCTTCGTCCTGCCAAGGACTGAGGTAGTGGATGTCATTCTCTGCTGGTTCTGGAGGGGGCCTGGTGCCCAGAGTGCTTCATCCTGCCAAGGACTGAGGTAGTGGATGCCATTCTCCGCTGGTTCTGGAGGGGGCCTGGTGCCCAGAGTTCTTCATCCTGCCAAGGACTGAGGTAGTGGATGTCATTCTCCACTGGTTCTGGAGGGGGCCTGCTGCCCAGAGTGCTCCAGGTGCAGTGTGGCCGGTACAATTCCCTCACCTGGGTGTGCGTGCCACGAGATTTGCGAGGTTCAGGTAGCATGATACGCCATGGAGACAGCGACATATCCCACACTGCTGCGGCTGTGCCTTCCACCTGCAGGTGTAAACAGTGATGGAAGAAATGCCTCATGGAAGCTGCCCAGGGTCCAGGAACTCTCCTCCAGCCTCAGACGACTGACCACTGGGGATGGTAGCCATGTCAGCGGTGGTGCCTGTGTCCGAGGATGCCACGGGTCCGGTGGCAGTGCTTGCGGCGGTGTCTGTTGCGGCCGTGCTTGCGGCCGTGCTGGCGGCGGTGCATGCGTCAGCACCTGCAGAGGGACACAGCAGGATGTTTCCTGCAGCCTCGGATGACTGCCCACAGGGGAAAAGGCTGGGGACTGTCGCTGAGGCTGTAGACATGCCGGGGGCGGTGCAGGTGGCGGTGCAGGTGGTGGTTGTGGTGGCGGGGTAGCTAGCGGTGTTTGCCGCCTTTCCCCAGATTTGATGTTGCCGCAGTTGTCTTGCCACTATCCCCTTTGGATTTTGCTGAGCCCTTGGTGGCTGGTACTTTTGGCTTCTCCCTCAAGGATGTGGGCACATTTTCACCTTGGCAGGTGGCAGAATGTCCTTGCCCTTGCTACGTGGCACACTGGCAACTCTGATGGGTGGCGCACTCCATGACCCCGCAGTTGCTGGCACCACTGTGCCTGGGGATTTGGTGGCTGAGGTGCTGGGCTGGGACCTGGAAAGCCTGGCCCTAGGGGAAGGACGGGGGGAGGTGTAGCGAAGAGGTCAATGTTAGCCAGGAAGAGGTTTTGAGACACACTGGGACGGGAAGATGGAGGGGGTTTGGGAGTGGAGGTATAGGTAGTGGTTGTAGGAGGTGTACGTCTGCTGAATTTGGGTCAGAGGCTATTGTGAGGTGGATGGCTGTTGGGTGGATGTGTGCCTGCGTTTGTGTACTTTGGGAGGAGGGCTCACAGACACACTGGGAGAGGACACTGGGGATGTGTGAATGGTAGTGGGGGTGGTGAGTGCACACGATCGGTGTGTGGTGATGGGCGTGCTGGTGATGGAGGCAGTGGCTGAGGATGTACTGCATGCAGGTGTGAGTGGAGACGAGACAGGGAGGGTGGAGGAAGACGTGGAGGAGGGGGACACAGTGGAGGCAGTGGATGTTGCTGTGTCTGCATGAGGATGGTGCTTGTGTGAGTGCCTGTGGGATGTGTGGTGCTTATGTTTGCCTGAGCCACTCTTCTGTGTTGATGAGTGTGCATGCTGGTCTGATGGTGTGCTTGGGATAGGCTGAGGTACAAGGGATTGGGTCTGGTAGGAGGAGGTTGGAGGGGGGAGGCTGGACATAGGGACAATGGCTGCCATCAGTGCTGTGGCCAGAGCCTGAAATGCTCTCTGTTTGGCTGCCTGCCCGGAATGAATGCCCTCCAGGTATGCATTTGTTTGTTGCAAATGCCTCTCTACTCCCTGGATGGCATTCACAATGGTAGATTGCCCAACAGTGAGGGATCTCAGGAGGTCAATAGCCTCCTCACTGAGGGCAGCAGGGCTAACTGGGGCAGTGCCTGAGGTGCCTGGGGCGAAGGAGATGCCCACCCTCCTGGGTGAGCAGGTACGGGACACATGCTGAGGGGCTGCTGGGAGGGCGGTGCTGGTAGGGGGGGCGGCTGTACCTGTTGATGCGGTGGGCACAGAGGTGCCCGCCACCGCAAGGGAGCTCCCATCAGAGGAGGAGTCGCTGTCACTGCTGTTTGCTCCTGTTCCCGCCGTGGAGTTCCCCTCGCCCTCCATCCCACTGGTGGCTTTAGACTCTATTGTTTCGCCCTCCAGGGCCTAGTGGGTTGCAGCTCCCTCCTGCTCCAGTTCCAATGCTCCTCCGCCTGATGATGCTATTGCACACATGAACAGGGAGACCACAAAAAGGGGGGGAGACAGAAGAAAGACATGTTCAGTGCATGCAACACCACTACCGTTGGCGGACACAACACACAGGGAGCAGCCCTCTGCACTATGCCATGCACTAACAGTTCCTAGAAATTTCAGCTGACCATGAGGTACGAGGCCTAAGACAAATTGCTGGACACCTGGAAGTCACAGGAGCCTGAGTAGGTGTAGATGGCTCTTACCACTGGTGGGGTTGGGGTGCCACATAGCCTGCCTCACAAGAGACCTTGCCAACCAACTTTGCCCTGGCCTAGAGGAACCCACTGCCCACCTCCCCCACCCAGACACCTCGTAATGTGTGCAGAGTCAGCTGAATGAGAGTGTACTCACCCCCTTGTGGCTGCTGTGATGGCCTCAAGTGACCATCCAACTCTGGATAGGCCACCACCAGGATCCGGAACATCAGGGGGGTTATGGTGCGACGGGCACCCCTCCCACGTTGGGAGGCCATCCCCAGCTGGGCCTCCGCCATCTTCTTGCTCCAGCAGCGCTGGTCCTCCAATCTTTTACGGCAGTGGGTGCTCTGTCTGTGGTAGACCCCCAGGGTCCGGACGTCCTTGGCGATGGCACACCAAATACCCTTCTTCTGGTGGGTGCTGACCTAGAGGAATGGTACAGGCGGAAAGGGAATTACTTACCCGTCCGGACCGTCATACTCATTGCCCCCCAGTTCCCACCATTGCCCTGGTGCACATACACTCCCCATCTGCACATGCAAGCCTCAGGCCTCCCCATGTATCTTCCATCCACACCACTCAAAACAGGCATTGCCCATGCAGCATGCTCACAGTGTACTCACCTGGTTGTCTGGAGGACCGTACAGTTGCGTGTACTGGGGGAGGACCCCACCCACTAGTTTCTCCAACTCCTCTGAAGTGAAGGCAGGGGCCCTTTCCCCAGACACATGAGCCATCGTCGCTTCCAGACTGAGGTCACAGCAGCACTTGCAGTGGAAGTCCTCTCCTGTTGAAGGTCACGTATCAAGTGAATGAACAGACAGAAAATGTCGGTCACGTCCGCAGCGGTGCGTACCGTCACCTCCGGCGTACATCGTCATTGGCTCCTGGGACCCATAGGGCCCAATGTTAACCAATGCAGAATTGCACTGTGGTCTTCGACCGCCCACCGCGACGGTGTAGAACGCCTGCGCAGTTACCTCATATCCCCTTGTCCCACCTTACAGGTCAGGCAGCCGCCATTTCAGGAGGCAACAAGGGATGGATGTTAACTGTGTCACTCCTATCTAGGCCGGGAATATAGATACCGGCACATTACGGATTAATAACGTTTCTGAAAATAAGACATTATGATACCTCAGTGAGGCACCTGCGCACCAGAGTGGTACATAAACCTGAGAAGACGTTTGGTGGCATTTCAAGCAACCCCACAAAATATGCTGCTCTCTGCTGATGACGGGCAAAACCCAGAAACACGTGTCCAGAGATACACAGCACTTGCTGCACCTACTAAGGTTAAAGACTTTGATTACTTTTGTTAATGTGAAACGAATCTGACTGCATTTACCAAGATGCATTGGGGCCAACTTTTTGCTGGAGTGTGAGGCAGTGTGCTCCCTTTTTTTTGCACTGTGTCGAATGACGGCTCCCTTGAGCTAACGGGCTGACGAGCCTTGGTGAGGCACCTGCGCACCAGAGTGGTACATAAACCTGAGAAGACGTTTGGTGGCATTTCAAGCAACCCCACAAAATATGCTGCTCTCTGCTGATGACGGGCAAAACCCAGAAACACGTGTCCAGAGATACACAGCACTTGCTGCACCTACTAAGGTGAAAGACTTTGATTACTTTTGTTAATGTGAAACGAATCTGACTGCATTTACCAAGATGCATTGGGGCCAACTTTTTGCTGGAGTGTGAGGCAGTGTGCTCCCTTTTTTTTGCACTGTGTCGAATGACGGCTCCCTTGAGCTAACGGGCTGACGAGCCTTGGTGAGGCACCTGCGCACCAGAGTGGTACATAAACCTGAGAAGACGTTTGGTGGCATTTCAAGCAACCCCACAAAATATGCTGCTCTCTGCTGATGACGGGCAAAACCCAGAAACACGTGTCCAGAGATACACAGCACTTGCTGCACCTACTAAGGTGAAAGACTTTGATTACTTTTGTTAATGTGAAACGAATCTGACTGCATTTACCAAGATGCATTGGGGCCAACTTTTTGCTGGAGTGTGAGGCAGTGTGCTCCCTTTTTTTTTGCAATACCTCAGTGTTGGATGACTCTCTGCTCGCTGTTCTCCTCCATAGGGCACGTCCGCTGCGACAGGTGATGAGATGGCGGCATCCTCCGGTGTACAGACCGCTGGTGGACCTGTCGACAATGGAAGAGAGACACATCTTGGTCACATACAGACTTGATCGTGCAACAATCCAGAAACTGTGTGCCCAGTTGGAGCCGGACCTGATGTCAGCTATCCGCCATCCCACAGGAATCCCCCCTCTAGTGCAGGTCCCATCTGTACTCCATTTCCTGGCCAGTGGGTCTTTTCAAACAACAGTGGCCATGGCATCAGGGATGTCCCAGCCAATGTTCTCTAATGTGTTGTCCAGAGTCTTGTCTGCCCTGCTGAAACACATGCGCAGCTACATCGTTTTCCCACAGGTGGATGATTTGCCCACAGTGAACGGTGACTTCTATGCCCTGGGACATATCCCCAACATCATTGGTGCCATTGATGGTACACATGTGGCATTTGTATCCCCCGCAGAAATAAACAGGTGTACAGAAACCGGAAGAGCTACCATTCTATGAATGTATGAATGTGCAGATGGTGTGTTTGGCAGACCAGTACATCTCCCATGTAAATGCCAAGTATCCTGGCTCTGTGCATGACACTTACATTTTGAGGAATAGCAGCATCCCTTATGTGATGGGCCAACTCCAGAGGTACCGTGTGTGGCTAATAGGTGGGGCCAAGGTCCCAATACAGTTGACATAGGTTTCTGGGTATGGTGCTATCCCTAAGGGTTAGTGTGTGTCTAACAGTTGTCCCTCGACATTTGCAGGTGACTCTGGTTACCCCAACCTGTCATGGCTACTGACCCCAGCGAGGGATCCCAGGACAAGGGCAGAGAACAATGCGGCACATGGGCGAACTAGGAGGGTGATCGAACGCACCTTCGGCCTCCCGAAGGCCAGATTCTGGTGCCTCCATCTGACAGGTGGCTCCCTATACTACTCACCGAAGAAGGTGTGCCAGATAATCGTGGCCTGCTGTGTGCTGCACAACCTGGCTTTGCGACGCCAGGTGCCTTTTCTGCAGGAGGATGGGCCAGATGTTGGTCTTGTGGCAGCTGTGGAGCCTGTGGACAGTGAAGAAGAGGAGGCAGAAGAAGAGGATATTGACAACCAAAATGACATCATCCTGCAATACTTCCAGTGAGACACAGATAAGAAGATGCCACTGCTTCCCACATCTCATTCTATTGTTTGAACTAGCATAAGTGTGTCATTTTCATTTAGTGTATGGACCCTGACTTGTCACTTTGACTTTCCATTTCACAGATTTGGGTCCCACTTTGTGCCCTCTGCTATGTTTACTGCTGGCCTACAGCTGTGTTACATTGGTATGTGAACAAGTAAATTGACATTACTATATTCCATAGATATTGCAATTACACATTTGTGAAAGCACTGACTCCAGATTGTTTTGTGATTGAAGTGTGTTTATTCCTGTGCTAATAAGTGGAGGGGGTTGTAAAATGGCCTGGGGGGATGGTGGAGGAATGTCTATGGCAGAGTCCAGTCTATTTGTTTCACAGGTGCATTGTCCAAAGGGGCATAGGAAGTGGAGCAATGGCAGTTTAAGGATGGACAGGGTGACATAGTGGGACAGAAGGGTGACATTCAGGGGGGTCTCATTTCCTGGCTGGGGTCTTGGCAATGTTCTCTGTCTTGTTCCTGGATCTCAGGGACCGTTTGCTGGGTGGTTCTCCATCTGCAGGGGGTGGGGTGCTAGTGTCCTGTTGTTCCTGTGGCGGTGCCTCCTGTCCACTAGCGCCGGCGGAGGTGGAGAGCTGTTCATCGTCCAGCCTAGTGTCAGGGGCCCTATGTTGTGCCACTGTGTCCCTCCTGGTGTTGACAAGGTCTGCCAGCACCCCTGCAATGGTGACCAGGGTGGTGTTAATGGACTTCAAGTCCTCCCTGATCCCAAGGTAGAGTTTCTCCTGAAGCCGCTGAGTCTCCTGAAACTTGGCCAGTACCGTTGCCATTGTCTCCTGGGAATGATGGAAAGCTCCCATGAAGTTGGAGAGTGCCTCGTGGAGAGTGGGTTCCCTGGGCCTGTCCTCCCCTGTTGAACAGCAGTCCTCCCAGTTTCCCTGTTATCCTGTGCCTCTGTCCCCTGAACTGTGTGCCCCCTGCCACTGCCACTGCCCCCAGGTCCCTGATTTTCTTGGGTTGGTGGGTTTGCCTGGGTTCCCTGTAGTGGTGGACACACTGCTGATTGACGTGTCCTGGGGACAGAGGGATGGGCCCACAGGGTGGGTGCTGTGCTGGTGTTTCCTGAGGGGGGAGGCTCTGTGGTGGCTTGTGACAGTGTCAGGGGAACCGACTGTCTTGAGGTCCCCGATGGGCCGGGCTAGTCATCTTGATCCAGTTGTGCAGAGCTGCTGTCATCACTGTGGGCCTCTTCTGTGGGGGGACTGGATATGTCTGGCACCTCCTGTCTGGTGACATTGGGTAGGGGTCCTGTTGGGGTGTAAATGCATAATTATTGTATCTATGTGTGCCATCGTGTGCAATGGGTGAGTGACCCTCTACTCCAGTGCTTGCATTATTGGCTTGGTCCTCATGTGATTGGTGATTTTGGGGTATGAGTGAGTCTCTGTAGTGGACATGCTTGGGTGATGGGTGTCCATGTATTGGTGTCACATGCAGGGCTTGGTTTTGGGATGTGTGGGTTGTCTTGATGGGGTATCTGTGGGTTGTTGGGGTGATGGGTGTGAGGGTAAGGGTGGGAGTATGTGATGGCATGCAGGTGGGGTGGGGGGTATAGGGTAGTAAAGATTTGCCTTACCAGAGTCCAGTCCTCCTGCTACTTCTGCGAGGCCCTCAGGATGCAGTATTGCCAAGACTTGCTCCTCCCATGTTGTTAGTTGTGGGGGAGGAGGTGGGGGTTCACCGCCAGTCCTCTGAACACCATTCTCGTGTGTGGAGACCACGGAACGCACCTTCCCCCATAGGTCGTTCCACCTCTTTCTGATGTCATCCCTAGTTCTTGGATGCTTCCCACTGCGTTGACCCTGTCAACAATTCTGCACCATAGCTCCATCTTCCTTGCAATGGAGGTTCCGCTGCACCTGTGATCCAAATAGCTGTGGCTCTACCCGAACGATTTCCTCCACCATGACCCTGAGCTCCTCCTCAGAAAACCTGGGGTGTCGTTGAGGTGCCATGATGTGGTGTGGGTGATGTGTGATGTGGTATCTGTTGTGATGTGTGAGGGGGTGTGTTAGTGTGTGTTGTTTGAGGTGTATGGATGTTGTGTAAGTGATGGTGTTGTGTGTCTTTGGATGCTGGTGTCGTTTTAGGTATTGTCTCTCTCTCTGGCGTGCTTTTAAAATTCTGGTAGTAAGGGTTTGTAGGTGATGTGGGTGTGTGCTTTATATTGGATTGGGTGTGTGGGTGTGGTGTATATGTGTATCAGGTGTGTGTATTTCGAATTGTCCAATGTGGTTGTGTTTTGTATATGTGTGTGTATTTTGAGCGCGGCGGTGTGTACCGCCAATGGATTACCGCAGTTGAAAGACCGCCGCGTTGATTCATGGGTCGTGATAGTGTGGGCGTATTCCTGTTGGCGTGACGGTGTCGGTTTTGTTATCGCCAGTTTATCACTGACATTTGGTGTGGTGGACTTCTGTGGGTGTCTGTACTGTGGCAGATTCCGGGCTGTGGGTCGTAATATCTGTAGCAGAATTCCGCGGCAGCAGTGGTATGTTAGCGGTCTTCTGCAAGGCGGTAAGCAGGATTTACCGCCAAGGTTGTAATGAGGGCCTATATTTTATAGGTTTAGCAATAATATTGCATTTTTAATGTTCAATAGGCTATTTCTTTAATCTATAAAGTCATGTAATATTTATTTTCCTTTAGTATGTACTTTTTATTCATAAGTATAACATTTACTGCTTAGCAAGCTATTCTGGGGTTTGTTGGTGTTAGCATTTTATTTGTCACATAATTTGAAACATAGGAAAATGATATTAGTATTTTTGAAATTATCAACTTAATTTATTTCAAGCTACTTATTATTTGTGAGTGTTTATTAAAATGTGAAGTACTTTTTTGGGATGTATACTTTGAAATCATTGTATATTTTGCAGGTATGTGGCTTAACAGGGATTGAGGTGAATACTATTTTAAAAAATGTACTTCTTTTCAATTCTTTCCATTATTTTAAGAGTGTAATTGTTTTTTAATTTAGAATATTTTTATGGGCTTTGGAATATTTTTGATGCGTGGTGTTTTTTGGAAAAAAATACTAAAATAAAATAAATATTATTTTTAAAATTAGGATTCACATTTATTTTAAAAAAAACAATATCATATAAAACTTGAAACAATATTGAGGGTCATGTATTTTGGTCTGCCCAATTAAAAATAACTAATGGCTACAGTAATGTTTTGATAATTGGTGGTGATTCCATTGCAACTATTGCCTTTGATGTTAATAATTTTATTGTAAAAAAATAAGATTACAGTTTTACTGAGTGTAATCCTAAATGTATTTCAAAATTATCAAAGATAATTTAAATTTAAAATTTGTATTGGTTACATTAATTCTAAATATGTGAGTTATATTTAATTGTTGGAGTTATTTATCTTGATTTTCAATTAACTGAGGGGTTCTGCTTCAGTTGACAATTGTAGTATTTTGAACTTCACATTTTAAATAATGAAACATTTTTTTTAGATCTGTATATTTTCCACTGCACTATTTACACACTTTCTCCAATGTTTGTTGGAGTGAAGTTGGATTAGTAAATCCAACACCTTGATGTTATGCACTTGATTAAATGTTTGGAATTAGAAGAGTATATTTACACCCCTTCCCCAAAAACACCAACTATATGCTTTCCCCAGGGTTTGTTAAATTAGAGCCAGAATAGTAATTTCAACACTTTTATGTTCATCAGTGTTTCGTTTCTTGGTCTGGAGTTAGAATAATAAATCTAACCATTGAGTTACAAGAGTGTATTTCAGGTATCACTTCAAATATACATTTTCCCCAAGAGATTGGAATTCAAAAAGCTATGTAACCTCTTTAAATTATTAACTTTCTTCAATTTGTGGAGGTTAAGTAGTACACTTGCAACTTTCTCATCTTGTCCTCCACACAATTAAGTAATTTCCCGAATGATTCTTTGGTTATACTGTTCATTTTCAGTACAATTATTTAATACATAAATTTATATCTTTCATTTGTCACATAAAACCTAACATAGCAGAGAATCTGTACTGTAGATGTATTGAGAGCCTGTGGGGGGAAACATGTTTACTTTTTTTAGGTTCATTTACCTAATACTAGAAAGAAGTACATGGGCTTTCCTTAGAGTTTGAGTGTGCAAGCGGTACTCCAAAAATCTGTGGTGAGTTTGTTTATGGCTGGTCCCTTGAGACCGGTATGTTGGAATAGAACTGCGAGGTCGCCTGGGTCAGCTGCAGAGACCGCCCAGGTCTCGTTGTTCACAGTACCTTCCTCTGATGCAGGGGGGCCACTTCTGTGTGCAGCTTTGGTTTCGACCACGTGGACAAATGGAGCATCTTGTTGTCAGGGCAAACCGGTGGGGCCACACTGGATAGGATTTCCTCAGCACTGCAGTGTCTGCTGCAGAAATAAGGCACTCAGTTCCAACAAAGCAAAGCACTTCATCTTGGTCAAATCAGCCTGGGAGTACCACACTGTATGGGATTTCCTCATGCTGTAATGTCTGTTGTGGAGACCAGGTGCTCGGTGCCAAAAAATACCAAGCACTCAATCTTTTTTCCAGAGCACACAGGTGATTCAATACATACTGGTCTTTGGCAACATTACTGATGCTGGAATCACAAGTTTTCAGATTCACACAGAAGCAGTAGGCAGGTGAAGTCTTTGATGGCCCTGAGACTTGAAAACTAACAACCATTGGAGATCATTTTGGCAGAAGGCAGAGCCCAGCTCTCCTCCAACAGCGAAAGAGAGTGGCTGGCAGTAGTACAACAAGCAGAAAAGCAGACGTTCCAGAAAAGCAATACAGTTGAGACCTTTAGGCAGCAAAGCAACTGCTCTGGCAGAGCTTAGTTACAAGCCCAATAGTGTCTTTTTCCAGGGGGTCAGAGACCCAGAACTTATACCCAAAAGTGTATTTTATGTGGGGGTGACAAAGGAAATCTCTGAAATGTGCAAGGATCCCTTCCAACCCAGTCCTGTCTGCCAAGCTAGCTCTGGGTGATAAATCAGTCCTTTGTGTGGGGACAAGACACTACCCTTTGTAAGTGTGATCCCCTTCAATCCTTCCTGCCCAGGAAGACCCATCAGTATGCAGATGCAGTTGAGTGTCCTATGTTGTGGCTGTCCAGAGGGAATGCACAAATGTATCTGTCACCCCACCCAGACAAGTATTGGAGACAGGCTATCAGGCATACATAGCAGTAAGTGCAGAGAAATGCCCACGTCCTAAAAGTGGCATTGCTAAAATAGTAATGATAAATCCGACTTCACCAGTAAAAAGGATTTAGCATTACCATTCCAAAGATATGAACCATGATAAAGCTACTTCTTTCTGATCAGGAATTACAGCTTAAAAGCAAATTCCTAAATCTAGACTATGATAGGAGTAGGTCTCCCAGTAATATGCCCCTACTAAGACATGTAAAACATAAAGGCAGATGTCCTACCTTTTACTTACATATCACCATACCCTTAGTGTTTCTTAGGGCCTAACATATGGGGCGATTTATATTGTAATAAAAGGGGGTGTTAGGCTTGGCGAATAGTTTTAAATACCAAGTCGAAGTGGCAGTAAACTGCACACACCGGCCCTGCAATGGCAAGTCTTAGACATGCTTGAAGGGCTACTTATGTGGGTGGTACAATCAGTGCCTAAGGTGTACTAGTAGCATTTGAAGTACAGGCCATTTGTATATGATATGGTATACCACTTTACAAGGGACTTACAAGTAGATCAAATATGCCAAACAGGAATACACAAATGTAATGTTTAGGGGAGAGAGCGCATGCACTTTAGCACTGATTACTAGTAAAGTGCTCAGAGTCCTAAAGCCAACAAAAAGATGGTCAGAAAAAGGTGAGGCGGAAGGCAAAATGTTTGGAGTAACCCTGCGAAAAGGGCCATTTCCAACAATGGGCTACCAAAAAATACTGAAGTACTAGATCCAAAGAAGAACTGTAGCCACATTACCCACAAAAGATTTTTAGATGTGGCTTTAGTGTTAGCTAAAATGTGTATAGCACTAGCATGGAAATCCCTCAAGGATCCCGCCGTTAAATGCTCGTCCAAACAGATACTATACTGCGCGGACATAAAGGGTGAAGTGATTCACGTGAAAAAACTGTTGAGGAGTAGTAATAGGGAGTTAAGGGAGCGTGAGGAAGAGATATCCTTCTTCTTTGGGAAAATGACTACAGCTGACAAGTCCCCCAAAAACATAAGTAAATTAGTCATGCAGGCATCAAAAGTTCTCATTTGAGGGCAGGAAAAATACAGAAAAACACACAGGGTTAAAACTTCTCATCTAGTGCCTCATGCTGGAAGTGATACCTGCCTTGCATGAAGACTATTTATAACACAGATATCCCACCACCTAGTTCAGTTACAGAGTATGAAGCTTTAATAAAGTTACAATATGTGTTTACAGCAAACAAATGTATTGGCGTTAATCAGATACTTAATCCTGTTTTCTTTATTCATGGAGTTTATGAATACCTGGTATTGTGTAGCAAATGATGTACATTTAGTGTGTGAATAGGTATAGAAAAATAACCATCATACCCAGATATTGCTGATCAATGAGACGTCTTTAGAACTTCAACTTGTAGATCCTATCTTGGCATATACAGGATTTGTTACTGGAAATTTAAGTCATGATGATGAGACAGGGATCGTTTTTTGGATTGTATCTAAAGTTTCCAGATTTGATTGCTCATGATCATCTCATGCTCATTGTAGAAAAATTTTATCCACTTCAGTTACTAAATTTGAGACTACACTTGGTTATTGAGGCTCTTCGTCAACAGAATGAGGATGAGAAAGAGCATCAGCAACAACATTTTTTCTTTACTGGGATGCATTGAAGAGTGTTCAGAAGGAAGAAAATATACTCACCAAACTTGATTATTATTCCTGTTCTGTACGTTTTGAAGAAACTGTAAAATTCTATGATCTGTCCTAATTTCTAGAGCTTGAGAACTAACCAAAACATGTCTCCAGCCTTCAAAAGTACATTTCAAGGCTAGCAGTCCTTTCTCAAGCACAGAATAGAACACCTTTGCTCCCAAGAAGACAAACATGAGACAGATAACATACTAAATGTTCCAACCCATCACCTGGTTTTGTCTGAAGTAACACTGCTCCCACAACTACTTCTGGTACAATGGTCTCTTCCATAAATTGTCTGCTAGGATCTGGACAATTAAATAAAGGTGCTCGTATGTAACCCTTCCTCGCTGTCACAGTCATTCCATAATAGTGGAATCCTTGTTGTAAATTCAAAATTTCTGAATAATTATAAAATATTATATAATACAATTAGGTTGTCTATGTGAAACCCATCTATAACCTGATGCTAAATGATCGCCAAACCAAGAAAGCACTGTATTTTTGTGATGGCCTTGTATCAAAGTAAATCTAGGAAACAAAACAAAATAGGCTATACCCTGCCTAATATCATTTACAGGGGCAATATCACACTAAACAAATGCCCCTTGGACATTAGCTAAATATGTTCATGAGGTAAACAATCTTTTTCTTTCTATTACATAATTTAATTTTGAAAAAGAGAGCAACACAACACTTATAATTTAAGGTTTACATTGAGAAACTGCACTATCAACAATTCATAAATATTGAAATAAAGATACTATATGAGTGTCACATTAGGGTGGAGCAATTGAATCCCGACACATCATTCTAAAAGAAGTAAAAACACAACATCTAGACAAAACCAAAAATCAAGAAACACAAAAGTAAGTGAGGCTTAGGGCCATGGGGGATTAAATATAGAGGAAGTAAAGCCCTCTTGGTATTTCAGAACTAGAGACTACTATCTTCCCTAATCTTGATTCAGTACTGTCCTGCGGAACTCCTAGTATGCCAATGTTTCCGTCTCCTTTGAATCATGAAGGTCCAATGGTTATAGGGTACTTTGGTCATCTGACGAAATATCTTCAGACAATCACATGGGCTTCATGGCTTCTCACGTGGTTCACTTATCTGGTGATGAGTACCTCAGGCTACAGAGATATGGAGAAGATGTGTTCACACCAATTCCTAACTGAAAAGTCCGGGGACTTTTCAGTTAGGAATGAACTGAAGACAGTTTGGCCAGTCCTCTGTAGCTTGAGAAACCAATTCGGCAAAAACCTTGATTTTGATTTATTTCCGCCAAAGCTTGCAGCAGTATAGAGTCTGAAGATTACGACTCCGCCCAATGTTTTTCATAAAGAGTGCAATTCTGCACATGATAAGTGGACCGCTGGGGAAGGTCAAGAAGACCTGTCATGGTTTAGAGATATTTTATCAGAAGACTAAAGTGCCCTATACCCATTGAACCTTTATTTTGCCGTGAGCATTTGTCTCCAGAAATGAATAATGGGGGATTGAAACAGTTGATAGACGTTGATTTGGCACTAGCTTTGATTGTTTGTGGCATCCTGTCTGCTGCATACTTTCAATAAATAGGTATGGTTCACAGTTAACCATTTTTGTTTTGAATGTGATTGGTTCATTCATTATTTTTTAATTGATTTACAATGTTTAATTATTTAGATGTTGCTTTTTGATTAAAATATTCTTTAAAGTTGGAGTTCTAAAGTTTGTAACATAGATGGGAAATGTAGCTGGCTAATCTCACATTAAGAGCAGTTTTTCAAATAAATACCCCTTGAAAAACAAACTCCCCATCTCCAATAAAAGAACTCCCCCCTGCTTGATTTCATACCACGCATCGATATGAGAATCATATAACAGATTCTCTGGCAGTGACCATGCTCAGTCGCTAGTAGATATGCAATCATTTAGTGTACGCACTTCCGCATTAGGATTGCAAAAAAACACCCTTCTGAATTCATCCCCTCAAGTACCCTGTACTGGAGCGTGGAGACATAGGGCCTAATTACAAGTTTGGTGGATGGGGACACCCGTCTGCCAAACTCCTGGCAGCACTGTAGTGGCAACCTCACCGCCAGACCTATTCTGACTTTCCCGCTGGGCTGATGGACGGAAAACAAGGTTTCTGCCCATAAGCCCAGAGGGAAAGTGGCAGCAGCATTGTCGCCCGCTCATATTCGAGCTGGACGTAATGCTGCTGCCTGCAGAGGGCACCAGCACCCTCGCAATGCGCACTAACCGCACAAAGGGTACTGGGTGGGGGACCCCTGCACTACCCATGCCCCTGTGGCCCCTGCACCTCGAAACCGCCATCAAAAGTCTGGCACAGAACCAGGTTGCAATTAGCAGGGCGGTGCTTGGTGCAGTGCTGCCCTGGCTGATTGCAACCTGCACCCACCGTCAGCCCGTCGGGATCACCGATCCTGGCAGAGACAGCGATACCCTGGCGGTCGGGCCGCCAGGGTAATAATGTGGTGGTCCAGACTGCCACCGTGAGTCTGGCGGCTAGTGACTGCCAGACTCGTAATTAGGCCCATAGTATGCACCCTCTATGGGGCATAGTACTGGTGGAAACAAATGGTGCAGCTTATCCAGGGTAACAGTCAACCATCAGTTTGTTAAGAATATACGTATTACCAACACAGACAGAACCCTTATAAATATCTTTCCATAGAACCTCCCATTCCCAACTCGAGAGTACTCTTTCATTTAATTCTGTATGCATCTTCAACAATGGAATGTGATTCCATAAAAAAGGTAACAGTATTTGCAAATGATCTCCTTTGCTAAAGATAAAATTGAGAATACATTTTCAAGTGTTGTAGTATGCCTAACAATTGCTTCTTTGATGATTAGTTGCAGTACCCAGTGCCATATCTGGGCACAGTGCTAACACTCAGTCTAGCAAGCTTTGTGTAAAAGGTTTGAAAATGCCTTTCTAATATATATTAGAAATTAATCATCTACAATCCTCCTCTCAATACTTGTCAAACCGTTCACTGTAGAATGTCAGAGTAAATTCAAAGTTGGAATGGATCAGGGCATGCAGAGATGGAAACACAGTGGTGGTAGGAGTTAATAAGACATTCCGCTATTGTCTTCCCATATTTATCATAACTAATCTGACTCTAATCTGGACCAGTCAATTACTATTCACAACTAGGCTACCAGGTAATATAGAGTCTGGCAATGTCACTCAACTGCCAAGTTTGGTACATTGTAGTATCTTTGCCTGGACCCTTACTTTTACATACTACCGCACAAAATGGAAATCAGTGTTGCAATTTGTTAAAGGATCAATTTTTACAAAGAGTGCAATAAAACTAAAGGACCCTCTGGAGGACATTAATTTTCACTGTGTCAATTCTGCCCTACCTAGACCGATGGAGGAAAGGCAACCTTGCCAAATCACTGGAGATAGTTGTTATGAGAGAGGAGTAGTTAGCTTTAACCAACTCTTTCACATGAGGTATAATTCTAACTCCTAAATATTCTATGAGTGAAGGGCCATTGGAAATCAAGGGCTCCTTCACTTGTGATATAGCTAGTTCCAATAGCATTATATTTCATATTTTAGATTAGCCAATGTTGATTTTACGACTCACTAGTTGTTGGAAGTCCTGAAGCTGAGTGATCAAGAATGGCAAGGAGGTCTTCTCTGCTGAGGGAAGGAATAGGGCCACAAAATTTTAGAAGGGCTCATCGATTAGTGTGTATTGAGGCTTGTAAACTGACGCAAGACTCACCTTCCACAGAAGACAGTTATCCATTGTAGTGCCAGAAGATTCTAAACTGCAGAGCGTGACTCTTCTGCTTCTCCATCATTGTGAAATGGGGGTGACAACTTGCCCCTCTTCTCTCAATAATCTGCAATAGAAATACATTGATCTCATACTTGCCCAGGCCTAACTAATACTTTGTCTGTTATCCATCCATATACCTGACCTCTTTGTCCCAATGCCAGATGCCCACTTCATTGTAAATGACCAATTCCTCCTGGCAGTCCCAATGTTTATAACTTGACTCCAGCTGAAGACTATGGTACCTTCCTCACTATCATCTTAGGTCCAGATTTCTAGATTTATAGGACTCCCTCTACTGAAAAATAAAATACTTTGTTATCCTAATGAAAACTTCCTCCCTGAAGTGGCTTACACCATATGCATTGCATTAGCAATCCTCTAATCCTTCCAGCTCACTTCTGACCCCATTCTGCACTCAGGGAGGCCACTTGTACCCGCAGTATCCCCTTAGTCCTGCAACTAGGCTTGTCCCTATTTTTGTTCAGGATCTTCACTCACAAAATAAATTCTTAGTTATGCTATCCTGCACTAGAGCATTGCTAAATCAAAGCAGCCATCCGTTGTGTGTAGGCTACAATAAGACGGGTTAAATTACTATAAAATATCCATCTCTAAAAATGTCTTAAATACCTACAAACACAGAAAAATTACTCCCTGAAACTCTTATCTCCAACCACTGCTTCTGCTGATATAAATGATGCCTGAAAAGTGATATGATCTTCACTCAGAATTTTCTTTTTGAAAATAAAAAGAATCGTTGGAAGATTGCAGTATGACTCTGTCACGTTGGCGACTGTTTCCCACCAATGCTAGAAATGTCGGCAGAGCAAATGGACAAATTTGGTATGCAGCATCTCCGTCAGGGTGATGAAGTACTTTACTCCATTGCCCTGGTGGACAGCAGGCTGCCCACCAAGTAATAAATTAGGACATAAATATATTTTCCAGAAAAGGTACATATAAATTTGGAATAAAGGGACGCAAGTCTAAGTAGGAAGGAGGCAACTGTAGGGGTCAGCAGGGATTAATTTCTTAAAATACATGGGGACAAAATCCTCCTTAAAAGGGACAAAAAAAAAGATTCTTCAATAATGTTTTTCTCCAGGATGGTTTCACCCTCTAATTGAAAACTATCCTTAAAGAAAAATCAGTCAACACGGGTTCAGTGAAACCAGATTTGTCAGAGCCATTTTCTTTGTTTGTGTTTCATGTAAACACATACAACTGCTTTAATCACATTACTCCACTACTCAGCACTCTCAACTGGCTATTGATTGAAGCCCGGTGCATCCTTAAGGAAGCCTGCACCACTCATGAAACTTTGCACTGTGGCACCACAAGATACCTGGCTCAAAATCTCAGTTTATATTGCTGTAGCTTCTCCCTGTACAGCACAGTCTGAAGTCTCCAAGGTTCAAAAAACAAACAAAAAAACTGTCCTTCTCCTGAAATACACCCAGAATATGGAAGTCAGTACCTTCAGATATAAGCACAAACTTCTCTATCGAACACTCACGAAGAATTTACAATCCCCACTGACTGAGACATAATTAATGAATATCTCTATATTGTGTGCACCGTAAATAGACTCTGATTTATTCACCCCTTACATTGTGAAGAACTTGTTAATTATTCTTTCTGCATGTGTGCTTTGTAAACAGATGCCAATTGTTCTTCCTCCACCAACCCCACTCAACAGTTATCCTTGGATCCACGCTGTCTCTCTTGCATCCTGGATACCATCTTAATTCATCATTTATTGTAAACCTCTTATTCATGTTGCACAGTGCTCTGACACCTCCAGTTCTTGTAAGCAGGTTTTAAAACAACAGTTATGAAATGCTAAGCTCCAATATGGCATCATTCACGAATAATATTTGTTTATATAAGTCCAACTATAAGGTCAAATCTTAAATTTTTTCAGAATATCTGATGTGACAGGATTAGGGACAACATACAGCCCTACCCGGTCCCTGTACATATATGTAGTAGTTCTGATGTTTTGCCATTTAACAGTATTCACACTGTGGCGGTATAATAGCCATGACCAGCCTAAGAAAATTGGGACAACTTCCATTTCCCTGGACCAGCTCAATGAACAACTAGTCCACCAATTCAAAGGCTTTCTTGGGAGCAAGAGAGTAAGAAAAGTACATGTTTCTAAAAGTAACTTCACCATTACATTGAATTCCAATAAATATTTAATATTAAAAACAGTGTTTGAATCATTTCTGTAGCTTATCCTGAGCCAAGGTTAACACTAATAGTAATTTAATTGCACTTACGTTTTGCTCGTCGGATCAGCTACAGCCCTGCAAGGTGAAAATAGTTTCTGTGGCTAGTCATGATGTGTCAGGGCAGCATGCACTACATAAATGCATTTAAAAATACATTAAAATCCAATGCAGTGCAATAAAATAGTTGAACTTTATACCTGTTCCTTTTTTAAATACTAGACAACCTACCTTGTGGGCTTCCTTGCCTATTTAGCTGTGCCTTATTTATTATTTTAAAGTAGGGTTCCTTCCTGTCAAAAATGGGTTATTTCAAAAGGGGTGTGTACAGGTTTAAAAGCTGCAATAGGCAGGCTACACATGTAAGCCTAAAACCATGCTTTTTACTGTCAGCTTAGAGGATGTCACAATATGTTCTGCAGTCTGCAGGTATCCTATAGCTTTGCAAGCCATTTGTGTATTTTCCTATTTTACCTATTTTAGGAATAAGAAATCACACACTGGGGGGGGGGGGGAGGCGGAATAATCGCAGTACCCCAGTGTGGAGAATTTAAAAAAAACAGTAATACCAGCCAGCAAACAATGAGAGTAACCACACAAATAGGGGCATTTTCGACTAATCCCACTACTGATAGTGTGCCCTCATCTCATGGCACATGAGGTTGAGAAGATGGTAAAGGAGAAATCATTCAGAATGTCTTATGAAAATTGTTTTTGCTAGGAATGACGAAAGAAGTGTTCTAAAAGAAACTAAATGAAACATACAAGGCAGCCTTGTTGAAAGTCCATGTTTTCATCAATTGGTCAAAGACTGATGCAAACATAAGACTGTGAATTAAATGTCTAAAGGTATTTTATGAAACCAAATCGGCCATGTAACAAAGTATCAATAATTTGAGACACTGGCACAAGTGCACCAACCTAGAAGCAATCTCCCCTGCATCGATACATCATAGTGCTCTTCATGCAGAGCGAGCATGTGAAGCAAAGTACTCTTCAGACCCCGTGTATGTGCAACACTGTGTTCATGGGAGTGGATGATTTCACACCCCAGGATGATCACCCCAAGCATAGTGCCTAGTTGTTTTGTGTAGGCAATAAACAAACAAAACAATCAGAATGTCTCCCAGCTGCCATGTCTCAAGTGTGGCAGCTCCATGGGGACAGTCTTGGACTCCCAGTTCAGGGTATAGGTGTTTAACATGAGAGTGACAAGGCAGACTCTGCTTATTGTTAGCTCTCCATGCGTTCTATCCCTCATCAGTCTTTGCTCCGCTACATGAATAAGTGATTCAACCAAAGTCAGGTAAGAACACCCCTCTTATCATCATGCACAACATCAAAACACTGGCTTCATAAGCTACATTACAAATCTGCACTATGGTATAGAGAGCTACCTTTCTACTAATGCACTTCAGCGCCTTAACTGGGACATGAATTGACACATGAATGTAACTCCAATACAGTCAATGCCTAATGTGCCAGTAGCAGCAGGACCTGTGTGATGCACTGGGATTCACTTCACCCATTGCTGCCAAGTCTGTCACTAAGATAGGTGTCTGAGGATGGCCATGCCTCCATGGTGGTGATTGACTACTACCAGAGCTGTATATGTGCTGTGTAAGTGGTAATTGGATGATGCATGAAAGAGAAGAACCAAGGTAGTGGCAACATCTTTACAGGGAGTAAAAAGTATATTGTGTTATAATAATCAAGTTTATTGTATTAATCACATAGTTTACAATAAAAGTGCATTTCACGTTCATCATAAATATAGGAAAGAAAAATAATTAAAATGTAATGAATGATTCATATGTATAAAAATATGGTTAAAATTAGCTACGCACAAGACCATAACATTTTATAGGCATGGTCTAAAAACGTGAGGAATTTTAAACAAAACAATTGAGTGTATAACGGTGTCTAACAGCCGCAGTGGTACATCTTTTTTTTGCATCTTTGAAAATCGGACGTAAGTACAGTTTTCTTACAAACATTTTGGGCAGGTACATAGTATATGTGTAAGAGTTTCCTTTTTATATCCACAGAGTCTTTAAAGACTCAATTCTAAGGTCCCTCAAAGTCATACATTGCATTTTAAACTGACCCGACAGAGTTGACCTGATATAATCTTGATATAGAGAAGTAAAAGGTTTCTAAAAATCGATCCATATATTTGTTTCTCTTTAGCATTACAAGGACGTTCTCCATGTCCGCTAGGTATATATAGCCCTTTGCAAAATCCATTTGCAAGTGACACAATTTAACTTCGCTAATGACTCCAAGTCAGGTAAATTGTAAATTTCTAAGACCTTGCTTAATGATGTGAGGTTTAGTTCCAAATCCTTGTAAAATGCTTTTTTTAAGTTCCGAGTAAATTAAGGATTTTAAAGTGGTGGGGGATTCTGCCCCTGCACAATCACATAGATAGTTCAGAAAGGCACCATAATGAAGTGATGTTAGAAATGTTAGGTTCGACTCTAACCTAGTAGCAAATTAAGTGGTGGCTATACAAAGATGCAAAAGGTTTTCGTAAACACTATGGCGGTCATTCTGACCCTGGCGGTCAAAGACCGCCAGGGCGGAGGACCGCGGGAGCACCGCCGACAGGCCGGCGGTGCTCCAATGGGGATTCCGACCGCGGCGGTAAAGCCGCGGTCGGACCGGCAACACTGGCGGTCTCCCGCCAGTGTACCGCCGCCCCATTGAATCCTCCAAGGCGGCGCAGCTTGCTGCGCCGCCGAGGGGATTCCGACCCCCCCTACCGCCACCAGATCCCGGCGGTCCGACCGCCGGGAACCGGATGGCGGTAGGGGGGGTCGCGGGGCCCCTGGGGGCCCCTGCAGTGCCCATGCCACTGGCATGGGCATTGCAGGGGCCCCCGTAAGAGGGCCCCTACAAGTATTTCACTGTCTGCTTGGCAGACAGTGAAATACGCGACGGGTGCAACTGCACCCGTCGCACAGCTTCCACTCCGCCGGCTCGATTCCGAGCCGGCTTCATCGTGGAAGCCTCTTTCCCGCTGGGCTGGCGGGCGGCCTGAAGGCGGCCGCCCGCCAGCCCAGCGGGAATGTCAGAATTACCGCCGCGGTCTTTCGACCGCGGAACGGTAACCTGACGGCGGGACTTTGGCGGGCGGCCTCCGCCACCCGCCAAGGTCAGAATGAGGGCCTATATATAGGTTTTGTCAAGAATAAGTATGGCCTTACTATTTAAGACGGGGATGCGTAGAGTAAAAACCGGATTAAGTTCCCTACCTAATGCTCTTAGTAATTGTTTAACTTCTCTACCTCCAAATAGCTTGGAGACTATCATTATATAATGATCATGTTAGATTTAACCTTCCTGGTTGACAGATGGTTCATCCATGATAACGTTTTGTCAATCCTAACTCCAAGACATTCATAATGGTTGATTGTTTCAATTAGGGTATCTCCTAGGACCCAGTGAGCAGTCTTTATTTTCTTCCCTAATATCAGGATCTTGGTTTTCGATTAATTAACAGTTAAACCATTCTCTGAATTGAAGTAATTTAACCAGTATAATAGATATTGCTTCCTTTTAGGAGTTTGTGGCTGTATCACCAGATCTTCAGCATGGGCACAGTGAGTCAAACCTTCCTTTCCTAACATAGGTGGTACTCAGTGTTCTGGTTTAATAAACTCAGACAAGTCACAATATATAAAGAAAAAAATAAAGGACCCAGGATGCAACCTTGTTTCAGGCCGTTCTCTGTATAACATTTATATGACAGAACATTGTTATTGGAGAGCCTTACTTTTGACCAAATGTCTGTGTGTAATTCAGTGAGTAAGTAGAGCTTAGTCCACTGTTTTAGATGGTTTACCATATCAAAAGCAGTGGAATAGTCCTCGTTGCAGGCATCCTGAGCTGTTTTATTTTTTAGAGATTCTTTCACAAGTAGAGTCAGTGCCATATAATTTTCAATGGTAGAGCAGCCTGGACGGAATCCTGTGTGAGCCAGAGGTATTAAGCATAGTTTTGTTTTCCAATGTGCCTGAGTGTTTAGTAAATGTTTACCAAAGAGTTTACCTCCGAAATCGAGAAGGGCAATTAAGGGATAACTTGCTGGATCTTGTTTAGTGTCCCTTTTATAAATTGGATGAGCGACTACACCTTTCCATGTTGCAGGAACCACCCCAGTCGAGGTTACATTTAGGAATAGATGATCTAAGAGTGAGATCAAACATGGCATGTGTAGTTTATCCAAATCAATAGGAATGACGTTTAGTAACACTAAGGCCCGAAGGACATTAATTTCAGGCATACGGTGGAGCCTGGAGGTTGGTGGTGAAGACATGCAGCATGTATGCAGGCAGTGACAACTGGTGCTCGAGACTATGAGATTTTTCCTTAAAGGTGGGAGGTTGAGGCTTGGATGAGGCTCTTATGAGGTCCAGTGGAGGCACGATGGGCAAGGTGTACCAGGCCAGGAACCTTCCAGGCCCTTCATGGTGTCATAGTCTGCGACCACACTCTGAGTGAAGAGTGCACATGGCTTGGCTAGTTGATGTTATGCTTTGCACAATGGGAGTTGTGCTGTTTTTCTGAGCAAAGGATAGATACAGCCTGCACCCAGCTGCATGACACCATAAGCAAGATATCGGGTGTGGCAGGCCACTTCAGGCTTAGATTAGGTTCATCGTGGACACAGCAAAGACTACTGTGGATTTAGAGCTGAAGGACAGTCGAGTGCAAGGAGAGCAGTCAGAGACCATGCAGTCTAGTGTCATCCAAGAAAGGCTGTCTGTTAAACATGTAGTTGAGCAGGAAGTATGATTGCAGTACCCCATCTTCCAAATATGAGTCTGTTATTGCTGAGTTACGGAGTGTCAGTGACTGTATTCTTTCCATCCTCTCTGTACTGAGCCCCAGCGGCAAAGAACAGGGTAGGAGAGTGTGGGTGCACACCATGAGCAGTCACTACAAGGCACTTATTGCATATACCAATGTACACCTGGCATCTCTGGTGTGGTTTCCCCTGTCTCTTTGCCACTGTCTCCTGTATTTTTGACTGTGTGCTGGATTTTGTTTTTGCTGGTTATGGTACACTGGGCACTCTTCCACTGCTGATCAGTGCTAAAGTGAAAGTGTCCCCTATGTAAATTGTGATTATAATTGGTTATCCATGATTGGGATATTTGATTTACTAGTAAGTTCCTAGTATAGTGTGCCATGCGTGCCCAGTGCCTGTAAATCAAATGCTACTAGTGGGCCTGCAGCACTGATTGTGCCAACCAGATGAGTAGCCTTGTAATCATGTCTCAGACCTGCCATTGCAGTGCTGTGTGTGCAGTTTTAAACTGCCATGTCGTCCTGGCAAGGCACCCCTAAGGTAGGCCCAAGGTTGCCCCATGGGCAGGGTGCAGTGTATTTAAAAGGTGGGATCTGTACTGCTGTGTTATACATAACCGTATTGTGAAATTTTCATCTTTGCAAAGCCTGTTTCTCACATAGGTTAACATGGGGATTACCTTGAAATATCTTTTAAGTTTAATTTCCTGTTGGGAGCAGATAAAGATGTGGAGCTTGGGGTCTCTGAACTCACAATTTAAAAATACATCTTTGGGTGAAGTTGTTTTTAGATTGTAACTTTGAAAATGCAATTTTTAGACAGTGGGCGTTTTCTTGCTTAACCATTCTGTGCCTCTGCCCATCTGCTGGAATACACATCTGGGTCAGGATGACAGTTTGTGAATTCACTCTAGACAGTAACACAAAGAGAGCTGAGTGTGCCCTGCATATCCTGATGGGTCTTCCTGGGTTAGAGTGGCGGGAGGAGCTGACTCTTGTACCTGAATAGTGCTGTGTCTGTCCTTACACAATGCAGTCTCCAACCCCCTAGTGTGTGTCTGGACCAGGGCAGAAAAGGCAGGATCCTATGCCCTACAAAAACTTTCCTTTGAAGTTTGCCTACTTTAAAGGCAGAAATGAGTACAAGTATTGGACTGCTGACCCCACAACTTTACAACACTTCTGAATCTAAAGGAGACTCTCCCAAGGAGAAGAGCTGAAGAGCTATGAGGAAGAGCAGTACTGCCCCTTTGCTGTGTGTGCTTTGCTGGGTTGGCCTGCAGTTGCTGCTCCTGCTTTGGAGAGGACAAAGAATATACTTTGCTGTATTCCCTGCTCATGAAGTTTCTCCAAGGTTTTCGACTGAGCTGCCACCTGTTAAGAGTCTCTGGGAAATCAAAAACTTCACCTGCCAGCCTCTGGGTTCTCTTGCTGAGGACCCTGACTTGCCAGGTGGTGCTCACTCCTGTCTCTAGACCCTTGGGAATGAAAGCTGGCCTTTAAAAGAAAAAAAACAAGCACTTCGACTCCAGACAACTCCAGAACCGGTGCTGCTGCCTAACTCCGCACCGCTGCCTGCACCTGAAGCCGTGGTCCCTGCTGAAGTGCAATGCAACATTGTGAGTCCTGAGTGCTGTGTCACCGACATCTGTAGCACCTGACTGCGCCGCAGCGCCTATAGCCCAGTGTTGTGACTGTGACACTACGAAGTTGCCTCATCGCGTCTTGCCCTACTGGACTCATCAACCCCTCCTGCTCATAAGGAACCAACGCCTCACTTCCCCTTCCTCACACTAAGGAACCGACACCTCCCCTGCACAGTAGCAGTAGGGAACTAATGGCTTTCCGGCTCCAGCGACACCTCACCTCCCTGACTCCGTGCAACATCTTTGTTTGCTCGTTTCTAAGGAACTGTACCGGGGGTCCGTGCAACTCCATGACTGGTGCCACACTCCCTCACTAGTGGCATCAGGCCTCTGGGAAGGACTCCGTCAACTACATCGTAATAGCCCCCAAATGGAGCCATTGTGTTTCCAAGCGCTTTATTAGGATTTAACCTTTAACAATTCATATCTTTGCTTGTGTATGTTGGAGTTTTGTTGTTTTGGTCTTGTTTTACTTAGATAAATATTGGCTATTTTTCTAAACTGGTGTGGTGTCCATTTGTAGTGTTTTCACTGTGTTACTGTGTGTGTGGGTACAAATACTTAATACATTGCCTCTGATATATGCTTGACTGCTTGTGCCAAGCTACCAAGGGGTTGAGCAGGGGTTATCTTAGGAGTGTGACTCCCTTACATGAGACTAGAGTGAGGGTGCCTACTTGTAAAAGGTGTAAACTGACTGCCAACTAGAGACCCCATTTCTAACATAACACAAGTGATATGGAAAGCTGAATGCAGCAGTTCAGTTGTTGTCGTTAACATGTCTGACGTCTGGTGACAAGAGTAAGGGAATGCACACTTGGTGCAAACCCTGCTGCCTTGCCTCTTTACATCTAGCTAGGAATCCAAGACATTATTAATGAAAGTTTCTTCTGACGCTAGTTCCTTCCAAGAGTTTCCTGCACATGCTTCCAAAGGAGTAGCCAGAAACTTTGAGGGGCATATTTATAGTGCCCTAGCAAAACAACATAATTGTTTTTGACGTTAATGTGACCCAACAAGGCCGAAATCCCCGCGCTTTATTTACAGTGTGGCGCAACCCTTTGCGCTACAATATGCCTGTGCCAAGCATAATGTATGGAAAAGGAGCGTTCCCCCGTTAGGGGAACTGGAAAAATGGTGTAAGGAAATCTCTGAGATTTCCTTACACCATTTTTTGCAGCACTTTTAGAATGGGGCCCAATAATGTGACGCTACTCCTGCAGAGTACATCAATAGCGTCATGAAAAATGACGCTATTGCCCCCTACCCTGCTCCCTGGTTCGCCGTATTTTAAATACGGTGCACACATGGTGTGGGCAGGGGGGTGCTAAAGGGCGTAGGGAAAGTGGCGCTGCACTCGGTGCAGCGACACTTTCCATAAATCTGCCCCTAAATACCTTCCTTCCTATTTTTTCATCATCTGTGTTTATTGGTTTTAGTGATATACATAGGCCACAGCATAATGAACATTTTCTAAATAATCATGGCTGTCAGCCAACGAAAATAACCCATCCGTCCTCCATACAAAACTCAACACAAAGGAGGAGGCAAATACAGTAACATCGAACGGAAGCATAGAAAGGAGTTGATTTCACATAACTGGATAAATGACATCATGAAAAGGCTACCGATCAGACGGGCCTATAGCGCACATTGGCTATGAAATTAACTTCATGCCATCAGTCTAGTTGCGGAAGTAGTCCATGCTCCTCCTTCCCATTTTATGAAAAATATTCAGGATTCCACAAAACTAGATAGCAAATCGACCAAGTGCAGCAAAGTTTACTGGGTTTTGAGTTAAGGATGTTTGTACCTGTAGACATTAAAACAATGGTATTCCTTAAAGCACATTATTTAAAATTTCATTAGAAACGTTACAAGTTCGCAGACAATATTGATTGGACAGCAATGAAATGAAAGTCTACTGAGATTGGCTTTATCAAGAGGTGTGAGGTGGGTATGCTTCCGTAGAGACGTTTTTGAGAAAAATGGGATATATTTGTTAACGTTAGAGCCACAATTTCAAATACACTGCCTGATTAGAACCATGTAATTTATCTGTAATACGGAAGGGGCACTAGGAAAATATTGCAACACTTTTTATGGGATGCCAGGCAAGTGTAAACCTCCCCAGTAGTGAGGGAGGCTCCATCCTTTAAACAAAAGTAAAAAAATACATACAAACAAAGCCTTTTCCAGTACACTTCATCTAAGCGTTGATTCAAAAGTAATTTATTCAGAGTCAATTTGACATTTTCAAGATGTAGATTCCGCTTTTATTCTGTTGTTCCTTTCTCCTCCTTTCAGTTTTCCATATTGAACTTTCTAACCTGATTTTTAGTCATATGTCATGACATGACACTGGGAGTGTGGGGAAATCATAACATAAAAACGTTATGCTCCCAGATAAATTAAGAGTTGAGGCCCAAAGCAGCAAGATCATTTAATTACAAAGAAAACACATCAATAATAAGCTTCTCCAAATGACTATGAGCGGGGTCAAATATTGACTTTGAATATATGATGGAAGTGCATTAATTTTGTACCAAACTTCAGAGTCACATTTTCTGATAAAACACATGTATTGTCCCCAAATTCCAGCTTTTTATTTTAGGTAAATACATTTCAGTCAACCACGCACATGCATGGCACTTTCTCAAAATAACTTTCTGTCAGTAAAATACTAGCTTTTCATTTTCAGAAAAAAAAGGAAGTCCCCATATTCTAGCATGCCATTTTTAGGTTTCACCTGCACAGCATATGCGTTTCACAGCACTTGCTGCACCTACTTAGGTGAAAGACTTTTGATTACATTTTCAGTACAAAACGAAGTGACTGCATTTACCATGATGCATTGGGGCTAACCTTTTGCTTGAGTGTGAGGCAGTGTGCTCCCTTTTTTCTTTTTGTCCAATGACTGCTCCCTTGAGCTAACGAGCTGACGAGCTCTGGAGAGGCACCTGTGCGCCAGTGAGTGGTACATAAACCCGAGAAGACTTTTGGCGGCATTTCAAGCAACCCCACAGACTTGGCTGCTCTCTGCTGATGACGGGCTAAACCTAATTTTCACAGCACTTGCTGCACCTACTTAGGTGAAAGACTTTTGATTACATTTTCAGTACAAAACGAAGTGACTGCATTTACCATGATGCATTGGGGCTAACCTTTTGCTTGAGTGTGAGGCAGTGTGCTCCCTTTTTTCTTTTTGGCGTTTGAAAGGGGTATTGTTACAAAAATGGCTTGGAGCCCGCCCCTTGCTTACCATTTGTTGGCTTCATTGCAGTGCTGCCATCTAATTGGCCAGTCTGTGCTAGACATCACTCCCTTTTCTATCTGTAAAACAAGGACCAAGCACAGATTGATTCAACTTAATTAGTGTCCTCCGTTGCTTGTGCTGTGATTCAGATACTATTTCCTTCACTGCTGCCACCTGGTTCAATCTCCTTTATCACCAAATGGAACAATATATGTTGCTCTCTCGCCCCTTAGTCTCTCCCAGTCTAAACACATTTACTTGCAAACAAATCAGTTCCACCAGAAGCATTGTAAATACTAACACACTCCTGCATGGGATTAAAGGCATCAGATGGTTACATAGATCATGGGTTGAGATAATTGGTAACCTATTATACTGTATTATAATTGCATTAATTCAGCATTTACTAACCATGACCAGGTTTTGAAGTGCTTTTGGGCAAGTCAGTGGCAACTCAGGCAGCCTTCAATACTGTATAATGCCACTCCACTCCACACCACACCAGCCAGTGGAACTCCACTTCTTCCCACTCCACTCATCTCATTTCCACTCCACTCCACTCAACACCACGCAATGCAGTACCACTCTACACCACTCATTTCCACACCACTGCATTCTATGCCACACTACCCCACTCTATGCTACTCCAATATATGCCATCCCACGCTGCTCCATGCCACTCTACTCTTCTCTATACCACTCTTCTTTATTCCACTCCACTCTATGCCACTCTGTCCCACTCTACGTCACTCTAATCCACATCAGTCTACTCCATTCCACCTAAGCCACTTGACTGCACTCCACTCACGCCACTCTAACACCATACTATGCCACTCCACTCCACTGTACACACTCTGCCACTCCACTCTACAACACTGCACTCTATGCCACTCTACTCTGTGCCATTCTTCTCTACACCACTCCACTCTACGCCACTAAACACTACACAACTCCACACCAATCCTCTCCACTCCATTCTATGCCACTATACTATATGCTACTCCATATCACGCCACTCCTCTCTACACCCTTCCACTCCAATCTACGCACTCTATGCCACACTAATCTGAACCACTCCACTCTATGGCACTCCATTCTATGCCACTGCTCTCTTTTCCACTCCATGCCAATCTAATCCACTCCATGCCACTCAATTCTACTGTATGCCACTGTAGTCTACGCCACTACACTCAGCACCACTGTACACCACTCTACTCCATGCCACACTAGTCTATACCACTGGATTCCACTGTATCCCACTCCATGCTACTATACTCCAATCTAGGCCATTGTACTCCTCTCGAGGCCACTCTGCACCACACCATGTCTCTTAAACCACTTTATGCCACTCCACCATCCTCATCTTCACTCTACACCATTCCACTCTGCTTTATGCCACTCCATATGCTACTCTATGCCACATCACTGTACACCACTCTACTCTATACCACTCCTTTCCACTTTTTGCCACTCTATTCTTTGCCACTTTACTCCACTCTACAGCACTCTACTTTATGCCACTCCACTCTACACTATGCCACTCCACTCTATGCCACTGTACTCTATGCCATTCAAATCCATTCTACTCCACTCTATGCCACTCCATGCCACGGTACTTCATGCCGCTACACTCCACTCCACTCTAAGCCACTCTATTCTATGTCACTCTATGCCACTCCACTCAACTCAACAAACTCTACACTATATCATTCTACTCTATGCCACTTCACTCCACTCTATGCCACCCCACTCTATGCCACTTTCCTCTACTCTATTTTACTGTACTCTATGCCACTCCACTCTATCTCACTCTACTCCACTCTCTCACTCTACTCTACTCTACTTTACTCTACTCTCTGTCACACCACATCACTCTACTCTACTTCACTGTACTCTGCACTGCTCCACTAAAAGTCACTCCACTCTGCTACACTCCACTGCACTCTATGCTACTCCACTCTTTGCCACTCCATTCTACTCTGACACTCTACATCACTGTACTCTGTCACTCTTCTCTATGCTACTTCATTCTACTCTATGTAACTCTACTGTATGTCATTCTCTTCCGCTCCAGTCTATGCAACTGTACGTCACTCTACTCTGTCCCACTCTGCTCTATGCTACAACATTCTACTTTATGCCACTCTGCTCATTGCCACTCTTCTCAACTCCACACAATGCCACGCCACTGTACTCTACACCACACCACTCTACTTTACACCACTCTATGCCATTCCATTCTACATGATTCTACACCAGGCCGCTCTATACTACTGCACTCTATGCCACTCCACTGTACACTACTCTACTCTATACCACTTTACTCTGCCACTATACTCTGCACCACTCTCCTCTATGCAACTTCACTCTGTGCCACTCCACACCACAATAGTCTATGCCACATCACTATACACTTGTCCAGCCCACTTTACTCTGCTCTATTGACTGCATTCTACACCACTCCTCTCTACACCACTCTGTTCTATGCCACTTTTGCAGCTGTACTCTACACTACTTAAGCCATTCCACTCCACCCCACTCCACTCTATGCTACTCCAATTTATGCCACTCTACTCTGCATACTCTACACCACTCTATTCTACACCACTGCAGTCCACTCTACGCCTCTCCATTCTACATCACTCCACGCCACTCTACTCTATGCCACTCTACTGTACGCCACTCTCTCCATTAAATGCCATTCTATGTCGCTGTTTTCTACATCACTTTACTCAATGTCACTCCACTTTATGCCACTCGACTCTACTATTTGCCAATCCACTCTACCCTATACCAATCTACTCTACACTATTGCACTGTACTCCACTCCACTCCACTCCACTCTACTCTACTCTATTCTAGTGCACTCCAGGCCACTCTACACTATTCCACTTCACTCCAGACCACTCTGCGCAATCCACTCTGTACCACTCAGCTCCACTCTCCTCTAAGCAAGTTTCCTCTACACCAATCTTCTCTACACCATTGTACTCTAAGGCAATCTACACCACTAACATTGCTAACAGACATTGTTAAAGTCAATAGCTCTTGTTTAGGTGAATCCTATTGGATTTGACAATGCTTGTTATGAGTTGCTTACCTGTACTACTGCCCCACAAGGACAAAGGCTGCCAAGTGAGCCCATGTACTCCAAGGACACAAGAGGAATGAATCATTTATAAAATAGAGTGTGCATGTTCATGCTGTGATCAATGCAGAAACTTGCATGTTGATCCCTCTTTCAGAGGGTATCCAATTGAGACCTCCCCCAAGAATACTGCAGTCCAATGTTATTGATGACTCCAGTATCGGTGACCCCTGGTGCAGTATTACCACAATTAAAGTTTTCTTTTCACTCTTTTCTGCTTCTTTAATTTTCAGTCTCCTGCTCTTACCTTCTTTCTTTCATTTTACTTTATTTCTTCTTCCCTTCTCTCTTTGTTTCTAGACAATCTTTGTTTTTATCTACTCCTCTTTTTTCTTTTCTCTATTTTCTTTTGCTTTTTCTTCCCCTGTCTTGCTTTCATCCCCTTTTTTCCCCTTTTTTCTTTATCCTCCCTTCATTCTCATATTCTTTGCTCTCTTCCTCACTTTCATTTTTCTTTGTCATACCTATCTCTTTTTTATTCTTTTGTTCCCTTTCTTTCCTGTTACTGCTTTATTTGCTTCCTTTTCCTCCCTTTTTTAAACTCCATCTTCCTTCAGTGCTCTTTTCCTTCTCGTCTCCTTTTTCATTCTGCTTTCTTTTTTCTTTACTCCTTTCGTACTTCATTTTTTCTACTTTTTTCTCTTTTTCACCTTCCTTTCATTCTCTTCCCTTCTTCCTTCCTTTTTTAAACTATGTTTTCAGTATTTTTCCTTTATTTTCCTTCCCTTTATTCACCCTGCTCTACTTTTTCTCCTTTTCCCTTTACGGTTGTTCACTTTTACTTGCTTCCTTTATTTTTCCCTTTCCTTCCTTCTGTCATCCCTTTTATCATTGCCTTAATTTCTTCCTTCATCATTTTCTTGTCTTTTAATTTTTATTCTTCCCTTCTTTTGCACTTTTCCTTACCTTTTGCCTCCATTCATTCCTCCTTTCCTTTCTTCATCCTTCCCTCCACCTTCTCACAGCCTCTCCCCTTCTGCCTTCCTTTCTTCCTATTACTGCTCTATATCCTCTTTCAAGCCTTCTTTACTTTTTTCCTGTATTTCTTCATTTCTTAAGTGCTGCCTTTATTCATTTTTCCATTGTATTTCTTTCCTTTTGTTGTTTTTTCTCTTCTTCCTGTTTCTTCTCCCGTTCCCTTTCCTGTTTTCTTTCCTTGCCATCTTTTTCTCCCTTCTGTACTTTTTGCCATATATCCTTTCCCACACCTCCCTCTATTTACCTTTCATTTTATTCCTTCCTATTTTCATAGCTTTATTTCCCTTCTCTGTGTCACCAAATGATATCTCCTTTGAAACATAATGTTCTCACTTCTCAACTTTGCCATGCTATTACATTGTTATTTATAAGCATAACTGATAAAAGTGCAGAGAGCGCACATGGAAAATCTGAAGATTTAACTTCATTTAGACCTGTGAGTGGTCCACAAGAAATCCACTTCCTCTTTACTCAAGCTGCAGGTAATAGGACAGAATTTCAACAATGCCACTGCATGCTATCCTACTACGGACCTGATGATCACTTCTTCATAAAGGTCAATCAATCAACTTGGATTTGTAAAGTGCGGCTAATCACCCAAAAGGGTATCCAGGTGCTAGGTTCTTGCTGGGATTAACCCAAAAGCTAGATCGTGAGTCCCTTTCTGAATTCCAGGAGAGAGGATGATGTTCAGAGTTGAAGGTCACTCCAGGACTTGGTGGCAAGTTGGGACAAGGATCACCACTGTAGCGTTGGTGGGTGCGGGGAGTGTGTGCAAGGGCCAGGGAGGTGGAGCACAGGTGTCTGGTGGATTGGTGGAAGTTCAGGCAGTGGTTAATATATGCTGGTCCTTGGTCACTGATGGCCTTGTAGGCATGTGTCAGCATCTTGAATTGCCACCTTTTCTGGATTGTGAGCCAGTGGAGGTTCCTGAGGTAAGGGGTGATGTGAGTCCATTTGGGGAGGTCAAGTATGAGTCTGGCAGCTAAGTGCTCAATCGTCTCTTCAGGAGTTGGGTGGTGATTCCAGCATAGAGTGTGTTGCCGTAGTCCAAACAGCTGGTGACCAGGGCTTGAGTGACAGGTTTTCTGGTGCTGAAAGGGAGTCATCTGAAACTTTTTTGAAGCATGAGGAGGGTGTTGAAACAGGCAGAGGAGAGTGCGTTGATCTGGCATTTCATGATGAGTTTGCGGTCCAGGATGATGCCAAGGTTGTGGGCATGGTCTGTCGGTGTGGGTGTGAGTCCAAGTTCATAGAGCCACCAGGTGTTGGTCCAAGGGAGGTGTTGTTGCCAATAATAAGCACGTCTGTCTTGCCCTTGTTGAGCTCAGGCAGTTGGTCTTCATCCAATCAGCAACACTCATCATGCAATTGTGGAAGTTAGTCCTAGTGGTGGAGGGGTCTTCAGAGAGTGAGAGGATGAGCTGGGTATAGTCTGCGGTGGATATGATGTTGCGGCCATGTCTTCTGATTTTGTTGGCCAGGGGTGTCATGAAAGTGTTGAACAGGGTGGGGCTGAAAGGTGAGCCTTGCAGGACGCTGCAGATGGTGCTCTTGGGTTCTGAAGTGAACGGTGTTCGGCGGATTCTCTGGGTGCCTCCTGTGAGGAAGGATGCGATTCATTTGAGGGTGTCTCTCTAGATCCCAATGTAGTGGAGTCTCTTGATGAGTGTGTGGTGGGATACCATGTTGAATGCTGCTAGAGGTCGAGGAGGGTCAGGGCTGCTGTCTCCCCTCTGGTCAAGGAGAGATCCTGTGTCATTGGTGGAAGCGATCAGGGCAGTGTGGTTGGCACGGAATTTGGACTGGGAGGTGTATAGCAGGTTGTTTTTCTCAGGGTGTGTTGTGAGTTGACGGTTGATGCCATTCTCTAGGACTTTGAGGTGACTTCATCCTCACCTCATCACGCTGAGAGTGCTGACACCTTCCTGGTGAGTGACCCTGAGATCATACCTCTCTGCATGTGCTGCCCATGATCGGTCATTAGCCTATGTCCATGTCAATCATCCCCAAGTACAGGACTGATGGTTAGATCACTACCAAGCAGTCTACATTCAATCAGCTTCTTCACTTACTGGACATCTATAATAGGTGCCCCATTGATGTGAGCTATTCTGCTGACAGTGGTATGAGGGACTTTGAAGTGCTCCTCTCCAGAATGTGCATTGGGCCTAATCATTACACCAGCGCCACATGCACATGATCTCTTCTGCTTCACAGCAAGCTCTTATGACCCGCTATCTCGATGTTGAGTATGCTCTACTAACCACCATTTTTTGCACGTTTGCAGCCCCTCCTGTCATCACAAACATGAAGACCCTTCTAGTTTTACTTTTCAAGAGTTTTCCTGCAATTAACCACTGACTGCCTTCCCTGGTCATTGTTAAGGTCTGCATTGACAGCACAACTGTCCCCAATAATGTGAGCATTACTAGAAAGCGCTCTGCTCACATGTTGGGAGTTAAAGTGCATGTTTTGATTGGCCAGAAGTTGTGCACTTCCACAAAAAATGCTGAGCCATCACACAGCTGTGATCATTTTGTATATCCAGCTACCTGAGCTTGAAATGTTAGGGCCACACCCATGACATTGCAATGCTATTATAGTGTCTCAGATAACTAGATAAGTTATGTTATTTTTCTCTGGCAGCAGCACAGATGGGAGGAATTATTAACCTACATGAAAACTTAGGTCTCACTTAACACTGCAACTGTCACCTGACCTTTTACCCTACACCAATATTATTCTACAGTTCTTTGATTCCACACAAATTCATTCTCATGCTACTTTCTTGCAATGCTTCACATTATCATACAACATTTTTTTAAAGTCAGACCTATTGGCATTGCCAATGCATGTTATTATTATTTTCACTGCAGGAGAGGCAGTGAATCTCAAACACCTGCTCAGGCTTTCTGAAAAGCTGCTGGATCAGAAGCTAAACCTGGTAGGCAGTAGGACTAGCACTGCTAATAAGGCAGTAGCCTACCTGCTTAAATCAGCCTGTGTGGCAAGCATGATAGGGGGCTATAACACCCAGAGAAGTAAGGCATTATGAGAAGTTTGTAATAGCCCAGACAGAACTGTACTCGGAAGTAAATCTGGGAGCAAATCTTTCTTTTACAGAAATCCACAGCAGGCAATGGAGGGTAACAATCCAAGGACGAATGCATTCTTACTGGCCTGCCGGTGAGTCCTGAGCAGCTGCACCATCACTAGTCAGTCAGATTGGGGCTTACAGAGACCCATAATCTGATTGGTTAAAGGATGCCAATAACATGTGCTAAACAACAGGAAGTTATTTCACATTTGAATCATGTTTGTTCATTAACATTAGTTTTTCCACGTTTGGGTATGAATCTGTTTTTTTCCAGTCTGCCTGCATTGCTAAATGTGGCACGTTTCTTCTAAAAACAATAGAGAGATAATAATTTCAAATACCTGTAAATTCCATCAAAGAGTAAGAGAGAAAGTGACTTTAGTGAAAAGGAAGGTGTTATTTGTCTGTCATGATAAAGGCTTTATTCAGCAGCGAGTAGCTCACTTTTGTGTCATTGCAGTTTCCTGAAAGTGTCTTTCAAAACCATTAGCTTCTTAGTGTGATTTGTGAGCAGGCTGGTGTTGACAACTAAGCTCACCCGTGGAAAGTGTGATGGAGACAGAGCGACTGACGGGTTTTGATAGGTCCATCAATCTGTGCCCATTATCTGTGTATGCTTAGCAAGTATTCACTGAATAGGGGCGATATGTCTAGCCATCAGCTCTGGGCATGGCTTTCAGGTATTTCTCCCTTCTACAACATAAACATAACACAGCAAGCACATAAAGCAATCAGTTAAAAAGTATTTGACAGCTGTCTAAATCATTTCAGAAAGACTATTATAGCAATGAGGGGGATCATTTTCATGATCCTGACAATATTGTACGCACATTATTTCTCACCCAGCAGCTCTTTGCTGTTCCCGAATAGCAAAACGTAAACAAATGACCAGTACTTTGTTCTATGAAAAGTGGTAACCCTACCTACGAGGTAGGGTATGGGAAGCCATTCATGTCAAAATTACAGCTCCCCATTTTGGACACCTCCTGTAATGCATAGCATGCTACAAAATGAATTTGACACACACCAGAATGAATGTGCTATGTGTCAAAATAATTATGATACCTGGCTGAGTGAATCGGAATTGAACCAAAACAAATATGAAACCTGACAGAGTGAATATGCTACTTAGTGATTAATATGAATAACACACACACCAAATTGAATAAGAAATATACTTAAATATATATAAATCATACTGAAATTAATATGGCCCTCACTGTAAACAATAAAGCAAACACTGAAACGAATACAATATTCACCAAAAAGAAGGGGACATTTCTTGAAATGATTGACTTATGCCAAGAGAAATATGGCATACATTGAAATAATATGGCAGATTGAAAATAATATAAAGTACTTAAATGAATATATTATATTCTGAAGCAAAAACAATGCACATTGAAACTAATACAATGTACACTGAAATGAACATTAAACATGGTGCAATTAATTTGAATTGTGTTGAAATGAATATTACCGAGATGGCAATGAGTATGAGACACTCAGAAATTAATAGGAGATGATTGAAAATTAATATGGCTTGTGTTGAAATTAATGTAATCCCACTGAAATGAAGTTGACATGCCTTCAAATGAGCATGACCACAGCTGAAATTCATATGACATTTGTTAAAATGAATATGGCACGCCTTGAAATTAATATGACACATATTTAAATTAATATGATATATGCTAAAATTGATAAATTGCATCTTAAAATTAATATGACAAGTGTTAATATGAATATGACATCCATTGAAATAAATGTAAACTTGATTGAAAAGAGTATAACACATGTCAAAATGAACATGACATGAGTTGAAATGAATATGATCTTCTTTGAAATTAATTTGACATGTTTTAAAATTAATACGAGTAACGTTAAAATGATCATGACATTCATCACAATGAATATGGCATGCATTGAAAGTGATATGATTTACATTGACATGATTATGATATATGTTACAATGGATATGATTCATATTAAAATGAAGATCTGTTAATATGAATGAAGCATCCATTGAAAGGAATATGACACATGCTAAGATGAATATGTCATGCACTGAAACAAATATGAGCTCCACTGAAATGAATTCAACATGTCTTAAACTGAATATGACCAATGCTGAAATTAAAATGAAACTTGTCAAAAAGAATATGTTATGCTTTAAAATTGGTGTGATACACAGCAAAATAAATACTGTATATATTGAAATTAATATGACCTATGTTGAAATGGATATTACCCATGTTAAAATTATTATGACAGTTGTTAAGGTGAATATGACATCCATTGAAATGAATGACATTCATAGAAAGGAATATGACATGTTAAGATGAATATGAGCCACTTTAAAATGAATATGACACCTGGTGAAATGAATATAGCCCTCATCAAAAGTAATATCACATTCTGTAACATAAATATGACACTTTTTAAAATGAATATGAAACTGTGAGATAAATGTAGCATGCTTTGAAATGAATTAAGCAAATATCAAAACGAACACAAGCCGTGTTTAAATGAATATGGCTTGCTCTTAACTTCTGTTGGTTTGCTTTAAAATTAATATTACATATTGAAATTAATGTTACATATTCTCAAAGGGTCGCATTACGAGTTTGGCGGTTTGTACACCACCATGGCGGCAGCCTGACCGCCATCTGCTTGGCGGTCGGACCACAGTATTATGATGCTGGCAGTCCCATAGGGAAAGACTGCTGCAGTCCCGCCAGCACCACCAGGCAGCGCAGACCACCGCGGTGGCGAGGCAGGCCAAACAGGCAGACGGAGCCAGTTTTTTGGATACAAACATTATGATGTTGCCTACCTCCAGCGTGACCCTGGCAGTCCAACCACCACATCCCAGCAGGTGGAAATGGAAAGAATAAAGGAAGCAACTCACCTGCAGGCAGTGTTACTTGACCTGTGCCACCATGGAGCCCATCACACACACTTCCTGCTGCAGGTGCTGCTCATTGATGGACCCGCACAGCACCCACATTGCAACACAATGGAAGGTCAATGGGATGCTCAATAGGCTAGGAAACAAATATCCAAAGGTCAGAATGCAAACAATACCTGCACAATAGTAATGGTGGCATCAGGAGCATTCATGGACACATTTCACTTTGCACATGCCCCTAAAACAGTATTTGCATAAGGACTGGCCCTTCATGTATCTCAGGGACAAACAATATTCGAGCCAAATGGCATGCCTAGCTGTCAGATGTGTAAGTGCAAGTCAAGAAAGCACATACAACGGCAACAGCATGGTCCAGACATCTAGATGATGTAGCTGTAAGGTACACACATCAAAATGGACACATGGTCAGTCAAATGCAAAGGAAGCTACCACAATTGAACACCCTCCATGTGTGGACAAACAAAACTCTAGCTTTCGCACATGAGACAAAACTACAATCCATATCAGGGGACAAATCTACACCATACATTCTGACACTGACCAACACAAGATGAAATACTTACCCTAGCAAACATAACACAATGCAATGACACCCCAATTAGATCAACACCCACATATCCATACAGTGGACATCTACCCTTTTCTTGGGTGATCAACACTTCCCACAAAGTCAGATATTGGAAACAACAGCAAATGTGGTGGATGTGTCTGGTGTGTTGTGGTGGTGTCTGAGGATATGGTGTCTGAGGTGTGTGGGGCTATGGGTTGTGAGCTGTTGTCTGGGTGTATGTCCCGTGTGATGGATGTGTCACTGGGTGTTGTGGCGGTGTCTTTGGGTATGGTGGATGTGGTGTGTGGGTCGATGGGGCTGTCTGTTGAAATAGTGGCTGGTGTGGTGTCTGTGGGCGAATGTTGAGTGCCTGCATGCCGGTGTGGCTGCTAGAGTTTGTGTCGCTGTGTGCTGCTTGTGTGTGTTGAGGTTGGTGCATGCGGATGTGTCTGTGTGCTTAGGACAAGTAGGGGAATAGTGAATTTGGATAGGGAAGAGAGAGGTGGTAGGAGGGAGGAATGGGGATGGATTGCTGTCATCAATGCAGACTCATGTCACTTCAGAGTAGGTTTCGGTGGTATGTACCTGTACCATAAAACACTCCTTTAAACATATGTTTCTAACCTACAGAGACGGCATCCAACATACAAAGGTATGCATTTGACAATTTCTGCTATATAACCAAGCTATTGAGTCACGTCATGGCCCCCAAAGGAATCTACACACTTTCTGCACTGTGGGCCTGACATTTGTACAATAAGCCTGTACAGGACAAACATGACTTCTGTGAAGGTGACAGCAGAGCTGTGGTAGTAAGGGACCTATCATGAGTCAAAGACACACATTGACAATGATGCAAAATGCACATATGGGCTAGTTCAGGGTTTTACTGCAGTACCCATTCCTAATCTAGTTAATGGACTGAGGCATTCAGGGCAAGTGTTTCCACTTGAGCCTCATATTGGCCACCTGACAGGATCTGCATTTCTACAGGAAGTGGGCATAGTGCCACAGTTGCATAGCCACAGTGACTTTCCCACAGCCTGGACTATCTCTCATATTGGGAGATACATTTGACAGGTCCTGATCTCTGCAGGCTGAGCATACAGAACCTACATGACACTCACATTTCCATCACTTCCATGCATGACAGTACATCATGTGGCCATCAGCAAAGTGGCTGGTGTGGCAACCTGAAGGGCACAGTGAGTCATGATATGCCTTCCAGAAAACGGTTTGGCAAGGCCAGATGTGGGGTGAAAGATCTGTGGCACAATACACATTGCTTGCAATATCCTCAATGACTCAGACAAGATTCATACATGGCTCATGCTGTCATGCACATACATAGGCCCTCATTCTGACCTTGGCGGGCGGCGGAAGCCGCCCGCCAAAGTCCCGCCGTCAGGTTACCGTTCCGCGGTCGAAAGACCGCGGCGGTAATTCTGACTTTCCCGCTGGGCTGGCGGGCGGTCGCCTTCAGACCGCCAGCCAGCCCAGCGGGAAAGAGGCTTCCACGATGAAGCCGGCTCGGAATCGAGCCGGCGGAGTGGAAGCTGTGCTACGGGTGCAGTTGCACCCGTCGCGTATTTCACTGTCTGCGCAGCAGACAGTGAAATACATGTAGGGGCCCTCTTACGGGGGCCCCTGCAATGCCCATGCCAGTGGCATGGGCACTGCAGGGGCCCCCAGGGGCCCCGCGACCCCCCCTACCGCCATCCGGATCTCGGCGGTCCGACCGCCGGGATCTGGATGGCGGTAGGGGGGGTCGGAATCCCCGCGGCGGTGCAGCAAGCTGCGCCGCCGCGGAGGATTCAATGGGGCCGCGGTACACTGGCGGGACCCCGCCAGTGGTGCCGGTCCGACCGCGGCTTTACCGCCGCGGTCGGAATCCCCATTGGAGCACCGCCGGCCTGTCGGCGGTGCTCCCGCGGTCCTCCGCCCTGGCGGTCAAAGACCGCCAGGGTCAGAATGACCACCATATTGTCTAACATTTATAGCCATCATAAACCAAAAAAAAGTCAATGGATGCCAGTAAAGTCTGCTTGCCTAGCTATGTGCATCTAACACAAGGAGGAACTAGGGCCCCATAAAAACATCATACAACACAATGAGAATGAGCACAACATATAGTAATGGTTTACATCCCATTGGTGCCACACAGACTGCCACAACAGACCCACAAGAAGTCTAACTGGCACACAGAGGCACTTTGTACACTGTGAGGAGGGAAAGAAAGGTGTTGAACAGAGTCAATTATGAGGTGCTCTGGTGAGCAGTAGGGTGGACACTATTGGGTAAGAACTTTGCTCACAAGCCTCTCCAGCTCCTCTGGAGAGAAAGCAGTGGTCCTTTCACCTCCTGGACGTGGCATGATTGGTCCCGGAGGCGGCACACAGCAGCTGAAGTGGTGGAGGTGTTGCTGGCAGCAGTGTCAGGAGTCAAGTGATTGATTTTGCACAACACGGCGTACACTTATGCCACATATGCGGTCATCACCGTTGACAGACATAGCCATTGGGCAGCTACCACCACAGGCAACAATGTTAGCCTATGATTGTGTCTGCTGCTGTTTGAAACCACCTACCACACAGATGACTTCCGCCACTGGCCCTGGGAGGTTCCTGATGTCCAGTGGAGTATGTCAGGCATCCGCCATTTTGGCAGCTTGAAAGGCTGTATATGGCCTTGTTATATGTATCACAAAAACAAAATAAGTCTTTTCAACCTCCTGTCTACCGTCCATTGCCAGACCTTCAGACCATGGAGGAATGCCACGTCATCCAGCTCTGCCACCTGAATAAGCAAATAATAATGGATGCATGCAATCAGTTGGAGCCAGAACCGATGCCAGCTAACAGTAATCCATACTGCATACCATCCATATTACAAGTCATGTCAGTATTGCACTTCCTGGAAATAGGGGTCTTCCAACATACTGTGGCCCTATCTGGTGGTCTGTCTCCAACCTATGTTCAGTCAGGTGTTGAAAGATTTCCTATCAGCAGTGTTGAAACATATAGACAGCTATGTCATGTTCCCTTTACATGAGGATTTAAGCAATGTGAAGGCTGACTTCTAAGGTTTTGCCTGCATCCCATATGTGGTGGGGGCCATTGATGGCGCACATGTTGGCCTGGCGCCACTATAAGCCATGGAACAAGTCTATTGCAACAGAAAAAATTTCCATTTCATCAACGTGCAAGTTGTCTGTGTGGCGGATCTCTACATCTAAAATGTGTATGCCTGTTATCCTGGATCAGCCCATGATTTCTTGGTAATGCAGAACAGCGCCATACACCAGCTGATGTCACAACTGCAACTAGAGATAGCCTGGCTGGTTGGTAAGTCACATCTGTACTGATTGTGTGTGAGCAATGTCAGGTGCTACAATCATGAAGTGAGTGACTCATTGTTGCACTTTTGTCCCCTTCCTCAACAGGAGACTTACCATATCCAAACAGTCTTTGGTTATATTTCGCTATCTGAACAGGGCTGGTGGAGCCCTCCTCTACTCACCCGGGAAAATGTGTCAGATCACTGTTGCATGCTGAGTGCTCCACAACACTGACCTGCTGAGAAATATCCCGTACATCCCAGAGGAGGGGGAGTCTGCAGTGCCACCAGGTGAGAATCCTGAAAAGCCAAATGAAGATGATAGTGGTAGAAAAAGAAGGAGATGACTTGCGAGAAGATCTCTTCCACAGCTACTTCTTGTGAGTGTAAGTATGTCATGTGATGTATTGACTGTGACTGTAAAATGAACTATAGTTGTGGGAATGTGTGGAGTTTAGTGTTTTTGAAACAGTGAGGGAGATGATACTCCGCAAAAATCAGCCAAAGGCTGATTGTTAAGATAGCTTTTGACATATCCTCACCTCGATGATGTTACTTTGTTTGCATCAGTTTCTTTGCAATGTAACTTGTTTTCCAGATGCTTGCTATGTGACTTGTGACATTTATATGGTTTTAAGCCTATACTCCTTGTTTTGTTCTTTGTACAGGTACCTTCATCATGACATCTTCATGGGGACATTTCAGAGTTTTGACATTGGCAGGTATGTGATGCTGTTCTGACATACAAAGTGGGCATGGATTGTTCCAAGTAATGTAGGTCGCAGAATTTGGGTGCATGAGACCTGCACAGTGTTTGGGTGGAGGTTCAGAAGTACCCATTGCACTTGTTTTGTGTCCTGTGGTGGGCATGATGCATCTTGTATTTCCTCATGTAGTCATCAAATATGTAGTCCTAGCTTACGACCAAGTCATTGTTCCCTCACATTCAATAAACACTTTTTGTATGACCTGTATGTAGCTGTAGATGTGTTTCATTATTGTAGGCCACAGTGCCTGTGACAAAACACTGACATATGTTTGTGTCATATCACCAGATTCATAAGCGTTGGATTATAAAGGCCCTGTGATCTGGAGCTGTTGTACTGCCATCTGTCTAAATCTGGGATTATGTGGTGTTGGATTACTTTGATGTGGTATGTGATAAGGCTCAAACTGGTGACATCAACCACTTCATGTTTGCCTATTCCACAGGACGATGTCTGACAAATCCCTTCCTATTGTGGTCTGGAGGGCTGAATCTATAAATATGTTCATTTGCTTAGTATGAGACAATCATTTATGATTTACAAGAGTTCAGACACTGAAATATATTTTTTAGTTTGACAAGACACTTGTATGTAAGTGTTTGCATGAGATGGTTGTAATCCTGAGCTGGAAACTGTGTACATGCAACATAGCCCTTATTAAACAAGTACCTTGGATCATCATTGAATGGTTAACATGATTTGACATAGCTACATGGCTAAATATCAAAGCAAAATCAGCCGGGGATCAGATGCTACAGAGGCAGGGGTGTCTGTGACTGGTTGTTCTTCTGGCAGGGCATCCCTTAATGTGGCTACCGCCGATGTTGATGGCCTGTTGTTGATGAGCCAAAGGCAGGAGAAGATTGGTTTTGAAAAGCGCTTTTTTGGGTTGTGTGCATGTCCCTCAACACCCCTATTGTTGGATGCCATGTTGGAAATGTGGGCATCCATCTGTTCACGCACATCCCGATGCATGTCCCTCCGTAACTGCTTGATTTCCCAAAGTTCAGTCAACACCTGGCCCATCACTCCTTGGGACTCCTGATAGACCCCCAGGACATGGCTGAAGTTGTCTGTGCCAAGAACAGCCCTAGTGGCCTCACTCCACTGTCCCAGAGCATCCCTCCCACGTACCCTAACCCCAAGGGCATGTGCCCTTGCCACAGGGTGACCTCTCCAACTTATTAATGGACCCTCATTGTCCAAAGTGTTGCGCTGCAACTCAGGATCCAGGATTGAGGGGGGCACAAGATGCTGAAAATTGTGCTAGTTACACAAGTTTGTGGGGGAGGCAAATGGTTTCCTGTGATGTTGAAGGAACAGGGCTGGGAGGTGATGTTGTGGGCACAGTGAGACTCACTGTTGTCATCTGCCCAGGTTGCCCAGATGGGCCAGAACCTTCCTCCACGTCCACAACTCCAGGAGTGTTGGCATCACTCAGGGCTTCATCTAGGGGAGGTGTTAGTCTACTCCGTGGCCTCAGTATGCCTACCAGGAGATCCACCTGTTGATGAAAAACATACATTGTTACTTGTTGAATTATGACATTTACCTCCAAAGGTTTTGAGTTCCAGTAAGCAGAGACCTTGGACAAAGTTAGGTTGTAGGTAATCCAATCCTGCCAAGTAATCATGGTATTGGGTGATTTGGCATGACATGTATGAAGCATGGCATCACAATTTGACTCAAGCAGCTGATGAGATGTGCAGATCACTTGCATTTTGGAAGATGGCCTGAAAATGACATTTTCCCACCAGTGCAGCCACCACAGTGGAGAGGCAAGATATGGCTTTGACCATTTTGAGGCCTAGTTGAGTGAGATGCAAGCAAACCCAGGACTTTGTTGTATATGTGACTGGAGTCATTGTGTACACAGTGCTATGTCAATGTGTCTGCTGCCAATACCAATCTGGAGATGCATCTTGAGGCTTTAGGAATACTTGTTGTACACACTGGGTAAAGTGTCATTCCTGTCCTCAATAGTTTCATCTTGGGTTAGCACGTCAAGATGGAACTAGGAGGTAGACGCACACTTCTTTGATTTGAGCATGATCTGTAGCTTGATCACTCCTAGGTGAGTACACTTCAATTGAGAGTTCATAAATGAGTGCATTTGGACAAGTGACCACTGGACTGGTGTTTGGAGTTACTGGAACAGGGCCTATTGTGCTTTGCAGTCAGATCACTCTTGTTACTGAAATAGTGACTCCTGGGATTTGCAGTTAGGTCACTCCCTTTACTACACACACTTGACAAATGGTATCCTCCCAGGTGAGTACACTTCAATTGAGAGTTCACAAACAGGGGTAATTGGACAAGTAACTACTGGGCTGGTGTTTGGAGTTACTGAAACAGTGCCTCCTGGGTGTTGCAGTCCGGTCACTCCCCCTACTATACACACTTGACAGATGTTATACTCACAGGTGAGTACACCTGACTTGAGAGTTTACAAACTATGGTATTTGGACAAGTGACCACTGGGCTGGTGTTTGGAGGTAGTGGAATAGGACCTCCTGGAAGTTGTAGTGCGGTCACTCCCTCTACTACACACACTTGACAAATTGTATCCTTCCTGGTGAGTACACTACAATTGAGAGTTCACAAACAAGGGTATTTGGACAAGTGACCACTGGACTGGTGTTTAGAGTTACTGGAACAGTGCCTCCTGTGAGTTGTAATCAGGTCACTCTCTCTACTCCCCAAAACCTCACATGTATGTAGGCTGCATTTAGGTTTGAGCATAAGTCTACATTTAGGGACATACAATGAATCCTGGAATGTGTTTTTGGGAGATTTCCAAACACCATTCTGACATATGGCATGTGATGGGCCTTGGTAGCTGTGATGTTGGATCCAATTATACAGACTGACAGTGTTACAACTCAGATACTCTGGGCATTGAATTGTGTTGAGATACATGAACAAGACAATGGCAACAGCTCAGCTGTAAGCATGCATGGCATTGCAGTTTTGTGACATTATTTGTGTGTGACTTACCAGACTCCACTCCCCCAGTTATTCCTGTCAAGCCCTGAGGATGCAGGATGGCCTTCCAGGGAAAGAGTCTTAACAGGGCAATGGGAGGGCCACTAGTAGTCTTCTTGGTCTCTACCTGCTGCCTGGAGACCATGGAACTGACCTTGCCTCTGAGGTCATTCTACCTCTTCCTAATCTCCTCCTTTGTGCGCAGGGTGGTGTCTACAGCATTGACTCTGTCAACTATCCTGTCCCATATTTTCATTTCCTTACTGAGAGGAGAGTGCTGCACTTGGGCACCTAACATTTGTGGCTCTACTATAATGATTTCATCCACCATGACTCACAACTCATCCTGTGAAAATCATGGGTTTTTGGCCTGTGACATGCCTGGAAATTAAAGAGGGTGACAGCGACTAACTGCACAAGACAAGGGAATATGGGGGAAAAAAAGACGATGTGCGGGAAAGGTGTTAAATGGGATGGGGAAAAAAGGGCTGCCTTATGACAAAAGATGGACGAAATGATGTATGGTCTGTCTTGCTATGCTGCAGTGGAAATGCAAAAGATTGTGGTCTGTGAAAGGGTGTGTTTTATATCGTCCTTTGCAGGTGCATCCACTTAGCCAATGCGCATCAGCTGTGTTGTTTTTGAATTTCTCCAGAGAGCACTTGTCTGTTACTTCGTTGAATCCAGACCGCGGTGGTCGACCACCACTGGCTGACTGCTGCGGGAACTGTGTGTTTGTAATAGGCTTGGTGTTTTGCTGCTGCACTGATTGCATTGGAGGTCAGACGACCTAAATCCAAGCTGCTGCGCTGCTGGCAGTCTGCCTTTTTTGCTTGGGGGATGGCGGTCCTGCCTGTATGAATCATAATATGGTGGTCTGGGAACCACAAGCGCAGCAATCTTTTTGGGACCCCCAACATGGCGGTCTGGTGGTCTGACCACCAAACTTGTAATCAGGCCCTAAATCTTAGTATAGCAGTTAGAAACACAATAGCTCCAACTGGGGCTACCACGACATCTTGACAGAGTAATTTGCAACAGTCCGACGCCACTTGCATGGGAGTGTGGCTGGTCACGGAGTCGCACGGACCCCAGGTACAGTACCTTGGAAAATGAGGAAACAAAGACTTTGCATAGAGTCACGGAGGTCAGTGCGTTGTCGGTTCCTTACTGCTACTGTGGAAGGGAGGCGTTGGTTCCTTACTGCTAGGCAGGCGAGGTGAGGCATTGGTTCCTTACTGTTGCAGGGGAGGTGATGTGGCATCAGTGGCAAGGCATCACTTCCATTCGACAAGGTGGGGTCGATGAATCCAGCAGGTAAAGACACGAGGTGTCGACTTCATGGTGTCGCAATCACACCATGGGGCCAATGGTACTGCAGTGGAATCGGAGTTGGGTGTTACAGGTGTCAGTGACACTGAACTCAGGACTCATTGTTTCCCTCAGTGGGGACCACAGCTCAGGTATCGGCAGCTGAGCGGAGTCAGACAGAGGCACCTGTTCCGAAGTCGCTCTGGAGTCAATGTACATGGTTTCATCTTGGTTGCATCAGAACTCACTCCCAAGGGTCCAGGAACTGAATTTGGCACCACTTAGCAAGTCATGACTCTCAGCAAGAGAGCTCAGGTGCTGGCAGATTAAGTCTTTGATATCCCTGAGACTTCCTAACAGGAGGAAAGCTCAGTCCAAGCCCCTAGAGAACCTTTGGAAGCAGGATGTAGAAAGCAAAGTCCAGTTCTTTCAATCCCAGGACAGAAGCAGAAAGCAGTGGGCCAGCACAGCAAAGCAACAGGCAGTCCCTGCTACAGCATCCAGCTCTTCTTCCTGGCAGAATGTCCTCAGTCCAGAAGAATTCTAAATTTGTGGGGTCAGCGGCCCAATCCTCTTACCCATTTCTGCCTTTGAAGTAGGAAAACTTCAGAGAGAAGTGTTTGTAGTGCACAGGACTCTGCCTTTCTTGCCCTGGCTCCAGACACACTTCAGGGGGTTGGCGACTGCTTTGTTTAAGGACAGGCACAGCCCTATTCAGGTGCACGTGGCAGCTCCTCCCACCATTCTAGCTGAGGAAGACCCATCAGGATATGCATGGCACACCTCTGATCCCTTTATGTGGCTGTTTAGGGTGAATTCACAAACAGCCCAACTGTCATCCTGGCCGAGACATGTATTCTACAGCCAGTCAGAGACAAGGAATGGTTAAGCAATAAAATGCTGACTTTCTAAAAGTGGCATTTTAAAACCTACAGTTTGAAAACCGACTCCACCAAAATATGTATTTTTTAAATTGTGAGTTCAGAGACCCCAAACTCCACATCTCAATCTGCTCCAAAGGGGAAATGACAGTTAAAAGATATTTCAAGGCAATCCCCATGTTACCCTAATGGGGAGATGGGCCTTGCAATAGTGAAAAATGATTTTAGCAGTATTTCATTATCAGGACATGTAAAATACCCCAGTATATGTCTTACCTTTTAAATACACTGCACCATGCCCATGGGGCTACCTTGGGCCTACCTTTGGGGTGCCTTACATGTACTAAAAGGGAAGGTTTGGGCCTGGCAAGTGGGTGCACTTGCCAGGTTGAAATGGCAGTTTAAAACTTCCCACACAGACACTGCAGTAGCAGGTCTGAAACATGTTTACAGTGCTACTCATGTGGGTGACACAATCAGTGCTGCAGGCCCAATAGTAGCATTTGATTTACAGGTCCTGGTCACACATGTTGCACTATACTAGGGTCTTACTGGTAAAACAAATATGCCAATCATGGATAAACCAATCAGCAGTACAATTTAGACAGGGAGTACTTGCACTTTAGCACTGGTCAGCAATGGTAATGTGCTCAGAGTCCGAAAGCCGGCAAAAACTAAATGTAGCACATAGTCGAAAACATATATTTATTTTAGTTAATTAATTTTTCTTCACATCATATCCTTTGACAATATGTAATATTAATTTCAATGTGTAATGTTAATTTTAAAGCAAATCAACATCGATTCAAGGCAAGCCATATTTATTTAAACAGTGGTCATTTTAATTTACATATGGCTTGTGTTCATTTCGATGTGTGCTTTATTCATTTCAAAGCATGCTATATTTATTTCACATAGTTTTATATCCATTTCAATAAGTGCCATATTAATTGTAATGAATTTCATAATAATTTTGACATGGGTCATATCAAGTTAATCAGATGTCATTTATTTGAGAGTGGTTCATATTAATCTTAACATGTGTCATATTGCTTTTAATGAAGGGCATATTCGTGTCAGTGGATGTCATATTCATCTTAACAGCTGACATTATAATTTTAGCATGGGTCATATCCATTTCAACATAGGTCAAATTAATTTCAATATATGCAATATTCATGTCAATGTGTATCATATTGACTTCAAAGCATAACAGTCATTTTGACAAGTTTCATTTTAATTTCAGCATTGGTCATATTCAGTTTAAGGCATGTTGAATTAATTTCAAAGGGGCTCATATTTGTTTCAATGCATGTCATATTCATCTTAGCATGTGTCATATTTCTTCCAATGGATGCTTCATTCATATTAACACATCTTAATTTTAACATGAATCATATCCATTGCAATATATATCGTAATCATATCAATGTATATCATATCACTTTCAATGCAAGCCATATTCATTGTGATAAATGGCATGATCATTTTAACGTTACTCGTATTAATTTTAAAACATCTCAAATTCATTTCAATGAAGGTCATATTAATTTCAACGTAGGTCATATTCATTTTAACATGTGCTATATTCTTTTCAATCAATGTTAAGTTTATTTCAATGGATGTCATATTAATTTTAAGATGCAACCTACACATTTTAACATATATCATATTAATTTGAATATGTATCGTATTAATTTGAATATGTGTCATATTTATTTCAAGGCGTGCTATATTCATTTTAACAAATCTCATGTGAATTTCAGCTGTGGTCATACTCATTTGAAGACATGTCAACTTCAATTCAATGGGGTTGCATTAATTTCAACACAAGCCATATTCCTTTTCAATCATCTCCTATTTATTTCTGTGTGTCTCATATTCATTGCCATCTCGGTAATATTAATTTCAACACAATTCAAATTCACTGCAACATGTTTAATGTTCATTTCAATGTACATTGTATTAGTTTCAATGCGCATTGTTTTCTTTTGAGGATATAGGGGGTCATTCTGAGCTTGGCGGCGGCGGGAACCGCCAGAATACCGCTGAGCGGTCAAAAGACCGCAGCGGTTATTCTGAGTTTCCCACTGGGCTGGTGGGCGACCGCCAGAAGGCCGCCCGCCAGCCCAGCGGGAAACCCCCTTCCATGAGGATGCCGGCTCCCAGGATGTCTGCTTGGCAGACACTGAAAATCTTGATGGGGCCCTGTTAGGGGGCCCCGCGACACCCGTTACCGCCAGCCAGGTTCTGGCGGTCAAAACCGCCAGAGCCAGGCTGGCGGTAAGGGGGTCAGAATCCCCATGGCGGCGCTGCCTGCAGCGCCGCCATGGAGGATTCCCCAGGGCAGCGGGAAACCGGCGGGACACCGCCGGTTTTTCGTTTCTGACCGCGGCTGTACCGCCGCGGTCAGAATGCCCATGGTGCACTGCCAGCCTGTTGGCGGTGCATCCGCGGTCGTTGGCCCTGGCGGTAGTCTACCGCCAGGGTCAGAATGACCCCCATAATATTTTCATTTCAATACTTTATATTATTTTCAATCTGCCATAATAATTTCAATGTATGTCAATTTTCTCTTGGCATAAATCAATCATTTCAAGAAATGCCCCATTCTTTTTGGTGAATATTGTATTCGTTTCAGTGATTGCTTTATTGTTTACAGTGAGGGCCATATTAATTTCAGTATGATTTATATATATTTCAGTATATTTCTTATTCAATTCTGAGTGTGAGTTATTCATAATAATCACTAAGTAGCATATTCACTTTGCCTGGTTTCATATTTGTTTTGGTTCAAGTTAGATTCACTCTGCCAGGTTGTTATGTATAATGGTGTAATTGGAATGTGGAATGCGGGGCTCGGGGGTGGTGGAATGTGGAATGTGGAGCTCGTGGGGACCGATCGGCAGTTGGCTTGGAGCCAACAACGCATTGAGGGTAGCTCCTGTATTTCTTATCAAATAAACTTATATTTACACTTACTTCGTTTCGTCCGCAACATAATTTTGGCGACGAGGATGGGATGGAACGATCGGAGCCACCTCGGAACCTACGCGAGTCTGCAGTGCGCTTTCCTGACTCCGAAGCGACACGGACGACAGAGGAGAAGACATTTCGCTTGCGGAAGGGTGTGATTCTGCCCTCGACTTCATCGGAGGTCGTATTTCTTTATTATTGGCCTATTTTTTCCGCATGCGTGTACGGCAAGCAACATTCTGGCACGAGCGCACCAAGCGCGTGGAGAGAGTGCGCGCGCGTCCTGCCTGTTCGCCGATCATGTGCCTCATGTTTATTCTGTAACCTAGCAACCGGAGAGCTCACACGGAAGAGCCTTCGTCTGTGGAGCTGCTGCTAGGCAACGGGCTGTTATTGACTACTCTCCGTCTGAGGGTGTTCACGCTTGCTTTTGAATGTTAAATGAAAACGACTGGGCCATAAGAACAGCAAAATTTGAACTTATGAAATTGTGGGACAGCCTAAAATTAAAAATTAGTCTCCTATATAAACATTCAATTTGTACTTAAAGAGTTGTGTGGCAGTTCGACAGTAATTGACTGTTTCTTGTTCACAACATATTATCCACAAATCACCAAATATTAAGGAACAACGTGACTTGCACTATGCAATCTGTCACTGCTCCTCCACCATTCTTAGAGACACCTGGAGAACCACCTGTGTTATGGTCTCAATGGTTCGACACATTTGAAACTTATTTAGGGGCAATCGGGGCCTCACGTTACAGACCTGAGAGGAAAACGTTTCTATTCTTACACTCCCTAGGATTTGAAGGCCGGGAAACTTTGAAACATCTCCCAGATGTCGAAGTTGCGGAAGGCGAAGAATTGGATGAATATCAGGAAACAGTAAAAAAACTGGTTCTTAGATTTGATAAACAGCCGAGCCTCGTTGTATTATGCCACAAATTCTTCAAGAGGGCCCAGTTACAAAGTGAATCTATTGATGAATTTGTCAGTGCACTTCATAAATTGTGTGCACAATGCCAGTTTGGCACATTCCGAGAACAACTTGTCAGGGACCAGCTTATAGGGCATTGTGTTGACAAGCACATCCAGCAAAGACTACTTACGATGGGGGACCCTTCACTTGAAGAAGTGATCAAGCAGGCTAAGAGCATTGAACTGGCTCAAGCATCTCTTAAAGAACTATCGGCTCAACGCAAGGAAGAAGAGAAAGTTAGTGTCAGCGTCGTCTCTACACGCAAAGAACATAAATCTATGAACAATCAATTTTTCATACAAACGAATATTTGCTTTAGATGTGGAAATTTCCCACATGCGAAAGACTCTAAAGGTTGTCCAGCCAAGAGTGTTGTGTGTCACAAATGCGGTCGTATGGGCCACTTTGCTAAGGTGTGTCAGAGTACTGTGAGCAAGAATGTCAAAGTTAACAGTGTGTGTGAAGCCAGTGAGGTATCAGACCAATATTTGGAGAGTGAGTTCCGTGATATGATTGTAGTGGTGACGGATGAACAAGCTGTTTCAGGAAATCCTGAGGAGTGTGTAGACCCCTATGTAGATATTGCTGTGGGTAGCAAGATGCTTCATTTGCTTGTTGATTCTGGTGCACGTGTCACCATGGTGACATCGGACTTGTTTAAGAAAACATGGGGTTCTAGGAAATTGTTTCCACCTGACAGAGCTCCTGTCTCCTATGAAGGTAGGAGGATAGAACTTGAAGGTTCAATTGAAGATATTTTGGAATTCAAGGGGCGCAAAATCCGGGGACAAGTGTATGTTGCAGTAAAGGGACTTAACATTTTAGGTTGGTTCCACCAAGGCCTCTTTGGTATGGTACTGAGGCCGGGTACCAGTGAGCAAGTAATGGTAGTTAAAGACTGTGGTGGCTTAAATCTGCAAACCCTGCATAAGACATTCCCCGGTGTGTTTGAGAAATAATTGGGATGTATCAAGGGCTTCAAACATAGGATCAAAATCAAACAGGGCGCCATTCCCATTAAGCACAAATTGAGAACGATCCCTTTCAGCTTGAGGGAGGATCTTAAATTAGAGTTGGAAAAATTACAATCGTCTGGGGTAATTGAACCGGTGGAGTCTAGTCTGTGGTTTTCTCCCATTGTGGTCACTCGCAAACGCAGTGGCAAAATGCGCTTATGTGTTGACTTAAGGAGTCTGAACAAGGAGATATGGGTCGACTCTTTTCCGTTGCCCAGAATTAATGATTTGTTGGAGAAACTCAATGGTGCTGAGTGGTTTTCCAAAATTGACTTGGGTTCGGCGTACCACCAGGTGGTCCTTGAAGAAGACTCTAGACATTACACTGCTTTTAACACGCCTTTTGGTACTTTTCAATTTCGCAGGATGCCTTTCGGTCTTGCTCCAGCACCCTCAGTCTTCCAGCGCATCATGTCACAACTATTGAGGGATATTGAAGGGGTCCTGGTGTTCCAGGATGATGTACTTATCTTTGCCAAACAGTTAACAGAACACGACACAGTACTTAAGTTAGTCTTATAGGTTTTTGAGGAGAGTGGTGTCATTGTAAAAGATGAAAAGTGCGAATTTTGGAAGAGGGAGATTGAGTTTTTCGGACACGTTGTTTCGTCAGAGGGCGTCAAACCAAGACCTGGACTAGTCGATGCTGTTTGAAATTGTCTTCGCCCAAAAAATAAGGACGAGCTGTGCTCTTTTGTGGGGTTATGTGAGTTTTATTCCAGGTTTATTCCTAATTACGCCTCCAAGATGAAGTGTTTCTCTAATATGCTGAAAAATAGTGTTGCATTCATTTGGGACAAAGATTGTCAAGACACATTTGATTTAGTGAAATCCGAAATTACCAATGCTAAAGCTCTACATTCATACGATCCCCTTTTAACGTGTAAAATAATGGTTGAGGCCAGCAAGTATGGGTTAGGTGCTGTTCTAGTCCAAGATACTAAACAAGGAGAAGCCACTATTAGTTATGCATCTAGAGTGTTGAGAGAGGCAGCGTTGAATTACTCTGTAATAGAAAAGGAGTTATTGGCGTGTGTCTGGGCAAGTGAAAAGTTCAGAAGTTATGTTTGGGGAAGAAGGTTTGTGATTGTGACCGATCATTAGTGATAAAACTAATTATACTACCCCGCGTATTGCTCGACTTACTACAAAACTGTTGCAATACAACGTAGAGATTATGTTTTTACCTGGTAAACTTAATGTAAGAGCCGATTTCCTCTCTAGATTACCCATATAGGAGTTGGATGATTTTGATTCTGAAGATGATAGAGAATATTGTTTTGCTGCCAGTGTGGATCTTCCAGTGTTCAAGGCTTTTGGCAAAACTGATTGGGAGATACCGGTCCATGATGATCCGGTTTTAGCCCAAGTTAAGGAATTTGTGACCAATGGTTGGCTGAAAGAAAATAATGTTTCCTTACCTGCACAACCGTTTTGTAAAGTTGCGGACGAGATTTCAATAGAAGATCAGATAATTTTGAGAGGTGAGGTGCATTCCTCCATACGGTATTCATTCTGGTTTGATAAATTCGGCACATGAGGGTCATTTTGGGGCGACTATGACCAAAAGGAAGTTAAGAGAGAGTTATTGGTGGCCATCTATGGATAAAGATGTAGATGTAGTGGTTAAGGGGTGTGTGATTTGTAATTCTGCTGAGAAGGGACTGAAAGTATGTACGCCGCCGTTGCACTCTATTGATGTTCCGGAAAGACCTTGGTCGAAGCTTGGCATTGACATGATTGGGCCATTTAACTTTCTCCCTCACAATTTGCGATATGCTTTTGTTCTCATGGATTATCACAGTAGATGGCCAGAGGTTCGTTTTTGCGCCGCTCCGTCAGCGACCAATGCAGTTAATTTCCTTAAAGAGGTTTTTATGCACGAAGGTTTCCCGAAAACCATTATTTCTGACAATGGGGTACAATTTGTTAATTCTGAAATGGAATTCTTTTTACAGCAATCTGACATTAGACATTTGAAAAGCTCTTTATATCATCCCCAAACCAATGGTTTGGTTGAAAGGATGAATAGGGTAGTTGGGGATTGCATAAAATGGGCTAGACACAATAATTATGACATCCAAGAGGAGGTTAGCACCATGTTGTGGGTTTATCATTCCACACCTCATTCATTGACTAAGGTGTCTCCTTTTGAAGCGTTAAGAGGTCGCAAACCAACTTCCACTTTGTTCCCATCCTGGTTAGCAAGTTCATTGACAAATAAAGGAATGAGTGTAAGGAAGGGTGGGGTCAGATGGGAAAATGTGGAGTCAGGACAGGAACGCATGAAGAAGAGATATGATGCGATCAAAGCCACCAAGTTGCGTGTGATTTGCCCCGGAGATTTAGTGCAAATAAAAAAAAAGTATTTTTGTTAAAAAAGGTGATGCTTGTTTCAGTAAACCTGTTAGGGTGAGAAAAGTGTGTGGGAGTGCGATTATGGTTGATGGTGGTCGGTGGTGGAACTTATCGAAGATTGTAAAGTCATCCGAGGACCCTTCTCCAAGTGCTAGTGGTGAGTGTGATAGTAGTGAGGAGTGTAAAAGTGTCCGTAGTGGAAATTTTAGGATACATGTCCAAGATTCGTATAAGTCCAGTACTCAAAGGTCAGCTATGGATTTTGCAGAAGGGTGTCTGCGTAGATCTTCCCGGGAAAAGTTTTTACCATGGAAGCTGAGGTCTGATGAGTGATATCTTCTGGTTTAAGTCTCTCTATTCCTACAACGGAGTTTTCACGAAGTTTTGTTTTTTCTTTTCCTTGTAGAATATGTGGGATGTTTTCGTCACTCAGAAATTTTGGCCATTTATATTTCTCTAATAGTTAGTTAGTTTCCTTTTTTTTTTTTCTTTTTAAAAAGGGGAGAGATGGTATGTTATGTATAATGGTGTAATTGGAATGTGGAATGCGGGGCTCGGGTGGTGGAATGTGGAATGGGGAGCTCGTGGGGACCGATCGGCGGTTGGCTTTGAGCCAACAACATGCGTTGAGGGTGGCTCCTGTATTTCTTATCACATAAACTTATATTTACACTTACTTCATTTCGTTGAGTCCCTGAACCACAACACAGGTATCATATTTATTTTGACACATAGTACATTCATTCTGGTGTATGTCATATTCATTTTGCAACACGCTATGCATTCCAGGAGGTGTCCTATATAGGGAGCTGTAATTTTGACATGAACGGCTTCCCATAGTATTCTGTCTCTGTTCATTCTCCAGTTTTACCCAATTACTATCAGCTTTTTCCAACTTGACTAAAAAAGGGGTAAGATTAACTTGCTCCTGATCTCTGCGGCTGTCTCAATTCCTCTCTCATAGCAGATATAGTCCATGTATCTCTGAAGCAGTCAATTGAAGTAACACCTTCAAAGAAAACTATAGTGGACAATGAAATACTGTCTGATTAGAGATATTATGATTATTGTACCTACCAAGATGATAGGTTGTTGAAGAGTCTCAACGAAAGCCGAGGAAATTAGATCCAAACAAACTTTCACTTAGCACAGAAGCAGTCCTGGCATCAGACCTGGACAGTCTCTGAGAAGTCTTGGACGGTGGTGAGATCATTACCCTCATTCTATTGGATTTGCGGGCCACCTTTGGACCCATAAACCACACCGTTCTATCATCCAGACTTTTTGTCTCGGAGTAAGCAGTTGTTAAGTATTACTTTAGATCAGACTTCTGCTTGATTAAATTGATTCCATAGATGTTGTTGATTAATAGTACATTGTCCAGTTCCTACGTGGTCCATTGGCCAAGATCATTACGATTTGATTTTTGTTTTTAAGAGAGATTCACTCAAATTGCCTTTTGTGATTTCATATTTGTATGGTAACCATTGCAGTCTGAATATTGGAAAATGCATCGACAGTGAACTCCAATAAAATAGTTTGGATGACTTTGCTAATTTGGTTTCACCTACATACAGATTTGACTGTTGGGAAGCATAGTGTTTCCAGTACTTAAGATAATTACAAGGGGCTCTGGGTTAGCCCTTTCCTCTTCAATGGCTTTGTTGTTTGTGTCAGTTTTCTGCTCATGATTGAATAGTTTTCTTTCCTATTCTTCTGTTTGCACAACCCAGAAGTATTTTCAGTCTCACAATGCTATGGCTGGATAAGTTATACCACTCCACTGTAATCTTGAGGGGACTTTTTGTTTTGCGGTAAGCACTCACTGAGAAAGTATGTGTCCTCTCTCACCCGCTTGTTCCTCTGCTCTCAATATGCACTGCCCCGCTCCCCACTGAAATGTTTAATTTGTTTTATTTTTTTCTCCTAAGGGCAAGCACCTGAAAAGTGGTTTCCTCATTTTTAGTACTGTTGCAAGCTTGGTTTTCACTTTTTTTGTAACATGGACGTCAGCCAGGTTAGAAAAATAATTTAGAAATGGCCATCATTTATCATGATACATGAGCATACACGTGTCATGATATATAACCCACAGGGGTTCATCAGCAGTCATCTTAGAATGGGTTTTAATAGGAAAACCAAAGCAAGACTGCAGAGTATGCAGGTGTGTTTTGATACATGTACCATGAGCCAAGTGTTTGCATGCAGTTTCCAAAAGCCTCAGCCCACCAAATAGCTCCGCATATTCGAACCAAGCCCTATTGGCTTGGCAAATGGTTGTTATTTTGTGGCTTGTTATACACTCACATTCATATTCATATGTTAACAATCAGAGGTCTGAAGAGCCAATTATATTTAGGGAAGATCAGGTTCCAGAGCCTGCATAATTCAACTCCTTATGACATACTCCTTGCAAGCTTTGTATGCATTTTAGAAGAGGTGGGATTTCCATGACCTACCATCAAAACGGTCATGCCTTGGGTTCTCACCATTGTATTTAGAAAACAGACGACGTCAATTAGTGAGACTAAACCCGAGATTAAGGTTGAGGCAGCAATTATGAACCTCAGCTGTTTGGAGTATAGTTTTCCACTTTCACAGGCTTGGTAATTGCCAAGCAAATCAGGTGAAGAGAAACTGAGGGGAATATTTATCATTGAGTTGTGTGGCTCTTGTGCCATACAAGGGGGCACAAGGGCGACAATCAATCATTCGATTTGTAAAGTGCAGCTAATCGTCCATAGGGTCTCAAGTTTCTGTTTGTGTCAACATCAGGGCAATGCGCGCTCTACGTACGACTAGAATGCAAAAACCTAACAATTTCAAGCTAACATAATTTATGCATTGTGCTGATATGATGTTGTTTAACCTTTTGCAATGCAGAGTTTAATCCTGAAGATTTATGTTCAGCATGCATATAAATACTGTTCACATGCAATGTACTGCTGCAGGCTTTCAGACTGTGTCAGCGTGTGGTCCTGTTCCAGGGCCTTTTAGAAGCTTTCCCTGCAGCATGCCTGGGTGTGGTTGGTGGGCTGGGCTAAGACTCTATAAAAGGGAGCCAGCCCAGCTCCACATGCTCATTATTCAGAGGTCCCTGTGCAGAGCAGCAGCAACTTCCTGAGCTCCTGTTCCGGAGGCCTACTTTTATCTTCCAGGCATTTGCCCTTCAGTTACATTGGTGATCCTTGATCAGGGCGGTAAGACGGAGGTCGGGCTGGGCCCCCGATCCCGTTTTCGAAGGCATCCGAGTTCTTGGGCCTAATTTTCATGTTGAGAGATGTTACCTTGTGTGTGTGAATGTGCTCTGGGTTTTTCTTGCATTTACATATTGATATTCGAATCGGCAAGACGCGCGATTCGTTCCTCGTGCTTTAACCCTTGATATTCATTGTGCGTTACCATTTCTTGGCAGTTACATGGTGGCATTCGAATCAGCAAGATGCGCAATTCGTTCCATGTGCTTTAACCCTTGATATTCATTGTGCGCTACCATTTCTTGGCAGCTACATGGTGGCATTCGAATCGGCAAGACGCGCAATTCGTTTCTCGTGCTTTAACCCTTGATATTCATTGTGCGCTACCATTTCTTGGCAGTTACATGGTGGCATTCGAATCAGCAAGACGTGCAATTCATTTCTTGTGTGTAATTCATGTTATTCATTGTACGCTACCATTTCCTGACATTCATATAATGACATTCGAATCAGCAAGAGGCGCAATTCTTTTCCGGTCCCTAGATTCATGTTATTCCTTGTATGCTACCATTTCTTGTCATTCATAAGGTAGTCTTCGAATCGGCAAGTCGATTCCTTTTCTTGTGTTCAATTCATGATATTCAGTGTGTGCCACCATTCCTTGGCATTCACATGGTGGGCTTCACATCGGCAAGACGCGCAATTCATTTCTGGTGTCTAATTCATGATATTCATTGTGTGTTACCATTTCATGACATTTATTGGCTGACATTCGAATCGGCAGAATGCGCAATTCATTACTTGTGTTGAACTCATGCTATTCAGCGAGCGATACCATTTCATGGCATTTACTTGGGGGTGCTCAAATCGGCAATACGCGCGATTCATTTCTTGTGTTTAAAATCACAGTGTTCATTATGCGCTACTACTTCATGGCATTTACTTGGATGCTTTTGAGTCGGCAAGACGCATGATTTATTTCTCGAGTCTAACTTATGTTATTCATGGTGCACAATCAAAATCTGCAAAGTGCGCAATTCATGTTCTGGCAATTTTGAGAAAACAAAAATGCTAGAGTTCTAGATGTGATGTTGTATGTACATAATAAGTTCCTCAAACACGATTCATATGATGGTTTAGAAATCATTCAGATTATTTCCTGATCCTCATGCAAAAGATAATACTTGAATTTGAAAGTTGCATTTAACCTCTCTTGATTCCCTCACAGGTATCCAGTCATCTTGAAGCCTAGTTATATAAGTCTATGCTTAGGTTGTCCCTGTTTTCAAAATGACAATGCTTAGAGTCAGTCTAGTACTGATTAATATGAGATAATATTGATGTTTTGTGTTTTAACCTTTTTGCTTCCAACAGGTCTCCTTCCCAGCTGTTCCCTTCCTAATCCCCTTTTCCCCACTTGGACTCTCTTAGACTCTGTGACAATTCTAATCAGAGTATTGGAGCTGCCTTGTGGTGGAAGTGTTGGGAACATGCACAGACCCCGAGGATCTGGTGACTCTGACAGAATAGTGAGCCCACAAATTATTGTCCTCCTGGTTTGTGTATGTTCTCAACATGGCCACACTGGATGAGCTAGTGAAGGCTATCACTCAGCTCCAAGCAGAGGTGGTATCATCAAAAGATTTGTCAACTAGCCTAGCTGAGAGAGTGAGTCAGTTACAGGATAAGGTAGAGAAGAAGGAACAAAGGGCCATATGTACAAACACTTTTTCCCATAGACACAGAATGGGTAAAAACCTTTGCTACATCTGGCCCAAAATCACACAGGTGTGTCTTGGCCAGGTCCTTCTTCTCTACAAACATTTCCCTCAATGTTCCTTCAGCCATTCATTTAGCTCCCCCAGAACGTTTCTCAGGCGACCCCTTGAAAGCGCAATCTTTCCTTGTTCAAGTGGAATTACACTTCATCTGCAGACCACATACTTTCCCCGATGCCCAGCCCAAAGTAACTTTCTTGTTATCATATCTGACTGGAGATGCAGCTACCTGGGGTATTCCTCTTGTGCGTAAAGACAGTCCCCTGCTGTACAACTGGAGAAATTTTGTTCGCGAGTTTGAACAAGTTTTTCATTGTAGAACTGTAACATTGTCAGCAGATCGTGAATTAATAGACTTACGACAAGGGAATCAGGACGTAGGGGGTCATTACAACATTGGGGGTAAAAGCCGCTTACCGCGGTGCAGAAGACCGCCCACACACTGCCGCGGCCCCGGAATTCCCCATGGTCATTATGACCCACAGGTCGGAATCCGCCAAAATTTAGACACCCACACAAGTCCGCCACACCAAAGGTCAGTGATAAACTGGCGAAAACAAAACCTCCACCGTCACACCAACAGGAATACGTCCTCACTATCACGACCCATGAATCCACGCGACGGTCTTTCAACCACGGTATTCCATTGGCGGTACACTCTGCCGCGCTCAACATATACACACTCTTACAAAACACATCCACATTGGACAATAACAAATACACACACCTGATACACATACACACACCACTCCTACTCACCCAATACAATATAAAACACACACCCACATCACCCACAAACCCCTACGACAACAACTGCGACTGAAGGCCACAGAGAGACACCACCATCTACAAACGAGTATCCACAGGCACTCAACACCATCACCCACATAACATCCACGCACCTCACACAACACACCACTAAATCTCACCCCACACATCACAACACACACCAACCCACACATCACCCACACCACCCCATGGCACGACAAAAACACCCCAGGTTCTCTGAGGAGGAGCTCAGCGTCATGGTGGAAGAAATCATCCGGGTAGAGCCACAGCTATTCGGATCACAGGTGCAGCATACCTCCATAGCTAGGAAGATGGAGCTATGGTGAAGAATCGTGGACAGGGTGCCGCAGTGGGACAGCACCCAAGAAATAGGGATGACATCAGGAAGAGGTGGAACGACCTACGGGGGAAGGTGCGTTCAGTGGTCTCAAGACACCACATCACGGTACAGAGGACTGGCGGCGGACCCCCACCTCCTTCCCCACAACTAACAACATGGGAGGAACAGGTCTTGGCTATTCTGCATCCTGAGGGCCTCGCAGGAGTAGCTGGAGGAATGGATTCTGGTAAGTCAAATCTTCACTACTATATCCCCCACCCTACCTGCATGCCATCACATACCCCCACCCTCGCCCTCACCCCCATCACTCCTACTCCTCACAAATGTCCCAATATCACAAACCACCCATCCCAACACCAAGCCCTGCATGCAACACCAAAGCATGGGCCCCCATCACCAAAGCATGTCCACTACAGATACCCATACACCCCCCTAAACCATCATCACACAAGGTCCCACACAGGAATGCAAGCACTGGGGTACACGGTCATTTACCTATTGCACACCATGGCACACACAGATGCAATAACCATGCTTTTACACCCCTGCAGGACCCCTACCCAACGTCACCGGACAGGAGGGTCCAGACATATCCACACCACCCACAGAAGAGGCCCACAGTGATAACAGCAGCTCTGTCCAACTGGATCTAGACGACCAGCCCAGCCCATCTGGGACCTCTGGACAGTCGGTTCCCCTCAAACAGTCACAGGCCACGACAGAGCTTCCCCCCTCTGGAAACACCAGCACAGCACCCACCCAGCGGGCCCATACCTCTGTCCCCAGGACACGTCAATCAGCAGTGTGTCCACCACTACAGGGAACCCAGGCTAACCCACCACCCCGACAAAAACAGGGACCTGGGGGCAGTGGCAGTGGGCACACCGTTCAGGGGACAGAGGCCCAGGGAAACAGGGGAACTAGGAGGGCTGCTGTGCGACAGGGGGAGGACAGGCCCAGGGAACCCACTCTCCATGAGGCCCTCTCCAACATCATGGGAGCCTACCATCATTCCCAGGAGACGATCGCAACAGTACTGGCCAAGTTTCAGGAGACCCAGTGGCTGCAGGAGGAACAGTATTTGGGCTTCAGGGAGGAACTCAAATCCATCAAATCCACCCTGTGCACCATTAAAGGGGTGCTGAAGGAAATTCTCAACACCAGGAGGGACACTGTGGCACAACAAGGGGCCCCTGACACTAGCCTGGACGATGAACTGCCCACCACCTCCGCCGGCGCTAGTGGACAGGAGGCACCGCCACAGGACCACCACACCAGCACCCCACCCCCTGCAGAGGGAGAACCACCCCACAAACGGTCCTGAGATCCAGGACAAAGATAGAGAACGATGCCAAGACCCCCGCCAAGAAATAAGACCACCCTGATTGTCATCCTTTCGTCCCACCTTGTCACCCTTTCCATCCACAAACTGCCCCAGCTCCACTTCCTATGCCCCTTTGGACAATGCACCTGTGAGACTAATAGCTTGGACTTTGCCATAGACATTCCTCCACCATCACCCTTCACCATTTTACAACCCCCTCCAATATTGAGCACTTAAATAAACACCCTTAAAGCACAAAACAATCTGGAGTCTGTCTGTGATTTCGAATTAGTGTATTAGCAATTACCGTGACAAAATGCTCTTTCAAATGTAATGTCAACATACCTATGTCATACAGTTCTAGTCCATGAGGAAACAAAGCAGATATTACACAGTGGACCCACATCTGTGAAATCGTAAGGGAAAGTGACAACTCAGTGACTATACACTGGGTGAAAAGGACAGACGGTAGAGAGGTAGTAGTTTTAAAGTACATGTTGCAGGCACCTTTGTCTTCTTACCTGTGTCTCACTGGAAGTATTGCAGGATCACCGAGTTCCTGTTGTCGATGTCCTCTTCTTCTGCTTCCTCGTCTTCATGTCCACAGGCTCCACAGCTGCCACAACACCTCCATCTGGACCATATTCCTGCAGAAAAGGCACCTGTTGTCGCAAAACCAAGTTATGAAGCATACAGCAGGCCACGATGATTTGGCACACCTTCTTTGGTGAGTAGAATAGAGATCCACCTGTCATACGGAGGCACCGGAACCTGGCCTTCAAGAGGCCGAAGGTCCACTCTATAATCCTTCTAGTTCGTCCATGGGCCTCATTGTAGCATTCCTCTGTCCTTGTCCTGGGATTCCTCACTGGCGTCAGTAGCCATGACAGTTTGGGGTAACCAGAGTCACCGGCAAATGGCGAGGGACAACTGTTAGACACACAGGAACTCTTAGGGACATCCCCAGAACCAGACAACTATTCCCACTGATTTGGGTCCAGGTGCTCACCTATTAGCCACACCCGGTGCCTCTGTAGTTGCCCCATCACATAAGGGATGCTGCTATTCCGCAGGATGTAACCGTCATGCACTGAGCCAGGGAATTTTGCATTAACATGGTAGATGTACGGGTCTGCCAAACACACCATCTGCACATTCATAGAATGGTAACTCTTCTGGTTTCTGTACACCTGTTCACTCCTGCGGGGGGGACCAAGGCCACATGTGTCCCATCAATGGCACCTCTGATGTTAGGGATATGTACCAGGGCATAGAAGTCACCTTTCACTGTAGGCAAATCCTCCACCTGAGGGAAAACGATGTAGCTCCTTACGTGTTTCAGCAGGGCAGACAACACTCTGGACAACATGTTTGAAAACATAGACTGGGACATCCCTTATGCCATGGCCACTGTTGTCTGAAATGACCCACTTGCAAGGAAATGGAGCACTGATAGCACCTGCACTTCAGGGGGTATTCCTGTGGGATGGCGGATTGGTGAGATCAGGTCTGGCTCCAACTGGGCACACAGTTCCTGGATTGTGGCACGGTCAAACCTGTAGGTGATGATCAAATGTCGCTCCTCCATTGTTAACAGGTCCACCAGCGGTCGGTACACCGGAGGATTCCGCCATCTCCTCAGATGTCCCAGCTGGCGGTGCCTAAGAAGGACAACAGCGAACACAGAGTCAACAAATTCCCAGGTATGTACCCACAGCTACACAGAACACAACACCAAATACAAAACTCTTCCTGTATGTGTGTTGAGTGTAGGCCTAGGTATGTGTGACGCAGTAGTAAATGAAGCCATGTGGGCCCCTGAAATGGCGGCTGCCTGACCTCTAAACTGGCACAATGGGATGTGAGGTATTTGTGTGGCGTTGTACACCGTCGCGGTAGGCGGTCGTAGACCGTGGCGCAATGCTGCATTGGTTAACATTGGACCCTATGGGTCCCAGGAGCCAATGATGAAGTGCGCCGGCGGGGATGATACGCACCGCCGCGGACGTCACCGCCGCGGACGTCACCGCCATTTTCTATCTGTTTAATCACTCGATACCTGATCTTCGACATGAGAGGACCTACACTACAAGTGCTGCTGTGACCTCGGTCTGGAAGAGACAATGGCTGCTGCGTCTGGGGAAAGGGCCCCTGCCTTTAATGCTCAGGAGTTGGAGAAGCTAGTCGACGGGGTCCTCCCCCAGTACACGCTACTCTACGGTCCTCCAGACCAACAGGTAAGAACACAGGGAGCACCTTGTATGGGCTATGCCTGTGTGGAGAGGGCTGGTTGTGAGAAGGAAGGGGGCAGAGTTCAGCGAGCATGAAGGAGTGTGAATGCATGTGCCACATGGCAAGGGTAGGGATGGGCGCCACTCACTTCGACGGTGCAGTTGGTAATGACTTCTCTTCTTCCCCTGTACATGTCATGTAGGTCAGCGCCCACCAGAAGAAGGACATCGCCAAGGACGTCCAGACCCTGGGGGTCCACCAGAGACGGGGCACCCACTGCCGTAAAAGATGGGAGGACATTCGCCGCTGGAGCGAGAAGACGGCGGAGGCTCAGCTGGGGATGGCCTCCCAACGTGGGAGGGGTGCCCGTAGCACCATGACCCCCCTGATGTTGCGGATCCTGGCGGTGGCCTACACGGAGTTGGATGGGCGCTTGAGGGCATCACAGCAGACACAAGGGGTGAGTACAACATAATTCAGCGGACTTTGCGCGCAGTGGAGGGGTCTGGGTGGGGGAGGAGGGCTGTGGGTTTCCCGAGGCCAGGGCGAGTTACGTAGGATAGGCCCCTCCGGAATGCAGGCCATGTGGCACTCCACCCCACCTCTGTAGAGTGCCAAGTACAGGTATACATGCCCCTGTGTCATCTATGTGTGCAGATGTCCACCATAGCCATGTAGGCCAGATCCCAGGAATTGCATCTGTAGAGGCCAAGAGCACGGCGTAGTGCAGGGGGCTGCTGTGTCTGTATTGTCCGCCAACGGTAGCGGTAAGCCATGCACTCAACCTGTCTTTCTTCTGTCGTTCCCCCCCCTTTTTGTGCTCTCCCAGTTCTTTTGTGCATCAGCATCATCAGGCGGAGGTACAGTGGCACCGGAGCACGAGGGAGCTGCATCCCACATGGCCGTGGAGGGCCAGACCACGGACTCTGAATACACCAGTGGGACGGAGGGCGAGGGGAGCTTCACGTTGGTCACCGGATCACCAAACAGCGACACGGACTCGTCCGCTGATGGGAGCTCCCTTGTGGTGGTGGCACCATCTGTGCCCCCCACTTCTACAGGTACAGCCGCCACCCCCCTACCAGCACCGCCCTCCCAGCAGCCCCTCAGCCTTTGCCCCTTGCCCGCTCACCCAGGAGGGTGGGCATCACCTTCGCCCCAGGCTCTTCAGCCCCTGCCCCTGTCACCCCTGCTGCCCTCAGTGAGGAGGCCATTGACCTCCTCAGGTCATTCACTGTTGGGCAGTCTACCATTGTGAATGCCATCCAGGGTGTAGAAAGGGAGTTGCAACACGGTAATGCATTCCTGGAGGGCATTCATTCTGGTCAGTCTGCCCTTCATCGAACCCTGCAATCTCTGGCCTCAGCACTGATGGCAGCCATTGTCCCTGTGTCTAGCCTTCTAGTTCGTCCATGGGCCTCATTGTAGCATTCCTCTGTCCTTGTCCTGGGATTCCTCACTGGCGTCAGTAGCCATGACAGTTTGGGGTAACCAGAGTCACCGGCAAATGGCGAGGGACAACTGTTAGACACACAGGAACTCTTAGGGACATCCCCAGAACCAGACAACTATTCCCACTGATTTGGGTCCAGGTGCTCACCTATTATCCACACCCGGTGCCTCTGTAGTTGCCCCATCACATAAGGGATGCTGCTATTCCGCAGGATGTAACCGTCATGCACTGAGCCAGGGAATTTTGCATTAACATGGTAGATGTACAGGTCTGCCAAACACACCATCTGCACATTCATAGAATGGTAACTCTTCTGGTTTCTGTACACCTGTTCACTCCTGCGGGGGGGACCAAGGCCACATGTGTCCCATCAATGGCACCTCTGATGTTAGGGATATGTACCAGGGCATAGAAGTCACCTTTCACTGTAGGCAAATCCTCCACCTGAAGGAAAACGATGTAGCTCCTTACGTGTTTCAGCAGGGCAGACAACACTCTGGACAACATGTTTGAAAACATAGACTGGGACATCCCTTATGCCATGGCCACTGTTGTCTGAAATGACCCACTTGCAAGGAAATGGAGCACTGATAGCACCTGCACTTCAGGGGGTATTCCTGTGGGATGGCGGATTGGTGAGATCAGGTCTGGCTCCAACTGGGCACACAGTTCCTGGATTGTGGCACGGTCAAACCTGTAGGTGATGATCAAATGTCGCTCCTCCATTGTTAACAGGTCCACCAGCGGTCGGTACACCGGAGGATTCCGCCATCTCCTCAGATGTCCCAGCTGGCGGTGCCTAAGAAGGACAACAGCGACCACAGAGTCAACAAATTCCCAGGTATGTACCCACAGCTACACAGAACACAACACCAAATACAAAACTCTTCCTGTATGTGTGTTGAGTGTAGGCCTAGGTATGTGTGACGCAGTAGTAAATGAAGCCATGTGGGCCCCTGAAATGGCGGCTGCCTGACCTCTAAACTGGCACAATGGGATGTGAGGTATTTGTGTGGCGTTGTACACCGTCGCGGTAGGCGGTCGTAGACCGTGGCGCAATGCTGCATTGGTTAACATTGGACCCTATGGGTCCCAGGAGCCAATGATGAAGTGCGCCGGCGGGGATGATACGCACCGCCGCGGACGTCACCGCCGCGGACGTCACCGCCATTTTCTATCTGTTTAATCACTCGATACCTGATCTTCGACATGAGAGGACCTACACTACAAGTGCTGCTGTGACCTCGGTCTGGAAGAGACAATGGCTGCTGCGTCTGGGGAAAGGGCCCCTGCCTTTAATGCTCAGGAGTTGGAGAAGCTAGTCGACGGGGTCCTCCCCCAGTACACGCTACTCTACGGTCCTCCAGACCAACAGGTAAGAACACAGGGAGCACCTTGTATGGGCTATGCCTGTGTGGAGAGGGCTGGTTGTGAGAAGGAAGGGGGCAGAGTTCAGCGAGCATGAAGGAGTGTGAATGCATGTGCCACATGGCAAGGGTAGGGATGGGCGCCACTCACTTCGACGGTGCAGTTGGTAATGACTTCTCTTCTTCCCCTGTACATGTCATGTAGGTCAGCGCCCACCAGAAGAAGGACATCGCCAAGGACGTCCAGACCCTGGGGGTCCACCAGAGACGGGGCACCCACTGCCGTAAAAGATGGGAGGACATTCGCCGCTGGAGCAAGAAGACGGCGGAGGCTCAGCTGGGGATGGCCTCCCAACGTGGGAGGGGTGCCCGTAGCACCATGACCCCCCTGATGTTGCGGATCCTGGCGGTGGCCTACACGGAGTTGGATGGGCGCTTGAGGGCATCACAGCAGACACAAGGGGTGAGTACAACATCATTCAGCGGACTTTGCGCGCAGTGGAGGGGTCTGGGTGGGGGAGGAGGGCTGTGGGTTTCCCGAGGCCAGGGCGAGTTACGTAGGATAGGCCCCTCCGGAATGCAGGCCATGTGGCACTCCACCCCACCTCTGTAGAGTGCCAAGTACAGGTATACATGCCCCTGTGTCATCTATGTGTGCAGATGTCCACCATAGCCATGTAGGCCAGATCCCAGGAATTGCATCTGTAGAGGCCAAGAGCACGGCGTAGTGCAGGGGGCTGCTGTGTCTGTATTGTCCGCCAACGGTAGCGGTAAGCCATGCACTCAACCTGTCTTTCTTCTGTCGTTCCCCCCCCCTTTTTGTGCTCTCCCAGTTCTTTTGTGCATCAGCATCATCAGGCGGAGGTACAGTGGCACCGGAGCACGAGGGAGCTGCATCCCACATGGCCGTGGAGGGCCAGACCACGGACTCTGAATACACCAGTGGGACGGAGGGCGAGGGGAGCTTCACGTTGGTCACCGGATCACCAAACAGCGACACGGACTCGTCCGCTGATGGGAGCTCCCTTGTGGTGGTGGCACCATCTGTGCCCCCCACTTCTACAGGTACAGCCGCCACCCCCCTACCAGCACCGCCCTCCCAGCAGCCCCTCAGCCTTTGCCCCTTGCCCGCTCACCCAGGAGGGTGGGCATCACCTTCGCCCCAGGCTCTTCAGCCCCTGCCCCTGTCACCCCTGCTGCCCTCAGTGAGGAGGCCATTGACCTCCTCAGGTCACTCACTGTTGGGCAGTCTACCATTGTGAATGCCATCCAGGGTGTAGAAAGGGAGTTGCAACACGGTAATGCATTCCTGGAGGGCATTCATTCTGGTCAGTCTGCCCTTCATCGAACCCTGCAATCTCTGGCCTCAGCACTGATGGCAGCCATTGTCCCTGTGTCTAGCCTCCCCCCTCCAACTTCCTCCACCCAGACCCAGTCCCCTGTACCCCAGCCTATCCCAAGCACACCATCAGACAAGCATGCACACACCTCAAAACACTAAAGTAGCTCAGGCAAACATAAGCACCACACAACCCACTGGCACTCACACAAGCATCACCCACACACAGAAACAGCAACATCCACTGCTTCCACTGTGTCCCCCTCCTCGTCGTCTCCATCCTCCCTCCCAGTCTCGTCTACACTCTCACCTGCATGCACTACATCTACAGGCACTAGGACTCGCACCAGAACACCCATCACTGCACCCCGCTCACCTGCACTCACCACCCCCACTACCATTTACACGTCCCCTGTGTCCACTCCCAGTGTGTCTGTGACGCTCCCTCCCAAAGTACACAAACGCGGGCACCTACCCACCCAACATCCATCCACCTCACGACAGCCTCCAGTACCTGCACTTGCACCCAAATCACCTAAAGTTACACCTCCAACAACCACCTCCTCTTCCTCCACTCCCAGACCCCCTCCAGCTACCCGTCCCAGTGTTCATCAGAAACTCTTCCTCAGCAACGTTGACCTCTTTCCCACCACCCCCACCCTTCCAATTCATAGGTCCCGTAGTAGCACCTCAGCCAAAAAAAGTCAGGTACCAGTGGTGCGTGTTAAAGGTGTGTGGAGTGCACCGGATACCAAGGCAGCCAGTGTGACACGGAGCCAAAGCACTGCCAGTCCACGCCCTGTAAAGCACCTTAAGTTGGAAAGTGGCCGACGGGAGAGGGTGAAGGCTCCTGCCGGCAAAACAGCTCACAAGGGTCCCGGGGGGAGTGCCGAGTCCGCTGTGACTCCTCCCAAGGTGGTGAAGGGGCAGAAGAAGTCTCCAAAGTCTGGGAAGAGCAGCACGGTGGAGAAGGCCGCCATCCTCCCCGCCGGCCGGGACGCCACCGCCAGCAGTTTCGTCACTGGTCCGGAGACCACCGCCAGAGTCAGTGTCCTGGAGGGCAGCACTATCGTCACTGGTCCGGAGACCACCGCCAGAGTCAGTGCCCTGGAGGGCAGCAGTATCGTCACTGGTCCGGAGACCACCGCCAGAGTCAGTGCCCTGGAGGGCAGCAGTATCGTCACTGGTCAGGAGACCACCGCCAGAGTCAGTGCCCTGGAGGGCAGCAGTATCATCACTGGTCAGGAGACCACCGCCAGCGTCAGTGACCTGGAGGGCCCCGGCAGCCACAGCCCCGCTGGGCACTGAGGGGCCGTAATGCCACACACCGCTGAACAGGGCAAAGCACCGCCATGGTGAAGACCACTGAACAGGGCAAAGCACCAGTGAACAGGTCAGAGACAGCAAAGGCAAGCACCGCTGAACAGGGCAAAGCACTGCCATGGTGAAGACCGCTGAACAGGCCAAAGACCGCCATGGCAAAGCACCGCTGCACAGGTCATAGACAGCAAAGGCAAGCACCGCTGAACAGGGCAAAGCACCGACATGGTGAAGACCGCTGAACAGGGTAAAGCACCGCCATGGTGAAGACCGCTGAACAGGGCAAAGCACCGCTGAACAGGCCAAAGACCGCCATGGCAAAACACCGCTGCACAGGTCATAGACAGCAAAGGCAAGCACCGCTGAACAGGGCAAAGCACCGCCATGGTGAAGACTGCTGAACAGGGCAAAGCACCACCATGGTGAAGACCGCTGAACATGGCAAAGCACCACTGAACAGGGCAAAGCACCGCCATGGTGAAGACCAATGAACAGGGCAAAGCACCGCTGAACAGGTCAGAGACAGCAAAGGCAAGCACCGATGAACAGGGCAAAGCAGCGCCATGGTGAAGACCACTGAACAGGGCAAAGCACCGCTGAACAGGGCAAAGCACCGCTGAACAGGGCAAAGCACCGCCATGGTGAAGACCACTGAACAGGGCAAAGCACCGCCAAATCAAGCATCGTTAGGCCATGTGCAGCTGGGACAGTGACAGAACTGGGACCGTTACGGGGAGCGTGATGCACTCTGGGCACCATTCCCCCTCCAGAACCAGTGGAGACCTGCATCCACTCTGTCTGTCCTTCACAGGATGAAGCACTCTGGGCACCACTCCCCCTCCAGAACCAGTGGAGACCTGCATTCACTCTGTCTGTCCTTCACAGGATGAAGCACTCTGGGCACCAGTCCCCCTCCAGAACCAGTGGAGACCTCGTCTCCTGGGAGTGGTGGTATGCTCCCATGATGAAGGAGAGGGCCTCGTGGAGAGTGGGTTCCCTTGGCCTGTCCGCCCCCTGTCGCACAGCAGCCCTCCCAGTTCCCCTGTGTTCCTGTGCCTCCGTCCCCTGGACCGTGTGCCCACTACCACTGCCCCCAGGTCCCTGTTGTTGTTGGGGTGGTGGGTTACCCTGGGTCCCTGTAGTGGTGGACACACAGCTGATTGATGTGTCCTGGGTACGGAGGTATGGGCCCGCTGGGTGGGTGCTGTGCTGATGTTACCAGAGGGTGGAAGGTTAGTGTTGGGCTGTGCCTGTGCAAGGGGAACCGATTGTCCCGAGGCCCACGATGGTCCGGGCTGGTCATCTGGATCCAGTTGGCCAGAGCTGCTGTCATCACTGTGGGCCTCTTCTGTGGGTGGAGTGGAGATGTCTGGACCCTCCTGTGTGGTGACGTTACGTAGTGGTCCTGCAGGGGTATAAGAGCATGATTATTGCATGTGTGTGTGTCATGGTGTGCAATGGGTGGGTGTGCTTGTACCCCAGTGCAAGCATTCCTGTGTGGGGGCTTGTGTGATGATGGTTTAGGGGGGTGTATGGGTATGTGCAGTGAGCATGCGTTAGTGCTGGGTGTCCATGCTTAGTTGTGTCATGCAGGGCTTGGTGTTGGGATGTGTGGTTTGTGTTATTAGTACATTAGTGAGGAGTTGGAGTGATAGGGAAGGGGGTGAGGGTGGGGGTGTGTGATAGCATGCAGGTAGGGTGGGGGATATGATAGTTAAGATTTGACTTACCAGTGTCCATTCCTCCACCGAATCCTCCGAGGACCTCAGGATGCATGATGGTCAAGACCTGCTCCTCCCATGTTGTTAGTTGTGGGGGAGGAGGTGGGGGGCCGCCGCCAGTCCGCTGAATCGCGATGTGCCTGGAGACCACTGAACGCACCTTCCCCCGTAGGTCGTTCCACCTCTTCCGGATGTCCTCCCGATTTCTTGGATGCTGTCCCACAGCGTAGACCCTGTCGACGATTCTTCGCCATAGCTCCATCTTCCTGGCTATGGAGGTGTGCTGCACCTGTGCTCCAAATAGCTGTGGCTCTACCCGTAGGATTTCCTCCACCATGACCCTGAGCTCCTCCTCGGAAAACCTGGGGTGTCTTTGGCGTGACATGGGGTGGTGTAGGTGATGTGTGGGGTGGTGTATGTGTTGATGAGTGTGGTGATGTGTTATGGTGTGGGGTGTTTTGAGCGTGGATGTTGTATGGGTGATGGTGTTGTGTGCCTCTGTGTGGTGGGGTTGTCTATTGCTGTAGTCTCTCTCTGGCCTTCTTTCAGATTTTTTGGTCGTAGGGGTTTGTGGGTGATGTGGGTGTGTGTTTTATATTGTGTTGGGTGCGTGGGAGTGGTGTATGTATGTGTGTCAGGTGTGTGTATTTTGAATTGTCCAATGTGGCGGTGTTTTGGAGATGTGTGTGTATTTTGAGCGCGGCGGTGTGTACTGCCAATGGAATACCGCGGTTGAAAGACCGCTGCGTGGATTCGTGTGTCGTGATAGCATGGGCGTGTTTCTGTTGGCGTGACGGTGGAGGTTTTGTTTTCGCCAGTTTATCACTGACCTTTGGTGTGGCGGACTTGTGTGGGTGTCTGAATTTCGGCGGATTCCGAGATGTGGGTCATAATAGCTGTGGCGGTATTCCAAGGCCGCAGCGGTGTATTGGCGGTCTTCTGCGCGGCGGTAAGCGCCTTTTACCACCAATGTTGTAATGACCCCCATGGACTTCCAGAAGAAGCAGATGTTCAACCCCAATTTCATAGGTCCTTACACTGTCCTTCATCAAATCAATCCTGTGACCTATAAACGGCAATTGCCAAGATCATTACGGATTCATCCAGTGTTCCACACTTCCCTCTTGAAAAAGGCAGTCCAGAAGGTCCGCCCTCATCCAGCTCCAGTTCTAGTACAGGGGGAAGTAGAATACAAAGTCAAGAAAGTGTTGGATTCTAAACTGAGAGGGCGTAATATATGGTACTTAATCTCATGGAAAGGTTATGGCCCTGAAAGTAACACATGGGTTTCCGCCTCTGATATCCATGCTCCAGTACTTGTGAGGCGTCTTCATCGTCTCAATCCAGACAAACCAGGCCCTAGAACGCGTCTGGGAGAGGGGAGTACTGTCAATATAAGGGCAGTGCGCGTTCTACGGGCAACTAGAATGCAAAATCCTAACAATTTCAAGCTAACATAATTTATGCATTGTGCTGATATGATGTTGTTTAACTTTTTGCATTGCAGAGTTTAATCCTGAAGATTTATGTTGAGCATGCATATAAATACTGTTCATATGCAATGTACTGCTGCAGGCTTTCAGACAGTGTCAGGGTGTGGTCCCCTTCCAGGGCCTTCTAGAAGCTTTTCCTGCAGCATGCCTGGTTGTGGTTGGTGGGCTGGGCTAAGACTCTATAAAAGGGAGCCAGTCCAGCTCCACGTGCTCACTATTCAGAGGTCCCGTTGCAGAGCAGCAGCAACTTCCTGAGCTCCTGTTTTCCGGAGGCCTACTTTGATCTTCCAGGCCTTTGCCCTTCATTTACATTGGTGATCCTTGATCAGGGTGGTAAGACGGAGGTCGGGCTGGGCCCCCGATCCCGTTTTCGAAGGCATCCGAGTTCTTGGGCTTAATTTTCATGTTGAGAGATTTTACCTTGTGTGTGTGAATGTGCTCTGGGTTTTTCTGGCATTTACATGTTAATATTCGAATCGGCAAGATGGGCAATTCGTTCCTCGTGCTTTAACCCTTGATATTCATTGTGCGCTACCATTTCTTGGCAGTTACATGGTGGCATTCGAATCAGCAAGAAGCGCAATTCGTTCCTCGTGCTTTAACCCTTGATATTCATTGTGTGCTACCATTTCTTGGCAGTTACATGTTGGCATTCGAATCGGCAAGACGCGTGATTCCTTTCTTGTGTGTAATTCATGTTATTCATTGTACGCTACCATTTCCTGATATTCATATGGTGACATTCGAATCGGCAAGAGACGCAATTATTTGCCGGTGCCTAGATTAATGTTATTCCTTGTACGCTACCATTTCTTGTCATTCATACAGTAGTCTTCGAATCGGCAAGTCACGCAATTCCTTTTCTTGTGTTTAATTCATGATATTCAGTGTGCACCACCATTCCTTGGCATTCACATGGTGGGCTTCGAATCGGCAAGACGCGCGATTCATTTCTTATGTCTAATTCATGATATTCATTGTGTGTTACCATTTCATTACATTTATTGGCTGACATTCGAATCGGCAGAACGCGCGATTCATTACTTGTGTTGAACTCATGCTATTCAGCGAGCGTTACCATTTCATGGCATTTACGCGGGGGTGCTCGAATCGGCAATACGCGCGATTCATTTCTTGTGTTTAAAATCACGGTGTTCATTATGCGCTACCACTTCATGGCATTTACTTGGTGGCTTTTGAGTCGGCAAGTCGCGTGATTTATTTCTCGAGTCTAACTTATGTTATTCATGGTGCACAATCATGTATTTACAACCTTTGTGAAAATCTGCAAAGTGCGCAATTCATGTTCCGGCAATTTTGAGAAAACAAAAATGCTAGAGTCCTAGATGTGATGTTGTATGTACATAATAAGTTCCTCAAACACGATTCATATGATGGTTTAGAAATCATTCAGATTATTTCCTGATCCTCATGCAAAAGATAATACTTGAATTTGAAAGTTGCCTTTAACCTTTCTTGATTCCCTCACAGGTATCCAGTCATCTTGAAGCCCTCGTTATTTAAGCCTATGCTTAGGTTGTCAATTTTTCAGAATGACAATGCTTAGAGTCATAGTCTAGTACTGATTATTATGATATAATCTTGATATTGTGTGTTTTAACCTTCTTGCTTCCTACAGGTCTCCTTCCCAGCTGTTCCCTTCCTAATCCCCTTTTTCCCACTTGGACTCTCTTAGACTCTGTGACAATTCTAATCAGAGTATTGGAGCTGTCTTGTGGTGGAAGTGTTGGGAACGTGCACGAACTCCGAGGATCTGGTGACTCTGACAGTTTGTGGGTGTGCTGCTCAGTCGAAGAGTCAGGTTTTGCGGTCTTTCCTGAACTGCTTCAGTGACGCGATCTGCCTGAGCTTGACAGGTAGCATGTTCCATGTGCGGGCTGCCATGTAGAAGGCTTTTCCTCCTGCTGTGCTTTTCTGGATCTTGGAAATGGCTTTGAGGGTGAGCTGGGAGGAGCGGAGATGTCTGTTGGGTACATAGAAGGCGAGGTGGTGGTTGAGGTATTCCGATCCTATGTTGTGCAATGCCTTGTAAGTGTGGATCAGGAGTTTATATGTGATGCACTTGTTGACTGGGAGCCAGTGTAGATTTCTGAGGTGGGAGTCCAGCACACAATCAAAACATGGGACCATGCATTAAAAAAAGAAACAAAATACTAACTTATCTGTGCACAGAAGGAGAAGAGCTGAAGAGCTGGAGGAGGAGTACTGCCCCTTTGTCTGTGACTGTGCTTTGCTGGGTTGGCCTGCAGTTGCTGCTTCTGCCTGAAAGAGGATAAGGACTGGACTTTGTGGTATATTCCTGCTTGTGAAGAGTCTTCAAGAGCTTGGAGTGAGCTTGCCACCTGTTCTTAAGTCTCAGGGCCATCAAAGGCTTCCTCTGCCAGCAATTGGACTATCTGCTGAGACTCCTTCCCTGCCAAGTCGTGCCTTATCCATCCCTGGGCCCGGAAAGATGAAGCTGGTAGAAAAAGGCTGAAATCCACGGACAGGACGCTGTGTGAGGAAAATGTTGATGCACCATCTACATTGCAGTGGTAAAAATGACACAACCCCTTGCAGCGCAGTTTTTCCATCACTGTGCAGCTGGATTTCACACACATCCTAGCTGGGCATCAAAATCATCCGGATCTGAGGTACCCCATCTGGGAAATCAACGCATCGCTCTCTTACGGGAGGGAAAAATCACGTATCGCCTATCCGACCGGAGAAGAAATGACACATGGTCTCACTTGCGAGTAAAGAATTGACACATTGCTGACTTTTCCAATGCACGCTTGCCTGTGCAGCTTTATTTTTGACACAAACAGGTTTAAAAACAAAATTTCCATTGTTTTCTACGGAGTGAGACTTGGCTTGTGCATGTTGTATTTTTGTCATTTTAGTTTTGATTGATTTAGATAAATATTGACTATTTTTCTAAACTGGTGTGGTGTCCATTTTGTAATGTTTTCACTGCATTACTGTGTGTGTCGGTACAAATACTTTACACGGTTGGCTAAGAAGCCAGTTTTGGTTGGATATCTCATATATGAGGACAGACAGGAGATACTTCCAGCAGCAAATCAGGACAGGGGTTTACCATAGTTGTGACACATCATGACGTAATGTTTACTGCAGCCAAGAGTTTCAACTCCTTGCAGTGGAAAAAGTGTGTTGCACGTGTCTAAAGTTAAAATTATTGATGAACCATTACTGTGAATTGCAACTAATACACTGCAGCTTCTATCTCTTACACCCTCAAGTAAACAACCTTTGCCCCTCACAGACACATTTATAGAGATTATGTTCATTTATGTGTATACGTTGTGGAGCACGATTGTCCACACACTGCACGCAAACAAGTGGACCATTTTATGTACAGAGATTACGTATCTAATGTACATTTTGGCATTCAAAAACAGATTATTTGAAAACAAAAATGTCCCTTGGGCCATGATTAGTATATGTCATGTGCATATGTATATATGTGAATTTAGCTTTTCCAAATAGGCGGTGCCAGTGTATGTCTGTGTGTGATCATTTTCCAATTTTGTTATGCTACGCCAATCTTAGGATATGTTTTTTTTTATTCAAGCTCACTTGGTACCTAAGATGTACTTGATATTATGCACACAGAGCATCCTGAGTTCAGGCCAGGGCACAGGGGCGTAGCTTGGTCAGTATAGTTGGTGGGGGGGGTGAGCTTCAGACTTCCCGACAATCACACAGGCACATGATGTTCCAATATATTACACAACAAGCAAGAGCACAAGGGGGGCTTAAGAGGCAGTGGAAAGGGAGAGGAATGCAGATTGGTAGATGTACTAAGTGAGAGAAACCACATTTCCAAACAGAGATTCCAAGGAGACCTTCACACATGCAGTCATAAAGTTAGAAATTTGGCAATACAATATATAACCCTTTCTAGTGTAATTCTTCGACCCACATGATGATGCAGACCAGCAGAAAAAAACTTGTTTACTGCAATAGTGTGTGAGATTCCCTTCAACAACACACCTGCTTACGGACTCTGAAGAAAGTCTAATAAAAATGCATGATTAAAGTTTTGTTTGCCTCAAACATTTGCTTTCCACAATAACTGAGCCCTACTGCATTTGTTTTCCATTATAAACAGATTGGACCTATGACAGTGAACATAGCGTACTGCAATTATACACATGTGATATTTAAATAGCACACACCTGTTCAAATGTCATCCAAATGCCATGCTGCAGGTAACAATTAAGCATATTTCAGCAAGTCATCATAATTAACAAAGGCACACTGTACTGAACATAAGCTTTCCGTAAAGCAGTCATCAGGCATGTAGTCATAAAGTTACAAATGTGTATAATACAGCTGGCAAAACAATATACAATCTTTCCTAAAAGGGCCTGTGAAGATTATTACAGTGCTATTCCTCTCCATCAGCATCAAACCCTTGCCTAATTTGGTAATCTGTGAAATTGCATCTCAAAAAATACCTGTCTAAAGGCTTTGATACAGTAATAACACTCCACACTTATTTCTTCAAACATATATTTTTCACAATAGAAAAATCAGGCCTAACTCCTTTGCTGTAACATTTCAACATAAACAGATCACAGATATCACAGATTTAACTTTCTTATGTGAACTAATTAGGCCTACTTCCTTTAGCATTGTTTAGTCACCATAATCAACTAAGGTTTGCTGTATTGAACATACATTTTGCCACAAAGCAGCCACAGTTAGAGCATTACAATGCACACAACTGACGTGTACACAAGATCATACAACCCTTTCTAAAAAGACCTAACAAGAATGGTCACAATTCAAATCTTTTACCACCAAGGTGCGTTTATTAGGGAAAATAGCACCAAATCCCTTGCCTACTACAGTAATTTCTGAGACTCCATGTAGCAACGTACTTGTCTACAGGCTTAAACACAGTGTGATAATTAGTCACTGTTTAAACATTTGTTTTTCACAATAAATAAGTCTGGCTTATTGCCTTTGTTGTAACTTTTCATAATAAACAGAACAGACCTACAGGATCTGACACATGGCATAATTTACTTGTAACTGTAACTAACTCAGCCCTACTGTACTGATCAGATGCTTTGCAATACAATCACTATTCATCAGCAGAAGCTCAATTCTGACAATCAAATGATAGAAGAAAGATGATCAACACATCATAGGCACCAAAAATCCTTTCCCAGTGGAGCTTCTTAAAACTCATTTCATGTTAATCACATAAGGTTAATGATAGTTGCAGTGTCAATCCAGACCTAACAAGCAACATAGTGGTGCACAAAACGGTTAGTTAATGTGAAAGGGGGATTAAAACCTTCAGGGAGTGTTTCACAAAGGACATGGGATTTCAGAGAGGATGGAGAAGAAGATGTTCAAGGTGAGTGCAAAACATACGAAAAGGTGATTAGAATTTTACAGTTTATTAGTGAAAAAAAGAACTGTATTTAAATCAGGAATAACACATGAGGGAAGGGCAAACGGAAAAAAGGGGTTGAATGCACTCATCTTTTCACTTATGCATCCATTCATTCATCCACTAACTCCTTCTTACATTCATCCTCTGACACAATCACAATAAAACACACAAATTCAACAACACATGCATGATAAATTAAAAGAATACAAGTAGAAAAAAGGATATCTGCCGCTGTCTAAACACAGAGGGCATGTGGGCACTTTTAACAAAACTAAACCTAGCAGCAGCTAACCATCTTGCAAAGGTATTGTAAATAGTCTGCCATTGTTTTAAAGTTCCAGAATGACTGTCACATTTGGAACCAAAATATTGGCCCTCTTTGAATGGTAAAACAATACACTATGGACAACAGCATTCCATCATGGTCTCCACGTGGGATGTGGTGAACAGCAGATGAAATGAGAGGCAAGCAAGCGGCCCATTAGCACTGCCTGAACAGCTTTAGCATTTTCTTCAGAAATATTAAATAAGGGTAGAGGCGAGACATGAAAGGGGAGCCATAAAAGAAGAAAAGTGAAAACTAATAAACTAGCCACCCAGCTCTGACACTGAAGCACACTCATTTTCAGGTGAATGTACAATCAGAAAATGGTGTCATTCACAGGGTAGGAGAACTAATGACTGATATGGGCTGCACCATTCCCCCATGTAGAACGCTGCTATGGATGGAAACAGAGTGTAAATGTCACTCAGTCCAATGGTAAAACAGAGATGACTCAAAGGCCCTCTAGGTACATATTATATACCTATTATATATATATATATATATATACATATAATCACACACAAAGCAGTCTCATTGCAGTACACTTTTCCGAGCTGGTGCTAGTGTTAGGGATGGAGCTTCCCTCGTTTTATTTTCAAATAAAAATGCTCATACGCTGCACTCCAGGAAAGTCCATACAATTTTATTTCAATATTGATTCATCACCTTCACCACCACCGACACGTTTCGACTACCAAGTCTTGCTCACGGTTAGTGAGTGTGTTTTCTATGTCTCCTATTTATGTTCTCCCACTTGTACCCATAATGAGGCATTGTGGGATCCAAAGTGCTATTGGTATGAAAACAATTTTCATCAGAGATTTGATTTGCGATTCGCATGCATTATGACGGAATGACACCAAATTTGGAAGAAAAATAGCTTTCGGTATGCAGACTGCCCTTTTGCTTATCCATTCCATTCAGCAGTTTTTGAGATATCAAAGGGAGAATGGCAAAGGGAAAATACATTTGTATATCTAGGGATGTGAATTTTCATGAATGCATGCACAAATAGAAGCACTGTAATTGGCTGTATTCTTGAATATCACAGAAACTCATGTGCCGACTCAAACACCCAATCAGACACTCATGCATCCACTCAGACCCACTCATTGACTCACACACCCAGTTTTAGACCCACTCAGAAACTTACACACACACTCACAGATCCACTGACAGAGACATGCCCTGCACAGATCAACTGACACAGACATGCCCTGCAACCAATCCCCACCAAGCACGGCCAAAGGCCATGCATGGCGGGAGTTGGAATAACATATAGTAATTAAAATTCCTTTACATTAAAAAACCATAGCAATTCACTGAAAAAAACAAAGGTTACTGGGATGTCATAGGTAGGTTATGAATTCACTCGTACAAAGCCATAGAAATTCAGCAGTTATAGTTAGAGTTATTTCAAGTAACTATAACTTGTGCACTAAGGTAACTATAACTAATGCACAACTAATTACTCCACATATTACATTGATGACATCTTGTATGGCATCTTTGATATTATTACTGCAGCATTTGCAATAAAATTATTGATAAGAAAACTGTGCATGGCAAGAGTGCGGGTTAAAGTTACCTTAGGGCTTGTAACGTTTTGTTTTTTTCAGTGAATATATATATGTATATACACACACACACATATGTATGGAAGTATCTGTAATTGACATTTCTTTTGTTACAGGATGCTGGAAGACAGCTAGGAAGAGATTCTACAAGAATTATTACACTGCAAATCTTCTGCCCCTAGGGATTGCCAGGGGCGGTAACCACAACCAAAATTCTTCCCTACAAAAGTAATCTTTGACATGTCATTTAAAAAAATATCTATCTGTAGGCTTTAATACAGAGAAATAACAATTCACTCTGAAATGCCTAGACTTTAACATATGTGTTTCACAATAATGTGTCAGGCCTACTGTGTTTATCATCGCTTTTCATAACAGATCAGATCTATGGCACTGGAAATATTTTTTCCTAGTAAACTAATCAGGGCTCTCACTGTTATTATTGGATTGTCACTGTAACGAAGTTCAAACTAACAGTGTTGTTTATAAGCCTTTACTCACAAGGAAACCCTCATGTTTATGATAATAGAATAAAAAATATGGACCCTAGTAAGGAAAACCATATTGTAAATCATCTATCGCCATGGTTTGATGGGGTGGGTCACGAACCCCAAAACCCTTGCCTATCTCAGGTAATCTGTGAGATTCCATGTAACAATGTACCTCCCTCCAGGCTTTAGCACAGTGTAATATCAATTTGCCTATTGCCTTTAACACATGCACTACACAATAAATAAGTATGGCTCACTTGCTTTGCATAACATTTCAATATAAACAGATCACACCAGTGGCTTGATACTGTATACAATTCAGGTCTACTGAACCGTGCATATATTGGCAACCATCATGTATACACTTGTTAATTTACAGAATGTACAAAATTACAGTTGGCAAACCAATATACAACCCCTCTCAAGAGGGCCTAACAAAAATATTCACAGTGTAATTCTGCTACCTTGGTTTGTCAGGGTGGATAAATAACTTCCCTACTATGGTAATATGTGGGATTACATGTAACCAAATAACCTTCTAAGGACTGTAACACAATATGACAGCAACCTACTTTTAGAGGTCTGTAGGGGTTAACCAGCACCAAAGCTCTTGCCTACAAAGGTACTCTGTGGGATTCCATGTAACAAAAAAAGCTATGTGCACGTTTTAATTCAGAGCACTGACAATCAACCCTTTAATATGTGCTTTGACTTTAATATGTGCTTTTCATAATCAATATGACTGGCCTACTGCTTTTATCGTAATTGTTCATAATAAACAATCAGGCCTAAAGCCTTTATCATAAACATGTCACCATAACTAACTCAAACCTACTGTAATGAGCGAACCATTCAGCATAAAGTCATAAAAGTACAAATATATACAAAATTACAGTTAGCTAAGTAAAATACTGTGAGAAAGGCCTCTTTTTGACATGGTTAGCCCCACTTTTTGCCTGATGCAAGATGTAGCCTAGATATTGTAGTGGCCAGGGCCCCTGCTAACCAGGTTTCCTGGGCCAGACTTCTCTCCCTAGAATTGTTAAGATGCATTGGCACAACTGGATACACCTTTAGCTACCACTAAGTACCCTACCCTAGTAAAAGGTACTTAGGTACCCCAGACGAGGGGTACTATGCCTGAGGGCAGCAGCACTGATTATGCCACCCTCTAGGGCAATGTAGCCAAATGCCCCCAGCACTGCCATTGCAGGCTGGGTGTACTGGTGCAAACCGAAAGCACAAACTCGACATGGCACGCTGCCTGTGTGCCCTGTCCGACATACACTGCATATACTATGGGTAAGACACACCTCTGGCAGGCCTTACAGCCCTAAGGCAGGGTGCACCAGATGATATGTGAGGGCATGCCTGCATGAGCAATATGCCCCCACTGTGTCCTTGACAAACCTGGGACATAGTGAGCGAACAGAGCAGCCATTTTAATAGATCTGCTGGACACTGGTCAACACGAGTTTCCCAGCTACATGAGGCCCACTCTGAATTCTGGGTTCTTTGGTATCAAACAACTCAGAATGACATGATAAATCCAAAGAAGTACCAGTATTGGATTTATCCCTAAATATACCCTGGGGTCATCCTAGAGGTGCCCCCTGAAACAGTTAACTAAACTGGCAATGTTGCTGACTGGTTCTGTCCAGCCTGTCACCTCCAGACACCCAATCTACAAACCTTGTGGCAGAGGTCTGTCTCTCTGGTTTGTAGAACAATGTCCTTCCTGACCCTTGTGGACCTGCTGCACAAAGAAAAGGCACCAAACCCTGCCTGCTGCACCCAGGGCAAGACAGTCATCGCTGCAGAGCTGCTGGGCAACAGGAATGACCTCAGGAACCACAGAGGACATCCAGCCTTTGCCAATCGCCCAAGAACTCCCTCCAGAGTGGAGGTACCACTCTGCAACAAAGAAGAAACCTGCAAACCAGTGAGGTTCACTTCACTGACCAGCCACTAACTCTGGAACCGGATGTTGCAGCTGGACTCGACAACACACTAACAACTGTGAGGACAAACCCTGCAAGTGTGACAAGCTTGGTGGCACTGTGCCCTCCACTGGTCGAAACATACCAATATCCTGGGTATTGGTCTGCTGACGTCGGACATCAGGGGAAGTAGCCTGCTCAGGGCTGAGAAAGGATCAGGAGGAAGCCCCATTTGAGGGACTACAGGAACACCCTGGACCTCTCCCCTGAGTGCCCCCATTGTCCTATAAACAACCCTTGAACCGGCTTACCTCCAACTCTACAGGGCATCTTTGCGCACAGCTCCTGGCTCACCAATTCGCTCTGCACCCAGCCGCCCTGTGCCCTGCAACGAAGAACCTGCTGTGCCCTAAGGGTCCCTCACCCCTTGCAACTTCAACACTCCAAAGGACCCCAAAGAACCACCTCTAAACTTACCTGCACAGACCTTTTCGAAGTGGTCCCCTCAGTGGCCCTGCACCAGATCTAGTTTCATTTCACCTCTGCTCCCATCGGAACCGGAAGCCACCCAAACTTCACCAGCTAGCACAGTATCCACACTGATGACCTCGACCAACCTGCAAAAAAAGAACTTGGTAAAGCAACTGTGTGATTTAATATGTATTTTTAAAGGTGAATTTACATTGATTCCTATGGTGCGTAATCAAGCACAAAAGACTATTTTTATTGAACTTCAAAAATCCATATCTCAAAAAGTATTTAATCAATTTTGATAATCTTGGTCTTTAAAATTACCTTACAATATGAAGTATTTTTATAATTTGTTCTTGATTAATTCCTTTGAGTGTGTAAGTGGCAAGATTGATACTGTAAGTATGACAAATGCCTTTCACTTCTCCAAGATCGGCCTAACTGCTCGACCAAGCTACCTTAAAAATTAGAGCATTAGGTGATCTAGTTTTTACCTATGGAAATAAATGTGTGGTTGCCTGGACCCCCTGCACAGTGTGCCTAGCTTTCCATACTATATAGAGGGCCAGCCTCCAACATTTGGCGCAGCGTAGGAATAAAGGCTGTGCATTTGCTGATAGCACTTTGTCAATTTTGTGAGCACAAGGATAACTCTCAAAATTGCCTTTAGTTAATTATATTTTTATTTGAACATGTTTTTGAAAATTGTTAAAATAATTATGAGGGCCTTGGTTAGGTCACTACAACTTTAGCAAAATGTTTTAAAAAGTCCTTACTTTAGTTGGCCTATCCAAAAAGGGGATTCTAAATTTCTAAAAAGGCCCCAATTTTAGTAAAAGAAAAATTTCATATGCAGAGACCAAGACCCAGGATCTCGACTTGGAACCTTAGCATATAGCTATGACCAATTAAGGAGACTCTGAAGGCTGTACCAAATGTGTACTGGAAAAAGTCCCAGTGCAGAGAAACTTAGGTTTCTGATGGCTCGGTATGAAAAAGATAATTCCCCCAGATGATAGGGAAGATGATGCACCTGTGGTGGGTGAAGAAGATCCTGTGGATAATGGGGATGAGTGTAGCTCCTCTTCTACCAGAAACTCTAGAGCACCCACAGACCAGGACATTGCAGGCTGATCAAAAGACTGGCCTTAGAGAGTCAGCTAGGGAAATAGCGAAAGAGAGAAAAGAGTTAGGCTTAGGATCCATCTCTGGTGGCAGCATGCAAGCATTGAGAGAGAGATCTTTCAACGTGAATCTCCCAAAAGGAGTTGTCCCTCCATTCACTGAAGGGGATGATATAGTCAAATGGTTTTCTGCCTTTGAAAGAGCCTGCATTGGGGGTGGGAGGAAATTGAGAAAAAGCATTGGGGCACACTGTTTTGGGAGTTATTCTCAGGAAAGTGCAGGGATAGGCTCCTGACACTGAATGAGGCAGATTCTAAAGCCTATGACCTCATAAGGGGTACCCTGATTGAGGGCTTTGGATTTACAACTGAAGAGTACAGAATAATGTTCAGGAAGGCTCGAAAAACCCAGAGCCAAACCTGGGTAGACTTTGTGGACTACACAGTAAAAATGCTGGGTCGTTGGTTAGCTGGAAACAAGGTACAAGGTTGTGATGGGCTGTATAACCTGCTCATGAAAGAGCATCTGCTAAGTAATTGCTTCAATGATAGGCTACATCAACATCTGGTAGACCTGGGTCCACTTTTCCCTCAAGAATTGGGGAGGAAGGCAGACCATTGGGTCAAAACTAGGGTGACCAAGACACTACCACTGGTGGTGAATACCAAACGAAAGAGGCCAGAAAGCCGCCGCAAGGTAAAGATGGGAGCCAAAGCAAAAATTAAAAAGAGTGGGCAAGGCCCCCAAAAACCTACACCGAATGGTTGGCCCAGAGACATCTTATAGTCTAGGGGAGGGTACAAAGGTAGATACGTTTATCCCAGCAAGGCTTGGTGCCATGACTTCAAAACTAAAGGGCACCAAACTGGTGACTATAACTGTAAAAACAAAAAGAATGCCTCTAGTCAGACCTGCAGTAAATGCAGTTGCCAATCTCCAGAAGGGAATGGAGGTGTGGCCTGACCATGTCAGTGACCCCACAGAGGCAACATTAGTCACTGAGGGTGGGGTAGAATTATCCTGTGCTGCCAGGCCAAGTAATATACAAAAATACAGGCAGCAGCCTTTGATTAATGGGGAGAAAGTAGAAGCACTGAGGGACACAGGAGCTAGTGTTACCATGATAACTCAGCACTTGGGCCACTCAAATCAGTTCGTGGTAAGGAAGTCTTATCCTGTCACCAGTGCTGACAATGAGACCATGTTCCATCCCACGGCTATGGTAACCTTTGATTGGAGGGGAGTCGTAGGGCAAAAAGAGGTGGTTGTGTCCTCATCCATCCTTGTTGCTTGCCGGATTGGAAATGACCTGCAGCATTCCCCCCTGGGTTGATGTAGAAATGAAGACCCATGCAGCAATGCTAGGGATTCCTGAGTGGGCATGTGGCAAGACATGGGCACAGAGTGAACTTCAGAGAGAAAAAGAAGAGCTGGATCCTGAAATAGTGGACTAGCCTCCCAAGAGAAAAAGCAAGAAGACGGGGTGGGGGGCAGCTTCAAAACAGATCCCAAATCAGGACCCCTCTTCCCAGGAAGAAGAGTCAACCTTCTTGGCGGGAACTGAGGCTGAGGAGCTTGGGCCTTACCAGCCAGAGCTCTTGAGCCCAGGGGGACACTCCAGGGACAATCTGTGTCAGGTACAGAGGGCCTGCCCCACTCTTGAAGGCCTGAGGAAGCAAGCTACGCAGTAAGACTTAGGAAATGTCAGTGGTACCCACAGGGTTTATTGGGAGGAGGGGCTCCTGTACACTGAGGCCAGATACTTCAAACCTGGAGCAACCAGGAGGGTGGTAGTGCCCCAGCAGTTCAGAGAACTTCTTCTCACTCTAGCCCATGACATTCCCCTGGCTGAGCATCTGGGCCACAACAAAACTTGAAGTAGGTTAGTCAACCACTTTTATCGTCCCAAAAAGTGAAGGACTTTTGTCAATCCTGCCCCACCTGCCAGGCCAGTGGCAAGGCATTTAGGCACTTCAAGGACCCCTTAATGTCATTACCTATGGTTGAGGTACCCTTTGAAAGGGTAGGGGGTCGACATTGTTCACACCCTTGACCCTCAAACAGCATCAGGACACAGATATATACTAGTAGTAATGGATCATATCACTAGATAGCCTGAGGCTATATCCCTTAGGACCGTCACTGCACCTGCAGTTTCCAAAGCCCTCCTGGGTATCTTCACCAGGGTAGGGTTCTCTAAGGAGGTAGTATCAGACAGAGGTTCAAACTTCATGTCTGCATACTTAAAATACATGTGGAAGGAATGTGGGATGACCTATAAGTTCACCACCCCATACCACCCACAAACAAATGGGCTGGTTGAAAGATTCAACTAGACCCTGAAAGGCATGACCTGGGGGCTCCTTGAAAAACTCAGAAAGAGATGGGATGCACTGCTTACTTGCCTGCTGTTTGCCTACATGGAAGTGCCACAAAAGGGAGTAAGTTTTTCTCCATTTGAACTGTTGTTTGGGCACCCTTTCAGGGAACCACTAAGTCTTGTTAGGGAAGGTTCTCAAAGAGCCCAAGCAAAATATGTTGTTGACTATGTGCTTGGCCTACATTCAAGGATGGCTGAGTACGTAAAGAAAGCCAGCAAAAATCTTCAGGCCAGCCAGGAGCGGCAAAATCTCTGGTATGACCAGAAAGTTGCTATGGTGGAGTTCCAACCAGAACAGAAAGTTTGGGTGTTGCAGCCTCTTGCTCCAAGGGTCCTCCCGGACAAATGGCCTGGGCCCTATCCCATACCTGAGAGGTCATTTATCTAGTTGACCTAGGCAGTTGCAAAAACCTAAAAAGAATCATACATGTCAACCACCTAAAGCCCTACAATGATAGAGCTGATGTGACCATGCCCATGGTAACAGATGAGGTACAGAAGAATGAGAGTGAACCTCTCCCTGATCTTGTCTCTAGCAACCCACAAGATGGTTCTGTGGATGGAATGGTCTTATCAGACACCATCACAAAACAACAGCAAGCTGATTTCAGGCAAGTTCTCAACCAATATGCTCATTTGTTATCTCTGACCCCTGGTAAGACAAACTGGTGTACTCCTGATATGGACACTGGTGACAGTTTGCCTGTCAAGAACACGATTCACAGATAGCCAGACCATGTCAAGAAGAGTATTCAAGCAGAAGTTTAAAAGATGCTGGATTTGGGTGTCTTTGAATCTTCTGAGAGTCCCTGGGCTAGCCCAGTAGTTTTAGTCCCCAAACCTCACTCCAAGGAAGACAAAAGAGAAATTAGGTTTTGTGTGGACTACAGGAGCCTCAGTGCTGTTACAACAACTGATGCTACCCACTTCCAAGAGCTGATGAGCTCATAGACAGACTAGGGGCAGCCACATTTCTGAGTACTTTTGAATTAACATCGGGGTACTGGCAGATTGACCTGACCCCAGGTGCAAAAGAGAGGTCAGTATTTTCCACTCCTAGTGGGCACTATCAGTTCACTGTTATGCCCTTCGGACTAAAGAAATGCACCTGCCATCTTCCAGAGGTTGGTGAACCATGTCCTTGCTGGACTGGAAACGTTTAGTGCAGCTTATCTAGATGACATAACTGTGTATAGTTCTGCCTGGCAGGATCACCTGATCCACCTAGGAAAGGTGTTTAAGGTTCTGCAGAAAGCAGGCCTCACAATCAAGGCCAGTAAGTGCCTTATAGGGCAGGGAGACGTTGTTTACTTGGGTAAGCTGATTGGTGGAGGCCAATTGCAACCCCTCCAACTCAGAATTCAGACTATTCTGGCTTGGGAAGCTCCCACAACTCAGACACAAGTCAGGGCATTCCTTGGCTTGACTGGGTACTACAGGAGAGTTGTGAAGGATTATGGCACTATAGTTGCCCTCCTCACAGTACTAACCTCCAAGAAAATTCCCAAAAAGGTTAACTAGACAGTGAGTTGTCAAATGGCCTTTGACACTCTGAAGGAAGCTGTGTGTTCTGCCCCAGTCCCACAAGCACCAGGCTACTCCAGACAATTCATAGTCTAAACAGATGCTTCTAAAATGGGGATAGGAACGGTCCTTTCCCAGAAAAGTGATGATGGACATGACCAGCCAGTTTCTTTAATAAGAAAGAAAATACTCATTGGGGAGTGCCACCCTCTAAGGCCATGCAGCCAGATGCCCCCAGCACTGCCATTGCAGGCTAGGTGTACTGGTGCAAACCTATAACACAAATTCAACATGGCACACTGCCTGTGTGCCCTGTCCACCATTATACACTGCATATACTATGGGTAAGACATCCCTCCCGCAGGCCTTACAGCCCTAAAGCAGGGTGCACCATATCACATGTGAGGGCATAACTACATGAGCAATATGCCCCCACTGTGTCCTTGCCAAACCGGGGACATATTGAGTGAACAGATCTGCCATTTTAATACATGTGCTGACCGCAGGTCATCACGAGTTTCCCAGCAAAATGAGGGCTACTCTGAACCCTGAGTTGCTTGGTGTTAAACAACTCAGAATGATAAAAGCAAACTGGTACCAGTATTGGATTTACCCCTAAATGTACCCAGGGGTCACATTAGAGGTGCCTCCTGCAAAAGCCAACTACCTGGGCATGGTTGCTGACTAGTTCTATCCAGCCTGCCACCTCCATACCCAATCGACAAACCTTGTGGAGAGAGATATGTCTCTCTGGTTTGCAGAACAGTGCCCTTCCTGGGTGGAAGTGCTACCACTCCCCTCTCAGGAATGTGTACTGACTGGCGGAGAGCTTCAAAGGGCTTACCGCCTTTGAAACTCAACCCCAAGGCCTGCTGCTAGCAGCAAATGGGCAACCCTTTTGCAAACCCCAACTTTTTCCAGATGCAAAGGCTGGAAACTACACAAAGGGTAGGAGGAGTGGCCCCACCTGGCATGGACTACCCCTAAGGTGGACCCGCTATTTCATTTTCCTCCATCTTAGATGGAACGAAAATAGCCAATCAGGGTTAAGGAAGTGACCCTTTCCCACAGGAAGGGGCCACTTTAATGGGTGTAGCCACCCAAAGGTAGGTGTCATATTGGACACTACCATGTCCCCCTAAACTGCCCACTAAATTCAATATTTAGTGGGCATCCCTAGACCATCAGATTCAAAGGAAACAAAGAAGACCAGCACCAAGATGATTCAAGGCACAAGAACTGTGGACCTGCTGCACAAAGAAAAGGCTCCAAACCCTGCCTGCGGCACCTAGGGCCTGACAATTGCTGCTGTGGAGCTGCTGGGCAACTGGACTGACACATCCAGCCAAGACATTCCTCGAAAGTGGAAGTACCACTTTGCAACAAAGAAGAAACCTGCAAACCAGTGAGGATCACTTCATTGACCAGCCTCTAAATCCCGGACCGGAAGTCGCAGCTGGACTCAATGACACATCAATGATCATGAGGACAAACCCTGCAAGTGTGCCAAGTTTCATGACACTGTGACCTCCAGTGGTCGAACTGTACCAATACCTTGGGTATTGCTCAGCTGACATCGGACACCAGACAAAGAAGCCTGCCTGAGACTGAAAAAGGACCAGGAGGAAGCCCCAGTCAAGGGACTTCAGCAACACCTTGGACCTCCCTCCAGAGTACCCCCATTGTCCAGCAAACGACCCTTGAACCAACTTAACTCCAGCTCCAAAGGGCATCTTTGCACACAGCTCCTCACTCACCAATTTGCTCTGCACCCGGCAACGAAGAACCCTTTAACGAAGAACCTGCTGTGCCTCACCCCTTGTGACCTTAGCACTCCAATGGGACCTCAAAGAACCACCTCTAAACTTACCTGCACAGACCTTTTCCAAGTGGTCTCCTACAGTGGCCCTGCAGCAGCTGCAGAGTCCTTTCACCGCTGCTCCCGCCGGAACTGGAAGCCACCCAAACTTCTCCAGCTGGCACAGTGTGCCCACTTGTAATGTAATACCTGTCTATAGCCTTTCACACAATGTGACAACAACTATTAGACCTGATAGCCTTAGGGTTGTCACCCTCAAATTTCTGCTTGCCTCCCTGCAGTTCTCTGACCCTGTTTTTGCTGGTTTTAGGACTCAGCTCACTTCACCACTACTGACCAGTGCTAAAGTGCATGTGCTCTCTCCCCCAAACATGGTAACATTGGTTCCTACCCAATTGGCATATTTAATCTACCTGTAAGTCCCTAATAAAGTGCACTACCCATGCCCAGGGCTTGTAAATGAAGCTACTATTAGGCCTGCAGCGCTGATTGTCCCACCCACATGAGTAGCCCCTTAACCATGTCTCAGGTGTGCCATTGCAAGGCCTGTGTGTGCAATTTCACTGCCACTTCAACTTGGCATTTAAAACTACTTGCCAAGCCTTAAACTCCCCTTTTTCTACATATAAGTCTCCCCTAAGTAGGGCCTTTGAAACCCATAGGGCAGGGTGCTGTGTAAGTAAAAAGCAGGACATGTACTTATGTGTTTTACATGTCCTGGTAGTGAAAAGCTCACCAATTCGTTTTCTGCTACTTTGAGGCCTGCTTCTCTCACAGACCAGCATTAGAAATGCCTTCATATACTGTTAAGCGGTAGATTTCGATCTGGAAGGAGTAGCCCTGTCATGCTTAGTATTGCCAGAATGGGAATAGAAAATCCTGCTTACTGATGAAGTTGTATTTAATATTACTATTATAGAAATGCCACTTTTAGAAAGTGGGCATTTCTCTGTGCCTTGCAGCCCTGTCTCTAACGCCTGACCTGTGCTGGTTGACAGCTCCCCTTGTGCATTCCACCCAACCATAAACACGGGACACTCAGTCACATCTGCATTCATCTGCATGCTGAATGGGTCTCTCTGGGCAGGAAGGGTGGAGGGGCTCTCTCTTACACTTCAAAGGCCAGTTGCCTGCCTTCACACAAAGGACTGATAACCCCCCTACAGGGATCCTGGCAAACAGGACTGGGCTGAAAGGGGAACTTGTGCACTTCAAAACCACTCTTTCGAGTTTCCCCCACTTCAAAGGCGTTTTGGGGTATATAAACTGGGTCTCTGACCCCAACAAATCAGACACTTTTGACCTACACCTGGACTCTGTCAGAGAGACTGCCTGGCTGCCCAAAGGACTAATCTGGACTGGTTTGCTGAAGGACAGCTTTCCTGCTTGTTGCCCTGCTCCCGGGTGCTCCTGACTCTGCTGGAAGGACTCTGCCTTTGTCCAAAGGTGCTCTCCGAGGGCTTGGATTGAGCTTGCCTCCTGTTTCTGAAGTCTCAGGGCCAACAAAGACTTCGCCCCTTCAGGAAATCCTTGTGTGTCTGAAAATTAATGCAATGCCTGCAGAAATTGATGCAGCCCCTGCCTCACAGCTGAAATGTATCTGCATCGCCTACTGGATCGCTGCAGCACCTGCTCCTTCTACCATCGCATCAAGGATTTGCAATGCATCATCCCTGGGTGTCAAAATATCCCTGCATCGCAATGAGGATCCAAGGCTGCGACTCTGGAGATCGATGCATCAACTTGCAGCGTGGAAAGAAACACCACATCGTCTGTGGTGCGCCGGGAAATCCGACTCAGTGCCTTATTTTTCAATGCATCTCCTCGTCTGTGGCCCCCACATGTGTCATTATTTTTGACATATCCCAGGTACTGTGTGTTACAAGGATACAACCACTGTTTCTTAAGAACTGAGACTCTTTGGAACCTTTAAACTTGATCTTTCAACTTGTGCTTATTGGTTCTTTGTTGATTCGATAATTTTTTATTCAGATAAATATTATCTGTTTTTCTAAAACTGTATGGTATATTTTTGTGGTATTTTCACTGTGTTACTTTATGAGTTATTGCACAAATACTTTACACATTGCCTTCTAAGTTAAGTTTGCCTGCTCTGTGCCACGCTACCAGAAGGTGGGCACAGGATACTTTGGGTTGTGTTGAAAATTACCCTGGCTAGGACTGTGGTCCCTTCTCGGAGAGGGCCAACTAGAGACACAATTTCTAACAACAACCAACTGGAAAAAGCTTACTGGTTTTAGCAAATGCTTTTCACAGTTAATTTAAGCTAGACCAATTGGCCTATGGCACTTTATAATAAGCAGACCAGCCCTATTGCACCGGGCGCCGGGGCCAGGGTTGGCGGGAGCACCCCCAACAGGCTGGCGGTGCCCCGCAGGGCATTCTGACCGCGGCGGTCAGATGCGGAAAACCGGCGGTCTCCCGCCGGTTTTCCGCTGCCCTTTAGAATCTTCCATGGCGGCGCAGCTTGCTGCGCCGCCATGGGGATTCTGACAGCCCATACCGCCGTCCTGTTCCTGGCGGTTCTCCTGCCAAGAACAGGATGGCGGTATGGGTTGTTGTGGGGCCAATTCTGAGCCGGCGTCCTCGTGGGAAGGCTCTTTTGCACTGGGCTGGCGGGCGGCCTTTTGGCGGCCGCCCGCCAGCCCAGTGCAAAAGCCAGAATACCCTCCGCGGTCTCACGACCGCCGAGCAGTATTTTGGAGGGGGGAACTCTGGCGGGCGGCCTCCGCCGCCCGCCAGGGTGAGAATCACCCCCATAATGTTCCCCAGTGCACTACTCAGGCCTACAGTTTGTCACCATAACCCAATCAGGCCTACAGTTTGACCGTAAGCTTTTCCACAAGGCAACAATCAGACACATAGGCCCTCATTACAACCCTGGCGGTCGGTGATAAAGCGGCAGTAATACCGCCAACAGGCCAGCGGTAACAAAAATGGAATTATGACCACGGTGGAAACCGCTCAGACAGACAGCCACTTTAACACACTGACTGCCATGGCGGAATCAACAAGCACCACGGCGGTAACCACCAACAGCCAGGCAGAAGACAATGTACCGCCCACTCTATTATGACCGGCCTATTCGCCACCTTTTCTGGAGCGGTACCAACGACATCAAAATCCTGGCTTAAACAGATCCCAGAAGAAAAAGGACTCACCTGTGGAGAATCAGGGAACAACCACAACGCCATGGAGCCCGAGCTGCACATATTACCCATGCTTGTCTACCTTCTGCTGCATTATGAACATCAACGCCAGTGAAGACGACCACAGTGATTACTGCCGCCTAGCACACAAGGGAGGAGAGAGGAAAAAGAGAGTGACACACACACATGCAATACCCCCACCCACAACACCATACACACAACAAGATACAGTAACATTATATATTCACCCCGTGCCCCTCAGGAATAATGAAAGGATAATGAAAGGAAAAAATGATTTGAAGGAAGTGAGTGTAATACAATAAAATACCATGGACAAGTGCATCAAAATACAAACGTATATACATATTTACAAATGTAGAGACACTGCCCAGTCCTCAATGTCTGTGGGCCACAAGGCCACAACACGTAGGCCAAGGCCCCATCTCACTCCTGCAACAACACAGAGAGAATTCTGCAGGGGCATCAGGTCGAAAATACACAGGCACCTCAGGGGGACAGGGAATTGGGGGACACCTCAGTCGGAGGGATGGTACAACGCCACTGGCCCTGGAGGGGGCAACATGCCCTGTGCTCTGTCCTGGGGTGTGCAAGGCCACAGTCTCTCAAGTGGGTGGTTTGCCCACTGCTTGGTCCTGGGGAGTGCAAGGCCACAGTCTTTCAAGTGGGTGGTTTGCCCACTGCTTGGTCCTGGGGAGTGCAAGGCTACAGTCTCTCAAGTGGATGGCTTCTTCCACTGGTTCTGGAAGGGGCTTTGTGCCAAGTGTGCTTCATCCTGGGAAGGATCGGGTGAGTGAATGGCTACTCCACTGGTTCTGGAGGGGGCCTTGTGCCCAGTGTGCTTCATCCTGGGAAGGATGGGGTGAGAGGATGGCTACTCCACTGGTTCTGGGGGGTGGCTTGTGCCCAGTGTGCTTCATCCTGGGAAGGATGGGGTGAGTGGATGGCTTCTTCCACTGGTTTCGGAGGGGCCTTGTGCCCAGTGTGCTTCATCCTAGGAAGGATGGGGTGAGTGCATGGCTACTCCACTGGTTCAGGAGGCGGCTTCTGCCCAGTGTGCTTCATCCTGGGAAGGATGGGACGAGTGGATGGCTTCTTCCACTGGTTCTGGAGGGGGCATTGTGCCCTGTGAGTCAGATCTTAGGGAGTGCAAGGTCACAGTCTCTCACCTGGGTTTCAGACCCACAGAATTTGCAGGGCCAAGGTCGCACAACAACCCATGGATGCAGGGCTACACACTGCCCGCTGGCAGTGACGGCTGCTCAGTGGTGGCAGTGGCGGAGCAGGTGGCGGTGCTAGCAGTGGTGGGGGGAGACTCCAGTCCTTCCCCGGCAGCCTCGGACGGCTGCCCACTGGGGCTACTGCTGCAGGCAGGAGTGCTGGTGGCAGTGCTGGCAGTGGTGGGAGGAGGCTCCAGTCCTTCCCCTGCAGCCTCAGACTGCTGCCCACTGGGCTGCTGCTGCTGGCAGTGGTGCTGGTGGCAGTGCTAGCAGTGGTGGGGGATGCTCCAGCCCTTCCCATGCAGCCTCAGACAGCTGCCCACTGGGGCTGCTGCTGCTGGCAGTGGTGGCAGTGGTGGTGCTGGCAGTGGTGGGGGGAGGCTCCAGCCCTTCCCCTGCAGCCTCGGATGGCTGCCCACTGGGGCTACTGCTGCTGGTAATGGTGCTGGTGGCGGTGCTGGTGGCGGTGCAGGTGGCGGTGCTGGTGGCGGTGCTAGCAGTGGTGGGGGGGCTCCAGCCCTTCCCTTGCAACCTCGGACGGCTGAACTACCATGGTTGGTGGTGGGGGCTCCGAATGAGTCTCAGCACCATGCCTCCTGTCCTTCCCTCCTGCTGGTGCATGCCCCTTGCTCTTCCTGTCAGCAGCCAGGGTTTGCCCCTTCCCTGTAGCAGCTGGTGGTGCCTCCTTGCCCTTCCCTGTAGAAGCTGGTGGTGCCTCCTTGCCCATCCTAGATGTGGCTGGTGGTGCCTCTTTGCCCTTCCTAGACGCAGCTAGTGGTGCTTCTTTGCCCTTCCTTGACGCACCTGGTGCAGGCACCCTTTCAGTGTGGCTGCCTGGTGCCAGGGATCCTATCCGACCTGCAGTAGCTGTCGACAGTACTGTGGCTGTGGACTGGGTGGCTGAGGTGCATGCCTGGGTTCTGATCACCCTGGCCCGATGTGAAGGATGGGGGGAGGAGAAGTGGTAGGGAAAAGGTCAACGGTGGAGAGGAAAAGCTTCTTAGGGACTATGGGGTGGGAAGAGGGTGCAGGTTTGGGAGTGGAAGAAGTGGTTGTAGGAGGTGTCTGCTGATTTTGGGTGCAGGTGCATGGGCTGGATGTTGTTGGGTGTCTCAGTGCTTACATTTGGGTACTTTGGGAGGAGGGGGGCACAGACACAGTGGGAGAGGACACAGGGGACGTTTGCATGGATGTGGGGGTGGTGACCTCCAGTGAGGGGCGTGTACTGATAGGCGTGATGCTGGTAGTAGATGAGGATGTAGTGCATGCAGATGTGAGTGTAGACGCTACTGAGAGGGAGGTCGATGACGAGGAGGAGGGGGACACAGTGGAGGCAGTGGATGTTGGTATGTCTGAATCTGGATGGTGTTTATGTGAGTGCCTGTGGGATGATGTGTGGTACTTGTGTTTGCCTGAACCACTCCTGTGTGTTGTCCTGTGTGCATGCTCTTTTGCCTGTGTGCTTGGAATAAGTTGGGGTTAAGGGGAATGGGATTGGGAAGAGGAAGTTGGAGGGGGGAGGCTAGAAACAGGGACAATGGCTGCCATCAGGGAGACGGCCAGAGCCTGGATTGATCTCTGTTGGGCCGCCATGCCAGAGTGAATGCCCTCCAGGAATGCATTTGTCAGTTGCGAATGGGCTGCCGGCCCCTGGATGGCATTCACAATGGTTGACTGCCCAACAGAGATGGATTGCAGGAGGTCAATAGCCTCCTCACTCAGGGCAGCACAGCTAACTGTGGCAGGGCCTGAGGTGCCTGGGGCGAAGGAGATGCCCACCATCCTGGGTGAGCGGGCGCGGGAAACACGCTGAGGAGCTGCTGGGAGGGCAGTGCTGGTACGGGGGTGGCGGCTGTAGTTGGGGTGGGCACAGAGGTGTCCGCCACCACCAGGGAGCTTCCATCAGAGGAGGTATCACTGTCCGAACTGTCCCCTCCAGTCTCCGCCGTGGTGCTCCCCTCACCCTCCGTCCCACTGGTGCCCTCACTGTCGGTGGATTCGGCCTCCTGGGCCATGTGGGATGCAGCTCTCCCTTTCGCTGGTGCCTCTGCTCCTCCACCAGATGATGCTAATGCACATAAGGACAGGGTGACAAAACAAAAAGGGGGGAAGAGACAAAGTATACACTTGGTCAATGGCTGCAACAACACCACCGTTGGGGTACACAACACACAGGGAACAGCCCTACACACTAGGCAATGCACTAACAGTCACAATGCTAGTCACCAGCCCATGGACAGGGACACATAATGCCAATTGCAGCATACCTGAGACCCACAGACCCCTTCCCAGTAGGGGATGCCTACTAGCTTGGTTGGAGGAAGTTTACATTAGACCCTGCCCAACATGGGACCTACCCTGCAATGTGCGGCCTGGCCTAGGGAACCCACAGGTCCACATCCCCCACCCGGATGCCATCCCACCACGCACAAATAGTATATTGGGGCACTGTACTCACCCCCTTGTGGCTGCTGTGATGCCCCCAAGCGCCCATCCAGCTCTGGACAGGCCACCGCCAGTATGCGGGCCATCAGGGGGTTCAGGGTTCGACGGGCACCCTCGTTGGGAGGCTATTCCCAGCTGGGCCTCTGCCATCTTCCGTGCCCAGCGTCTCAGGTCTTCCCACTGCTTTCAACAGTGGGTGCTCCGCCTGCCATAGACCCCCAGGGTCCGCACGTCCTTGTCGATGGCAGGCCATATACACTTTTTCTGATGGGTGCTGACCTACAGAGAAATACACATAGGAAAAGGTATCAGTCAGGCCGTCCTGCCTGTTACACTCATGGCCCACTATAGCCCTCACATCCCCTTACGCACAGACATTGCCCACCATATATGCAGCTTGCTGCCCAGGGCCCTTCCACCAACGCCCCCTACACGAGGCCCTCAAACACACCACTCCATGCATTCATGCCTCATGCATTGTGCTCACAGTGTACTAACCTGTTGGTCTGGAGGCCCATACAGCATTCGGTACTGGGGCACCAGTCTCTCTAACTCCGCCACAGTGAAGGTAGGGGCCCTTTCCCCAGTGACACGAGCACGGTCGGCTCCAGACACAGGTCATAGCAGCTCTTGCAGTGTAGGTCCTCTCCTGTTGAAGGTCAGGTAGCAAGTGAGTGAACAGATAGAAAATGGTGGTCACGTCTGCGGTGGTGCGTACCGTCACCGTTGGCATACATCACTATTGGCCACTGTAACCCATAGGAGCCAATGGTAACCAATGAGGAGTTGCATGGCGGTTCTCAACCGCCTCCCGCAACGGCGCACAACATCAGCGGAATTACCTAATTTTCCACATGTCCTTCCTAACAGGAGAGGTGGATGCCATTTCAGGGGGAGCAGGCCATGGCACCTAACTGCGTCACAGTACACATAAGCACCATTTGGGCCTATCCAACAACATACTGTAACAGTCACAACATGCAATGAAGTGTAGTGTTTGGAAATATGGAATCCTGACCAGCTACTCACCGTTTTGCCCCCTAGATTGCAACCGCTGCGAATGAGTAGGAGATGGAGATATCCCCCGTGTACAGGCACCTGGTGGACTTGGCAACAATGGAGGACAAGCACATTATCTTCACCTATAGACTGGACAGGGCCACAATCACAGAGCTGTGTGCCCAATTGGAGCTTGACCTGATTTCTGCTATCCGTCAGCTGACCGGGATCTTGTGCAAGTCCTATCTGTGCTCCTTTTCCTGGCAAGTGGCTCCTTCCAAGTGACAGTGGGCTTGGCAGCAGGAATGTCACAGCCAATGTTCCCAATCGTGCTGACCAGAGTGTTGTCTGCCCTGACTAAACACGTGTGCAGCTAAATTCGTTTCCCCCAGGTGGAGGATTTGGCCACAGTGAAAGCTGATTTCTATGCAATGGGACATATCCCCAACATCATTGGGCTATTGATGGTACACATATTGCATTTGTCCCCCCCCTGGAGAAATGAACAGGTGTTCAGAAATCAAAAGAGCTTTCACTCAATGAATGTGCAGATAGTGTGCCTGGAGGACCAGTACATCTCCCATGTCAATGCAAAGTATCCTGGGTCTGTGCATGATGCCTTTATCCTGTGGAATAGCAGCATCCCATATGTGATGGCTCAATTCCAGAGGCACCAGGTGTGGCATGTAGGTGAGCCCTGGTTCCAACCCAGTGGATGTTGGTGTATGGGTATGGTGTGGGCCCCAAGGGTTAGTGTGTGTCTAACAGTTGTCCCTCGATATTTGCAGGTGACTCTGGTTACCCCAACCTCTCGTGGCTACTGACCCCTGTGCGGAATCCCAGGACAAGGGCAGAGGAACGTTACAATGAGGCACATGGGCAAACAAGAAGAATCATAGAGAGGACATTCGGCCTCCTGAAGGCCAGGTTTTGTTGCCTCCATCTAACAGGTGGATCCCTGTACTACTCACCCAAGAAGGTCTGCCAGATCATCATGGCATGCTGTATATTGCACAACCTTGCCTTACTTCGCCAGGTGCCTTTTCTGCAGGAAGATGAGGCTGGAGAAGGGCGTGTGGCAGCAGTGGACCCTGTGGAAAGTGAAGATGAGGAGGCAGAGGATGAGGATGAGGACAACAGAAGTGCAATAATTCGACAATACTTCCAATGACACACAGGTAAGACAGTGTAACTTCACTTTTAATTGACTGTTTTGTGTTTGATATTGTCACTGGCAGGCTGATTTTCCCACTTGTATGGCCACTTTCTGTACCCTTTGGCATCTCTATTTGCAGATATTTGTGCCCCAATATCACTCCTGGTGTGTTAACTGCAGCCAACTACAGGTCATTCCTATGTATACATTACTGTACAGTTGTATTGCAGTGTTTAAAGCTTGTTAAACTAATGCATAGTTGAATCATTTGAGAGACTCCATACTTGTATTTTTAAAATGGTGTTTATTTAAGTGCTAATAAGTAGAGGGGGATGTGCAATGGGCTGGGTTGATGGTGGAGGAAAGTCCAGGATAGAGTCCAGTCTATGTGGATCACAGGTGCATTGTCCAAGGGGGCATAGGAAGGGGAGCAATGGCAGTTCAAGGTGGACAGGGTGACAGAGTGGGACACAAGGGTGACAATCAGGAGAGTGTTATTTCCTTGCGGGGGTCTTTGCAATAGTCTCTGGCTTCTGCCTGGATCGCAGGGAACATTTGCGGGGTGGTTCACCTTCTGCAGGTGGAGGGGTGCTGGTGACCTGTTGTTCCTGTGGCGGGGCCTCCTGTGGAGGGCTGTTCCTCGGTTTGGCTAGTGGTAGGGGCCCGGCGGTGTGCCACTGCCTCCCTCATAGTGTTGGCCATGTCTGCCAGCACACCTGCAATGGTGACCAGGGTGATGTTGATGTCCTTCAAGTCCTCCCTGATCCCCAGGTACTGTCCCTCCTGCAGTCGCTGGTTCTCCTGCAACTTGTCCAGTATCTGTCCCATCGTCTCCTGGGCATGGAGGTATGCTCCCACAATCTTGGTGAGTGCCTCCTGGAGAGTTGGTTTCCTGGGCCTGTCCTCCCCCTGGCGCACAGCAGTCCCCCCAGCTTCCCTGTTGTCCTGTGCCTCTGTCCCCTGAACCGTGTGCTCACTGCCACTGACCGCAGGTCCCTGATCGTCCTGTATTTGTGGGATGGCCTGGGGTCCCTGTAGTGGTGGACACACTGCTGATTGGCGTGTCCTGGGGACAGTGGTATGGGCCCCTGAGTGGGTACTGTGCTGTTGTTTCCTGAGGAAGGAGGCTCTGTGGTGGTATGGGACTATGCCTGGGTAACCGACTGTCCGGAGATCCTTGATGGGCCATGTTGGTCATCCAGATCCAGGTGTCCAGACTTGCTGTCATCACTGTGGGCCTCTTCTGGGGGGGACTGGATGTTGCTGGCTCCTCCTCTCCGGTTGACGTTGGCTGCGGGACCTGTGGGGATGTAAATCCAGTGTTATTGTTTCTGCATGTGACATCTTGTGCATGGGTGTGTTGCCCTCTATGGTTGTTATTGCCCTGGCAGCTTTGCCTTGTGTTAGTAGTTATTTGGTGGGCTTGCTGTTTCCTTCTAGTGTGCATGCTTTAGTGATGGGTGTCCATGCATGTCTGTGATGGGGGTCCATGCATTGATGTTGCATGCAGGGCTTTGTATTGGGAGGGGTGGGTTGTGATGGTGGGGTCTGTGTGAGGTGGTGGAGTGATGGGAGTGAGGGTAAGGGTGGGGGTATGTGATGGCATGCAGGTAGGGGGGATGATAGTAATAGAGAGTTGACTTACCAGAGTCCAGTCCTCCTCCTACTCCGGCCAGGCCCTTGGGATGCATGATTGACAAGACTTGCTTCTCCCATGTTGTTAGTTGTGGGGAGGAGGTGGGGGTCCACCGCCAGTCCTCTGTATAGCTATTTGATGTCTTGCTGCCATGGAATGCACCTTCCCCTGTAGGTCATTCCACCTCTTCCTGATGTCATCCTTTGTTCTGGGGTGCTGTTCCACAGCATTGACCTAGTCCACGATTCTCCACTATAGCTCCATTTTCCTAGCAATGGATTTCAGCTGCACCTGTGATCCGAATAGCTGTGGCTCTACCCGGATGATTTCCTCCATCGTGACCCTTAGCTACTCCTCTGAGAACCTGGGGTGTTGTTGTGGTGCCATGGGTGTAGTGTGAGTGGTGTGGGTGAGGGTGTGTAGGATGATGTGTTGGGGTGTGTGATGTAAGGTGCGTGTATGCTGTATAGGTGATGGTGGTGTGTGGCTATGGTGTTGTCTGCTGACTTTCTATCTCTCTTGTGGCACTTGTTTGTAGTCGTAAAGGGTTGTGGGTACTGTGGCTGTGCGTCTTATAGTGGTGTGGGTATGCGGGTGTGGTGTGTGTATGGGTGTCAGGTATGTGTTATTTGAATTGTCCAATGTAGTGTTGTTTTGTTAAGTTGTGTGTATTTTGAGCGCAGCGGTATGTAGCGCCAATGGTTTACGAACATTGAATGTCCGCTGTGGTGATTCGTGGGTCATAACGTTGTGGGCGTCGTTCTGTTGGCGTAACGTTGTGGGGTTTGCTACCGCCAGTTTATCACTGACCTTTGGGCTGGCAAACTTGTGTGCGTGGCTGTATAGTGACGGATTGCTATGTGTGTGTCATAATATGGGTAGCGGTAATCCACTGCAGTGGCAGTATGTTGGCGGCAGTCAGCATGGTGGTAAGCGGCACTTACCGCCAATGTCATAATGAGGGCCAAAGTCATAAAATTGGAAAGGAATACAAAATTACAGTTGGCTAAGGACCTAACAAGGATTTTCACAGAAACCTTCTGCATCCACAGTTTGTCACAAAGGATAAGCAACACTAATACCATTGTCTACTGTGGTAATCTGTGAGATTTCATGTAACAAAATGCCTATTAGTGAACTTTAATGTAGAGTAATACCAATCAACACTTAAATATCCACTTGATGTAACATATGCTTTTCACAATAAATGTCAAGCCTTCATCATAGCATTTCATAAACAGATCAAGACTATAGCCATGATCATTGATTACCACCATAGCCAACTCAGTCATTTATTGAATACAAGCTTTACCACAAGCCTAAAAGTGAAATACAAGCCATCTTTTTAGTGAAAGGACACACATTCAACCCAGGAAATCATGTACTCAGAGGAACCAGCATGTTCTTTTTTGTTGTTCACATAAGCTCAGGAGCCAGTTGCAATGCCAAGCCAAACCTAAAAATCCATGTAGATTAGCATAACCCTGGGTATCATATTGCCACAGTCTGCACGTCGCTTCTCACCTTTGGCTGGAGAACTTGATAGAGCACCCGGTCTTCTGCTGGTTCTGGACTGACCAAGATAAGGGCGACACTTTCTAGTAGCCACGGTGCTGCTTGACAGGAAACACCTAAGTATACCGTACCCCCCAGAAGGAGTCCCAGAGGAAAAAACCCAAAACATATGGGAAAAACCTCTACACAGGAACTCCTGAAAAAGAAGGAAAAACAAATAATGAAAAAAGGGAAAAAATGGAAAGTCTCAATCAAGAGCAACAAGAACTGGAGAAAAACATGAATAAACAGGAGCGACGATCACCACCAAGCAGAAGTGTTTGGAACGCAAAGAAGACCAGGACTGAAGGATTTATATACCAGGAGACAGGAAGTGACAAAACAGGAAAAAGAGCAACACCATCTTGGATTGGGAAAGGCCTAATAGAAAAGAATAGGAAAAAAGTAGCAGTATAAAAGAAAAAGGCATGCTGGGGAAAAGAACACTGAGAAGATAACATGGATGCCAGAATAAGGAAAGGTGAAGTGGAAAGAGAAGAAAAGAAGAGAAGAAAAGAAGAGGAGTCCCCCCAGGTAAGGAAACAAACATATCAGGGAAGCAGGTTAGAATAGCGGCGCGACCGGGAGCACGAAATGTGCTTTCTGGACCTCGCTGCCAGAAAAGAAATACAAAAACGTGGGCTGCGGTGATGCTGGTGCTCCGATTCTCAGTGCGGGGGCCCGACCGCAGTTTGAAAAAGGAACACTGCTGTAAAGCGCTGCATCACACACATGCTGCTCTCAAACATAAGTCTAAAGTTAATAATAGAACTAAGGAGTTTGGGAACAGCAATACACTCCTCTTGCCTACCCTCCTCCCTTTTTTGCTGCTTCCAGAGAAAGACAAAGACAATAACATTTCTAGTTATCTAAGACACTTTTACAGCATTACGTTGTGTGTGCCCCTGGCAGTTCAAGCTCATGTAGTTGTAGCTGGCAGAATCTGTTGAAATAGTTCCATTTTGTTTTGTTGGGCTTGAGATCTACTAATTTCAGGACAGTGAATATAGTACACTTAGTAGATAATTTGCCAGACACACACATCTAACAACCGCAGTAGAGATTCTTTTAATTAATCTTCTATTCTGTTCAACATTTATGACTATCAATGAAGATCCTATGATGGGGAAGGGAATGTTATATACCTGTAGTCATAGTTCTAAGTTGTGGGTATCTTCATTGAAGTTATAAACAACCCTTCCTCCTTCCCGGCTGTCAGAGCTTATGTGTTTTTAACCTTTACGTAAAAAAGAGCTGACATTCACAGGCAAACTGCCACTACTGTACATTGTGGGCTAAGGTGCTTCTGAGGTTCGTAAAGGTACAGGCCTATTTTTAACTTCCTATCAATAGCCTGTCAGGTCTAGCTGTTTGTACACAGACAAACCGTATTTCCATTTCAAAGTGTTTATATTTTAAAGTTTCTGTTGCCGCTTGTTCATCCTTTCTGCTGTGGCATTCAGAAGGTAAATAGATCTCTGGAAGCCTACACTGAAGATTTATGGAACTTTTTTCAAGTGATGAACATTCTTCAATTTTATCTTCCAAAATTTCAGCTACATATTTTAGAAAGTGGCACTAGCAGTGGAGAATTATTCAATATTTATGAATATCAATAAAGATCCTATGATGAAGACTCAGGCCCTTATTACGACTTTGGCGGTTTCCAGGCAATACCGCCATGCAGAATACTGCCACCATACAGTCAGGTCTGGCAGTACAGTGACTGCCGTATTACGAGTCACAAAGTGAAAACCGCCCAAAAACAGCCATAAATGCAACACTGCCAGGCCGACAGATGGCAAAAGAATGACTGCCTGACCATCAGCCCTGCCACGCTGACACCACTCCGTCCGCCCCATCATGTGTCCGTTCCCTGCCCATCGGTCCCTGCATGGCAGAACATGATTGGCGGTGCGCACCACTGCGGTTCCAAAAGGTACCACCAATAGTAAGCAACACCACATTGGACAGTTTGAAGACCCCACACCTGAGACACATACACAAACCACACACACCTGCTCATGGCACTATAAAACAGCCCCCCACACACACCCACAATCCCCTGTGAATGCTACGAACAGCACACATAGCGACGACCCATTCACACAGATCCCATACACCACAGGCATATTCACACTGCGCACTCAGCACACACCACACAACTGCACGTTTTGCACTAGGCACACATCGCACACCAACACCACAACCCATCTGCCCCCCCAACCAAACACCTCCACCTCACCAAAATGGCATGTCAAAAGCACCCACGTTTCACTGACAGTGAGTTGAGGGTTATGGTAGATGAAATCTTTAGGTAGAGCTACACAATTTCGGAGCCCAGGTCCAGCAAATATCGATGGCAAGAAAAACTGAGTTATGGCAGAGGATCATTGACAGGGTCAACTCAGTGGGCACACATCCACGCACAAAGGAGGACAACAGGAAGAGGTGAAACGACCTACGGGGAAGGTGTGTTCCATGGCGTCCAGGCACCAGATCTCCTTGAACAAGACTGGTGGTGGGCCCCCACCTCCACCCCTTGAGCCAAAATCCTGGGAGGAGAAGGTCTTGGACATCATGCATCCTGAGGGCCTGACTGAAATCATCGGAGCGATCGACTCTGGTAAATTAACAACACCCCCCAGGCATCAGCCATTCCTGGCCAGCATGCGTCCTCACCACCCATAACTCCACAATCCATCCATCCCACACTTCTGCACCCCCCAGGCACCCCATGCCCCTCCCCTGCATGCCACAGCACTCCACTGCCACCATCCCCACACAGTCACCCCCCAATGCACAGATACCAAGCACAATGCCAACTACCACAACTCCCACAATGCAACACTCCCTACACATCAGAGTCCCACTTCACAGTGGAACACCTGTATGGAAAACCAAACCACATGCCACACTAACTGGCAGCCTCAACTGCATTCCAACACATGGCCATGACAGCGATGCTATCCACTATTCTCAACCCTCAATGGCACATGAAAACAATGACACAATCCGCATCTCCCAAACAATGGCTGCATCACTGCAACTGTCATTGCCATCACTGGGAAGCAAATCAGGCTACACAATGCAGCACACAATGTGGCCAACAAAGACATCTACAAAACTGAACTCACTCCCTTTCCATCCACAGGTCCAGCTGCCACCATTCAACTGATGCCAGGGTCAGACAGCCCTCCCCAGAATGAAGGTCCCAGTGGATGTCCAGACAGTGACGACTTGCCTGGCCCATCAGGGACGACTGCTCAGTCCATACCTAGCAGCCCCACCCTGGACACACTGGACTCCCCCTCCCATGTGGCAGCCACACCTCAATCAGACTTTCCTCCCCAAACCAGTGCCCCAGGGTTGGGTCAATCAGAAGTGTGCTCCACAGTACAAGGGCCAGACTCAAGGGCACACACTCAAGACAATGAAGGTCCTGTGCTACTGGGAGTGGGCACACTGTGCCGAGGCACAGGCACAGGGGGCCAGGGGCAGTGGGAGGGGACCTGTGGTCCAAGGGATGTCTCAGGCACAACAACAGACTGCTCAGGAGGCCTTCTTCCAAGTCCTGGGTGCACACCACCAAACTTAGGACACGATGGGCAGATACTCACGGCTGTGCAGGGAAACCAGAGGCTGCAGGGGGAACACTATCAGGAGGCCATGCAGCAGTGGCAGGCCCTCAATGCCACCATAGCCACCATTGCAGGGATGCTAAAAGAACTGACCAATATCCTGCATGAGTCCTCAAACCCACCAGCAAACCCCTTCCACTAGCCACATCGCAACAGAGCCCTCCACTACAGCGGCAGCTATTGGATTGGAGGCCCTGCCTGAGGACCCGCAGACCACCAGCACCCGTCCCCCTGTGGCTGAGGGACCCCGACACAAGCCAGGATGATCAACCAGACATCCTGCAGGTACTGATGCCAAGACCAACACCACCGCTAGGAAGTGACCCTCTCCTGAACATTCTCCCTTGTGTGCCACTGACACACCCTGTTGACTGTCCACTGTCATCGCTCTGTTCTCCTATGGCCCCCTATACTGACCACAGAATACACACAGCTGGCCAGACTACTCTCATGAGTTCACCCACCATGCCCCCACCCATCACCCCTTGCACTCGTCAGTCACAAATAAACAGTATTGAGCACAGCTACTGTCTACCTGCTTTATTGTAAGTAGTACTATATACTGTTGCATAACATGTTTAACTGTCAATCCATTGTCCTGCCAAAGTTTGTGAAAGTGACAGAAGGGGGAGCAATATGCAGCATGGATGATAGTGAAGCAGGCAGAGGCTGGACAAACAGGTGATGCAGGAACCAGAGTGCACCACACAAATGCCCTGCAAGTAGAACAAGACAGGAACAACATTTACCGTAGGAGTTAAAAATGCCCAGACAACACACATGCACCACAATTACAAAATCCCAAGGGTGAGTTGGCAAGTGTCAGCTCTGGCCATATGTCCATGTCAGACAAACATTTCTAAGACAACCACCCCCAATGGTCCCTCCATCACAGCAGACAAAGCTAAAGTTAAGGCATGGTCCACAGTCAATGGTGCACTTCCTCCCAGTGTGGACTCTTAGGAGAGGTAGCAATACTGTTGACACCACAACATGTAGCACACATATGGCAGTTGAAGTGGCAGTACAGGGAGCAATTGAAAAGCACAAACATGTCACATGCGAAGCAACACAACAGCAGGGACATGATTGAACTGAAATGTGCACAGTAACAACCCCACTGATGGTGAAATGTGACGGAAACCCCCAAACCCACCCAGAGCCAGAGCTGAACCCAATTCCACCAGTGCTAACAGACACCAAGAGTATCTATGTCACAGGGCAGGCAGGAGTACAGGTCACATAACATACATCTGACACATACCTCTAGTTCAGTGGAAGTATTGTTGTATCAACTCTGCTCTGGAGTCAGCTGCATCCTCATCATCTTCATCCTCTTCACTCCCCATGTCCCTTTCATCGGCCACTGGTCCAGGTGCCACCTCCTCTGCATCCAGAAATGGGGTGTGACGTATCAGAGCTGCTGCTGCTGCTGCCTCTGCCTCTTGCCTGGGATGAACTGAAAGTCTCCTGACTCTCAGTTCAAGGCCCTCCTCCACCTGTAGGCTCATCCCTGCACCTCATCCCTGGTGGTCTAGTGGCCATCACAAGTAAGTATTTTCATTTTCTTTTCTCTGTCGCTCTATCACTCTTGCAGTTTCTGCCTTTATTTTCTATCATCCCTTATTTTTCCCTAGTGCTTTTTCCTTTCTCCCCTCTTCCTCTGTCCCCTCTCCCCTCACGAAACACCATTCCCGCCCTCCCGACTCCCAGCTGACTGCTCCCCCCCCCTTCTTGATGGTGGCCACACCAGCAGACGCGCCACTGGCTCGCCCGTCTGCGTCCGTCCGTGCCTACACTGCACCCAGCGCCAGGAACCCTGGATCTCCGTTAAACCACACCCTGGACTGCGTCCGTTATGACTCCGAGACCCTTCTCTGCCTCAACACCGGATGTCACAAACGATGCACCATCTCCCCCAGGAACACCCACGGACCTTTCACCTGCAGGAACTGCAACTTCAGTGCCAACCTCAACAAACCGAAGGTACTCTCCTCACACAAAGATACCAACAACCTCCACAACTTCATCAACTGCCTACTCCTGAACATGCGCTTCCTCCACAAACACGCCTTGGAACTCTGGGACCTGATTGACATCACCCGATCGAACATCGCCTTCCTCACCAAGACCTGGACCAACCCCACCTTGGGTCCAGATATCGCCATCACCATTCCTGACGGTTACAGCATCCTAAGGAGGGACTGGCCCTCCCACCCAGATGGAGGACTCGCCATCTGACACAAGTCCTCACTACATGTCAAGGCAGTCCAAGAAGATCACTGCACTACCATACAACACCTTCACTTCCTGGTACACTCCAACTACAACTCCTCCATCCGCGACACCCTGGTGTACAGGCCACCCAGCCCCTACCCAGCTTTCATAGACAACATCATAGACATCGCTACCCCGAGGCCCTGGTGTCATTTGACTACCTCCTCCTTCGCGACCTGAACTTCCACCTCGAGGACCGCAACAACCCAAATACCACCGCTCTACTCGCCACCCTCAGCCTCCGACAGCTGGTCTCCAAATCCACACACATCGCAGGACCCACACTGGACCCCATCTACACCTCAAGTGACCGGATCACCATCGAGACCATCTCCACCCCAGACTGGACTGACCACCGCTGCATACACCTCACAATCACCGCACCCAGCAGCCTCATCTCCTGGACCCCCAACAGAAAATGGAACGAAATCACCAACGAGCAACTCACCTCATCACTCGCCAAATCCCTCCCTCCCCCCCTCTGACGACACCAACACAGCAGCACGCAATCTCAATGCATGGATCACCAAATGGGTCGACACTCTAGCCCCTCTCCGGCTGACATCGGCCAAATGCGTACCTAAGAAAGCCAGCTCGTTCACCACCGAACTCCACATCCCTCAGCACCCCCCGCACCGACCGAGCATGCCTGCAACTTAGGAATCATCCTCGGCTCCTCAATATCTATGACCCGCCAAGCAAACTCTGTCACCTCCTCCTGCTGGCACACACTTTGCAAACTCGGGAAGCTCTTCAGTTGGATCCCAGCAGATTGTCGCAGGACAGTCACCCACGCCTTAGTCACGAGCAAGCTCAACTACAGAAACGCCATCTACGTTGGCACCTCAAGAAGGAACATCAAAAAACTTCAACTCACACGGAACACCACCGCCAGACTCATTCTGGACCTCCCTCACCAAGAGCACATCTCCCAACACCTGAGGACCCTCCACTAGCTACCAGTCGAGAAGTGAATCACCTTCAAGCTTCTCACCCACACATACAAGGCCATACACAACGCAGGACCAGCCTACCTGAACCACCACATCTCCTTCCACACCCCCACCAGATCCCTCTGCTCTGCCCAGATAGCTCTGGCCATCGTCCCTCGCATCCGGAAAACCACAGCTGGAGGAGGATCTTTTACCTTCACTGCAGCGAAGAGCTGGAACAACCTCCCCCTGCACCTCAGACAAAGCCTGTCGCTCTCCATCTTCAGGAGGAACCTCAAGACATGGCTCTTCAGATGAGGCTCCTCCCCTCAGCACCTTGAGATGTTCACGGGTGAGTAGCCGCCCTTTACAAATACTGATTGATTGATTAATCGGGATTGTGTAGCATGCAGCAGGCAACCACAACCTGGTTTGTAGAGTAGGGTACCTCCGGAGATGTGTAGAAACCGGAATCTGGCCATCAGTAGCCCAAAGGTTCTTTCAATCACATGCCTTGTCCTACCGTGGGCCTCATTTAAATGGTTTTCAGCATCTGTAGTCGGATGTCTCACAGGTGTCAGTAGCCAGGGAAGGTTGGGATAGCCGGAGTCACCTGTGTGCACAGAGGTAGGAACTGTGTCAAGACCAGGAGGGAGTTAGGGCAGGGTGTGAAAAGAGTTGAGTGTACAGGGGCACACATAAAATTGGATACATACAGATGAGCCAGGCCAGGTCCCTCTGTAGTGGTGCCATCATGTGTGGGATGTTGCTGTTCTGCAGAATGTAGGAGTCATGCACAGAACCAGGGAACTTGGCTGTCACTTGTGAGATACTTTGGTCAGCGAAACACACCACCTGCACATTGATAAACTAGACATTTTTACAGCTCCTGAACACTTGTTCATTTCTCCTGGGTGGCACCAAGGCAATTTGTGTGCCATCTATGTCCTCTATCACATGAGGGACATGTGCAAAATCGTAGAAGGCGCCTGGTTAAAGTGGTTAAATCAGTACGTTGGGGAAACCTGAAGTAGGAGGGCAGATGTCTTAGCAGGGCACACAGTACAACCCTCAAAACGTTACTGAGCATCAGCTGTGACATCCCTGCTACCAAGCCCACTGCCATCTGGAACGAACCTATGGCAAGAAAGTGTAGGACTGACAACACCTGTACTGTTGGAGGGATGGCATTGGGATGACGGATGGCAGACAACAGATTAGGCTCCAACTGGGCCACCAGCTCCATGATGGTCTGATGGTTCAGGCGATACATCTGAATGACGTGTCGCTCTTCCAGGGTGGCAAGGTCGACTAGGGGACGGTACACAGGAGCATGTCTCATCTTCAACATTGCATCGTATCTGGGAATAGGAGGGGGAGAAGTCAGAAAAAGCTGCACTGACTGCGTTGCACAGTAAATCTGTGCAAAAGTTACAATTTTCACCCATGACCCAGCTAAAATTCAGCCCCTATTCACAACGTACACGTAAAATGGCAGCTGCCTGTCCTGCATGCACAAGACAGATGGAAGTGACCTCATACCGTCGGCATTAGATGTCATGGCAGCAGGTGGTCGCAATCACCGTGAAACTCCTCATTGGATTACATGGTTCTCTATGGGGGACTGGAGTCAATGGTGATCGCCGCCGGCAGTGACAGTTATGTCCGCGGCAGACGTGACTGCCATTTCATGTGGAAATGCTCACTTGACTCCTGACACTCCTGTGCAAAAGACCTCCACTGCGTGCGCTGCTGTGTTCTGACTCTGGTAGCTAAGATGCCACATCCTGAAGGTGATAGGTCCCCAGCCTTCTCCCAGGAGGAACTTGAGAAGCTTGTGGATGGGGTCCTACCTACGTATGGACAGTTGTATGGGGCACCAGACCAACAGGTGAGTCTAATGTCACTGTCCTGTATGATAGCGATGTATATGTGGATGTAAGGCATTGGGACGTGGCAAATAGAGTAAATGCATGGAGATGGATGAAGAGTCTGACCGTTAGTGGCGTGGAGACATGTGAGTGTGGCCATGAGATGTGTGAAATGTGTGCTGTCCACTGCTGTCCCTGTGATGCCACTCTACATGACTTTGTCCTTCTGTCTGTGTCACCCATGCAGGTCAGCGCCCATCAGAAGAAAGGGATTTGGTGGGCCATCGCCAAGCAAGTGCGGACCATGGGGGTTCATGCCCAGTGGAGCACCCACTGCAGAAAGAGGTGGGAGGGACTGAGATGATAGGCCCGGAAGACCGCGGAGACCCAGCTGGGGACATCCTCCCAACGAGGGAGGGGTGCCCGTCAGACCCTGACCCCACTAATGGCCTGCATTTTGGCAGTGGCCTACTCTGAGGTGGATGGGTGCTTGAGGGCAGCACATCAGCCACAAGGGGGTACGTACACACTCTCATCTCAGTAATGGGTTGTGGACTAGTGGCAGTTCAGGGCCGCGACTTGGGTGTGTTCTGTTGGTTCTATCCCTATGCTCATAATGTGGCGGTCTGCTCTGCCGGGGTCGCGGCGGTGTGACCGCCACCTCCACTGTGGCGGTAAACGGACTGTCAGACTCGTAATGACAACCTCAGTGTTAATATAGTTCCCTGTAAATTGCCATAGGTAGATGGCCAAGGTGGTGGAAACCTCCATCTACATCTGTAAAGTTTCTGATAGTAACTTTACACTTAGAAATCGTGTGGTTCATGGCTTTATCCCCTGATTTGTGGGATGGAGACATATAAATCTACACGTAGGTGGAAAGCTACACTTGTTAATGGTGAACACCAAAAAAGTGTAGAGTTACATCTATGTGTAGTAATAAATAGACACATGAGTAAATATACATGTGTATATTTACCTTTCTGACTAGGCCCCCAAAAATACAAACAGGTTGTGTCTTCCTAAAATGCATTGTGGTGGCCACTGCCTACTTGCAGCTGACCAAATACAACTTTAATAGGCTTAAACTGGTGGGGAAGCGTATGCATAGCACAGAACAGATCCTAGAGAGAAATTAGCAGTAAACAAACAACAAGCAATCATTTCAGGGTATCCCAAATGACAGGTGCACAGATAGCACAAGATATCTTTCTTTTGCATGTGTCAATGTTAGTGATTAATATAGCAGAACCAATGTACATAGTATACCTGAACATTTCTAAACACAAATATAAACAAACATGAAGGGTCATCTGACTTAATTAACATGATACAAGTAATTGAGTTGATAGTTGACACTGATGAGAGCCCCACTCAAATAATAAACACCATCCTTGTCAGGGTGAACCAAAAAAGTCACTAAATAAACCTGTGCTTAACTCTCTGATAGCTTGTCACAAAAGCAGTCAGGCTTAACATAGACGCAATGTGTAAAGTATTTATGCAGTGCTCAAAAAGTAATTAAGTGAAAACTAAACACAAGAAAAAAACTATTCAGAAAAATAGATAATAGTTTAGTAAATACAATGATTCCAAAGTGACAAAAATCTAATAAGTAGAGCCAGAGTTATGAGTTTTTCAAATTCTAAGTAAACATATCACCAAGAAGGACAAATTATGGTTGTCTGGCCATGCTGGACTGGTTTAAATTCAAATGGTCAGGCCGACCATGGTGGCGTGGTGGTTAGATACAGGGTCAAGGCTCTTCTCAACGCAAAGTTTATCTTCTAACTTAGTCCAGTTACACATATGGTGCCTCAGTAGGAGCTTGGCATTGGCAGGGGACCACGAGGAGATTGCTGTTGGAGTGCATTGGCTGGTAACGGCACATTTTGATGTCAATGTGAAGAGCACAGTGTGAGTGAAGTTTGGAGTCCTTTGCTGAGAAGGTTGCATTTACAGTCAGATATAGGTCCTGAGTTGGCGTTGGAGATCTCCGCTCTTGTTTGTTAGGAGACCACAATGTTTTTTTTTATTTGAAGAGCTGTGAACCTCTAGATTTTCACCTGTAGTCCAGTTCTTGCAGTTTCTAGGTTGGATAAGTGTACTTTGACACCAACCAAGGGTCCAAAACCTGGTAGGTGGCACCTCTTCTAGGTCAGGACTCACTCCAGCAAAGTCCAGTGGCAGGATACAGGTAGTTCCAGTTGGTGCTGGTGAGCTGGGCGGATGCAGAGAAGGCCTCTGGGAGCTTACTGTGTCCCTGTAGCTCAGACAGGAGGCCAGCCAATAAACCCCTGGAGTTACTTCTGGGTCTTGGGTTCAAGGCAAGCAGGTCCAGTCTTCCTTCAGGCTTCAGACAGCAGAAAAGGCCTTTTTTTAGTCTCCACAGTTTTCTGATAAGAGGTTGATAAGGACCCACTTTTATACCAAGTGCCAACCGATGTGTGGGTGTCACCCCCTTTGTCTAACCCTAAACTGGTTCTGGTCAGTTCTTCCCCTTTCTCTGAGTTTAGCTCTGGCCTGTCTAGGGGCTGTCATCTGCAGGTGACTGAAAGGAGGTAAGGTACAGCCCTCAAGCTACCCTTTGAAGGCCAGGAAGAGCTCAGTGAGTACAACCCCCAAGCAATCCTGCTAGAAGAAGATCACCCTTCACCATACTCAAGACCCTTTTGTCCACTGTCTGGTAGGAATACACATCACACCACAGGAGAGAAATTAACAGTTATGTGATCATGGACAATGGCATAACAGCACGTGTGGTTTAGGCAGAAAAATTCCAACTTTCTAAAAAGTGGTATTTTCAGAACAGTAATATAAAATCAAACTTTACCAATAAAGAGAATTTTAAATTACAATTGAAATGACTAGAGAAAGTATTTCTCTCTCTTCTACTAACCTGACCTGAAGTTATCCCTTATTAAATGGGATAACCCAGTGTTAATCTATGGGAGAGTCAGCCTTCCTACAGTAAAAGATAATTGCCTGGGCGCTATTTCACTGCCAGGCCATTCAAAACATAAGTACACATGTCCTACTTTTAAAATACCATGCACCTTGCCCTGTGAGCCTTTATGCCTAACTTAGGAGTAAGTTATTAGCATTAAAAAGGAAGTTTTGGGCCTAGCAAAAGGTTTATTTTTCCAGGTAGAAATGGAAATCTAATACTGTGCTGACATACTGCAAGAGCAGACCCAGAGTGGAGATATGTTTTACAGGGTTACTTTAGTGGGTAGCACAATAAGTGCTGCAGCCCACTTGTAGCATTTAATTTACACACCCTGTGAACATGTAGTACCAACAACTACAACTTTTATGTAAATTAAATAATCCAGTCAGGTGTATACCAATTTTCCCATGTTTAGAAGGGAGGGCACAAGCACTTTACCATGTGTTAGCAGGAGTAAAGTGTGCAGTCATAAAAGCAAACAAAAATTGGCTCAGGAAAGAGATTCCAAAATGTGGGGTGACCCTGCAGAAGGGGCTAGGTCCATCATAAAGGGAGGCCAGTAAGCAGCCCCCTCCAGGGGTGAAGCTACTTAAACCTAACCCTCGAAACTACAGTTTGCAGAGAATAAAGGAGTGTCTCCCCTTCTCAGAAAGTGGCACACGGAGAGCTGGTTTTATATCAGAATATAAAGTGCAGAAATTTAATCTGTCACAAATATTGTTCACAATTATATTGTCCCATTGGGTGTAGATTTTCTATATGTAAGTCCAATATTCGGTATCTTTCTAAACAATCTTCATCACATGACATTTATGTCACATTATCTTCTGACAAGGATTTTCGGGTACCGTACCTTGCTTGTGCCCTAGGATGCCTGGTCCACATCCTATCAGTGTTTACATTAAAATCATAGGCTTATCACTCACTGGTATAGCTCTGTAAAAGGCTGGATTCCGTGCCTGGCCTTCAGACAATATTTTGTTTAGAAAAGCTGGGAGCACACTGCGGCATCCAGATGGAGAGCACAGGAGCCTGAGAAGATGACTGGCAGAGGCAAGTCTACTGGCAGGAGTCCATGTGCTACAGCTGTAACGCATGGGTAACATCCCCCAGAAGGATGTACTGCTTCCTGACAGGAATCCCTTCACAAAAGCACAGCCGCCGGGGTGTCCAAATAGTACAGTTACAAAACTAATTCAATTTATCCTCATAGACTACGACTCTACCTTCAAGGGCATCCACTTTTTGGAGGTCACTGGGACTGCTATGAATACTCAAATAGCTTCACAATTCACTCACTATTTAATGGCTGGCCTGGAGCAGTGGCGCAACACAGAATGATGCATTGTCCCCGCAGAATGTGGTGAGGGTTCCCTGATTCACCCATATGTCTCAAATATTATTTGCTCTTGAGCTGAATGGGACTCCACTCAAGGGTTGAGGCTCCCTCTCCACCGCAGTGTCCTGCCCTGGAGGAGGAGCCACTAGACCAACAACAGAATCTACTGATGTCATTTTATAAACTTGTTGATATGTTCATTGTGTTACCTGGCACAAAGACCTGCCTAGCTATTAACATATCTTCTGTGTGGATGATACAAAAACAGCAGACTCTCTTTGATAAAAGATTGTTGAAGTTTATTCCACATATGAAATCCTGCACCTGGCAAGCCAGAAACCAACAGGTCCTCCTCTCTTCTCAACAGCCTTAGAACCATCTTACGTCATACGGCTTACATAGTGCATTCTATTACATCAACACATTCAACTACCTAGTATATATTTAAGGTAAACGCAAAAAAGAATACACATCATAACAACATCTTCACACATCCCAGTCCAATCTCTGACACACATGCATAAAATGCACAGGCTTTCCAATTCTTTGCAACCCATAGAAATATACTGGCATCTGTACACTAAGAACTTGAATCCCACTCAAAGACAGATACCTCATCAGCCTGGCAGTAGCATGACGCAAATGATGGGGCCCCACTGCAAAATCAGATGCAAGGCCCTAGAGCCTCCCATATCTCATTTTGGCTTGGGGCTGTATTGGGGCCCCTTGAAGGATCGGTGGCACCATGAACGGTTGGGGCCCCTTGAAGGGTTGCTTCCCACCCTCTTGCCGCAGGACCTGCAGGGGCCTGCTTTACACCCCTGCAGCCAGGCTAACAAACAACATGTAGGTCTGGTCCGAGACCAAGACATTGACATATAAAGATAATGGGCACATTACTATGACATTAGGGGAGATAAGCAGCCCTACCAGTACCCCTAGTTGTGAAATGCCATACAGCACCCATGGAAAATATTATGAAATGAAGGATCTGGGACCCACGCTGGCACAGACATTCTCTGCATTCCTGTTGTTACTCTATATGAAAGTGTCCATTTGGAATATTCTTGTTATTCCTAGTGTTTCTCTGTTTACCTGATGCTTTGTCAAACTAGTGTATGCAAAGCACTTTCACACTCTCGGACCTTGAATGTGGTATACAAAACTGTACAATAAATAACCCCTGGATTTATTGTGGATTATAGCGTAGAGAGGCAATATACAGACATGTGAAGAACACTGTGATTTTAACCCATCTCACAAGGGCTCCAGCGACGTAAGCATACCTGGCTAGTGCACTATGCTAAAATAAGGATTTTTTTATAATAATTCACATAGCTAACCTTTTCACACAGATTTAAAGAGCAATCACTTCTTTCAAACTCTTACACAGCACAAAACATAGACATCCACATCCAAACTAGCTACTTGTTAGTTCTGGTTCGTACTTGTACTCACCTATGCCTCCTGATCTCCCCAACTTGCACTACAGAGATACCAATATTTTTTCCAAACACTCCCGTGTCCATAATTTTTGCTTGTTCAGTGTAATTTCAATGCCATTCATTGTAAAGTGGCCTGCCAGCCAGTTCCCAGGCTGCTGACTTCAGCTATCAAGATAATAAATATGGGTGAAAAATGAACATTTGATCTTTCTCACTTTCACCCCAGCAGTGATAAACAAATGATAACCTGCTCTCCCTCTTTCGAACACGCTCTGCTCCATCTCTTAATAACACGAACTGCATATCTTTTGCTAAATCACTTTTCTGTTGCCCAGAAAAAGGGTTCTAAGATCCCGAATTTTCATACTAAGTCAATTTCTTCTGAATACATTTCTGAGGAAAATCACCGAAAAGAAATTGCAGGAATCTATTAGTCGTTATCAGCAAGCTGACCTGCTATGTGGCTAAAACTCCGGGATCTCTCTTCCGCCTCCCACAGTGCAGCGCAAACTGGCAGAGACTCAGTCACACGGGCCTGGCACTGATTCCGATGGGCAGTTGACGACCGATCCACGTGTAATCCTCAGTTTGTGCAGGGCAGTGCTTAATTTGTAAATAAAAATGTGCTGGTACTCAAAGCCCTCTTCTTGAACACTTGACTGCTGCAATTAAATGTGGGAGCACGGAATTCTGAGGCAGCGTTGTCCTGAAGCCCTCTGGGCCTCTTCAATCCATTTACACTCACTCCCTGCCCCTCGGGCTCACTCTTGCAGCTGTCTTCTTTCTCCCTTTGTGACGCTTTTTCGTTTTTCTCTTCCTCCGTCTTTCACATATGTGTCTTTTGCTCGCAGCAAATGCTTGGGGCAGAAGAATAAGCGCCGGCCCTCAAAAATAAGTGCCGGTGCGCAGCACCGGAAACAGCAAGCACAAATTAAGCACTGGTGCAGGGATCAGAGTTAAAAAATGTGAGGTTATTCTTGCACTTCCCCAATTTTCGTCTGGTAAATTGTGGCAGGCCAAACCTGCTTAAACTTACTTGATGAAAACGTGAGTAAATTCCAGTACTTGCAGAATTTAGATAAGTGAATTCCATGCTTAATGGGAAAGTCTGGAATTTGAGACATTTATCATGATGAATACGGAACCTCACTGCTTGAATAGTTACCTGGTGCGGTAAATACCTCAACTTAATCTGGCCCTCGTGAAGTAATCTTTCTTTTCCAGACTTCTGCCTGTGCCTGGCTGGTTACAAGATCTGCTTGCCTGATGGTTTGCACCCCCGTCAGCCAGCACACAGCGCCTTACCACAAACATGTATGTGCAGGACAGCAGCTAAAGGTCGGCCCACGAGGGCCAGTCAATGCTCATGTTTTACTCCTAAATGACCCTGACAGCTACCATACTTCCTGGTCAAAACAGCTCACTTAAATGTGCCATGTTCATATTCAAATGAATACAGTACAAACGAAAAGCTGCAGATCTGTGCTGCACTCTTGGTTGCATCTGTCAGGCACTATGGGGGTCATTCTGACTTTGACAGGCGGCGGAGGCCGCCCGCCAAAGTCCCGCCGGCAGAATACCGCTGTGCGGTCAAAAGACCGCCGCGGTAATTCTGAGTTTTTTTCGCTGGGCTGGCGGGCGACCGCCAGAAGGCCGCCCGCCAGCCCAGCGGGAAACCCCCTTCCATGAGGATGCCGGCTCCGAGTGGAAGGGGTGCGACGGGTGCAGTTGCACCCGTCGCGATTTTCAGTGTCTGCCGAAAATCTTGGTGGGGCCCTGTTAGGGAGCCCCTGCAGTGCCCATGCCACGACACCCGTTACCGCCAGCCAGGTTCTGGCGGTCAAAACCGCCAGGACCAGGCTGGCGGTAAGGGGGTCGGAATCCCCATGGCGGCGCTGCTTGCAGCACCGCCATGGATGATTCCCTTGGGCAGCGGGAAACCGGCGGGACACCGCCGGTTTCCCGTTTCTGACCGCGGCTGTACCGCCGCGGTCAGAATGCCCATGGGAGCACCGCCAGCCTGTTGGCGGTGCTCCCGCGGTCGTTGGCCCTGGCAGTCCATGACCGCCAGGGTCAGAATGACCCCCTATGCGTGTGTGGCATGGCACTTCCTCATTTTTAGGTCGAGCGCACAAGCGCTTTCACTTGTTAGCTTTAAACCACGCCCACCTCACGCTCATCACTTTCACTCGTTCGTGGTCTTGCCATTCAAAAATCCTTTGTACTCATTGATAAATTCTTTACGATTGTCCCACCTTGGGGTGGTTTGGTTACCGCCTTACAGACTGACCTTGTCACATGGATAATTGCACGATTGGCGATATGTTTGACTGAGCTAACTTCTTTTTCCTTTTGTGTGTCTCTTTCTCGCTCATGCTCATGGTGGCCATGGTGCTTTGAATCAGCTCTCTTATGTCAACTGTTTTACTTTTCATTTTCAATGTATGTGGCAAGAAAAGTCCAGTTAGGAATTTACAATGCCAAGAGTTCTAACTTGAGCAAATGCAAGTCCTATTGCATTTCAAATGCTTGTTTAGCCATATACACTATTTTTGTTACCGGATGTCTGCCCTTAAGCTCTGTTTAGGTATTTTGTACTTGCTTTCCTGGAAGAATCAGAGATAGAATTACACCTCTTAAAAGGCCCATCTCAGACCACAGGTGCCTAATACATCTTGACACAGCCAACTGATCTGCCCTTTTTATCATGAAAGACTATGCAAGCATCAAGCTGCATTGTGTTAATTGAATTGGACCACTGAGTGTGTCGAAAGCATTTTACTGTGCTTATATGATTAAGTTAACTATCTGAGTTGTAATGCTTTCTTTTCCCCTGTTTTATCCTGGGCAAATGTATCTAAATGTAATTTAGTTACTATATTAGATAGCATTTGGGGTGCTCACAAAAATGTTGGTATGGTGTGAACGTCACTTTATTTGTTGACAGTCTCAGATAGACAAGGATTGTGCTGTTATTCACTTATTTAGGATTTTTATAAAGTGCTACACCACACCTGGGCCGCTTCTAAACACTGAGCAGAAAGGCATCACATTGGGCCTGATTTAAATATTGGCCGACAGGTTACTGCGTCACAACGATGACAGATATCCCATGCACCAAAATCTAAATGCGATTATGTCCGATGGTATTTCGATTTTGGCGCACAGGATGTCCATCACCATTGTGATGGAATAGCCCACCCACCAATATCTAAATCAGGCCTATTATTAGTCTTAGAATCCAAGAAACCTGGAGTCCACTCAGATGCAGAGGATGACCCTAAACTGGGTACATCTCCTCTTGCTCTCATTTTGATCAAGGGCTTAGCAGCCGGTATTTTGAAAAAATTGTCTTTAGGAGTTGAGTGATTTGAAGGTCACTTCATAGGCTTCACTACGAAGTCAAGGGCTGAGGGTGTTCCATAATTTTGCATCCTGGAGCCTGTCGGACCTTCCACCATGGTGTATTCTCTTGAAACAGTGCTGTTTGACCAATAACTAACAGGAGGCACTGATTTCTGGCTGTATGATAGAGACAGTTTTTGAAGCTAGCTTGGCCCATTCCCCCGCATGCTCTGTGTATAAAGTAAAGTAGTTTGAACTTGACCCTAGGCTGACCTAGGCTTGACCCTGGCTGAATGTGATCACACATCCATAGGCAGGTCTGACTGCCTGAATTTGTACTCTTTGAAGTTTCTTTGATCACCTTCTGGATAAGCCACATTAGGCAAAGTTACAATAGTCCCATCAGGCCATGACAAGAAAAGGTGAAAGCTCTTTTGGAAGTTCAGCTTTAGAGAAATAACAAAATTCTGTGGAGGTGTGAGCGTTTGAAATTAGTTCCCTTCGCCACTGTTTTAGACAGTGGTGTTGAATCAATTTTTGGAGTGGGGGTGCTGCCATCAATGTTAAATCACTGAAGCCCTGGGGATTGGGAAAAAATTGAACATCACACAAAGAACACGTGTAGCACCCGAGCCACCCTCATTCAGGAGAGTGGTAAGGGTGTGGTTTGTAGCCATTGATGCATTTTGGAGCACACTGTTGGAAATATATTAATAAATCATGGTGTGGTAGCGCACTATTTACAGAAAGAACATTCTCCATTGAAGTGGCAACAAAATTCACACTTATGTAGTTTTACTGGTAAAACACAAAATGATAATGTGTGGAAATCGGGTTTCAGCCAATATTTATCAATTGCACCTCACCAAATAAAGTGTCTTAATTTGTTTTGGTCTTTCCAACACTCGTCAGAATTACAAAAAAAAGTGCTTCTTTTCTACTCTCCCAACTGACATGTTTCCAAATATTTGTACCGTTCATTTACAGGTATTTAAATGTTGTATGTGTCTGAAAAAGATGACATCCTACAGCCTTTCCTTTCACACTTCCTGTAGCCCAGAAAGGCTGTCACATTGTTCACTTTACAGAATGCTCTAGCTTTGTAGTCAGAGAACAGAAAATAAACACCAATCTACAAGTTAAAAGAACGAGTTTGACATTTGACCTGTGTCTTTGGATACATAGCAAATGTGACAAGACAAAAACAAAATGCGATTGCATCTTTACTGTTCATTCACGTTCTGAACACCAGCATGTTTATTTTGGGGGTGCTGCACCCTTCCCCCTTCAACGTCTACTTCCAGCGCCTATGTCTTATGATATTTCACTCACCCTGTGCCCCTTAACCTTCTGAAGCATGTATAACACACTGATATCCCTTAAGAAACTATTTCCAGCAGGGAAGTGATATAGTTTTAAAGGTCACCATAACTTCCTAGTTCATATGCTACAATTTTAATGATGGAGTACCAGGCCATCTAAATTAGATTACTATCCCTTTAGAGGAGCAATACGATAATATATAAGCTGTGACACGAGATCTGAGTAGAACATTTTCTTCCATTAATACAATGCCTTTATCAACATTTCTCAAATGTGCTGCTGCACTTTTAATAGCAAAATACCAGAACTAGCTTATTTATTTTATTTGAGTCTCCTGATATAGAAAAGGAGTATCTGGGCGCTGCGCTGATTGGGCAAGCTAACACAGATAAACAACTTTGAAACATTTTCAGAATCTGGGCAGGTGCGTAGGTAAAAAGGAAGTTTATTCCAGTGATGTGGAGCTCTGTATGAGAAGGATCTGCCCCCAAATCTTGAGGTGCGAATACATGGGGTTTGCAGGAGTGCTTTGTTTGAGGACCATAACTGTCGGGAATGCTGGCAGTGACTGAGTTGTGAGTGAAGATATGACAAGCTTTGTAGAGTACTTTATATGTCAAACAATAAAGTTTAAAAACGACCCGCTTTCTAATAGGTAACTAGTGCAGTACTCTTAGGATATCGGCGGAGGAAGACTGTGCCGGGAGTTGCAGATCAGCCGAGCAGCTGTGTTCTGTGCTACCTGCAACTTGGTCAGCAAAGTGTAGATTGCTGCTACCTATAATTCTTTTCCATAGTCCAGACGCCTGATTTTAAGAGCCTGGACAACGGTTTTTCGAGCAGTGTCCCGGAGCCTGGAAAAAAACTTCCTTAAGAGCCTCTTTGTGGCAAAACAAGTGACACGTGACGTTAACTTGGTCTTTCATGGACAGTGACTGATCGATTTTCACTCTGAGATTTTTTACTACCTGCTTAGGATCCGGGGCAGGACCAGGTTCCGGAAGCCACCAGTCCACCGACCATATCTCCTTGGCTTTACCAAATAACATGATCTCTGTCTTCTCGTTGTTTAGTTGGAGACAGTAATTATTCACGAGTCAGCAATTTCCCTCCTGCAGCCTGCAAATTTATCTTTCACTTTATCTGGATCAGGGCCAAAGGAGATGAGAAGTTGCGTGTCATCTGCATACGAGTCTCCATCGTGCTACGTAAATATTAAACAGTGGGGGGGGGTCCCTTTTTGGTATGTTTAATTTTTGACTTAAAGTAGCCAAGGCAGACTTTTTGTGTACAGTTCTCCAGGAAGTCCCTGAGTCAATTTAGCGCACTGACACACCTATGATGCAAAGAACTGAATGGGTATAGTCTGATCTAATCTCACTTTTTCATATAAGGTATGCCACAGACTACAAGATCAATCATTTTTATGGTGGACATTCACTTATGGCTTTCTCAGACCAGAGCCTGTCATGATCTTTCTAGTGCCTGATATGTGACTGACATTGACCAGACACTACTGGCCTTTTATAAGCAATGGCGGCCTATAAAATACATTACATTTGACTGTTTCTACTTTTCAATGTGCATTCAAATGCTCAATTATAGTTTTCTAAGCATTTTAAAGCCGATGAGCTTTGAACCAATGTTCCTGCCCCGTGCACTTACAAATGCAACTACTCCGTTAAGTGTAGCACCAGTAATCAAACATCAGAAAAATTCATTGTCAAGCTTAATTTTCCCAGGTCCATGCATGATGTACTGCCCTATTTCAGGCTGCTAGAGCGCCTTGTCCTTAGGAAGTAAACTTACAAGGGGACGCGTATAGGTCAATGAATCTTTTGGATCGCATAGGGTATCCTAGCTGAGTGGTAACCAGTGGAACATCTTCAAACATCATAACCAACTTGTAACACCATAAAACCCGTTCTAATAAGAAAATACCATCACTCTCAATTAGGTTAATTCATTTTATTCCCTGTTAGTTACAATTCTAATCAAAACCTTTATTTCAAATCAAAACTTTATTAGCATCATGAGCAACAATTCACCATTATTTCATTAATAAGTAACACAACATCAATCTAAGTCAACAAATCTTAATCATTGAATAATTCGTCAATGCAAGCCAGCCAGTCAAGCATCACCATTAAGTCGCCCTTGTCAGCAGACCTATCTCAGATTTGCATCAGCATGTGGGTCTTCATGCTAAAAACAATTTAGTAAAAAATCATAATTTGGAAATATCTAACTAAGAGAGAAAAACATTTTAAGCAGCGCAGTTGGTACCTAGAAGGAAAAGCACACGTTAGTCAGTCAGCATTTTATAGCTACCTAACCAAGATAGATCAGCAATGAGTCAGACTTCGTCTCCAGGTCATCAGTCATCAGCAAGGCTCAGGCTCACAGGGAGCAATCCCAAATTTCAGCACTTCGTACAGCGTCTCCTGACATCATTAACTTTCGCCTCTCCACTCTGATTTCCCTTCTCGTGTCATTACTTTTTATTAGGGTCTCTCGGTGCATCCCACAAATTGCTAATTGGTCAACCTTATCTGGGGTTTTGACTCTAACCTATAGTTTTTTGTTTACCACTTGTTTGCGTCAGTTCAAGCATCAAGTTCCATTAATATGATTGGTCCCTCCATCGATGAGAACATCATCCGGCTCTTCAGGTAATGAAATTGTTGCCCACAGTCTCTTAGTCAGTGTTCCCATTGTTCAAGTCCTGGGAAAGTACGTTTAGCCTACTCTACAGATAATTGTATCAATTTGTTATGATCGTCTCCTATCCGCTGGTACATTGCAGAAAATTCTAGCAGAGCTCTTCTGAACTCTGTACAGTTCAAGGTGCTTTTCTCCAGTTCCATTCCTCAGCAGCTCATCGCGTCTCCACGTTTAAGCAAGCAAGGCCCAGCGCCAACCAGGCCTCTACTTCGGCTAAGTTAAGAATACGAAGCATCATAAAACATAGGTTATATCATCAGTTATGACAAATTAATACATAATTCTTATAATTTCACATTATTTTAGTACTGTTAACATACATGATGGCCACTCCCCGTGGGCATATTTTACTCATCACACATTATTATTTTCAATTATTAGTTCCAATTGTCATTATTTCTCATTAGTATGTATACGCAAATCATTAGAATATTCTCATATTATGATATCTGCTCTAACAAGGCTTTTTCTTTGAATTCTTTCACTTGTAGTCTTGTTTATTTCATTATAAAGCAGGACTACAAATCCCAGAATTCAAAGTAAAAAAAACCTGGACTGGGGGAGGACATCATGCAAGGACTGGGGAAACTTGGCAACTATTAATTGTGTGCTTTAAAATTTCGCTAGATTATAAACTCACAGAGAACCCCCTTTTTGGTTCTTGTAATTAGTACGGACCACTGCCCCCATTAAACAACTACTCCTGCTATGGTCTGGACACCTACACTGGCAAGTACAACATGACTCCAAATCACCATCTTCAAAGGGAAACTAGCTAATAAAGAATTTCTGATACTTCAATACATGTTTCTGCCTCTTCTATTCCAGTGGAATGAAATTAGTTTCAAGGGCCTTATATTAGGCAGAGAGAAGCATGTAAATGTGGTGACCACCTCCCTCTGGATAACTATATATACAGACATTGTTTCCAGTCCTGATTTTTCCCTCCTACAATCATTGATTTCAGCTGTGTTATTCTAATTAACACTATGGAAACAAAACAAGACTACACCACCCAGGATGCATTAGGTTAGCACACAAAAGTCCAGGACTGGAAACACTGTCCATAATGACCTAGGGAGAGGTGGCCGCCCTATGTGTAAGTGACCCTACACCAGCCCTGCCAATCCTTCAGAGACACACATAGGTTCCCCAATAGAGGACGCAGCCTCTGCTCGTTACCTGTCAACGATTGTTTCTTATTAAACGCATGAGCACGTGGCTGTCGTGTTTCAAGCAGCAATTCGCTATCTCAGGCAAAAGCGGTTGGCAATACAACGGGAGGTTAGACAACCGGAAGAGGAGCGCTGCAAGAGTGGATGCACGCGGGCCGCCTGTGCTTACAGCTCCAGGTGCGGAGATGCACTGGTGATTACAGCTAATCCTGCCGCTTCCCACAATAGAAGCTGAGATTCAAAGCACTTTATGGTAAAATCCATATCGCTCGATGATTTTATCTGTCCCAGATATGCTACAGCAGCACAGCAGAAGGTTTCCAAGAATAACAAATGATTTCCCATGATAGACGCACAACTTTTTTAGCTTTTCAGAAAAAAATCTATTCCCGATTTTATCCTTTGCAGGGGTGCTGCTGGTGACGACTGAGGCGCATTGCCATAGCAGTGAGTGAGTTTTGGGATTGGACTGCAGAGTCCTGTTAGGTTTTTAGAAGAATCGATAAAAGCGCGCACAGATCTGGGAAATGGGCCGCAGGAAGCGCAGCAGGTTCAGAACTATATGGGGCATAGTTACACTTTGCGCTGCATTTGCGTCATTTTTTTTACACAAATGCGGCGCAAACTTAACTCCATATTTATATTTTGAGGATGGACCCGTCTAGAGTCAAAATATTGGAGTTTCCACAATTTTTTGGATGCGTGAAGCTACCTTGCATCAATGAGATGCAAGGTAGGTGTTCCTATCCAAAAAATGACGCTATCCCTATAGCGCCATATTTATCCCCCAAGCTAAAATGACGCACGTGTGGGTGGCATACCCAAATAATGGCGCTAAACTTGAATGGGTACACAAAGTGCCCAATCCCAAGCCCCGGCAACACCCCTACCCACACCAGAGGGCCACAGTAGGATGGGGGATCCCATCACAGGTAAGTATATGTAGGTTTTTCTTTAAAAAACTTCTAAGTGCCCTTGGGGGCCCTGACATGGGGCCTTCTGAATGGCACTGGGTGCAATGGCCATGCCCAGGGCACACTGGTTCCCTTTGCTGGAGATTGGGGTGGTGGGCATTACTCCTGCCTTTGCTAAGACAGGACTCATGTTTTTGGATGCTTTTGCGTCTGGAAATGACGCAAGGCTGGTTAGTGGCATTTTTGTTTCTTCCTCTAACCAGCCTAGCGTCATTTTTTGATGCAAAACCCCCTTCACCCCTACCGGCACCCCCAACTGGCTAGCGTCTTTATTTTAGATGCTAGCCCAAGCTTAGCGCCTGCTCGCTCCATTCTATAAATATGGCACCCGGCTGGCATTGTAAAATGACGTAGGCCGGAGCTAAACATTTTGCTGAAAAACTGCGTTAGCACAGTTTCGTGGCAAAAAACATAAATCTGGGCCTATATTCGCTGAAAGAGTCGTGTCACATGATGGGCCTGGTGTTGGAGCAACGAGCAGTGACACAGGCCAGGTCAGGCTTGAGGTGTGTTGCTGGAGCTATTGCGGAATCCGGGAACCGCCCTTTGACGCAGTGAAGTAGTTCACATGTGAGGTGTATTGGCAGAGCTGCACAGTACTCTTGGCACACAGGCAGCAAGGAGTTCTGTAGGTCATTTCAGAGCTGCATTGACAGAACTGTGCCTGGGGCCCGACCCTGGCACAGTAGGTATCAGAGCCATGTGTGGGGCGCACTGCTGGCATGGTAGTGGCTGCTGTGGGCCAGGGTTGAGGTTCAGTGGCACTGGCAGGGCTGGCTGTGGATCCCAGAACTGATGTGGCAGCATGTGTTTCAGCTCAGGTGTGAGGGGCAGCAGGACTAGTAGCTCTGGTTCTGCCTTTTAGTGCAGCAGGGTGCAGTGGCCCTGGCAGCGCTGGATGTGGGTCCCTGTCCCAGGTCTGCGCGTCAAGGTTGAGGCGCAGCAGGACTGATACCTCTGGTTCTATATCCTTATGCAATGAGGTGCAGCGGCACTGGCAGCGCCGGTTGTGGGTCCCAAGGCCCCTATAGGTCAGATTTGTGGTGCAGTGATGGAGCAGTTTGTGGGTGACAGTGGTGGTATTGCCGGGATCAGTTTGATGTGCAGTGACGTTGTCATTGGTGATTGTGGTCTCCATGCTACAATAGCAAAGGATGGTTGTTATAATCCACAAAAAAATAAAATGTGTATATAGATAAAAGTGTAGTCCCATAGATAACATTGTATATAGTTGTTTCAAGTATAATGTTAAAATAAAAGTTTTAGAAATAGACAATCCAATACAGTGGGAATAGGAATTGGTATCTTCCATGGTTCCTTAGAATGTGAAAGAATTGGTATACCCGGGAGCTTACTGTAGAATGTTGGGGATGTGTGTTGACAGATGAGAGAAGGACGGAGTTCGGGGAGCGTTACAATAAACTGCTGAGCCAGTCAATCCATGATCTGCGTTTTATTTCAACTATATTACAACAATGGTGCAGATTAGATTTGAGGGGCATGGGCGCAGCTGTGTGTCACCCGATCCCTGGTGTAGCGTGGAGTTCCGCATCCACGTTTGAGGTGCAGTGGCAGCCTTACCTGTGGGTCTGTTAACGCGTCCAGCCCTTATAAATTATCTGTACCTGGACACGTTCGAGGTCGGTGAATCTTTTAACCGAGTCGGGCTCTCCTCATCCTCAATAGTCGAGTCGCTCAAATCAATAATCAATAACTGTTGTAATTGGTAATTAATACTCAATTAATAGATCAATACAACACATCAGAAATCAATAACAGTTGGTATTTCGGCGCACCATGACCTTTCAGTCATGAATAACCACACCAGTTTATTAAAAGTTAGTGAATTTATTTCCCTATATTAACAAAGCTAGCACGATATATATGTGTCTCAAAACCAATTGATATATGTATATGAACATTACTAGCTGTCCATAACGGCGGAAGAAACGCAATCTACGCAAAATCTGAATAATGATACACTCTGTTATAGCAATGCAAATCACCAATGTGACTAACTGTATTTGACTAATTGCGTACATTCGGTCAGCATAACAAGATTTCAATTCTTCATGATACATTGAATGAATACCTCAACTAACCTCTAATTAGCATTGGCATGTGGGACTTCATGCAAAACGAATTTAGTCAACACAAATTTGGAAAACTTCTAGCTAGGATCCTATCAAAATAGCAGTTGGTACCTAAAAGGAAAAACACAATGCATAATACATTTATCCTTTCATATTTACCAAATACAATCAGCATTCAAGAAAAGTCTTCGTCCTTCAGGTACCGGTTGATCAAAATGGGGCAAATTTCAAAGGGGCAAAGTTAAGGGCAAGTTTCCTTGCAGCGGCAAGGAGAATAGGGCAAAGTTACTGCATGGGCAAGACGGGGGCAAATCAAAGTTAAAGTCTCTAGGGTGAAAATTGTCAAAGTCTCTTTCTCTCAGATAGAGAAAAGGGCATCAGGGTATCGTCCAAAATGGAGTCTGGCATCAGGCTTCAAACTGGCATCGAGGAAAATGGCTGACTTCTCTTTGTCCGGTAGGTTTAAGTAAGAAACATTCCAAATTCTGTAGGGTCTTCCATTGGAGGGTTCATAGGTTGGCTTCAAATTGTCCAATCAAAAATTGTCTTTTACTGGCGCCCATTTATGCATACACTGTCCTTGGCGCCTTGGAACACAAATTGTATCATGGTTTGCCAATTATTTTACTATCTGTACTTCCATTGTCCGCACCTGCAGAGACTGACCTTGTATCAAAGGGGATGTAACCGGCCTAGCATGAAACCTTGGAGATAAGTGCACCAGCCAGTTTCTACTGGAAAAATACAACTTCAAGCAAGAATATTTGTTTCATTAGTTCAAGAAAAAAAAAGAATCACGCAGTTAGAATTTGAAACCAGGCAACTAGGCCAAAGCCTGTACTAAATTTAAGCTAAGCAAAACAGTTTTCAAACAAGAAATCATGGCATACATTTGCGATTATGACGGATTAGTACAATTTTAATACTTCATGATTAATAAAGCTCGTTTATAATGATGGCGAACTACCCCGAGGGCACAATTTCCCTTGTACATTATTTCTTTTACTAAAATCACACTTCATTATGTGTTTTCGATTACACGGTATACATGAATATATGTCAGACCTTCTTTTTCTGCGTCATCAATCCCTCCTCTGATGACTAATTATGTCATCACATCAAATCTACCCACAAATTTTATTCCATTAAAATTCTGTATAGTAATTTGGCACTTCAGTCAATTCCCTTTTTCTTTTAGTCCCTTTTGATTTTTCTCTATATATTTCCACCATTTTGTTTTCTATTTTCTCCTCTCTCTTTCTTTTGTTCCTTGCTTTTATTATTTTAATAGTTTTCCATATTCCCCAAGAACCTAATAGACAAATTAATATTATCAATATTCCCTTTACTATTTTTAGTAACAATCCGTTCCAAACGTTGCTGAGCCAATTTCCCACAGAAGCAAATCCTTTTCCAACTTTCTCCCAAACTCCGGGTTCTTTCAATTCCTTTAAATCTACACTTTCTCTAGTTAAATTTGTAAGCATCGTTCTAATTTTTCCACTGTTGTCAGGTATATATGTACAACAGTGACGCGTGCCAAGCATTTTGCAAACGCCGCCATCCTTTGCTAAAAGAATGTCTAAGGCAAGCCGATTTTGAAGAGTCATAGCTCTTTCTGCAGCAAGTTCAGCATCCATCAGGATTATAGCTCCCGAAAACTTTGTCAACATGTTATCCACAATAGTAGACAACTTTCGTATTTTGATTGAATTCAATATGACTCCTACTGAAGGAATCATAGCTCCAAATATATCTCCTACCACACCAGCAGCTGTCTCCCTTTTCTGAATACGATGTGATTCAGACAGCCTTGGAAATTTCTTTAAGTCATCTAGTTGGTAAATCTTTGGGAACAATATTCCCAAATAACACCTCCCATACCATCCTTTAGGAAGACGATAATAGGCGTTGAGTCCACAAATATAATATACTCCAGGAATAACTGGGTCTTGTCCATTCAGCATGAACGTCCACTTTTGTTGAAATGCGTATGTGTGTTTACATTCACTCGTTCCCACAAAAACTGTGTCATAATATGATGGAAATCTATGTATACAAAATCTTCCCACATGCAATGTATCTAAAGCTATTTTCCCTTGTGTCTTTATTGCGGCAAAAGCATAATTATCTACAGACGTCCTTTCGTGCAATTCCTTCTCTAATTTCTCCTTCATTTCGTTCTTTCTGTCGTCAGTGCGGTCTAAAAATTCTATTTCTACTGGTGAAAGCAAGCATGTAAGGTTCTCTCTATGTGCGTGGGCTGTGTGGAAAGGTGACATTGGTTCGAAAAATTCCCTCATTAATTTGGCAGACCAATCTCTAGCTATCTTACTTAGGTGCCCTATTATGGGGACATATGCAAATGTAACATCGTAATTAGTATAGAAATAATGAATGTCTTTTTGAGCATAAAATCTGGAAGCTACTATACTACATGTAATTCCATACGTAAGAGGCATGCTGTGATACGTTACCCCTTCCACTACTGAGGTAGGTATTTGTGTACACACATAACAATCTTTCGCATCCATGGTCTCAACATACTCACTCAGTAAGCGATAGAAAACGTTAGATGAAAGTTCCTTCTTATCATGCAAGTGTCTCTCGTCTTGCTCGAGTCTCTTGAGAGCTGTTAGTTCAGTAACGATAATAGGTTTAGAAGTAGAAGCATCATTCGTCTCACTCTCACTTTTACCATGCATTCCAAGAACTATTGCTACAATTATTAGTACGCATGCGGTCAGTAAGCCTATACACATGTATTTACAATACTTCATTTTACGCCCCTGTGTAGTGAAGCTAGTCATGATCTGTATAGAATCAGAAAGCTGAAGACACTTTATCAAAGCGTTTTTTTTTTTTTTCTTAGTTGCAGGTATTTACAAAGCTGAACGAGTTCAATGTTCACACAGTTTTCTTTAGCAGCTTAGTCTCTTATCGGTTAGCAGCGTTGTCTCAAAATCGGTTTCAAAGTCAATCAAGTTCGCAATGTCTTAGCCGGGTGAAAAGTCATTCAAGTGATCAATGGTTTCAATCAACAGAGTCCATAAAGTTTTTATTTCCAAAATGAAGTTCTGCCTCTTCGTTATCAAGGCTGAGGGATACGAATTTGTCTGACCAATCGTTATTGGCTACGTATGCCCACTCCGGACCGGAATACCTCCTGCTCGGTATCCTTTTTCTTTTCAGTTTTGCATCTCTCTTTGATTCTTTCTCACTGGTACTTTCCTCTTTGGCCAAGTCCTTTTATTCACTTGGTGTTGGTACTACGACAGACACTTCCTTTCTTTTCTCTTTCACTCTTGGCCCTTCACTGTCGTTCAACGTTTCTCTAGTTCTTAGTTTTACTGGTGATATGCTCGGTCTTCTCTTTGCACTGTGTCCACTTGATGGACCTGCGATCTCTTCTGAAGAAGTTTGAGCAGTTTCGTTCTGTTCTGCCTTGTCCCCTCCTTCTGGGGAGTCAATCAGATTTCCCTTTTCTTTTTCTGTATCGTCTGCTTCTGGGAAAGCCCTCCTCTGATCAGGCTCTCCTGCTTCTTCACCTGTTTCGAGCCCTTTGTCACCGTTACTTTCTTCAGGCTCTTTGTTACCTTCAGCTGCTTCGTCGCTGTCTGAGGCTTCTCCTTGGTCTTCCCCAAGTGAATCAGTTGCTTCGTCCTCAGAGAATATTTCTCCCTCCTCTATTTCTGCCTGTTCGCTTCTAGTCCTTGTTCGCTCTGTGTCAGCGTTTGGCACTTTGTTATCAGGTACTGGTAATTTCAGCGCTTCAACTTCCTCATCTGTGGGACACAACACCCTCTTTGTGTGACTGGCGTGAATCCAGTTGGGAACTCCTGCACACTTCACAGCGGTGGTAGTCGTCAGAATCACTTGGAAAGGTCCTTTCCACCGGGGTTCCAAACACGACTTCCTCACGTGCTTCTTTATCACGACCCAGTCACCTGCTTTCAGGGTGTGTCCTGGACCTTGGATCGGTGGCAAGGTGGTTGCCTCCACCTGGTGAGAGAAAGAGCGAACCACATCAGCTAGACCTTTGCAGTAGTCTAACACCATATCATCTGTAATATTCAAAAGTGCATTTGCAGGAACTGCTGGAAGTCTCATAGCTCTGCCCATGAGAATCTCGTGTGGAGACAGTCCAGTTTTTCGGTCAGGGGTGTTTCTCATTGACATTAACACCAAAGGCAATGCGTCGGGCCATTTCAAGTTTGTTGATGCGCATATTTTCGCCATTCTTGATTTCAATGTGCCATTCATTTGTTCCACTAAACCTGATGCTTCAGGGCGGTAGCTACAATGAAGCTTTTGCTCAATGTTCAGTGCTGCACAAAGCAATTTTATTACTTCATTATTGAAGTGACTTCCCCTATCTGATTCTAAAGAGATCGGGAATCCGAAACGTGGTATTAACTCTCTCAAGAGTAGTTTTGCAACTGTGAGACTGTCATTTCTGCGTGTAGGGTATGCTTCAATCCAGTGACTAAAAATGCACACAATCACCAACACATACTTCAAGCCTCCATGCACAGGCATCTCAATGAAGTCCATTTGCATCCTGCTGAATGGACCCCCTGCTCTTCCAATGTGGCTCAAATTTACTACTGTTCCCTTCCCTGCGTTCATCTGTTGGCAAATAACGCAACGGTGGCAAACTGCTTCAGCAACTTGACGGAATTTGGGGTTAAACCAATCAGTTTTAAACAAGCTAATCATGGCATCTCTCCCAAGATGAGCTTGTCCATGGTAAAATCTGGCTATCTGTGTCAAAAGGCTATTTGGAAGAACGAATTTCCCTTCACTTGAAACCCACAATTCATCTAGTCTCTTTACACATTGTGATTTGGTCCAAGAAAGTTTCTCATCCTCACTAACATCATTCTGTAGGGATTTCAATTCGTCCATCGTATCTATAACTTTTAGAGCAAATATTTCGCTTTGTTCAAGTTCTGGTTCACTTATCAAATTCCATTCATCCCTGAGCAATATACAGTTCAATGCGCAAAACCTTGCGACTTGATCCGCATATCCATTTCCTAGGGAAACATAGTCTTGTTCCTTCGAGTGTGCACTGCACTTCACCACTGCTACTTCCCCTGGTAACTGAATGGCATGTAACAATTCTCTTATTCTTTCACCATTTTTCACTGGTGATCCTGAAGAGGTCATGAAGCCTCTCTGTGACCACAATTGTCCAAAATCATGCACTATTCCAAACCCGTATTGGCTGTCAGTGTAAATGGTAACTTTCATTAGTGCAGAAAGTTGGCATGCTCTAGTAAGAGCTACCAATTCTGCCACTTGTGCAGAGTAAACCCCTTGAAGCCAAGAGGCTTCCAGAACACCTGTTACAGTACATACAGCATACCCTGCTTTCAATACACCCAGTGCATCTCTTAAACATGAACCATCAACAAAAATGATTTGATCATTTTCTTCTAATTTGGTATCTTTGATATCAGGCCTTGGTTTGGTGCAAAATTCAGTCACCTGAAGACAGTCGTGCTCGATGTCTTCAGCGTTCTCAATTTCAGCATTTTCACTGGGAAACAAGGTTGCTGGATTCAACGTAGTGCACCTTTTCAGCTGCACATTAGGTGATCCCAGAATTATTGTTTCATACCTTGTGAGTCTAGCACCAGTCATGTGCTGTGTTCGGGAATGTGTCAAAAGTATCTCGACTGAGTGAGGGACCATGACTGTTAATGGGTGTCCCATCACTATTCCTTCACTCTGAGTGAGGCTGATACCAACTGCTGCTACGGCGCGCAAACACCCTGGCAGTGCTGCTGCGACCGGATCCAAAGTAGCTGAAAAATATGCTACTGGTCTGTTTACGCCACCATGGGCTTGGGTCAAGACAGACAAGGAACATGCATCACGTTCATGACAAAACAATGTGAAAGGTTTTGTGTAGTCAGGCATACCTAAAGCTGGAGCCCTGCACATGCATTCTTTCAATTCAATAAAAGCATCCATCTCATCTCCTTTCAGCTCAATTTCATCCAATGCATCCTTCTGGGTCAGTTTCAGTAAAGGTTTTGCGAGGGTGGAGAAGTTGGGAATCCATTGGCGACAATAGCTCACCATTCCCAAAAACTTCCTCACCTCCCTCCTCGTCTTTGGGGGACTCATTTGAAGTACACTTGTTATTCTTTCCTTCATTATTCTCCGTGACCCTTTTTCTATTTGGTGACCCAAATATTTCACTTTCTTCTGACAGAACTGTAATTTTGAAGGAGACACCTTCCTTCCCAAATGGTTCAATAGAGCAATGGTGTCGGCTGTGCAGTCACTTTCTGTCTTGGATGCAATCAGTAAGTCATCAATGTACTGTACTAGGGTTGACTCGAATGGCAATTCTAACGCTTCCAAGTCTTTCTTTAGAATCTGATTGAAAATTGACGGTGACTCCGAAAACCCTTGAGGAATTCGACACCAACTGTAAACTCTGTCTAAGAATTTGAAACAAAAGAGAAATTGGCTGTCCTCATGAAGAGGCACCGAAAAGAATGCTTGGGACAAGTCGATGACTGAGAACCATTCGGCATCGCAAGGGACTTGAAACATTATCACAGCTGGATTTGGTACTACAGGGCAGCATTTAATTATTATGTCATTTATTTTCCTCAAGTCCTGCACAATTCGGACCTTTCCACTTGGCTTTATTAGTCCCATGATTGGTGAATTACATGGACTGCTTAACACTTCTTTCAGTACTCCCTGTTTTACAAACTCGTCAATGAGTTGGGCGACTTTCATGAGGGTGTCTTGTGCCATATGGTACTGTGGGGTCTGGGGAAAGGTTACATTGGGTTTTACGGTCACTTTCACTGGTTTCACTCCTTTCACCAATCCCACCTCTTTTCCTGTCATATCCCACACTTCTTTTCCGACTGTTTCCTGTAATTCAGCTGGAATGTCTGCTTCAGTGATCATCGGAAAAAGGGTAATCAGAGGATACTCTTCATCGACAGTTTCCATCTCATCCCCTTCTACACTGTCCTCTTCTTCCCCATCACTGCTCGTCTGAATTCTAATTCCATCGTTCGAACACATAATCGAACATCCCAATTTGCACAATATGTCTCTCCCTAACAGTGATATCGGGCTTGAGTCACATACCACAAAATTATGTGACCCTTGATAGTTACCAATTCTGACTTGTACTGGATCTGTGATTGGGTTCGTCAGGTACCTGTTTGCTACTCCCACTACTTGAACTGTTCTCCCTGAGAGTGGCAAATTTGGTACTTCAATGCTCCTAACAGTTGAACGTGTGGCTCCTGTGTCAACCAAGAATGAAACACGATGACCCATAACTCTTCCCTCCACATACGGACCCTTTTGATCAACTTCCAAGGATGCTGCAAGCACACAATTTCCCTCCTCATCTGAACTTCCACTCTCCCATACATCGTTTATTCCATTCTCGCTGTGTAGTGGGAATTGGTGTACTGTGTCATTTTGACTCATTCCCTGACCCGTGACCTGTTGAGGAAGCATTGCTTGCTGCTGATTCATTGGTGCTAAGGGTATTTGCATTTGCTGATTGGGTACCATGGGAAACTGCTGTTGCATTGGCTGCAATTGTGTCATTTGCACACAGGGCATTTGCACCTGTTGCGGTTGCATGGGTTGTAGACCCTGCATCTGATTCATATTGTTTTGAAAATTTTGGTTCGGACCTCTCAGTTTCGGTCCTCTCATAGTTTGAAATGCATTGACATCATTGTTTTGCTGACCTACACCTTCCTGCACCATCATTGGGCACTCCCGTTTCCAATGCCCGACAATTCCGCAAGTGTGACATGGCATCACCTTCTTCATTGCCTGTATACCATTTGGAATCATAACGGTATTCAAATCAGGACCATTATTCACAAGACCTCCTCGGCCTCTGCCTCTCATCTGCGGCTGAAACATAGCATTTCCCTGTTGCTGCTGCTGCGGCATCTGTTGTTGAAACCCTTGCAAACCTTGTAAACCTGTCTGAGCTGCTCTGAGCTGCATCACCATCACCTTTTCCTTTAATCTTTTCTGCTTTGTCTCAATCTCATCACTGCAGTATTTTGCATAGTTCAACACTTCATCGATCGACTTTGACTGCCAACAAATCAAATGCGATTTAATCATCTGGCTAATTTCAGGTCTCAGCCCTTCCACAAACCTGAACACAAAATGAAGCATGTCCTTTGGCTCAATCGTTTCCGTGCCACTGTAATTTTTAAACGCCTTCAACAATCTCTCGTAGTACGCATGTATAGACTCTTTAACCTCTTGGGCTGTTCTGTCAATTCTCTGCCAATCCACATTTTTCGACGCAACCTTGGTTTTCAAGTGCTCGATCACCTTGTGGTACAAACTCATTACCGTAGGTGATGGCGCACCTGTGTCCCTATCTCTCTCTGGTTCACTCGTCGGCCAACCTACAGCCCTTTTACAATCTTCCCACAAATCAGCCGGAACCACAATCTCAAATAAGGTATTCAGGTCTTCCCAGAGACACTTCGCGAGTTTCACAAATCTATCTGTTTGTTGATACCACTCGATCGGTTTTTCTCTCAATTTGGGAAAGTCGTCCGTAAAGGATTGAATATCGCACCTGTGCCATGGTACATGCACAAGTTTTCCCCCTGCTGTCTCTCTCATTGGTAACATGGTTATCAGATCGTCATTCTGTTGTTTTTTCTCACTTCGTTCTGAAGTATTTTCCTTCTTTTTATCCTTTTTCTTGACCCACCTGCTTTCCCACTTGTCTAAACATCTCCAGACCTGTGCACTCTGCAGTATCTCTTTAAGGTGTGTTTTCATCCCTGCGGATCTCATGTGTTCGAAGTCTTTCGTGTCGAAATCTAACCTGTAACTTCTACTCAGGTGTTTAGTCTTACCTATATCAATCTCGTGTCTGTATGGAATTTCTTGTAATTTCTTATGTATGCTGCTCACTTCTCTTGTAATCCTAGGGCACATGTATCTTAGTTCTTCCTCCGTGTATGATTCTAATCTGTTCAAACACATTGTTCCCTCAACCAATTCATCTGCCTCCATACCCAACCTTATTTTATTCAGGTATTCTTCTCCCTTCCCGCTAGATACACTCTGTGGGGAGTTCAGGCTGTTAAACCATTGTGTTAGCTGTTGCGCGTTCAGTCCCATCAATGTAGCAGTTACGTCAACTGCCATTGACGGTTTCTGTAATGTTTCAGTCTGTGATGTTAACGGTACTAATAGTGGTGGATATGACCTTACCACGGTTGACTGAGCACAAATTGGAATTGGACTAAATTCCGACAAGGACCCAGATCCATTTGGCAGTGCCGCTATCGGAGTTGTCTCTGGAGTGGTTTCTATACATCTTCTCCCTGTCCCATTCTGTATCATTAACCCTTGGTCGCTGGTGCTTGAATTTGCCTCTATATACAGTGGTACTGGTGGACCTACAGTGATAGGTAGAGATATCGCATCTGGATTCTGTCTGTTCCCCGAATTCTGTGGCATATTAATCCCCACATTGTGGTTCATCATTGCTGGCATACCTAACTGGCTTTCTACTACTCGCACTTCTTGTGTCTGCTGTGGGGGCATCGAGAACTGTGTTGATTCAGCTTGAATCAATGTCGGTCTTTGATAGTTTTGTCCTCCCTGCGCCATTGAATCGGAAGTCATTCCCACATTATGCTCATCACAACAATGCCTTTGAACCTGTGGCTGATAGTTATCAGCAGGTTTCAATGTTGGCACGTCTGGGTACATCCTCTGAACCCGTAGTATCCGTGGTGAGAAAGGCATGTCGGAACTGCTCGGCCTCTGAGATCTTCTCAAATTTGGCGTCACATTACCCTGTATTGGTTCTGGAGGGGCAGTACTAATGCTTGAGCCTTTTTCGCTTTCCACATATGGTGGTGGGCGATCATTCAGTAATTGTATAATGAACTCCTCATCATCTGACTCGTCTCCCCTTTTCGAGTTTCTATTGCTCTCTCCCTCCCTGGACTGACTCCTGTTTGTCTTACAGGTGGCTTTCCTTCCTTCCGTCTCCTCTTCCTCGGCAATCGCTGGAAACAATTTAATTCCCTGCAATACGTCTGATCTCCAAACCTTTTGTGTGCTGTCCCATCTAGCATCCGCTAGGGTCTTTTCTACTTTCCTTATTCTTGTCTCAAATTTCTTTTGTTGTTGATTTCTAGCTATTAGCTCCTAAATTGCCAATGCCTCAAACTGTGCTGGCCTTGGGGGTACTTTCATGTCGTATAGCGCAAACCTCAGATTTTCTAAAACCCTTAGGTTAAACGACCCATGGATAGGAAACGCTACACTTCCATGTTTTTCTGTTAATTTGCACCATTGCTTTAGCCAAAGACACGGCGCTACACCCTTTTCTTCAATGACGATGTAAGCTGGTGTACCCTCAGGCGGTGTTTCTTCTCCTACATTGGCTTTAATATAAACATCTCCCCTCATGGCACTCTTGAATGCTTTGAAAAATTTCATCTTTCCGTCTTTTGTTTTTCTGAAAATATGTAATCAATAAGTGACTTTAATTCCCGGAATACTCTTCGCTTGCCTTTCCCCTCCCAATTGCGCTTCACGGACTGCGTCCAATCCGTGCGCGACCCTTCTCACCAACCGACCTATCCCAGCGCGGCTCCTAGTGACGTCACACTCACACACTGCGGCTGACAAAGTCCTGCGGCTTGTCCTCTTTTCATTCGGCTTCACTCATAAACTAATTTCTGCAATATAACGCGAGCACTTAACCAAAAGAATAAAACAGATCTGTCGGTTTACTACAGGAAAGGTAATACAATCGCTTCAGAAACCTTAGGGATTTTTCACTAGCCTCGGCAGTTATTCCATCTTTCTCGGTTTCCCACTTTCGCAAGCAAAATTTGACCCGCAAACTTTACTCTCAACTGATAAATGAACTATTCTAGTGCACTTTAGAATTCGTCAAATCTCAAAGTCGAAGTTTTCTTTTACTCTGCAACATTCATACCGACTTGTTGACCACGCCTGATCAACCTATTAAACTGACCAGATCACAACATCAAACAAGTGTCACATACACTTTTCAACATACTCCGGAGTCTCTTGACCTCGCAGGGCCCGTCTCAACATCAACAACCACGTGGACAATTTTTCTGCTCAAAGCGCTACACACACATGAAGTTCGACGACTTCCCTACTCTCACACCTTTTGAGGAACACTCCTCTAATATCTTTTAACTCCTTAAATCCTCACAGACTTCTCAATTAATCTGCGGCGATAAGCTGTGCAAGCGCGAAACCCTAACTTCACTCATACCGTCACTAGAAATGCTGAGACCATTCTCATACCTTCATGTTCCTCATTCGCAAGCTCCGAGATCCCGGGAAAGTCATTGGGGACTTAGGGCATCATCATCTCTCCGACTTGTTTTATCAAAGAAAATTCTAACCTGACTCTGTCTATTGTTCGGATGGGGTCCCAAAGGGCTAAACCATCAATCTCTGCTACCATCTACTGTTAACGCGTCCAGCCCTTATAAATTATCTGTACCTGGACACGTTCGAGGTCGGTGAATCTTTTAACCGAGTCGGGCTCTCCTCATCCTCAGTAGTCGAGTCGCTCAAATCAATAATCAATAACTGTTGTAATTGGTAATTAATACTCAATTAATAGATCAATACAACACATCAGAAATCAATAACAGTTGGTATTTCGGCGCACCATGACCTTTCAGTCATGAATAACCACACCAGTTTATTAAAAGTTAGTGAATTTATTTCCCTATATTAACAAAGCTAGCACGATATATATGTGTCTCAAAACCAATTGATATATGTATATGAACATTACTAGCTGTCCATAACGGCGGAAGAAACGCAATCTACGCAAAATCTGAATAATGATACACTCTGTTATAGCAATGCAAATCACCAATGTGACTAACTGTATTTGACTAATTGCGTACATTCGGTCAGCATAACAAGATTTCAATTCTTCATGATACATTGAATGAATACCTCAACTAACCTCTAATTAGCATTGGCATGTGGGACTTCATGCAAAACGAATTTAGTCAACACAAATTTGGAAAACTTCTAGCTAGGATCCTATCAAAATAGCAGTTGGTACCTAAAAGGAAAAACACAATGCATAATACATTTATCCTTTCATATTTACCAAATACAATCAGCATTCAAGAAAAGTCTTCGTCCCTCAGGTACCGGTTGATCAACATGGGGCAAATTTCAAAGGGGAAAAGTTAAGGGCAAGTTTCCTTGCAGCGGCAAGGAGAATAGGGCAAAGTTACTGCATGGGCAAGACGGGGGCAAATCAAAGTTAAAGTCTCTAGGGTGAGAATTGTCAAAGTCTCTTTCTCTCAGATAGAGAAAAGGGCATCAGGGTATCGTCCAAAATGGAGTCTGGCATCAGGCTTCAAACTGGCATCGAGGAAAATGGCTGACTTCTCTTTGTCCGGTAGGTTTAAGTAAAAAACATTCCAAATTCTGTAGGGTCTTCCATTGGTGGGTTCATAGGTTGGCTTCAAATTGTCCAATCAAAAATTGTCTTTTACTAGCGCCCATTTATGCATACACTGTCCTTGGTGCCTTGGAACACAAATTGTATCATGGTTTGCCAATTATTTTACTATCTGTACCTCCATTGTCCGCACCTGCAGAGACTGACCTTGTATCAAAGGGGATGTAACCGGCCTAGCACGAAACCTTGGAGATAAGTGCACCAGCCAGTTTCTACTGGAAAAATACAACTTCAAGCAAGAATATTTGTTTCATTAGTTCAAGAAAAAAAAAGAATCACGCAGTTAGAATTTGAAACCAGGCAACTAGGCCAAAGCCTGTACTAAATTTAAGCTAAGCAAAACAGTTTTCAAACAAGAAATCATGGCATACATTTGCGATTATGACGGATTAGTACAATTTTAATACTTCATGATTAATAAAGCTCGTTTATAATGATGGCGAACTACCCCGAGGGCACAATTTCCCTCGTACATTATTTCTTTTACTAAAATCACACTTCATTATGTGTTTTCGATTACACGGTATACATGAATATATGTCGGACCTTCTTTTTCTGCGTCATCAGGTCCCACTGCCGGTTGAGTCTGGGGGTACTAACAGGTCAGGTATGCGATGCAGTGGTAGGGCTCTGTGTGTCACAGGAGTGCCAGGGCAGGGGATGTTGCGGGTCAGTTTTAACTTTCATTCACACTGGCAGAGTTGGCTGTGGGCCTCAGTGCTGGCAGTGCGGGAGGTGCTGCAGGTTAGTTTGAGGTGGAGCAGCTCTCTTTTTGTGCCCTAATGCTGGTGGGGTTCAGGTGCAGTGACACTAGCAGTGTGCTGAATGGGTCTCAATGTTAAGGTGCAGTGGTAGAGTCGCACTGGGTTCCAGTGCTTGAGCACCTAGGAGTGCTGGAGGTCAGATCTGAGGTGCAGCGCTGAGTATGGAATCTACTGCTGGCACTGCAGGGAGTGCTGAAGATCAGAGCTGGGCCATGGCACTGGCAGAACTGTTTGTGAGTCCCTGCGCTGGCACATAGACAATGGTGCCACTCGGAGTACAGATGCACTGGCAGAGCTGGCTGTGGGCGCCACTGCGGGACCTATAGAGGATGGTGCCACTCAGACCAGAGATGCACTGGCAGAGCTTGCTGCGGGGCCAGGGCTGGAGCTATACAGGATAGTTCCACTCAGACTAGAAATGCACTGGCAGAGCTTGCTGCGGGGCCAGGGCTGGAGCTATATAGGATAGTTCCACTCAGACTAGAGATGCACTGGCAGAGCTGGCTGTGGACGCCAGTGCTGGAGCTATAGAGGATGGTGCCACTCAGACCAGAGATCCACTGGCAGAGCTGGCTGCGGGGCCAGGGCTGGAGTTATACATGATAGTCCCACTCAGGGTAGAGATGCACTGGCACAGCTTGCTGCGGGGCCAGGGCTGGACTATACAGGATAGTTCCACCCAGACTAGAGATGCACTGGCAGAGCTGGCTGTGGACGCCAGTGCTGGAGCTATACAGGATGGTCGCACTCAGGGTGGAGATGCACTGGCAGAGCTGCCTACGGGTCCATTGTCAGTGTAGAAGGGAGCGTTACAGGTCACGTTCGACGTGCCGCGGGGCTGGCAGAGCTCTGAGCGTGCCCTTGTATTCAGATCGCAGGAGAGATGCATCTGCAGAGCCGTGTGTGGGGCGTGGGTCTCACTGACAGAATAGCAGTGGCTGCTCCTGACCCAGAAGTAATAGCCGTAACTGAATAATGACGCCAGGGGGCGCTGCAGGGCGGGACTGAATCAAGATGGCAGAGCAGCGCGTGCTTCTAATAGGGGTATAGGAGTACAGCTGCAGATCCCCATAGAGATTCTCTGACTGAACTGTTTATCCCATGAAGTGAAATAACGAGCCGTACCATTACAAATCCTTGTTCATCCACCCGTGCGCTACCGCGGCAGAGGTTAATGAAGATGGCCATTTCTTATCCATGGCTATTTTTTTTTTTTTTTTACTAAACCCTAGAATTAGATGAGATGAAGAACAAAGGCTAAATGGACAGGCCTGAGAAGACGGACAAGCTGATGGTAGCGGAAATTGCTAACCCCTGCCGGATGATGTTTGGGGTGGGGGTTGCGGGGGGGGGGGCGTTTGTAGCATCCTACAGTCCTCAGAAGCTGAATCCTCTGCTGCCTCTGTGCCTGGTGAACAACAAAATGTGTTTGTGGAAACAGTGAACTGGAAAACACATCCCACGGCTTCTTTCTCTCTCCCTTCCCCTTTCTGTCTCTCTTTCACTTTCTCAATGCTTGCGGATTGCCTTTCCCTCCCCCTTAATCTCTTATCCTCCTATTAGAGACCAGAGTCTCTTTCTCTCTCTCTCGCCCTTTCTGTCTCTCTCTCTCTCTTCCTCTCACGGTCTCCATCTCTCTTGTCTTTCTTCGTCCATGTCTCCTCTGTTTTATCTAACAGTCTACTACCCTCTCTCTCTCTCTCATTCGCTCTCCTTTTTTCTCTATGTATGCATCATGTAAGGTAATTATATAGCACAAACCTTGCTCTGCAACTGGACGCGTTCTCTCTGCTTCTTCTCGTTCCCTCTTACTCTCCCTCTCTGTCTTTCTTGCTGACTTTTGTTAGACCCCTGCCATTCCTCTCTCCCTCGCTCTCTTTCTCTGGCTTTCAAGCTGTCAATGGATCCAAAACAAAAATACCACCCCATTCCCAAGCTCTCTTTCTTTTGCAACATTATACTAATTATTGAGGGCGAGATCAAGAAAGAGTTGTAAAACTATGGCCGCTCTGACCACGCCCTGCTTGACCAACAGCTAGGACTCAGACCAGAATGGGCCACGATGACCACTTTATAAGGTATCAAGGTTGACATTATACTTTCACTTGAATAAGGTTAACAGCAAGTGATTAAGTTGGGCATGTGGTTGCTGGTGGGGTCCGCCCGCACTTATTTTTGATGACCAGCATTTATTTTTGACCCAAAGCAAGAGATAGAAAAATACACGAGGGAGAAGAAGAAAGAAGAGACATGCGTTGGCAATGCCAATAGGTCTCCCATTTATTAGAGTTAGAGCTATTGGACCACCACAATTTTGTGAGCCCAGCTTTTTCCATGCATCCTAATACAGCACAGTGATCAAGGATTCCCAGGAGACCTAGGTAAGGAGTCCCAAACTTTTCTGGGAAATCTTATTATCTGATAGAGACTTCTAGCTGCAGATTCCTTACCTTAGAATTCCCTGGCGTCAGCTTCCAATACGGAATTTTTCTGCTGAGCAGTACCCTGCGCGTGCCGTCGGGTGGCGTCGTTCGGATCCACGTGCATCGTCCGGCTCTGCGTGCGTCATCAGCGTCGTTAGAGCCATCTATAATGTCACGGTTGACACCGCCTCGGCGTGCTTCTGTCAGTTCTTTTCCTTCCACGCCGGTTGAGCGCAGATCCGGACTAGAGCTACCCTTTCTTCGACGTTCGTCGAGGTCTTTTTGACTGTTTGAAGTTATGTCTTCGAGAAAGACTGGGTTCAAGCCATGTGGTGCGTGTCATCGCACCATGTCGGTGACGGACCTGCATCGTGTTTGCCTTTTGTGCCTCGAGAAGGATCACGATTCCACCTCGTGCTCCGACTGTTGGGCCATGGCTCCAAAGGCCTTGAGGGAGAGATACCTTCAGCTTCTTGCGGCCCAACAGCCATCTTCGGTAGGCGCGACTCAGAGGAGGTCATGGTCCCGGAGTAGGAGGAGGTCATAGCACCGCTCTGGGAGCCCCAAGTCCTCTTCCTCGCATTTGAGGTCATCTGATCATTCAGTTAAGAGGCACAAGAAAAAGAAGAAGTCCAAGTGGACTTCGACTTTGCCATGTCCGTCAGCCGATGAGGCGTCTAGGGAACGTCAACATTCCGAGCGTGGTTCCGCAGAGCCGTCGCCAGGGCCAACTCTGCATCTTCCCCCTTTTCCAGAGACCAGAGTGACCCTTGCTCGCATAAAGGAATTTTACGAGGCCATGCGTCTTGTTTTTGAGTGGGCTGTGCTCTCAGGTGGGTCTTTGGGCCCCACGGGGTGAGCCCCAGGGGCCCCTTTGGGTTCGACGTCGGCGGCTTCGGCCTCAGTGCGGTTGGGACCCCAGGATCCGATACCGGATCCGGACCGGTGGCGGAGGAGGTCGACTGTGAGGGTCCGACGTCGACACTTCCTCTAAGGACGCCCACCGGTGGTAGCCCCATCCTCATTCCAGATGATCCGGAGCCGGAGCGACATCGTACGACGCGACTCCGACTCTGTGTTCTTCTGTATTCTTCTCTGTTCTTCTGTACTCCTCTCTGTTCTTCTGTGTTCTTCTGTGTTCTTCTGTGTGTCTTCTGCTCTTCCGGTCTTCTGCTCTTCCGGTCTTCAGTCCTTCCGGTCTTCTGCTCTTCTGTTCTTCCTTTCTTCTGTTCTTCTTTTCTTCTTGTCTTCTTGTCTTCTGCCTTCGGCTCTTCTGCCTCCTCCGTCCTCTTCTCCCCGCGCCTGCCCTCCTGCTCCTGCCTCATCCCCCTCCCCCACTCGCATCCCCCCCTCTATCTCCCCTATCTAACCCGTTCACTTTCTACCTCCCTCACTCCTCCTATCTACCTATCTCTCCATCTCTCTATCCCACTATCCAACTCCCTCACTCTCCACCTCCCTATCTATCGATTTCTCTATCTACCTTTTCTCTCTACCTATTTCTCTATCTCTCCCCCCCTCCCGCCACCCCCTCTATTACCTATCTTCCTATCCCCTCACTCTACCTCTCACCCTCACCCACCTCTACAACCCCCCCTCCCCTATCTTCACAACCCTACACCTATCTTTCTCCCTAATCTCCTAAACCTCCTAACACTCTCCCCCCTCCACCCTTAAAACCCCTCCCCCAGCTCTTCTCACTCTACCTGTCCCCCCCCTCCCTCGCGCTTTCCCGCCGCGACCTCCTGCACGCCCCCGCTCCCCAGCTCCCATTCGCCCCCAGCTGACCCCTCGCCCCCCCTCCTACCTCATATGGCGGCTGTTGCGCGACTGCGCCGCTGGCGCGCCAGAGGCGCGCCAGATGCAAGCCCGTCTGCGCCCGTCCGCGCCTGGCCCGCGCCCAGCGCCATGACCCCTGATCCCCAGCGCTCCCAAGCCCCGATGATCCGCTATGACCCCACCACCCTCCATGCCCTCAACCCAGGACGCTCCAACACCTGCTTCCAAGCTCACCCCAAACGCACCCATGGACCCTTCGCCTGCAACTCCTGCAAACGCATCTTCCACCACGCAACAACTACGACCACAAGCCCACGCGCCATCAACCACCTCAAGTGCATCCTAGTCAACGCTCGCTCCGTTCACAAACACGCCGTTGAACTCTGGGACCTCCTAGACTCCACAGCACCGGACGTCGCCTTCATCACGGAGACCTGGATGAACGCCTCCTCTGCTCCAGACATCGCCACCGCCATCCCCGAAGGCTACAAGATCTCCAGGAAAGACCGCACCAACCAAGTAGGAGGAGGCATCGCCATCGTCTTCAAAGACTCCATCAGCGTCACCACCTCCACTGAAGACTCCCCTCTTGCCGCTGAACACCTGCATTTTCAGATTCGCACCGACCCGAGGACCACCCTCAGAGGATCCCTCGTCTACCGTCCTCCCGGACCTCGCGCCCCTTTCAGCGACACCATCGCCGACTTCATCTCCCCTCACGCCCTTGCCTCACCGGACTACATCCTCCTAGGCGACCTCAACTTCCATCTGGAACAAAACAACGACCCCAACACCACCACCCTGCTCGACAACCTCGCCAACCTCGGCCTCAAACAACTGGTGAACACTGCCACCCACATCGCCGGACACACACTCGACCCTATCTTCTCCGCCAGCAAACACGTCTTCTTCAGCCACGCCTCCGCCCTTCATTGGACCGACCACAGCTGCGTCCACTTCACATTCCGACGCGAGACCCGCCACCTCCGCACTCAACCCATCCCTCGCCGACAGTGGAACAAGATCCCTGAAGAGCAACTCTTCGCCGCACTCGCCGCCAACCAACCCACCCTCACCACCGACCCCAACGTCGCAGCCCTCAACCTCACAAACTGGATCTCCAACTGCGCAGACAACCTTGCTCCCCTCAAACGCTCGCAGCGACAGAACAACACCAAGAAACCCCTCTGGTTCTCTGACACCCTCAAAGAATCAAAGAAAACTTGTCGCGCACTTGAGAAAGCCTGGCGCAAGGACCGCACCGCTGACAACATGACCGCCCTCAAGAACGCTACCCGCAAACACCACCACCTGATCCGCACTGCCAAAAGGAATTTTTTCACCGACAGACTGGACAAAAACAGCCACAACAGCAGAGAACTCTTCAGCATCGTCAAGGAGTTCTCCAACCCCAGCGCCAACGCCGTCACGCCCTCACAGGATCTATGCGAATCCCTCGCCACTTTCTTCCATCACAAGATCAGCGACCTCCACGACAGCTTCGGACACCAGACCCAACCTAACACCACCGAACCCACATCCCCGACCATCACCCTCAACAACTGGACCCACATCAGCACGGAAGAAACCAAATCCATCATGAACTCTATCCACTCCGGCGCCCCTTCGGACCCCTGCCCGCACTTCATCTTTAACAAAGCCGACAACATCATCGCCCCACACCTCCAGACCGTCATCAACTCTTCTTTTTCTTCTGCTACCTTCCCCGAATGCTGGAAACACGCCGAAGTCAACGCCCTACTAAAGAAACCTACGGCTGACCCGAGCGACCTGAAAAACTTCCGCCCCATCTCCCTTCTGCCTTTCCCAGCCAAAGTAATAGAGAAGACCGTCAACAAACAGCTGACCACCTTCCTGGAAGACAACAACCTGCTCGACCCCTCACAGACCGGATTCCGAACCAACCACAGCACTGAAACCGCCCTCATCTCAGTCACAGACGACATCAGAACCCTGATGGACAACGGTGAAACAGTCGCCCTCATTCTTCTCGACCTCTCGGCTGCCTTTGACACCGTCTGTCACCGCACCCTAATCACCCGCCTCCGCTCCACCGGGATCCAAGACCAGGCCCTGGACTGGATCGCCTCCTTCCTCGTAAACCGCTCCCAAAGAGTCTACCTCCCTCCGTTTCGCTCAGAACCCACTGAGATCAGCTGCGGCGTACCTCAAGGCTCATCACTCAGCCCGACACTCTTAAATGTCTACATGAGCCCCCTCGCTAACATCGTACGCAAGCACGACATCATCATCACCTCCTACGCCGACGACACCCAACTTATACTCTCCCTCACCAAGGACCCCGCCAGCGCCAAGACCAACCTACAAGAGGGCATGAAGGACGTCGCAGATTGGATGAGGCTCAGCCGCCTAAAGCTGAACTCTGAAAAAACTGAAGTCCTCATCCTCGGCAACACCCCGTCCGCCTGGGACGACTCCTGGTGGCCCACGGCCCTCGGCACCGCACCGACCCCCGCAGACCACGCCCGCAACCTCGGCTTCATCTTGGACCCCCTTCTCACCATGACCAAGCAAGTCAACGCCGTGTCCTCCGCCTGCTTCCTCACCCTCCGCATGCTCCGCAAGATCTTCCGCTGGATCCCCGCCGACACCAGAAAAACCGTGACCCACGCCCTCGTCACGAGCCGCCTGGACTACGGCAACACCCTCTACGCTGGGACCACCGCCAAACTCCAAAATCGCCTGCAACGCATTCAAAACGCCTCAGCCCGCCTCATCCTCGACGTACCCCGCAACAGCCACATCTCCGCACACCTGAGACACCTGCATTGGCTCCCAGTCAGCAAAAGGATCACCTTCCGACTTCTCACCCACGCGCCCAAAGCCCTCCACGACAAGGGACCGGAATACCTCAACAGACGGCTCAACTTCTATGTCCCCACCCGCCCCCTCCGCTCCTCTGGCCTCGCACTCGCCGCCGTCCCTCCCATCCGACGCTCCACGGCGGGTGGGAGATCTTTCTCCTTCCTGGCGGCCAAGACCTGGAACTCCCTCCCCACCAGCCTCAGGACCACCCAGGACCACTCCGCTTTCCGGAGACTCCTAAAGACCTGGCTGTTCGAGCAGCGATAACCACCCCCTTTGTCCCTAGCGCCTTGAGACCCGCACGGGTGAGTAGCGCGCTTTATAAATGCTAATGATTTGATTTGATTTGACGGCGCCAATTCGGCCCAGATCATTGTCTTAGCATTATTTAGAACAGCCAGGCACAGGAGAGGAATGGGAGGGGCTGAGGACCCTTTGGAATATGACCTGGAACAGGACTGGTATGAGGATCTAGGGGAGGCCAGTGGACTGGACACACCTCCAGATACTGGCATGTTCTCTCCTCCTGATGTTGCTATAGTGCAGGGAGCTTCTTATGCTATGGTGGTGCGTAGGGCAGCTGAGGTCTTGGACCTAGACTTGCCTACGGTGCCAGTCAGGACGAATCTCCTGACAAAGGTGCTTCAACCGGGGGTGACAACATCAGAGCCGATGTTGCCCTGCAATGAGGCCCTAACAGACATCCTTCTGGGTACATGGTCCAAACCCAGCACAGGGGCTCCTGTGAATAGGACAGTCGGTCACCGCCATAGACCCGCTCCGAATGACCCTAGTTTCGTAACACAACACCCCACCCCTGAGAGCTTGGTTGTCCAAGCCTCTACCTCCCTTGGTGCCTTCCCTTCCGCTCCCCCGGATAGGGAATCCAAGAGGCTGGACCAGCTTGGAAAGAAAATGTTTTCTTCCACCATCCTGGCATTGAGGTCCGTAAACACTGCTTGCCTTTTGGCCCGTTTCTCCCATATTTTATGGGATACAGTGGCACAGGTGCTGCCCCAGTTCCCGGAGGGCACACGGGACACTCTCACACAGGCTGTCAAGGATGGGAGAAACGCAGCAAAGTTTACGATCAGGTGTGGATTGGACACGACCGACTCGCTGGGCAGAGAGATTTCATCGTCAGTGGCCCTACGTCGCCATGCCTGGCTACGTTCAACAAGCTTTTCTGGGGATGTCCAGTCAAGTTTGATGGACATGCCTTTTGATGGTTCTCGCCTTTTTGGTGAGAAGGCAGACTCTGCGCTTGAGAGATTCAAGGATTCTCAAGCTACAGCCAGATCCTTGGCCTTTCAGCGCTGGTACGAGAGCAGTCTGTCTTTTCCCCCTCTTGAGGCTTCGGAAGGGGCGTGGTACCACGCCAGCCACAGTTTAGCCACCGTCCTCAGGCTTCACAACATCCCGGAAGAGGATGTGGTATCTTCAGACCCAGAGTGTCTGGCCATAGGTCAGCCACCATACAGCCCCCCTCCACTGCTCCCAAGCCCTCCTAGTATGGTTCTGCAGGGCTACGTCTATCCAGTTGGAGGGAGGATTCAGTTTCATCTCCCTCACTGGCTTTCCATCACAACGGACAAATGGGTTCTGCAGATCATACGGAAGGGCTTCTCCCTCCCCTTCCAGTCTTTCTCTTCCTCTATCCCTCCGACAAAGGAACGGCTGATGGAGGACCATCTGGTTTTGCTCCGTGACGAAGTTATGGCTCTGTTGGCCAAGGGAACCATAGAAAGGGTCCTGATGTCAGAAGTAGGCAGTGGTTGTTATTCCCGCTACTTTCTGATTCCCAAAAAGAACAAGGGCCTTTGCCCTATCCTGGATTTAAGGGACGTCAATCTCTTCCTCAAGAAGGAGCAATCAAATATGCCTACTCTTGCTCAGTTCTTGTCTGCCCTAGATCAAGGAGACTGGATGGTAGCATTGCACTTGCAGGACGTGTATTTTCATATCCACATCCTGCCAGCCCACAGGCGTTACCTGCGGTTCAAGGTGGTCCACGAGCACTTTCAGTTTACCGTGCTCCCTTTCAGTCTCACCAGCCCCCCTTGGGTGTTCACAATGGTGATGGCGGTGGTAGCAGCTCATCTGTGCAGGTCTGGGATTTCAGTCTTCCCCTACCTCGATAATTGGCTGTTGAAGGCATCCACGCCCCAGGCTCTCATCACCCATCTTCAGACAACGGTGGACCTCCTGCACTCGCTGGGGTTCACTATCAATGTGCCAAAGTCACACCTGACTCCCTCTCAGAAGCTCACTTTTATCGGAGCTGTTCTGGACACAGTGCAGTATCGGGCCTATCCTCCCGGAGTAGCGAGTTCAGAATATTCAGGTTATGATACCGATGTTTCGGCCTCTATCCTGGATTTTGGTGAGACAGACTCTGAGGCTGCTGGGACTCATGGCTTCCTGCATCCTGTTGGTCAAGCATGCCAGATGGCATATGAGGGCTCTGAAGTTGGACCTGAAGTTCCAATGGGCACAGCATCAGGGAAATCTTACTGATGTGGTTCAGATCTCGGAGGGGACTGCAAAGGATCTGCAGTGGTGGTTAGTGAACTGCAATTGGGTCAAAGGCAGACTCCTCTCCCTTCCCCAACCAGATCTCACAGTAGTGACAGATGCCTCACTTCTGGGATGGGGCGGCCGTCTGGGAGAGGTGGAGATCAGAGGTCACTGTCTCTGGTGGAATCTGGGATCCATATCAACCTACTGGAGCTTCGGGCGATCCGACTAGCATTAAAAGCATTTCTTCCTATTGTGAAAGGGAAGGTAGTGCAGGTGTTGACAGACAACACTACCGCAATGTGGTACTGCAACAAGCAGGGCAGTGTGGGGTTGTGGACCCTTTGTCAAGAGGCTCTGCATCTCTGGACATGGCTGGAACACCAGGGCATAACCCTGGTGGTTCAACACCTGGCAGGTTCTCTGAACGCCAGGGCAGACGAGCTCAGCCGAAAATGCTTAGCGGATCATGAATGGTATCTCCATCCGGAGGTGGCGCAAGACTCTTTCAGCAGTGGGGAGAGCCTTGGTTAGATCTGTTCGCCTCCGTAGAGAACGCACAATGTCCGCAGTTTTGCACGTTGGAGTTTCCAAGGGGGCTATCGCTACTCGCTACTCGCAAGTGGAGTTTAGGCCTCCTGTACGTCTTTCCGCCAATACCACTTCTGCCCAGAGTTCTCAAGAAAATCAAGAACTACCAGGCCCAAGTAATCCTAGTGGCTCCGGATTGGGCACGGAGAGTCTGGTATCCAGAGCTTCTCAAAATGAGCATCAGTCCTCCAATCAGGCTGCCTCTTCGGGAGGATCTTCTGTCACAGCAGCAGGGGAAGGTTCTCCACCCGAACCTGTCATCTTTGCGGCTTCCTGCATTGAGGTTGAGCAACGACAGTTGATGGTTTATGACCTCCCTTCCAAAGTCTGTGATGTCATTCTGGCGGCAAGGAGTGCCACTACTAAGTCGATTTACACCTGCCGATGGAAACATTTTGTTTCATATTGTACAGAGAAGTCTGTTGATCCTCTTTCTTCTTCTCTTTCTAATATACTTTTGTTTATTCTATCTCTCGCCCAACAGGGTTCCTCCTTAGGGACCCTTAAGGGCTATCTTGCTGCCTTATCGGCTTTCTTACGCTTGCCCAATCAACCATCTTTGTTTAAGTCTCCTATAGTACAAAGATTTTTTAAAGGGCTTGTGCATTTGTTCCCACCTGTGCCTTTTGTCATGCCCCAGTGGGATCTTAATCTTGTTCTTACCTTCCTAATGTGTGCTCCTTTCGAGCCCTTACATAACTGTCCTCTCCGGCTGCTCACTATTAAAACAGCCTTTTTGGTGGCAATTACATCTGCCAGGAGAGCGAGTGAGCTGCAGGCTTTATCTTCAAAACCGCAGTATCTCACGATATATCCTGACAAGGTAGTGTCACGACTCACGTGCTGCTGGCGCCTGGAATTTGCAGATCTGGTGGCGTGGATCTTCAATGTTCGACTTTGGCCCAAAAAGGGGCGACTCTTTCTGGTAGCCACGGTGCTGTAGGCAATGGAGACGCCAAGAACAGACCGTGCCCTTCAGAAAATAGCGCCAGAGGGAAAAAAACCCTTAGAAAAAGGGGAAAAACCTCCAAACAGGAAGATTCCTGGAAAAAACAAGAACAAACAAACAGGAATCCAAAAGGAGCAAAAGTCAGGAAACACAGAATGCTGAAATCCAGAGCCAAAAGGTGAGGAAATCAGGAGCGAAGACACTAACTGAGCAGAAAGTGTTGCAGCGCAAAGAAAGAAGAAAACACAGCCCTTATATACTAAAAAACAGGAAGTGACCCACAGGAAGTAAAAGGACACCATCTTAGACAGGGAAACAACACATAGAACAGAATAGAACAGGAACCATAGAGAATAGGAAACAAGGAATGCTGGGAAAGAACAGGAATCTGGGAAGGGGGAAAAGACATAAAGAAAGGCACAACAAAAGACTGCAGAAAAGAAGAAAAGAAGAAAAAAGGGAAAGAAACGAAAAAACAGGTAAGAGGGGTCATAGACCCCTAGTATAGTGGAAAGCAGAAGGTAGAACGAGGCCCCATGCAAGTCTGGGGCCTCGAAATGCGCAGGAGAGGCTGGGGGCGCGCCGCGTCCTAGCAACGCGGTGCGCGGCCCGAGCCAAACGCCCGGCTTGAGTCGAGCTCTCGGCTCGCGCCGCACCGCGCGGCGCGACAGTAGGTCCCCCTCCTGAAGGTCCAGGTTTGAGAGGAAACAAACAGTGAAAGCGTTGAATCAGGAGAGGTGCGTGAACGGAAGATGCATCTTCCCAAGAGCATTCACTGAGAGGATAACCCTTCCAATGAATCAGATACTGAAGGCGTTTGTGAAAAAGACGAGAGTCACAAATTTCCTGTACTTCATATTCAGGAACATCATCCACGAGTACAGGAGGTGGACAAGGAAACTGACGTGAGTAAGGGTCAGGCACATAAGGTTTAAGCTGAGAAACATGAAAGACCGGATGAATCTTCCATGTATGAGGTAAGTGAAGACGGACAGTGACAGGATTGACCAACTGAAGAATACGGAAAGGCCCATAGTAACGAGGTGTGAATTTATTTTGAGAAAGACGTGAGGGTAAGAATTTGGAGGAGAGCCAGACTTTATCTTGCGGATGATAGTCTGGATTGGTTGCACGTCTCTTGTCTGCAGCCTTCTTCATATATCTCTTGGTATGTAACAAATTAGATCGAATTAGTCTATGGATTTGGAGAAGGCGTTTGGAGAAATAGGTAATAGCGGGTAAAGGAGAGTTGGATTGTGGAGAAGTAGGAAAAGAGGTAGGATGAAAACCATAAGAACAGAAAAAGGGAGTGACCTTGGAGGCACTATGGACTGAGTTATTGTAGGAAAATTCAGCTATAGAGAGGTAAGTGTTCCAGTTACTTTGGGTAGAATTGCAAAAGCATCGAAGATATTGCTCTAGTCCTTGGTTCAGACGCTCGGTCTGGCCGTTGGTCTGAGGATGGAACCCTGAAGACAGGGCTCTATTAATATTTAGTGTTTTACAAAAATGCCTCCAAAATCGGGAAATGTACTGAGGTCCTCTATCAGATATTATGGTATGTGGAAGTCCATGGAGACGGAAGATATGATCAATGAATATTTGACTTCGTTCTTGAGAAGTAGGTAGCCTTTTCAGGGCAGTGAAATGAGCCATCTTCGTGAAAGAATCCACAGTGACCATGATGACCCGGTTTCCTGCTGATGGTGGGAGTGAACACATAAAATCCGTAGAGATGGTATGCCGTGGGGCCGGTGGAACAGGCAAAGGCTGTAGTAATCCTGCCGGTCTGGTATGGGGTATCTTGATTTGGGCACATATGGGACAGGCTTGAACGTATCTTTCCACATCCAGCTTCCAGGTAGGCCACCAGAAAAATCGTGAAAGAAGTTCTTGTGTGGCCTTGATGCCTCTATGACCAGCTACAGGTGAATCATGGCACATTTGTAATGCCTTTTCTTGCACCTTGTTAGTAGGGAGGAATATCAGGTTTTGATAATAAAAATATCCTTGTTTCTTATGTAATAATGGTCTTAGTTCTTCTATGTCGTGGTCCGATAGGTTGGCGTATTCCAGTTGTACTTCTTCCAGGAAAGACTGAGCCACTCCAACGATCTTACTGGGTTCCAGAAGATACTGAGATGAGGAAGGAGTACACTCTGGATATCGGCGAGACAGAGCATCAGCCAGAATGTTTTGAGATCCAGGAATATATGTGATGAAAAAATCGTACTGACTGAAGAAAAAGGCCCAGCGGGCCTGACGACTATTCTGGCATACAAAATTTCGTAAACATTGTAGGTTACGGTGGTCTGTCCTCACCTCAAATGGTTCCTTGGAACCCATCAGAAACTGTCTCCACTCAAGGCAGGCTGTTTTCAGAGCCAATAATTCCCTTTCCAGTACAGAATAGTGTTGTTCAGCTGTGGAAATGATATGAGACAAGTAGAAAACAGGATGTTCAAGACCATCATCCTCTTGTCGTTGGAGTAAGACAGCTCCGATGGCTCTCTCAGAAGCATCAGTAACGACTATAAATTGTTTGGTGGTATCTGGATGTCTCAAGATGGGGGCTTGGGTGAAGGCTCTCTTTAATTCTTGAAAGGCTGCTTCAGCCGCTTCAGTCCAGGCAAACCTTTTCTTTAAATTTTCCTTTTTTAAGGTGTGAGTTATGTGGCTAGTCAGTCTGGCAAAGTCTAGAATGAATTGTCGATAGAAGTTTGCTAACCCTAGGAAACATTGTGTTTCTTTTATGGAAGAAGGAGAAGGCCACTCTAGGATAGCTTGTACCTTTTCTTGATCCATAGTTATGCCGGTGGGACTTAAATGATAGCCCAGATATTTGACTTCCGTCATGTCGAACTCACATTTTTCTGGTTTGCAAAATAGTTGATGAGCACGAAGTCTTTGAAGAACTTGTTTCACATGGGAAGAATGGAGTTCAGGATTTCTAGAATAAATAAGAATATCATCTAGGTAGATCACGACTGTCTGATTCAGAAGGTCTGAAAACACTGAGTCCATAAATCTCTGGAAGATTGCGGGGGCGTTAGTGAGACCAAACGGCATAACCCTATATTCAAAATGGCCAAATGGAGTCCTGAAAGCTGTCTTCCATTCGTCGCCTTCTTTTATGCGTAAAAGGTGGTAAGCTCCTCGTAAATCTAATTTAGTAAAACGTTGAGCCCCTCTGATAGCTTCTAGTATGTCCCTGATGAGAGGCAAAGGATAACGATCTTTAATTGTTATTTTATTCAGACCTCGAAAATCCAGGCAAGGACGAAGATCCTTTGTCTTCTTGGGCACAAAAAAGAGAGGAGCCCCAGCCGGAGACGACGATGGAACAATAAGACCACTCTGTATATTTTCGTCCAGATACTCTTTTAGAACTTCCCTTTCGGGTTCCGTGAGAGAGTACATCCTCCCAAAAGGAACAATTGTGCCGGGTTCCAATGGAATAGCACAATCATATTCTCGATGTGGAGGTAGCACAGGTTTCGACGGTTTTTGGAAAACATCCTGAAACTCCAAATAGTGGTCTGGGACCCCTTGGACCGTATTAATGGACATACCAGTGGCATCTTCAGTATCTAAGGATCTTTTCGGAGACCAATACTTGTCGGAAGTAAAACAGTTCTCATGACAAAATTGCGAAGACAAAGAAACTGTCCGGGTTACCCAATTTATATACGGGTTATGTCTGATGAACCACGAAATTCCAAGAATGATGGTATGGTTGGGGGACGTGATAAGATCGAAGGAAATGTGTTCTTGATGGTTTCCCACCTGTAGACTTAACATCAGGGTAGTAGTGTCTACAGGACCCGAAGATATCAAGGATCCATCCACGGTGTGTACCTGTTCGGGTACTTCTTTTGCTTGTGTAGGAACTTGGTGAGCAGCAGCCCATGTCTTGTCCATGTATATACCACTAGCACCACAGTCTAGTAATGCCATAGTCTTTTCTTGACGACCGTCAGGAAGTTGTAACAGGACAGGAAAAATGAACAAGGCGGTTGTATTGTCATTAAAGGAGCTGATGGAAGGTATAGCTGTAGATCCCGTCCCCTCCCTTCTTACAGAGGACGGGAAGTGGCGTTTCCCGAAGGCCTGGGCGGACGTACAGGACAGGTACGAAGCATGTGACCAGCAGAACCACAGTACAGGCACAACCCTCTCTTGCGTCTGTCTTCTCGTTCACTAGCAGAGAGCGGACCTCGGGTAGCATCCACCTGCATTGGTTCCCCTTCGATGTCTCTAGCAGGAGTGCGAGGTTCCTCGGAACGCTGCAGGCAAGCTCGTGAGCTACTTGGCTGGGAAAACCCTCTACTCCTTTTCTTTTCCGATCTCCGTTCCTGAAGACGATATTCGATGGACAGTGCTTGATCCATCAGGCCACGAAGATCTTCCGCTCTGGTAGAATGTACTAGTTCATCCTTTATTTCTTCTTTGAGTCCTCTACGAAATAAAGTTACCAGAGTACGTTCCACCCAAGTGGTCTCTGCCGCCAGCTGACGAAAACGGGTTATATATTGCAGGACGTCTTGAGAGCCTTGTTGGATGTCACATAGGGCTTCTTCAGCAGAGGCTTCCAATCCAGGATGGCTAAACATCTGTTTGAAGCGACTCACAAAGGTGGAATAGTCCGACAATACAGGGTCGTTGGAGGACACCATCGGGGTTGCCCAGGCCAAGGCTGGACCGGTTAAGGCACTGATAAGATAACCCATCTTGGTCCTGTCATGGGAGAATTGGGTAGGTCGGAAGGCGAAGTACACTGTTAATGCATCCAGGAACTCGCAAAGCCTGGTTGGTTCACCAGAGAAACAAGGGGTAGAAGCGGAGATAGTTGGAACATCACTGGTGCGGAGAGCCAAAGCCTGTCGTAACGCAGCATTTTCATTGCGTAGTTGTTGCAATTCCTGAGCTTGTCGCTGAATCGTGGTCAAAAGAGATTGTTCCGGATCTGCAGCAGCTGCCACTGTGTCATCCATGGTGTTTGAGGACGTCAGAATGGTTAGGCGCTGCAATCTGTCACGACTCACGTGCTGCTGGCGCCTGGAATTTGCAGATCTGGTGGCGTGGATCTTCAATGTTCGACTTTGGCCCAAAAAGGGGCGACTCTTTCTGGTAACCACGGTGCTGTAGGCAATGGAGACGCCAAGAACAGACCGTGCCCTTCAGAAAATAGCGCCAGAGGGAAAAAAACCCTTAGAAAAAGGGGAAAAACCTCCAAACAGGAAGATTCCTGGAAAAAACAAGAACAAACAAACAGGAATCCAAAAGGAGCAAAAGTCAGGAAACACAGAATGCTGAAATCCAGAGCCAAAAGGTGAGGAAATCAGGAGCGAAGACACTAACTGAGCAGAAAGTATTGCAGCGCAAAGAAAGAAGAAAACACAGCCCTTATATACTAAAAAACAGGAAGTGACCCACAGGAAGTAAAAGGACACCATCTTAGACAGGGAAACAACACATAGAACAGAATAGAACAGGAACCATAGAGAATAGGAAACAAGGAATGCTGGGAAAGAACAGAAATCTGGGAAGGGGGAAAAGACATAAAGAAAGGCACAACAAAAGACTGCAGAAAAGAAGAAAAGAAGAAAAAAGGGAAAGAAACGAAAAAACAGGTAAGAGGGGTCATAGACCCCTAGTATAGTGGAAAGCAGGAGGTAGAACGAGGCCCCATGCAAGTCTGGGGCCTCGAAATGCGCAGGAGAGGCTGGGGGCGCGCCGCGTCCTTGCAACGCGGTGCGCGGCCCGAGCCGAACGCCCGGCTTGAGTCGAGCTCTCGGCTCGCGCCGCACCGTGCGGCGCGACAGGTAGTGTTAGGAACTCGTGCCTCTTTCCTCCCCAAGGTGGTGACCCCTTTCCATCTGGGTCAAAATATCACCCTGCCCATCTTCTTTGCACCACCGGATCCCTCTAAGGAAGAGGAGCATCTCCATCGGCTGGACCCAAAAATAGCATTATCTTTCTACCTTGACTGCACAAAAGAGTTCTGGGTGGACGACCAACTCTTTGTGGGCTACGTTGGTGCAAAGAAGGGTCGGGCAGTACAGAAACAGCCCATTTCACGCTGGGTCGTTCTCTGTATAAAGATCTGCTACGCTTTGGCCAAGAAGCAGCCTCCAGAGGGCTTGAGAGATTCTTAATTGAGCAGCAGCTCCCGCCTCCCTTCCCACAAGGGCTGGGCCTTGCTGATTGGCTCTCTAAGTCTCATGTAACCTGAGCCCTCCTCCCACACCTGCCCCGGCCCCTTAAGTTTGTGGCGGGGACCGCAAGACAGCCACCTCCATTTTATGAGCCCAGCTTATTCCCTGCACCCTAATACAGCCCAGTGATCAAGGGTTCCTAGTAGACCTAGGTAAGGAGCCCCAGACTTTTCTGGGAAATCGTATTATTTGTTTAAAAGTTTTTTTCTACTGCTACCCGTGCCTGTTTACTGTAGACTCTCTGTTTCAGGCAGATTGGCCTTTTAAGGTGCTGTTTTTTAGCCGTGACTGTTTGAAATTTCCCTCCTAGTTTGTGGCAAAAGACTACATAAAGCTCACCCCCATTCTTTTTTAAGTAAAACGGCTACATACACCTAAGTGGCTAACTAGAGTGTGTTAGAAAACTGCTTAATCTGTTTCTGTGATTTAAATTGTGTTTAGAAACTGTCTGCATCACCTGTTTTTGCCTTGTAAAAATCTAAATTTCTGAGTGCACGACAAGCAGTATTTCAGTGTTTTTTACAATCCCTCCCTTACATGGAAAGTAGACTCTTCTAGCTTGGAAGTGTGGATTCAGCCTGTCTGTATGTAAAGAGATTCTGAATAGAGCAGCAGCTCCCTCCTCCCTTCCCACAGGGGCTGTGCCTTGCCGATTGGCTATCTGAGCCCCAGGCAACCTGAGCCCTCCTCCCACACCTGCTCTGGCCCCTTAAGTTTGTGGAGGGACTCTCAAGGCAGCCACCTCCATTTTGTGAGCCCTGATTTTTCCCTGCGCTCTAATACAGCCTATTGATCAAGGATTCCTAGGAGACCTAGGTAAGCAGCCCAAGACATTTCTAAGAAATCTTATAATTTGTTTAAAAGTGTTTTCTACTGCTACCCGTGCCTGTTTACTGTAGACTCTGTGTTTTAGGCAGCTTGGCCTTTTGAAGTGCTGTGTTTTAGCCGTGACTTTTTAAAATTTCCCTCCTAGTTTGTGGCAAAATACTGCATATAGCCCCCCTTCTTTTTTTAATAAAAAGGCTGCATACACCTCAGTGGCTAACCAGAGTATATTTAGGAGACTGCTTAATCTGTTTCTGTGATTTAAATTCTGTTCTGAAACTCTGCATCACCTGTTTTTGCCTTGAAAAAGCCACATTTCTGAGTGCGCGACAAGCAGTATTTCAGTGTTTTTTACAATCTCTCCCTTACCTGGAAAGTAGACTCTGCTAGCTTGGAAGTGTGAATTCAGCCTATCTATATCCAAGGAGATTCTAAACAGAGCAACAGCTCCCTCCTCCCTTCCCACAGGGGCTGGGGCTTCAGTTAACTTGGCTCTTATATAGGTTTCTATTGGTTGTTGCATATTTTGTTGTAATAGGTTGTTGGGGTTGATCTTTCTATTGGCTTAGATGCTAGGGTTGTGATTCCTATTGGCTTCTGGTTTTTAGGGTAGGTTGGTGATTGGTACTAGGGTTGAGATTCCTATTGGTTCCTTGTTTTAGGGTTGGGTTGTGATTGGTACTAGGGCTAAGATTCCCATCAGTTCCTGGTTTTTCAGTTTGGGGTTGTGATTGTTACTAGGGTTGAGATTCCTATTGGTTCCTGGTTTTTAGGGTTGGGGTTGTGATTGGTAGTAGGGTTGAGATTCATATTGGTTTCTGGTTTTAGGGTTCGGGTTGTGATTGTTTGTCAGGTTTAGGGGTATTATTGGTGAATAGTGTTGGGTCTCCCATTGGGTGTGAGATTTAGAGTTACAAATCTGATTGGTTAGGGTTAGGGCGTTGTTTCTATGGGGCAGTAGGGCTATTTAAGACTAGGGCTCAAGGCGTCTCAGCCCATGTGTCGTGGCTAAGGGCGGAGAGGACAAGGCAAGTTGCCTGTTTGGGACTGTTTGGGACTGGTAGGGCCTAGGGCCAGAAATGATGCCCAATTGTCCATTTAGCAGAAAGGAACTTACTCTCTTCACATCCATCAACATGCAAACTCATTATCAGCAAATACATCCAACTCCTGCATCACAAACTGACCTCAGACAGATTGCAATGCCTCATCAACCAACACAAAACCCCATATATCACACCTACACACATATCCACAACAATTACAACAGTAAAACACCTTATTTCCCACAGCAAACACAACTCTGTCCATTCCCACTAACACAACCTGCCATCACCCACACAACACAAAACCACATTATACATTACTTTCAGCCTTCCAGATACACACTCCCTGTTCATACAAACCAACAGTACTATCCTCTATTTACGTCTTCCAGACCCCCTTTTATCATGACAATACCTAAACCCAGCCTTCCAACACACTACCTACAAACACCCTTCCCCTCTCTTCACCAATTACACACAACCATACAATCCTCACACTCAACTCCACCGCACATATTACCTCTTCCAGTCATCACAACTAACACAAACTCCCTTGACACACATCTATCCCCTTTTACACACATCATTCTCATCTCCAAAACACATCAACACCCCCTGTAATAGTCTAATACCACTCACCAGCACAAACTCACATACAACTCCTTCACAGAAAACCACTACATCGATATCCCCTCCCACTATTACACAAAAACAATACAGACCACACACATCACCACATTAAAATAACACAAACTTTTATCATACTTTCCGTCACACCCACTCCCACCCTCATGACTACACAAAGAAAACAAATCCTGACCAATCTTTACCCCGACATTCTCACTCTTCACAAACATCTACCACAAGCACCCAACAAAGCAGCATTCATTCACCTGCCTCTCATCCATTGCACAATTTAGAGCCTTGTAATATGATCCACATGCTCCTCCACCACCCCTAACCCATACTCCTTCCACACTAAACAGAAACAAACAAAATAAACAACATGCTATGCTTAACAACTTTGCATCCCCTTGTCTATTACATAACAGGACTACCATACAATAAAGTACACTCTTCATGTCTCTCTCAGCCACCAAGTCCACCACTGACACACACGGATCCAGCAAAATGCCTCCTAACCCTGCTGGAAGAGGAACACTATCTTGAAAAACAGGACTATTGTGGCCCTCACACAGTTATCACAACTAACAACACACCTGCTACAAGCTCAAAATATACTGCTCACCCTTCTCTTAAACAAAACAACACCACCAATAACACACTTTCTCTAAAGTGCCAGCTAATAAATGCTCAGTCACTCTAAAAAAACAAGCACCACATCTACGACCTGCTCACGGACACACAACTTGACTTACTATTCATAACAAGAATCATGGTTGGGAGATGAGATGGCCCCAGTGTTGCATGAAGCAGTTCCTCCGGGCTATCAAACCAGCACAGAAAACCGTATAGGCAAGAGAGGAGGTAGACTAGCTATTATATTCAAACAAGCACTAAATCTCAGTAAAACAGACAACATTTCCAAACTCGGTTGTGAAGTCATCCTCACCAGATGCCACCCTACTCCAACTTCCTCCTGTAACTTTCTCCTCCTTTACAAACTTCCACCTAACAAGTCAACATTCCCAGATGCTTTTCTAGATACAGTCTCAAACCATAATACATTATACTCAAACCTATGCATTATTGGGGAACTAACTATTTGGTTTGACAAACCCAATATGCCCCATCCAAAACCTATCACCACTGGCCTAGTCGCATTAAACCTAAATCAGATTGTACACAGTCCCACACACATCACTAGACACATCCTAGATGTCATTTCTGCTAAGCATGAACTACTTACCATTCATGGCATCATGCCAATCACATGGTTAGACCACCATTTTATAACTTTCCAACATAAAGTACTACAAATCAACACATCCCACAACTACTTACATACATGCACCTATCGACCATGAAACAAACTAAATTTTGATGACTTAGAAACACAACTAACAGCCAACACAGATCTAGATACAATTAATTATGTTGCAAAACTTTGTGGATGGCTATAGGAAGCTTTTGATATCCTAATACCACTCAAAAAAGATAAACAGGACAAAAGAAAAACAACACTTTGGAGAAAACCAGAACTTAAAAAGATAAAGCAACAAATCGGAAGATTGCAACGGACCTGGCTCAAAACAAACACCATTCAATTTAAACTGCAGCTATACAAACTTAACAGAATATATAAATCATCAAAAAAGCTAAAAAAAAGTTACTACTCACACAGAATCCAAAATGCTAAATCTGCAACCAAAGAATTTTATAAAATTCTCAATTAATTTCGAAAACTTAAATGCATGGAAGGAAGTCATCCCACTACTCAAACAAACTGGCAACTCATTACAGAACTAAGGCAGACACATTGGACTCCTATTTAAAACAGAAGAAAACCATCATCACCACTGCCTTTCCTAAAACCCCCTCTAGGAATAAACCAACCCAGCCTCTACACTCCTTCAAATAAATATCCCAAGGTGAATGTATGGATTTGGTCAAAGCAAGCAGGCCTTCTGGTTGCTCTTCTGACCCTTGTCCACCACACATCTTCAAGAACATTCTTTTATCTACTTCTGCTGCCAAACCTGTAAGAAGAATCATCAACAACACTTTAACTACAGGAACCTTTCCTAAAGACCTGAAAAAGGCATACATACGTCCATTATTAAAGAAAACAAACCTAGCCCCACAGGACCCCAACAACTATCGACCAATCACAAATAGACCTTTCCTGGGCAAACTGATAGAAAGAGCAGCATTCACCCAGATGTCACAATTCATTGAAGACAATTCCATACTTTCATACTACCAAACTGTATTCCGCCCAGGAAGAGGCACTGAATAGGCACTCATAGCAATCCGGGATGATGTTAGAAACACAGTTGACCGCAATGGAGTTGCTGCACTACTTCTCTTGGACCTCTCGGCTGCCTTTGAGATGGTTGACCATGACACACTAATCAAAAGACTCCACGAAGCCGGCATAGAAGGGACTACTCTCGACTAGAGTACATCCTACCTTGAAAACAGAAATAATATTATCTATTCTCCCACTTCTCATCCACACCGTACATCAAAAAAGCAGGGGTCCCCCAAGGATCAATCATCTCATGTCGGCTTTTCAACATCTACATGATATCATTACCAGAACTGATCAATGATTTTCAACTCACATGCTACAACTATGCAGATGACACACAAATACTACTTAAATTGGAATGCCCCAAAGACATTGAAAACTCACAAATCTTCAGTTGCCTCAGAGCTATTAGATCAGTGGATGACTTGGAGCAATCTCAAACTAAATGCCTCCAAAACAGAAATACCCATGTATGGTGATGGGAAAAATTATGACCCACTGTGTGCCTGGCCTGGCTATCTCCTACTCCTCCCAATTATCTGAGGAAGTTAAAAACCTTGGAATTACCATAGACTCCAAGTTAATCAATGAATGCCCAAGTGGACAAATTAGCACAAACAAGCATCATGACCTCGAAGACTCCGCAATGCATCTTCCCCCACCTTGGATTTCCACACAAGGTGCAGGCTACTATCTCTCTTGTACTATCCAAACTGGATTATGCCAATGGCCTCTACCATGGATCATCTCTATCTATTATGAAAAAAGTACAACGTATTCAGAACTCCACTGCCAGGCTACTATTACATGTAAAGCTACAAGCCCACATCTCCCCTGCCTTGAGAGCACTACAATGGTTACCTATTGAAAGAAGATCCACCTTCAAGTTGCTTTGTATCACCCAAAAAGCTATACATGGAACAGGACCGCTTTTTAAAAGAAACAAAATAATCAAATACATTCAACAAAGAAACCTCCTCTCAAGTTTGGCACCTCGCCTTAGAGCACCACCATACAAGAAAAAGACTTTAGGTGGTACATCCTTCTCCATTCAAGCAGCCAAACTATAGAATTCATTACCCCCAAATATAAGATCCAAGGATAACTATCTTGTCTTCAGGAGCCTTCTCAAGAGTTGGCACTTTCCTTCATAACCACCATATTCAAACATAAATGGACTGCATATGCTTGTGTTGATAAATATTTTTAATCTGATTATGTGTATATTCTGGATATGTATAGTTCTTTGGGAAATATGTATCGCTACTACGTCATAACAATACATTACACACATACTTTTTAAACCTGTTTAACAAATGTATATTTACTCATTATTAAATATGTGTGTGGCTGTATAAATATACATATGTATGTATATATGTGTGTATGTGTGTGTATGTATATATGTGTATTTATGCATGTTCGTATGTGTGTGTATATATACATAAATATGTGTATGTTATTCTATGCTTAAAATGTTCATAGGTCATTGCATAGTTCCTAGATAAGTTTTTATATTAGATACTTATGAATCCCTGCTCTCGTTTTTATATCACACTGATCAAATGTTTTATTATCATAAGCATTTCACTATTCCAAAATTGGGGAAAGAAATAAATGTTAGAAAAGTACACTCATTAATTAACTTCAAATATTACAAATCTTGAAATTCTGTGTTCATACAGTACTACTTTTCTTCTCATATTTTTATACCCATTATTATATTCCTTGAACATATATTGCCTTACTATGGGGGTCATTATGACCCCGGAGGTCAGTGTAAATGTGGTGGTAGTACCGCCAACAGGCTGGCAGTACATACCGCCACATTATGACATTGGTGGGTTGGCTGAAGCCAACCCGCCAATATACCACACTGACTGCCATGGCGGTAGCACCTGCTGGGCTGGAGATAATATCCAACCCGGCAGCTGCTACTGTACCGCCAGCGGCATTTTGCCCCTGCCTACTGCCATGGTTTTCGTGGCATTTGTAACACCACGAAAACCATGGCCGTAGACCCTACCTGAGACAAGGAATTCCTTCCCTATCATTGGTAGGAGGCCCACCCACCCCCTAACACTCCCCAGAAAACCCCCACCCCCCTCCATCCACTCTCCCCCTTCCAATCTCCCCATACAGGCACACTCACAGGCACACACCACACATTCACACACTCACTCACACAGGCATACACGCATGCATCCATTAATTCACACACACATCCGTACACAGATTCACACTGACACGCAGACACGCATTCATAATTCCATTCATACATGCATTCGCACACATGCATACACCCACGCAAAACAACACTACACACACAGTTGCATTAACGCACACACTCACACATTCATGCATACAACCCCGCCCACACACACACAACAGCCTCCAACCCCCTCCCCTGTCGGAAACCCGACTTAAATGCATCCAGGGGGTCTTCCGGCAGGGGATGGGACGGGGTGCTGCTACCGCAAGCCGTGCCCACCAGCAGTACACCGCCAGGCCGTATTATTTTTCATAATACAGCTAGCAGCGGTTTACTCGTGTGGCACTGCTGGTGGTAGCAGCGCCACCTTAACACACGTCCACCAGCATGGCCACAAACGGATTTATGCCCTTCTTGTGGTGGAAATCCAGCTGTGGTCATATTATGGTGGGCGGATGTTAGCTGCGGTGACGGTCTTTTGGCGGCCGTCACCACAGCAGTAGGCGGCATTTACAGCAATTGTCATAATTTGGGCCTATGTATTTACATATCTATTTATCACTCTAGTCCTACTGTACTAGAGAAAAATAATATCTATAAATAAAATTCTAATTATAAATAAGTAAATTAAATTAAAACAATAATAATAATGAATAAATTCATTAAAGAACAATAAACATAATGATTAAGAAAGTATATATATATATATATATGTATAAATAAAATTATAACTAACAAAAATAATACAAAGGTACTCTCTTGTAAGCTTTACTTTGTCTACTTATCACAATTTCATGTAAATATCAATCTATCCTCCATCCCCACTCTGACTCATCCCAAACCCATTCTACTACTTTCATCTCCAAAATAACCCTGCCTAAGCTCTCCCCTCCTGTTCCAAATCTAGCTCACCCAAACCTCAGTTTAATACCATGATCTCCCAAACAACCCTACTAAATTCTCCCCCATTTATATCACCTTTGACTCATCCAAAACCCCTCCTGCTACTATGATCTCCCTAACCCGTTCCACAGACTCATCCTTCCTCCTCATCTCTCCTTTACTAATCCCAAACTTCATCCTGTTACTATAAACTCCCAATTAACACTTCTGGATTCTTCACTCCTCTATCCCTCCATTACACTAGTCAATCCAACTAACAAACTCACATATCCTCTGCTCAAATTAACTCATAATAATACTAAAACTGTACTCATATTTCCCTACACTAATCCACCACTAATTCTTTTTTTCTTCCGGAGTAGCGTGCTACTCAACGAAAAGCGCTTCAATGCCTCGTCAGGGGTAGTAAGCGCTATATAAATACTATTGCAATACAACTGTCATTGTTAATGACAATGTATATTACCCATGTGTAATGGAGTGGAGTAGATGTATGTGGTGTACAATGGAATTATGTGGGTTGGATTAGAATTGTTGTGGAATTAAGTGGTGTGGAATTGTGTGAAGTGGATGTGTAGAGGTGCATTATGTGGCATTGTATGCAGTGGAACTATGTGAGTACTAATTATGTGGTTTTGAGTGTACTATAATTATGTGGAGTGGGACTGTGTCATAGAGTGTATTTATATGAAATGGCATTTTTTGCTGTGTAGTGATACGTTGTGGAGTTTAATTATGTGGGCTGCTGTTGAATTTTGTGGTATGATGTGGTATTATGTGGTGTGGATTGGATAATGGGGGTGTGGTGTGTAAATGTGTTGTTGAGTTGAATTATGTGGTTTGTTGCTGAATTATGTGGTGTGGAATGTAAATGTGTGGATAGGAATTGTGTTGCGTGGAACTGTATGGCATTGAGTAAAATTGCACTGTTTGGAATTGTGTGGTATGACGTGAAGTGTATTTATGTGGATTGTTGCTATGTGGCAGTTGCCAGTGTCCTAGAGTGGATTGAGAAGAGTAGATTGTCGTATACTGTATTTGTTAGAGTAGAGTGTAGTAGAGGGAGTAGAGTTGAGTAGAGGGGAACAGATTTCATTTGCAGAGAGTGTTGTAGAGTGGCGTGGGGTGGAATAGGGTAAAGTGGGTTCGAGTGGATTGAGGTAGAGGGGTGGATTGGATTGGAGTGTATTGAATTGGTGTAGAGTGAGTTGGATTGGAGTGGGTGGACTTGATGGGGTGGATTGAAATGGGATGAGGTGGATTGGATTGGGGTGGATTGGAGAATGGTGGATTGATGTGGGGTGGATTATATTGGTTTGGGGTGGGGTGGATTGGATTGAGGTGGTGTGGATTGGAGTAGGACGGATTGTTTTAGAGTGGAGTAGCCTGTATTGGAGGGGGCATATTAGAGTGGGTGGATAGCAGTGTGGTAGATTGGAGTGTGGCAGATTGGAGTGGGGTAGATTGGAGTGGGGCAGATTGGAGAGTGTGAGGAGCTACAGTGTATTTAGAAGCTTTGAAAGAACAATGTTAAATAAGAAGGTGGTTTTACGTGAAACATAGGAAGGGTGACCAAATGACTGTTATTGTTTGGTGATCCAGAGGGTTTCTTGAGCTATACTGTTAATAGGGTCTGTGATGTAAACCGAAGAGTTATCAATGTATGTTAAAAAGCACACACACTCAAGGGCACATTTACACAGACACACACTCAAGCAGACGTGCACACAGGCACACTCAAGCACCCATGTACAGACACACACAAGCACACATACAAGCACACACAGACATACACTCAAACACACACACACAGACACACAGGCTCAAGCACAAAAGGACACACAGACACACATCCAAGCACACACAGACATACAGTTGCAGTTTACAACTCTGCAGAACCCATTTTATACACCTCTGAGGGAAGAAAAGCAGATCTGGCCAAAAGTGTCATCATTAAGAGTTTGAGCCCACAGAGATTATCACATCTATATTTGACGGACAATAGTATTCACTGGTAAGGCAACTCAGTGGGAATGTGCCAAAAAGATACACCTCCCCAAGAGAAGCATAACAAGAAGACATATTTGTTTATTTCTCCTTGTTTTTTCCTCTTTCTATGTGTGCTGCATTCTGCTGCACACATAGAAAGAGGAAAAGCCTTTTGGAAATGTTTTTGTGCAGGAAGGTGTCTCTTCCAGCACAAAATCAATCCTGAATGCAATGCAGTACATCCTTGCACCAAGGTGCAAGGTGCCAGCATTTGCGCTAGCCTGCTAATAGGGCTCCAGCACAGGGGGAAAGGACAGGAATGCACTATATTGGATAAATACGGCGCATTCCTGCCCTTTCCCTGTGACGCAGAGCATTGCAGCGAGGTGACTTGCTGTGCTGCCCTGCACCACAAAGCCCATACATATGGGCCACACTCTCTTGGTACAACTCCCATAAGCCAGAATGCGTTTCCATGGATTGGTTTCAAGCCATCAGACTAACCCCTTCACATTATCCAATAGTAAAATAAAAGTAGGTTTTGGTTTGATGCTAACCACTCCTTCTGACATTATATATTCAAAAACAACACCAATCTCCCACTCATGAACCTTAAAAATATCACCCAATCTGCATTAGTGGTATCTGGTAGAACACTGTAATGCTGTCTGTATTTAACCACCAATTCCATCTTGACCACTGACTCCATTTTGTGCTTAGCTTAGCTTCAAATGCCGTCACACCAGTGGCACAGGTATTTTTACAGGCAGAGCTTGTTTTCTACGTTGAACGTGTTTTCGCTTTTTTTCACCATGAAACGATGATAAGAGTGTACAAGGATGAGAATGTTTATAGCAGAGAAGGGTGTGCCTCTGTCTTGGAAATGCACACTGGGATGCGGCCAATACTTTTGTGTGTTTTCAACACTGACCAAGTACAGCCACCGCTTAAATTTGACAACTTATCCGAAGTGAGGGGGAAGGTTACCATAACCTTCCTCTGGAGTTTGCTTAAGGTATATAAGGCGGGAAAAATTGGCGCTGAGGCAGAAGCAACTCATTTCTGAGGGTGGATACATTGCTCGTAAAATCAGAGTCCCATTGGGGAAAATTTCTCTTGTCTCAGCTGTCCAGGGTTCCACAGCTTGACATTGGCAAAGACAAGGATGGTGTTGGAGGATTCGATCCCCATGTTGATGCATTTTTAATTTTTATTTATCGAGCTTTGCTGTGTGCATGCGTAAATATATATAAATATATATATATATAAATATATATTCCCTGCATACATATACATTGTTGATATATTGCACCTTTTCTGCTTATTATTACACTACTGTGATTATTTTAGTATCTGTATGTCTTTTGCTGCATTCAAGTTAATGCTCACATTAATATTTTTGTATACGTTTATTTGAGACCTGGGAAGTGACTTAATAAATTCATTATTCAGACTAAGAGTGCTGCATTCTTTGCATTCTTTAGCCTTGTTCCCTCTTAATTTGAAGCCAAGCAGAGCAATTTGGCATAGTCAACAGGATACAAAGTGAATGATTTAAAAGTGAAAAATGTTTGGCAAAATGTCAAAGGCGGTTTCCCAGGTTCCAAATGACATACCAGGGTGGGAAAAAGCACCCTATGAGGTTCTTACGAATGAATGGTCGACCTGGTATGCAACATTGATATTGCCATTGCTTTCTTTTCTATACCATTGGCCGCTGATAGTCAGAAGCAATTTGCTTTCTCTGGGAATGGTAGACAATTCCAAATGCTAAGGCTCCGCCAAGGGTATGTATATAGTCCCACCATCTGTCACCGGCTGGTGGCAGAACACCTGCATGAAGTATGTGTCATTCCAGGGGTGCATTTGTCTCATGATATTGATGATGTGATGATTCAGAAAGAGACACAAGAACAGGTGCAGGCTCAGTTGGGCAGGGTTGTGGAACTCTTGTACACAAGACAAGTACCCTCTCAAAATGTGAAGTTTCTAGGAATCCAGTGGAATCAGGGACATAGAGAGGTGTTGCCGCAGGCAAAATAAAAGATATTAGAATTTGTCACTCCCAGTAATAAGCAGGATACTCAGTGTTTCATTGGCATGCACATAACTGGCAAATACATTCTAAGCAGGTGTGAAGCAAGGAATTGTGGCAAGAAATTTGAGAAATGCTAGAGCAAAGTACCGTTACTGTGTATCACTTAGATGCCCACTGTCCCACCGACTCACTAGAACAATGGTTTAATTCCCTTGCAGACGACAAATCCAAAATCTCAGAGGGAGAAGTGGTGACACAGGATTCTGACTTGGTGGGGATGGCTAAGTGGGCGCACCAAAAATGTGGACATCTGAGAGAGAGAAGGCCACGAACAGGTGGGCAGAGATTAGAGGAATGAATATTCCCCTAGATGTGATAAAAACATGCAGTGTCCTATTTATCAACACACACAACAGAGATCTGTCCTGCAAACTTTCAAAGTTCAGTTTCTCCCCAACTGTTTCCGGAGCAGATATGGCAAATTGATTACAATTGGTCCACTACCCACTAGTCATTGGTGTCAATACCCTTGCACAGTAGTAGACACTTATTCTGGTTACCTGACTGTCGTCCCTTGCAAATATGCCACTCAGTTAATTACCATTAAAACTCTGGACTTGTTAATGTTTTATTATGGAGTCTCACTCCAAGTCCAGAGTGACAATGGATCACATTTCAAAGAACAATTAGCAGAAGATTATTGCTCACAATACAATATTGAGTGGATTTATTATCTTCCATATTATCTACAAGCTGCAGGACTGATTAAGAGAACAAATAGCTTGTTGAAAGCCCAATTACGAAAATTAACAAATGGAATCTTGAGAAACTGGGGAGAACATTTAAATTAAGCCCTCCAAATTTTGAATAAAAGAATATTATCAAATGCAGAGACCCTTTTGGTGCAAATGTTGAGCATAGCATTACAGATACAACCCAATGTAGTGACCAATACCATCATCTATTGGGAAATAAAACAAGGAGCCTTTGCTCCTTACTGAGCCACACCAGAATCAGTAGGTCTTGATCTGCATGCCTTAGAAACCTACCGATTGAAACCAAGAGACATGGTACTTCTTGAAACAGGTGTTGGACTATAGATTCCCTCTGAGCATTCCGGACCTGGAGATAGAATTGCGCAAATTGTAATTATCCCAGTGTATGGAGGAATAGTGAAAAAAGGGACTACCCCAGCCCTTCTTACAATGAGTGGGGAGGAAGGTTTTGGCTCAACTGACAAAAACCCTGGTTCTAAGGTGTAGGTAGAATCCCCAAATCGTCCTCCTGAATCAGCAGAAATCATACCAAAGGGCAAAGACAATGTCCTGTTAGTCATGAAACCAGGATGCGAGAAATGGGAATATATACCAGTGGATAAATGTTATTTGCGAGAATGATCATACTTGTCTCTTTTACAGAACATACTACGAGGTGTCTTTGTGCTACCTGTTCTACGTGAGCTCCCTTTCGGCATGTGCATGTGGGGTTGGGAGGGACCAAAAGACCCCAGGTCTGTAATGACTGACCGAGCACGCCAATCAAAACCTTTACTGCACCTGACCAAACATTTTGGACTCATCTGGCATGAGTCGTGCTCAACAGATTGGATTTCTGCATGTCCAACATGAAAAGTACTGTTGATGTTATATCAACCTGCCTGATTGCCATACCAACTCCTGCCAGTGTTTTGCTACAAATCTGTAATGCCACCAACAAAGATGGAGCAGCTCAAGAAAATGATGTGTTGTCACACTTCTCCTTGTATGAATACTGCAGATTTTTCCAAGAGGTAACGGATGAGAAATGGGATAACCTAACCCTTGTGATTACTTACAGTATTACTACCGGTGATGTCTGCTACAACTTAACTTGTGATTCTCACAAAATCGGAAAATGTGCTCAAATACACCTGGATACAAAAACGGGGTCTCCTCAAGAGACCCCATGGGAACAGCTAGTACTGTGTCAGCATAGAAATCATAAAATATGTAAGAATAGGGACAATAGCATGTTTGCCAACATATTGTGACTGCTGCTAGCCACATCAAGCATGTCATACCACCAGTGGGGTGGTTGTTCTCTTGTGGAGACACCAGTTATACATAAATTCCTGCCAATATAACAGGTGGAGAGTGTGCTTTCATGCAGTTAGGACTCATGATGGTTCCATTTTACTCTGTACATACTCGCTAACCAAGGGAAATAGTTCAATTATGCGAAGACTGGGACTCTGAAATTCAGTTATTATCTCATTCAGGATATGTGAGTTTAAGCATTTCTATAATAGGAGTTCCAGGACTAGCTGTTTATAATACTCGAGGTATTTACAAGTTAGCATGTTTAATGGTTAAGAACATAAATCACACATCCATCACCTTAAATTAACTTCTTGATATACGAGGCACTAGAAAAGCTGCATTGCAAAACAGTGCAGCTGTTGACTACTTGATCTTGAAGCATGACCGCTGATGCCCAGAGTTTGAGGAAATGTGCTGCTTCAGCCTATCAGACCACTCTAAATCTATCCAGTCTCATATTGATCCTTTACATGAATTAGTGAAAGGATTAGGACAAGATTTTGACAAAGGGTGGTGAGACTGGTTATTTAACTGCTTACCCGATTTTTGGCATTTACGCAATATTGTAGGCAGAATATTCAGAGTGATTTGTATTATAATAATGATATGTTGTTGTGTACAATGCATACCTAATCTACTTACAATGTTTAAACCAAAAAGGTTATTTTTAGACCAGTGTGTTATGAAAGTCACTCGTCAAGGGTGGAGTGTAATGCTATCTGTATTTAACTACTGATTCCATCTTGACCACTGACTCCATTTTGACCTTAGCTTAGCTTTTACCGGAACATCAGTGGCACAGCTTTTTTTCTACGCACAGCTTGTTCTCTATGCACATTGGGATCTGGCAAATCATTTTGTGTGTTTTCAACACGGACTAAGTACGGCCAGTGGTTGAATTTCACAACTTACCCGAAGGGAGGGTGAAGGTTACCAGAACCTTCCTCTTGAATTTGTTTAAGGTATATAAGGTGGGGAAAATTGGCGCAGAGACAGAAGGAACTCATTTCTGAGGGTGAACGCATTGCTCGGAAAATCATCAGAGTCCAATTGGGGAAAATGTCTCCTGTCTCAGCTGTCCAGGGTTCCACAGCTTCAAGTTGGCAAGGACAACGATGATGTTGGATTCGATCCCCATGTTGATGCATTTTTTATTCTTAATTATCTAGCATTGCTGTGTGCATGTATATATATATATATATATATATATATATATATATATATACATATATATATATATATATATATATATTCTCTGCGTACATATTCATTGTTGATATATTGCACTTTTTCTGCTTATTATTATTCAACTACTGTGATTATTTTATTATCTGCTCATGTTTTGCTGCATTCAAGTTAAATGTTCATGTTAATATTTTGGTAGACTTTCATTTGAGACCATGGAAGTGCCTTAATAAATTAGTTACTCAGACTAAGTGTGCTGTATTGTTTGCATTCTTTATCCTCGTTCCCTATAAATTTGAAGCTAAGCAGAACAAACTCACAAAGCACTGGCCATGAAAAATCTGCACTGTTATCTGCATGAGGGCATCCTAAAAAAGGATTTAAGTAATCTTCAAAGGATTTAGAAAGAAGAAGCATGATTGGGCCTTACCTTGATGATCTCAGTCACATGAAATCTGCTCTTAAAGCACTGCTTCTGCTGCCAATGAATCAAAGAATTAAGGGCCTGATGTAGAGTTTGGCGGATGGATTACTCCAGCACAAACATCCGCCGTATTACAATTTCCATAGGATACAATGGAATCATAATATGGCGGATTGGATATCTGTCATGTTTGTGACGGAGTAACTCATTCACTAAACTCTAAATCATGCCCTAAATCAGGAACCCCTGTAAAATGTAAAAGGTGAGAGGAGGTTCTCCTTTTCTTTATTAGAGCCTAATAGAATGTAATGCCAGTCTAGGCAAATGTCCACCACTGTTCTTAACTTTGACAAAAGAGTGGAAGGACTGTTTTTAGTTTCCCCCCCTTGCTTTCCTCATGGGTGAATCATTTGGTCGAGTCATTGAGCTAGGGGTTTGATTCTAGAAGTAAGAAGTATAAAGCCATCTACTTTGTTAAAAGGTGGCAATTCAATTTGTCAGTTTTCTTTTAACAGTGTTTTTCTTCTAGCAAACCCTGGAAATGTCAAACCTTTGGACAAATGTTACTGACATGATGGCTTTCTAAAACTTGGTACGTTTTTATCTAGCTATGTTTTAGATATTAGCAAAAACCTAACTGTTTAATGTGCATGTACAGTGCTGTATATTTCAGAATACAAACATGCACCAAATCGGTGTGCATTTACTGTAAGTAATATAAATGATCGAGAACAATAGTGTATATATGTCAGCTGTGAAAAATTTAGTTTGGCAGTGCCAGCGCAGTCCAAAGTTATTGGGCTTCCACTGTAAGCCATTTACCTCTGTAGGCAGAAATTACTGGGCTACAATTGTATCAATTGGAGCCACTGCCTCTCCTTATGACATTCTACAGTATATTCAACAATAACTCCAATATTCTCTTCATGATGCTTTGGAATTTTTCCCCATCTGCATTAATGGTATCTAGTAATCACCAAGCACTGGTCATGACCATTCTCCACTATTGCAACATTGTGCATGTGAGCATCCTTTATACTGAGGGCCCTCGTACTGAGGACGGAGTACCCCTTTTAGAATTGAATTTTCATGATAGCAAAGCAGAGGTGTCCAAGGGTAACTCGGAGAGGTGCCATGGGTTATAAACCCTGATCCCAGGAACTCATTACAATAACGCTCAATAAATCAATATCCAGCCACTGTTTTTACTTTTAGAAGGAAAAGGGACGTCAATGTATATACACTAAATACTGTGCACAAAATTATAAATATATGCCAAATTCCAGTGAGTAAATCAATGTAGTTCCCCTTCAAGGGTGCCTCATTTGAATTACCAGAGTGCAAACCAACTACCATAAATGTTTCTCAGTGTTTCTCATTTAGAAGCTACTGATTTGTGCAGACCTCGACACAGTTAAACTATAAAAATGTTTTAAATACCTAGTGCATCTAACATTTACATTTCACAGTCAGAAATACAGGCATACAGAGGTTTCGTACATTATTCAAAATAAATAAATTAAGTCTTTATTCTTCGATACACAGGCCTTCAATATACAGGCTTACATGTTTATACATGAAGTTGCTTAGCAAGAATTGTCTGCAATATACCGACGGACAGGAGATGATGAATTAAAATTGATACAATTATGTGTAGAGTAGGCTAATTGTACTTTCCCAGGACTTGAACAATGAGAGCACTGACTGAAGAGGAACATGCAACATTTTCGATACCTGGAGAGCCGGATGATGAGGACATCGTATGGTGAACCAATCTACGTGCTGTGAAAGGACTAATATTATAATTCATAGATTTGAAAAATTAATATTATAGGTTAGAGTCATATCTGCTGACTGACTGACCAATTGGAAATTAGCGGGATGGACTGAAAAACTCTAATAAAAAGTCAGCACAAGGGGCTAAAACTAGAGATGCAAGGGAAGACATTGATAACGCTGTTCGAGATTCTGTTGTTGGGGTCATACTCTTGAGAGCCTGATGTGTTGCTGATCAATTGATGACCTGAAGATGAAGACTGACTTTGTTGCTGATCAAGTCCGTGGATAGGTAGCTATGACACTGTGACCAATTAACCTGTGCCTTTTTGTTCTAGGTACCAACTGCGCAAGTTATAGTTTTTCTCGTAGTGAGATGTTTTTCCCAAATTATGTTTTTTTAAATTGTTTTAGCATGAAGCCGCACATGCTGATGCTAATCTTGGTTAGGTAAGTTTCTATGGGTGACGTTGACAGTGACAAATGCTTGATGGACAGATTGCTAAACTCTGCTATTAATATTGTTATATTAATTTAGTTGGCTTATGCTAAGGCTCTTGATCATATGTTTTCTCAAGTTCCAAATAGATCGTGTTATTGGTGATTGCTAATAAACTAATTCTGAGCTGATTAAATAAAGTTGAGTTAACCAAATGCATTAGAATTGTAATTAATAGGGAAATTAAAATTGTTGAGCGTTTCATTGAGTTGTGGTTATCCATGAAATGATGGCTGTAATTGTTTTGGTGACTAGTGATTCTCTTAGTGGTTATTGATTGATTACATTAATTATTGATGCCATTGGTCACTACGTTATTAGGATACTCCATGTGATCCAAAAGGTTCATCGGCCTATATGCGTCACCTTGTAAGTTTACTTATTAAGGACCAGGCGCGCTAGCATAATCATACCCCTTTAGGAAATCATGAGGTCTCTTACCATATAAACTTGCATCCAACCTGGCCAGACCTAAATATAAATAGATTAACTTGTGGCCCAATAAAAGAGCAACAGAGTAAACCTTTGACTAGCCTGTTATTTTATTTGTTTTACTTGATTTTAAATGCTTTATTCTCCGGTCTTGCTCCTCCGAACCATTGACTACTGCCCCAGCGGAGTTTTGCATTTGTTTTTGGTGGCATCAGTGCTTAATTTGTAATAAGTTGTTTCAGGGCCCTTGTCAGGAAACCACTGCGGCTTGTACCACCCATTGCCCCAGTGAGCCCTGTCAGCGGCATTACCAACACAGTTACTAACAATCAGTGCTTCATTTGTAAATAAAAACATGCCATTGTTGTATGTATGCGCGTGCTAATAAATGTTATGCAACGTGTGCTCTTTGATTTTATGTTGTGCACGTGGTGTTAGCAATAGAGAACTTGTTATTCAAACTGTATTCTCTGTTCATAAACTGATTCCTCAAGCCTTTAAGAAATGTAATGATTTAAATTCTACTGAGTTTCTCTGGCTGGTCCTGCTTGGCTGTTATGGCAGTTGACTTCTGACCTCCACAGCTTTAGTGCTTATCTTTGTGGGCTCTTTAATGTATGCTGCTATAATAAATATCCTTTTTGTTATTTGACATTTCTTCACTGAATGATTTATTTGGAGATAGCGCGTATAACAATTTGGCAATGAGTGGAAAAAGAAATTAAATCTTTATCATGTAAGATATTTTTAGCTTACGAGCCCACAAGGAATATTTTCGTCAGGCTGTGTATTTTCACTGCTTACATGCTTAATTAAAAAGACTTACAGAACATAGTGAATCCTTAACAAAGTAACCATCGGCGAGCTGAGGCAGGCTTGCTTTCGGATGGCTTGCATGGCTTTGCAGCGATTGTTGGCAGTTCGTTTCATCGATTTCTCTTCAGACCGCACGTCCTGCTGAAGCCTGTTGATCTCAACACTGCAGATGACACTTCTTGGAAGGTGTTTTATGTCGACGCATGCGCAATTTATGTTATTTGGTGAAATTACGGTCGCATTTCCTGGTCAATGCTAAGGATATCGGTGCATGCGGAGTGTGGGGCACTATTCAAGAACACTCTTCCTGCCTTAAGCAGCATGATTTGACAAGATTTGTTAACTTTACATGCACCTATTAAAACACAGGTTGTTCACTTAGTTAACCTTTACCCCGGCTGTTTATTCTAAGTATGGAATTTAATGGCCCCAAGAGCCACTAATCGGAAACAAGCAACTTTCAATCTTCTCTTCAGCAGTTCACTTTGGAACAGTTGGTAGAGTGTTTTCAGGAACCTACTAATGGTGATAGGCACACCAAGTTACAGTAATTATTCACTGCACGTGCTTGTCGGTGACAGGCACACCTTTGACTGTTTATTACTGCTAATTTGTTCTCAGCTATTTATATTATAATTGATAGACACACCAAGTTTACCATAGTCATTTTGTACATGTGTCTGTCGGTGACAGTCACACCTTTGACTGTTCTTTACTGCTAATTAGTTTAGCTAATTACGTTATAGCTATTTAGATCATATGTATATCTGCTATTATTACATCAAACATGTCTTACTTACCTGCAAGCAACTAAGCTAATATTACTATGTTCCTGCAGCAACTTGGTAAACCACCCATGAAATTGAGCTGTTGGTTATGCTGTTTTGAAAACTGTTTGGCTGCTGTCAATGTGGATGATTAGGAACCAAAATGTAAAGCAGCTATTTTATTTAGTCATCTTAGCAATGAAGGACAGCAGGTGTTCAACAGCCTACCTAAAATTGTTTCTGCTGAGGATACAGCAGGAGATTGGAGTGCTTTCGCAGAAGCCATTGCACATTTAAAGACAATTTTTCTGAAGAGCCAGGTGTTTTCTTAGAACGGTTTAATTTAAAGAAAAAAAAGAAACAATCTCCAGATTAATCTGTTGAGTAATTTGTGTCAGCCTTAAGGGCACTTACAATAACATGTAACTTTGGTACAGCACTTGATACTTAAGTGATCAGTTTGTTTACTGTTGATATTCTAAAAAAAATCAAGAAAGGTTATTGGGTTGTAGGGATCCATTGTTAAGTGAAGTAATCAGCTTAGCTAAAAGTATTGAGAAATCATTAGTTTCTTCACATATTATGTCACAGGTATGTATTAATTAATCTTCTAATGCTGTAAATACAATTATAGAAGAAAAACAAGTAGACCTAGTTTAGGTGAAAGGCAAAAGTGGGAAAACCAATACTCTTAAAGGTAATCAAATTTGTTTTAGGTGTGGTTCAAGAACATATTTGGGAAATACTCCTCAATGCCCAGCTCGTGGGAAACGCTGCACAAAACGCAGAAAAATAGGACATTTCCGCAGTGTTTGTAAAGCTAGTAAATACCTGAAAGTACAAAGTATTAGTTTGGAAGAAAATAATGATGCACTGGATTTGTCAAATTTGGTTCTTCATTTAGAAGTAGAAGACAATTCTGCTGTAAGAATCAAAGATCCTGTGTGCAAAGTACACATTAGTGATTCTACAACTATTGTGATGATGTGTAATTCAGGTGCACCTATCACTATAATTTTAGACACATTGTTCATCACATTGGAAAGGCAGAGTGAAATTAGAAGATACTGATATTCATCCCAAGGCCTATGGGGATAAAGATATTGACGTGGTTGGTTATTTTGAGGATCAACTATTTTGCCTGGGCAGGAGTATTTTCACTAAGATTTACATTGCTATTAATGGTAGACACATAATTGGATGGAGTGATTTTGATACATTAGGCCTCATGCTGGTACCTGGTGCAGAACATCCTGTTTGTGTGAACAACATGCCTATTTCCATGATTCAATTTCAAGATAAATTGTTATGAAAGGACATCTGTCAAGCGTACCGTGAATTATTCAAAAGTTCCATTCCATTGCAGTGTAGCCATTTTTAATATAGTTTTTGCACGTTTGCTTAAAGCATTAGGCCTCTGTACACTTTGCCCTAGATTCATTTTATTTAGCCTCGCACTGTTATTTTTCAATAACCAGTTTCACAGTCTTATTTTATTTTCTTCTATCACACTGTTTAGCTTACTACAGCACCGGCGTTCTCAAACAATACATTCTTGCTCGCTCTGTGGTTCAGTCAGGGATACAGTCTGGTACATTGCCGATAGACGTGGTAGAAGTTTAGTCTTTAGGGTTCGCAGAAAGTACACATTCTTACTTAGGGACTTTTCTTAGAACACCGGCGTGTTAGTTATAAAAACAATTCCTAGTCCTGGTACACGTAAGAGGGAGATTCCGACCAGGGAACCACAACTGGACTGGCTGAATAAAACGCATCTAGGGCAAAGTGTACAGAGGCCTAATGCTTTAAGCAAACGCACAAAATCTATATTAAAAATGGCTACACTACAGTAGAGTCGCTATGGTGACAAGCAGGGGATATCTGGCATGGGGGAAGTGGTACAATGCAGGGAGAGTGCAGCAGGGCCCCCAATCTAAGAAAGCCTGCAATCATGCTAAGGATTTTTAAGGTGCCCTGCTTTAAATAGCTGTGCCTGGTTGTGGGCAATAGAAATAATTTATCCATGCCCTTGGAAGCCCCCAGCCTCAGAGCACCTGCAGGAAACTTAGCAGAATCATTGCAAAATGGCAATAAAGAAAACTTCACAGAGCCTGGCAGAGCAGTGCTCCTACTTCTCAGATTCACATTTCAGAGTACTGCATCTGTCTTCCACAGCCTCTGCACCACAGTTACATCCTCCTGGCAACACTCGCTTCACAGTAAGTACTCTGGAACTGCCCGTTTATTCCCCTGACCTGACCTGGAGTACATCAGCTCTTGAGCAGCAACCATAGGTCCTCAATGGCAGATCATACTGTTGGCCTGCACTCACCAGCCACCCAGGCATTCAGCAGTGGCGGCTGCCACTGAACAAGGGTGGCGGGCAGGACAGGGCATGAAGGGGGGTGACAAAAAAAAAAATTATAATAAAAAAAAAAAACACTTACCTTCGATGCATTTGTCTCTCCTCTGTCCTCTTCCTGTTACCAGGTGCACACAGGCTCCCAGCCAATTGCAATGCTGCTGTCACCAGCATGACAGCAGCGTCATGATTGGCTTGAGTGGCCTTCTTCACTGCTCAGTTTGGGAGTGGGAGACTGTGCATATTCTCTACTTGGCTGTGCAATACAGCCAGGTAGAGAACATGCGAAGTGTGCACGTCTTTTTGGCCGGCCTAACATGGCCAGCCAAACAGACATGCGCACATTGTGGTCTATAGCCCTCCTCTGGCCTCCCTCCCTCGAATCCGGTCCGCCCCTTACTCCTAGGAAAAATAAAATGATAATAACATAGCATATGTTATTTTCATTTTATTTTTTATTTTTCAAAAATCCATTGAGGCGACACGCCTCCACCTTAGCAGAGGAGCCGCTGTGATCCACAGTGCTCTCTCCTATAAGGCACCACAGCAGATCCACCTCCCATTAGATCTTGCAGGGAATCAATAATCTGGCACCACCAGAATTGTAGAGTGAGCCTAAGAGAATACAGGAATACAGGTCAGGGGTAGGTGCATTCCCAGGGCTTCTTTTAGGGACTGTAAATGTAAAGTGTAGAACTCCACTATTGGTGGGACACTCACCCAATCTATTGTTGTCACATTATCCCTTTACCTCTAACTGACTGCATCAGGAACCACTTACCTGACATTCCCAAGTCTGTACAGCATACTGGGCAAGATCAAAGATGGCAAACCAGTTAAAATCAGACTACACCAGCTCTCTTTGAAAGACCCCCCCCTTCAGTCCAAACTTCAAAAAGATCTCTTGGTGGACACTCCAGGGAAATGCCTGGCATTTCCCTATTGTTCAGGCTGTGAACTTCTCTTTTAGTTAAAAGTGAGTTGGTACTAACAACTCATTGCATTTATAGTCACACCTGCTTCCTCTAATTACTTTTGGCAAGGGCCTATTTTTCAGTGGGCATTTGATCTGCCATTGGTGGACTCAGCAATTAACACCACTCAGTCAGGAAATTTAGAGGGTGAATTTCATTGGTGGGAGAAAAAGAATCATGCATTATACATAAATGTGTGAAGGAATTCAACTAGGGCGACTCTGACTACAGATGTGAATTATGGACCTAGGAATTTGTGTACAAGAAACTGACTCTGGTTTATGGGCCATGTGACAGTAAAAAAATAATTTATTATGAAACATAAAATGCACAATTCTAAAAATAATATAGATCAAACACTTCACTCAAAGCACAATGTACCTTCCTTTTCATAACCCAAATAATTATAAGAGCTTTGTGTTACTATGAACTAGGCCACAGTCAATTTAGACTGGGTCCTCTCTGTCACAGTGCTATCTGCAAGTGGAGACAGCTAACAGTATTCCTTGCTCTTTCTACATGTGTACATGTATATTTACACATGTGCACAACTTGCATAGATGTTCTTACCTGAACTGTCTATAGGAGCTAGACTTATATTGAAGGGTGGATACTAGAGGCTGCAGCTCAGAATCAATTTGGTAAAAGCATTATATGCATTCAAGGCATTGTACACCGCCAGAGCCTCCTACCACAACCACCGGCTCTTGCATAGATGTTCTTACCTGAACTGTCTATAGGAGCTAAACTTATATTGAAGGGTGGATACTGGAGGCTGCAGCTCAGAATCAATTTGGTAAGAGCATTATATGCATTCAAGGCATTGTATACCGCCAGAGCCTCCTACCACAACCACCGGCTCAACTTCCACCATCCCACCAAGCACCTTCGCTCTGCCTCTCTCTGACTTGCCCACACAGCCTGCATATGCAAAAGCAGAGCCAGAGTCCAATACATTTCCCATCTTGCAGCAAAGTCCTCCACATCAAGACCTCTATGTCATTGCTAGAATTCCAAAAGAAGCTGAAGACCTAGCTCTTTGACTAGTACACTAGTCCCACCTTTGTCCTCAGCCAGACACAGATAACACCCTCCTGACACCAGGATGCCCTTACAGGTGATAAGGTGCACTCTACAAATCCGCAAAGACAACATAACATAATGAGTAAGACTGCATGTGGGAGTTTACACCATAGCAGAGGTAAAAACTGAGATAGAAGATGAGAAAGTGAAATAACTACAGGTTTTACAGGAAGAAAGCACACTGCTACATCAGAGAACCAAAATACATACAGAAAACACACACAAACACACACACACATTCCCTACCTCGATAAGATAGTCAGAAGAACACACTCAGGCCCTCATTGCAACCTCGGCGGTCTCCTCCAGAGACCGCTGAGGTACCGCCGGGCTGAAGACCGCCAGTGCTGGCGGTCTTCCGCCAACCATATTATGACTGCTGGCAACCCTCCGCCCTTTTTTGGATGGAGCAACCATACTGGCGGTCGGCAGTGAAGTGGAGGCTGCTCCATCGTTACCTCTACATCCTCAGAACACTGCCCACCGTAATACGACTCAGTATTCAGCATGGCAGTGTTCTGGTGACGGGGTGCTGGTGGCGGAGCAGCCCCCATGGATCCTGTTCCCTCCCGGAGGATCACCAAAACAGGTAAGGTGAACGTCTGTTAGGGGAGGGGAGTGGGGGGGTGTTGTGTGTTGTGTGCGTGCATGGGGGTGTGCGTGTGAGTGTGTAGAGGGGTTGTGTAAGTGTGTGTATGCATGCAGGGTGTAATGTGTGTGGTGGAAATGTAACTTGTATGTATGGGTGCATGTGTGTACGCATGTATGTTTGTGAGTAGTGTGAGCGTGCGTGTAGGGGAGTGTGGGGGTATGAGTGGGGGTTTCAGTGGGGGTGGGGGGGCGAGGTGAGGAGGGGATCCTACTACCTTTGGGGGGTGGTTGGGGGTCCTGGGTGTTGTGGGAGGACTCAAGGGAGGGGAATGGGGAGGGGGACACCCCAATCAATGCCAGGGAATGAATTCCCTGGCACTAATGGTGCATACCGCCATGGATTTCGTGGCGGTTGAAAACCCCACGAAATCCATGGTGGGATGTGGGGTCCTGATTCGGACGGTGGACTAGTGATGGCTGCCGGGCTGGAGACCGTTGTCTCCAGTCTGGTGGTCATTACCGCCGTGGCGGACGGTGCGGGACATTGGCGGTTTGGCATAACCCAAACCGCCAATGTCATAATGGGGGGGTAATGACTGCCGGCCTGTTTGCGGTCTTACCGTCCTATTTGCACTGTCTGCCAGGGTTGTAATGAGGGCCTCATTGTAGTTGAAAAATATACAAACTGGCAAATGCATGTATAGACACGTAAGTACAAAGGCACTGAAAATAAACACACAAATGCAGATGAATATACTGACAATTAGGCCTAGAAAGATGTTCTCAAACATTAAAAACCCTGAAGAAAAATGCATACGCCAAACACCTACACAGAGGCATAGAAAGAGGCACATACAAACACAATAAATACATATCACACTGACATCCACAGACATGGGAGAAACATGAACATATTTAGAGGCACATACACAAAGACATATACATATAAATATATACACTCTATAGGCTCACAAAAACACAAACACATATCCACAGGCTACATTAAAAAAATATAAGGCAGGCATATACACACAAAGATATACATAAATACATACATATACGCACAATACATCACATGCATACAAATATGAAATAGCCACACATACATACACAATGATAGCCACACACACAAAGCAACACTACTACACAGGGTCATGCACACATATAGCCAATGAAACATATACAAACAAAAGTATATACATACATACACAAATACTAATAAAAACATGCAAACAAACACACATACAGTGACACACATATACAGATTGCTACATAATAAAACACACAGAATTATTTTAAAAAATGATTGGATTTATATGAAGTTGAAGCTTATGTTTACAAACATAAACCATGTTATTAAACATAATAAGAACGCTAATAAACATAAAAAACACAAAATGTAACATTTCATTTAACTAACTTACAGGTCTTTAAAGGACTTTGGGCTCTTAGCAATGGCAAGACCAGAAGGAGAAGAGAGAACTTGACAATGTGGCCTATTTTCATGGCACTACTCATTGGACACAAAAGGGGATGGACGGCTGAAGCATTTGCCACTCATCAACTTTTTGCCACGGTTGAAGAGAGCTTGGCTTAGCAGATGGTGAAAACTACATAAAGCGCAATCCTGGTTATCTCTACACCTGATCTTTTTAACAGAGGTATATTGATGCTTGGTTCACATCACAGTTGAGTGGTTCATAACCTTTTGACTTCTGTGGACCCCGACTTAATCATTACTGGATCCTGGGGACCCCCACTGAATCATTATATGAATCCAGTTACCCACATTGAGTCAATACTAGAAGTCCGAAAGACCATCCTTAGCATTTTTGATGATTTGAACCACAAAACAATACACAACAAATACAGATACGAGCATTCATTAAACACATTCACAAATGTTGGACTATGTTATTTAATTCACAAACAAATATGAAATAAAAATATATTTTTTAATTTTAATGGGAAGGATGGGGCCTTTCCACATTCCATTGAGGACACTCATCACCATATTATATTCTGTTTGATGCACATGTACTGCTCCTACAAATCAATCTGAGTATACTAATTATTTTTTTTACTCTCTGGTTTCAGATTCCTTCACATCTACAGAGAGTTTTAAAATTTAAAATTTTACATTTTACTTATTTGTATGTAATCAATGTATTAATCTGTTAATATTATTTAATTTTCTAAACAGTCGTGGTCCCCCTGAGTAGGCCTTGGGGATCCCCACGGGTCCCCAGACTGCAGGTTAAGAACCATTGTCTTAGACAGTTGCACCCGCAGGGGAGGGTTTCGCAGCATCCTTTTGTTTCCACAATTTAATAAGGTTGGTCTAAAACCAACTTGAGCACTTCCTTGAGGATGGACATTCCTCCAAATGAGGCCAAACTGTAAACATTCACTGAGTGGAATGCAATTAAAATGCCATGATTGTCTGTATTTGAGCATAGTAATTTTACCAAGCGTGATGTTTTTGTCATTTTTCCACAGTTTAACACATCACCACATTGATTGCAAAATTGCAAATTACATATTAATCCAATAGACATTCCAAGTTTTGCGTATGGTGAAAAAATTGGCAAACACAGGAATCACCAGGCCCACTTCTATAACAGTAGGATCATGCTGATTCTGCAGCTCACATTCAAGGTAGTCCTGTCCCCATCATCTTTGCCTCCCTTTCAACACAATTTTTGATGCTCACCTAGTACCTCAATTGTGCTGTAACATTAACAAGCATTTGCAATGCAATGCTTCTCTCATTTGCTCAAGTTAAAGCTATTGGCATTGTAAATTCCTAAGTGGGCTTTTCTTGCCACATATATTGAAAATGAAAAGTAAAATGGTTGGCATAAGCAAGCCATTTCAAAGTGCCACAGCCACCATGAGCATGAGCACAAAAGAGAGACACAAAAGGAAAAAGAAGTTCGCTCGCAGTCAAACGTATCAGCAAACATGCAATTATCCATGACACAGGGTTGGTGTCCAAGGCTGTAACAAAACCACCCCAAGGAGGGACAAACGTAAGGGATTTACCAATGATAACAAAGGGTTTTTGAAAGGCAAGCCCATGAACGATCGATAGTGGTGGGCGTGTGGTGGGTGTCGTTAAAAGCCCACAGCGTGCTCAAACTAAAAATGGACCAGGCCTCATAACACTAAATCCATCGCAGACCACTAGCAGTGAGTATAAATGAGACATTTGCTGGTTATTATTTGAAGTCTGCCAAACAGTGTTATACAATAAGAAAAATGAGGGAGACTGGGTATCTGTGATAGGTGTCCAAAGGCCACCAGGATGGGCAGCTGGAGGAAGGCAGATCTGTGTGACATGAGGGAGAGGAAGAGAAGCTCAAGCTCAGTGGAACCTGAGGAGTCTGATGTAAACAGAGTAGAAAGAGAGGTGGGGGTGCCCAAGCTCACTGGGAATATGCATGGTAAGGGTAGATGGGGAGTGGGAGCAAGGAGTTCTAAGGCTCAATGGAAAGAGCAACGATGGGTATGTGGGTTAGAGTGCGAACGGCCAGAAGGAAGAGATATCCAGGCTCAATATTGCAAAGAAAGTTCTATATCAGGAGGGGAGTGGACATGCCCTGCAACTCAATATATGTGTGTGTCTGTATAAGAAATTCTCCATCTCAACAGGAGAGTGTAAAGAAGGTGGAGGGAGGTGAATAGTCTTATAAAGAGTTGTGTGTGTTCATGGTAGTGAGAAGATCCCAGCCTTAAAGGGAGCAGTGAAAGATAGAGTTGGAAAATGGTGAAGCATGAGCTCAGCTGAAGGAGAAATGGCAGCTTTGTGAGAGAAAATTCAGGATGGACCAGTAGGAAGGATGGTGGTTACGCTGCAGAGTAGTATATTTGTCTGACCAGGTTGTACCCAAACAGGTTGAGTTTTGATGGGTGTGTCAGGTCAAATTGAACATCTGGTGTGCTGGCACTGTGGTATTGTGTTTTGCGGTCTGGACAAATGTTGAGGTGCAATTTCATAAAAACCATTTACAAACATAGTGAGAACTGCCACTGTTGAAGATGGACTGGTACAATCATTGGATGGTGGTGCGGTGATTTACTTGGAAGGTGGAGAAGTGCCAACTGATCGCTTCCAACAAAGTTTCAGAGAACTTGGCTGAATTTTGTACTTAAATCTGCTGTCCAGACAGAAGCTTCTGTGCTTAGACCTTAACTTAGTCTAGAGATGCCTTACCAGCCCAATGACATGTGACACAGATCAGTGGCAGAATCGGGGGATCAGAATAGGGCAAGAAGAGAATGTGGGAAGGATCCTGAATATAGTTTATATGGATAATAAAGCCACATGGAGCAGGTGGTTGCAAAGGGTCACAAGAATGGGAACCAGTGGGGAAAAGCCTAGTGAGGGGCATCAGTGAGGAATAGATTGCAGGGTGTAAAACTGGAGCAGTGGTGAGAAAGGGCAGTGAGACTTGATGGGTGGATAGGCACAAAGAAATGGGGAAAGAGACATAGATGAGAGTCTGAAGGCTGCACAAAGACTAGCAACAGGCAAGGAAGCAGAACAGAGGAGCAGCAGGTGAAGAGGGGAGGCCAGGATGGTGGACTAAAATTATCTAGGGATGGGAAAAGATGAATCATGGGGGTCTGGTGAAAGCAGACTACTGATAAGAATGTGTAAATGCTCAAGAGAAGTGAATGATTGCGAGGCCGCATACAGGATGAAGTGAAAGGATATTTGACTTAGGCTGAGAAGTCAAATCAGATATGGCAAAGAGGAGAGAATGAAGGAGACCAAAGGAGGCACTTTGAACATTGATTGCAAGATTGTAATATTGTTTAGATGGCCTGACAGACTCAAGAGCCAACAAAGACCACAGTTTTAACAAGTATAACTGAAATAAATGGGGAAGCTCTTTTGCTATTTACAGAAGCTTCAGAATCTTTGTTGTAAAGTAGATACATTTGACACTATCAGCATAAATCACTAAGCATTTTATGGTAGAGTTCCCAAATGCCTACTGTAAGAAATCATAAGGTATCCTGGCTCCTACTGACTAACAGGACAAGCAACTCAGTGGTTGGCCTTCCTCCTTATTCTGCCGAAAGCACTTAGGATCTTACAATCTAGAACATCAGAACCATACAAGAGCTCAATCATTTTCAGCATGCCACTGAAAACCTAGCTCTTATCTTACCACTTGAAGTAATTAACTGATACAAATGAGAGACACTCATCTACATTAGCACACAACTTTGACACCCCTTACATAGACAGCATGCCCCAGATAGCACACAGCTAAGAACGTACACTATTAATGCACAAAACATACCATACATCCATAAAAACCTCTGATGCATAGGAAATGCCGATCTGGACAGCATACTACCAAATAAAAGACAGGTCCACTGCCTTCATTTAGCTAATTCACTGCAATGAAAATGCATCTAAAATGCAATGTCCTTCCTATTAAGATAGTTCAGTGGAATACGGCATCCGTAATGAGATGGGGTAAACTGAAAATTACATGTTAGAATCCTAAAGAGGGTACACAGCCCCCAATCTTCCAGACCCTATAAAACGAGAACCATGCACTTGGCTAATAATAACACTTGATATGCAGTGGTTTGAGAGTTGGCTAGGAGGTGCCATGAATCACCCATTTATTCACATAATTCATCATGTAAAAGCTGGCAACAGAAAAACATTTGCAGCTCCTTCCGTCCCCTGACAAATCATTCCAGAGTGACTGACTAGAGACATATCAAGAGCAATATTTACAATATTTCTGTTGTTCTGGCTACCAGGAGCTTTGGAACTAACTGAAAAAAAATCTTCTGAAATGCCAAAAAGCAAAATATTTGGAGTGCCTTGTTCGGGATTTGAGCAGAGTCAACCCAGTCCCCTTTAAGTGGTCTTCTAAGCAAGCGGTGTAACTCCCTTTTCTGTCCAGTTAGCCAAACACTGGAACTTCATTTCTGACCAAATATTAAAAGCCAACCCCTGTCTCTAATTCCTGGGAAACATTATTGGGGTCATTATGAACATGGTGGTAAACACCATTCCCCACCGTGGCGACTATGAACAGAAACCTGCTATTGGCACTGAACAGAAACCCACCATATAAAGATGCAAAAATCAGATTCCGGCAAAAATTTCCCAGCCACCAGTCACCGCCAGGACCTTGTCGGCGAACATGCAGGACATCCCACCTCGCCACCACCGAGCACACAAACTCCCCACCCTCCAAATAATGATGCGCAAATCACTGCGGCAGTCAGTGGAAGTCGAACGACCATTGGCGGTACACACCGCCACGGCCAGCAATGGAACCCAACAGTAAGAATTGCACACATTGGCAAGATTGAAACCTACACACCTGACACACATCCACAACACTATAAAACACTCACAGACACACCCCACATTCCTTTGCATCGGCAATAGGACAACTGAGATTGAGAACTCCACAAGAGGACACTGAATGCCACAACAGACGAATCACACACCCAACCACAAAACAGCACCTTCACCTAGATCCACACAACACACCACTCACAAGACACACCATGGCACCTCCCAAGCACCCACGCTTCACAGAAAGGGAGCTAAGGATGCTGGTGGACGAGATACTGAAGGTCGAGCCACAATTATTCGGGGCACAGGTCCAGCACACACTCATCGCCAGGAAGATGGAGTTATGGCAGACCATTGTCAACAAGGTCAATGCAGTGGGACACCATCCACGCACGAGGGACGACATCCGCAAGAGATGGAACGACCTGCGTGAGAAGGTGAGGTCCATGGCATCCCAGCACCACATTGCAGTCCAAAAGACTGGAGAAGGACCTCCACCAACACCACCCGACTACACTGACTGGGAGGAAAATGTACTGGCCATCCTGCTCCCTGAGGGCCTCACTGGACTTACTGGTGGAATGGACTCGGGTAAGTCATCTACAATTACCCCGTATCCATCACACCTGCAATGCATGCACCACCCCACCCCTCCAACATCCACCAGGATCACTACCCCACTCAGGCCAAATTCACAACATCCAGTCACCCTACATGCTCACAGTTCCACCAACAGGCCCAAATACCTCCCCCTGTGCACAGCCACCTACCCCTGCAAGTAATCACAAAGGCACTACACCACCCACAATGCACCTCCACATTCTAAGCAAAATGCAATGGCAACCTCACAAAGGCACCATGCATGGCCCAAAAGTGTAAAACCTTCACAAAACAGCCCAGCCCTGTGCACCCCATCCAATTATGCAATTGTAACAGACATGTCCATTCCCCCCAGCAGGCACCACCACCCATGCCACCCTGACGGACAGGACAAGGAGTGGCAGTGCCCCACATGGAGACAGAGGCACCACCCAGTACACTGGAGAGGGAACCCTGGACAGTGAGGAATACCCTGGCCCCTCACACAGTCCTGGACTGTCACCATCCAGCAGCCCCACCCAGGACACCACTGACACACCTACCACACACCCACCAACATCAGGCCAGGGCAACCGGACCCACACTTGTGTATCCAGGCCACAGACTGGTGGAACACAAGGACAGAGGCCACAGTCATTACCTACCAACAGGCAGGAAGACGATGGCCCCAGTACAAGTGGTACCACCAGACCTGTGCAGGGGACACAGGCAACTGGGGCTAGGCCCAGTGGGAGGGCATCAGTGGCCCAGGGGGGAGGCCACAGGATGGATGCTGCAGCCCAGAACATGATCTCTGAGGTCCTGGTAGCATACCACCATACCCAGGACAGATTGGCCCAGATTGTGGCCACCCTGGAGCAGAGTCAAAGGCTGCAGAGAGCCCAACACCAAGAGACCATGGAGCAGTGGAAACAGAACAATACCACCATGGCCACCATAGAAGGTGCACTGCTGCACCTTGTCCCAACCCAGCCTGAGACCCCCACAGACCAGGAAGCCCCTACAACAGGCCAAAATACAACGCAGCCAACAACAGAAGCGAATGGACTTGTGCCACCATCTGAGGACACACAAGAGACATGCACCTCAACCTGTACAGGCCAAAACCAGGCACCCAAATGGCCCCTCAGGCCCAGATATGGCACTGGAATACCTGCCAAGACCAAGGCCCCCCTCTAAGAAGTGACTCTGACAAGAACTGTCCTCCAAGTGTGCCACTGAACCACCGTCCACACCATGCAATAACAACCCCAAAAACTGTGAATAACAGATGGACATATTACCACTGCCAACAATCGCTGAGACTATGTAGCCAATATGGGCATCCACCAGTAGCTCACTCCCATCACTGTAAAGAACACCATGGCATCCCTGACACCAAATAAAACACCTGTTCACCAATGTAAATGTCCCCTGTCATAATGTTGAATCAAATGGAAGTGTGCATGCAATTGTCATTGAAATCATTTATTAATTTATTACTTGCAGGAATGGCACCCAAAGCATAACATGAGGTTGTGCCAACAGAAATGTCAAACAAGTTGTCCATAAAGTCACATGTCACATGCAAACTTGGTCACAGTGACAATGTCTATAGATCCAACACCCCCATTGAGGATAAGGCATACTGACAGTATGCTGCACAGACAGCAACAGCATCAAATAGTACCACTTAGTTCTGGAAGTACAGGTGGATCATTTGGTTCCTGGAGTGTACATCTTCCCCCTCCCCATCATCACCATCACTCTCATCCCCTCTCAGAGGAAGCTGGTCTGGATATACAGCCCCCTTCTCCTCCAAGAGGGGAATAGATTTCCTCACAGCCACGTTGTGCAGCATGCAGCAGGCCACCACTATTCTACACACCTTTTCAGGCTCATAGGCCAGGGATCCCCCAGGGATAGGGAGGCAATGGAATCTAGCCTTCAGGAGGCCTATTGTGCTCTCTATCACCCTCCTAGTACGTCCGTGGGCCTCATTGTGATTCCTCTCTGCATCTGTCCTAGGATTACTCACCGGTGTCAGGAGCCAACGCATGTTGGGGTAGCCAGAATCACCTGTAAAAGGGGGCAAAACAGGAGTGTCACTGACAACTATCAGTTGCAGACAGCCTGTCTGGCTGCTATATGCCAAAAAGTGTCAGACACACTTACCTACGATCCATCCTCTTTCCACTTGTATTTGTTCCATCATGTGTGGCACACTGCTGTTCCTCATCACAAAAGAATCATGGACTGATCCAGGGAACATGGCATTCACATGGGAGATGTTACGGTCTGCCGTACACACCAATTGAATGTTCATGGAGTGAAAGTTCTTCCTGTTTCTGTACACCTGTTCACCTACTCTTGGGGGGATGAGAGCTATGTGGGTTCCATCGATGGCACCTATCACATGGGGAATGTTGGCAAAGGCATAGAAGTCTGACTTGATGGCAGGGGCGTCAGCACTTTGGAGAAACCTCGCATAGGACTGCAGGTGTCGTAAAAAAATGCATTCAGGAATCTGGACATTATAATGCAAAACATTGGCTGTGAAAAACCTGCACCCATGCCCACTGTCACTTGAAATGAGCCCGTGGCCAGGAAATGGAGTGCAGAGAGCACTTGCACTTCCATGGTGATGGCATGCTGATTCCGATTAGCCGGTCTCAGTGCTGGAACCAGTAATGCACAAAGTTCATGAATAGTAGCACGGTTGAGACTAATTGATAATGATGTGACGCTCCACCATGGTCCCCAAATCATCAAGTGGTCTGTACACCGATGGGGCTCTCCCTCGCCACATGGGTCTGTACCTAGGAAGAGTTGAGAACACATGTGAGGAACACACATACATCTGCCCAACATGTTAAATATGCAGCACTGCTGGCATACAAGTCGATGACACATATGCATAGTAAGATGTTAAACTGTAGGGTGACATGTACTCAATGATACATCAGGACTGTTGTGGTGAGTAAATGTATATTTGTTCATGCCTATGGAGGTTGGGGACAATAGAGCCTGCAAGGGGCAAATGAGAAATTATTAACTGCGTAGTATTGGCTAAAATGTCTGCCCCCTGTAATCCAGAAATGTAGTAGTGGAAGTGACCTCATACCGCTAGCGGTTGGCATAATAGCATAAGGCGGTGTTCACCACCGTGCGACCATTCATTGGTTAACATAGTTGTCAATGGGGAATATTAGAATATCATGATCGCCGGCGGCGATGACAGTGCACACCGCTGTGGAGTGTACGCCATCTTGTCACCCCAACTTCACTTGACTCCCGGATTACGTGCATGCAGGTACACCACTGAGTGTGCTGCTGTGTCCTGACTCTGGCCAAGGGAAAGGGCCCCAGCCTTCACCACCGAGGAACTAGACACGCTCGTGGACAGGGTCCTACCCCTGTACGCCAAGCTCTATGGTCAACCAGAGGTAGAGGTGAGTATGTGGATTGGGGGCATAGATGTGTGCAATGGTGGTAGATGGCTGTAAACATGTGTGCACATTTGACACTGTACAGTCGTGGGATTCATGAAATGCTGCGTGTGTGAGGTCCTGTTCTGCTGTTGTGAGTGTCCGTCCCATAGGGGACGTATAGCCAGCTGTATCCAATGGGCATTGTCTGACCTCTGTGTTACTTTTTCTGTGTGTCCCATACACGTCAGCGCCCATCATAAGAGGGGACTCTGGCATGCCATCCCCAGAGAGGTGTGGACCCTGGGGGTCTACAACCGGTGGAGCACCCACTGCAGGAAACAGTGGGAGGACCTGCGGCTCTGAGCGAGGAAGACCTGCGAGGCCCAGCTGGGGAAGTCCTCCCAACGAGGAAGGGGTGCCCATCGAGCCCTGAATCCCCTAATGCACCGCTTTCTGGCAGTGGCGTATCCGGATCTGGATGGGCGCTTGAAAGCTGCACACCAGACACAAGAGGGTGAGTACAGAAACCATCGTATGCCTCCTTGATGGATGTTTGAGTGTGCTGTAGTATGTATGCTGTCTATTGGCAGGGACTCTGACTGATGTAATTTTACATAATGGCCCCTATGGGAAGTAAGGTTGTAAGGGACAGGTCTGCAGTACTTCAGGTCCCGCTGTGCTGTGGAAATGGCTGTAGAGTAGAGTTGTGGGCACCAGTCAGGGGCATAGCCATGTGTATAGCGGTAGGTGCTGCATGGTGGAATATTTGCAGGGTGGGTGTATGTGTGAACCAGTTATGTACCTCCCTTCAGCTATTTACAAGTGTCTCTCCTGTTTTGTCTACCCATCCCTGTTCTCTTGTGTTGTCTGTGTACATCAGCATCATCTGGCGAGGGAGCTGTAGCACTGGCAAGTGGGGATGTAGCGGCCCATGGGTCCACGGAGGCAGAGTTGAGCGACGCCAAGGGGACCAGTGGGTTGGAGGGCGAGGGGAGAACCATAGGGGAGGCAACTACCACTGGAGTTGGTGAATCTGATACCTCCTCTGATGGGAGCTCCCTGGTGGTAGAGGACCCTAGTGGGCCCACCCATTTTGTGTCATCCTCTGCCACCCCCCATACCATCACCGCCCTCCCACTTGCACCCCATCGAATTGCGCGTGCCCGCTCACCAGAAGGGTGGGCGTCTCCTTCACCCCAGCCCCTCATCCCCTGCCCCATTCAGCCCTGCTGCCCTCACAGAGGAGGCTATTGACCTCCTGAGGACCATCTCTGTAGGGCAGAAAACCATTGTCAACTGAAAAACAAAAGCACCACACTTCCCACCACAGGCATACTCACAGCCAACATACAAAGGCACACACACCAACATCCACTTCCGCCAGTGTGTCCACCTCTTCCACCACCCTCTCTGTCACCTCTACATGCACACTCACAGGCACTGCACCCGTATTCACTATTGCTGACCCCAGTCTGGCAGTCACCACAAAATCAGACATCCATTCATGCACCCCAGACACCACACCTGCACTCACCACAACAACTTTGGTTGACACATGCAACACACTCACCAAACTTGCAGACACACGGACAACATACATTTACACTGGCAGCCTGCCTTGTCCCACTGTGTCCACCCCCCTCCTCCCAACACACTCAAACGTTCCAAAAACCCACCCAACACACATCCACCACACCTCAGCATACTGTACAGTCACCTGCACCCACATCACGCACACATACACCTGTCACGACCACTCCCTCTACCTGCACTCCCACGCCGACTTCCAGGTCCACTCCGATTGCCCCTAAAAAACTTTTCCTATCCCGTGTTGACCTATTCGAACCCACTGGCCCACTCCGTCTCATCTCTAAACATCCCACCTCCTTGCCCTGTCTACTCCTGCCACATCACAGCCCACCCCTGTCCGCCCTTCCCATTCCCGTGCTACCTTCCCTGTGAGCAAGAGACCCCATGCTGGCCCAGGTACATCTGCCGCACCCCAGTCCAATGCCGCTCCACCAGCTTCAAAGACCAGACCCAAGCCCCCTCCACTCCCAAATGTAAAGCCATGCCCCCACTCCCAGTGGTAAGTCTACACCACCCCCTGCACCTGTTCCCTGAGGTGCCTGGATGCCCCATTGTTGCCCCTTTAAGGTGAAGTACCATTTGCACTTGTGGGAGTCAGGTTGGGGCCATTTGGGCCCATCAGAATTTGAACTATGGACTGGACATTGGCCTTCTGTTGGACTTCTGTTGCTCCTTGAGCTTAATAAAAGGTTTGTGTGGCCAGTGTTGGTTTTGGCACACTTTGGATCCGTGGTTCATCATTTCCTTGTGGGGGGATGTTGTGCACCTGTGTGTACTTTAGGCAGGTTGTCTTGGCCTTGTGTCAGGTAAGTACCTCTTGCTCTGGGGTGTATGGCTTGTGCTGTTGTGAGGGGTTGTGGGTGCTTTGCGGGGTTGGTGGAGAGGGTGGGTATGTAACTGTGCCCTTTCTTCCCTTGTTTGGTAGGTTGCAGTACTTACCGTCGTCGTCTTCGTTGGTGGTCTCGACCGTGGAGGTATATGGCAAGGAGCAGGACTGGCATGATTTGCAACTGTCTCTCCATGTCTGCTTCAGCGTGTTGTGTGAGTCCCCGGTGAGTGTTTCCTAATTTTTGGTTCGTTTCCACCTGGCTTTGCGTGGCGGTGGTTCCCGTCCCGGAACTGATGGTGGTATAGTGCTTCATTGTTTGATGGGTGGGTAGGGCCTTTCCGTCGGCCTGTGTGCGGCCTCTGCCATCGTTGTTGGCACTCCGTTGCTGGCGGTGAGTGGTTTTCAGACTGCCTGTTTTTCAGGTGGTTCATAATTTGGCATCCCAGACCGTCTGACTGACTGACTGACTGACCTCCGGCGGAGTGGTCTTTCCCGCTGTGCTCATAATGAGGGTCTATATGTCGTGGCTCTTCCCAATACTTGAACCATAAAATTCAAAGTATTATCTATGAGTGCAAAAGGATAAGTAGTATACGTGGCTGCGCCTATACTCACACTCTCTGCAAGACCACATGACTAAGTACTGCTACACAGGCTGCACTGTGCTTGGAGCACATTACTAAAACTCACCTACCTCAACTAACAATTCCAACAGGGGATATACTTAATCGGAAAACATTTCAACAATCCACTCCGAATTTCTCCAGGTACCAATGCCAACTGGAGGAGGTTAGCAGACTCATGAGAGGTATGCAGAGCTTTGCAAAAGTGACAATACAATACTACTTCATACTCGTGAAGGCTGCCCATGAGAGCAACCAGGGCTTCTTGCGGGCTGCTATCCACTGCAGCCAACCAATGGGTGTGTCAAATGATAGAGCCAACGCTACCATTGTGACACTGGACACTCACTATTCCTACTAAACTCACACCTGACTTCAACCTCACACTCACCCTCTTACTGAGGGATAACTTGGGCCGGAGAACTAGTCTGCATTCCATCAAATGGGCCATGGGGAGGAGGTACTCTGGACTTCTCACAAGCTCAATGATCCGGCTACTAGGGGCTTGGGAATGACATTCATGATCCATAGCCCTATAGGACCTGTTGTCTCGGCCAATAACGGCTCTCAACCAGAAGGGTGAAGAACCTAAATCAAATTTAGACATGGTCCCTGCTTCGGTCCATAAGATAACAGCTTTGCAAACTAAACCACCCAGCCACTATAAGCTCCGGTTGTTAACTGCAGTTGCGAATTAGACCTATTAGCATTGTAAACTCCTAACCAGACTTTTCTTGCCACATAAACTAAAATTGAAAAGTAAAACAGTTTCACATAAGCGAGCCGACGGCCACCATGAGCGCAAAGCAGACACACAAATGGAAACAGAAGTTCGCTTGCAGTGAAACATATCTCTATGTTTCCAGCAAAAGTGCAATTCTCCATGTAACCGGCAAAAGTGCAATTATCCATGAAATAGGGGCGATGTCATGCATAGCGCTCGACTACATGCCCAGCAAGATCGCGCTGCCTACGAAATAAAGAGAAAAAGTAGTCCAGAAACCACACGGAAAACATGGAGCCTCATATGTTTTCAGTAGTTGGCAGGTGCGCTCAAGGAGGGCTAAACACCGGAAAGGCATGAGGTATGCCTTTCACTAATGAAATCAAGCAAATTGTAAAAGGCAAGCCAACAAACCAACCAAACTGATGGGCATGACATGGGCATGGTTACAAGCCCATAGAGAGATTACAACAGGGACAGAGCACTTTGCACGGGGACACCCCAATTAGGAGCCGGGCCGGAGAACGTGGGGGTGGGGGAGCCTGCGGCTCCCTGGCCCCTGCCCCACAATAAAACTGCAGCCGATTGGCTGGAATGGTCCGTGACCCCGGATGCACTGTTTGTGCTTCCGGGGTCACGCACAACAATGACATCACAGGGCTGGCCTTAATAAGGCGGCCGCGGTCGGCGAACACGTCTCTGACCAGATCAGGGGGCCCCAGCAACCACATTGTTTCTGAGTTTTCTTTTCTCCTTTTGTTTTTCTTTTCTCCTTTTATCTATTTTAAGGTCCTACACAGTCGGCGGAGGACGTGCACTAGGAAGACGGCGTGAGTAGCCCAGCAAGCCTCACGGTAGCCATACGGGTTCGAACTAAGCTCACCTGACCCGAGTTATTCTCAGTGCCGGCTCATGTGGGGTTCCTGGGTTGCTAGGTGAGCAGCCTCCTGACCAATGTTGTGTGGGGAGCGCTGGTGGCCCTGTTTTTTCCTGTTAGATAGGGCGAGGGGGCCCAAAACATTGTGGTTGGGTGTAGGGGACCTGTACATATACCTGTTAAATTTGTAGTTTGATAGTTAAATTTGTAGTTAAGGGTATGGGGACCCTTAGATTTAGTGCTTTTTGCTTAGGGGAGTTCCATAGGGTCAGGAATTTGATTACCTGTTTTGGGGATTCCTCATAGGGGCCTATTTATTAGTGTTTGCCCGATCTAGTGTTCTGTGAGGAGTTGATGCAAGTGTTTTTTGGCCGTGGCTGAGAAACGGTCATGAACGGAGGAGCTCCTTGAGGTCTTGATGCTTAGGATGGACGACATGGACCAGGCCATAGCATTCTTGAAGGCGCAGCCATCTTCTTCAGGGGAGGGGGTGTGTATTAGGGAGGATGGGTCCCGGTGGGTGGGAATACCACCTAGTGAGGCTTTCCCCCCAGCACCGAAGAGGGTGCGCGGGCAAAAGAAAGGTAAAGGTTCTGGGGGGAAGCGGACGGAGGCAACCCCTGCACAGGTTGGGGACGATGTCAGTCTACAATTGACGCAGTCTGAGATTAGGGCATCCCCGGTTGTGGGGTGCAGGGCAACCCGGGAGTGGGGGTTTGGGTCAGGTGACAGCGCAAACTGCGGGTGTTGTGGTCGGACCACAGGACACAGTCGGAGGTAGGGACACTGGTGAGTGGGAGACCAGTCAGCGGGATCTTCTGGGGCATTTGGCGTCAGTGTTGCCATGGCTGTCTAAGGTAGGATTGCTGTCCACCAATGTAGTGGGGGGCCATTGTCAGGGGCTAACGAGGGAGACGTTAGGGAACAGGCTCGACATTTGGTTTCCCAGTTGGGCACTGCCAGGAGTGACCAGAAGTCCCAGGTAAAAGGGCCAGGGTCAAGCAGTAGCGGGGGTGCAGAAGGCCAGCTCCTTGTCCTCAACCCCTACAGGGGTAGACCAGTTGGCTCCTGCTACGGCGTCCACGGCACAACCGGTTACTCTGCTTCAGGTGCACCCGCACAACAATCAGTCAATTCCCCAGCGGTGATGACCTTTACAGCAACGTCTTCGGTGGCCCATGGAACCGCAAGTGCAGGTAGTGGTCACGCTTTTCCACTTACGGACTTGGGGGATATTTGCTCTGAGCATGAACAGTTGGTGCTACATGTACCAGTAAAGGTGAGGGAGAAGATTTGGAAGGGGGCTTACATTGATATCTTTTATTTACCGGTCGACAAAGCTGATAAGGAGGAGGTGAGGTGTTGCAAAGAGTGTGTGCATTCAAGAGGATGTGGGCATGGGCCCCAAAGGAGGAGGGTGGAGGAGTCTGTTCAACTGGGTTTCAGTGACTTAGGTGCCAGGTTAGCTTGTTATCAGAACAGGATCATGGAGGCACACAATGAATATGGAGGCACGGCATGGAAAGGATACGATAAGGAATTCAGGAGAATCAAGGCATATAAACCTATGTTTGGGATGGGATCAGATACACATAATCACTTGGTTGCGTTATACCAATCACACTCAGGTTCCGGGGCACCAGCCCTTTCATGGGAGTGCAGACACTGGCTCAAGAGTCTCAGGGGGGGCTGGCCCCAAGAGGGGGGCCTGCTGGGATTTTAACCGGCGCACTTGTTCGTGGTTCCCCTGTACATGCCGTTTCAAACACTGCTGTTCCTTTTGTGGCCAGGCCTCCCACCTCGCATTCAAGTGTTTTAAAAAATCACACAATAAAGGTGCCAAGAAACAAGACTGATGAGTGGGCGTGGGTCAAACTGTATCCTTTCTTGTTAAGGCTTCATCCCCCATTAATCTATTGGCTATAGTCCCTTGGCTTAACGTTCACCTCAACCAAGCAGCTGCACAGGTGTTGTATTTCGGCTTTAAGGACGATTTTCAGAATACCGGCTCAGAATTATATTGGCTCGCCCCATTGTAAGAATCAGCTGTCTCTGCACTCCCACCCCAGGGTGGCAAGAAAAAAAATCAAAAAGGAACTGGATTTGGGGCAGGTGGCAGGACCTTTTGATGAAATTCCCATGCAGGGCTTTGTTTTTTCTCCTTTAGGAGCAGTTCCCAAGAAAGAACCAGGGGAGTTCGGACTGATTCACAATTGTCCGCTCTAAAGGGGCATTCTGTAAATGAGGCCATTGTTGGGGCATTGTGTTCAATTAGGTATGCTAATTTGGATCAGGCAATCCAAATGCTACAGGAGCTGGGGCCTGGGGTGCTGATGGCAAAATCTGACAAGGAATCTGCATTTCGGTTGTTGCCGGTGCACCCTGAAGACTTCCATCTGTTGGGTTTCCAGTGGGAAGGAAAGTATTACTTTGATAGGTGCATGACTATGGGCTGCTCTGTGTTATGTTCATATTTTGAGAAGTTTAGTACCATTTTGGAGTGAGTGTTTAATGACAGGACGCAGCATAGATGGGTTCTACATTACTTGGATGATTTCCTTTTCCTGGTCCTGCTGGATCTAATCAGTGTGCTGGTGCGTTGGATGTTTTTAAAAAACTCATGAGGGAGTTTCAGGTTCCGCTTAAGGAAGGAAAGACGATGGGCCCCTGTTCCACGATTGAATTCCTTGGGAAATAGTTGGATTCAGTGGCAGGTGTGTCTAGATTGTCTTGGGAGAAGGTGGTATCTTTCTCGCATGCGTTCTTGCTTGAGGGAGCAGAAGGAGACACTTCATCGTGGCAGTGCCTGGTCGGACAGCTCAACTTTGCGCTGCGAATCATACCCATGGGGCGCCTCTTTCCTCTGTTAATTGCTCCGGCCATGTCAGGGTTGAAAGTCAAGCCTCATCACACCAGGCTTTCCAAAGAAGTCAAACAAGATATGAGGATTTGGGAAACCTTTCTACGTGACTTTATTGGAACAGTAGGGTGGCCCAGTCTGCCTATATCCAATGAGTAATTGGGCCTTTTCACAGATGGCTGGCAGTGAAGGTTTTGGGGCTATATTCGGTAAAGCCTGGTGCGCTCAGCGATGGCCCTTACACTGGGTCCAGGAGGTCCTGGTAGCTAATATTGGTTTCTTGGAACTATTTCCAATTCTAGTGGCTTTGTTGATTTGGCCAGAGGGATTTTGGAATCAGTCTGTGATTTTCCGGTCAGATAACATGTCAGTGGTTGAGTGCATTAACCAGCAAGCAGCTAGGTGCAGGATGATCCTAAGGCTGCTGAAAGAGATAGAGTTACTGTGTTTAAGGTAGAATGTGACCTTCAGAGCCAAACACATACCTGGTGTGTTGAATAACGCTGCTGACGCACTCTCCTGTTTTAAGATGCAGGTTTTCAGGTCTCACCTCCTTGGAGAGGAAGAGTTCTCATTGCCCTTTCCAGAACATCTGTGTCAAATTGGTGCAAAGGAATACCGGACCTCGTGTGAGCCAGCTTAGCACCCAGAACACAGAAGGCTTATCAGGGTGCATTTGCAGCATATATTAATTTCTGGGGTGGGGTGGTAAAGTCTGCTTGTTTTGATCCGTCTTCAATCTTGGCATTTTTAGAGTTTTTGAGGGCTGAAGGAAAGTCACTTGCATGCGCCAGGCGTCACTCTGCTGTTATTTTTTATTTGTGCAACTGTGGTGGGGGGGTGCCTGATGGTGCAAAATCATTTATGTTAGAAGGCCCCTTAAGGCCCCAGTGGATTCAGGGCTTTAAGCTGGACTCTAGGCGGCCCATAGATGTGGCAAAGTTGGGGGTCTTGCTAGTCGCTTTGGACCGCATTTGTACTTCTCCTTGGGAGGTCACCTTATTTAAGTCAGCCTTTACACTGGCTTTTTATGGGGCTCTTAGATTGGGTGAACTGGTCGCGAGCAATAAAAGGGACCCCTCTGGGGGACTGCAGTTAGTGGATATTCATTGGCCAGAGGGATCTGGGTGCCTAGTGATCACTGTTCCCCGCTCTAAGACGGATTAAGATGGGAAGGGGGACCATATCCTATTGCATAGAGCCCCAGGTAGTGCGTGTTGTCCTATACATAACTTAGAGGTCTTCCTAGCACAGCGCGCTCTGGAGGAAATGGGTGCAGTTTTGGTACATGCAGACGGCACGCCACTTACTAGGTACCAATTCTTACAGGTGCTCAAGCATTCTTTTTTGGCAGCAGGCTTGGACACCTCGGATTTTGGCGCTTACTCCTTTAGGATAGTGGCAGCCATGGTGACTGTGGCAACGAGATTCCCTGGAGCAGCGGTTAAGAGAATTGGAAGGTGGCCCTCGGATTGCTACAAGTGATATGTGAGATTGCATGTGCTATGAGTTCATGTCCTTGACACCTTGCTTTCTTTGTACTTTTTGTAGACGCTCACGACAAGTGGTTGACGGTCCCGAAGACTCCGGTGCATGCAGGAGTTGCTGGGATCACCAAGGTGTGGGTCATCGGAAATTCCCATGTCCAACGTGCAGGTGAACTATTTACAAGGAGTGCTTTTGCGTCACGCGCATCGAAGGCTGGTTTCCATATCTTTTTCTTTGCCCGAGGCGGGCTGTGGCTCACTCAATTAAGGACATTTCTGGACTCAATGCTCCCCTCAGGATACTCCTAACCGGACATCATTGTGCTGCACTTTGGGGGTAATGATCTGGATTTTCTAGGGTGCTGTCGGCTGTTTGAGCTGGTAACATCGGAAATTGGATGGCTGGCCCAAAAATTCCCTCACAGATAGCCCTTGCTTGGTCAAACATGATCCCTCGTACTCTGTGGAGGGGTGGGCTCTCAGTAAAAGCCCTCAATGACTCAGTGAAAAGAATCAATAGCAAATTGGCCAAGTTGTTTTGGACTACAAGGTTGGCTGTGCTCTTGCATGGCTGCATTAAAGGAGACCGTTTTTTCCTGCAGGACGGAGTCCATCTTTCCTGAGTCGGCTATGAAATGTTTTTAGAGAATATATTTGCCTGGCTATCTCAGCGTACGTGACCTCTGCTGGTGTGGGGGGGCACATCGTCAGTCAACGATGTGGGCCTGTGGCGGGGTGAGATCATGACTGGGAATATAAGTGGGTACCTTTTTTATTACAGAAAATGGGTGACAAGCTAATTGGACCCTCCAAGGGGTGTTGGCTGGGAAGTGCGGACGACATACAGGGGCGCGGAGGGTTGCGAGCGGTTGCTGGCATCTGGCCCGTAGGGCCAACCACCCGCACATATGCAGAAGGTCTGAAGTAAGCACTGGCCCTTGGGGGGGGTGGAGTCTGTGGGTGGTGGGGGCGCCTGAGGTAGATATCCTAGCCGGCAGACGGGCCCCCTCCAAAGCAATCCAGTTTGGAAAGATATGAGAACACCCTGATGGAGATCCTACCCCTGGGATTCGTAGGGTAAGGAGGGGCAGGGTTTGGGGTAACAGCCATGATCTCATTCACAACCACCAACATTGGGTACGCAGGAACGAAATGTTTTTTAGTTAGTGTCAGGAATGTGGATGTATTAGCGTACTCTGTTAAGGCTAGGCATCCACTGAAAAGCTCTGCAAATACTTTCTGAATATGATTGTGGTTACTGCATATAATTGTGATCAATACCTTGTCAATAATAAAATACGGCCTGTGGTTTATGACCCCTAATCCCAAAGCGAAGTGTTTAATTTGAACTTGGACGGGGGTGAGTGGTGTTCGGTGGTAAGAGGCCTCGGCAATACCTGGCCATATGCATGGGGCCATCCCAATCAGGGGGGTCCCGCTTATGGCGGTGCCACCGGGCCAGAGAACTTGGGGGTGGGGGTCAGGGAGCGGCAGGCTCCCGGCCCCCTCCCTGCAACAAAACTGCAGCCGATTGGCTGGAATGGTCCTCAGCAACGTATGCACTGTTTGTGCTTCATGGGTCGGTCACAACAATGACGTCACGGGGCCGGCCTTAATAAGGTAGCCACGGTCAGCAAGGGCATCTCTTACCCTGGCTCGCCAACCGGATCACGGGGGCCCCAGCGACCACAAGAAGAATTACCCACCCACCTCCCCTCGTTATTGGGCATCAGTCTCTACTGAATTAGTTTTCCTACAGTTAAATGCGAATGCTCTGAAAGTTCAATTGTGATCTGAGTGCTAACAATTTGTTTTTTCTCAGGTGACTTGATCCGTGGTGAAACTGGACAATTATAGTTTGTTAGTTTGACGTATTTTGACGTATTTTAGGTGTGATGGTGGAAATCATGACTAATACAAACGGGTACCTTTTTTATTACAGAAAATGGGTGACAAGCTAATTGGACCCGCCAAGGGGTGCTGGCTGGGAAGTGCGGATGACATACAGGGGCACAGAGGGTAGCGAGTGGTTGTTGGCATCATGCCCCTAGAGTCAACCACCTGTACATGGGCAGAAGGTCTGAAGCAAGCACTGGCCCTTGGGGGGGTGGAGTCCGAGGGTGGTGGGGGCACCTGAGGTAGGTATTCTAGTGGGCTGGCGGGCCCCCTCCACATCAATCCAGTTTGGAAAGATATGAGAACACCCTGATGGAGATCCTACCCCTGGGATTCGTAGCGTGAGGAGGGGCAGGGTTTGGGGTACTACAAAAACAGTCATGATCTCATTCACAACCACCAACATTGGGTACAAAGGAACTAACTGTTTTTTAGTCAGTGTCAGGAATGTGGATGTATTAGCGTGCTCTGTTAAGGTTAGGCATCCATTGAAAAACTCTGTAAATACTTTGTGAATATGATTGTGGTTACTGCATATAATTTTGATTATGATTACCAATATCTTGTCAATAATAAAATACGGTCTGGGTTACAACCCCTAATCCCAAAGCGAAGTGTATTTTAGGTTTAATTTAAGCTTGGGGAGTCTCAAAGCTAAAGAAGGACACAGTACCTTTTAAAACCAAAACACAAAACACAAAGGGGGTGATTCTGACCCCGGCGGTCCTTGGTCAGCGGGAGCACCGCCAACAGGCTGGCGGTGCTCCGCAGGGCATTCTGAACGCGGCGGTATGGCCGCGGTCAGAACAGGAAAACCGGCGGTGTCCCGCCGGTTTTCCGCTGCCCTGCTGAATCCTCCATGGCGGCGCAGCTTGCTGCGCCGCCATGGGGATTCCGACCCCCTCACCGCCATCCTGTTCCTGGCGGGTTCGACCGCCAGGAACAGGATGGCGGTGAGGGGTGCCTTGGGGCCCCTGGGGGCCCCTGCAGTGCCCATGCCAATGGCATGGGCACTGCAGGGGCCCCCGTAAGAGGGCCCCACTTTGAATTTCAGTGTCTGCTCAGCAGACACTGAAATTCGCGACGGGTGCCACTGCACCCGTCGCACACCTTCCACTCCGCCGGCTCCATTCGGAGCCGGCTTCATCGTGGAAGGCCGTTTCCCACTGGGCTGGCGGGCGGCCTTTTGGCGGTCGCCCGCCAGCCCAGTGGGAAACCCAGAATGACCGCTGCGGTCTTTTGACTGCGGGACGGTCTTCTGGCGGTCCCAGCCAGGCCGGCGGCTACCGCCGCCGGCCGGGGTCAGAATGACCCCCAAAGTGTTCCCTGCACCATACATAGATGGGCACACACACATTCTTTAGTAATACATGTAAAAGCTTGAAAGTTACACAAGCTAACTTGTAAATTAGAAAAAGAAAATATTACTTTTAAGACACAGACACATCTAAATATACCCACATATGGAACTCTAGTACTTGTGTACTCAGACTTCATTCGCAAAAAGTGGTTGCAAATTGCGCACTGGCCACTCCCAAATAAACGTTTTTATTCAAGCACAAAGGGGAAGGACGGGAAGGACTCCCGGGCAGTACCCTTCCCCTTTGGAAATGGTTTACCACCTCCCATGAGGAGTCGGTAATCTATCAATGGTTTAAGACTGATATTGCTGTTGCAAACCATTGAAACATAGCATTGAAATTTGGAACAAGGAAAGGACATGCTAAACATGCCCTATCCAACTTGTGATTCGTGCGATTGTACATTTGTACAGGACATTTGGCGGTCAAAGACCCCGTGATTAAGTGAAGGGCAGGGTTAGTGACCGCTAATTTGCTTGGTATCTAACCCTTTGTGTACAATTTTAGCACACAAAGGGATAAATATTTAATTTTCCTTTTTATGTCGAAGATAATATGAAACGTTTTTAAACTTACAGGAAGAAGTTTGTAACTATTCTTCAGTTTCTACCTTGGAGAGCCAAAGCAAATTTAGTTGAACTATATAAAAGTATATAAAAGTATATAAACCATTTAAAGCGAGATTGATAATAAGTTTCTTTATAAAATAAAATTATTTATTCTTACATGACAGTATGTGCCCAGAGAATTCACTCCAACTAAGAGTGAAGGATTTTCAGAACATCAAAAAACAAAATGTATTTAGCAATATTACTGTGAGCTATTTTCCTAGCCTGAGATCAATTGGGCCTGCAAACGTACTGTTCTGTTTTTTATTCGTTCCAGGTCACATAGGTACGTACATTACTTACTTGCTTTGCTGACAGGCCAACTTTCTAAATATGGGGCAAGCGTATTGTGTGGCTTGGTTTACATTTTAAATACTACGCCTGAGGCAGTGGACAGTTCAAATGAGAAATTTGATGGGGAGTGTTACTTGAAAGGCGGACTACCAACTCTGCCCTGATGCACAGCTTCTTGAACCTGTGAATGCAGGTGAAGAGAAAAATAATTTCTTGTTTTTTTCGGAGCCAAAGGCGCCACATGGCTGCACTGGCAATCTGATAGCTGGATCTGGCAACCTTAAAAACAGATAGATGGCACAGATGGATGCTGGTCACCCTAACTGCAGCATGAGGTAAATGAGGACCAGATTTCTCAACGCTTGCATGCACGAGTTTCTTCTTTAGCTACCGTATCACTCGCAGGTACCTCTCAGGAAAATGGTACTTCTGTGCAAAGACCACATAAGAGTTATTTGGACCCTCAGATAGAAGTGCTCTTTGTGAAGGAATATCTGGGTAAATGGTGCATTGTCCATGGGCCATCATGGAGTACAAAGATGTAACTGTCTTCTACTTGGTTTGTGTTCTTCCTTTATTTTTATTACCCTACCCACTTACAGCCCCCTACCCACTTACATCCCCTGTGTACTCCATCAAGCAACTTGCTTCATGCAAAATAGAGGAGGCACTTGAATGGTATGTGTGGGGTTCTGCATTAATGATGTCATACCACCTCTCTTTGGAGTCTCTCTTTGCGCACCAAGGTTTTGGACACTGGCAGTTGATGCTGAAGCAAAGAGCTAGTGTTTTCGTTTGTACATCAATAAAGTCCTGGGGTGTCTTTGACATTTTTAGTGCCAATGATTCCCCTTTCCCCCACTAGCTGACCCACCTACTGCTTCTTACCTGCTCTCCTTCACAGAAGGTGCAATCTGGAACCACAAACACAGATCTCCTCTGATATTGCAGTTGTCTTCATCAAGGATTTCAACGGAAATGGCCATTTTATTGCATCAGCTGTGAACTCCTGCGTATGGGTTTCCTTAGCAACATGTTAGCGCCTACAGAAACCACTTTGGGATACTGTTAACATCAACTGACTGAGAGCACTAGTTTCTATGAAGCAGCTTTTCTGCCAAAGGAGGTGATGTGTGGTGTGTCTTCTCTAACAGCCAGGCGTGACATGAGTGTAATACTCTATACCTGCTGGCTGGTAATTGCATTTTTAAAGTTATAAATGCATGCATACAGCAGGAATTAATTCACTGCTAGATGGCATATAATCACTTTGACATAAGACTTTTGCCTGAACTCTTACCTTACTGCAAACAATCAGACAAGAACATTTGAGGCCTTATTACAAATAGAGCACACTTTCTCTGTTAGCGCCACGGTGCACCTTGCTATAGGTGCCATGGGCGTAAACAGAGAAAGTGCACAGTATTACATTGAATGTGCTGCCCAGGCAACTTCAAACGTGCGCTTTCTCCACAGCAGTGCATTCAAATAAAAAACGGGGCAGCTTTAGAACAGCTGTCCGTGTTTCACTGTTCAGGCGGCACTTTTAAGGAGGATTAGAGATTCCCTTGTAGGCGGGTGCAGTGAGTGACTGCACTTGCCTGCAAGGGGATGTCTGGGGAGTTCATAGAATCACCTTTCCCCCCTCGAGAGGGCTGCCATCAGAGGTCGTACTGACAGCTTTTTTGCCTATGTGCCCACATCCATAATATGGGGCGGGCGGAGAGGCAAAGGGATTCCCTCATTTTCATGGCGCTACACCCCCATGGAAATGAGGGAACACCCTCTGGTGATAGCACTGCCCTATATGTGCATCATTGCTATCTGTATTACAGAAAAGACCACACAAGCATCTGCAGCCCTTTCTGTAATAAAAGTGCCCCGGGGCACGCAAAGCTGGCACACATGCCCATTTTGCCCCCGGGACACTTTGTATAATATGGCCCACATCTAGTATCTTTAGGAGATTTGAAGGGAGTATCTCCACCTGCACCATTCCTGGGGTTTCCTCGCACACCACCCCTTCATTGGCAACAGAGGAAGGAAGCTTTTGCAACTTCCCTAGATGCGATTGAGGGGTATGTTTTTACACCTAAAAACACAATTTATACACAATCAAGGCAGTGTGCAAAAAGTGAGAGTTCATGGGGAAGAGAAAAGCAATGGTGTGGGGATTGTCAATGAATATGCTTCTCTGCCAAAGACTCCTGACAACATATTTTGACCATTCAGGAATGTTATGCTGGAAATGTACAACTTTTTATACAGAGCTCAATAACCTTGTGAGCCTGTGGATGGATTTTTGGCATCCTTGAGAACATTGGCAGCCAACTACAATTATTATGACTTGAAGTACAAACTAATTAGGAGCATATTAATAAGGCAAATTAATAACAAAAAATTCAGGGGAAACTGTTGCCATGGACGGTCCACATTTAGAAGCCTTAAATAACTGAGAGGAATGGAACATTCTGAAATGTATATCAGGGAAATGACAGTGCAAACAGATTAAGACCACACCTAAGGCAAGTGAGAAAGCAATGACTAGAGTTAGTCTATGGCAATGGTTCCCAACCTTTTGACTTGTGTGGACCCCCACTTTATCATTTTAGGAGTCCGGGGACCCCCACTGAATCATTATTGGAATCTGGGGACCTCCCACTCAGTCATTAATAGAAGCCGGGGATCCCGGCCCAAACATTGTTGATGATTTGAAACGTGAAACAATACACAAAAATATAGAAATAAGCATTCATCAAACACAAACACAAATAATAACATTTCGTTTAATTTGCAAATGAATTTAAGTAAAAAAAAAAAAATGTTAATAGGAAGGTCGGAGTTTTTCTAAATTTGATTGAAGCCACACTTCACCCATATTATATTCTGTTTGATGCTCCTGCACTGCTCCCACAAACCAATCTGAGGACACTAACTTCATTTGTAGCCTCCATTTTCAAATTCCTCGACATTTACAGTACGTTTTAAAATGTTCAATTCTACCTTTAGCCACTTTATTATTATACACATTTTTAATCTCTTAATATTATTTAATTTTCGAAGCAGTCGCGGACCCCCTGAGGAGGCTTCGCGAACCCCCAGGGGTCCCCGGACCTCAGGTGGGAACCACTGTTCTAGGGTACAAAGGTTAAAACCGTCATAGGAGGAGAGGGGAAAGGAAGGCAGATAGTAAAGAGAAGGAGCGTGCTTCAGATCTGGGAATTAAACATGTATCAGAAATGCCAAGCAGTGTCCAGCATATGCAGAAATATGTTTTAGATTTAAGAGAAGGGTCATTGTGCCCAAATCTCCAGAACTAGTGCTGCCAGAAGAGGTACTAGTACCTTTTGTATCCAAACGGGATAGGAGGAAATGCTATAGAACAAAATATTGTGTTGGTAAATGGAACAGGTCGTGAAGTTGGGGGCTCTGATGAGTGGGAAGTTGTGGTAGTCTACAGGAAGAAGAAACCTTCTTTTGTGAACATCAGTATAAATGGAAAAGAAGTCATAGTGGATTCACAGCCTCGTTCACATTGACTGGTGAGGATGTGTTCCAGACATTTCTTCCAACTTCATTAGGAGACCCAAAGATAAAAAAGCTTTACTAGTGGTGGAATGAACATTTAACTGAATGTATATGGGGCAAAAGAATGTTCAAACCTGCTGGGGTGGGAAGGTCAAGGGAAACATAATATTCATCCCAACCACCTAACCAGGGATCAGACATACTAATATGTAATTTACAGATGCACAGACACAATTATGACACCAGAACCAGGAAGTACATTGTTACAAGAACGATGAAAGCATAGGAGCTGTGTGGAAACAACTGCTGGACAAACCATCTCCCAAAATGTTCACAAATGGCAAGTCAGGATGGTCAGCAAGAAGAAATGAAGAAAATGAGATGCTTGTGGAGGAATATGTGGCTAGCAATTAACAGAGTTTTAGAACAGCTCCTTTAACTGTTCCAGAAGCCACAAAAAGAGATTGGAGCAGAATACAAGAACGCAATAATGGAGTGGGAATAGCAAAATGCAGTGTGCGAAATTAAAAAAGGTGGTATGACCTTTGATCCAAAACTAAATGGAAGCTTGCAAGTCAGAAGAAGGAAGCTGCCGGAACTGGAGGTAGCCCATCCACATTGCCACCACCCACACCTTCGAATGAGGCAATTGTGAGGACTTTGACATCAGAGGCTGTGTCAGGTCTAATTTCAATTAAAACATCTGAACCTCCCCAGGTTAGTAACTAAAAACTCAAACAATGCATTATGTTGTGTTTAAAATAATATCTACTTTTATTTAAGTGTAACATAATATCTCAGTGATTGCTTCCACTTCTGAGAAGTTACCTGAAAAATCCAAAATATGTTATATTTTTCATGGTGAGATAGATTTTTAGATTTGCAGTCCATTATAATTAAGTTTTGCATTTTTTGGTATTTCGACATATGAAAGAAGAACAGTATTCAATATAGATGATTTAAAAATATATCCTGTTTAAATCTTTAACCCCTTCCCCGCCATTGACGTAATGGTTACGTCTGTGGCTGCGGCACTGAGGTGCCACAGACGTAACCATGACGTCCTAGTACCGGCCCTCGGGGGAAGCGCCAGCGCTCCCCCTGAGAGTCACCCCCCAGCCCCACCTCCCCAGGGCAGGGCTGGAAGGGGAATTGCTTCCCCTTCCACCCCCAACCCCCACAGTGATGTCTGATGACGTCAGTACACGATCGCATGCTGACCTCATCAGAGGTCACCTCTCATCGCGCTGGAAGCATGCGGAAGAGAAATGCTCAGCATTTCTCTTCTGCTTGGGAGGAGGGGGCCTGCAGAGGCATGAAAGGAAAGAAAAGGCCTTTCCTTTCATGTCCCTGCAAGCATTTCTTCTGCCCGATCGCGATGCGATCGGGCAGCAGAAATGCCCACTAGACACCAGTGAATTTTTTTGAATGATACTGACACATAAGGGGAGCGGCCCCTTGGGCAAAGGCCGCTCCCCAGAGGGCCAAATTATTTTTAATTTATATTTTAAATATATAATTAGGCCGATCTGCCCTCGGGAGGGGGGGGCAGAAAACCCCTAGACACCAGGGATACATTTTTTGTTTTGTTTATTTATTTGTTTTATATATGGGGAGCGACCCCTTAGGCAAGGGTTGCTCACCGGGAGGCCAAATTATTTTTAGGCCATTTCTGCCCCCCGGGGGGCAGAAATCACTAGACACCAGGGAATTTATTTTTTCATACTTACGCATAAGGGGCAGATGGGGCAATAACCCTGATCCACACCCGGGGGAGACAGAAAGTCTACTAGGTGCCAGGGAATTTAAAAAAATAAATAAATTGTGGGGTGGTGGCTACCAACAAGTATTGGCCTGGTTATGCCCTTTTTGGACTTTGGGACGCTGCCATGTAGAAAAATCCACAAGACCTAGACACATCTGAAAACTAAACATCTGGTTGATTCCAGGGTGGTGTGCTTCACATGCACCGCACCATTTTCTTACCCACAATGCCCTGCAAACCTCCAACTTTGCTGGAAATCACACATTTTTCCCACATTTTTGTGATGGAACCTTTCAGAATCTGTAGGAATCCACAAAATTCCTACCACCCAGCATTGTCTCATCTATACCGATAAAAATTCTGCTGCACTTGTCAGCCTAACAATGTTTTTTTTCAAACTGCCCTTTTGGACCAGCTGTGGCTCCCCTTCAATTTCGACATGTTTTTGGCTCTTTCCTGTCACAGGCACTTGGCCCACCTACACAAATGAGGTATCCTTTTTACCGGGAGACTCAGGGGAACATTGGGTGGTAGGAAATTTGTCCAGATGCAGTGATTCCACAAAGAAATGTGGGAAAAATTTGATTTTTTTGTTAAATTTGAGGTTTGCTCAGGATTCTGGGTAATAAAACATTGGGGGATCCACGAAAGTCACACCTTCCTGGACTCCCTCGAATGTGTAGTTTTTAGAAATGTCCAGCTGGGGTAGGTTTCCCTAGATGGCTGCTGAGCCCGGGGCCAAAAACGCAGATGCCCCCACCACAAAAACAGGTCGTTTTGTATTTGATAATTTTAATGTGTCCAGATAGTATTTTGGGGCCTTACCTTTCGCGGGCACTAGGCCTACCCAGACAAGTGAGGTACCATTTTTATTGGGAGACTTGGGGGAACGCTGGGTGGAAGGAAATTTGTGGCCCCTCTCAGATTCCAGAACTTTCTGTCACTGAAATGTGAGGAAAAAGTGTTTTTGGGCCAAATGTATAGGTTTGCAAAGGATTCTGGGTAACAGAAGCTGATGAGAGCCCCACAAGTCACCCCATCTTGGATTCCCCTAGGTGTCTAGTTTTAAAAAATGCACAGGTTTGGTAGGTTTCCCTAGGTGCCAGCTGAGCTAGAGGTTAAAATCCACATCTAGGCACTTTGCAAAAAACAGGTCTGTTTGTTTGGTAAAATGTGATGTGTCCACATTGTGTTTTGGGGTATTTCCTGTCACGGGCGCTAGGCCTACCCACACAAGTGAGGTACCATTTTTATTGGGAGACTTAAGGGAACACTAGGTGGAAGGAAATTTGTGGCTCCTCTCAGATTCCAGAACTTTCTGTCACTGAAATGTGAGGAAAAAGTGTTTTTTGGCCACGTTTTGAGGTTTGCAAAGGATTCTGGGTAACAGACCCTGGTGAGAGCCCCACAAGTCACCCCATCTTGGATTCCCCAACGTGTCTAGTTTTAAAAAATGCACAGGTTTGGTAGGTTTCCCTATGTGCTGGCTAAGCTAGAGGCCAAAATCTAGAGCTATATTTGCAAAAAACACGTCAGATCAATATAAAAATGTGATGTGTCCATGTTGCGTTTCCTGTCACGAGCATTAGGCCTACCTACACAAGTGAGGTACCATTTTTATCGGGAGACTTAGGGGAACACGGAATACCAAAACAAGTGTTATTGCCCCTTGTCTTTCTCCACATTTTTTCCTTCCAAATGTAAGACAGTGAGTAAAAAATAAGTCTATTTTAGAAATGTCTTGTAATTCACATGCTAGTATGGGCACCCCGGAATTCAGAGATGTGCAAATAACCCCTGCTTCTCAACACCTTATCTTGTGCCCATTTTGGAAATACAAAGGTTTTATTAATACCTATTTTTCAGTCTTTATATTTCAGCAAATTAATTGCTGTATACCCGGTATAGAATGGAAAACCCATAGCAAGGTGCGGCTCATTTATTGGCTCTGGGTACCTAGGGTTCTTGATGAACCTACAAGCCCTCTATATCCACGCAACCATAAGAGTCCAGCAGAAGTAACAATATATTGCTTTTAAAAATCTGACATTGCAGGAAAAAGTTACAGAGTAAAACGTGGAAAAAAATGACTGTTATTTTCACCTCAATTTCAATATTTTTTTATTTCAGCTGTTATTTTCTATTGGAAACCCTTGTAGGATCTACACGAATTACCCCTTGCTGAATTCAGATTCTTGTCTACATTTGTAAATGTTTAGGTTTCTGGTATCCAGTATTGATGTGACACCCATTTCTGTCACTAAGTGGAAGGAGGCTGAAAGCACAAAAAATAGTAAAAATTGGGTATGCCCCAGTAAATTTCCAAAATTGTGTTGAAAAATTGAGTTTTCTGTTTCAAGTCTGCCTGTTCCTGAAAGCTGGGAAGATGGTGATTTTAGCACCACAAACCCTATGTTGTTGCCATTTTCGGTGGAAAAAACACAAGCCTTCTTCTGCAGCTCTTTGTTCCTATTTTTCTTTTTAAAAAATGAAGTTTTTGCTGTATTTTGGCTAATTTCTTGGTCTCCTTCAGGGGAACCCACAAAGTCTGGGTACCTCTAGAATCCCTAGGATGTTGAAAAATAGGACGCAAATTTGGCATGGGTAGCTTATATGGACAAAAAGTTATGGAGGCCTGAGCACTATCTGCCCCAAACAGCCAAAAAAAGGCTTGGCACCTGAGGGGGAAAAGGCCTGGCAGCGAAGGGGTTAATGTAGCATTACAAATGTTATCTTTAAAAGTTCAAACATATGTTGCACCTAGAAATCCTTTTTTAATGTCTATTTGGAAGGTAAACACTATTCAACATAATTTATATAATTCTACAGCTTTTTACTGCAGATATTCAGAGAATATTATCAGCTGACCTTGAGGATGACAATTAGGATGAGGTAGTTGACCCCAATAGTGCCATCATCAATCTTCCTTCCTCAACAGACATTACAAGTTCTACTATAGTTTGTGAAAGATGAGTGGCTCACAGAACACAAAAAACTGGAGCTTCTGCACATGTATGTCCTACTCAAGCCAGGTGCAACACACTCAATAGAGGAATTCATACACACTGAAAAATCGATGTAGTGTGTAGAAAATAAGCTACTAAGACACTATTATTATAATTGCCAGAAACGTGTGTGAAGGATTGTCTCCCATTAATAAGAGGACTGATAATTTAAATTATACAATTAAATCGTTATATGGGGCAATTCATTAGGAGACCCAACACCAGAATAAAAGATACAACAATGTAGAATGCAAAACTATTGTAAGAATGTTGAGAAATTTGCTGGCGCTACTGGGGTACAGAAGAAGCACACATATTCAACAAGAAATGGTACACTGTACCAAGGAAGAGGCTAAGGCTATGGGGCAAGACACATCATCACTGGAATTGCTGCAAATTATGCAAACATGTTTGAGTGACCAGGAACCCCTCCCCTAGGAAGTGCAGTAGTTTGTCTGTGTCTGATATGATATGGTGTAGGCACACTCATAGACTGCTGAAAGAGGTATGGGCATGTCAAAGCTAAATATTGATGGGCCAACTACTTGCAAGGTAAGAAAGAGACATTGAAGATGTTTGTGAAAATCAAAACATATATCTTTATTTTTGTCTTACATTTTGCAGTTAAAAATGTTGTTTCCTAAAGAAATCCTATAATTTCTGCTTTTTGTGTCTGCCACTTTCCTGTGAATAAAGATGAAAACAAAAAATTACTTACCTACATTTTGACATTGAATGTTTATTATAATACCAATTATGAGCCACTTAGCTTAGGAATAGTTGTTTGTTTTGAACATGTTTCCCTTCCATCAGCAGCCCTTGTGACATCATGAATTGGGTTGTGTTTTGGTAATTCTTCCTCATCAGAACGGTATAGCTCAAGTTGGATAGGAAGTCCCTTTCTGGTTGCAATGTTGTGCAACACTGTACAAGCTACTACTAATTGTCAGGCCACTTCAGGAGAATATTGTGGAGCACCACCACTTTTGTATAGTCAGTGAAAGCAAGACAAAAAAAGTCCAAATGTGTGCTTTATTACTTTCCTGTTTCATCTGTGTGCAACATTATGGTGGTCATTACAACCTCAGCGGTCTTTTTTCAAGACCGCCGAGGGACCGCCGTGCAGAAGACCGCCAGTAGTGGCGGTTTGCCGCTTGGCGTATTATGACTGTTGGCTGCTCTCCGTCCTTTTTAGGACGGAGAGCCGCCAACAGCCATACTGGCGGGCGGCGGGGAAGTGGAGGTTGCTCCACCTCCACGCCAACAGAACACCGCCCAGCGAATCACGTCCTGTGATTCAGCGCGGCGGTGTTCTGTTGGCGGTGTGGTGTTGGTGGAGCAGCCCCCATGGCTCCCGTCCCCTCCAGGAGGATCGATGGAACAGGTAAGTCGATCGTCCGTTAGGGGAGGGGGTGTGGGGGGTTGTTGTGTGTTGTGTGGGTGCATGGGGGTGTGCGTGTGTGTATGTAGAGGGGGTGTGTGAGTGCATGTATGCTTGCGGGGGTGTTGCGTGTTGTGGGAATGAGTGCGTGTATGTCTGTATGTATGTCTGTATGGATGTGTGCGTGTATGTTTGTATATGGGTGTGCATGTCTGACTGAGTGTGTGGATGTAGGCATGTATGTCGGTGTGTGTGCGTGTGTGTGTTGGTGGTGCCTGCATGCGTGTCGTGTGTGTGAGTGCTGTGATGTTGCGGGTCGGGGTGGGGGGCCCTGCCACCTTTGGGGGGTGTAGGAGAGGGAGTTGGGGTGGGGGTGGGGGGTGGGGGAGACCCCTATCAGTGCCAGGGAAGGAATTCCCTGGCACTGATAGTGCTTACCGCCATGGATTTCATGGCGGTTCCTACCGCAGGAAATCCACGGCGGTAAGCCGGGTCAAAATACCGGCAGCGGTATTGTGACGCCCGCCGGGCTGGAGACTCAAGTCTCCAGCACGGCGGTCGTCTCCGCCCTGGCGGGCGGAACGGAAAAGCGGCGGATGACCATGGCGGTAACCACGATGGTCATAATACAAAAAAAAAGACCGCCAGCCTGTTGGCGGTCTTACTGCCGCTTCTCCGCCATCCGCCAGGGTCATAATGACCCCCTATATCTTCTTTGGCTCTGTGTTGTATAATTCTGTATGAGGTCATGATCCAAGCACAGAGAGTATATCCACTGTCATCTAAGACAAAACAATATAAAGTTTAAAGCAGTGCAAATCTATATGTTAAATAAAGACCAACATTAAATTAAATAATGTCTTCACCAAAAACTCCTCTTGAAAGGTGGTTGTGTAGGCCACAGCACAAGAAGATGAATGAATCATGTGTCGATCCAGGAAATGTTGCTACAAGTTCTGTTACGAAACACTCTGCATTGCCTACAATGTGTATGTTTGAAAAGTGTTGGCTTTTCCAACTTCATTACAAATATTCTGTGTCACATGGAGGACAAATCAAAACGTTTGCCATCCACACAGCATATAACCTGTGGAAAATTGACCATATAGAAAAAATCTAATTTTGTTTGCTGCAAAGTTTGTGGAGTATTAGGAAGTGTAGTGTCCCTGTTAATGTCAATCAGTATTGCATCGAAGAAATTGTGGAAAAACGGGAAAGTGACCTTTGTGAAACACCTCTGCTTTGGCTACTTCACCCTGACAGCTCCCTGGCACTAAAAGAAGAAGGCAGCAAAGTACCTGTAATATGTTTGAGAACAGAGGCACTCCTGTCTGTGTCCCTAGACAAAACTGGGTCCAATGCAGCAATGAGATCTAAAATAGCTGCTCAGCCTATACTTATAAATCACCTCTTAAGTCTGCTGAAATAGGTTACAGTGACTCTGAAAATGCACTTTTGTCTTTGTCTTCTCCTCTGCTGTTATAGCGCAAAACTGTGTCATCATGTTTACAAAGGTGTCTCCTCTCCTTTTGTAGATTGCACCTGATTACCACCTGCTACCATTTGATGCAAATTTCTGATTGCAAATACCCATTTTTTAAAACTATTTACAATTTTGCAATGATAATACAATCCCATTTAGGAAACGCAATTAGAACTTCTTAATTATGCAATCTGTTTCAAGTTGCAAAAATAGTGAGTTGGTAAGATGCAATTTGCATTGATATTTTTGTGAATGGCGCTTAAAACAACTCTGATTCATTTATCATCACACAGCTATTTGCAACTGATTTGCGAGTCGCAGAAGCTTCACCAGGGGCCATATGTACGAACACATTTTCCCATTGACACAGAATGGGAAAAACCCTTTGGTACATCTGGCCCCTGGAGATTTCCCACGTTCAAGATGCTGGTTGTTACGTTAATGAAGGGGAATTCGGGACTAAGAGAATTATGGAACTGTTTCCTAAGGTTTCCAGCAAGAACTTGAGAAGGCTTGTGAGTTTCTACCATAGGATCGTTTTAAAACAGGGTACCTCATCATAGACAAGGTGCATAGAATACTGTTAGCTCTAAGGAAGGAGCTAAGGAGAAAATTGTTGTGCGTGTTGGATGTCATTGAGATGAGAGAAAGCTCGGAGTGATTGGCTCCAGTCAGACATATCTTTAAAGTTGTCTGTTGATTTGTGTGACCTAAATAGCAACATTTGGCTGGATCGCCAACATCTCCCCAACATAGCCAAGATTCTAACCACCCTGAAAATGCTGAGGTCTCTACATCCCTCAATGTGTGTCACCTATTGTCAGATTTAGTTCATGGGAATGTTTTTCAAGAACTTGAATGGAGTGGCATACTTTAAGGAAGTTATCTGGTTTATAGGAAGGAGGAGATGGAATATGAGAAAAGGTAGGGTTCAGTTCGGAAGATCTCAAGAGAAAGTGATTGAATGTTTCTTAAGGACATTTGCGGATTTAAAGAACATTGGGCCGGATTTAGGTCTTGATGGTTTTACCACCAAGCCACATCAGCGGCTGACCTGAGAAAACGATCAAGTTGACGGTGTTCTACCTGCCGTATTTAGATGTTACAGCTCTGCAAGTGGAGGGCTGGTGACGGACAGCTGATGGAGGGAGATGGTGCCGTAACCTAATGGACACCGTACAATGGCAGTGGCAATGGCATGGAGGTAAGTGACAGACACACACTGTCCCTTAGGCATATGTGTCCCCCGCACTACACAATACACAACACACCACGCACACACCATCATCCATTACAATTCCAACACAACACAACCCGTACATGCCGAAAACACACATTTACATGCATCCATGACACAACATATGCACACCATTGACACTGCACCCCCACACAGCAGAGCCACAACAACCAACACTACTACTCACTCAGCTACACAGACACACTCACACAGAAGCACAACTACACACATCACGAGAATGTCCATCACACAACAACACTCACCTGAATGTGTAACATGTCAACACAACATATACAACAAAATTGATCGCACATGCGAGTGACACACACACACACATACATGTACTGACTCACATACACAGATAGCACAAACCTACCCATAATGGTCCCCTTGCAATGTGCACACATGGATACCGTTGTTCAGTGTGAGTGTACCGTCATTGTGGGGCCAGCATTAATTTTGCAATGAATGATGACACCACAATGACAGTTGTGTATGTGTGCGATATGTGCATTGTGCCAGTGTATCCCCAGCCATATGTGACATTATTGTCTCCCTGACATAGGAATATCACAGTGATTTCAAAAAAATACTGTGACATGTATATGCCTGCAGTGGTCCCCACGTCCAGTGCATTGCCCACCCAACGTAACCCGGCAATGTAGGTTCCCTACCTTCGAATCCAGTGCTGGGGGGTTGTGTATTCTACACGGGTCAGTAGCAGCAGTGACAGCAGGTGTTGTCCAGTCAAAGACAGAGGTGGAATGGGGGAACAAAGGTGAGTTTTCACCCTTTTCCTCCCCAATTCGCCAACTCAAATGTGGAGGTTGGACCGCCACTTTTTACTTGGTGGTAAGGCACATCCAAATCTGCACAGTGGGAAGGGTGACTGGGGTCTCGCCAGCATCCATATTTCCCTCTCTTGCCATTGACCCAGGCAGTGTTTCTTGGCAGATACAGTGTTTCAAATGCGGGCTTTCGGCTGTGGGACCGCCAACATCTGAATAAGGCAGGCAGACTCTCACAGTGGGGGATGGTTTTTCAGTTGAAAAGTCAACGGTGGGACTGTTACCGCCAACATTTAAATCAAGCCCATAGTTTGGATCATCTGGGGCACCAAGAATGGCATAGAAACTAAGATAAATATTATGTAGGCAAATGAGGAAACTCTGTTCGTATGAGTTAGGGTTGTTCCTGGGGTTGGTAGAGTATTATGTTAAATTAAAGCCACATTTTGCTCACAAGACAGCACCTTTAGAGAAGCAATTGAAGGCAAATGAAAGTGTGTCATGCATGAAAGATTTGAATCACCATTGTGCAGGTAGTCAGACCTCACCCACTGAAGCCGTTTGACATGAGGGATCCAATTATTATCATATCTGACACCAGGAGCCGTGGCTTAGGTGCAATATTAGGTGCATTAATGTTACAAAACATAAAGGATTAGAAATAGAAGAAAGTTTCATTTGATTAGCGCTTTGTGAGGTCTCAGTCAACGCACTCAACAATTGGAAAGGAAGCCTTGACCCAATGTTGGAGAGCATAGTACTTCCAATCTTTTGCATGTTCCTTGACATTTGAGTAATGCACTCATCCAGTCTTTTCTAAACCATTTGGTGGGGTTAAAGCCACTTTAAGGATTGTGAAGTGGCAGTTTAACCTCCAGCAATGAATTGATGTTTTAGAATTGTGATGTAGGGTTTATTTTGTTTTACATGTTTAACCTTATTGTTAGACCTGTCAGCCTTAGCGTGGTCTTCCTCCAAACATTTTGCCTTTCTCTGCCATTTTTTCTGACCTTGTTTTTGCTGGCCAAAGTGTACTTTTCCACTGCTAACCAGTACTAAAGTGCATGTGCTCACTCCTTAAAACATGGTAAAATTGACTTATCCCCAATTGGCATATTTAATTTACTTATAAGTCCCTAGTAAAGTGATACTTCATGTACCCGGGGCCTGTAAATTAAATGCTACTAGTGGGCACGTAGCACTTATTGTGCCACCCACTTAAGTAGCCCTTTAAATATGTCTCAGGTCTACTATTGCAGCCTCTCTGTGCAGTTTTAATCTGCCATTTTGATGTGGGAATTAAACCTCATACCATTCCCAAACCTTTATTTTTAAAACATATACGTCACCCCTAGGGTAGCCCCTGGACAGCCCATGATGCACAGTGCAGTGTATTTAAAAGGTAGGCCATGCACTTTTACGTTTCATATGTGCTGATAGTGAAAGCATTTGACTTTTGTGTTCACTATTGCAAGGCCTACCTCTCCCATAGGATAACTCCTGAATTACCTTGTTACATTTAATGAGCTATAATTTCAAAATGGGAGTAGGTAACCAGTTAATGGTTGGTGTCTTTGGAATTGTAATGAAAGATCCCCTTTATAGTAAAGTTAGATTTTAAATTACATTTTTAGAAAGTTGGGATTTTCTTGCCTTAGGTATTTCTGGGTCACGTGACTGGGTGTACTGACAGGCTTTGTGTATTCCTCCTAGACAGCGACACACAGTAGAGGCTTAGGTGTGCCTGGATGGACATTCACTTGCAGGATGGGAGGGTGGGGCTGGACCTAGCCCTACTTACACTTGAATAGGCTGTGCCCTACCTCCACACAAAGGGTTGGATACCCCCCTGTATTTAGTGTAGTGACTTCAAAGGGAAATCTCTAGAAACCTTTCCCACTTCAAAGGAGGCACCTGATATAAATATTGGACCTCCGACATCGATGCTTCAGTACACTCCTGGACTGGTGGAGACTCTGCCAGGAAGAAGAAAGACTACTATGCTGCTGAAATAACAGCTACTCTGGTGGACCGTTACCTTGCTGGACTACTGTCTTGCTGGACTGCTGTTTTCCTGGATTGCTGCCCTGCTGCCCTCCTGCCTGAATCAGACGGATTGGTACTGCACCTGCACCCAGAATTCCCAGGTTGACTCCAAGGGCTAGTGCACTGGCCTCCTCTTCAGAGCCACAGGGATGTAAAATGCTTCCAACTACCTGAACAAGCCCCCAGATCCAGCTGGAATAGGCCCCTGACCTCCAAGTGACGCCTTTCGGAACCTGGACCCTTGATAAGGGCTCAGTGGAGCTAGATTGACATTTTTGCACTTTTTGCAAATGCGGATGTGCCCATTTCAACCAAAACTTTGCCACTTGCACTACCCAACAACCCAAAGTTTCGTCAACCCAACCCTTCTCACTACAGCATCCACTACTCATGGACAGCCACTGTGAAGCACCAACTGGCTGTTCGCAACGACAACAGGATCTTCACTCTACAATGCCGCCTGTGTGTGATGCCAGGCCTGCTCTTTGCACTACATCGACCCCAGTCCACAATGCTTCCCTGCTCCTTGGGGACCCCTCCACCATGAATGGGATTGTTTGCACTGAACTGAAAAGGTAACTTTTGAACTGGACTAACCTTGTCCGTATATCTGATGGGCACTCTATCGCAGTCAACCTGAATGTGTGACTTTCTCCCGGTCTTGCATGACCAGATAACCGCCAGTGGCCCTTTGGTTTTCTATATGATAAAATACATTAACAGATGTAAAAATATATGTGATATTCATGTTGTCTCTTTTTTTTATATGATTATAGTAAATAATTCAGTCGTAAAGAATCACAATTTGGAAGTATATGTACTGTGAGAAGTTATGTTTGGGGGCCTACACAATATATTTGAGAAAGGTGTACCCTTCTGAAAAATATGGGGCAGAGAACAAAGCAAGGACTAAGTGAAGAGTGTGTGTGTTAGGAGCCAGGTGCAGATTGTCTAGAGAAAATTTTATTTAAACAACATCACAAACTAATTATTCTGCATTTATACTGTTCTCTGTCAAATTGGTAATGTTGTATGTGTGATATGCATTCTCCAAAGTTGATTTCTAATGTTTGTAATTGCATCTATTTTATAAAATGTTTTTAGGTGAATTTCTCAGTTGTTTTACATAGTTGTTTATAACCGCCAATAAACATAAATTCACCGTAACCTTTATTTTTTTCATTGATTTTTTTTTTGCAAAGAAAACATCAAAGAATTCTCTGTGTTCTAACCTCTGCAGTTAGACATCCCCAGATATGCACTTCCCTTGCCCATGCGCAGCAGAGGGGGTGAAGGGCAAAAGGCCTCAAGTCTCGGCCTCCATACATGCCTATTCCAAACCCTCCAGGGGGGCCAATACCCAATACCTTTGGCCATGTACAGTGGGGGGGGGTTATTTGAAGGACCTGACCTCTTCCTATTCCTGCATGGGCAGCCAAATCCTGCAGCACATGTCTATTAGCTATTAGCAGCACTGTTTGACTGCAGGTCTGGGTCAGCAGCAAGGCTCTGCAGCCAACCCCTGCTTCTCACAGCTTTTGGCTATGTGCAACAGAGTTGGCACAGGGCCTTGCCTCTGGCCAGCCACTACATCCACCTGTCTGTGGGCAGCCACCACCTGGAATACAGCCTTCTTTAGTGCGCAGCGGGGGTTTGACACATGTCCTGGCTTGCTAGCCAGGCCCTGTGCCCAACCTTATGAAGGCAGCCAACTCCTGCTGTGCACAGCCTTCAGTCTTTTGTAGTGGAGCTGACTGCAGGATGTTGCCAGTGGTCAGTCCCTGCACCAAACTCTCCACAAACATCCAACTACTGCCATGCACAGCCTTTGGTGTCCAGCCCCAGATGTGGTTTGCTGGACACAGGTCCTGGATTGCAGCCAGGCCCTGCTCCCACCCCACCCCACCACATGTGGCGTACTCACATGTGTGGTCATTGACCAAGCGCAGCATAAATGCTCTAAAAATATCATTGGTGTCAATTCTTTGCAAGATTTGGGAATAACCGGATGGTCCACAAGACCTAAGGAGGTATGTGATCTACAAATCCAGCATAGGACTTGTGAATTCCATGACAAAAACTGTTTTTTTGTTTTTTAATTTAATACCAGTGGGAGTCCCATTTGGGAGTTTTTGTGGTTGTAATCTGGAGCTGGTTTCATGAATTCACACTGCACAAAGGGAGAACAAGCTTCATAGTCTGTTGAGGTGCCTCTATTTCTTTTAATGGAGTTATGAATCTTCCATGGAACAGCTATCTCTAAAAAGCAGCCCTTCATTTCTAATCTAAGCAACCGTTGAAATGGATTTACACTAAATCAACAAAACACACCCTTGATCAAAGTTCTATCTTCTTGTCAGTTTTAGTATAATTCTGGTCAGCTATTTTTCTATAACAACAGCAAAGACGTTTATGACAATTAAAGCCGCAAATTTCACTTTTGGGACCAACCCCCTTTCATTTCCATTATCTCTTGATTGGTGATCGAAAATTAAGCACAGGTGTACTGTTCTGAATGTCTTCAAGTCCTCAAAAGATATAGAACACTGTCACATAATGATGTCATTTGAGATGCCATCAGTCATGCCTTTGATGCCATGTAATACGTTATAATTGATATAGTATGTCAGCTCATAATCAGTTTATGGCATTGTGAAATGTATAGTTATTTTACTAAATGTTAACTGTCAACTTGTGGTCTTTTTTAGTTTTTTAAACATTACTTCTCTCATTTAACAACCCAACTATAATTCCATTTTAACCTTTGTTTTTTTCCGTAAAAAAAAAAGTATATTCAACCACATTAAAAAAGTGAATGCTGAACTGTAGAGTATGTTGATTAGGGTCCTGCACTACTGTTTTTTAGGATCCCTTATTATGCATGTGCACATGGGCGGTTTGGGCAAGGACAATGAGTTGAAGTTCTGATTGGCTCATAGACTTTACTGTCAGGCTGAAAGAGACCTCTTGGCCACCTAGTGAGTAGAATTGCTTTAGAAGATGGCCATCAAAGGTAAGGGAGTGCATTCCTTGATATAGAGGTTGAAGGCTTTGAATTCAGCCCACGAGAGATGGTGTTACAACAATGATATGCACAATAAAGAACTCAACTATCTTTTATAAGGCCATTAAACATTCTATTCTCGTCATTGCTTAGCATTCAAATATGGAGGGGCAGCATGAGCATCAATACTATGAAAATGTGCTACATATTTCACAACTTTATTGGTAGGTGTAATACACATAATTTGCAGCTCTCTTGGCAGCTGCTATACAGGGTACCTTTTCAGCCGCCAATATGGTGCTTTATTGTGCTCTATGGAAAGAGGGACAAACTGTACTACCGCTTACAGAAAATAGTGCGGGTGTGTGACCTTCTAATATTAGGCTAAGGTGACAACTAAGAGGGTGGTGCCATCACAACCCTCAGAGTTCAACTTGAATCTTTTGACTCAATCAGGAGTAATGATATCATCCAATTAAACAATGAGAAACAATAGCCATCAAATAATCAAAATGTGCAATGAGGAGTCAGTAATTTATACTCCCTATGACCTATGTAGTCATGAATCACCACACCAACTTAGTAAAGTTTAAACATTAATTGCCCTTATATTAACAATGCTAAGGTCATGTAAATGATGCGCAAAACCAAATGATAGCAATACAAAAACAACACAGGCTGTCCAAAGCATCTAAAGAATCTCAATCTTGCTAATGCAGTTACCACTAAACACTCCAAAAGAATAATAAAGAATAACAACAGAATTATTTGAGAAACAGAATGTATTAGTAGTGCAGTTGAATTATTCACAATCAATTAATAAACATTCCAATCAAATATTGGATCAGGCACCGTAGCTATTACTCTAATTTGAAAAAGCATGTGTGTTCTTAATGCAAAAATTAAAAATAAGACAAAGATGTATTTGGAAAAACATCTAACTATGGTGCTAACAAAAATATGAGGTTTGATTTTCTAAAGGGAAAACCTGCAAAGGAAAAACAAATGCAAAAGCACATTGGTTATACCCCTCCTAAATGAGACAGCAGCCAGCAATATCTTCATCAGTGAAGCACAGGAGCAGTAGGTCTTCATTAGTCAGCATCGGGAACATGAAGAGGCAACAGTTCAGTAGTGGTGTGTCCAAGGTAACTGAACTGTTAGAGTCATAGACAAGATCTTTATAGCAAAACTGAACTGAAAAGAAACTGAACAAAATCTGACTTACATCACCTAAAACCTTGCTAAATTAAAGTTCCAAAAGTTACTAGCTAAGCTTCTATTGGACAAGACTATGAGGTGAGACTGTAGGTAGCCAATCGGACTTTGTCTGAGCTTCAGATATATCTTTTCTTCATTCCTTCTTCAGGATACGCCCATGTTGTCAGCCCTCTCCTTTCTGATCAGCAGTTTCCGTAGGATTATTACATTTTGGAAAACAACATAAGACATGACATTGAGCTAGCATTACTTCCTACCAAAACTGAGGCCCATTTGTTAAAACTTACAATTATTATTTCAAAGAAGTACAGAGTGAGAAGGAAGAACATGACAGAAAATTTCCACTGTGCACATTAAACAAGATATCTAATAAAACAATGTTTGCAAAGCGTTTCAGTAAAATCAGCATAAAATTTAAACACCATGCTTCTGGAAAAAATTTAAAAACATAGGCCTTTTTACTAATGCTAATGCATGAAGAAATAAAACAATGTAATATTAATTTCAAACCATTAGTTTTGTAATACATTAATATTATACAATTCATGTAGTTATAGATAACCAAAATACATTTTCATAGTCATTTATTGTTTCACATAAACCTTTTTGTGTCAGACACCATGTCAACCACATTTAAATCTGCACGTTTAATTTTCTACTACACGTTTTTCAGTTAGGCCTTTTAATACACGTTAATACAAATTATGTTATTTTAGTTACTCATTTTTATTAATAATGTTTGCTCTCTAACACTAGTGCCGGGCTCCATTGTATAAAGTTAGAGAATGCCTACAGATAGAAAGCACTGCAGCCATCACACACATGCCCCACAAGGCCCCATGGTAGCCAATAGCTGTAATTGCGGTTTGGTAGCGCCAGCATGCTTGTGGGACAGTAAAGTGTGGGCTAGTGGAAGGAGGATCCAGGCCGGGAGCAGAAGAGGAGAGCACAGGGCCCGGACCAGCACAAAGTAATAATGTTTAATGTGGAAGAAAGATACAAGCAAGCGTGTTGAGAGAGAGAGAGAGAGAGACAGAGGGTCAGCAAACTCCACTTAGAACTGCACTATGGATTGGAATCTGTGTGTGATTGCTAATGTGAGGTAAGTGCCTAAGGGCCAGATGTAACAAAAAAGGCATTTGCGATTTGGAAATAGCGATTTTTAAGAAATCGCTATTTCTGATTCGCAAAATGCAATGTAACATATTTGCGATTCGGTAATAGCGATTTCCTAAAAATCGCAAATGCTATTACTGAATCGCAAATTGCGATACTGGCCCCATTCGCACCTATGGGCCTGTCGGCCCATATTTGCGAATATTTTGCATTTCCCAAATTGCAAATTCCTAACTGGAATTCGCAAATTTGGGAAATGCAAACCCCAGGGTGCTGGGGGCCTAAGTCCCCCTCTGCTGCACCCCAAGAAGTTTTTTAAGGACATGTAAGGCGCACACATGCCAAAGGGGCATGTATGCGTTACATGTCAATTTTAAAAAATGCATTTTTGATGCATTTTTTAAATTTGCACATGGTTACCACCAAGTTCAACTTGGTGGTAATAGCGGTTCCTTAATGCCCAAATCGCATTAAGGAATTGCTTGTTAGATGTGGTTTAGAAATCGCAAATAAGGATTCCTTATTTGCGATTTCTTATTTAGAGAATCGCAATTTGCGATTCTCTAAACAGGCTCGCAAATTTAAGGAATCGCTATTTTAGCGATTCCTTAAATTTGCGTTGCGAATGCCTTTCACGAATACTGAAAGGCATTTTTCCATTCGTAAACGGACATTTGCACCGTTTGAGAATGCAAAAAAGCTTGATACATCCGGCCCTAAGTGACCACATGGACTCATCGAAATGCTACACTCAGGCAACGTCATATAGCCTGTCAATAGCCACACTACACAGGACATCAACGAGTTACCATCAGCAAGTGGCCGATCAATATGTGAATGACATCTGTAACAGGCAGTGGCTGTGGTGAATAACCTCTCGCTCAACCTCTCTTTTATAGACTCTAGTAGCTCTGTGAAGTATTTCGAGATATCGCTCCAGCCAGAATTAAAACTGTCTGTGTTTGCACGGGATTTCTGAGCTTCGCTCAGCCGTCAGGCACGTGGCAGCTTATAAACATGCTTTACTCAAGCTGGGTTAATTTGAGGATTTTCTCAATATCATTAACTCTTGTTTGTTGGATTTAGCTTAGCTTCTAATCATGTTAATCATATGAGAACCTAATTAGTTTTATGAACACAAAATAACAACAAGACACATCTTGCCATCGTGTTGATGATAATGAACGCGATTTCCCGAAGATACATTTTTGGCAGTTTCCAGCCATTAAAAACAAGATCTTCCATCACCGTGCGTTAATTGCTGTTACCATCAAGCAGGATTCGTTGTGGGATTGTGTATATTATCTGCTGGCACGTCTGAGGCACAGCAGCGCACATCCTTCAGCAGTTCAAACAGACATAATCATCCTCCCCTCTCATCAGGACCCCAATAGTACCAATGCATGTTTGGACCCACCCTAATAGAATTTCTGGCTCTCGGATAGGTAACTACTCTTGTCTGCATTGCCTTCCTATCCTGCTCAGACTCTTCTAGGTGCAGATACCATGCTGTGCATGCGACCATGTGGAAGGCTGGCAATAGGGCCAATTGGATGGTCAAGACTCAGCAGGAAAGTTTTCTGCTATTGAGGGGAGAGGGATGGTGGAGGCTGTTCTTCTACCTTCTGAGTACTCGATAATGTAAATACAAGAAAATACTTTTTTCATGTAGGCTGAATCCCGCTTTGTATTGTAATAGGCTTAGAAGCAGTGCCATATTTATTTTTCTGTTCAATCCCAGTATGGGGAGCTTTAATTGCATACATATCAAATGGAAACTATTTACTATGTCTACAGAACTGAGCCCAAGTTACTAGAATATCCCCGCTTTTTGAAGCAAAAGCGGCACAAACTTACAAAATACAATTGTATTTTGAAAGTTTGCACCACTTTTGTGTAAATAAATGACGCAACTGCAGCGCTAAAAAGTATAAATATGGGCCTAAGTACACAGACACAAAATGTACTGACCTGGGGGGAGTTCTTCCTTCAGATGGTGAAACAGTGTAATGGATCCTCTTATGCGACACTTACCTGGTTGAGGAAAAATTAAGGGATTTATTTAAAATTCAGCACACAAGTTACTCTAGGCAGACAGACAATTTAAGTACTATGAAATATAACGCACTCATAGTACGGTGCATGGGATAATCGTCACGTTTGTGGCAAAGTAGCTTGCCTGCCGAACTCTAAATCAGGTCCTAAGTCCCTTATGGAACCATACGTTCTCTGCCACTGCAAATGACCGTGATAATACTGCCTGGCACTGGATTGCTCAAACCCACAGCTCTTGCGGGGATAGGATTTACCTGCCACAACCAACTCTGCCATTACTGAGGGACATGTACCCTCAGCACTGCCTGATGGGGCTGGTGAGCAAGACATGTTGAGGCTAGAAGCTCTGGATCAGGAAGAGAAGATCTCAACCTAATATCTTACTAGGCCTAGGGGCACACTAGGGTGCCAGCAATAACATCATGAGGGCTTATATCTATGCTTCACCCACAATGAATTACCACTGCATCAAGAACAACATTTTCCGTCCCCCACACTAGGGGTATTGTTAACCTCCCTTGTCTGATACAGGTCCAGAGCCCCCATTGATACCACATAGCTTCCCTCTTCTGTGACATGACCAACCAGGCACCAAAAGAGGGGGAGATGTGCCCTTATTTGGTAGAGATAATTTTAAAGCTTTTAGGATTCAAAATCTATTTGTGATGCTAAATTATTGTCAGTTTCCATAAACACTTCACTGACTATGGCTAATTATTATTCTATCATTCTTCTTCCTCTCCCACACTGTTTCTCCCAGAATGTATGCACCTTCTTACAAAATGTACTTCCAATCACTCTATCTGTATTACTTTTTATGGTATTAATATATCTGAACAAACGTGATGATGCACAGTTAATCAGCTCTTTGAGCACTGCAAAGGCCATGGCCCAGAGCAACTAGTTAATTTGCTACCCATGATACTGGCCAAACTTTGATTCCTACTCTGACCTTTCCCAAAACCAACTGTGCCTTAAATCCAGTCCCACAGACCTGGATTGTTCGTACTCTTATTATATTTGGATCATAAATGCACAAGAAACTCACACCCCCAGGTAGAAAATTCAAGAATATAAGGAAATGGGACAAAGTTAGTGACAATCAAGTTAAAACATGCTTCTCTTCCATTTAGGATCTCAAATGTCCTAGTATAAGTTTTCTGCTCATAGGAGCTGATCACTATCAATTGAGGATAAAATATTTTAGTGCATAGTTCTGATAAATCAAAATACTCCCTTTGAATCTCTGACAAAGCTTTTTAACTTAAAATTGAAGTTAAATACGCCAAACGATAATTGTGCCTAAACTATTTATTAGAACTGACAACAGTCTACAAAAGAAACTGCTGCCGTATAAAGAAGCCATTCATGTAACATGCAAAGAACATGATTCCAACCACTGAATCACAGCCACAACTACACAAAAGGAGACTTTTAAGATCATTTATGAATTTACCAATGCTACTTTATTTATTGTGACCTCGCTTAGTACTCAATTCTTCTTCAATTTAATTTCTCATTCTTTGTTGACACAATGGGGGTGATTCTAAGCTTGGCGGGCGGCGGTAGCAGCCCGCCAAGCGGGAACCGCCAGAAGACCGTACCGCGGTCAAAAGACCGCGGCGGTCATTCTGGGTTTCGCACTGGGCTGGCGGGCGACCGCCGAAAGTCCGCCCGCCAGCCCAGCGGGAAACACCCTTCCCACGAGGACGCCGGCTCAGAATGGAGCCGGCGGAGTGGGAAGGTGCGACGGGTGCAGTTGCACCCGTCGCGAATTTCAGTGTCTGCAAAGCAGACACTGAAATTCTTCGTGGGGCCCTCTTACGGGGGCCCCTGCAGTGCCCATGCCATTGGCATGGGCACTGCAGGGGCCCCCAGGGGCCCCGCGGCACCCCCTACCGCCATCCTGTTCCTGGCGGGAGACCCGCCAGGAACAGGATGGCGGTAGGGGGTGTCAGAATCCCCATGGCGGCGGAGCGCGCTCCGCCGCCATGGAGGATTCTCAAGGGCAGCGGGAAGTCGGCGGTACACCGCCGACTTTCCGTTTCTGGCCGCGGCAGAACCGCCGCGGTCAGAATGCCCAGCGGTGCACCGCCAGCCTGTTGGCGGTGCTACCGCTGACCTCCGCCATGGCGGTAATTACCGCCAGGGTCAGAATGACCCCCAATATTTGCTTTGGCTGCGCAGAGATCCAAAATTCCATTTACCTCTCACTAATTGAAAACACACTAAAAACTAAAATTAAGAATTTGAAAATTATTTTCCTGGTGTTCTTGATAATGTTTGCAATTGATCATTTAGTCAGCTTGACGAATACATACTGGATAGCAAAACAGGTTCCCCATTCCAATCAAAATCCTTTATAAATACATTGCAGGAATTGACAAGAATATCTTCAAGATAGTCACTATGGGAAACATCCTCAACCAAGCGTTATAAAAAAATTAATTGTTGTAAAGGCATGACTGGTAAAAACATGCGTGGAAACAATGCGGTCGTTGCTCCAACCGTGTTGTTAAGGCATGTGTGGTTCCAGCATGTGGGTTCCATCATATAACAGTCACCATACTCCTTACCTATGTTATTGTTCCCTTCAAACTCAAACAAGGGATAGTTAATCCTTTACTAACTAAACCAAATTTAGATGCTATTAATTTAGCCAATTACAGCCTTATTACTCCTCTCCCTACTGTAGCCAAAAACCTGGAAAGCATAGTTGCCAGCCTACTTGCATAATGTTTGGAAGACCATACCCTGGTAGACAATGCTCCGGTTGGTTTTTTGTCACTCAGAAGTACTGCATCAACTCCACCAGTAGTACTGGGTGATCTTAAAATGGCAGCAGACAAAACATCCGCCTGCGTCTTGATACTATCGTACTTGTTTACTGCCTTTCATATGGTAGACTCGAACACTCTGATTACTTGGACAAAGCAATATAGGATTAAAAGAATTGTTTTGGAATAGCCCTCTTCCGTTCTTAAAGAGAGATGCCATTTAGCAGGGCATAAGTGCTGTAATATGTAAGTTCGTAAGAAGAACATTGTGGGTACAAAAGTTAAGGTTCAGTAAACTATCATTGGTGAATCATAGAGTTTTTTTTAATGTGCTTCTTTTTGTGATACTCAAAACCTGAAATTCACCTTAATATGTCTCAACAGGACCATGTCCTGGAGCCTTGTAATGGCTGACCACAACATGTTCTCCATGTTGTGACCAGTGAATCAAGGGGGTGAGATCTCTTCAGCTCCCCCACACATACCACTTGGGGTTGGAGTGTCCTCACTGTGCCCTCTCATATTTTTTAATTCATTTTCAGGACACATGGACCATGTCCATGTAGCCTGTAATTGCTGCCACAACATATTGTTCTTACTGTGGCCAGCCAATCATGATTGACTAGTCCCCTTTAAAGTGCTGAATTAACGCTTATGTGGACACCAATAGTCCAGATATGCCTAACTCTTAACTTCTTCATGCCCAACCAGATCCTTTTTAAATGCTAGCTTCTCAAAACCTCTAAATGGATATACACAAAATTCTAGTAAGTATGCTTTATGACTGACGTTCTACCATTTTGCCAAATTTGGTGTAATTTTGTGTAGCCGTCTTTTTTGTAGCTGTGACAGAACTTTCCTATGGGTATTAACATGAGAAATCAATGTATTCGGGCCCCCTTTTTCTTGACCCCCATTTGACAGATCAACAGAAACCTTTCCAAGATGGAGCTGAGGTGGAAGAACATGTTGTGAAGATTCATTAAATGCTCCAAAGTTAATAATTAAACAAAAAATGCTCTTCCTACAGAAACTCTAACCTATCAATAGCTTCACTGTGGTGAATCTGTGTGTGTGTGTGTGTGTGTATTATTTATTTAAAAGTGTAAATAAATTACACTTTTAAACATTTTATTTATTTCAGTAATTTAAATTAACACTACACATAACTTTGTTCAGAATGTAATACATATTGAATAAAAAATAAATTGTTTCTGTGGGTGGAAATATTTTATAAAAAGCAAATAAATACATCTTAAAGTATATTTTCATAAACTATTCATTTAATGCAGATTGATTTAATTTAGTGAGTTTATGTAATTTTCTAAATATTAATAACATTTAATATTTTTTCCTACACTTAACCATAAGGAGATCTCCTCCACAATGGTGAACCTCTACAACTATCTGTGGAAAGTTTCTAGTAGTTACTTTACACTCATAAATTCTATTGTAGAATTCTTCATCAGAAGGTGGGGACACGTCAGTCTACACTTTGGTGTAAAAATGCACTCGGAAATGGTGAATAGCAAAAAAGTGTAGAGTTACATCTAGGTGCCATAGTAGATTTAGATGTGAGCAAATATATGAATGTATGAATTTACCTTTGCCAGTCAGACTCAATGTTTCTCTGCAGTGTTACCTTTTCTGAAGCTCTGGAAGATTGTGAAGCTTTTTAATGCAATAGCAAATGTTTTCAGAATGTTTTTTCTTCTCTAAGGGCCAGATGTATCAAAGCTATTTGCATTCGCAAACGGTGCGAATGCCCGTTTGCGAATGCAAAAAGCCATTTCAAAATGTATCAAAGGCATTCTGAATGCAATTTTAAGGAATCGCTACAATAGCGATTCCTTAAAATTGCGACCCTGTTTAGAGAGTCGCAAATTGCGACTCTCTAAATAAGAAATCGCAAATGGGGAATCCTTATTTGCGATTTCTAAAGCACATGTAACAAGCAATTCCTTAATGCGAAATGGGCATTAAGGAATCGCTATTTACCACCAAGTTGAACTTGGTGGTAACCATGTGCAAATTTTAAAAATGCATTTAAAATGCATTTTTAAAATGTACATGTAAAGCACACATGCCCTTTTGGCATGTGTGCACCTTACATGTTGTAAAAAAATATTTTGGGGTGCAGCAGAGGGGGTCTAAGGCCCCCAGCACCCTGGACTTCGCATTTCAAAAAACCACCTGACTGGGGTTACCTGCAGCGCTCACTTCACGTGCAGTTCCAGAGATGAGTGTGGAGAAGCACGGGTCTCCGTTGGACCTAAAAACACATATAGGGGGTCATTCCAACCCTGGCGGTCGGTGTTAAAGCGGCGGCCAGCCCGCCAACAGGCAGGCGGTAAAAAAAATGGAATTTTGACCCTGGCGGGAACCGCCAACAGAGACCGCCACTTTAACACTCCGACCGCCACGGCGGAACAAACAAACAGCGCAGCGGTCACCGCCAACAGACAGGCGGGAGACAATGTACCGCCCACCCTATCACAACTCACCAATCCGCCACCTATTCCGGGGCGGGAGCCCCGCCGATAAAAACACGGCGGAAACAGACTATGAAAGGGAAAACTCTCACCTCTACACACTTCACGAGGAATCTGGACAGCATGAAACCAGAACTACACATCCTACCAGCTATTGCCTACCTGCTCCTCTACCAGGAGCCCGAACGCCGGCGCAGAAGACAATGGTGAGTACTGCACCTACGACACAGGGGAGGGGGGAGGGAAAAAATTACGGGCACACACGTACGCAACACACCCACCCTCACCCACAACTACCTACACATCAATGCAGAGCAACAACTCAGAGTGACACCCCCAAACCCCCCGGAAGTATGCAAAGACAAAATAAAATGATCATGCAATTTAAATATATTGTACGGCTAAGTTAAAAATGAATTCGAACATCTATAACTATATACACATATGTAAAATGTCCTGTCCAAATTGGGTTGCAGTCATTGTACGTGGGCCAATGGGCCTGAACACATGGGCAAAGCCCACACAGGAGACCCGATTCCATTAGAGAGAACACTGCAGGGGCATCAGATAGCAAAACTACAGGCACCTCAGGGGGAAGGAAAGGGGAGGCACCTCAGCCACATGAGTCCACGACGCCAGATCCACGAGGGGCCTCCATGGCCACTGTCCCATCATGGGGAGTGCAAAGCCACAGTCTCTCAAGTCTCTACAGTGGGTGGATTGCCCACTGTACCATCCTGGGGAGTGCAAAGCCACAGTCTCTCAAGTCTCTACAGTGGGTGGATTGCCCAATGTACCATCCTGGGGAGTGCAAAGCCACAGTCTCTCAAGTCTCTACAGTGGGTGGAATGTGCAGCCCTGCCCGACACAGATCCGGGCCTGCCCCTTCTGCCAATGGGCCAGCGGTGCTTGAGATGAAGGGCCCAGCGGAGCGGTGCTTGAGATGAAGGGCCCAGCGGAGCGGTGCTTGAGATGAAGTGCCCAGCGGAGCGGTGCAGAGACGGCGTGCCCAGCGGAGCGGTGCTTGAGATGAAGGGCCCAGCGGAGCGGTGCTTGAGAGGAAGGGCCCAGCGGAGCGGTGCTTGAGAGGAAGGGCCCAGCGGAGCGGTGCTTGAGATGAAGGGCCCAGCGGAGCGGTGCTTGAGATGAAGTGCCCAGCGGAGCGGTGCAGAGACGGCGGTGCCCAGCGGAGCGGTGCTTGAGATGAAGGGCCCAGCGGAGCGGTGCTTGAGAGGAAGGGCCCAGCGGAGCGGTGCTTGAGAGGAAGGGCCCAGCGGAGCGGTGCTTGAGATGAAGTGCCCAGCGGAGCGGTGCAGAGATGGCGGTGCCCAGCGGAGCGGTGCTTGAGATGAAGGGCCCAGCGGAGCGGTGCTTGAGAGGAAGGGCCCAGCGGAGCGGTGCAGAGACGGCGGTGCCCTGTTCAGCGGTTCTTGTCTTGAAGGGCCCTGTTCAGCAGTGCTTGTCTTGAAGGGCCCTGTTCAGCGGTGCTTGTCTTGAAGGGCCCTGTTCAGCGGTTCTTGAGACGGCGGTGCCCTGTTCAGCGGTGCTTGTCTTGAAGGGCCCTGTTCAGCGGTTCTTGAGACGGCGGTGCCCTGTTCAGCGGTGCTTATCTTGAAGGGCCCTGTTCAGCGGTTCTTGAGACGGCGGTGCCCTGTTCAGCGGTGCTTGTCTTGAAGGGCCCTGTTCAGCGGTGCTTGTCTTGAAGGGCCCTGTTCAGCGGTGCTTGTCTTGAAGGGCCCTGTTCAGCAGTTCTTGACATGTGTCTCGAGGGCACCAGATCCGGCCAATATTTGGAGTTCACTCGCCATCCGACTTCTCGCTTGCGGGGCCCTCCTGTGCTGGAGTCCCGGGCCCGTGGGTGTCCTCCTTCACACCCGGAATGGGGCTGGTGGGGCCCTCCTGGGCAGCTCGCCTGCTGCCGGACTTGTCGGCCGTGCTGCCCTTGCCATCCTTCCGTGATTCTCTGTGGCCCTTGCCTCCCTTTGTCGATGTGCCAGGTGGCACCCCACTTCCTGACGGTGCCAGGGTAGTGCCTTTGGAGGCTGCCGTCTCTGGCCTCTCGCGCCGGGCCTTGACTTTCTTTGTTTTTTTCCCAGGGGATGGGCTGGCTGTCCCTTTGCTGCTGGCCGATGTAGCTGCCCTTGAAGGTGGTGGACTCCAATATCCTTGGACTATGGTCCTTGTAGGTCCAGGGGTTGTGGTGGCTGAGGTGCTGATTGGACTCTTACAAGATGGAGGGGGTGGGTCAGGTGATCGGAAGAGGTTAATTTTGGACAGGAAAAACTTTTTAGGAGCAGTGGGAAGGGTAGGTGCAGTGGGTATGGGAGTGGAGGAAGAGGATGTGGTTGTAGGAGAGTCAAGTGTGGTGTCTTTGGGTGCAGGTGCTTGTGAAGGAGGCTGTTGTGAGGTGGATGGCTGTTGGGTGGGTGGCTGCCTGCGTTTGTGTGGATTGGAAGAGGGGGTGACAGACACACTGGGAGAGGACACAGGGGACGTGTAAATGGCAGAGGGGGTGGTGACTGCACGAGTGCGGAGTGTTCTGGTGGGTGTGCTGGTGATGGACGTAGTGGCTGATGATGTTGTGCATGCAAGTGTGAGTGGAGACGTCACAGGGAGGGAGGAGGGAGAAGAGGAGGAGGGGGACACAGAGGAGGCAGTGGCTGTTGGCATGTCTGCATGTGGCTGTTGCTTGTGTGAATGCTTGTGTGATGTGTGGTGCTTATGTCTGGATGAGCTGCCCTTGGGTGTTGAGGTGTGTGCAGGCTGGTCTGTAGGTGTGTCTGGGATAGGCAGAGGAACAGGGGAGTGGGACTGGGTTGAGGAAGTTGGAGGAGGGAGGCAGGAGACAGGGACAATGGCTGCCGTCAGTGATGAGGCCAGAGCGTTGAACGATCGCTGATGGGCAGCCTGACCCGAATGAATGCCCTCCAGGTATGCATTGCTCCGGTGCACCTTCCTTTCTACACCATGGATGGCATTCAAAAGGGTAGACTGCCCAACAATGAGCGTCCTGAGGAGGTCAATGACCTCCTCACAGAAGGCAGCAGGGGTAACTGGGGCAGGGCCTGAGGTGCCTGGGGCGAAGGAGATGCTTGCCTTCGTGTGCGAGCGGGCACGGTGCGAACGCTGAGGGGCTGCTTGGAGGGCAGAGCTGGTGCGCTGGGTGGCGGCTGTACCTGTTTTTGCGGTGGGCACGGATGTTGCCGCCACCACAAGGGAGCTCCCTTCCGAGGACGTGTCTGTGTCGCTGATGTCTCCACGTGTCCCCGTTGTGGAGCTCCCCTCGCCCTCCGTCTCACTGGTGAACTCCGAGTCGGTTGCATGGCCCTCTGGGGCCATGTGAGATGCAGCTCCCTCGTGCTCCGATGCCACTTCTCCTCCGCCTGATGATGCTAATGCACACATGTACAGGAAGAGCAGCAAAAAAGGGGGGGGGGAATAAAGACATGTTGAGTGCATGCATTGGCAACACAGTTGGCGGAGAGGACAGACACAGAAGCCCACTGCACTACGCCGCGCACTTGGGGTACACTACTCAATCATTGGGACTTGGCCTACAAGCCTATGGACGACAACTGCACACATAGGTGACACAGGGCAATGGATAGCTGTACTTGGCACCCTACAGAGGTGGGGGGCGGGGACACAGGGCCATGCCTTACGTAGGGGCCTTGCCTACAGAAATCGCCCTGGCCTAGGGATACCCACAGCCCTCCTCCCCCACCCAGACACCTCCAATGCGCGCTAAGATAGCAGAATGTGCTTGTACTCACCCCTTGTGTCTGCTGTGATGTCCTCAGGCGCCCATCCAAATCTGGGTAGGCCACCGCCAGGATCCGGGACATCAGGGGGGTCAATTGACGAGTGGCACCCCTCCTACGTTGGGAGGCCATCCCCAGCAGAGCCTCCGCGGTCTTCCTGCTCCCGCGGTGGATGTCCTCCCACCTCTTGCGGCAGTGGGTGCCCCGTCTGTTGTGGACCCCCAGGGTCCGGACGTCCTTGGCGATGGCACGCCAAATGTCGATTTTCTGATGGGCGCTGACCTATGTGACATGTACAGGGGGAGAAAAGAAAATATCATCATTTTCTGCATGCTCGATGTGAGTGCCCCCCTCTCCCCACCCTTGCCATATGGCACATGCTCTCATCTGTCGTTTGATGCATGCCTCATTCGCTCCCCTCCCCACCATCGTTCATTCACCCCACTCAACCCAGGCATTGGCCATAAAGCATGTTCCCAGTGTACTTACCTGTTGGTCTGGAGGACAGTAGAGTAGCGCATACTGGGGGAGGACCCCATCCACGAGTTTTTCCAATTCTTCAGAAGTGAAGGCATGGGCCCTTTCCCCAGTCGCAGCAGCCATTGTCTCTTCCAGACCGAGGTCACAGCAGCACTTGCACTATAGGTCCTCTCCTGTGGATGATCAGGTCTCGAGTGATTAAGCAGATAGAAAATGGCGGTCACGCCCGCGGCGGTGCGTACCGCGGCGGTGCGTACCGCGACCGCCGGCGCACATCGTCATTGGCTCCTGAAACCCATAGGGTTCAATGTTAACCAATGCGGCTTTGCACTGCGGTCTTCGACCGCCTACCGCCACGGTGTGCCACGCCAGCGCATTGACCTCACATCCCATTGTCACACTTCACAGGTCAGGCAGCCACCATTTCAAGGGCCCACATGGCTAAATTCCTACTGCGTCACACATGCCTAGGCCTTGCATCGACACTCATACAAGCCATTCACTGCATAGAGAATCGTGTACAGTGCATGCTGTGGGAACGTACCTGTGGGTTGATTGACTCTGTGCTCCATGTTGTCCTTCCTAGGCACCGTCCGCTGGGACTTGCGAGGAGATGGAGGAATCTTCCCGTGTACAGAGCGCTGGTGGACCTGTCGACAATGGAAGAAAGACATGTCATATTGACATACAGGCTTGACAGAGCCACTATACAGGAACTGTGTGCCCAGCTGGAGCCAGACCTGATGTCACCCATCCGCCAACCCACAGGGATCCCCCCTCTAGTGCAGGTTCTGTCAGTACTCCATTTTTTGGCAAGTGGGTCATTTCAATCAACAGTGGCCATTTCATCAGGGATGTCTCAGCCTATGTTTTCAAAGGTTTTGTCCAGAGTGTTGTCTGCCCTGATGAAATACATGCGGAGCTACATTGTTTTCCCTGAGGTGGGGGATTTGCCTACAGTGAAGGGTGATTTCTATGCCCTTGGACATATTCTCAACATCATTGGTGCCATTGATGGCACACATGTGGCTTTGGTCCCCCCCAGCCGGAGTGAACAGGTGTACAGGAACAGAAAAAGTTATCATTCGATGAATGTCCAGGTGGTCTGTTTGGCTGACCAGTACATCTCCCATGTAAATGCCAAGTTCCCTGGGTCAGTGCATGACGCGTACATCATGCGAAATAGCAGCATCCCTTATGTGATGGGTCAACTACAGAGACACCGTGTGTGGCTAATTGGTGACTCTTGTTACCCCAACCTGTCGTGGCTACTGACCCCAGTGAGGAATCCCAGGACCAGGGCAGAGGAATGGTACAATGAGGCCCATGGGCGAACTAGGAGGGTGATCGAGCGAACCTTCGGCCTCCTGAAGGCCAGGTTTAGGTGCCTGCATATGACAGGTGGATCCCTAATGTACTCACCAAAGAAGGTGTGTCATATCATCGTGGCCTGCTGTTGTGCTTCACAACCTGGCTTTGCGACGCCAGGTGCCTTTCCTGCAGGAGGATGGTCCAGATGGTGGTGTTGTGGCAGCTGTGGAGCCTGTGGAGAGTGAAGAGGAGGAAGACGACAAGGACGACACAGACAACAGGGACACAGTAATAGAGCAGTATTTTCAATAACACACAGGTAAGAATCAACACCGGCATTTTACATTTACTTACAGTCTCCTGCCTCTCTACTGTCTGTCCTTTTCACCCAGTGTATGGTAACTGAGTTGTGACTTTCCCTTCCAATTTCAGAGATGTGGGCCCCACTGCTTGACCTCTGCTTTGTTTGCCCATGGACTACAGCTGTGTGACAGTGGTATGTTGTCATCAGAATGTAACTTGACATTTTGCAACGGTTAAGTCTAATACATTTGTTCAAAATACAGGCAGACTCCTGATTATTTTTGTGCAATAAGTGGTTTTATTAAAGTGCTCAATTTAGGGACATGGTTGAAAAATCGGTGATGGGTGATGGTGGAGGAATGTCCATGGCAGAGTCCAGGTTTTCAGTCTCACAGGTGCATTGTCCATATGCCTGTGGAAGGTGGAGCAGGGGCAGTTTGAGGTTGGACAGGGTGTCAATGTGGGACAGTGGGATGACATCAGGGGGTATCCTTTCCTGGCGGGCGTCTTGGCATCCTACTCTGTCTTCTTCCTAGATCTCAGGCCCCGCTTGCGGGGTGGTACTCCTTCTGCAGGGGGTGGGGTTCTGGTGGCCTGTTGTTCTTGTGTGGGGGCCTCCTGTCCACTAGCGCCGGCGGAGGTGGTAGCCTGTTCTTGGTCCATGCTAGTGACAGGGGCCCTTTGTGGTGCCACAGTGTCCCGCAATGTGGTGACAATCTGGTTGAGAGCCACGACGATGGTGCCCATTGCGGAAGTAATGTTTCGGAGTTCTTGCCTGAACCCCATAAACTGTTCCTCCTGCAGTACCTGGATCTCCTGGAACCTGGCCAGTACCGTCGCCATCGTCTCCTGGGAGTGGTGGTATGCTCCCATGATGGAGGAGAGGGCCTCGTGGAGAGTGGGTTCCATGGGCCTGTTCCCCCCCCCTGTCGCACAGTAGCCCTCCCTGTTCCCCTGTTTCCCTGGGCCTCTGTCCCCTGGACCGTGTGCCCACTACCACTGCCCCCAGGTCCCTGTTGTTGTTGGGGTGGTGGGTTAACCTGGGTGCCCTGTAGTGGTGGACACACCGCTGATTGACGTGTCCTGGAGACAGAGGCATGGGCCCGGTCGGTGGGAGCTGTGCTGGTGTTCCCAGAGGGGGGTAGGTCTGCTGTGGCCTGTGGCTGTGTGAGGGGAACCGACTGTCCCGAGGTCCCTGATGGGCCGGGCTGGTCATCTGGGTCCAGGGAGACAGAGCTGCTGTCATCACTGGGGGCCTCTTCTGGGGGTGGGATGGACATTTCTGGACCCTCCTGGGCGGTGTGGTGGCGTTCGGGTCCTGCAGGGGTATAAGAGTATGGTTATTGCTTCTGTGTGTGCCATATCGTGCATTGGGTGGGTGGCCGTGTACCCCAGTGCTGGCATTCCCTTGTGGGGGCTGTTGTGACAGTGGTTTGTGGGGGAGATGGGTATGTGCAGTGGGCATGCTTAGGTGATGGTTGTCCATGGTTTGTGGTGGCATGCAGGGTTTGGTGTTGGGATGGGTGGGTTGTGATGGTGAGACATTAGCAAGGAGGATGTGTGATGGGGTGGGGGGTGACGGTGGGGGTATGAGTTGGCATGCTGGATGGGTTGGGGGGGTGAAGTAGTGAAGATTTGACTTACCAGAGTCCATTCCTCCAGATACTCCTGCGAGGCCCTCAGGATGCAGGATGTTCAAGACTTGCTCCTCCCATGCTGTAAATTCGGGGGGTTGAGGTGGGGGTCCGCCGCCAGTCTTCTGCACCGCGATGTTGTGTCTGGATACCATGGAACGCACCTTCCCCCGTAGGTCATTCCACCTTTTCCTGATGTTGTCCCGATTTCATGGATGCTGTCCCACAGCGTTGACCCTGTCCACTATTCTTTGCCATAGCTCCATCTTCCTGGCAATGCTGGTGTGCTGCACCTGTGTCCCGAAGAGCTTGGGCTCTACCCGAACTATTTCCTCCACCATGACCCTGAGTTCTGCGTCTGAGAACCTGGGGTGTCTTTGGGGTGCCATGGGGTGGTGTGGATGTGGTGTGGGGTGGAGTATGTGTTGATGAGTGTGGTGAGTGTGGTGGTGTGTGGTGTTTTGTGCGTGGATGTTGTGTGGGTGATGGTGTATTGTGCCTCTGTGTGATGGTGTTCTCTATTCTGTGCTGTCTCTCTCTGGCCTTCTCTCTGTAATTGTGGTCGTAGGGATTTGTGGGTGATGTGGGTGTGTGTTTTATATTGTATTTGGTGTGTGGGAGTGTTGTGTGTATGAGTATCAGGTGTGTGTATTTCAAATTGTCCAATGTGGTTGTGTTTTGTAAGTGTGTGTGTATTTTGAGCGCGGCGGTGTGTACCGCCAATGGAATACCGCGGTTGAAAGACCGCTGCGTGGATTCGTGGGTCGGAATGGCATGGGCGTTTCTCTGTTGGCGTGACGGTGGAGGTTTGGTCATCGCCAGTTTTTCGCTGCCCTTTGATGTGGCGGACTTTTGTGGATGTCGGGTTTTTGGCGGTTTGCCTGTTGCGGGTCAGAATGACCGTGGCGGTTTACCGCGACCGCGGCGGTGTTGTGGCGGTCTTCTGACCGGCGGCAAGCGCCTTTTACCGCCGAGGTTGGAATGACCCCCATAATGCCACCTTGGGGAGATCCTGTTATAATTCACATGACTGCAAATGCAAAGCAGGGAACCCAAGAGTAAGAATCTCCACCGTCCATTAGAGGTGCTGTGCCCTTGATCTGCCACTGGAGAGAAGCTGTTTTCTTTCTGTATCAACACTGCGCCCCCTGCAGACTGGCACCTGTAACCAGAGTGCCAGAAACAGCACTCCACCCAAACTAGCCCGTCAGCCCTGCCAAGTGTCACGTACCACCTGTGACACACATTTTAATGCTGTTTATCTCATACCACCAAGTAGATGAATAGATTATGCAGTTAACACGCTTTAAGCATGAACAATAAAAAAAAAATTAAGACAGTTTGGGCCATATTCACACTTTTTAGCGCCGCATTTGCGTCATTTTTTGACGCAAAAGCAGCGCAAACTTAGAAAATTCAATTATATTTTGTTTGAGCCGCTTTTGCATAAAAAAATGACGCAACTGCGGCGCAAAAAAGTATAAATACGGTGCTCTTGTTTTAAGACATGTTTTCCTTGTTGGTTGGTTTTACTAAATTGTCTGCAACGCAGACACTACACCGCATTTGTCTGCAGCCAGGCAGCTAAGGGTAGTATAAACTACCTTTAATGTCTAAAGTATCTTTCCACTACCAGTTTATAGGATGCATTCATAAAGCTGCATAGCTTGGGGGCAAACTTGTGACTCCCAAGCATGAGCATAAAGACAGAGCAGAGAGGGGAGGGCACAGTGGACTGGAGACGGATAGACTGTGGAAAGGAGAAGAGGGCTGGGAGATACTGGGTCATGAAGGGAGAAGCACACTAGGGAGAAGAGGAAGAGAGGACACTGGGCGAAGATGGAGAGACAGCTAAACGTTGGGAAGGGGAGGATGCAAGAGATAACGAAGGCGAGAGAGTGACAGGAGATATGTGGAGTCAAAGACGAGTGCGACTAAAATTGAAGAGGTGTGGGAGGGAACAAGGTTAGGAGACGAAAACTTTATACAGATTAATCTTCATACAGTGACTATGTTCAGCAAATTGCTGGAGTGAGTACGGAGGGGGGAATGACAGTGAGAGTGGAGGTAAGTGGGGAAGAAAAACACTATAGAGAGATGCAGCAAACCCTAACAATAGAACAATGATGAAAGCAGGTGGTTAAAAACATTGGATAGACAGAGGGCTAAAAGCAACAAGCCACAAGAAGAGAAAACGTGGCGAGAAAGAAGACAAAGATGTGTGAAGAGAGAGACTTTGCACAAATAAGAAGAACGTTAAACTTGAGAGAGGAGGAAAAAAGAGAGATTTTACACAGAAGAAAGAGGAAGAAAAAAGGAGAGAAGCTATTCTGAGGGTGGGAAAATGTTGAGGAGATGGTGGGAATGTCTAAAACACCCTGGGCAGAAGAGGATGAAAAGGGGAGTGAGAATAAAGATACGAGAGGGATAAAGGGAACCGTATCTGAGTGGAAAGAAGTAAGCGGAAAAACACGAGCGAAAACAGGAGAAGAAAACATCAGAGACAAGGGTAGAATAAACATTTTATCATTTTTACCATTTCATGGCGTGGGATCTAAGAGAGTTTTTAAAAAAAGCTGAACTGTCGCCATTTTAACTAATCGGAAATCTCCTGCCTACATCAGGGTGTGTGTGTTTGTGCGTGTGTGTGTACGTTTACTTTGTTGCAGCCCGTTCCATGCCTCATTTTTGCCAAGAGTTATGTGCCAGTGATTGTGATCTGCCTGTTGTGTGAGGACACTTTTCAGTGTGCTTTCCATGCTGTACCAGATCAATGTGTGAGCAAGGCTTAAATTAGGACACCTGTTACGTATATAAAGAAATCGTGTGCTGCCGCTGTGTCTTCTGGACCTGTCACCTGTGAGTAAAGGCCATCTCCTGCCATCTTACCATACTTGTAGTTTATGTGAGGGAAGCTTGCACTGCACCACACTCCTTGTCCCTGTAGTCTCTAAGGGATTCTTACCTGCTGCTTCCTATGCTTTAGTTGCAAGTGTTGATGTTTCTGTTCTGTGTGTGGGTAAAACTTGTGCTGCCGCTGCTCATGCTGTACCTATCCTAAGTGTGAGTAAAACTTGCACTGCAGCCAGTGCCGGTGCCCAAAGCCCTCCTCTTATAAATGCGGCTGCTGCAATTAAATGTGCGAACACGGAATACCGAGGCAGCGTAATCCTAAAGACATTTTGGGCCTCTTCAATCCATTTACAGCCACTTCCTGCACCTTCAGCTCACTCTTGCAGCTTTCTGCCTTCTTCCTTTGTGACGCTTTTTCGTTTTTCTGTTCCTCTGTCTTTCCCATATGGATCTTTTGCTCATAGTAAATGCTTGAGGCAGAAAAATAAGTGCCGGCCCTCAAACGTAAGTGCCGGTGCTTTGCACCGGACACAACAAGCACAAATAAAGCACTGACTGCTGCTGCTCATGCTGTACCTCTGTGATAGGACTCATTGCCCTCCTGATAAGAATAAAACGTGCACTGCTGCTGCCCATGCTGTACCTGTTCTCTGTGATAGGACACCTTTGCCTGCTGATGAGAGTAAAACTTGCACTCCTGCTATTCATGCAGTATCTGTTCTCTGTGATAGGACTCCTTGCCCTGCTGATGTGAGTAGAACTTGCACTGCTGCTATTCATGCAGTTCCTGTTCTCTGTGACAGGACACTTGTAGGAAAGTACCATCTTGCCTGGCATGTTACCCCCATATTTCACTGTATATATGTTGTTTTAGTTGTATGTGTCACTGGGACCCTGCCAGACAGGGCCCCAGTGCTCATAAGTGTGCCCTGTATGTGTTACCTGTGTTATGACTAACTGTCTCACTGAGGCTCTGCTAACCAGAACCTCAGTGGTTATGCTCTCTCATTTCTTTCCAAATTGTCACTAACAGGCTAGTGACCAATTTCACCAATTTACATTGGCATACTGGAACACCCTTATAATCCCCTAGTATATGGTACTGAGGTACCCAGGGTATTGGGGTTCCAGGAGATCCCTATGGGCTGCAGCATTTCTTTTGCCACCCATAGGGAGCTCTGACAATTCTTACACAGGCCTGCGACTGCAGCCTGAGTGAAATAACGTCCACGTTATTTCACAGCCATTTACCACTGCACTTAAGTAACTTATAAGTCACCTATATGTCTAACCTTTACCTGGTAAAGGTTGAGTGCTAAGTTACTTAGTGTGTGGGCACCCTGGCACTAGCCAAGGTGCCCCCACATTGTTCAGGGCAAATTCCCCGGACTTTGTGAGTGCGGGGACACCATTACACGTGTGCACTACACATAGGTCACTACCTATGTGTAGCTTCACAATGGTAACTCCGAACATGGCCATGTAACATGTCTAAGATCATGGAATTGCCCCCCCAATGCCATCCTGGTATTGGGGAGACAATCCCATGATTCCCCGGGTCTCTATCACAGACCCAGGTACTGCCAAACTGCCTTTTCAGGGGTTTCACTGCAGCTGCTGCTGCTGCCAACCCCTCAGACAGGTTTCTGCCCTCCTGGGGTCCAGCCAGGCTTGGCCCAGGAAGGCAGAACAAAGGACTTCCTCAGAGAGAGGGTGTTACACCCTCTCCCTTTGGAAAAAGGTGTTAAGGCAGGGGAGGAGTAGCCTCCCCCAGCCTCTGGAAATGCTTTCATGGGCACAGATGGTGCCCATTTCTGCATAAGCCAGTCTACACCGGTTTAGGGATCCCCCAGCCCTGCTCTGGCGCGAAACTGGAGAAAGGAAAGGGGAGTGACCACTCCCCTGACCTGCACCTCCCCTGGGAGGTGCCCAGAGCTCCTCCAGTGTGCTCCAGACCTCTGCCATCTTGGAAACAGAGGTGCTGCTGGCACACTGGACTGCTCTGAGTGGCCAGGGCCAGCAGGTGACGTCAGAGACTCCTTCTGATAGGTTCTTCCAGGTGTTGCTAGCCTATCCTCTCTCCTAGGTAGCCAAACCTCCTTTTCTGGCTATTTAGGGTCTCTGCTTTGGGGAATTCTTTAGATAACGAATGCAAGAGCTCATCAGAGTTCCTCTGCATCTCTCTCTTCACCTTCTGCCAAGGAATCGACTGCTGACCGTGCTGGAAGCCTGCAAAACTGCAACAAAGTAGCAAAGACGACTACTGCGACCTTCTAACGCTGATCCTGCCGCCTTCTCGACTGTTTTCCTGGTGGTGCATGCTGTGGGGGTAGTCTGCCTCCTCTCTGCACTAGAAGCTCCGAAGAAATCTCCCGTGGGTCGATGGAATATTCCCCCTGCAACCGCAGGCACCAAAGAACTGCATCACCGGTCCTCTGGGTCTCCTCTCAGCATGATGAGCGAGGTCCCTTGAACTCAGCAACTCTGTCCAAGTGACTCCCACAGTCCAGTGACTCTTCAGTCCAAGTTTGGTGGAGGTAAGTCCTTGCCTCCCCACGCTAGACTGCATTGCTGGGAACCACGTGTTTTGCAACTACTCCGGCTCCTGTGCACTCCCCGAGGATTTCCTTTGTGCACAGCCAAGCCTGGGTCCCCGGCACTCTAACCTGCATTGCACAACCTCCTGAGTTGTCCTCCGGCGTCGTGGGACTCTCTTGTGCAACTTCGGGTGAGCACCGATTCACTCCACTTTGTAGTGCCTGTTCTGGCACTTCTGCGGGTGCTGCTTGCTTCTGAGTGGGCTCCTTGTCTTGCTTGACGCCCCCTCTGTCCCCTCACGCAATTGGCGACATCCTGGTCCCTCCTGGGCCACAGCAGCATCCAAAAACCCTAACCGCAAGCTTTGCAGCTAGCAAGGCTTGTTTGCAGTCTTTCTGCACGAAAGCTCCTCTGCACAACTCTTCACGACGTGGGACATCCATCCTCCAAAGGGGAAGTTTCTAATCCTTGTCGTTCTTGCAGAATCCTCAGCTTCTACCATCCGTGTGCAGCTTCTTTGCACCCAGAGCTGGCATTTCCTGGGCATCTGCCCACTCCTGACTTGATCGTGACTTTTGGACTTGGTCCCCTTGTTCCACAGGTACTCTCGTCTGGAAATCCATTGTTGTTGCATTGCTGGTGTTGATCTTTCCTGCAGAATTCCCCTATCACGACTTCTGTGCTCTTTGGGGAACTTAGGTGCACTTTACATCCACTTTTCACGGTCTTGGGGTGGGCTATTTTTCTAACCCTCACTGTTTTCTTACAGTCCCAGCGACCCTCTACAAGGTCACATAGGTTTGGGGTCCATTCATGGTTCGCATTCCACTTCTAGAGTATATGGTTTGTGTTGCCCGTATCCCTATGTGCCCCCATTGCATTCTATTGTGACTATACATTGTTTGCACTGTTTTCTATTGCTATTACTGCATATTTTGGTATTGTGTACATATATCTTTTGTATATTTGCTATCCTCATACTGAGGGTACTCACTGAGATACTTTGGCATATTGTCATAAAAATAAAGTACCTTTATTTTTAGTATATCTGTGTATTGTGTTTTCTTATGATATTGTGCAAGTGACACTAGTGGTACTGTAGGAGCTTCACTCGTCTCCTAGTTCAGCCTAAGCTGCTCTGCTAAGCTACCATTTTCTATCAGCCTAAGATGCTAGATACCCCTCTACACTAATAAGGGATACCTGGGCCTGGTGCAAGGTGTAAGTACCACTTCGTACTCACTACAAGCCAGTCTAGCCTCCTACATTGGTTGTGCAGCGGTGGGATAAGTACTTTGCAACTACTTACCACTTTTGTCATATTGTACTTTTCATAGGAGAAAAATATACAAAACAAGTTCAGTGTCTGTACACCTAACCAAAAAGTTTTGCTTTTCTTCTCTCACTTCTTTGCTAAGTGCTGAAAAGTACCTCTAAACTTTCAAAAAGTTCTTAAAAGGTTTAAAAAGTTTTTTTCTGTTCCTTAAAAAGTTCTGAAAACTTTTTTCTTTCTTTTTCTGTCCCTTAAACCTTTTCTATCATGTCTGGTACAGGCCAAACTCTTGATCTGGCCAGCATAGCTTATGACAACCTTAGCTGGAAGGAAGCAAGGAGTCTCTGCTTAGATAGAGGTTTAGGGGTAGGGAAGAATACCTCAAGACAACTGTTAGTTAATATGCTCATTTAACAAGATAAGACCTCAGTTGGCACTTCTGGTGAGAAATTAGCTGATGGTTCCCAATCTGATCCTGGGGCACCCCTAGCAAAAGATTTGGGAGGGAATCTTTCCAACCTGCCCCTTAGCAGGCCACCTAGCATAGCTGGTACTAATGTGACTTCTCATCACAGTAGGAGTGTGACTTCTCTAGGCCAGGATGTTAGAGTGCCATCTGTTAGGAACAGGTCTCCCTCTGTTCATTCTCACCATACTTCTGTTTCAAGGCATGTCCCTCCCACCCACCCTGATGACAGAGTGTTAGAAAGGGAACTCAATAGATTGAGAGTGGAGGAATCCAGGCTGAAGCTCAAGAAGCAACAGCTGGATTTAGACAGGGAAGCATTTGATTTAGAAAAAGAAAGACAGAGGTTGGGGTTTGGACCCCATGGTGGCAGCAGCAGTATTCCAAATAGTCATCCTGCAAAAGTGCATGATTCTAGGAATCTGCACAAGATAGTTACCCCTTACAAGGAGGGGGGTGGCATTAACAAGGGGTTTGCTGCACTTGAGAGGGCCTGTGTTGTACAGGAGGTCCCTCAAAGGCAGTGGGCTGCTATCCTATGGCTATCTTTCAGTGGAAAGGGTAGGGATAGGCTCCTTACTGTGAAGGAAAGTGATGCCAATAATTTTGCAGTTCTTAAGAATGCACTCCTTGATGGTTATGGCTTAACCACTGAACAGTACAGGATGAAGTTCAGAGAAACCAAAAAGGAGTCTTCACAAGACTGGGTAGACTTTGTTGACCATTCAGTGAAGGCCTTGGAGGGGTGGTTGCATGGCAGTAAAGTTTCTGACTATGAAAGCCTGTATAACTTAATCCTGAGAGAGCATATTCTTAATAATTGTGTGTCTGATTTGTTACACCAGTACCTGGCAGACTCTGATCTGACCTCTCCCCAAGAATTGGGAAAGAAGGCAGACAAATGGGTCAGAACAAGGGTGAACAGAAAAGTACATACAGGAGGTGACAAGGATGGCAAGAAGAAGGATGGTAAGTCGTCTGACAAGGGTGGGGACAAATCTAAAAATTAGTCTTCATCAGGCCCACAAAAACATTCTGGTGGGGGTGGTGGGCCCAAATCCGCTTCAAATCAAAACAAAGAAAAGAAACCATGGTGCTATTTATGTAAAATAAAAGGCCCTTGGACAACAGATCCCAGTTGTCCAAAGAAAAGCACCAAGCCTCCTACCACTACAACCCCTGCTGCTACACCCAGTGCCCCTAGTAATAGCAGTGGTTGTGGGAGCAAACCTACTAACAGCCAATCCAAGGGAGTAGCTGGGCTCACTTTTGGTAACTTAGTTGGGGTTGGTCTGATTAGGGAGACCACAGAGGCTGTGTTAGTCTCTGAGGGGGCTATTGCCTTAGCCACCTTGGTTGCTTGTCCCCTTAACATGGATAAGTACAAGCAACTACCCCTAATAAATGGTGTTGAGGTTCAGGCCTACAGGGACACAGGTGCCAGTGTTACAATGGTAATAGAGAAACTGGTCCACCCTGAACAACACCTACTTGGTCACCAGTACCAAGTAACCGATGCTCATAAGAACACACTTAGCCACCCCATGGCTGTTGTAAATCTCAACTGGGGGGGGGTTACTGGTCCAAAGAAAGTTGTGGTTGCCTGAGATTTACCTGTAGACTGCCTACTAGGGAATGATTTAGAGACATCAGCTTGGTCAGATGTGGAGTTGGAGGCTCATGCAGCAATGCTGGGCATTCCAGGGCATATTTTTGCTTTAACCAGGGCTCAGGCCAAAAAGCAAAAAGGACAGGGTGACTTGGATCCTGGAACAATGGACCAAGTGCTCCCTAAAGCTAGGGTTAGTAAAGGTAAAACACTACCTACTATCCCTCCCTCTACAGTGAATTCTAATTCTGAGGAAGAAGAATTTCCACCCTGTGCAGAACCTACACCAGAGGAGCTGGAAGCAGACACTGCTGAGCTTTTGGGTGAAGGGGGGGCCTGCCAGGGAGGAGCTGAGTGTGGCACAGCATACCTGTCCCACACTAGAGGGTCTAAGGCAGCAAGCTGTCAAACAAGCAAATGGGGATGTCAGTGACTCTCACAGAGTTTACTGGGAGGACAACCTCTTGTACACTGAAGCAAGGGATCCAAAACCTGGAGCTGCCAGGAGATTGGTGATTCCTCAGGAGTACAGAAAGTTCCTCCTAACTCTAGCCCACGACATTCCCTTAGCTGGACATTTGGGGCAAATGAAAACTTGGGACAGGCTTGTCCCCTTGTTTCATTGGCCTAGAATGTCAGAGGACACAAAGGAATTTTGCAAGTCCTGTGAAACCTGTCAAGCCAGTGGCAAAACAGGTGGCACTCCAAAGGCACCCCTTATTCCACTGCCTGTGGTTGGGGTTCCCTTTGAAAGTGTAGGGGTTGACATAGTTGGCCCCCTTGACCTTCCTACTACTTCAGGCAATAGGTTTATTTTGGTGGTAGTGGACCATGCCACCAGATATCCTGAAGCAATTCCTCTAAGGACCACTACAGCTCCTGCAGTGGCAAAGGCCCTCCCGGGAATCTTTTCCAGGGTGGGCTTCCCAAAAGAGGTGGTATCAGACAGGGGAAGCAATTTCATGTCTGCTTACTTAAAGGCCATGTGGAAGGAATGTGGTGTGACATACAAGTTCACCACACCCTATCATCCACAAACAAAGGGACTGGTGGAGAGATTTAACAAAACTCTCAAAGGTATGATAATGGGACTCCCTGAAAAACTCAGCAGGAGATGGGATATCCTGTTACCTTGCCTCCTTTTTGCTTACAGGGAGGTAACCCAAAAAGGAGTGGGCTTCAGCCCCTTTGAACTCCTATTTGGACACCCTGTGAGAGGTCCTCTAACACTTGTTAAGGAGGGTTGGGAACAACCTTTAAAAGCTCCAAAGCAAGACATAGTGGACTATGTACTTGGCCTAAGATCAAGGATGGCTGAGTACATGAAAAAGGCCAGTAAAAACCTTCAGGCCAGCCAAGAGCTCCAAAAGCAATGGCATGACCAGAAGGCTGTTTTGGTTCAGTACCAACCAGGGCAGAAAGTGTGGGTCTTGGAGCTTGTGGCCCCAAGAGCACTCCAAGACAAATGGAGTGGACCCCACATCATTGTTGAGAAAAAGGGTGAAGTCACCTACTTAGTTGACTTAGGCACTGCCAGGAGTCCCCTTAGGGTGCTCCATGTCATTCGCCTGAAACCCTACTATGACAGGGCTGATCTCACCCTGCTCATGGCAACAGATGAGGGACAGGAAGAAGAGAGTGACCCTCTCCCTGATCTCTTCTCTTCCACAGAACAAGATGCTCTAGTGGAAGGTGTAGTACTGGCAGATTGTCTTACTGCTGAGAAAAAAGACCACTGCATAAATCTCCTGGGTCAGTTTTCTGAACTCTTTTCTACTGTGCCAGGCACCACTTCTTGGTGTGAGCACACTATAGATACTGGAGACAGCTTGCCTGTCAAAAGTAAGATCTATAGGCAGCCTGACCATGTCAGAGACTGCATAAAACAAGAGGTGCAGAAAATGCTTGAACTGGGAGTGGTTGAGCACTCTGAAAGTCCATCGGCCTCTCCTGTGGTACTTGTACCAAAACCTCATTCCAAGGATGGAAAGAAGGAAATGCGGTTTTGTGTAGATTATAGAGGTCTCAACCAGGTAACAAAAACTGATGCTCACCCTATACCCAGGGCAGATGAGCTCATAGATACACTGGCATCTGCCAAGTATCTAAGTACCTTTAATTTGACTGCAGGGTATTGGCAGATCAAGTTATCAGAGGATGCAAAAGCAAAAACTGCATTTTCAACCATTGGAGGCCATTACCAATTCACAGTAATGCCTTTTGGATTGAAAAATGCACCTACCACTTTTCAAAGGTTGGCGAATACAGTCCTGCAAGGGCTGGAAGCTTTTAGTGCAGCATATCTAGATGATATAGCTGTCTTTAGCTCCAGCTGGGATGATCACCTGGTCCACCTATGGAAAGTTTTGGAGACCCTGCAAAAGGCAGGCCTCACTATCAAGGCTTCAAAGTGCCAGATAGGGCAGGGCAAAGTGGTTTATCTGGGGCACCTTGTAGGTGGAGAACAGATTGCACCACTTCAGGAGAAAATCCAAACTATCATAGATTGGGTTCCCCCTGCAACTCAGACCCAGGTGAGAGCCTTCTTAGGCCTCACTGGGTATTACAGGAGGTTCATAGAGAACTATGGCTCCATTGCAGCCCCTCTTAATGACCTCACATCCAAGAAAATGCCTAAAAAGGTATTGTGGACAGCTAGCTGTCAGAAAGCTTTTGAGGAGCTGAAGCAGGCCATGTGCTCTGCACCTGTCCTGAAAAGCCCCTGTTACTCCCAAAAATTCATTGTCCAAACTGATGCATCTGAATTAGGGGTAGGGGCAGTCTTATCACAACTTAATTCTGAGGGCCAGGATCAACCTGTTGCTTTTATCAGCAGGAGGTTGACCCCTAGAGAAAAGCGTTGGTCTGCCATAGAGAGGGAGGCCTTTGCTGTGGTCTGGGCACTGAAGAAGTTGAGGCCATACCTGTTTGGCACTCACTTCATTGTTCAGACAGACCACAAACCTCTACTTTGGCTAAAACAAATGAAAGGTGAAAACCCTAAATTGTTGAGGTGGTCCATATCTCTACAGGGAATGGACTATACAGTGGAACATAGACCTGGGAGTACCCACTCCAATGCAGATGGACTCTCCAGATATTTCCACTTAGACAATGAAGACTCATCAGGTCATGGCTAGTCTTATTGTCCTTCGTTTGGGGGGGGGTTGTGTAGGAAAGTACCATCTTGCCTGGCATGTTACCCCCATATTTCACTGTATATATTTTGTTTTAGTTGTATGTGTCACTGGGACCCTGCCAGCCAGGGCCCCAGTGCTCATAAGTGTGCCCTGTATGTGTTACCTGTGTTATGACTAACTGTCTCACTGAGGCTCTACTAACCAGAACCTCAGTGGTTATGCTCTCTCATTTCTTTCCAAATTGTCACTAACAGGCTAGTGACCAATTTCACCTATTTACATTGGCATACTGGAACACCCTTATAATCCCCTAGTATATGGTACTGAGGTACCCAGGGTATTGGGGTTCCAGGAGATCCCTATGGGCTGCAGCATTTATTTTGCCACCCATAGGGAGCTCTGACAATTCTTACACAGGCCTGCAACTGCAGCCTGAGTGAAATAACGTCCACGTTATTTCACAGCCATTTACCACTGCACTTAAGTAACTTAGAAGTCACCTATATGTCTAACCTTTACCTGGTAAAGGTTGGGTGCTAAGTTACTTAGTGTGTGGGCACCCTGGCACTAGCCAAGGTGCCCCCACATTGTTCAGGGCAAATTCTCCAGACTTTGTGAGTGCGGGGACACCATTACACGATTGCACTACACATAGGTCACTACCTATGTGTAGCTTCACAATGGTAACTCCGAACATGGCCATGTAACATGTCTAAGATCATTGCCCCCCCCAATGCCATCCTGGTATTGGGGAGACAATCCCATGATTCCCCGGGTCTCTAGCACAGACCCGGGTACTGCCAAACTGCCTTTTCAGGGGTTTCACTGCTGCTGCTGCTGCTGCCAACCCCTCAGACAGGTTTCTGCCCTCCTGGGGTCCAGCCAGGCTTGGCCCAGGAAGGCAGAACAAAGGACTTCCTCAGAGAGAGGGTGTTACACCCTCTCCCTTTGGAAAAACGTGTTAAGGCAGGGGAGGAGTAGCCTCCCCCAGCCTCTGGAAATGCTTTCATGGGCACAGATGGTAATGGTGCCCATTTCTGCATAAGCCAGTCTACACCGGTTCAGGGATCTCCCAGCCCTGCTCTGGCGCGAAACTGGACAAAGGAAAGGTGAGTGACCACTCCCCTGACCTGCACCTCCCCTGGGAGGTGCCCAGAGCTCCTCCAGTGTGCTCCAGACCTCTGCCATCTTGGAAACAGAGGTGCTGTTGGCACACTGGACTTCTCTGAGTGGCCAGGGCCAGCAGGTGACGTCAGAGACTCTTTCTGATAGGTTCTTCCAGGTGTTGATAGCCTATCCTCTCTCCTAGGTAGCCAAACCTCCTTTTCTGGCTATTTAGGGTCTCTGCTTTGGGGAATTCTTTAGATAACGAATGCAAGAGCTCATCAGAGTTCCTCTGCATCTCTCTCTTCACCTTCTGCCAAGGAATCGACTGCTGTCCACGCTGGAAGCCTGCAAAACTGCAACAAAGTAGCAAAGACGACTACTGTGACCTTCTAACGCTGATCCTGCCGCCTTCTCGACTGTTTTCCTGGTGGTGCATGCTGTGGGGGTAGTCTGCCTCCTCTCTTCACTAGAAGCTCAGAAGAAATCTCCCGTGGGTCGACGGAATCTTCCCCCTGCAACCGCAGGCACCAAAGAACTGCATCACCGGTCCTCTGGGTCTCCTCTCAGCACAACGAGTGAGGTCCCTTGAACTCAGCAACTCTGTCCAAGTGACTCCCACAGTCCAGTGACTCTTCAGTCCAAGTTTGGTGGAGGTAAGTCCTTGCCTCCGCACGCTAGACTGCATTGCTGGGAACCGTGTGTTTTGCAGCTACTCCGGCTCCTGTGCACTCCCTGAGGATTTCCTTTGTGCACAGCCAAGCCTGGATCCCCGGCACTCTAACCTGCATTGCACAACCTCCTGAGTTGTCCTTCGGAGTCGTGGGACTCTCTTGTGCAACTTCGGGTGAGCACTGTTCTGGCACTTCTGCGGGTGCTGCTTGCTTCTGAGTGGGCTCCTTGTCTTGCTGGACGCCCCCTCTGTCCCCTCACGCAATTGGCAACATCCTGGTCCCTCCTGGGCCACAGCAGCATCCAAAAACCCTAACCGTGAGCTTTGCAGCTAGCAAGGCTTGTTTGCGGTCTTTCTGCACGACAACACCTCTGCACGACTCTTCACGACGTGGGACATCGATCCTCCAAAGGGAAAGTTTCTAATCCTTGTTGTTCTTGCAGAATCCTCAGCTTCTACCATCCAGTGGCAGCTTCTTTGCACCCACAGCTGGCACTTCCTGGGCATCTGCCCACTCCCGACTTGATCGTGACTTTTGGACTTGGTCCCCTTGTTCCACAGGTACTCTCGTCAGGAAATCCATCGTTGTTGCATTGCTGGTGTTGGTCTTTCCTGCAGAATTCCCCTATCACGACTTCTGTGCCCTTTGGGGAACTTAGGTGCACTTTGCATTCACTTTTCAGGGTCTTGGGGTGGGCTATTTTTCTAACCCTCACTGTTTTCTTACAGTCCCAGCGACCCTCTACAAGGTCACATAGGTTTGGGGTCCATTCGTGGCTCGCATTCCACTTGTAGAGTATATGGTTTGTGTTGCCCCTATCCCTATGTGCCCCCAATGCATTCTATTGTGACTATACATTGTTTGCACTGTTTTCTATTGCTATTACTGCATATTTTGGTATTGTGTACATATATCTTGTGTATATTTGCTATCCTTATACTGAGGGTACTCACTGAGATACTTTGGCATATTGTCATAAAAATAAAGTACCTTTATTTTTAGTATATCTGTGTATTGTGTTTTCTTATGATATTGTGCAAGTGACACTAGTGGTACTGTAGGAGCTTCACTCGTCTCCTAGTTCAGCCTCAGCTGCTCTGCTAAGCTACCATTTTCTATCAGCCTATGCTGCTAGACACCCCTCTACACTAATAAGGGATACCTGGGCTTGGTGCAAGGTGTAAGTACCCCTTGGTACTCACTACAAGCCAGTCCAGCCTCCTACAACACTGCCCTGCTGATGTGAGTAAAACGTGCACTGCTGCTACTCATGCAGTACCTGTTCTCTGTGACAGGACTCCTATGCCCTGCTGATGTGAGTAAAACCTGCACTGCTGCTACTCATGCACTACCTGTTCAAGGTGATAGGACTCCTTGCCCTGGTGATGTGAGTAAAACTTGCATTGCTGCTACTCATGCGGTACCTATTCTCAGTGATAGGACTCCTTGCCCTGCTGATGTGAGTAAAACCTGCACTGCTGCTACTCATGCACTACCTGTTCAAGGTGATAGGACTCCTTCCCCTGATGATGTGAGTAAAACTTGCACTGCTGCTACTCATGCGGTACCTGTTCTCTGTGATAGGACACCTTGCCCTGCTGATGTGAGTAAAACTTGCACTCCTGCTACTCGTGCAGTACCTGTTCTCTGTGATCGGACTCCTTGCCCTGCTGATGTGAGTAAAACTTGCACTGCTGCTACTCATGCACTACCTGTTCAAGGTGATAGGACTCCTTGCCCTGGTGATGTGAGTAAAACTTGCACTGCTGCTACTCATGCATTACCTGTTCTCTGTGATAGGACACTGCCCTGCTGATGTGAATAAAACTTGCACTCCTGCTACTCGTGCAGTATGTGTTCTCTGTGATAGGACACCTTGCCCTGCTGATGTGAGTAAAACTTGCACTCCTGCTACTCGTGCAGTACCTGTTCTCTGTGATAGGACTCCTTGCCCTGCTGATGTGAGTAAAACTTGCACTCCTGCTACTCGTGCAGTACCTGTTCTCTGTGATAGGACTCCTTGCCCTGCTGATGTGAGTAAAACCTGCACTGCTGCTACTCATGCAGTTCATGTTCTCTGTGATAGGACTCTGCACAGCTGTTGTGAGTAAAACTTTCATTGCTGGTGCTCATGCTGTACCTGCTCACAGTGATAGGATGCCTTACCCCGCTGATGTGAGTAAAACATGCACTGCCTATGCTATACTTGTTCTCAGTGGTAGGACGCCTTTTCCTGCTGATGTGAGTAAACCTTGCACTGCTCATGCTGGACCTGTTCTAAGTATGAGTGAAGATTGCACCGCTGCACAGTGACAGAACACCTTGACCTGCTGAGGTTGTGCTGTACCTGTTCTAAGTGTGAGTAAAACTTGCACTGCTGCTGCCCAGGCTGTATGTGTTCACAGTGACAGGACACCTTGACCTGCTGAGGTTTGTGCTGTACCTGTTCTAAGTGTGAGTAAAACTTGCACTGCTCATGCTGGACCTGTTCTACGTATGAGTAAAACTTGCACTGCTGCTGCCCAGGCTGTATGTGTTCACAGTGACAGGACACCTTGACCTGCTGAGGTTGTGCTGTACCTGTTCTAAGTGTGAGTAAAACTTGCACTGCTCATGCTGGACCTGTTCTACGTATGAGTAAAACTTGCACTGCTGCTGCCCAGGCTGCATGTGTTCACAGTGACAGGACACCTTGACCTGCTGAGGTTGTGCTGTACCTGTTCCTAGTGTGAGTAAAACTTGCACTGCTCATGCTGGACCTGTTCTCAGAGGCAGGACGCCTTGCCCTGCTGATGCTTGTGTTGTACCCAGTGTGAGCACAGCTTGCGCTGCCCCTGCTGATGAAAGTACATAGTTCAGAGGGCTATGAGACCAGACTGATCAGTAAGTACTCATTCATAATCCCAGTTTTCCGTGGGAAACCTGCAAATAATTGGTGATCACTTGTAGGGAGTTTTAGGCTTTTTGTCAGTAGAGGCTGCACTTCACAGGTTCTGTAAAGGGGTATTGAGAAAATGCTAACAGGTTGGTGACTTGTTTGACAATGCAGCAATCCGTTCATTTGAGGAAATTACAGCTGCCTCCTGGTACCAGAGAAATAAATATATTATTACTCACAAGTCAGGTCCTGAGTCACCCAAACGCAAGTTAGAGAAGCAGCTATACTCCCACCCCCTACTTTTGAGAAATCCATTGAAACTCCTAAAACGATAAACCACCTATTCTCCATGCTTTATGTCCTACTCAGGTTGAAACCCCAGGCTTTATATATTTGTATCAAGCCATCTGGGAGACAGACCTGGGTGCCCAATTAGATCAGAAACAGCGGGAAGCTATTTTTGCCCATGCCAACATGTACCAGGAGTTTTGCACACCATACGAAGCGCTGTATAGAATTGTCTTCAGTTGGCACTACACTCCTGCCAGACTACATAATATGAACAAACATGCTTGGGGTCCTTTTGGAGACAATATGGGGCCCCAGGCACTGTGCTACATATCCTTTAACATGTCCCAAAAATAGTTATAATAGCGGAAACAGAGGAAATGGTCTTTGACAAGAAAGCTGTCTGTGTTACTGTGAGATTCTCGTTAGAAGGCACAATGCCCCTTCACTATATGATGGAGAAAAGAACCTTCCAACAACTATTGGCGGCCAACTAGACAATTTTAGGACTACTAGGAGCTTTGACATCAGAGACTGTGGAAATACTAGATAATGACAAATTGCGTACGTCTTGACCATGAATCTCACAAGTTTACTAAAATGTGTGGGACCTCTTTCTGTCATTCTTAAATAAAGATAATAGAGGCCTAAGGTGCCAAACAGGTTATGGGCCCGTGGGCTTTCAATCACGGCCAATCACCATTGGGTCTCAGAGTAAATTCATAAGACATTAATGGACTAAGGGTATTCTCCTAGACTGGGCAAGAAGTGGTCGACACCTCAAAGGGTAGAGGCGCAAGGAGTGGGGGGCGAGGTTGTTGTACCCAGTGAGTATTCTCAACAAAGTATTTTATGTTGAACAAAACTGTAATATACACCATTGAGACCTAAAAGTTTGCTGGTAGAGGATCTAACCTGTTCAAAATGAAAAAAAAAAGCTCATTAATGGAAACTGCCGCCATTGTCTCCCATTAAATATAAGGTTGGGTGGATTTTTATACCTAAGATTGATGTGTCACATAGACAGACAGAAAGGCTGTTTCATACTGATGCATTATTAAGGAATTCATGTGCGTTACTGGAACAGTGACAAGAAGAGTGGTAATTTGTAAAGCAGACCTTTGTAGAAGATCCGCTTCTTCCACCGTGCTGGGCTTGGACCAATCTCGACCTGCAGGAAGATATGCTTGAAAAGTAGGGTTAACCAATATTGTTTAGGACCTTATTAGACTGTTTCAGTCAGGAGAATGTCCGACCTCTATATTTTCCTGCCTGTATAAACGCCCATGACTATCAGAAAAAAAGACTATCCTGTTTTATTGTTGGCACTGGATGTCAGTGACCAGGAGATGGGGGTCTCACTTTCTCAAAAAATGTGTTTGTGGCGAAGTGGGCTTCAGTCTTTTTAGCTCCGTAATGTACGTTTTTCTCCATAAAGTGATGACACACAACTTAACTTTTTAACGTGATTTATGCATTAAACTGTCAAGTATTCAGTGGATCAGCTTTGCTTATGAAAATGAGTTATAGAAATCAATAAACAGATCCAAGATTTTCCTTGAGCTAAAAAATGAATTAATCATCATTTCTTGCATGATAAAAATACATCTTCATGCAGCCATCTGAAGGCAATATTCCACTTCCTGCTATGATTTTCTTCTCTTTCTGAGACTTTCTTTAAGACACAAAGGGCAATTCTCATCGTAATCATGCACAATTGTGGCAGTCCCACCTGGCTGTCCTCTGGCACTATGCGGCCAACGGCAGCCGCTGCAAATCTCAAAGGGAGGGACGCACAGGGGTAGAGACGGAAACGGTGTGGGGGGATAAAAAAAATATTTAAAAACCGTACCCGTTCTCGTCAAAGCTGAGTGCTGTTTTGCCCCTCTGCTCTTCTTCTGGTGTCCCAGCATCCACTGGGACACCAACACAGGCTCCCCAGCAATCCTGGTGCTGCTCTCATGCTAAACCTAGCACAAAAGCAATGCCAGGTTTGGTCTGAGTGGCTTGTTCTGCCGCTCAGACACTACATGGGAGTCTGTGGAGTTTCTCCAGAGAAACCTAAGTGTGCATGTGTGTTTGGGCAGCTGGCCAAACACACAAGTGGCCTTAGTGCACAGATTCTACTCCCATCTTCCACCCCTCCCTCCTGATGGTTGACTTAACACTCAAAATAATAATCACTCCAGAGTCTACAAATTCAAAGGCTCCTATCAGAGGTACCAAAATCAAATTGTGTCTTGGGGTTCTCCATTTCTCAACATAGCTCTTGACTACTGACTCCTCTCCATTCTGACCCACCATCCTGTACTTCTCTTTAGCATCAGTTACAATATTCTGGTGATGACATCAAATGTGTTCAGCTGTAGTTGACATTGAAACATTTGGCACAACAGCACACACATTCTCTGTCATTCAGTTAAGGTAATAATGGGAAATCTTTTGGTTATGCAATTCCCGATCAGTCAACAAAATCATTTAGGTCCTCACTACAAGTAACCCATAACATTCCGAACCTTGCAGTGTTCAGCAGGCTTTATCCGTAGAAAAATGGATTACTGGTTGAGGAGGGTTAATCCCTACTAAAGCAGCAACGATAGTCTCTGTCAGGCTGAAACACAAGCAAACCCCAAATTGACCCTCTGGTACTTGGCACAAAGGCACTCAGGCTTAGCTTAGAGGCAATGTGTAAAGTATTTATGCAGCTCTTCCAACAGTAATAGCATAAAAACACAATGCAAGAAAAATCCCACACCAATTTAGAAAAAAGAGTAAAATACAGTAAATTATGTGAGACCAAAACAACAAAAATCTAATCAGTAAAACCAGATATATGCAATTTTAAAGTGTTCAGGTAAGTGCAGCACCTAAAAGCATAAAGTGCCACTCGCTGTTATCTAGTTCTGCGAGAGTGAGTGAAAGTCACAAGTTCAGACCAATTGTGATGGAGTGCATCCCGGACACATGAATCAGGTTAGTACTGGTAAAAGAGTTACCTACAAAAGTTCAGCACAAAGGGTTCCATTCGTAGTGGAGGGGGCCGGGAGGAGCATGGAAGCGTCACTGATGTTTATTGATGTCGCCAGAAGAGCAAGCCTGGCATCACAGATGATCATTGCTGTAGCACAAAGATCTTCTCAGGTGTCACAAATGCTGGTATCATTGCTGGAGATTCGCATTGGTGGGCACTGTGGGCTATCAATGCTGTAGTGTGAATTGCAGATCTCGCAATGTTAGACATTGCTGGCTGCTGCTGTGGCTTGAAGAATCAGGTTCACCAGAGCTTTGCATTGGCAGGCAGCACTGGAGGCAAGATCTTGGTGTGAATAGGCCTGTTCATGGTTGCAAAGATCCCAAAACTTTCTGGAAGAGGAAACTCAATTGATAACACACTAAGGATTCAGGACCTGAGGGGCACCACTTTTGAATCAAACACCCACTCCCTCAGACTCCTGCAGGTCTCAGGCAGGTTCAGTTGCAGGTCCAGGCAATAAGTCAGTTTGGCAGATTCAGGGAGGCATCTGGAACTTCACAAGTCTCTGTAACTCTGAACAGGAGGCAAGTCAGCTGCCCCTGGAGTCACTTCAGACTAAGGTGAAAGTTGCAGGTCTAGTCTTTTATCTCAAAAAGCAGGGCAGCAGAGAAACAGGGCAGCAGAGTAGCGGTCCTTATGGCAGCAGGAGAGCACAGTAGCCCTTCTTCTGTAGTATTCACAGGTCTAGAGGTGTACTGAAGAGTTCGCTCTGAGGGTCCATTGTTTATACCTGGTGCCCACTTTAAAGTAGGAGAAGTTTCTAGAGGCTTTCACCTCTGCTTGGAATTTCCTGGGACCCTGCCGGAACCCCAGCTTGTCTGGGTCACAAAGATTAGTGTAAAATCCTTCATGAGCATGTTTAGGCAGACCCTTTGTGATATGCAAGTGTGTTAGGTGACAGCTCTCCCCCCTATCAAGGCAAAGGTGGCCCATCCTGCCAACATCTATTTCTCTTTGTCTCACTGTCTGGGAGCAATACACCAAATCCAACTGCCAGCTACGTCATGTGACCCAGGATTCAGTCTGCAAGTACCAAATGGTTAGGACAAGAAAGTGCCAACTTTCTAGAAGTGGCATTTTTACACTTGTGACTTACAATCTGATGGTGCCTTTAAAGAGGGGTTTAAATTACAATTCAATACCACTTTTTAATTGTTATAAGGTAACTAAATGTTATCCTATGAGAGAAGTAGGCCTTGCAGTAGTGAAAAACAAATTTAAGAGTTTGTCACTACTACAACATGTGAAACTTAAAAGTACATGCCTACCTTTTTAAATACACTGCACCCTGCCCTTTGAGATATCCAGGGCGTACCCAAGGGTGACTTACATGTATTAAATAGGGAGGTGTAAGCGTGGAAGAAGCTTCTTTTGGCCAGGTTGAAAATGCAGTTTTAAACTGCACACATAGCCTGCAAAGGCAGGCCTGATACATGTTGAAAGGGCTACTTAAATGGGCGGCACAATCAGTGCTGTAGGTCCACCAGTAGCATGTAACTTACAAGCCCTGAGTACATGTAGTACTACTTTACTAGGGAACTACAGGTAAATTAAATGTACCAATTGGGTGTAAGCCAATTCTACCATGTGTAAAAGACAGAGCGCATGTGTTAGACTTGGCATCCTTGGCATGGTCTCCCCTAACATTTTGCCTCTACTTCCCAGGTGGTTGCTGTGTGCAGGACTCTGTTTTTGCTGTTTTTGTAACTCTGGGCACTTTTTCCACTGCTGACCAGTGCTAAAGTGCAGGTGTTCCCTATGTGAAATTGCATGTGTAATTGGCTTTTCCATGATTGGCATATTTGATTTACTACTAAGTCCCTAGTCAAGTACACTAGAGGTGCCTAGGGCCTGTAGGATTGATTGTGCCACCCACATGACTAGCCCTGTAAACATGGCTCAGTCTTGCCAATGCAGTGTCTATGTGTGCAGTTTTAAACTGCCAATTTGACTTGACAAGTGTACCCACTTGCCAAGCCTAAACCTTCCCTTTTAATACATGTAAGGCAGGCCTAGGTAGCCCCATGGGCTGGGAGCAATGTATGTTAAAGGTAGGACATGTACTTGTGGATGTTTACATGTCCTAACAGTGAAACACTGCCAAATGTGGTTTTCACTATGAGAGAGGACTATCTCTCTCATAGGTTAACACAGGGGCTGCCTTTAAATATCCTTAAAGAGCAGTTTCCCTTTGAGAGCAGATAGAAATATGGACATTGGGGTCTCTGAACTCCCAAATTAAAAATACATTTTTTAGTGAAGTTGGTTTTTAGATTGTTAGTTTGAAAATGCCACTTTTTAAAAGTGGGCATGTTCTTGCTTAAACCATCCTGTGACTCTGCCTGTTTGTGGATTCCTTGTCTGGGTCAGACTGACAGTTGGGCTGTTTGTGCATCTCCATTAGACAGTGACACAAAGATTGCTGGGGTGTAACCTGCATATCCTGGTGGGCCATCTGGGCTAGGTTGGAGTGAGGAGTGGTCACTTACACATGAAAGAGCTGTGCCTTCCCTCACACAAAGCAGTCTCCAACCCCCTGGGGTGTGTCTGGAGCCAGTCTAAGCAAGGCAGTATCCTATAAACAACATTGACTTTTATTTGAAGCTGGGCAACTTCAAAGGCAGAAAGGACTATAAGTATTGGACCCAAATTCCCAGACTTTAGATTACTTCAAGAATTCAAGAGGAACCTCTGCCAGGAGAAGAGCTAAAGAGCTGCATAGAAGCGCTGCCCCTGCCTGTGACTGCGCTTTGTTGGGCTATCCTGCAGTTGCTGCTTCTGCCTGTGAAAGGGCACAAAGACTGGACTTTGTTGTGCATTCCTGATTAAGAGGTATCTCCAAGGGCTTGGACTGAACTTGCCTCCTGTTTTTGAAGGCTCAGGGACAGCAAAGGCTTCATCAGCCAGTCTCTGTGTCTGCATGCTGTGGACTCTAGCTTGCCAGAGGGTACCATTCCAGTTCCTGAATTTCTGGTGAAAGTTCCTGTGAAAGGATTGCAGACGACTCCGTACGACTTCGCAAAGGATGCTGCTGCCTGAAGCCTGTGACGCCGCCTACACGTTGATCCGTGGATGTCACCGAGGTGCGACAACCCCACTGTCAATGTAGGCCTCATGTCATTGCAGCCGCTAATGTCCGCCCAAACTCATGAGTTGGAGTGTTGTACTCCCGACATTCATAACACCCAACTCCGTTGGAGCGCCTGTGACCCTGTGACGTGATCGCAACCCCGTGAGGTTGCCCCACAGTATTGTGACTTCGCCGGACTTCGACTTTGCCAGAGGTGCCCCGGGACCTACTCCTCGCAACCGCTGCAGCCTCACCTCCACCGCTCTGCAGCAAGGACCCAACACCTCTTTGTGAAATCTCCGCTCCTTCGCCCCACAGCACCGGAACCAACGCTGCATTGGATCCAGTGATGCCTCGCTCCCGATTCCGGGCGCCGGCCTATTTTCCGCACATTTTGCTAAGGTACTGTACCCTGGGGGTACGTGTGACTCAGTAAACGGCACCAGTGGCATCTCATTGTGGGAAACGACTACATCACAACACCGCTTTAACATCAGATTGCAACATTTGTGCCTCTCTGCACTATTTTTGTGTTTTTAATTGCTAAAGTCATAATTTTAATTGTGTATGGTGGATTTTTAACGTATTTGGTCTTGTTTTATCTAGATAAATATTTACTATTTTTCTAAACTTGTGTGGTGTCCATTTTGTAGTGTTTCACTGTATTACTATGTGTGTTGGTACAATTACTTTACACATTGCCTCTAGGTTAAGCCTTTCTGCTCGTGCCAAGGTACCAAGGAGGTGGGCGGGGGTTAACCGGGTGTGTTTTTTCTTGCCCTGACTAGAGCGAGAAAACTTGCTTGGCCAAGGGGTAACCTGACTATTTCTAACAGCATGCACTTTAGCACTAGTTAGCAGTGGTAAAGTGTGCAATAACCTAAAATCCAACAAAAAATGGTTCCGAAGACTGTAGGGTGAAGGCAAAAAGTTTGGGGATGACCCTGCTGAAAGGACCAAGCCCAAGATTATCCACCCCGGTAATTGCTAGGTGCAAGAAAGTCCGATGCCTGGGGTTAAATTTTAAGAGGCTGATCCTACCAAAATGTACCATTGGAAAAATGCCTGATAATTACAGATATATGTTCATTTTGGTCTTAAGCACCAAAATCACCATGTTATGCCCCTAAAACGTTGGTGTAGAAGTTATTGAAGCCAAAAAATTCCGACCTCCTCCAGAATTGGATTTTATTGCACCAAACATCTAACCACTTATTATGAGGAGCAGCATAATGCATAAGCAGTACTCCTGCTGAAACACTGAAACTAGATTTTTGATCCTCCTAGACACCACACATGCCTACAGTTCCAATTTCTCTTGAATTCTATTTTTCTATCCTCTCTCTGATGCCTTTAAAACTTAGATGTCTGCTTCTTTCCTCTTTATTCTATCGGCTGCTTCTCTTTACAAGTCTGTTTTTTTCTTCCTTCTTTTTGCCTGATGCAGAGGTTACACCCAGGTAATTGATTTGTAATCTTCATTACTACGATTCTCTCTTCCTCGTCTCCGTACTTCAAAGCCTTTCTCCAGGCATGCAGCTGTGATTAGTGCTTCAGCAGCTGCGAGGTTGGGTCCTAACACATACCAAGTATGGAAGTCATTGACCCCCAAATGGGTTGCATGGAGTCCATCATCCCTGCTTGGATTAGAGCCCTTGGAATCCTTTCTAAACCACTGCACCCACCCAGGATGCTTCTGTGTCAATCCCAGTCATGCTAGAGTATAGACCCTCGTGCTTAGGAGGTGGGCGCCCCTCTTTCGGGAACCTCCTTGAGGTGATAGTGTAGTTGGGATTTTTGATAGGTAATGTTAACATTACATGTCTTTGGAGGTAATGTCACCTAATATGTAAGTGCAGAGAAAAGGAGTCATGAAGATTACAGGTATGTAATTGGAGCATTTATGCTAGTAGAGCACTATTAATAGTTTAAGTGGGCAGCGTCTTCTGCTATGTTTTATGTTCCTCTGTGCAGCTGCGTCGACTGAGGCTTCAGATGTCAAGCACACTTCGTTTCCTGGAGAGAAAGCATTGTTATTTTTTCTCTATTTCCTTTTGAAGCAAATGCCCTTTCCAATATTTCTATTTCCCTCCACTGCTGTCCCAGTAAAGCCTGCTGCTATGAAGTTATGTTATTACCCAGACGCCCCAGGGCTCTTCCTTCCAGTGAGCTGGAGATGGCTGTTTATTCAACGCGGCCGGGCTGCTAATTTAAACACTCAAAAAAACTGAAAAGAAAATAACCGCAATTATCAAGGAATGAAATCAACAAAGGTTGGGCGACTTTTCAGCGGCTTTTTAATCTCCCACTGAAATTGTTGGATGGTCCTGCGCTGCCAGCTATTTCTGGAGAGCCTCGATAAGCATCAAGCAGAAATGCATTCGTACTCCCTCCATGCCTGATATTTGAAGTTCAAAGGCGGATTGTGTCAGCTGGTTAATTTCAAAGAGATAAATGCACTGAAAACAAAACACGAGTAGGTAAAACTGGGAATGTTCTGTATTGAAGAAAATCAAAGCAAACAATATTCTGATTAAAGTGCTATATATGTACTTGAAACTGAACACTAGAATCTTGAAAGCCTCTAATTGCCTGTTTCCTGGCTCAGCTCAGTTTCCTTTTCAAATTATTTTAGAATCCATTATAAATTCCAGCAAAACAGGAGCACAAAAGGAGTTTTCCATTTTTTTGTGCATCCTTTGCATCTGCCAGATTTCTTTTTTCATCGGCTGGGTGTGGGATGGGGGGGGGGGGGGAATGAATCTAAGACAGGAATTGCTAAAATCAAGCATTTTGCGATCACCCCGTTCTCTCGTTGGCACCTGCACATGTACACTTAAATTGCAGACACCCATCTTTAACAATCAGGCCACCCAGATGCATAAACCTAGAAACAAAAACAGACACAAATGAAGCTCCTGCCCCTCTTTGAGGTGTGAATATTGAATGAACCCATCCACCAGGGCCATCATAGGCAGCTACCCTGTGCATATGACTTCAAGTAGGTGTCAAGTTACATTAAGCGGCCTTTTACATCTACTCTGAGACCTGAACTATCACCAGGAAGATCACGCCTGCCCCAAATAAGGGCTCTCATTAAAGACCTTGGAAGCCTGACCCTCACCTCAGAAGTGAAGGGACGCACCTACTTCTCCAATCAGCGCCAGGATCCTATTTTCACCAACATCAGCAACATCTGAGTCAATGAGAACACACTAGTGCCCTGGACAGAGCAAGCCATTGTCAAGTTCAGTATCCTCATCCCGGTCCAACACACATACACCACAGCCAGACTGGCCCACCAAAACTGGAACAGTATCACTGACAAGGAATAGAACACTGCTCTCAACACACATGGATCCGCACAGAGCAACAGCCACACCAAAGCCATCAAGAATTTTTATAATTGGATTACCTCCTGCAAGGGTCCCTGGCCCCTAAAACACAGCAATACAAACAGATTCAGGCCACAGCGTAGTTGATACACTGACGGACCCAGACAGAACTCAGACATATGAAACACCACTGCAAAGAACTGGAATGCAAATGGACAATGAGCCGTCACAATGCAGAGAGGAGCACATTCAAATCGGCCCTGAAGTGCTCCCACCAAATGATCCAGACCATGAACTGTGGTGCTCTCGCAAACCACATTGATGCCAGCATCAACAGAAGCAGAGAAATGTACGCCATTGAGAAAGATTTAACCTCATCATCCACCAACTCCAACTAGATCACCCACTCGCAGGACCTCTGCAACAATCTATCTCAATTTTTCAGCAACAAACTCACCTTGCAACTTCAACCCTCAAACAAACTTGTCAGACCTCACCAAAGGCTTCCTGATCTTATCCAAAGAACTAATGCTAACCACAAGGCCCATCATCACCCCAGAACAAACTGCCACCACAATGAAGTTCATCTGCTTAGGGGCCCATCCGACCCCTGCACCAATATGCCTACTCCAGAGGACTAAACCCATCACCATCATGTTCACAACCATTCTGAATGCTTCCACCTCTTCCGCAACCTTCCCAGATAGTTGGAATCACTCAACTATGTTACCATTGCTGAAGAAACCCTCTGCAGACCCTTCAACACTCTCCAACTACAGACTGATCTATGTGCTACTTTTCCCTGCAAAGGTTTTAGAGAAAATCATCAACAGGCACCCCACAAGTACCTTAAAGGCCAGCAACTACTTACCCCACTCAGTTTGGTTTCAGACCGAACCACAGCACGTAAACTGCCCTCATCACTTCCATGGATGACATGCACATGACTCTTGACAGAGGAGGCATGGCGGCCCTCATCCTCATGGATCTCTCGCTAGCCCCCATTCTCATCGAATGTCTGCTTGACATCAGAATCCAAAGACATGCACTGCAATGGATCAGCACTTTCCTGACTGGAAGAATCTAGTAAGTCAGTCTAGCACAGTATGACTCATACTCCTATGACCTCATCTGCAGAGTTCTGCAAGGTCCTTCCTGAGCCCGATCATTGTCAATGTACTGTATACATTATCTCTCTAGCCAGCATCATCCACTCTGATGATATCAACATCCTCTCCTATGCAAATGACACACAACTCATTCTTTCCCTCACGGACAAGATGTCCAGAGCCTGGATAAAGGTAAATACCTGCATGACAGAAATCACCCATGGGATGAAGACAAACTGTCTGAGGCTGAACACTGATAAGACCAAAATCATAATCTTCGGGATCAGCACATCACTGAGGGACTCCACCTGGTGTCCAACAGAGATAGGACCAACACCCACCCCTATCACCCATGCCAAGAACCTCAAGATCATCATCAACAGCAAACACGACACGACCACTGTTAGAAATTGGGTTTTTGGTTGGCAGTCAGGTTACCCTCTGTCCAAGCAAGAACCCTCACTCTAGTCAGGGTAAGTGTCAGAGTCACCAGATCCTCGGGGTCTGTGCACGTTCCCAACACGTCCACCATTGAACAGCTCCAAGACTCTGATAGATAAATCACAGAGACTGAGAGAGTTCAAGAGGGGAAGAGGGGATTAGGAAGGGAACAGCTGGGAAGGAGACCTGTAGTAAGAAAAAGGTGAGAACACATGATATGAAAATTATATCTCCTGAAATCAATACTAGACTATGATTCTAAGCCTAGTCACTCTGAAAACATGAACAATCTAAGAGTTAAGTTAAAATAACTAAGTTTCAAGATGGCCGGATACCTGTAAGGGAATCAAGATGAATTAAATGAAAACTTTCTTATTCAAGTACTTTCCTTTACATGAGAATCAGAAAAAACATTCTGACTAAATTTTAAACCAGTCATATAAATCCTGTTTTGAGAATGTATACTAGGACCATACAATATTGCATCTAGAAACTGTGGCCTTCTGTGTACTCTTAAAATGTTTCAACACAAATTGCGCATATTGCAGATATATATATATATATATATATATATATATATATATATATATATAGTAAACACCATAAAAGGATTGTGCACCATGAATAACATAATATGGATTCAGGAAACAAATAACATAACTTGTCAGCTCGAATATTACATAATGAATATCTTAGAATAGTGGCATACAATAAACAACATGAAATAAACTCGAGGAGAGAATCGTGCGTCTTGCCGATTCGAGTGTCACCCTGTAAAATACCAAGAAATGGTAGCACTCAATGAATATCAAAGTCAAATCATCATTAATCGAACCGCGTCTTGCCGATTCGTAAAACACTATGTAAATGTCAAGAAATAACAGCTCACAATAAATAACAAGATCAAAGCACAATGAAACAAATCGCGCTTCTTTTGCCGATTCTTAAGCCACCATGTAAATGTCAAGAAATGGTAGCGCTCAATGAACAAAGTTAAATCCTCATGAAACGAGTTGCGCGTCTTGCCAATTCGTAAAACATCATGTAAATGTCAAGAAATACTAGCGCGCAATGGACAACAATGTTTAAACACCATAAAACGAATTGCGCATCTTGCCGATTCTAAAGCCATTCTTAAGGATGCTACGTACTTACTCAAGTCTTTGATAAAAGACTCCCCAAATAGAGCACCGTCTGTGCGAGCATTAGGTTGGATGGTCGCCAGGTTGACCAGTTTAGGGTCGAGTTTTAGTAGTAGACCCTTACATCTCTCATGTGTAAGAGCAGAGTTTGCATTTCCTAGAAGGCAAAAGGAACGTTGAACTCAAAGGTAAGCTCTTTGGGATCGATGAAGGAGCAGTCGATTCTAGCTGCTTCAGCAATATCAAATATGCGAGTTAGGGGACCCTTAATGTCAAGCAGCTTGTCCTGGCAAGAGGCCCACGCCTTGTCCACTCCTTTGTGTGGATCCTTGCCTAATTTCGTGAAAAAGGTCACGAGGGGCTGGTCAATAGAGGGAGTGACTGAGAGATTGCCGGAGAGGGAGGGGCGAGGACACTCAGATTTTAACTTTGCCCTAGTTTGTTTATCCAGAGGACAATTAATTTTAGCAGAGACTTATTGGGCGACATGATCTGCAGGAACCCATTCAGTAGAGTTGGGGTGAAGGATATTGGAAGGGTCAAACATCGGGAAACCTTCAGGGTCTAGAATATTGGAAGATTGAAGGGAAGATGGTTTAGATTTCTTGGGGGGGGGGAGAAAGGGAACCATCATCCCCAATGGAGGACACATCGGAGTCAGAGTCCGGGTCAGGAAGGTCGTCATCCGTGTCGGGGATAGACGAAATTACCAAAGGAGCAATAACATTCTTTTGCTTGGATTTGTGTTTTAAATTCGATTTTGAGGTTGGTTTCCCAATGTCCAAATGTTTATACTCCTTGGAGGGAGCCTTTTGAGGAACCGCGTCCTCTGCCACATGTGAGGATGACTCACTTTTCTTTTGCGCCAATTTTTTAGATTTTTTAGGATTTTTAATGGGAGAAAGGCACTGACTGCATTCCCCCCCAGCCTGGGCCGACTTAGACCTAGATATCATGTCAGAAAAGGAAAGTTCTAAATGCTTAGAAATGTTTTGCATAGAGGATGATACTGCTTGTTGGACAGATGTTTTAATAAAAGCAGACAACTTGTGTCTGATATCCTCAACATCCTTAGAAGGAGAGTTGTCTGAATCCATTATAGGGCTAAAGGGAGAACAGAAGCGTGAAGGGTTAAGAAAACCAGGAATAAACTGTAAAGCTCCGCCTGTGGGCGTCGCTAAGCCTGCCAGACACGAGGGAACACAGGAGGAGGAAGGACTGGTGCTCCTGTGTGAAGGCAGGAGGTAAGGGCAGAAAGGAAAGTTTGTCCGGTTTTTTAAAAGGAATTTCAATTCTGATATGCTTAGAAAATTGAGCGCTCAAGCCGAGGAGCACTGAAAAATGCTGTAAGTTGCCACAATGAACGGGAAAGCTGAAGCGAGCAGACGCACTGAAGCAGAGACGCCGGGTTTCCTCAACGTGTCAAAAGCAACTGCCGTTGAGGAAACCCGGTCAAGTGAACGAAGCGCGCGCTGACGCGCGCAGCAGGAATTCAACGACGTTTGGGCAAGCGCGAGGGGCGCTAAAAGGAATGCGGCAACCTGCCGACTAAAACGGGGAAAAAATACATAGAAAAAGCGCGTTTATATGGCGCGACTGCAATAAAATATATAAATGCAAATATGATTAGATAAAGCAATAACAATGAAATTTTTATAATGGAGACAAGATAAAAAGGTACTTAGCTTGACTGCGAGCAGCAAGAAAAGAGGGCTGTTCGCAGTCAAGTGATGTCACAATGCCTCTGCATACATATGATTGGTGTACACTGTTCTGACTACGTTTTTATTCCCATTGGCTGTTGTTCCTTTGCCTTCTGGGAACTGCAGTATATTTCTTGACTGCTGCTATTTATTAAAGTAAGAAAAGAAATGCGTAATAGGAGCCTCCGGTCTTGTCATAAAATTATTTTAAATATGGTGAGACATGGTGCATTTTGTAGGACAGTGTTAAAATAATTTGGCTTACAGCTTACAGTTATCCGAGCAGTTCTGAAGGGGCTCTCGTGGGATATTGCAGAAATTCGAGTGCTATCTAGTTCAACTGCTTTCCCAATGGGTTTGATGAGTTCCTCACGAATCAAGAAAATACTGAAATAAAGAGGATGTGCTACAGCACAATGTTTCAATACCTTGGAAAAAAGCTATTCATTTTACAGGGTGTTCAGGAGTGACATATGTAAAACATTCTAGTACTTTCATGGTGTGGTTGAAAACCGTGATTTGCCTAAGGGAGATGCCTGGATGTTACACTACCCTAGAACACTCCAGAAAATCAAGGCAAAATAGAAAATTTTTTAGTCTAATTTCTCAAATAGATTCCAGATTTCTAGACCATTTAAAATTATCCGAGGTTTAAATTTAGCCTGTCCTACTATTATTTTTCGCTATCTACGTAGCATCTTTCTTCACCCATATGTGTTCTTTCACTCTGCCCTCATCCGCCTTAAATTTTCAGTAGGCAGCAGGACTGCCCCTAAGGTTAGACACATTTCATAGATTCAGACACTTCATATATCTCTTTAGTAACAGAAACTCACAGGTTTAGGCAGGATAGGTATCCATAAAGTGACATCAATCGGAAAGTTTTCAACTTTCCCTACCCAGAGTTGGTCTCATCTTCCTCTTTCTGAGCTGTCTCCTTTCTCTCTTTCCCTATCTCTCTAGTCCTCATTCCCATTTATAACCATTCTTCTGATATTCTTGTCTGCCCAGACTTTTTTATTTTTCATTCAATTTTCTTTTACTATTTCCACCCCTTCTTTCATGCTAGTCTCCATGTTTCTGTCTTTATCTTTCTTTCTTCCTTTATTTGACATTTCTTTGTATCTTTCACTCTTCTTTTTACTTTCCTTTTCAATTCTTATACCTGCCTGTTTGCTCCTTTCTTTGTTGTTAGTTTCCTTTCATCTCCATCTTTCTTTCATTCTCCCCATCCCTTGTATCCGCTCATTTGTGTCCACACATGACCCGTTTTCTTTTTTCTGTGCTTCTTCCCTTTACTAACGTCTGTGTTTTTATTTTATGTTTTATTTCTTTGCTGCTTCTATTATTTTTTTATCTCCTCTATTTCTTTCTAACTCATATTTCCACCTAAACCTTTCTTTTCCACTTTGGTCTCTCTTTCTTTCCCTTTTTTCTCGTTTTTCTCTTTCACTTCCTTTCTTTCCATCTGCCTTTCATTTCTTCCATCCTTCTTTCTTTCATCTTCCTTTCCTTCTGTCTCAAACGTTCTTCCTAATTGTTGCCTTGCATCATCCTCTCCTGTGCGTTTTAGCTTTTATATTTCCTTTCTTTTGTTCTTTGCATGTTCTAGCTTTCTTGACACCCATCTACCCTGGTCTTTTAATGTTTTCTAAGAGCTCCTGTCCGATAACATAGGATTCCTGTTACATTTGAGGGAACTCGTAAGAACAAATGGTTTAGTGTGACCCGCAATTGTTTCTAAAGCACAACAGTTACTTATCCGGGAGCTGCCCAGTAAAGACTTTAGAGACAGGATCACAATGGCATGTAGACACTGATCTTATCTACTATGGCAGAATTTGGGTGTCTCAGTTTATTTCTACACACAATTTAGTGAATGACTCGAGTTGTTTCTTTTATTATACTTCTTAATTTCTGCTTTTAAGTTTGCTGTTAGTGTTGTGTTGTTGATTTTTTGTTTGGTTCAAGTGTTTACTACTGTTTTTGTAGTCTGTGGTTATTGTGAAAATTGCGTTTTGGATAGAACACGTGGTTTATTCCGTATATGTCAATGAGTGTAGTCATGCATGCACGGTTGATGGATTCTGAGGCTAGGTGATGTAGACAGCAGAGGAAGGATGAAAAGCGGTTTGTAATTTCCAGTAGCACAAGTTGGAGTATTATGTCTGCAAAAGCAAGACACCAGTGCTGTAGTTATTACTATTCCTTTACTATTTGTAGGCCATGGCTTGTTCAACAAAGTCCGGTAGAAAGAGGAGACAATTGGGCTTCCTTGTCCTCTCTAGGGCATCACGATGAACTTACATCACTTAGCACGTGCAGCATCGTGTTAATTGTTAATGGAACTTGTTAAAGGTGCTTAGGCCCATATTTATACTTTTTTAGCGCCGCATTTGCGTCATTTTTTTACGCAAAAGTGGCGCAAACTTACAAAATACAATTGTATTTTGTAAACTTGTGCTGCTTTAGCGTGAAAAAGCGGCGCAAATGCGGCGCTAAAAAAGTATAAATATGGCCCTTAGTATGAATTGCTTTTTGTGACACTTTGCGGTCTGTCCTTTATGACTGGCACCTACTATGGAACCAGCAGTGTCTTTTTGTTTTAATCAGGCCCCAAGGTGAAACATGTATTTGTAGACTAACCATGATTCTGCCTCCATCTATGTGTTTGCGTCGAGGGGATCTTAAATGCCACAATTTTTCTGTTAAAAGAATTGCCACTGAAATTGAGAAGAGCCAGCAAGATGGTGTTGATGAAGCAGAAAATGAAGGTTTTGATTTATTAACGCATAAACGTAGTGTGAAATAATCATGTGTGACATTAACCGAACTAATAAAGATTGTACGGGGACAAAATGTGCCCTCAGAGTAGTTTGCCAACATTTATACACGTGCTTTATGTAACGTGGTGTATTAGAATTGCACTAATCCGACATAATCATAAACGTGTGCTACGATTTGCTTGTTTGAAATGCGTTAGCTTAGCATTACTTTAGAGGAGGCTTTGGCCTAGTGGCCTGGTCTCACGGTTTAGATGCTCGTATTTTTCCAATGTGCTATTAAACGTGTATTTCTGCTTGAAGCTGTACTTTTCCACAGAAACTGTTCACATGCTTATCTTAAAGTTTCGTGCCAGCCTGGCATATTTTCTCTTTAATTCAAGGTCGACTTGCAGGTGCGGACAATGGAGGCTCTGAAAGTGAGCTAATTGGTAGACAATGTTGCAACTTGCGTACCCATCTCCAAGGATAATGTATGCTTAAGTAAAAGCTTGAGAACTGTCGTTTTTGATTGGACAATTTGAAGCTAACCTATGAACCCTCCAATGGAGACCCTACTGGATTCGAACTGTTGTCTATAAAAACCAGGTGCACGAGAAGAAAGTAGCCATTACCAGCTCGATACCCGCCATTTTGCAGACTTCGTAGCTATTATGGCCCACTTTGCTGCGACGCCATTTTGAGAGACTTTGATGCTTTCTCTAATGGAGAGAAAGAGACTTTAATGATTCTTGCCCTAGAGACTTTAACTTTGATTTGTCCCTTTGCATGAAGTAGTAGTTTTACCTTGCCGCCGTGAGGCAATTGCCCGTCCACCCTGCCCCTTTGTCCCGTCCCATGCTGATCGAAGAACGGTACCTGTGAGACGAAGACTTCCTTGTATGCTGATCGTAATTGGTAAATATGAAAGGAAATTGTAAAATTGCATTGTGTTTCTTTTAGGTAACCAACTGCTGATTTTGATAAGAGCCCTAGCTAGGAGTTTTTTCTAAATTTATGTTGCTAAATTGTTTTTGCATGAAGTCCCACATGCCGATGCTAATTTGAAGTTAGATGAGGATTCCACATGTTGCACGATGCAATCTGAGATCTTGTTATGCTGACTAAATGTACGCAATTAGTTCATTACAGATTATCGTATTAGTGCTTTGCATTGCTATTATCGAATGCCTTGTGATTCAAATGCTACATAGATTACACTTGTTTCGACGTTATGGACAGCTATTAATGTTCATTTATGTTTATCATTTGGTGTTGAGACACATCTATATCGTGCTAGCTTTGTTAATATAGGGAAATAAATTCACTAACTTTGCAATAAATTGGTGTGGTTATTCCTGACTGAAAGGTCAGGGTTCGCCGAAATGTATTCTGGATTAATCGTTAAGTGTTATGTTGATCAAGGCATTGCTTATGTTCGTTATTGATTATTGATAAAGAGTAAATTGATCGATTAAGAGTACAGAGAGTTCCCACTTAGTCAAAAGATTCATCGGCCTAAAGAGCGTCCGAACACAGGTAAATTGTTACTACGGCTCGCTCTAACAGTAGATGGTAGCAGAGGACGGTTTCGTCTTTTGGGACCCTGTACTATTAGAGTACATGGTGTTGAATTAACGGTTACGCATTTTTGAGGCCTCAAAGAGAAGTTGAATTAGATTTTTTGGATAAAACTGATTGACAGAATGATGATGGGCTAGGTCCACTGCGGCTTTCCCGGGATCTCGGAGCTTGCGAATGGAGAGAACGGAGGTGTGGAAACAGCGTTGGCGGTACTAGTGATGGTATGAGTGATGTTAGGGTTTTGCACTTGCACAGCTTATTGCCGCAGGGTGTGTGAAAAGGGTGCGAGGGATTTTTTTTCTTTAAAGGATAGCGGAGGTGCGACTCCGAGTGTAGAAGTACAGAAGTCGTCGAACTTCATAGAAATAGCGGAGGTGCGGCTCCGGGTGTGAGAGTAGGGAAGTCGTCGAACTTCATGTGCGTGTGGCGCTTTGTGCATAAAAAGGTCCACGTGGTTGTTGTTGTTGAGACGGGCCCTGCGAGGTCAAGAGACTCCGGAGTATGTTGATCCATGTTGTGGTCTGGGCGGTTTAGTAGGTTGATCGGGCGTGGTCAACGAGTCGGTACGTGTGTTAGGGAGTGAAAGAAACTTCGACTTCGGGCTTTGACAAGATTCTAAGTGCACTAGAACAGATCATTGACAAGTTGAGAGTAGGTCTGCAGGTCAGATTTGCTTGCGAACGTGGGGACCGAGAAAGACGGAATAGCGGCCGAGGCTAGTGAAAGGTCCCTAAGGTCCTGAAGCGATTGTGTTACCCTTCCTGTAGTAAACCGACAGATCTGTTTTAGTTTTTGGTAGCTCGCGATACATGCAAGAAGTTGTTACGGGAGGAGCTGAGTGAAGGAAGACTGGCCGCGAGGCTTTGTCAGCCGCAGTGTGTGTGTGCGACGTCACTAGGAGCCGCGCTGGGATAGGTTGGTTGGAGAGAAGGGTCGCGCACGGATTGGACGCAGTCAGTGGGGCTCGTTTGGAAGGGGAAAGGCAAGCGAAGAGTATTCCGGGAATTAAAGTCACCTATTGATTACAAATTTTGTGGAATAAAAGTGACCTATTGATTATAAACTTTGTGAAATAAAAGGCGAGAAAATGAAATTCCTTAAAGCATTTAGGAGTGCGATGAAGGGGGAGTCTTACATCAAAGCGAGCGTAGGAGAGGAGACGCCGCCCGAGGGCACACCAGCTTACATTGTAATGGAGGAAAAAGGGGTAGCTCCGTGTCTTTGGCTAAAGCAATGGCACAAACTGACGGAGAAACATGGGAGCGTAGCGTTCCCGATACATGGGACATTCAATATAAGAATCCTAGAGAATCTGAGATTCACGATGTATGACATGAAGGTGCCTCCAAGGCCAGCACAGTTTGAGACTCTAGCGATCTGGGAATTAATGGCTAGACAGCAACAGAAGAATAAGTTTGAAACAAGGATGAGGAAGGTAGAAAAGACACTAGCGGATGCTAGGTGGGATAATGCGCAGAAGGTGTGGAGGTCAGATGTATTGCAGGGGATAAAATTGTTTCCCGCAATTACTAAGGAAGAAGAGGAGACAGGTAAGAAAGCTACCTGTAAGACAGACAGGAAGTGTTCGAAGGATAGAGAGGACGAGGAAAAGTTGAGAAGAGAAGAGGAGTTAGAGGATGAGGAGTTAATAATGCAATTGCTGAACGACCGTCCACCACCTTATGCGGAGAATGGACAAGGTCCAAGTACCAGTTCTGCCCCTCCGGCACCGGTACAGATCAGTGAAACCCAGAGTTCAGGAGCGTCATCGGGGTCAAAGGACCCGAGTTTATTGTTCACCCCGCAGATACCGCAGGTTAGGAGAATATATCCAGATGTGCCCATAATGAAACCAGCAGAAAATTATCAACCGCAGATGACAGGGTACTACAGCAGTGACAATAGTGGAGGAATGGTTCTAGAACAAACAGTAAGGGGAGTACAGAATGGTCACAACCCAACAATGATACAGGCTGGATCAACTCAGTTTATGATGCCTCAAAAGCAGATGCAGGGAGGAAACGCACATGCTCAGATGACGGGGAGTCAGATGGGCATGCCGGCAATGATGACCCATAGTATGGGAATGAACATGCCTCAGAACATGGGAAATGGACAGAACCCAGACGCGATATCACTACCCATTACTGTAGGTCCACCGGTACCTCTGTACAGTCAGCCTAACTTAGGTATGAGCGGTCAGGGATCAATACTGCAAAAGGGGACAGAAAGGAGGTCCATAGAGAACACTCCAGGGATAACTCCTATAGCGGCTCAGCCAAATGGATCTGGATCCTTGATGGAGTTTAGTCCCATATGTGCTCAGTCTACACTGGTGAGGTCGAGTCCCCCACTGATAATACCTTTAACATCGAATACTGAAAAGTTGCCGCAACCATCAATGGCAGTCGATGTGAATGCTACACTGATGGGGGTAAATGCGCAACAGCTGACACAGTGGTTCAACAGCTTGAATTCCACACAAAGTTCAGACAGTGGGAAAGGAGAAGATTACTTGAATAGGATGAGGCTGAACATGGAAGCACAAGAATTGGTGGAAGGGAATATGGGTGTGAATAGGTTAGAGTCCTACACGGAGGAGGAGCTGAGGTATCTATGTCCAAAGATCACGAAAGAAGTGAACAAGGTACATAAAAGTTTGCAGGAAGTAGCGGACAGAAACGGGATTGACATAGGCAAGACGAAACACTTGAGCAGGAGCTATAGGTTGGATTTTGGGACCACAGATTTTGAACACATGAGGTCAGCAGGTATGAAGGCACACCTTAGAGAATTGTTGCAGAGTGCCCAAGTGTGGAGGTGCTTAGACAAGTGGGAAAGCAGGTGGGTAAAGAGGAAGGATAAGAGGAGGGACAGTGCTACAGAGCACAACGAGAAAAGACCGCAGAGCAGCGAGACAGTAACCATGTTACCAATGAGGGAGACAGCAGGTGGAAAATTAATACATGTACCATGGCACAGAAGCGACATTCAGTCATTTACGGATGATTTTCCCAAACTGAGAGAGAAGCCGATTGAATGGTATCAACAGACTGATAGGTTTGTGAAGCTTGCAAAATGTCTCTGGGAAGACCTGAACACTCTCTTTGAGATCGTGGTTCCGGCAGATTTGTGGGAGGATTGCAAAAGAGCTGTAGGTTGGCCGACAAGTGAACCAGAGAGAGACAGGGAGACGGGTGCACCATCACCTATGGTGATGAGTTTGTACTATAAGGTGATTGAGCATTTGAAGACGAAGGTGGCCGCAAAAAATGTGGATTGGCAGAAGATTGATCGAACGGCCCAAGAGGCTAAAGAATCGATTCATAGTTACTATGAGAGGTTGTTGAAGGCGTTTAAGAACTACAGTGGCACGGAAACAATTGAGGCGAAGGATATGCTTCATTTTGTGTTCAGATTTGTGGAAGGGCTGAGACCGGAGATAGGTCAGATGATAAAGTCGCATTTGATTTGCTGGGAGTCGAAACCGATTGATGAAGTCTTGAATTATGCGAAATATTGTAGCGACGAGATTGAGGTGAAACAGAAGAAGCTGAAAGAGAAGGTGATGATGATGCAACTTAAAGCAGCTCAGACAGGTCTGCAAGGTTTGCAAGGGATGCAAGGGTTCCAACAGCAGGTACCGCAGCCGCAGTTGCAGGGAAACATGCCGTTTCAGCCACAGGCTAGAGGCAGAGGCAGAGGAGGTTTTGTGAATAACGGTCCGGATTTAAACACTGTTGTAACGGGTGTGCAGGCAATGAAGAAGGTGATGCCGTGTCACGTGTGCGGAATTGTAGGTCATTGGAAACGCGAGTGCCCGATGGTGGTGCAGGAAGGTGCAGGTGCAGGTGTAGGTGTTGGTCAGCAAAACAATGATGTCAATGCATTTCAGACAATGAGGGGACCGAAAATGAGAAGTCCAAACCCAAATTTTCAGACCATAAATCAATTGCAGGGATTACAACCTATGCAGCCGCAGCAGATGCAGATGCCTCGTATGCAGATGACGCAAATGCAGCCGATGCAACAGCAGTTACCAATGGTACCTAATCAGCAAATGCAAATACCTTTGGCACCAATGAGTCAGCAGCAAGTGATGGTTCCTCCACAGGTCTCGGGTCAGGTAATGAGTACAAATGGCACCGTACAACAGTTCCCATTACACAGTGAGAGTGGAATAAACAATGTATGGGAGAGTGAAAGCTCAGAAGAGGAAGGAGATTGTGTGCTTGCAGCATCCTTAGAAGTTGATCAAAAGGGTCCGTACGTAGAGGGAAGAGTAATGGGTCATCGTGTTTCATTCTTGGTGGACACGGGAGCCACACGTTCAACTGTTAAGAGCAGTGAAGTACCAAATTTGCCACTCTCAGGGAGGACAGTTCAAGTGGTGGGAGTAGCAAACAGGCACCTGACGAACCCAATAACAGATCCGGTACCAGTCAGCATCGGTAACTATCAAGGGGTGCATCAGTTTGTGATATGTGACTCAAGCCCAATAGCACTGTTAGGGAGAGACCTATTGTGCAAATTGGGAGGTTCGATCATGTGTTCAAACGAAGGAATAACGATACAGACGAGCAGTGATGGGGAAGAAGAGGATAGTGTAGAGGGGGATGAAATGGAAACGGTCGATGAAGAGTATCCTCTGATTTGCCTTTTCCCGATGATAACTGAAGAAGATATTCCAGCCGAATTACGGGAAACAGTCGGAAAAGGGGTGTGGGACATGACAGGGAAAGAGGTGGGATTGATGAAAGGAGTGGAACCAGTGAAAGTGACGGTAAAGCCCAATGCGATCTTTCCCCAGACCCCACAATACCACATGGCACAAGATACCCTCATGAAAGTTGCCCAACTCATTGACGAATTTGTAAAACAGGGGGTACTGAAAGAAGTGTTAAGCAGTCCATGTAATTCACCAATAATGGGACTAATGAAGCCAAGTGGAAAGGTCCGACTTGTGCAGGACTTGAGGAAAATAAATGACATCATAGTCAAATGCTGCCCTGTCGTACCGAATCCGGCTGTGATAATGTTTCAAATTCCTTGCGATGCCGAATGGTTCTCAGTCATCGATTTGTCACAAGCATTCTTTTCTGTGCCTCTTCATGAGGACAGCCAATTTCTCTTTTGTTTCAAATTCCTAGACAGAGTGTACAGTTGGTGTCGAATTCCTCAAGGGTTTTCTGAGTCACCGTCGATATTCAATCAGGTTCTAAAGAAAGACTTGGAAGAGTTAGAGTTGCCATTCGAGTCAACCCTAGTACAGTACATTGACGACTTACTGGTTGCATCAAAGACAGAAAGTGGCTGCACAGCCGATACCATTGCTCTGTTGAACCATTTGGGAAGGAATGGACACAAGGTGTCTCCTTCCAAATTACAGTTCTGTCAGAAGAAAGTGAAATACTTGGGTCACCAAATAGAGAAAGGGTCACTGAGAATAATGAAGGAAAGAATTACAAGTGTACTTCAGATGAGTCCGCCCAAGACGAGAAAGGAGGTGAGGAAGTTCTTGGGAATGGTGGGCTACTGTCGACAGTGGATTCCCAACTTCTCGACTCTAGCGAAGCCTTTACTGAAACTGACCCAGAAGGATGCTTTGGATCAAATTGAGCTGAAAGGAGATGAGATGGATGCCTTTGTTGAATTGAAAGAATGCATGTGTAGGGCTCCAGCTTTAGGTATGCCTGATTACACAAAGCCTTTCACATTGTTTTGCCATGAACGTGATGCATGTTCTTTGTCTGTCTTGACTCAAGCCCATGGTGGCGTAAACAGACCAGTAGCGTATTTTTCAGCTACTTTGGATCCGGTCGCAGCAGCACTCCCAGGGTGTTTGCGCGCCATAGCAGCAGTTGGTATGAGCCTCACTCAGAGTGAAGGAATAGTGATGGGACACCCAGTAACAGTCATGGTCCCTCACTCAGTTGAGATACTTTTGACCCGCTCCCGAACGCAACACATGACTGGAGCAAGACTCACAAGGTATGAAACGATTATTCTGGGCTCACCGAATGTGCAGCTGAAAAGGTGCACTACGTTGAATCCAGCAACCTTGCTTCCTGGAGAAAATGTCGAAATTGAGAACGCTGAAGACGTCGAGCATGACTGCCTTCAGGTGACTGAATTTTGCACAAAACCCCGACCGGACATTAAGGATACGAAGCTTGATGAAAATGACCAAATTCTTTTTGTTGATGGTTCATGTCTAAGAGACGGGATGGGGATTTTGAAAGCAGGATACGCTGTATGCACTGTAACAGGGGTCTTGGAAGCGGGATGGCTCCAAGGAGTCTATTCTGCACAAGTAGCAGAACTTGTAGCCCTCACCAGAGCATGTCAACCGTCTGCATTGATGAAAGTCACCATTTACACTGATAGCCAATATGGGTTTGGGATTGTGCACGACTTTGGACAACTATGGTCACAGAGAGGGTTCCTGACTTCTTCAGGATCCCCAGTGAAGAACAGGGAGAGAATAAGGGAATTGTTACACGCTATTCAAGTGCCAGCCGAAGTTGCAGTGGTAAAGTGCAGTGCTCACACGAAAGGACAGGACTATGTTTCTCTGGGAAATGCATATGCGGATCAAGTCGCAAGATTTTGTGCCTTGAACTGTATATTACTCAGAGATGAATGGAATTCAATAAGTGAGCCAGAACTCGAACCAGCGGAAGCATTTGCCTTGAAGGTCGTAGATACAATAGAGGAACTAAAAGCACTACAGAATAATGTCAGGGAGGATGAAAGAGATTCCTGGATTAAATCACAATGTATAAAGAGACAAGACGAGTTATGGGTTTCACATGAGGGAAAATTTGTTTTGCCAAACAGTCTCCTATCACAGCTTGCGCGGTTCTATCATGGGCAAGCTCACCTAGGGAGAGATGCCATGATAAGATTGTTCAAAACTGATTGGTTTAACCCCAGATTTCGTCAAGCGGCAGAAGCAGTTTGCCATCGATGTGTCACTTGCCAGCAGATGAACCCAGGAAAGGGAACAGTTGTGAATGCGAGTCACATTGGGAGGGCAAACGGGCCTTTTAGTCGTATGCAGATGGACTTCATTGAGATGCCTGTGCATGGAGGTCTGAAATATGTGTTGGTGATTGTGTGCATTTTTAGTCACTGGATTGAGGCATACCCCACACGTAGAAATGACAGCCTTACAGTTGCTAAGCTATTATTGAGAGAGTTGATACCACGTTTCGGATTCCCGATCTCTTTTGAATCAGATAGGGGAAGTCACTTCAACAACGAGGTGATAAAGTTACTTTGCGAAGCGCTGAACATTGAGCAGAAATTGCATTGTAGCTATCGCCCTGAAGCATCAGGACTGGTGGAGCAGATGAATGGTACACTGAAATCAAGAATGGCGAAAATATGTGCATCGACAAATTTGAAATGGCCTGATGCATTGCCCTTAGTGCTAATGTCAATGAGAAACACCCCTGATAGAAAAACTGGATTGTCTCCGCACTAAATTCTCATGGGCAGGGCTATGAGACTTCCCGCAGTTCCCGCAAACGCGCTTTTGAATATTACAGATGATATGGTGTTAGACTACTGCAAAGGTCTGGCTGACGTGGTTCGCTCTTTCTCTCACCAGGTGGAAGCAACCACCTTGCCACCGATCCAAGGTCCAGGACACGCACTGAAAGCAGGTGACTGGGTCGTGGTAAAGAAGCACGTGAGAAAGTCGTGTCTGGAACCCCGTTGGAAAGGCCCTTTCCAAGTGATCCTGACGACAACTACCGCTGTGAAATGTGCGGGGGTTCCCAACTGGATTCACGCCAGCCACACAAAGAAGGTGTTGTGTCCCACAGATGAGGAAGTTGAAGCGCTGAAATTGCCAGTGCCTGACAAAACAGTGCTGAGTGCTGAGACAGAGCAAAACCGAGCTGAAAGCGAACAGGCAGAAACGGGAGAGAAAGAGATATTCTCCGAGGACGAAGACACCAACTCGCTTGGGGGAGACCAAGGAGAAAGTTCAGACAGCGACGAAGAAGCTACAGGTGACAAAGAACCTGAAGCAGCTGAGGGTAGCAAAAAGCCTGAAGCAGCTGAAGGTGACAAAGAACCTGAAGCAGCCGAAAGTGATACAGAGCCTGACGAAAGTAACGGTGAGGAAGGGCTCGAGAAAGGTGAAAAAGCAGGAGAGCCTGATCAGAAGAGGGCTTTCCCAGAAACAGACGATACAGAAAAAGAAAAGGAGAACGTGATCGATTCCCCTGAAGGAGGGGACAAGGCAGAGCAGAACGAAAAAGTTCAAATATCTACAGAAAAGGTCGCAGGTCCATCAAATGGACATGGTGCAAAGAGGAGACTAAGTATATCACCAGTAAAACAAAGGTCCGGAGAAGGTTTGAACGACGGAGAAAGACCAAAAGTAAAAGAGAAAAGAAAAGAAGTGTCTGTCGTGATACCAACCTCGAGTGAAGAAAAAGACTTGACAAAAGAGGAAAGTACCAGCGAGGCAGAATCGAAAAGAGAAGCAAAATTGAAAAGGAAAAGGATACCGAACAGAAGGTATTCCGGTCCAGAATGGGCATATGCAGTCAATGACGATTGGACTGACGAGTTTGTATCTCTAAGCATCGAGAACGAAGAAGAGGAAGAGATACCAATAGAAAAGAAAAGTTTTATGGACAGTGTTGATTGAAGGGGTGATAAATGATATTGCTTGCCACAATCTAACGTGAAAGAAACAACCAGCTGAGACATTGCTAAACCGGATGAGACATTTGCTAAACCGATAAAGACTGAGTTATTGCCGAATTGAGACAAGTGCTGCTAACCGATAAGTGACTGGCCCCTCGAAGAAGACGGTGTGAACATTGCGCTCGCTCAGCTTTGTAACTGAATTGCTAAATAAGTATCATTTATAAGTGCTTCTAGCTCTCTGATTCTATACAGATCATGACGCAAAGCAATAGAAAGAAATATTGTAAATATGTGTGTATAGGCTTGGTAATTACATGTGTACTAATAGTAATGGCAATTGTGCTTGGAATGCATGGAAAGGGTGAGAATGAGAATATTGAGGCTTCTACCTTTGTTCCTGTTACTGTCACTGAACTAACCGCATTGAAAAGGCTAGCACTGGATGAGAGACTCTTGCATGATAGGAAAGAGCTTTCGTATAATGTTTTCTATCGCTTACTAACAGAATATGTTGAGACAATGGATGCAAAAGATTGTTATGTGTGTACCCAGATACCGACATCAGTGAAGGAAGGGGTGACATATCACCACATGCCTCTTACATACGGGATTACATGTAGTATAGTAATGTCTAGGTTTTATGGTCAAACTAACATACAGTATTTTTACTCAAATTATGATGTTACCTTTGCTTATGTTCCTATAATAGCGCAGCGAAGCCAGACTGCAAAAGATTGGGATGCAAAAATTATGAGGGAATTTTTCGAGCCAATGCAACCTTTTGAAACGGCTCACGCTCATAGGGAAAATCTTACCTGCTTGCTCTCTGCAGTAGAAATAAGCTTTTTAGATCGCACAGATGATAGAAGGGCTCAAATGAAGGCGAAATTAGAAAAGGAGTTACATAAGAGGACTTCAGTAGATAATTATGATTTTGCTGCAATAAAGACACAAGGGAAAATTGCTTTAGATGCTTGGCATGTAGGGAAATTTTGTATATATCGAGGTGAATCTTATTATGACAATATTTTTGTAGGAGCGAGTGAGTGTAAACACACGTTTATCTTTAAGGCCAAATGGACATTCATGATGGACGGACTTGACCCTGTCATTCCAGGTGTATATTACATTTGTGGGTATAATGCCTATTATCGTCTTCCAAAGGGATGGTGGGGAAGATGTTATTTAGGTATAGTGTTCCCAAAGGTTTATCAGCTGGATGACCTATCGATGATTCAAAAGACATCTGGATCCCATCGTATCCAGAAAAGAGAGACCGCAGCTGCTGTGGTAGGTGATATATTTGGAGCCATGATTCCTTCATTGGGAGTTGTGCTGAATTCCATCAAAATAAGAAAGTTGTCTACTATAGTGGATAACATGTTGACAAAGTTTTCAGGTGCTATAATCCTGATAGATGCTGAACTTGCAGCGGAAAGAGCTATGACTCTTCAAAATAGGCTTGCTTTAGACATTCTTTTAGCAAAGGATGGTGGTGTTTGCAAAATGCTTGGTGCACGACACTGTTGTACCTATATACCTGACAATAGTGTGAAAATTAAAACTATGCTTGCTAATCTAACAAAAGAAAGTGCAGATTTGAAGGAATTGAAAGAACCAGGAGTGTGGGAGAAGGTTGGAAAAGGACTTGCTTCAGTGGGACATTGGATTGGGGGAATTTGGAATGGAATACTATTGAAAATAATAGAAGGAATATTAATAGTAATAATTTGTGTATTTGGAATTTGGGGAATAAAAAGGGGAATAATAATGATTATGGAAAGAATTAAAAGAAGAAAAGAGGAGAAAATTATGAAAAGAATGGCAGAAGAATATAAAGCGCAAACTAGGGGAACTAAAAGGAAAAGAGAACTGACAGAATTTTAATGGAATAAAATTTGTGGGGTTAATTTTTGTGATGACAAGTAGTCATCAGAGGAGGGATTGATGAAGCAGAAAATGAAGGTTTTGATTTATTAACGCATAAACGTAGTGTGAAATAATCATGTGTGACATTAACCGAACTAATAAAGATTGTATGGGGACAAAATGTGCCCTCAGAGTAGTTTGCCAACATTTATACGCGTGCTTTATGTAACGTGGTGTATTAGAATTGCACTAATCCGACATAATCATAAACGTGTGCTACGATTTGCTTGTTTGAAATGCGTTAGCTTAGCATTACTTTAGAGGAGGGTTTGGCCTAGTGGCCTGGTCTCACGGTTTAGATGCTCGTATTTTTCCAATGTGCTATTAAACGTGTATTTCTGCTTGAAGCTGTACTTTTCCACAGAAACTGTTCACATGCTTATCTTAAAGTTTCGTGCCAGCCTGGCATATTTTCTCTTTAATTCAAGGTCGACTTGCAGGTGCGGACAATGGAGGCTCTGAAAGTGAGCTAATTGGTAGACAATGTTGCAACTTGCGTACCCATCTCCAAGGATAATGTATGCTTAAGTAAAAGCTTGAGAACTGTCGTTTTTGATTGGACAATTTGAAGCTAACCTATGAACCCTCCAATGGAGACCCTACTGGATTCGAACTGTTGTCCATAAAAACCAGGTGCACGAGAAGAAAGTAGCCATTACCAGCTCGATACCCGCCATTTTGCAGACTTCGTAGCTATTATGGCCCACTTTGCTGCGACGCCATTTTGAGAGACTTTGATGCTTTCTCTAATGGAGAGAAAGAGACTTTAATGATTCTTGCCCTAGAGACTTTAACTTTGATTTGTCCCTTTGCATGAAGTAGTAGTTTTACCTTGCCGCCGTGAGGCAATTGCCCGTCCACCCTGCCCCTTTGTCCCGTCCCATGCTGATCGAAGAACGGTACCTGTGAGACGAAGACTTCCTTGTATGCTGATCGTAATTGGTAAATATGAAAGGAAATTGTAAAATTGCATTGTGTTTCTTTTAGGTAACCAACTGCTGATTTTGATAAGAGCCCTAGCTAGAAGTTTTTTCTAAATTTATGTTGCTAAATTGTTTTTGCATGAAGTCCCACATGCCGATGCTAATTTGAAGTTAGATGAGGATTCCACATGTTGCACGATGCAATCTGAGATCTTGTTATGCTGACTAAATGTACGCAATTAGTTCATTACAGATTATCGTATTAGTGCTTTGCATTGCTATTATCGAATGCCTTGTGATTCAAATGCTACATAGATTACACTTGTTTCGACGTTATGGACAGCTATTAATGTTCATTTATGTTTATCATTTGGTGTTGAGACACATCTATATCGTGCTAGCTTTGTTAATATAGGGAAATAAATTCACTAACTTTGCAATAAATTGGTGTGGTTATTCCTGACTGAAAGGTCAGGGTTCGCCGAAATGTATTCTGGATTAATCGTTAAGTGTTATGTTGATCAAGGCATTGCTTATGTTCGTTATTGATTATTGATAAAGAGTAAATTGATCGATTAAGAGTACAGAGAGTTCCCACTTAGTCAAAAGATTCATCGGCCTAAAGAGCGTCCGAACACAGGTAAATTGTTACTACGGCTCGCTCTAACAGTGTCATCAACTCCCCGTTGTTAGAGGTCACGTCTCGTTGATTTCCTTGGTCCATAGAGGCCTCTGCATAGGCATGAAAGCTGCGGAGAAAGGAAAACGAAAAGTTACTTCTCACACCTTGGGCTATATTCATAAAAATGAGGAGTGTGAGGATTACGACAGACCTGCCAGTGAAGATTTATCAGGGTATCAATTAGGAAGAGTAACATGACATCCCCGCCCAACCAGCATTCACACAACCCTTGGCATTTAACAATTGTTGTTTATCATGTTCTAATTTAATATATGCCATCCGCATCTGGAATATCTACATCATAATGAAAAGCCCAATATGATGTATTATTAGAATGAACAGAATATAAATACCAAGAAGTATCACTTTGGCTAATCAATTAGGCAATATGGCCCTATGCTGTCTTGTTCCCGAGCCTTGAAATTCCTTATGCATAGCTGCTCAACCCCAATGGTCTTCCCTATATTGTCCAGACTTCCAACATGTTCCCCCACCTTTAGCTAATCTCACTATCTTTCTCTAATCCAATGGAGTTTATATACCCAAGTATTACCAAATAGTATTGTCACCTAGGTGTACTTTTCATTCTCCAACAGACTACTTGCATTAAAGTGCATGAGGAACTATCTTATCACTACATGCATCCCGGTCAGCTACTCGATGCGCGTTCTCCCTTGTGTATGCTCCACTGTCTTTCTCCCATCACTGTCCTGTATGTCACTGCTTGTCCCACACCCGTCTTTCCCTTGTGTCATGCTCCTCAATGCCCCACCCACTGTGTCAGTCTGTGTTCCCTCTGACGTTCTCTAAAGTGTCTGGGATTTGTCGCCTTTCTCCCTCTGTTTCTGTTTCTCTCCACTCTCTGTGCCCATGTCTCACCATTATCCCCCCTCTCTGGTCGTTCGCTTGCCCACCATTGCTTTCTTCACCCCCTGCTGCTCTCCTGCTATAGCTTCCATCCCTGTGGCTATCCTTGCCTCCACAGCCTGCCTGATCTCGTAGTTCTACAGTAACATGCACAGAGAGGTAGGTGAGCCTCCCACACTGACCCTCCCCCACCATAGGGCTAGTTGGCTTTGAGAATGCTTGGTTCCAAGACATTTCAGTGGAGCTGGTGGGACTGCATGTTGGTCAATTAGCAAAAGTTAATAGAGACAATGCTTTCGTCAGAAGCATTGGAAGCTTTGGAGTATGATACCTTTAAAATCCTGTTGATACAGGAACTGTAGACCTAACAAGGTCATTCTAACGGGGTACCTCTGGCTGTTGCAAACACTGGGGCAGCAATAGAAGCTTTCCCACCAAGCTGAACAATGTGGACCAGAAGTCATGTGGTAATCTTTTTAACAAAAAATTAAGAGAAACATTCCTCAGACTTTGCTCATGTAAAGTAAGAACACACAGTTGGTTAAGGTTCCATTCTGCGGCCTAATACAAACTCAAGTTAATGTACTCAAGTACACAAACACAAGGAGCAAAATACAAACTAGTGACACAGATCATGTTAGAATATGGCAAGACCTGTAATTTATATTAACATCATCAAGAACACACCTAGGGCAGTGGTTCCCAACCTTTTAACTTTTGTGGATCCTCACTTTATCATTAGTGGAACCTTGGGACCCCCACTGAATCATTATTGGAATCTGAGGATCCCCCACCAACCTCCGCCTAGTCACTACTGAAAGCTGGGGACCCAATCTGTTATGATTATTTGATTTTCTAAGCAATTTTGAACACCCTGAGAAGGCTTCGTGGACCCCAAAGGGTCACCGGTCCAGAGGTTGGGAACCACTGACCTAGGGGATTGCTGCATGCATCTGACAGGAACACTAATCAGAAAACTACAGAAACCTTTATAAAGTTTAGTCATCGTAATGCGATACATACTGTGCAGAGTGTCACTTTAAATGTGGTGCCATCCCACACGGGATGGTGATCACTCACCAACAAATGCACTGACCAGTGGCAATACTTGGGCAATTACAGGTGCTAATGGTATTGACAATCAGTGCCTCACACATAGTGCTGCAGTGACGACAAATGAGAGCCAACCATGAATAAAGACAAAAGTGTAAGTACACAACTTCCCCCAGAGCAATGCCTTTTAAATGCCATTTTTGTGAAAGCAGATTTTGTTATGTTATTGTATTTAAATACGTGAACCATGATGGAAAACAGATTTAAATATAACCCATTGTTATTCACAAGTAAGTACAAACTCACGTTTTCAAAATCATGCACAGTGGGTTATTTTCCAGAAATAATTTGAATTTTCTTCAGGAAACTAATCTGTAGTTGAAAAAGGCAAAACATTCTTGAAGGCTGTATGTAAAATTCTAACACTCCCAGCTCATATTTGCATTGATTAAACAGCAATTATCATTAGAAAGCGCACCAGGAATCTATCAACACGTTTTACAATATGGATTGGTAAAAAAATAAAATAAAACTTAAGGGACCATTTTGCCATTGAGTTGTCGTTTTCCTTTTAGGCTTTCAAACTGCTTGTTACTATTGTTGAAAGACATTTTCAGCGTTGTTTAACAGCGAGGCATTCTTATCAGCAAGGTCGATAGCAAGAATTTTTATTTCTTACCCTTTATTGTGCAACAAGCAACTTTATATTGTTAACTGGCCTCCTCCCTTCTTAAGATGGACATCAAGTCTTTGCTGGTGTCAGGTTAATGTCGGAAATGACTTTTAGATAATACAAACGTTTCTATTGTGAAGTATGTCCTGATTTACACAACATTGTAGCTGTCCTCACTTTCAAAGACAGATGTAGGATGGGTTTTGGAATGTAGTGTGCCAAGGGGTAGTCTATGCCACTTATAGATGTTAGAAAAAAACTAAATGTAATTGAAGGTGTCTTTTAGCACTTTCATGCACCTCGCAGCACTCATGACTGATGCACAAAAGTTTATGGCAATGCATCTTTTACAGTAGCTACTCAATACAGCTCAAGAAGAATTATCTGTAATCCCAGGATAGGTGTATTTCAGCTTTTGGTTCCTGAATACAATTGTATTATGTTTTACCATATGTGTTAATTATCATCATAACCTAATATCCATGCACCTGTATGACAAAGAGCTTACATTTCCCCTAAATATGTGTACCAAAAAATATTGTAGTGTACTTTCCCATTGATATAACTTCATTCAGGGCTCGCAGTGACTAGTTCTGAAGTGAGTGCCTTGAGGTGCCACATTTATGTCTGGCACGAGCTAGTGGTTGGAATGACTCCATGGATTGCCCATCAGTCACACCTTTGCTCCCTTTGTGTGTGGCTGTGTGGAGGGAATGCACAAGAGCCCAGCTATCACCCACCCAGACGTGTATTCAGAGACAGGCAGAAGGCACCAGATGATTAAAATAAGAAAATGCCAACTTTCTAAAAGTGGCATTTTTAGAATTACAATTTAAAATCTGACTTCACCATAAGTTGTGATTTTAAATTGTGATTCCAGAAACACCAAACCTGGGGGTTCCATCCCTTCCCAATTGGAAATTGCACTTGACAAGTGTAATAAGGCAATCTCAATGTTATGTTATGCAAGAGCTAGGCCTTGCAGTTGGGAAAAACAAATTTAAGAGTTTTTTTACTACTGGGACATGTAAAACTCAAAAGTATATGTCCTACTTTTTAAATACACTGCACCCTAGCTGTGACATATATATTAAAAAATAAGGTTTGGGCCTGGCAAGAGGGTTAACTTGCCAAGTCAACATGACAGCATTTAATTTACAGACACTGCGCACAGGTAGTGCACTTTACTAGGGACTTATAAGTAAATCAATTTGCCAAGTGTCGAGAAGTCAATATGCCCATGTTTAAAGCAGAAAGCACATTCATTTAATCACTGGTTGACAGTGGTACAGTGCCCAGAGTCCTAAAGTCAGCAAAAACGAGGTCAGCAAATCAGGAGGTCTGAAGGCAAAAGAAAAGGTTGCCAGGTCTAACACTGCTAAATTCAGTCTAGAAAGATTTTACATTCCTCACCAAAAGCTGTGCAAACAACAGTCTAATTTACTATGAGCAAGCCCTCCTCCTCAACAATTGCCTATTTTGCGTAAGCCATAGCAAAGCAACCATGCATTGCATTACTGTACTGCACAAACAAATCATTATATAGTTCACATCCTTAACTAGTGCATAGTCAAAAATAAAACAGAAGTTCAATGAGATGCACTTTAAAAATCACTCACCACTTACCTCGCCAACCGCAAGTGACCATAAAGAACAACTAACATACTTCAGTTCTGTTACCACCTGACATAATCACTGTTTATTTTTAAACCCCAACTCAAGCAGACCTCTCTTTTGAGGAACACATCTTCATCAAAACAAGTAGTAGCACTCCTTCCTGAACATTTGCAAACTTTTCTGAGCTAACTCTAACTTCAGAAGAGTGCCAGCATTAATTCTTTCTCACCTACTTACCAGACTCGACAATTGTCTCCCTAAATGGCACCCTAAATGCTGCAGCATTTTCCATGAAAGGCCTAAACACATTTGACCACATCATTGCAGACAGGGCTATAATGTCTTTGGTCCAGATCTCCAGAGCATGCCCTATTTCTAAGCAGACCTTAAAAAGAGCGTATTGGCTATTTGTAGACCAGCGCAACATGAGTCTCCCTAGGGTGGGTTTACTCACTGCCTCCTTTTTGGAGTTTAAAGTGGGTTATCTTTTGGAATCCTATCTGGATGAGGTTGAGCCCCTCATGCCTGGTTCTTGTACATTAAATTTTGTTTAGGGATTTTACCCATTTGCTCCTTTACAGCTATATGGAAGCATGCTTGTCCTGCTCCAATTAGCACTTGCCCTTTCTGCCCAGGAGAAGAGAAGGTGGCTGAGCACATTGTATTATTCTGCCCAGCATATCATGGGTGTAGGAAGAAGTGGATACTTCCACTGTGTCACAATCTGGGGCATAGGAATTATAAGCGGTAGCCGCCCGCCAAAGTTGTAATGACCCACTATGTCGCTAACCAGATATGACTTCTCTGTACAAATACCATTAAATACCTAAGAAACAAACAAGTTCTTTCACTGATCTCCCACTAACAGTCAATTCAACCAAATCACAAAGTGGAAAATATTCTGGACCTTATAATCACCAATACTTTTCATTATTTGCCTAAACCCATTCAGATCTTAATTGACAACCCATTTTTATGCATTACAATTCACACCTTCTTCAGACTCACATCTACTGGCTTCAGCCAAACATCTAGTGCTCTAGGACTGCATCCTTGAAACAAGCCAAACATCTGTCAATGAATTACTCAAGGCTAAAGTTCTCTAACACTAATCCCTGGAACAAAGGAAACATAAAGAAAGAAAACCAACCTGTTATTGACCTCTGAAATCATCTGCTAAAAAGACACTCCACAATTTACATAAAATAGTTATCAAAGTGCTCAATAAAGTTTATTTCTCACACCTACAAAACTTCTGCAAAAAAAATATAATCTAGCAACTATGTATTTTTTTCAGACCAATTGACTTTCTAATTTAATCAAAAGAAGCTGTGATGTTCTTTTTACACAAAATGTTTTGCTATGTTGTATTTAGGCACAGAAAAGTTACGCTGGGAAAATTCATAATACACTCTGCTTGTGCCTTACCCCCTCACACACAACTGCACTCCTGCAAACGCTACAACAGCCTTCAATATCCAATCTCTCAATGCTGCTACTGCCTGACTCTATTCTTGCCATCCACTCAGCCAGGAAGCGTGGTCATTTTATTGTATGAAAATATGGGTGAATATCAATAAGTGTATTATTATAAAGAAACAAGAAACAAAACAGTATTTTTATAAATTAGATAGAAATTAGGAAGGTTACAATTTTACATTTTGTGACTATATTGTTCTAAACTAGCTTAGTAATTTGTCAGTGAAATGAGGTGGTCTATGCATTACGAAAGCACAATGTAGGTGGTAGTATGAAGAATGGTTTGGATATCTTGTTGATGATACTGAGCCTGGAACTTTAGCAGTGGTAGGTGTTGCAGGAACAGAATTGACTTCAGTGACCTAGGGGTGATTGGAGAAAGTCACTTTGGGGACAGGGAACAGATTATGCCAGCACAAAGAAAATTGTGTCTGGGCCTAGCATTGAGCTGACGTCACTTGACATTTGTAAATGAGGATATATCTTGTGTACAATATACAAGCATATGAATGCCCAAGTGAAATACCTGTTATTCTTCTAAGCATTATCAGTACTATGTGTAGTGCATTTGTGAGAAAAGGTCACAAGGTATTTTACTGAATATTACAATGACAACGACAACAAAGTACCAGTAAGCAGTGAATTACTGATACTCAAGTTGTATTTAGCTTTCCAATTACTTATTATATTCAATGAAAAAAGGTTGAGGGTGAGTTCTAGCTAGAAAAACTTAATTTATTGCTTCTATACATAACCAACCTTAAACTACTCCAACATTAGAAATTCAAAATGTATAGGTTTAATTTTATGAAAATAACTTAAAGTTATAATTGTTGCATTCCCGAAGCTTACTATAACTCACACACCCCTGTACAGAGTGTCAACTCGCTAACCAAACTAAATTAACAATAACCTGTGCCTTCCCCTTGCACTGCTTATACTTATCATATTACATAATTTACAGCATGTTGAATCATAGCCATCATACCAACACCCATTACAACTCAAATAACATAATTTGTAAGAAGAGTGTGCATGGTAGAAGGACAAGATAGTTTAGTCTGGCTAGCCAGTATATGTTTATAGCCTACTTTGTGTTATTAACCAATCAGTAATGCATTACTTCCTACTTTTATTTTTTATCTAGCTTTCTGCTAATTTTCATTGTCATGTGAACAATGATGTGTGTTTTGAATGCCTTTCTTATACTTGTCGAATGTAAATCTCATTTTGGTTTTTGGTAGTATTGTTTTTTTTAGATTTTAATAACTACTGCTGTACTTTCTGGATAATTTCTAGAAAAAGTACTGCTCTATATCATAAACTTTAAAAAAATATATACATCAATTAAAATACTCTTCCCTAGCTCTACTGCCTCATTTTGTCTTACACATTACAAAAAGAGTAATACTCTGTATTTGATGTTAAAACATACAACAATAACAAAGTGTGGTATAAACAATATGACAGACTTTTTATTTTGCAAGGGCTTCAATTAACCAATAATATTGTGTTTCATCATCACAAAGTACTTCAGTATGCCGCGAAGGTACTGCTGTATACCACAGCAAAATATATCACTAAGATTATGGGGGTCATTCTGACCTTGGCGGTAAAAGGCCTATACCGCCGGTCAGAACTCCGCCATACTACCGCCGCGGTAAACCGCCACGGTCATTCTGACCACCAACTGTGAATCCGCCAAAAACCCGACATCCAAGGAAGGCCGCCTCATCAGCGGGCCACGGAAAACTGGAGATGACCAAACCTCCACCGCCACGCCAACACAAACACGCCCATGCCATTCTGACCCACCAATCCACGCGGCGGTCTTTCAACCGCGGTATTCCATTGGCGGTACACACCGCCGCGGTCAAAATACACACACAGCTCCAAAACACTGCCACATTGGGCAATTTGAAATACACACACCTGATACACATACACACACCACTCCCACACATCCATACAACTATAAAACACACACCCACATCACCCACAAACCCCTACGACCGAAGATCAGAGACGAAGGAGAGAGAGACACATCACAGAATAGAGAGCTACATCACACAGAGGCACACTACACCATCACACACACCACATAGAAGCACAAAGCACCACACACCAACACACTCATCACCATATACACCACCCCACACCTCATCCACACCACCCCATGGCACCCCAAAGGCACCCACGCTTTTCGGACCAAGAACTCCGGGTCATGGTGGAGGAAATCATAAGAGTTGAACCCCAGCTCTTCGGCTCACAGGTGCAGCACACCACTATAGCCAGGAAGGCGGAGCTATGGCAGCGGATCGTGGACAGGGTCAACGCGGTGGGACAGCATCCCAGAAATCGAGACGACATCCGCAAACGCTGGAACGACTTAAGGGGATAGGTGCGCTCGATGGTCTCGCGACACAACATCGCAGTGCAGAAGACTGGCGGGGGACCCCCACCCACTCCACCCGAATTCACAGCATGGGAGCAAGAGGTACTAAACATCCTGCATCCTGATGGCCTTGCTGGAGTACACGGAGGAATGGACTCTGGTAAGTACAATCTCAACTACTTCACCCCCCCCCCAGCATGCTAACCCCCACCACCACCCTCACCCCCAACCCCCCATCACACATCCTCCCTGAGAATGTCTCACCAGCACAACCCACCCAACACCAACCCCTGCATGCCACCACAAACTATGGACACCCATCACCCAAGCATGACCACTGCACATACCCCCCCCCCCAAAACACCCCCACAACACCTCCCCCAAGGGAATGGCAGCACTGGGGGACAAGGGCACCAATCAATGGCACGCAATAGCACACACAGAAACAATAACCATACTCTCTTACCCCATGCAGGACCCGAACGCCAACACACCGGCCAGGAGGGTCCAGAAATGTCCATCCCCCCCGGAAGAGGCCCCCAGTGATGACAGCAGCTCTGTCGACCTGGAACCTGATGACCAGCCTGGACCATCGGGGACCTCTGGACAGTCGGTTCCCCACACACAGGCCACAGCAGACCCAACCCCCTCTGGGAACAACAGCACAGCTCTCACCCAGCGGGCCCATGCCTCTGTCTCTAGGACAGGTCAATCAGCGGTGTGTCTGCCACTACAGGGCACCCAGGCTAACCCACCACCCCAACAACAACAGGGACCTGGGGGCAGTGGTAGTGGGCACACCGTCCAGGGGACAGAGGCCGGGGGAAACAGGGAAACTCGGAGGGCTGCTGTGCGACGGGGGGGGAGGAGAGGCCCAGGGAACCCACTCTCCAAGAGGCCCTCACCACCATCATGGCAGCCTACCACCACTCCCAAGAGACGATGGCGACGGTACTGGCCAGGTTCCAGGAGATCCAGGCACAGCAGGAGGAACGCTACATGGGGTTCACCAATCAACTCACCAACATCTCTACCGCTATGGGGAGCATAGTCCAGGCCCTCAACCGGATAGAAGACATGTTGCGGGACCATGTGGCACCACACAGGGCCCCTGTCACTAGCCAGGAACAGCCTACCACCTCCGCCGGCGCTAGTGGACAGGAGGCCCCACCACAACGACAGGCCACCAGAACCCCACCTCCTGCTGAAGAACAACCACCCCGCAAGAGGAGCCTGAGATCAAGAAAATCGACAGAGTAGGATGTCAAGACCCCCGCCAGCATGAGACACCCCCTGAAGTCATCCCACTGTCCCACATTGCCACCCTGTCCAACCTTGAACTGCCCCTGCTCCATCATTCCACAGGCATATGGACAATGCACCTGTGAGACTGAGAATTGGACTCTGCCATGGCCATTACTCCACCCCCACCCATCACTGTGTTTATATCATGTACCATTATCTAGCACAAAAAATAAATCACTCAATGCACTGAAATCAAACAGGAGTCAGGCTGTATTATTTACAAATGTATAACACATTACCGATCAATTATGTTCTGTTAACTTTGTGCTGAACACATACCGAGATCAATAAGCATTAGTCCATGGGCTAACCAAGCAGAAGTCACGCAGTGGGTCATACAGCACTGAAAAGGGAAGGGAAAATCAAACATCAGTTTAAAAGAACTGGGGGGTCATAGACAAAGTTGAGAAGCAGGAGGCTTTCAGGAAAAGTAAAATGGCGTGGGTGATTCTTACCTGTGTGCTACTGAAAATACTGTTGGATAACTCTGTCCCTGTTGTCTGTGTCGTCCTCTGAGTCTTCCTCCTCTTCACTCTCCGCAGGCTCCACAGCTGCTTCAACACCACCATCTGGACCATCCTCCTGCAGGAAAGGCACCTGACGTCGCAATGCCAGATTGTGAAGCATACAGCAGGCCACGATGATCTGGCACACCTTCTTTGGTGAGTACATCAGGGATCCCCCTGTCATATGCAGGCACCTAAATCTGGCCTTCAGGAGGCCAAAGGTCCTTTCTATGATCCTCCTAGTTCGCCCATGGGCCTCATTGTACCGTTCCTCAGCCCTGGTCCGGGGATTCCTCACTGGGGTCAATAGCCAAGGCAGGTTGGGGTAACCAGAGTCACCTATTAGCCACACACGTTGTCTCTGTAGCTGTTCCATCACATAAAGGATGCTGCTATTACCCATCACATACGCGTCATGCACTGACCCAGGGAACATGGCATTCACATGGGAGATGTACTGGTCAGCCAAACAGACCACCTGGACGTTCATAGAATGGTAACTTTTCCTGTTTCTGTACACCTGCTCATCGTCTTTTGGGGGGACTAAGGCTACATGGGTCCCATCAATGGCACCAATGATGTTGGGAATATGTCCAAGGGCATAAAAATCACCCTTCACAGTGGCCAAATCAACCTCCTCATGGAATATAATGTAACTCCGCATGTGTTTCGTCAGGGCAGACAACACTCTAGACAAAACTTTGGAAAACATAGGCTGAGACATTCCAGATGACATGGCCACTGTTGTCTGGAATGAGCCACTTGCAAGAAAATGGAGGACTGACAGAACCTGCACCAGAGGGGGAATTCCTGTGGGTTGGCGGATGGGGGACATCAGGGCTGGCTCCAGCTGGGCACACAGTTCATGGATAGTGGCACGGTCCAGTCGGTATCGTAGTATGATGTGGCGTTCTTCCATTGTCGACAGGTCCACCAGCGGTCGGTACACACGAGGATTCATCCTTCTCCTCGCAAGTCCCAGCGGACGGTGCCTAGGAATGACAACATGGAGCACAGAGTCAAGCCAATCACTGGTACGTTCACCACAGCTTGCATAGCACACGGTTATCTATGTTTTGGAAGGCGTGTATGTGTGGCAATGCAAGGCCTAGGCCTGTGTGTCGCAGTAGAAATTATGCCATGTGGGCCCTTGAAATGGCGGCTGCCTGACCTGTGAAGTGGGACAATGGGATGTGAGGTCAATGTGCTGGCGGAGCACACCGTGGCGGTAGGCTGTCGAAGACCGCTACACGGAGCCGCATTGGTTAACATTGAAGCCTATGGGTTTCAGGAGCCAATGACGAGGTGCGCTGGCGGTAGCGGTACGCACCGCCGCGGTACGCACCGCCGCGGGCGTGACCGCCATTTTCTATCTGCCTAATCACTCGAGACCTGATCATCCACAGGAGAGGACCTATACTGCAAGTGCTGCTGTGACCTCGGTCTGGAAGTGACAATGGCTGCTGCGACTGGGGAAAGGGCCCCTGCCTTCACGTCTGAAGAGTTGGAGAAGTTCATGGATGGGGTCCTCCCCCAGTATGCGTTACTCTACGGTCCTCCAGACCAACAGGTAAGTACACCGGGTGCACATGGAATAGCCGATGCCTGTGTGGAGTGGGGTGGATGTAAGTTGGTGGGGTGGGGGGCGAATGAGGAGTGCAACGCACGACAGATGAGAGCATGTGCCATATGGCAAGGTTGGGGAGGGGGGGCCAATCATATCTAACATGCAGTAAGTTGATGAATGTTTCCTTCCCACCCTGTACATGTCACATAGGTCAGCGCCCATCAGAAAGTCGAGATTTGGCGTGCCATCGCCAAGGAAGTCCGGGCCCTGGGGGTCCACGTCAGACGGGGCACCCACTGCCGCAAGAGGTGGGAGGACATCCGCCGCGGAACCAGGAAGACCGCCGAGTCACTGATGGTGATGGCCTCCCAACCTAGGAGGGGTGCCAGTCGTACCCTGACCCCCCTGATGTCCCGGATCCTGGCGGTGGCCTACCCTGATTTGGATGGGCGCTTGAGAGCATCACAGCAGACACAAGGGGGTGAGTATCAGCACATTCTGCTATCTTTCTGCGCAGTGGAGGCGTCTGGGTGGGGGAGGAGGGTTGTGGGTGACATTAGGCCAGGGCGCTTTCTGTAGTGTAGTCCTCTCCCTTAGGCATGGCCCTGTGCTCCCGGCCCCCACCTCTGTAGGGTGACAAGTACAGCTATTGATGGTCCAGCCTCACACATCTGCGCGTTTGTCGTCTCTTGACCTGTTATCTTAGTCAGAAGTACTGAGTAGTGTACCCCGAATGCGCGGCTTAGTGCATGAGGCTCCTGTGTCTGTCCTCTCCGCCAACGGTGTTGACATTGCATGCACTCAACCTGGTCTTCTTTTTTCTCCCCCCACCCTTCTTCTTCATCTTCTTGTGCATGTGTGCATTAGCATCATCAGGCGGAGGAGATTTGGCATCGGAGCACGAGGGGGCTGCAAGTCACAAGGCCCCGGTGGGCCCAGGAACAGACACCGAGGGCACCAGTGATCCGGAGGGCGAGGGGAGCACCACAACGGTGACCGGTGGTGAGAGCAGCGACACAGACACGTCCTCGGATGGGTGCTCCCTAGCGGTGGCGGAAACATCCGGGACCCCCGCCTCTACAGGTACAGCCGCCACCCAGCGCACCAGCCCCGCCCTCCCTGCAGCCCCTCAGCCTACGCTCCGTGCCCGCTCGCCCAGGAAGGCGGGCGTCTCCTTCGCCCCAGGCACCTCAGCCCCTGCCCCTGTCACCCCTGCTGCCCTCAGTGCGGAGCTCATTGACCTTGTGAGGACGCTCATTGTTGGGCAGACTACCCTTTTGAATGCCATCCAGGGGGTAGAAAGGGAGGTGCATCGGAGCAATGCCTACCTGGAGGGCATTCATTCGGGTCAGGCTGCCCATCAACGATCGTTCACTGCTCTGGCCTCAGCACTGACGGCAGCCATTGTCCCTGTTTCCAGCCTCCCTCTTCTGACTGCCTCCAGCCTGTCTCTGTCTCCTGTTCCTCAGCCTATCCCATCCACACCATCTGACCAGCCTGCACACACCTCAACACCCAAGGGCAGCTCATCCAGACACAAGCACCACAGATCCCACAAACACTCACCCAAGCAACACCCAGATGCAGACATTCCAACAGTCACTGCCACCCCTGTGTCCCCCTCCTCCTCGTCTCCCTCCTCCCTCCCTGTGACGTCTACACTCACACCTGCATGCACACCAACATCAGCCAGTGCTTCCATCACCACCACACCCTCCTGTACAGTCCGCACGCGTGCAGTCACCACCCCCACTGCCATTTACACGTCCCCTGTGTCCTCTCCCACTGTGTCTGTCACCCCCTCTTCCAAGACACACAAACGCAGGCAGCCACCCACCCAACAGCCATCCACCTCATGACAGCCTACAGCACCAGCACCTTCACCCAATGACAGCACACCTGACTCTCCTACAACCACATCCTCTTCCTCCACTCCCATCACCACTTCTCCTACCCTTTACCTTGGCCCTAAAAAACTTTTCCTGGCTAATCTTGACCTCTTTCCCTCCAATGACCTACCCCCTCCATCTGCAAAGAGTCCCAAGAGCACCACAGCCACCACCAGCCCAGCTTCGGGTGTCACTGTTGTGCATGGGTTCTGGAGCCCACCCTTTGCCAGCAGTGACACCTCAATCAGCAGCAAGGACACATCCAGCCCCCCCCCCAGGAAACACAAGGGCCGCCGTGCGAGGACTGACACGGCTGCCCCCAAGGAGCAAAGTTCGCCCACTTCACCAGCCACATCATCTAGGGGAGGCAAGGGCCCGAGAGCCCCATCTAAGGAGCGTAAGGGCAGCAGGGCGGAGAAGTCAGGCAGCAGGAGCGCGGAGCAGGTGGGCCCCACATGCCACATCCCAACTGGAAAGGAGGACACCAAAGGGCCCAGGACTCCGTCCCCGAAGGGTCCAGAAGCATCACGGTCGGAAGGCGACTGAGCAGGGAGTCCAGGCCAGGTCTGGCTCCCTTGACCTACTGGATGTGCACCGCTGAACAGGGCCCGCCGTGGAGAAGAGCACCGCTGAACAGGACCCGCCGTGGAGAAGAGCACCGCTGAACAGGGCCCGCCGTGGAGAAGAGCACCGCTGAACAGGGCCCGCCGTGGAGAAGAGCACCGCTGAACAGGGCCCGCCGTGGAGAAGAGCACCGCTGAACAGGGCCCGCCGTGCAAAAGAGCACTGCTGAACAGGGCCCGCCGTGCAGAAGAGCACCGCTGAACAGGGCCCGCCGTGGAGAAGAGCACCGCTGAACAGGGCCCGCCGTGCAGATGAGCACCGCTGAACAGGGCCCGCCGTGGAGAAGAGCACCGCAGAACAGGGCCCGCCGTGCAGAAGAGCACCGCTGAACAGGGCCCGCCGTGCAGAAGAGCACCGCTGAACAGGGCCCGCCGTGCAGAAGAGCACCGCTGAACAGGGCTCGCCGTGGAGAAGAGCACTGCTGAACAGGGCCCGCCGTGGAGAAGAGCACCGCTGAACAGGGCCCGCCGTGGAGAAGAGCACCGCTGAACAGGGCCCGCCGTGCAGAAGAGCACCGCTGAACAGGGCCCGCCGTGCAGAAGAGCACCGCTGAACAGGGCCCCGCCGTCTCAAGCACCGCTCCGCTGGGCCCTTCCTGTCAAGCACCGCTCCGCTGGGCCCCGCCGTCCAAGCACCGCTCCGCTGGGCCCCGCCGTCTCAAGCACCGCTCCGCTGGGCCCCGCCGTCTCAAGCACCGCTCCGCTGGGCCCTTCCTGTCAAGCACCGCTCTGCTGGGCCCCGCCGTCTCAAGCACCGCTCCGCTGGGCCCTTCATCTCAAGCACCGCTCCGCTGGGCCCCGCCGTCTCAAGCACCGCTCCGCTGGGCCCTTCATCTCAAGCACCGCTCCGCTGGGCCCCGCCGTCTCAAGCACCGCTCCGCTGGGCCCCGCCGTCTCAAGCACCGCTCCGCTGGGCCCTTCCTCTCAAGCACTGCTCCGCTGGGCCCCGCCGTCTCAAGCACCGCTCCGCTGGGCCCCGCCGTCTCAAGCACCGCTCCGCTGGGCCCTTCATCTCAAGCACCGCTCCGCTGGGCCCTTCCTTCCAAGCACCGCTCCGCTGGGCCCTTCCTGTCAAGCACCGCTCCGCTGGGCCCTTCCTCTCAAGCACCGCTCTGCTGGGCCCTTCCTCTCAAGCACCGCTCCGCTGGGCCCTTCCTGTCAAGCACCGCTCCGCTGGGCCCCGCCGTCTCAAGCACCGCTCCGCTGGGCCCTTCATCTAAAGCACCGCACCGCTGGGCCCCGCCGTCTCAAGCACCGCTCCGCTGGGCCCCACCATCTCAAGCACCGCTCCGCTGGGCCCTTCCTCTCAAGCACCGCTCCGCTGGGCCCCGCCGTCTCAAGCACCGCTCCGCTGGGCCCCGCCGTCTCAAGCACCGCTCCGCTGGGCCCTTCCTCTCAAGCACCGCTCCGCTGGGCCCCGCCGTCTCAAGCACCGCTCCGCTGGGCCCTTCATCTCAAGCACCGCTCCGCTGGGCCCCGCCGTCTCAAGCACCGCTCCGCTGGGCCCTTCATCTCAAGCACCGCTCCGCTGGGCCCCGCCGTCTCAAGCACCGCTCCGCTGGGCCCCGCCGTCTCAAGCACCGCTCCGCTGGGCCCTTCCTCTCAAGCACTGCTCCGCTGGGCCCCGCCGTCTCAAGCACCGCTCCGCTGGGCCCCGCCGTCTCAAGCACCGCTCCGCTGGGCCCTTCATCTCAAGCACCGCTCCGCTGGGCCCTTCCTTCCAAGCACCGCTCCGCTGGGCCCTTCCTGTCAAGCACCGCTCCGCTGGGCCCTTCCTCTCAAGCACCGCTCTGCTGGGCCCTTCCTCTCAAGCACCGCTCCGCTGGGCCCTTCCTGTCAAGCACCGCTCCGCTGGGCCCCGCCGTCTCAAGCACCGCTCCGCTGGGCCCTTCATCTAAAGCACCGCCCCGCTGGGCCCCGCTGTCTCAAGCACCGCTCCGCTGGGCCCCACCGTCTCAAGCACCGCTCCGCTGGGCCCTTCCTCTCAAGCACCGCTCCGCTGGGCCCCGCCGTCTCAAGCACCGCTCCGCTGGGCCCCGCCGTCTCAAGCACCGCTCCGCTGGGCCCTTCCTCTCAAGCACCGCTCCGCTGGGCCCTTCATCTCAAGCACCGCTCTGCTGGGCCCTTCCTGTCAAGCACCGCTCCGCTGGGCCCTTCCTCTCAAGCACCGCTCCGCTGGGCCCTTCATCTCAAGCACCGCTCCGCTGGGCCCTTCATCTCAAGCACCGCTCCGCTGGGCCCTTCATTTCAAGCACCGCTCCGCTGGGCCCTTCCTTCCAAGCACCGCTACGCTGGGCCCTTCATCTCAAGCACCGCTCCGCTGGGCCCTTCCTCTCAAGCACCGCTCCGCTGGGCCCTTCATCTCAAGCACCGCTCCGCTGGGCCCTTCCTGTCAAGCACCGCTCCGCTGGGCCCTTCCTCTCAAGCACCGCTCCGCTGGGCCCTTCCTCTCAAGCACCGCTCCGCTGGGCCCTTCATCTCAAGCACCGCTCCGCTGGGCCTCGCCGTCTCAAGCACCGCTCCGCTGGGCCTTTCATCTCAAGCACCGCTCCGCTGGGCCCTTCCTTCCAAGCACCGCTCCGCTGGGTCCCGCCGTCTCAAGCACCGCTACGCTGGGCCCTTCATCTCAAGCACCGCTCCGCTGGGCCCTTCCTCTCAAGCACCGCTACGCTGGGCCCTTCATCTCAAGCACCGCTCCGCTGGGCCCTTCCTGTCAAGCACCGCTCCGCTGGGCCCTTCCTCTCAAGCACCGCTCCGCTGGGCCCTTCCTCTCAAGCACCGCTCCGCTGGGCCCTTCATCTCAAGCACCGCTCCGCTGGGCCCCGCCGTCTCAAGCACCGCTCCGCTGGGCCCTTCATCTCAAGCACCGCTCCGCTGGGCCCTTCCTTCCAAGCACCGCTCCGCTGGGCCCCGCCGTCTCAAGCACCGCTACGCTGGGCCCTTCATCTCAAGCACCGCTCCGCTGGGCCCTTCCTCTCAAGCACCGCTCCGCTGGGCCCTTCATCTCAAGCACCGCTCCGCTGGGCCCTTCCTGTCAAGCACCGCTCCGCTGGGCCCTTCCTCTCAAGCACCGCTCCGCTGGGCCCTTCCTCTCAAGCACCGCTCCGCTGGGCCCTTCATCTCAAGCACCGCTGCACTGGGCCCCGCCGTCTCAAGCACCGCTCCGCTGGGCCCTTCATCTCAAGCACCGCTCCGCTGGGCCCTTCCTTCCAAGCACCGCTCTGCTGGGCCCCGCCGTCTCAAGCACCGCTACGCTGGGCCCTTCATCTCAAGCACCGCTCCGCTGGGCCCTTCCTCTCAAGCACTGTTTATGGTTCACTGTGCCCACCATGCCTCCTCCTTGAGCAGTGGACACTGTCATCCACCAGATGGACTGTGGCTTTGCACTCCCCAGGATGGTGAAGTGGGCAACCCACCCACTGTAGAGACTTGAGAGACTGTGGCTTTGCACTCCCCAGGATGGTGAAGTGGGCAACCCACCCACTGTAGAGACTTGAGAGACTGTTGCTTTGCACTCCCCAGGATGGTGAAGTGGGCAACCCACCCACTGTAGAGACTTGAGAGACTGTGGCTTTGCACTCCCCAGGATGGTGAAGTGGGCAACCCACCCACTGTAGAGACTTGAGAGACTGTGGCTTTGCACACCCCAGGATACATCAATGGGCATGGTGGCCCCTTCGTGGATCTGGCGTCGTGGACTCATGTGGCTGTGGTGCCTCCCCCTTCCCTTCCCCCTGAGGTGCCTGTAATTTTTTCATCAGATGCCCCTGCAGTGTTCTCTCCAAAGGACTCAGGTCTCCTGTGTGGGCTTTGCCCTTGTGTCGCTACACTGTAGCCCACGGACTGTTCCATTTAACTTTCATGTACAGGACTAATTGCCTCGGTTCTCCATGGCAGTGTAAATATTATCATTTTGTTATGGATATTTTGCATAGTTGACCGCTCCATATCAGAGTCTATTTTTTATATAAACTTTTCGTCCCAATTTATTTTCTGTCTTTGCATTCTTAAGGGGGGTTTGGGTGGTGTCACTGTGCATTGTTGCTCTGCATTAGTGTGTACATAGTTTGGAGGGGTGGGGGTCGCATATGTGTGTGCCGTAAGCTTCCCTCCTCCCCCCTCCCGTGTGTCGTAGGTGCAGTACTCACCGTTGTCGTCTGCGCCGGAGTTCGTACTCGTGGTAGATGAGAAGGTAGACGAGAGCAGGTAGGATGTTTAATTCGGGTTCCATGCTGTCCTCCTTCCTCGTGGAGTGTGTTTTGGTGCGCGTTTTCCCGTTCGTAGTCTGTTTCCGCCGTGTTTTAATCGGCGGGGCTCCCGCCCCGGAAAAGGTGGCGGATTGGTGAGTTGTGATACTGTGGGCAGTACATTGTCTGCTGCCTGCCTGTTGGCGGTGACCGCCACGCTGTTTGTCTGCACCGCCGCGGCGTTCTGAGTGTTAATGTGGCGGGCTGTGTTGGCTGTTCCCGCCAGGGTCAGAATTCCATTTTTTCGACCGCCGGCCTGTTGGCGGGTTGGCCGCCGCTTTATCACCAACCGCCAGGGTTAGAATCACCCCCTATGTTCCTTATTACCTAAAAACTACTGAACAAATTCAGCTCAAATGCCAAAAAGGACCTTTTCCGTACCATAATCTGTATCCCTGCCAAATTTCATGAAAATCAGTTTAGCCACTTTATTGCTACATCTTTTCAAAAAGTCCATGGAAAATGCATTGGTGAAAAAAACATGTTTTGGGACACATTTTTTCATAGCAACCTGATAACTAATCATCAAAAAACTTTGCATCATCAGCCAATGTAGAAAAAATAATAAACCTGCAAAGTTTCCTGGTGAATCATCAAATGCGACAAACTTATTAGCAGGTATATAACTGAGGAATTTGTATCTCTTGTAAAACTAACTATAACTAGAATGTGGCTACTGTCTCTCATTAATAAGGACATAGTTGTAATGCTGCCGATAATCTAACACAGGAAAGAGATACAGACACAGGTACAAACACTCAAACAATACAGGAAAAGTGCAATCAGTGGGTTGCAGTAAAGCGGGGCACACACACTCACACGCCTGTGGAATGACAAAAGAACCCTAATCTGTCACTGCAATAGACTTTGTCATTCAAGAAATGGGTGAAAACATCCAGGCTACACTGAAGACAAAGCACAAAAATATACAAGTTTCATTCAATCTATCAGCAGCAGCAATACCTGTGCTACTGCATTGTTGCAAAAGCAGCACATAGCAATCAGAGAGCAAATTAAACAAGAGTTGTTAATGCCAATATGTAGTAAACATTATAAAACAGTATCATGATTAAGGGGGTCATTTTGACCTCGGCGGTCTTTTTCCAAGACTGCCGAGGGACCGCCGTGCGGAAGACCGCCAGTGGTGGCGGTTTGCCGCTCGGCCTATTATGACCGTTGGCAGCTCTCCGTCCTTTTACGGACAGAGAGCCGCCAACAGCCATACTGGCGGGTGGCAGGGAAGTGGAGGTTGCTCCACCTCCACCGCCACGCCAACAGAACACCGCCCAGCGAATCACGTCCTGTGATTCTGCGTGGCGGTGTTCTGTTGACGGTGTGGTGTCGGCAGAGCAGCCCCCATGGCTCCCGTCCCCTCCCGGAGGATCGTCGGATCAGGTAATTCGATTGTCCATGAGGGGAGGGGGGGGGGGTGTTGTGTGTTGTGTGCATGCATGGGGGTGTGCATGTGTGTATGTAGAGGGGGGTGTGAGTGCGTGTATGCTTGCGGGGGTGTTGTGTGTTTGGGAATGAGTGTGTGTATGTCTGTAGGTATGTCTGTATGAATGTGTGCGTGTATGTTTGAATGTGGGTGTGCGTGTCTGACTGTGTGTGTGGATGTTGGCATGTATGTCGGTGTGTGTGCGTGTATGTGTGTTGGTGGTGCCTGCGTGCGTGTCGTGTGTGCATGAGTGCTGTGATGTTGGGGGTCGGGGTGGGGAGGGGGGTCCTGCCACCTTTGGGGGGTGGCAGGGGTGGTGGGGGGTGTAGGGGAGGGAGTCGGGGTGGGGGTGGGGAGTGGGGGAGACCCTATCAGTGCCAGGGACAGAATTCCCTGGCACTGATAGTGCTTACCGCCATGGATTTCATGGCGGTTTCAAACCGCATGAAATCCATGGCGGTCAGCTGGGTCCAAATACTGCCAGCTGTATAGTGACGGCCGCCGGCCTGGAGACCCTGGTCTCCAGCCCGGCGGGCGGAACGATGAACCGGCGGATGACCATGGCGGTAACCGCCATGGTCATAATACAAAAAAAAAGACCGCCAGCCTGTTGACGGTCTTACCGCCGCTTCTCCGCCTTCCGCCAGGGTCATAATGACCCCCTAAATGTTGTAAGAATTAGGGTGGCAAAATGATTGGTGTATTTGTTCTGTATGCGCTAATTAGTTGCCAGATTTATAAATATATGTTGACTTTTAATGCAGCAAATGTAGTAGTTTCAAAATCCAGATTTACGCATTTTATTCCTGCAAATTATTTTCCATATTTTGCATTTATGACATCCTTCCCTTGGAGTATAATTTCATCAAATGGAAGTCCTACAAGTAAACATTCTAAACCCTCAAGTATTGCACATGCTCTCACAAAGGGAAAAAACAGTGCAAAGTGTAATACTTATTTATTGTACATACTAAAGGCACTATAGCACAGATCAAACTTTCTTTTAGTGACATGAAACCCTTGCAAATGTTAGCAAATACGCCCCTTACTTACAGTCTCAATTCCATCTGTCCAGCTAATTCCTCTCTAGGGGTCTGCAGGGTGATACTGGGCCAGATTCTATGATCCCATGATAAAATAATGGGTATAACAACTGTTTCAATCCAAGAATGCAGAATAACATTAGGGCCCCATGGAGAGCAGGACGCAGTCCAGTCTCTGCACCAAAGCTCTCGGGCCGGATGCAGACGGGCGGACAGGGGATAGGCTGGGGAGTGTGCGAAGGAGGGTTCTTTAGGGGAGGATATAAAAGAGGGGGGGGCTGGAAGATTGGCCTCTTCAGCGCCAGCTTGTCACGCTGCGCTGAGGTTGGGCCGAACCAGGTAGGTGGTGCGAGGGAAACCATGGCCGCGGGCCATGATATCGATGCAATAAGGGCTGCGATTCGCGTGTTAGGTGAAGCCGGCCGTGGAGACCTGCTCAGGCCTGGGTAGGCTTGATGCGCATGCGGCGGCACAGACGGTGACGGCGGCGATAGCCGCTTGCTTCTCCCCATCCAGGGGGCCCCAAAAAAGGCAAAAAGGGGGTGGGGGCGCAGGGCGTCCACCCCCCATCAATATTGAAGTGAGTCCACAGGGGGGGCCACCGAAGGACTCAGGTCTGGGGGGAGGAGCTGGTGAGGGAGGGGCTATCTGGGCGCACGACAGGCCCTATGGGACTGGGGCTGACACAGGTGGGGCCTGCTCAGCAAGCAGTGCAGGCGCTTTGTGAGCCGTTGGGATTGGAGCAGCCCCTGGATCTAACTTTGACTGGGGCACCAGCAAGAGGGCATAGCCAAGGCAAAGAACAGGGACTGGTGGGGCACCAAGGGGAAGGGGAAAAAAGTTAGCACTGCTGCAGGGGCTTCAAGGGGTGCAATGTCCGGAAACAAGGGTGAGGCAGCCTGTAGGGGTGCAGGGAGGCAGTTAGATGCGGGCAGCCGAGTACAGGAGGAGTTTGAGGCACAGCACTCCACTTCCACTGACTGGTCAGCACTGGACAGGATTCAGGAACAGAGGAAACAGGTGGCGGAGAGAGAGGTCAGGTGGGCCAAGCTATGCAAGGAGAGCGGGGAGGCAGAGGGGAGGTCCAGGAAGGTGAAGAGGAAGTCAGTGGGGGTTAGATGGGACCAGAAAGAAGGGCATGTTTCAGAGAAGTGCAGTTGGGTGTGGATTCCACATGAGGAGCAGGGGACAGCTCAGGAGGCCAGTGCAGCTGGTGGGACAGGCAGCATGACGGCAGCACCTGGCGCACATGGCCAGGCGCGGCGAGGACAGTCAATGCCATGGTTAGAGGCTGGCAGAAAGGTGGTGAAGCCAACAGGGCGCAACACGGCCCCAGGACGTTGGTTGGAAGCGATAGAAGGGTTTTCGGCGGCCTTCTCTACACTATGGGAAAGCATGAAGCACACGGCTGGCTTACGTCACGGGGGATTCGGTTTGGATGATGAATACAATATGGTGGATGCAGCGGGTGCTGATGAAGGAATGGGTGTGAATGTAGAGGAGGTGATTGAATTAGATTATGAGGATTACCTGGATAACTGGGAAGAAGAGGAGATTCAGGAAAAAGAGGTGAGCGCGGAACAAGGGTAGGGGCAGGGGCGCAGGAGCACTGCAACACCCTCTTCTGTTACTGTTTTGCAGTCTTCAACCTCTACCAGGCGCAAGTCATTGTTGGACGCAGGAACGACTGGTCGTAGGGTACAAGGTAAGGGAGACTGGTGGGCTCCATGGGGTGATCGGAGGGGCAAAGCCAGCATGGCTCAATACAAATCTATTGGTGTGGGGGACGATTCGATGCACATTCAGCCTGATACCGGTGCAGTACTTGTAGGTGGTAAGGATCAAGGGGGAGACAAGGTGCTGCCAGCGCAAGGCGGGGACTGGGACACAGTGGTAAGCGGGGAAAAGGAGGATGATGACAAAGAGGGGACGGGACGTAAGAAGAGACTCCCATACATGGGACTCACTATGCCTTTGGGGTCACATGTAGGAGATAAGACAAAAGCGAGGATATGGAGACAGGAGTACGTTGATGTTTTCAAACTTTTGCACAGGGATATTTAGGCAAAGGAAAGTTCTAATGAGGAGGAGTGGGAACTGGCGCGTAGGCCTAGGGTTCCCATAACTATGGACAATTGGACCTCTGCTTTTTTGATTTACGCCAGTATCTACTCAGAGAAATACCTAGACAGGGCCATTGCCATGTTTAAGTACATGGACATTATCGGAAAGCCCAAATGCACTTCGGGGGATTTGCATGGCTGAACTATGATGAAGAGTTCAGGGCCAGAGTTAACATTAACCCCGAAAAGCCATGGGATGATGTGGATTCGGAATTATGAATGCAATGGAAGGCATCTTCGCACTCAGCGGCATCCACCCACACAGCTAGTTGTCTCCCAGTAGTTTACAAGCCTTTTCAGCAGTGTCCCGCTCAGGGAGGGGCAGGTATGCCACAGAGGGTTCCGGTGCCTAGCTCAGGAGCATGTTGGAACTTCAACAAAGGACTTTGCTCCAGGCAACCCTGTAAATGTAAACATGAGTGTTCCAAATGTGGGGGAAAACACCCAATCATGCAAAGTTTTTCACTTGCCAGTCTGGCGGAGCAGTGGAGGTCTACCAGGAGCAGAGGGGGGCAAGGCGCTCCTGGGCCAAAGGGTGCCTACTCCAATTAGGTTGGAGAGGTTACTGCCCTGCTTGCACTAATACCCAGATACGGACACAGCGCCCAAACTGGAATGGGGTTTCAGAGATGGTTTCTGGGTGGGATATCAGGGGCCACGAGTAAAGAGATGGGTGGATAATTTGCAGTCAGCTAAGGCCATGCCAGAGGTGGTGGCGAAGAAATTGAGAAAGGAGGTGGCAGAGGGCAGAATTGTTGGCCCCTTTTACGATTGCCCACCCAGGATTAGATGATTTCACCTTTGGGAGTAGTACCAAAAAAGAGCAGAGGGGATTTTCGGCAGATACACCATTTGTCATGGCCTGAAGGGGCATTGGTGAATGATTTCATCACGCCGGAATTTGGATTTTAAAGTACAGTGCTTTGTGGGACAATAAAATGCCACACTTTGTAAGAAGCTGTTATGCTTTTGGGTGGTACCCTGCATCTCATTAGACAGATGACCCCCAGGATGATTGAATAAATATCTGGGAAGGAACTGCAAAGCAATCAGATCTGTTGCCTGAAACCACAAGAAGAAGGACTAACCTTCTGGGACCCTGGTCTGCAACCAAAAGGACTGCACTCTAAAATACTGCTCCTGTTGCACACTGGAACAATAGCTCTAAGGACGTTGCCTTGCTTCTAGAAGGATGAGAGAGTGAACTTCCTAAAAGCAACAGGTTACTGGAGCTTGCCTGCACCAACTGTCACAAAAATCCCCAGCCTGGAGTGCGTCCAGTTGTCCTTTAAGGATTTGGCCACGTGCATTATGGAATTTGAGGTCCTAAACTTCCAAAGACCATCTCAGAGCTTCTAGACACTTGGATTTGGGTTTTGAACACTTTGAACCCTCAAGAGGAACTTCAGGGAGAGGTTCCAGAAGTTTGGAGCAACTTTGGCAAAAAGCTCCATAAGTGGACCAACTAGACATCGTGAGTCAAGCCGACTACCTTCAACTGCGAACCAGCCTGAATTTCAGGTTGGTCCTGCTGAAAGCTCCAGAGCTCCAGACTTCCAGGATTTGTCTGGGACCTTGCGGAAAAGCAATCCGACGATGTCGCATCGCAGTCAGCTTGCTGGAGAGGATCGCCCAATGTTGAAAGAGAAAAGCTCCAGAAAAGTTTCTAAATGCAAAGGCAAACATTTTTACTGAGGCTTCCCGCTCAGTGCATCTGAGTAGGGTTCCATCAAGGTCAGCCTCAAACTTTGACTTTGTCCTGGTCAAGCACAGCCAGATGTCCCCAGTTGGCTCTATTGATTTCAGAGTATTAGAAAGCACATGTTTTTATTTAACCTTTAAAAATGCATATCTCTGGTTCCCTATATTGGATTTTTGTGGTTTTGGTGTCATTTTTAGATATCAATATTTACTATTTTTATAAATAGGTGTAGGATTTTTATTGTGTATTGTGTCTTACGTATTCACTGCATTGGTGTATGGTTAAATGCTAAATGTACCTGTCTCCTAAGTTAAGCCTGCCTGCTCGCTGCCAAGCAACCAGGGGTTGAGCCGGAGGCTGATGTTTTAAGACCTTTTTGAGACCTTGACTGGACCTAACATTGGATTGGAGGCCTTATTGCTAGCGGTAGGTGTGTACTTACCTTTACTAATAGCCAGCCTCCAATAATGTCATCTTAAGGACTGCTCACCTATGTTTTCATACAAACATACATACATTATGCCAGGGGCAGCATCATATCAGGGTGGTACCATCATACCATGGATGCCCACACTATGCCAAGAGTTGTCACTATTATACCAAGGGCAGATTCTCCTAAGTGTTAGCCCAATTATGTCTTGGATACCCACAATATGAGAATAAATCCTACCATTATGATAGTCCAAGCATTGAGGTATAGTAGAGGAGAGTAGAAATGAGACGGCGCTACAATAAATTAGGGAAAGGAGAAAGGTAAAACAAAACCTGGTGGGCTGTGTGTTAAGCAGCAGCTGAGACAGATGAGTAATACTGGGGACTGTGGAAGTTCACCATGGTAGGTTTAAATAGCTTGCACTTATCAACTGCATCTGGCAACCGGAGGGCGGAGTACATTGAAGTGGTGCATTACTTGAAGACCCTTGAGCTCTCTTCTTAAGTGAGAAACGGGGCTTAAAACGAGGTTAGAGTGAAATGCCACAAGAGCTTTTATTTGCCCTGTTTACTTCCTGAATATTCTGCGTTCCAGTCTTTTTATGCTGTGCATTTTGTAAAGCCCATTATACGTGTGCATCCAGATATTGTAGAGGCTGTGTCCATCGTCACCAGGGCTGGCTTTAGCACTGGTAGCGCCCAGTGACAATCATATTTGGCGTACCCCCCCATTACCTCTGCCTCAGAATCCCTCACTACCACCGGGCAAAAGTGCCCCTATTACCTCCATAGTCCCTCTTTCACATATATTTCATTTGTTTTAAAGCGCTGATAAATGTTGACTTTACTAATAACAATGAATATCTACCCAAACGAACCCTTTTCAGCAACATTAGGAATAGATAGTGAAAGACTGGGAGTTAAAAGACAGTGTTGTAACCTTTCTTATGCAGTTTGCATGCAGGTCTTTGATGACAGTAGGTAACAGTTACTGTCCTATATTAGGGTTGTAGCTTATGAACTGCGGTAACAAACGAATCTCTGTGACACAAGAAGTAATCTTCTCATCTATCCACATAAAACATAGACCTGTTCTTTGCAGAAGACATATCAACTCTCTGCACTACTTCATAGGGAGTCAAAACTGCCAGTAGACAAAACTATGATCTCCCTCTCGAGCAGGAACATTAAACACAAGAGTTATCTTGACATTTTTATTTCTGCCAGAAAGCTGGATGCACAAATTACAAGGAACCTTTCAGCAGGTGTTTTTAAATCGAGGTCAGCGCCCCCTCCCGAGGTCAATGCTCAGTGCGACCGCACCAGTCACTCTGCCCAAAAGTCGGCCCCGCTCGACAATCAATCATGGTGATTTAAAATCAGACTGTAGTGAAAACACCACAAGATATTTGGTGTAAAACACTTTATTGCCTGGAGCCACTGGGGAAAGTGACTCCTTCAACTGCTTTCCCGTTCGTTTCTCCCAACGCGTTCCACACAGCGCATAGCAACTGTGGAACGCGTTCAATAATAAACATAACACATCCCCTTCCTTTCAATACAGAGAAAAAATAAATAAATAATGAATACAAATAAGAAAATAAATGATTGAAATGAACATAAACCAAACATTGAAATTTAACATAAACCAAACATTGAAATTTAACAGAAGTGCTAAAGAAGTTCTAGCAGCTGTACTAAAAATATACTATATACATACAACTCCTATGAGTACATACAATTCCTATAAGTTACTTAATGAACTCAACAACCTTTTCCCCCCACACAAAATCCTTAAGCCAATCGGGTGGTTTCCTCACTCTTCCTTTCCCTCCATCCAAAGCCTCACTAACCACGCCTTCTACATCCTTGTTCGCTTCAGCACTAGCCTCATATCCACCAATCTTCTCATTCATCTCAGCACTATTCTCACTTCCACCCGTACAAACCTCTGCATTATTCTCACATTCAACACTCTCCATACATAGTCCTTCACTACTTACAGTATCACCTTCTTCCTCTTCCAACCATCTAAAATTAGACGTAGAGGAATTGTGACTATTGTGACTCCTAGCTTCCCTACGCACCTTGGCCACCCGTTTAAGATTCCATACCTTTCCATTGCTCAACCTGACTGCATTGTTCAAAACCTCTACAACTTCTTCTGGTTCATAAAACTGACTATGTCCTTTCCTGACCTTAAACGGTTTCTTAACACGAACCCAATCACCAACCACAATGTCAACTGGTTTTGTACCATGCTGCTCATCGTAACGTTTTTTCATAACAGCATGTTTTTCCTTCATCCTATTCTGAACTGATTCTAAAGACCATTGTACCACATTACGCTGATGCAACCAGTTTAAACTGTATTTGGTCCTAGGCTCCCGCCCTCTCATTATTACAAAAGGCGATAATTCTGTTACCTCATTCTTCATCACCCTGTATGCCCAAACAGCCTTGTGCAACTGTACCTCCCAATCCGTACCACAAGCACAGGCTGCTTAAATAACTCCCTTAACCACCCTGTTGAACCTTTCCACCATGCCATTGCAACTAGGATTATAAAGGGAAGTAGTTTTATGTTGTACGCCAATTCTTTTGAAGTAATCTTTCGATGCCTTGGAAAAGAACTGAACACCATTGTCGCTTAGCACCACCGTAGGTAAACCTTCAGACACAAAAACATTATCTAAAAATTCCAAAATACATCTTGTGTCTACCCTCTCAACAATTTCTACAACAGGCCACCTAGAAAACAGATCCATCAACACTATTATGTATTTTTGTTCATCACCAAACGGTCCCGCAAAGTCAATTGCCACACATTCCCATGGTTGTTTTGGCAAAAAATGTTCATTCATTGGCGGACTGAATGTTTGTAACGTCTTGTCGGCATTTGAACACTTGGAACAATTCCTCACAAATCTTTCAACCTCAACATCCACATTAGGCCACCAAAATAAACTTCTTACCACACCCTTTGTTTTTACAATGCCAAAATGTCCTTCGTGACATAGATCCACAATTACTTCCCTCAAGCTCTTGGGAGGAATAATCCGCTCACCCCTCATGATTGTACCATTCTCCATGGACAACTGCGATCTCACTTCCCAAAAAGGCCTAACCTCTTCCTGCAATTTGTTTTTATCCGGCCAATTTCCTTGCAAAAATTTCTTTACATCAACTAATACTGTATCCTTATCATATTCAGATATCCACTCTTCCCTGCACACAGCATGACTACTATCTGCATGAACAAAAGCTACTTGGAAATTATGCCAACATTCATCCACACATTCTTCCAATTTAGTAGGCATTCTTGATAAGAAGTCCGCTACTAAATTATCCTTGCCCGGTAAATATACAAGTTTATAAACATAATCCTGCATTCTTATTGACAATCTTGCAATCCTCGCAGAAGCATTAACAGTTCCCCCCGTTGTTAATAATTTCACCAACGGCTTGTGATCAGATAAAATTGTTACAGGTTTTCCCCACACAAAAACCCTGAAGTGATCCAGAGCCCACGCACATGCCAAAGCTTCCCTCTCAATTGTGGGATACTTTTCTTCTGTTGGCGACAAGGCTCTAGAGGCAAAGGATATTATAAATTCCTTCCCATCCTTATCCTTCTGGCTTAATACCGCACCCAAACCTTTACCACTGGCATCCGTTGAGATACAGTTATCCAGGTTAGGATCAAAACAGTGTAAGCTTTGGACTTTATCAATTTCAGAAGTGATGCGATTGAATTCTTCCTGGCATTCCTTAGACCATTCAAATTTGACTTTGTTTTTCAATAGTTGTCTCAAATGGAAACTTTTGTCAGCAAATTGTGGAATAAATTTAGCACAGTATTCAACTAGACCTAAAAAAGATCTAACATCATCCTTAGAACTTGGAAGCGAAGCATCTTTGATAGCATTCACAAGAGACTCTTTTGGTCTAACACCTTGGGCTCCAATGTCATGACCCAAATAAGTGACACTGTCCCTTGCAAATTTACATTTTGAAAGTTCCACAGTTAAACCACTTTTCACCAATATGTTCATTACCTCCTTCAATCTTGAATCATGTTCAATGCTGTTCTTCCCATAGATTAGAATGTCATCCTGGAAGAATTTTACACCAGATTTATTTCCAAATAACTGAAACATAAGTCTTTGGAACACTGCAGCAGCAGACGCTAAGCCAAAAGGCATCCTGTTAAATTGGAAACAGCCAAAAGGTGTAATAAATGCTGTGTACTTTCTGGAATCAGTCGTAAGGGAAATCTGATGATACGCAGCAGATAAATCTATAGTGGAGAATATTTTTGCATCCTTTAAAGAGAGAACCATTTCATTAATCCTAGGTAAAGGAAAACGATCGATAACAATATTATTGTTCAAATGGCGTAGGTCCACACATAACCGAATCTTTCCATTTCTGCGTCTGGTAACCACCAATGGAGAAATCCATTCTGACGCTTCGATAGGTTGTATTACTCCCAAAGTCACCAATCTTTCCAGTTCCTTTGAAACTTCGTCTCTAATCAATATAGGAACATTCCTAACCTTGTGTACCTTCGGGACTGCATTTGCTTTCAAAATTATGCGGTGTTCAAAACCCCTTAAATTTCCCAGGTTTGTGTCAAACACTGAAGGAAATTTTCGTAACAGATCCCTTGCAAAGTCCAACTCTTCATCCACCACCTTCACTTGTTCTTCACTGTTTGGATCCAGGACAATGTGCAATTTACCCTGATCAATCCAGCCAAGAACTGGTGGTCCTTTCTTACTTATATACAGCTTAGCTCGAGTGGATCTGTTTTTAAATCTAAAGGTTAACCATCTATAACCTAACATATCAATTTTATCACCACTGTACCCTTGTGGTTGTATATCAGGTTCACATAACTCCATACCAAATTTCCCTATGAATTTATCTATCCATACCTCTTCATTCACAATGGTATAAGGTGATCCAGAATCAGCAAAAATTTTCATTATAACTCCACCAATGCTTATTTGACACTCAGGCTTGTTTTTCCCTGGCTTCCCATTGACATTCAGAATCAAATTTGTTGTAGAGCATATAACACTATCGTTACCAAACCCATGACCCTTTCCATCCTCTTCATCATCCTGTTCAGAATTTTCCAACACACACTTGACGTTATCTTTTTTCCTGCAAACCTTCCCAAAATGACCAATTAAACCACAATTTCCACACTTTCTTTGGATAGCTGGACATGTCTTGCTATACGCTGGGTGATCCTTACTACCACGCCTATAGCATCTATTTTTTTCTTTAGAAAACGATTTTGATTGGGCATTGAAAGACTTACTGGAAGTTTGGGTGGCATTATAAGACTTACTGGCAGGTTTGGAGTTTATTTTACAGACAAACTCAGACTCCTTAACTTTTGACAATAATTCCTTGGCACATCTACCAGACATCTCTGCTTTACGCACAATGTTCATAACCTCCTCAAGTGATGAATCACCATTCACCCACAAACGTTCTTGAATACTCTGATTATGAACATGCATAACTAATTGGTCCCTAATTAAGTCAGTTTGTAATGCTCCAAATTTGCAATCAATAGCTAATTTTTTAAGTATCTACTGACTCATTCTCATTTTGCTTACGTTGGAAAAATGTATATCTAGTAATACCTATACAAACCTTCGGTGCAAAATAAGTGTCAAGATCTTTCAATGCTGCCTCAAAAACGTTCTGATCCCCAACAACTGGAGCTTTTAACATTTGGTTGTACACTCTTAACCCATAAGGACCCAAAGAATGTAACAAAATACGTTTTTTTTGTCTGCTGACATGTTGCCTGAATCACCCACTGCATCAATGTAATTTATAAAGTACTCCTTCCACTCTAACCACTTAATAGATGGTTCAGAACCTGTTGGCCAAAATGCTTGTGGTGGAGAAATGCTGAAATTCTGCATTGCCATTATAAATAACTACTCTCAAATTAAATTGAAAGCCAAAAATAAAAATAATATTATGAGGTAAAGTCCAAATGCAGCTAGTAATCCGTGGTTTCCCTGGAGATTTCCAAACAAATAAAGATGACCGCTAAGCACACTTGTTAAGTTGAATGTATAAATTCCAGCACGTTTTGCAGCACAAAGAATAGTTACAAATGGCAGGATATCCTCAAAAGGTTCACATCCAGAAATTACTTGTTGCTACGAAACTCAAGAATGCTTTCTGATCCTTCAAAATGGCCGCAGTACGAAATACATAGCCGGCATTCAAGTTGTCATGACAACATTGGCGCGCGAACGTCGCGTCAAGCTACTGTTGCTCACAACCAACACAACTCCGTTATGCAGTCGAGTGAAAAAGCGACAGTAAAAACACACAGTCAAACCCAGCAGGAAATCGGCATTGCGCAGCTCAAAACGTCAAGCCCACCAGGAAATCGGCAAAGCGCAGCTCAGAACGCGATGAATCGCTCCGTGGTCAGCCCAAAATGAATGCTGTGCTTCATCCCAGAACTCCTAACGCCACAGCACGCGTAGTCTTAGGCTCCAGGCGCTTGTCGCCAAATTGTAGTGAAAACACCACAAGATATTTGGTGTAAAACACTTTATTGCCTGGAGCCACTGGGGAAAGTGACTCCTTCAACTGCTTTCCCGTTCGTTTCTCCCAACGCGTTCCACACAGCGCATAGCAACTGTGGAACGCGTTCAATAATAAACATAACACAGACCAAAACCAAAATCAGAACAGCTGCATGCATTCACTGATTACACTTATCAATCAAACACGAGTGTAATTCAAATCATGTAGCAAAATTGTTTTATGAAATTTTGAAAAGCATAGGATTTTCACCATACATGTCCACTGTCTAAAACTTTAAGAAAAGGCTGTGAATATGCTGAACTTTAAGATTTGTTTCACAGTCACCAAATTCACGAAGAGACTATTCATTTGAACTAATGAATGTTTTCGGTCAGAGATCCATGTTGCTTAAGTGCACAATGCTTTTCAATGACTTCAGAAAAGTACGATTTCTATTGATTCTCCCTGAACATTCATCTTGTTGATCCATGCGAAGAGGCCTCATCCGTCACCCCTATAGGATTTCCAGTTGAGCCGCTTGCCCTATAATGAGATTTATAAATGTAGAGATCTTTACAACCGTGACCTGGATTTGTAGCTATAAAGTCCTAATCTCAAGATATTCTTTTATTGGTTAGCCCAGCGACATAATCATAGGTGGCAGAGAGTGGCTGCTCATTTATACTTTATGCATCCAGCATGCTATTCCCCGTGGGTGAGACTATAATTGAAAGACATTTAAGCTTGCTTCCTGCTTCACAAGCCATTTCAATGCTGGACCCTAAACACCAAGCACATAGGTATCTACAAGGGACTCAGATTTGGAAGTCACCTCTGGTACCACAGATGCCTTGAGACTAACGATGAGGGTCAATGGCCTTCTTCAGGACTTCAGCATCCCTAACTGGTATGCATTCACTAACATATAGCACAGCTATGGAAGTTACAACTTATTCTGCCTGGTCTTTAGACCGGTTGATTCCCACAGGTGTGAAGGAGGAGAGGGCATTTCCTGGTAGTCACACATTTGTGAAGGGTTCATGCCTTCATTGAACCTAGATATTGTCTCCTCCTCGTGAAAACTCAGCCTGAACTCTACACATCTCAGTCATGCCTGTTCCTATTAAAAGCATGAGACCAGGATCAAAAGTGCATCCTGTACAGTACTTACCATATGTACCAAAACTTTCTGTGGTTCTATTTTTCATGACTGTATGCAATTCAAGCATGTGACTTGTCAGTGTTTCTACAACTCTTTGAGCATGAAGTCTTGCCTTTCCTGGGGTTTGGCATCCTTGCCTACTCTTTCTTCCCAGCATACCTTACAATGAGGATTCTGGCATTCCAAAGCAGCAGAAGCTTGGAGGAAGGTGTGCCGTAACACTTTCGCAGTTCTTTAATCACGTTCTTGTCCTCTTTGTTCATGTCAGTTTCCTTCTACTTATTTCGGTTGTTAGTTTCTTCTCCCGGTATGCGCAATCTCTACTCTCCTGGAATTCTGATTTCCTGCACACCATTCCTCAGCCCCAGTGACACCTGAAGATTTGTTTCTAATGTTGTGGCTTTTCCTTCTTGGGAGCTCATTATGGAAGGCACCAGTTGTCCAGTGAAGTTTTACCCTGAACGGCATTGTGGTTACTTGAAAGTGTCACTGGTATCTCAGTCAGACCCTATGGAAGAAGAAAGGCTCAAGAATCCAGCGTCCTGGCCTTGACACCACATGATCCATGTTAGGCCGGAAAATTAGCAGGTAACGGCACATTATGGCAGAAATTTGCAAAGGTTAGCTGGTTACCTTTCAGTTTCTGCCTGCGGTATAGCGGTGTTAAAATGCTACTAATGAGGTAAAACATTAGCCCTGACAGTATCAATGTGTGCTGAAATGACAGTGGAAAAATAATCCCACCAAAGAATGCGCTTCATGAAACCACAAATGTTCTCTTCTCATTTTGCATAATTTAGCCAGCCTTGATGCATCTTTCTGTCTTTCATTTATGAGGAAGGTCAGGACTGGTGAAGAATGCTATAGTCAAGTTTCAGCAGCAGGCACTTGTCTTTGGCAGTTGCAACTCCTTGGTGGGTGGTGGTCCTCTGCTAAAGTTGTGTTGTCGGGCTAGACAGGAATTACTTCGCATTGAGAGCAGCAGCAGAATAGGTCCCTCTGATCTTGTCCCAGTGATGTGGATGGCAAGTTGTTGTGTTGAGGTTTTTAATACTTCATGTTGTTTACCTCATGAATCATGCAGGGAGGCAGGATGATCCCCAGAGGTCCAGTTGGTGTTGGTTACACTCCTGGGAACATGTCTGCTCTTCTGAGTACACTGGAAACATGGCGAGGCTTCTCCTTCTGGGCAGTCTCTCCTCCTATAAGACCAGGCACACTCCTTTCCTACAGATTTCCAGCAATTTTCACACACTGCAGACAATGTCCCGACACCTCTGTCAGATGGTCATCAGTAAGACACTTCACCTGGATCACAGTAGATCTTCAAGCATGTCTTTCTGTGGTCATGAAGAACCTGGAACTGGAAAAAAGAGTAATAGTGTAGGTCCCAGCTCTATAGGGATTTTCCAGATGTGAAATGGATCCGCTTTCAAAAACCATTTCTGAGTTGTCCTTTTCAAATTGGCTGTTCTACAGACACAGCCTTGGTCCAAATTGATGGCTCTTACAGCAGTTACTGATGCTGCTGACTCAAGCAGGTGTACCCAAATCATGAGTACAATGAAGTTTGAGGAACTCTGTACCTGACTGTCAAGAGCCTTCCTTAAGCAGCATTCAGAGAAAGCAAAAGGGCAGACTCTGCCTAGAAACTTCAGTACCCACAAAAACACAATCTGCTGACTCTATCCTATTCTTCTTCCTTCAAAACAAAGTGGAAGTTCCCAAAGAGGACTAATTGGCCATCTACTACTGAAAGGTTCCCACATAATTTCTAAGGGTAGTCCTGTCTCTACCCTCCAACATTTCAGTGTATGGTCTCCTTTTTTGCGTCAAGAATGCAGACAACCTCCACTGTCTGGCAAAGCCATAAACCAACTTCCATCCTGTGATACTGCAAACCAGGGGCCATACAAATGGATCATGCTGGCCCCAGAAACTAAACTCTCACTACAAGAGAATCTTGGTATCATCTATAACTTTCACACTTAAAATCAACATGCAGATTGGGTGTTGGCATAAGCGTGTGGCTCTCAAACAGAAACTGAACTTTGAGCAATGCACTCAAACTAAACCAAGAAAATGTTTGTTCAGTACTATAATCCAAAAATCCCAGCATGCTGCTGTCACCTCGTTCTTGTACAAAACCAGGGCATGGATGGTAGCCTCATGTCAAGAGAGAGGGGGTGCTTTGAATGCCTTTTCAGGTCACAGAACCGATTTTGGACCTCAGAACCATCACAGACAGGTCTAGACCGTAAAATACATGCTGGATTAGCATATTAACTTGGCCTAAGAAAAACCAGGATTCAGTTTTCCATGTATCTGGGTCATTGGGCAGGGGTACACGCTTGTTCCCCATGCAAGGAAGATTCCCATCCCAGTAGAACTCAACAGTTGAACATGGTTTGAACCCTCTCTTGGAAAACCAATAATCTCTTCCCCTTACATCTTGAGTGCACAGCATGTGTGTAATGATTGTTTTCTTGTTAATCTGCGAAATCCCCATCACTATTCTGAACTGTGTGGATAATGCACTCAGGCTTTAGAGGTCAATGTGGAAGCTGGCCCTGCATATTCTTCTCTTTGCCAGCAGCAGACTGCTTATCCATGTTCAGTGCTCTACCTTGGCAACAATGTACAAATATAATCATATCTCAGCATCAGGTATCTGCTCACCTCAGGTGTCTTGTGAATGGAGGATAATCCTGCATTCAGGGGCTGAAGCATGACTTGGATGCCTTATCTCCGACCTTGGAGCGATTTGCAGTCCAGCTACTTCTGTAGGATTCCACTCCTTTAATTTCCATTATGATTTTCAGCTGATGAGGTTGTTGTTGACGATTTTGCTTCCTCGGCTGTTGTGCTGACAGCATGAACAATAAGAATCACAATCCTCAGCAGATCACCCAGGAATCTCTGTGGCTTTCTGCCAAAGACACAAGAAGGTTCTGAATGCTGCCATTTCAGCACAGATCAGGGATGCCCCTCTTCCTTCCAGAGAGCCCTAGGGCATGTCCTGGTGCTATGCCACGAGCAGCCGAGCAATAGTAAGATATATTCAACTCAACCCCAACCTCAGTCAGAAAAAAAAAACGAAGACTGGCCTCAAGAAGCAACACGCCCAGCACCATCTAACGCTGCCCAATGCATGTTTGAGGTCACCACAGATGCAGTTAACAAGGACTGTAGAGGATCGCTTAGTTTTCAAGACAATAATCTAGAGTTAAATACGGACGTGGTTTCAAAGTATGTAGAAAATTACTCAGTTCACCAGAATAGATTTGTATTTGTAAAGTCACGATCTAATTTGCAAGGGAGATAATCACTCTTTTCTGAAAACAAGGATATGAAAGGATGTGAAAATACAAGGGAGTTTAGACAATTACTAAGCTTCTCTGTAAGTGATTTGAGAACCGGTTGTGTTTCAGCTTTTTAATGTATCTGGCCGGTTGGCACTACCTTCAAAGAAAACGCGCTGTGATTTGTAAGACATACAGCTCCACTGAGTATCAGCTGATTGGTGAAAGCTGACATTGTATACATGGAACTTGGAAAGTCAATCAGTTTGTATATTACCATCTCCCTCATTCGGCCACTCACGAGCCTGCATGCCATAATGTTTAGATTTGATAACTGATTGAGCCAGTGCAGTTTTTAGACAGAGAGATTAGTGCCTGCTCAGAGGAGAGCTCTTATGGCAAGTGTAATTTAACGACCGCTTTCTTGAACTATCCATCTGATAATCGGAAATCTGAAAAATGCAGAACAGCTGCTTAAAACACCTAATATTAATAACATTTTAAACAGCATGCATTGATGTTTAACTGAGATATTGTAACGTTGTATGCTGATTCGGTGATTAAGATACAGTACCAGGTTCTTCAAATGAGGAAGGAGCAAATGAGGGATGTCAACTATTCCTCCAGCCTCCATCCTGATGAATTGCGGAAGTCATGAACAGGAGTTATTTCCCAAGGTGGGAACAGGCACACCCAGGATAAATGATTAAGGGATAAAAAAAATTGCTAGCATTCGCAACAATTTTTTTTCAATTCTATTAAGGACACGGAGCTGAGGATTATGCTTCTCTTTCTGTGCTTTAATATTTCAGCAGCCAATAGTAAAAGTAAATAAACAGTCACATGATAACCATAGAGATGGGCCATATAAATACTCTTGCAAACATAACATTTCCTCTTTCTTTGCAAACCAAAGCAAGCACATTAAAAAACTTTCCAGTAGAATCCCATTTAACACAGGAACCAAAACCACTTCCCAAGGGACCAGAAGTCATCGAAAACCGAAAGAAACTGTCCTCCAACTGTTCCTGCTAAGTAACAATCAGTGCGTCAAACACTCCAACTGCGTCCAGACATCTGGGACGTAACCTAGATCAGTAATCCTCCTGTCCTAAAAGGAAACGAGAAAACAAAAGCAGTTATCTTCACGTTCTACCCATTGTGAGTAGGATCATTGTGTAATAATATACTTCTACACAAAGGGAGGGAACAGTTTGTAGCATCAGAATGCAGAAACATAATACATAACACTGAAATATCAAAGTAAGAAACAAAACTGTTATACTGTCTTCTGCAAACTGACTGGTAGAACTGAAAATTCTTTGTCGCGAATGCTAGAAATATTTGTATTATATGTAAGGACCGAAGGCTCTGATTATGCTTGTTTAAAGCTAATCCATTACGATTGAGGCCACATCTAGTATTGGTTTATAGTAAAAACTCTTAAATGTAGACTCAGAGGACCAATCCGCCGCCTTCAAAATGTCTTCTAAACAAGACCCTAGAGCAAATGATTTGGAAGCCATAGGACCTCTTCCAGAATGCACTCCAAAAATTGAAGTATTGATACCTGCTTCATTAAGAAGCCATTTCACCCATCTAGCCAGCATAGTTGCAGTTAATGGCCGAAACATTTTTTGTAATGCAATCAATAATTGATCCTGCATATCAGATCAAAATTCTGCTGTACTAGCCTCATATGCCTTCAGACATTAAACCACACATAACTTAGTGTTACCTGTGAAAGCTGGACATGATACCATTCTGGAATTGCCCCTTGTCCTCCTAGATATTAAAAAAGAAACTCCTTCAGGAGAAAATTGCCTACCTGCTAAGTCTAAAGCCTTCACATCAGAAACACTCTTGCAAGAGATAAGACAGAGCAACACGGACAATTTGGCTGACAACTGTTTCCGCATTAGCGCAGTTTTGCATGAAAAAGTATAAATATGGGCCTTAGAACCTGGGGACTATGTTCACATCCCATAAAAAAGAACATTTTGGTTGAGGAGTTTGAACATCCGAATCCCCCTTAATAACTTTTCAAACAACGGGTAATTGACCGACCGGAGTCCCATCTATAAAGGAGTGGCTGGCTGAAATGGCTGATCGCATGTTGTTCACAGACCAGTGAGCCATTCTGACTGCAGCTAATAAGGAAAGAAAATTCACAATCAAATGGCAATCTGCGCTAATGGGATCTGCACTCCGTGAATTGCACCAATCACACCAACGTCTCCATGCAGAGACGTATCTCTTATCAGTACCTGCTGACCAAATGGGACTAATGAATTGCTGAGCCTCTTTCGAAAGGCCTGGGATATTCCATCTTTCCCTGCAACCAGCCAGGCCACTAAAGACAGCTGACCTGTCTGTATCAAAGGATGAGGAAGCAGTGGCGTAGCGTGGGTTGTCAGCACCCGGGGCAAGGCAAGTAATTTGCGCCCCCTAACCCGTGGATTTTAGCACTCGCGAGCGCGCCCCCCCCAGATGTTGCGCCCGGTGCGGCCGGCCCCCCCTGCACCCCTACGCTACGCCACTGTGAGGTAGGCCCCCCGGATCTAAAAAAAGGTTTCAACGCCATGGAAGTAGAACCAGGGGGAGACACGTGAGCTCCAACAAGTTTGTTCCACAGTGTATTCCACAGTGGAGTCACTAAAATGATCTCCACTCTCTGACGTCTCATTTGAGCTAACACTCTGGGAATCATCGCAAAAGGGGGAAATGCATAATTCCGAAATGAGCGCCAAACTTGGAGAAAAGGGTCCGGATTACAACTGAAAAATACTGGAAGTTGATGGTTCAGGCGAGAAGCAAAGAGGTCTACACTGCATGGACCTCATCTACGAATCAGCGCACAGAAGGCTTGTGGGTGAAGCCTCCAATCGCTGAAATCTCGGAGGTGAGAGAGTGCCAATCGTCTATCACATTGCGTTGACCTGGAAGATAATCCGCTGTCACAGAAATGCAGTTCTGCAGACAAAAATGCCAAAAATCCTTGGCTATCCCTGAGAGCAGCTTGGACCTGGTCCTGCCCAGCTTGTTCACATAACATACCACTGAAATGTTGTCCATGCGGAGTAAAATACAGCAATTCGCTTTCCCTGCCAAGAAACTCCAAATTGCAAACAAACCTGCCAACAGCTCTAGGCAGTTGATGTGGAGATCCAGTTCCGTCAAGGACCATCGACCTCCCATGGAGATCTGACTACAGCGGGCTCCCCAGCCCCACCGGCTGGCATCCGCCACAATTTTCATCTCTAGGAAGGAACCAAAAATGGCTCTGCCATTCCAAGCCTCTATGTGAGCCAGTCACCAGGCGATCTCCGATTTGGACTCCTCTGACAGGGAGATCTTTTGGGAATAAGAAAGACCCTTGTTCAGATGCTGAATTTTCAGGCATTGAAGGGCCCATATAATGAAGGGGTCCTAGAAATATTGCCTGAATAGAGGACATTAGAAGGCCTACTACCCGGGCTACGAATCTCAATGAAGTGGTCGTCGAGGACAAAACTGACTTCGATTCTTTCTTGATACTCTTCACCTTGTATGGTGGAAGCCTCAACTGGGAAGAGAGAGAGTCTATCTGGAACCCTAGAAATTCTAGGTTCTGGGTAGGGGTCAGGACCAATTTCTGGTTCTTGACAATAAATCCCAAGTCCTGGAGGAGAACAATAGTCGACTCTAGATGAGTTTAAGTCATCGGCGGGCACTGGGACATGATAATAATGTCGTCCAGGTATATGATGAGAAAAATCCCCCGGGACCTCAGAGACTCTACTACTGGTTTCATCACCTTCATGAAGCACCAAGGTATGAGGAAAGACCAAAGGGAAGGACTTTGAGCTCGTAGCACACGTTGTTCTATAGAAACTGAAGGAAACAATGGTGCGGGGGAAAAATAGGAATGGTCAAATAAGCATCCTTCTGGTCTAGGTGCCCCATCCAGTCTCACTCTTGGAGGATGTCCCTTAACAGATGGATACCCTCCATCTTGAAATGACGGTAGAGTATCTAATAATTGAAATCTCAATGGTTGAGAACCAATCTTGATCCTCGTCCTCTCTTTTCGACTAGAAAGACAGAGCTGAGAAACCATCGTAGGTATATAAAGGACTTCTGAATGGCTTCTTTCTCTAACAGAGACTGAATCTCTGCGTCTATGAAGCCCTGCTCGAGTTGGGAAAAATACATTGTGTGAGAGGATAGAGTTTGTACTGGCATCTAGTAAAATTCCAGTTTGAAACCTTGTATTGTCTCTAGAACCCATGGGTCTTGTGAAATTTTGCGCCAGTTGCAGATAAATATTTGCGTTCTTCCCCTCAGAGAAACCTCTGATAAATGCAGAATTCTTACCTGTGGTACTAGCCTCTTGGAAGGAGATTTGGCTTCCCCTAACTCGCTCTTTCCTGAAACGGCCTCTGTTGCAGCAGGTTCTGGAAAGGTAGCAGGTGGCGGACTGCTCCTGATAGCCACCTCTACCTCTGTAATAGTATTCTCTCTGCAGGCCTTGTTGATATCCGCGGCCGAACATGTGCCCCCTGAAGTGTCTGGCCCTGTTAAAAAGTGGGTAAAGTGCTTTTTTGATAGATCTGTGGGGTTTGTCTAGGTTGGAATATGTTGCAACAACCTTAGATAGCTCCTTCAAAAAGGGCGCTCCAAAGAGGAGACCTTGGGCTGAAGGGCCAGCCTCTGAGGAGGCTAAATCGTCTAGTTTAGGATCCAATTTCATCAAGATAGATCTGCGGCATTCACTAGAAATAGTGCAGTTCAAATTGCCCATCTGGCATATGGCACGTTGGGCCCACTCCACCAAATCTTCTGCATCAATAGGTACCTGAGACTCCTTTGAATGGAAAGCCATCTCCAAATTTTTTGTTAATGGACCCGACCTGTCCGAAAACTTGTCCTGGCATGATTTCCATGCCCGGTCTACACCCTTCTAAGTGTCCTTGGTGAACTTTTTAAGGTAGGTACCAATGATGGGGTCCACCTCTGGGGTGTCTGCCACCTTATCAGGTAGGTCTGGGACATTCCAACTGTAGTACTGCACGTACATCATTGTCAAAGTCTTGGCGGATATGGGAAGAGACGTAATCCGCTACCTCTAGCGGGGAACCCAGGAAGTGGATCTGGGATGTATGATATCCCCGGGTTTGAATGTAAGAACCTTGTGCTGTTTACGTGGTTCTGTATAACGTGATCTTTTCTTCAGTTTGTCGGATTCTGGGATTACTTCTTGATCTGAACTCTGTGAGTCTGAGGTGTTGGAATCATCTGACTCTGTGTCCTCACAGGAGGTAGAGGGTACACTATAAACGTGGTCAGAGGACAGAGATGCTCCCAATTTCTGAAAGGCCACTGCATGAGGCCCTTTGGACTGTAGAGCCTTTTTACCTAGATCTTTTGGTGCATCAGAAGGGGGATGAGAAAGCCAACCCTGCTGTTGCGCAAACCCATAGAGATGATGCTTCAAGGGGGCAATGGCTTTCACCAGGGCGTCATTAACCGTCTGATGCATTGCTGCATCTAGGGCATGGACCAGGTTCTGTTCAATTGACCCAGCGGGGTCCTCCCCATAAAAGTAATTATCATCTGTGTTATCTGCCATTATTTTACCTTTGTTAGGCAAATATATTAGAATCCCTAAAGTTCTTTGAATCAGAAAAACTCAGAGCCCCAAAGGGGTTGACCAGGGGGAGCACTGCAGGCAAAAGTCAAATTTTCAATATACCCCTGCAAATCAAGGCCAGCACAGAGTGCAGAATAAAGAGTGGAGGGAAACAAGGCCTGAGAAAGCTCTGGGCAAGGCCTCTTCAAGAATTTTACAACCCTGCTGAACTCTGTCAAGGCAGGGTGTCCACAGGAGCCAGTAGAAGCACTGCGAGTCATCTAAGGTTGAGCGTGCACTTTCATGCGTACCCCCAGACGAATCACAGTGATTGGGAGGAGTTGGAAAGCGCATGTGTGTGCTGCTCCTGCTCAAGGCAATAAAAAGAGGATGACGCAATCATCAATTGTGCCATCCTGGCTCCCCAACCCCTCTCCACACGGGATAAGCATAGGCAGCAAGCACCTCGCGGGGTCAAACCGCCTCAAAAACAATAGACTATAATGCGTTGCCGACGCGCAGTGTGAAACAAATGCAATCACTTAAGCAAGTAGCACAATATCGAGCAGAATAGGAAATTGAGAATGCATTTAACTGGCTGCAGAGCAGCAAAGAAAGAGGAAGTGTTATGTTGGCAAGAGTATGCATATGTCCCTTCTCTATGGTTATCATGTGACTGTTTGTTTACTTTTACTATTGGCTGCTGAAATATTAAAGCATAGAAAGAGAAGCATAATCGGAGCCTCCGGTCTTGACAAAGAATTCATCCAATAACCGAGGACACCCTTCAGCAGATTTCTCATGATCTGCTGCACACCTTGGGTGCAGTTTTTTGTAAACGCCTACGCTGGATGATGGAACACATAATATATTTTTGGGGGATTACGCAAACCAGTTCGGAGGACAGTTGGGTTCATGAAGAAGTGTCTCCAGGTAAACCTCAAGAAGGTAGAATGGACAGAACAGAGCTTACATGCACTGAAGCAATAACATAAGGGATGCATTTGGGAGTGTTGCTTGTAAGCAGTCAAAGATGAAAAAAAGGGGAACAGTTGCTGGTCCAGGAGCTGTTTGTTTACCAGACACAGGGCAGTTCTTAAGGGGAAATGAAGCAAAAAAGCTTTGCGAAAGGTTTGAACTAGATAGCCGCCGAGGTTCATGGGCTTGGTTTCCGAAGCCACTTGATAATGGAAGAGAAGACGCCGAAGAAAAAATGGTGGAACCAGGTGCTATTTGGCCACCATTGGACACAACCGCATCTTAATGTGTGCACATAATAATGTACATGAAAAGTTGACCAGGGTCAGGATCATCTCATTGCAACTATTTACTATCACCAGAACCAGATGATTGACAGAACAGCCTTCAAGTGGTATGAGTGTCAATGGCCTAGGTCATGAAAGGGAAGGGTGCATGGGCATAGCTGGTGGTCTGTGGGCGACTTAGCCAGAATTACAGACAGCAACAGCCCAGTATGGAAGCAACCGAGGCAATGAGAAAGATCAGCTGTGGCCGATCCCATAGAAACAAGATTCAAGGGCACCAAGGTGCAAAGTAGCAAGTGAATGGGGCTAGGTATGAGTCAGTAGGGATGCAGGGATCCAAAAAAAAACAATGGGTCAATGAGTAGAGCAGAGTTTCTGGTGATGAAATCATGAGACTAACATACGGCACACCTAACTTTCACCCGATTTCTGAAGAGGCAATTTTGGCAAAGGCCATCACCATGTAAACTCAACTACCTTTTCTTTATCTAGTCCAGGCTGAGAAAAGTGTGGGCTAGAGCCTACGGATAGCTAGTCAGTGCTACTTGTTCATGGGTGATTCAGCACCATGGGGCACCAGTAGTGAAAAAGGTGCAAAACATCCTACACTGGGAACAAGCTGCACTGTAAAAGGGGAAAATCAAGATTAATGTGCCTAATATAGACCAGTGACATTGTAGAAAGCAAAGAAAGAAGAGGGGAATAGTGAAAAGGCAACGCGTCTGTGCCTTTGGACACAGTCAGAAAGAGGATGAACTAGGGTCAGCAGCTCTCAAGAGGTATCAACTGCTGGGCTCAAGGCCAGGTGGAGACAGACATAAACCCTGATCTGCTTTTAAAGTCAGAGCTTGCTCCACACGCTGCGCAGCTCCACCAGACTGTGCCCGTGCCCTCTACCCCGTTCTCGCTGCTGCCGCGAGTTGAAGGCCCTCCACCACCCGCAGGCACTCGCCTGCGCCTCATCTCTTGTGTCTAGTGGGTTTCCGTAAGTATTGTGTGCTGTTTTGTATCTGTCTTTGTTTTGTGCCATTTTCTGTGCTTGTTTAGTTTTTTTTCCCTTTGTTTCCTTTGTTTTGTGCCATTTTTTGTGCTTGTTTAGCCTTTTTTCCTTTGTTTCCCTTGTTTTGTGCCATTTTCTGTGCTTGTTTAGCCTTTTTTCCTTTTTTGTGCCTTTGCGCCCCTTCCGTCTGTTTTCGGCTCTTCTAAGCTGTTCTTTTCCCACCGCTGCATCCTTGCGGCCCGCCCCCTCGCACCACCGTTCACCCACCGCTCTTGCCTCCCAGCTGCTCCTCCCTCCCACCTCCCCTTCTTAATGGCGCCCGGTGCACGGTGCACAGAGTGACCCCTGACCTGCTTTTAAGGTCAGAGCTCACTCCACACGCCGCGCAGCTCCACCAGACTGTGCCTGTGCCCTTTACCCCGCCCTTGCTGCTGCCGGGAGTTCGAGGCCCTCCACCACCCGCAGACACCCGCCTGCGCCTCATCCCTGGTGTCTAGTGGGTTTCCGTATGTACTGTGTGTTGTTTTGTATCTGTCTTTGTTTTGTGCCATTTTCTGTGCTTGTTTAGCTTTTTTACCTTTGTTTCCCTTGTTTTGTGCCATTTTCTATGCTTGTTTAGCCTTTTTTTCTTTCTTTACCTTATTTTGTGCCATTTTCTGTGCTTGTTTAGCCTTTTTTCCTTTTTTGTGCCTTTGCGCCCCTTCCACCCGTTTTCGGCTCTTCTGCGCCGTTCTTTTACCGTCCCTGAGGCCCCACCCCCCCTTTCCCCCCCATTCGCCCACCGCTCCCGCCTCCCAGCTGCTCCTCCCTCCCACCTCCCCTTCTTGATGGCGGCCGCTGCGCGGTGCTCAGAGTGACCCCTGACCTGCTTTTAAGGTCAGAGCTTGCTCCACATGCTGCGCAGCTCCACAAGACTGTGCCCTCTACCCACCCTCACAGCTGCCGCGAGTTTGAGGCCCTCCACCACCCGCAGGCACCCGCCTGCGCCTCATCCCTGGTGTCTAGTGGGTTTCCGTAAGTATTGTGTGTTGTTTTGTATCTGTCTTTGTTTTGTGCCATTTTCTGTGCTTGTTTAGCTTCTTTTTCCTTTGTTTCCCTTGTTTTGTGCCATTTTCTATGCTTGTTTAGCCTTTTTTCCTTTGTTTCCCTTGTTTTGTGCCATTTTCTGTGCTTGTTTAGCCTTTTTTCCTTTTTTGTGCCTTTGCGCCCCTTCTGCCTGTTTTTGGCTCTTCTAAGCCGTTCTTTTCCCGCCGCTGCGTCCCTGCAGCCCCGCCCCCCCTCGCGCCCCCATTCGCCCACCGCTCCCACCTCCCAGCTGCTCCTCCCTCCCACCTCCCCTTCTTAATGGCAAGCCCGTCTGTGCCTGTCCCCGCCTGGACCACGCCGAGCGCCAGTCCCTCTGGCCCGATCTCCCCACGACGGCAGATGCTACTACAGTGCCAACGAACTCCACATCCTCAATCCAGGCCTCTTCTGCGTCCAAGTCACCCCGAGGCACACCCACGGATCCTTTTCCTGTCGGATCTGCAGCTTCACCTGCCCCCAAGTCGCCAAGCACCACGCCAGAACCATGCACAACCACCTCAGCTGCATCCTCCTCAACACCCGCTCCATCCACAAGCATGCCGTCGAACTCTGAGACCTACTCACCTCATCTTCCCCAGACGTCGTATTCCTCACCAAAACCTGGATGAACCCCTCCTCGGAACCCGACATTGCCATAGCCATCCCTGAAGGCTATAAGATCACCCGCAGAGACCACACCAACAGACCAGGAGGCGGGATCGCCATAGTCCACAAGAGCACCATCATAATCTCAACCAACACCAATGACACCCTCGATGCCGCTGAACACTTACACTTCCAGATTCACATCAACGCCAACACCACCCTCAGAGGAACACTTGTCTACAGGCCCCCAGACCACAGTTCAGTGCCTCTACAGACTACATTCTCCTTGGCGACTTGAATTTTCACCTCAAGAACACCAACGACAGCAACAGCAACTCCACCGCTCTGATCGACAACCTCGGTCTCAAACAACTTGTCACGACGCCCACCCACTCTGCCGGCCACACGCTCGATCCCATATTCTCCGCCAGCAGCCATGTCACCTTCAGCCATACCACCGAACTCCACTGGACCGACCACCGCTGCATCCACTTCACCTTCCAGAAACCCGCCACTCACCACCACCCACAACAGATCCCCTGACGCAGCTGGAACAAGATCTCGTTAGACCAGCTGATCTCCACCCTCACCCGTGCCCTGCCACCTAGCACCACCGACCCCAACACAGCTGATCTCAACCTCAAACATTGGATAGACGATCCCCTCACTCAACTCAGGAAATCCTCCAACAACCGCACTAGCACTAAGGCCATCTTGTTCACCGCCGTCCTTCAAGCCTCCAAGCGGGAGTGGTGCCACGAACAAACAGAGAGCAACCACGCCGCCCTCAAGACAGCCATCCGCAAGCACCACCAGCTCATCCGGACCACCAAAAGATCCTTCTACAAGGATCCCATCGACAGCAACACTCACAACAGCAAAGAACTCTTCAGTATCGTCAAAGAACTCGCCAACCCCAGGTCCTGCTCCATCGACCCCCCTCCTTCGCAAGACCTCTGCGACTCCCTCACCACCTTTTTCCATCACAAGATCACGGACATCCACGGCAGCTTCAACTCCTCGACCCCCACGACCACCGCTGCAACCACTAACCCCAACACACCCAGCCACACCAACCTCCTGCTCACCTGGACCCACATCAACGACGAGGACACCATCAAAACCATGAGCACCATCCACTCCGGATCACCCTCCGACCCCTGCCCCCACCATGTCTTCAACAAAGCAAGTCCAATCATCGCCCCCCAACTCCGTATGATCATCAACAGCTCCTTCGAGACCGCCACCTTCCCAGAGAGTTGGAAACACGCCAAAGTCAACGCCCTGCTAAATAAACCGAAAGCAGACCCCGGAGACCTCAAGCACTACTGGTCCATCTCCCTCCTTCCCTTCCCGGCGAAGGTCATTGAGAAGATCGTCAATGGCCAACTGACCCGCTTCCTGGAGGATAACAACACACTGGACATCTCCCAATCCGGATTCCGTAGGAACCACAGCACCGAGACCGCCCTCATCGCTGCAACCGACGACATCAGGACAATGCTCGACAAAGGCGAAACCGCTGCCCTCATCCTTCTGGACCTCTCAGCTGCCTTCGACACGTCTGTCACCACACCCTCCACACTCGCCTCCATGACGCAGGGATATGCCACAAGGCCCTGGACTGGATCACATCCTTCCTCTCCGGCAGAACCCAGAAAGTCTGCCTCCCTCCCTTCCTGTCCAAAGCCACCAAGACCATCTGCGGCATTCCCCAAGGATCCTCTCTCAGCCCAACCCTTTTTAACATCTACATGACACCACTTGCCAACATCGTCCGATCCCACAACCTCAACATCGTCTCCCACGCTGACGACACCCAGCTGATCCTCTCATTCACCAAGGACCCCGCCACCGCCAAAACCAACCTCCACGACGGACTGCATGCTATCGCCAACTAGATGGAGAAGAGTCGCCTCAAACTGAACTCAGACAAGACAGAGATCCTCATCGTCAGCTCCAACCGCTCCACATGGGACGAATCCTGGTGGCCAGCCACTCTAGGAACCGCACCTACACCCACCACCCACGCGCACAATCTAGGTTTCATCCTAGACTCATCGCTCACCATGACCCAGCAAGTCAATGCCGTCTCATCTTCCTGCTTCAACACCCTCCTCATGCTCCGCAAGATCTTCAGATGGATCCTCACCGAAACCAGAAGGATGGTCACCCACAACCTCGTCAGCAGCAGACTGGACTACGGCAACGCGCTCTACGTGGGAACCACGGGCAAGCTCCAGAAGAAACTGCAGCATATACAGAACGCCTCTGCACGCCTCATCCTCAACATCCCACGCTGTGACCACATCTCAGCCCGCCTCAGAGACCTACACTGGCTTCCCGTCAACAAGAGGATCACCTTCAAACTGCTCATCCACGCCCACAAAGCTCTCCACAACGCGGGCCCTGCCTAACTCAACGAGCGACTCACCTTCCACACTCCCATCCGCCAACTCCGCTCCGCCAACCTCACCCTCGCCACAGTCCCTCTCATCCACCGAACTACAGCCGGCGGCAGATCCTTTTCCCATCTCGCGGCCAAGACCTGCAACACCCTCCCAGTCCACCTATGACAGACCCAGGACCTCCTGACCTTCAGGAAACGCCTCAAGACCTGGTTATTCGAGCAGTACCAATCCTATCCCCCCCCATCAGGGCCTTGAGACCCTAGCGTGCTTTACAAATGATTGATTGATTGATTGATTGAAGGATGAGGCACTGGTCGGTGAAAAAGGGTGGGGGGATTGATAATATAAAATGATTTTTATCCAATGAAATGGAGGTGGGTTAAAGAGTGAACAAGCAAGGTTAGTGGAGCTCAGGAGGCAGAGAGGGGCAATATAGGTTGGCTAGGTGAGCAGAGACAAAGCATCTAATCTACACTCAGCCAGCCACAGTAACAAACAGTCATATGGTGTCAGCAAAGTAAACCTAAAAAGCCATCCTCCTCAGGTTTCAGGGCCAGATCACTGGAATATGATTAAAATATTAGAGGAAGGTTAGGGAAACAGTACAAATGTACTGAATTAATATGTGGTATAGAAAGTCTATTTGTGTGAAAAGTAAGTGTGCGTACCTGAGAGTGAGTAAATGTGTGACTAGGCATGTATAATATCTAAGTGTGTGCATGTGAGAAAGTGAGCAGGTATGCATGATTGGGTGAGAGTAAGACAGAAGGAAAACTTGGCAGTCTGAAGGCATTCCTCTTAGAGCTTTGTAACCTGAGTGTTAGAACGGCTGTGTTAATACAGAACATATAGGTAGGAGGAGATGGGGGACACTGTGGCCCAGCAGGACCCAGGCTTGTATCCTGGCCTTGGCGATAGACTCAACATTGTGTGGTTCTTGGGAAATCATGTAGGGCCTGATTTAGATCTTGGAGGAGGGGAATACTCCATCACAAATGTGATGGATATCCCATCTGCCTTATTACGATCTAATTAAATCCTATGGAGACCGTAATACAGATATTTTTCATGTTGTGACAGAGTGTTCTCTCCGCCAAGATCTAAATCAGGCCCTTAATTTCGAAAAGTGTGTAAAATATTTATGTGTATTTCCCACTTGATAACCACAATCTAGGATTGTCTCCCAGCCCCTCATGGAATGTGCCGCGCTCTGTGGCTTCACAGCTAGGTTTGTGCTATATAAATACCAAAACATACATACAAGAAGGGCTATGGAACATGAAGGAGGGTGATGCTGACTGGTGTTTCTGCTATAGCATTAGTGATGACAAAGAGCAACAACAGTATTCAGAACATCAATATTCTGAAGATATTCAGCACTGCATTAGATATGTTTCCAATTACAGGAAGACTTTAAGTTATCTGAAAAGCCTTTTTCTCTTTTTCTTGGAACTTGTGTATGTGTTAGTTGCTGCAATCAAGGATGGTAGATTTATAAAAATGGTTGCATGATCCAGCGCAGCACCGCAACCATAGGTGTATTGGGGTGAAAGCAGGACAGCACCATATCCATTTCATCATGGGCTTTGCTGGCTCAGAGCAGAACAGCGTCTGTTCTATGCACCTGCGGCGTGTTAAGTGAATTAATTTAGCCCAATATTCCTCTGAGTCAGTGCTTTATTTTCAGAAAGCAAAACTCAGGAACAGAGAGAGGCAGACCTTTCTCACTGTTTGTAGAACATTTATATAATTCTAAATGTAAAGCTAACTCCAACAGAGCAGCAAAGGTGGGTTGGGTAAGCCTTTGAACAGTCTGACATGGCAGCTCAGAGGCATCAAGGTGGATGAACTGGGATAAGGACTCTCTGATGCAATGCCTGTTAAATTGGATAGTTTCAAGTTGCTCGCTGAAGAATCTGAGGGGCAGAACTTGGTGCAGAGCTAAGGATAAAGCCTTTCAGATCCCAAGGTGAATCCCTGATTAATAAGGATGTTACAGACTGTTTCCTCTAGGAGCTCTTCGTTGCTGCACAGTTCCTGGATGCCACGAAAGAGGATGAGTTGTCTGGAAAGATTATAGGGAGCTGTGGCAGATTTCTTGGTAAATGAGCCAGGTCGACTTCAGGATTCACTAGTTGTCAACATGGAGCGAAATACAAAGTAAGGGGGTGATGTGGACAAAGTGGCAGCGCCTCAGATCAGCCAGGCTGCAGTGGGTTGTGCATGCCTTAGCAGGTCCAGTCTGCATGAACAAAGCCCTAGCACCAGAGTGCTGCTGTTGTCTACTCAGTTCTATAATAGAACAAGTATAACAAAGCAAAAAAACAGCTTTCGAGATGACATATTTTCCTGGAGATGCACCTGCCCCTGTGCTCTTTTCACTAGGCCTTTAGTATATCTATGGAATGTTTTGTCACGGTGGGAGCACCATGGCATTCAAAGCAACAAAAGCAGATAGTCTATCAAAATCCATTACAGGCAGCTCTTGAATGGATGCAGGACAGGATGTATGGTGAGTGATTGTTCTGCTGTGAGTTGAAGGCCAATGTGATATATTTAGCACCTTGATACAAATGATGGCCAAGCTATTTGTCAGATACCAGAATGGGTGGTTTGGTATGCTCAAGAGTGGGAACATAGGACCGCTGTCATAGGCAACTTCTGTTATAAGCATAATAGATGGACTGCATTTAGAGATGAGCAGAGGTGTGCCATAAGCATTATAGCATCGTTATTATGTCTAAAATCAAAGGAGACTGGAATAGCTATCCTTGTCCTTCCCCATACTGTCTGCTTCTACTGCAAAACCTCAATCTCTCCTTCCCATTTGGCACCTTGTTTTCCTCTTTCCTCATATGACCCTCATTTTCTAAGAGGACGATTCTCCACTTTTCCCTTTCAGTGATCCCACTCTCCCTCTCCACTGTGACCTTATTTTTAAGCAAATCCACTGCAACATTTCATCACACTTGCCCAACTGTATGTTCTAAGATGTAAATAATGTATTTATAAAAGTGAACTGTAACTATGTATGCCCTTTAAATGTGTAACTATAACTTTTACAGTGGCATTGTATACCCCACTATAGTCTCTCTGCCTCCATACTTGTTTGTTACACAGAGATTGTACATTATCTCCCCATTTGCTTATATTGCATTATTAGTTCTGTGCATTTCTTGATGCCCATCTGCTAGTACCCAAGAAAAGCCCGTGAAATAACACAAATATAATCTGAAAACGGTATTCATGTCTCAAATGACGATATAGTCCGTCAATTTACATCTGACCCCAGTGCCGTTAGGTGAGGACGAAACCCTGAATACGAGTCACATGAAGCAAAATTGCTGCATGGTTTGATGGTTAATTTCGATACGACTGCAAGTATTCCGTATGATAACTTTCACCTCCTGAAATCGCATGAGAAAACAAGCATTTGAAATACAATGGGTCTCGCGTTTGCCCGAGTTAGAGCTATTAGCGTTGTAAGGGCCATATTTATACTTTTCGACGCACAACTGCGCCAACGCAGTTGTGCGTCAAAAAATTTAACGCCGGCTAACGCCATTCTGAAGCGCCATGCGGGCGCCGTATTTATTCAATGACGTTAGCCGGCGTTAGCCGGCGGAGCTGCCTGGTGTGCGTAAAAAAAAATGACTTACACCAGGCAGCGCCGGCGTAGGGGAATATGGAGCTTGGGCGTCAAAAAATGGGGCAAGTCAGGCTGAGGCAAAATTTTCGCCTCAACCCGAATTGCGCCGTTTTTTTTTACTCCCAACCCCCATTGAAATGACTCCTGTCTTAGCAAAGACAGGAGTCATGCCCCCTTGCCCTCGTCATTTTTGCCCGGGAGTATAAATACGACGCACATGCCTCGGAGTCATTTTTTAGTAGGGAACGCCTACCTTGCATATCATTAACGCAAGGAAGGTGTCCACGCTAAAAAATGACGCAAACTCCATGAACTTTGACGCTAGACGCGTCTAACGCCAGAGTATAAATATGGAGTTCGTTTTGCGTCGGATTTGCGTAAAACAAAACGACGAAATCCGGCGCAAACAGAGTATAAATATGGCCATAAATTCCTAACTGGACTTTTCTTGCCACACAAACTGAAAATAAAAAGTAAAACAGTTGACATAGCAAGCCATTCAAAGAGCCGCCAGGAGTTTGAAGGAGACACACAAAAGGAAAAAGAAGTTTGCTTGCAGTCAAATTTATCGCAAACGTGCAATTATGCATTTAATAGGGTCGGTCCCCAAGGCGGTAAAAAAAACCACCCTAAGAAGGATCAAACCTAAAGCAGCTATCAAATAAAAGAAAGGATTTTTGAAAGGCAAGACCAGAACTAGTGATAGTGATGGGCGTGTGGTGGGCCTGGCTACATACCAACACCTTGGAAAAGCGCGCTGCTATGCTCGACCTAAAAATAGCCGACACACTGACCTTTCTGACCAACCCCTCGGGCACCGCCTCATTGCCCAGCGACAAGTCCAGGAATGCTGAATCTAAGGAATGTTTTCGCAACAGCCTCTGACTCTGTAAATAAGCTCATCCAAATTCACTTGAAATGTACTTTTTACGGATATTCTGAAAATCTGTCCGTACCTGACCCTCCTGGCTGGCCATTTTACACCCCGCTGAAAAGCATAAAATCAATAGAAGAGTCAGACAACGAGGCAATGTGCTCCAGGAATCGTTATAACCTCACCTATGGCGAAAGATATGTAAAGTTCTATATCCGAGCGTCCTTCGTTCGTAGTTTAGCGTTTTGAACCAGTGCAGAGGCCTCTTTACGTTTTCTTTATGTCTACTCAGCAAATGGACTGTGTGATGAGTGTTAAAAAGTGTTCTTTTTTGCGTTTTTAAGCTTTTTGACAGCTTGTGGCCCGTATTTTTTCTCAGGGTCAAAGAGTCACGGGCAGGTCAGGAGGATGCCTTGTAGTATAGCCCAGGAGCCCCACTCAAGGGTGCTCCACAGCCCCTCTGAATAGCGCCCACTGCTTGCTTGCCCAGTGACTTCCAGCCAGCTGCCTCCCAGTGACCCCCGGCCATGTTTGCTCTGGCCCTAATGAACTTTGGAGTCAACAAGGCGGGGACCAATGGGCACGTTGCGCCCTCCTGTTGAGCATCAGTCAAGGGTGCTGCCTACAGCCCTTCTGTGAAGAGAGCAAGAACAGGCCGTAAAGCTGCTTCTAAGCACTAATAACTATATCTCCTTCCCCCTGGCATGAGGTTAGCAGATGACTGCCACTGGGATCACTGTTCATGTCACAATCAAGTTTAAACAAGTTATTTTGTGTAATTGGAATTGCAGCAAGGCTACATATCCCAGAATGCATCTGTTTATTAACTGAAAAGCCCAACCGGGGCTGCATTGTTCATTCACCACATATTGAGAAACCCTTTGTGAACTGGATGTCTGAGTGCTGCTTTCAGAGCCGGCTTAGTTAATGGATCCACAGTTCAGTAGACCATACACGCATTTGCAATACAATGGGTTTCGCGTTTGCTCGAGTTAAAGCTCATAGCATTGTATACTCCTAACCAGACTTTTCTTGCCACATAAACTGAAAAGTAAAAGTAAAATAGTTTCACGTAACTAACAGGACTTTTCTTGCCACATAAACTGAAAATGAAAATTAAAATAGTTTCACATAAGCAAACCGACGGCCGCCATGAGCGCAAAGCAAACACACAAAAGGAAACAGAAGTTCGTTCGCAGTGAAAAGTAACGGCAAAAGTGCAATTATCCATTTAACCAGTAAAAGTGCAATTATCCATGTATTCGGCTGGCAAAAGTGCAAATATCCATGTAACAGGGTCGATGGCATGCAAAGCGCTTGACTACTGCCCAGCAAGATCGCGCTGCCTACGAAATAAAGATAAAAAGAAGTCCAGAAAGCATACAGTAAACATGGAGCCTCTTATGTTTTCAGTAGTTGGCCAGTGCGCTCGAGGAGGGCTAAACACCGGAAAAGGCATGATGTATGGATGCCTTTCACTAATTAAATTAAGCAAATTTTAAAAGGCAAGCCCACAAACCAACCAAACTGATGGGCATGATATGGATGTGGTTAAAAGCCCACTGAGAGATTACAGCAGGGACAGAGCGCTTTGTGCGCTCGACCCTAAAAAATCACTTGTGGTAAAACCACAGGCGATTTTGCCTTAGGGGAAAATCATATTCGGAAAAGGGAAACTGCTATTTTAAGTTATCAGGAAACCTTTTCCTTATCAGTACCCAAATTTAACACATGTTCAAAGCAAATTAATTTATATATATTTATTTATATATATACATAAATTCATATTTCATAGGTAGGTGTGTGTGTGTGTACTTTCACAGCTCCCGCCAAGTCAGTGCAAACACTCTGCTCCCAGCAAGCAAAAGATGTCAAATAGCTCTCGCTTACTGGGAGCAGAGGTTTCCTCTGTGTCCATGCTCGTAGATATGCAGGCAGGGAAACAGAGGAATCTATTGCTCTCACAGACAGGGACCTGCATGTTTAGTAGCTCCCTCTCTGTGACAGAAATGCCGGCTATCGTAGGAGTCAGGGAGCCGGCTGGGACCATGGGGGCCTTGAGACTCCCACTGCAGTCTCATTGCACACTGGGTGCCCTGTTGGGTACCCAGGACAGATGGCTGGGCCCCAGGTGATGGGATCCCCGGGGTCAAGATTGGCCCAGAGAGGGGGCCCAAATAACCCACAAAAATGCTGGGGTCCCCGAGCCTGAAATCGGCTGGAGGAGGGGGCTTACGCGGACCCCCCCCCTCATCGAATTGTAGTAGGCACCGGGGAATGGGTCAGTGGGGCCAAAATTGGCCGTGGGAGGTGACCACGCAGCTCCCCTCATCCACTGAATTGTGGTGGGGCCTGGGGGATGGGACCCCTGGGGTCAAAACCAGCCTGGAGAGATGCTTGTACAGCCCCCCTTCACCACTAAATTGTGGTGGGTCCCTGGGGGAGGGGGTCCCAGGAATGGAAATCGGCCCTAGGAGGGTGGAGCGCGCAGCCCTCCTCTCCCATTGAATTGGCTCTACCCCGTTAACCTTAGTAGTATACAAACGTCTTCCCACATTTTGCCAGGATTACGGACAGCTTACCAAAGGACCCCCAACGCATTTGCCAGGGATTTTGGTGCCACGTTCTTGATGTCGAGGAATATGAGGATATCACCACCAAGCAAATAAGCACTTAGGTCATATAGCTAGGAGGAAGGACCCTGGTTTGGAGGAGATTTACGTAGTTGTAGTCACATTGGCCTCTTTATAGGAGGATTCATGTTATCACAGAATTCTGGGGAAAGACGCACTAGGGGCAATCACATTTCCAAATGCACACAAGGTTGCTGGAGACAATTCCTTGTGGTCCATTACACAGCTGTAATGTATAAAACACACTGGAGATTTATCCAACAAGGTAGCACTTACTAACCAACCAGTAGAAAGTGCTTCAGTTGGGTAGTCATTTTATGAAAAACTATGGACTATTGTTGGATAAACAGGCAGGTGTGGTTCCTTTATGGCCGAGTCACTCACACAGCTACTGACACACCCACACAGACACTCACACACCCACTCACATAACACACTCAAACACTCACTCAGACATTCATGCACACACTCACAGACTCATGTACTCACTCACAGACCCACTCAGATACTCATGTACCCACTCATGAACCAACTCGGACACTCATGCACCCACTCACAGACCCACTGAGACATTCACACACGCACTCACAGACCATCTCAGACGTTCATGCACCCACTCACAGACCCACTCAGGCTCCTGCACCCACTCACAGACCCACTCAAAGACTGATGCACTCACTCACAGATCTACTTAGAAATTCATGCACTCACTCACAGCTGCTCATGTACCCACTCACAGACCTACTCAGATGCTTATGCACCCACTTAGACACTGACTCACCCACTCACAGACCCCCTCAGATGCTCACACACCTATTCACAGACCTATCAGACACTCACACACCCACTGACAGACCCACTCAGACACTCCCACACCCACTCACAGACCTACTGAGACACTTATGCACTCACTCACACACTCACTGTCAAAGGTTAGTGATTACAGTTAGGAAATAAAATCAGAAAAAGTAGAAATTCACTTAAAAACCAAAGGTTAAAGGGACGCTATAGTTAGGGAACAAGATGAAAAAAAGCGTAGAAATGCGCAGAAAAAAACAAAAGTCATAGGGATGTTATAGTTAGGAAATAGAATGAAAAGACCTTAGAAATTCACTGAAAAAAAACAAAGGTACAATCATACAATCATACAATCATACAAAACTAGTGAAATTCAGCCATTATAGTTACCTGAGCTAACTGCAACTTATGCCCCTGCAATGCACTACTGATGACCTCACATATTACATCACTGCTTATGATCCCCTGGGGATTTTGAACATGACTATATCCTGAACCACTGGAAAGAATTCCACCACATTTGGCAGAAAGGTAGCGCTTGGTTCAGAAAGTGTGTCTTTTTGTGATTTGGTGTAAACCGCTTCAGTAGTTATAGAGATATTAAAGGAAAAAAATATAGATGTATACAGACACGGATCCTCTGCAGATCTAACAGTCCCCGTGCTCATATTTGATTGGCTGCCAACACTTCACTCAGGAAGTGTTGGCAGCCTTTTTAAAACTCAGCTTCAGCCGAGTCACAAAAAAACTAAAAAAAAAGAAGAGGGGGCAGGGTAAGAATATCCTAACCCCTCAGCCTCGGATCGCAGCAGACAAAAAAGTATGTTTTTGAAAATGTTCCTCAAAGTCCATGGTGTCAAAACATAAACAATAAAAAAGAAGCGTGGTCTCCCGTGATTGTTATTAATTTAGCCCTCAGGTGGGCCAGGTCCCGGGGGCCTGCCAATTAAAAAAAAGGATGGTTTGCACAGGTGTTAGGGCTTCTAAGAGCCCCAGGTACCACCACCTCCCAGGCTACATAAAAAAATTACAGGGTGGGCCACACAAACCCTCCCCATGGGCCCTTGGTGACCACTACCTCACTAAGGATTTTTTTTTTAAATGAGGGAGGCTACATGGACCCCCCTCCTGGGGCTTTCAAATGTCCTGGCCACCATCTCCTCGGGGCAAAGTAAAACATTAGGGTTGGGGTGAAATCAGAACCCCTGGCCCTGTCGACCACATCTCCCTGGGGATAAATAACAGTTTTTGAAACGTAGAGCCAGGGTTGCATGCCACCCCCTCCCACCCGGGCCATATACGGCCTCGGGAACCACCACCTCCCCGGGACAGGCCTATGTAAAGAAATGAGGGGGACCTCCTCTTGGAGCCATTAATGGCTGTAGGGACCACCACACCCCAGGGATGGCTCCTACTATCTCTCAAGGCCCCTACCCTCAGGAGATAGCTGTTTTCTTTTGCTTGGGGGAAGCTGTGACAGCTCCTGCCAAGCAAAAGCAAACACTCTGTTTCCAGCAAGTGGAAGCAATTAAAATGCTCCCGCTTGCTGGAAGAAAAGTTTTCATCTCTTTCCCTACCCCCACACATGCGGACAGGAAATGAGGTGAAAGTATTGCTCCTGCTCACATGGAGCTGCATTTCCAGCACCTCCCTGCATGCGGAAGCAATGCCGGCTCCTGCTGGAGGTGAGGAGCCGACTGGGACTGCAGGGCCTTGAGGTTCCCCTGTGGTCCCTGACATGGTAGAAAACAATGACTTTTCTAAAATAAAAATCATTCAAATGTGTTTTCTCTGCAGTTCCACCTTGAAAAGTTATCTGATGAAGATGCTCGAGGAACAATAACATTGGCAAAGTTACAGACACACAACATCGCTGGAGACATTATCTCGGCATCCTTTTCACAGCTGTAGTGCAGGAGATGCACTATACATATACTCAACGAGGAAGGACTCACTAATTAGCCAGTAGAAAGTACTGGGTAAACATTCGGCACAAAACAGTGGCCTATTCTTGGATAAATATGCAGGACAGGATTCATTCTGGCATGATGCTCATTTCACAGAAATCAAACCTCAAAGGGAAGCACTTACAGATATAAACAAAGCAGGCGCTCAAGTTGAAGCTCCCATTCTGCAAAGTACTAATCACCCTAATTTCTTGTGCATGTTCAAGGCAAAGCAAGTGTTTTCTTCTCTGCATTTCCATCTTGAAACGTTATACGTAATCTTTGATGGAGGTGTTTGCATCCTTGATTTTTTTAAGCACAGTATCTTATGTAGTGACTGTGAGGAGTGGGCTCTTTCTTGTCATGAGGTGCTGAGACTAGAGATCATGTTCTCCCTTCTAAAAACTAGAAGGGGAAACTAGAAGCCCCCCCTTTTGGCCCCACCCCATAGCCATTAATGGTGTGCAACATCTTGCCACCATTTTTCTAGGATGATGGACAGCTTACTAAGAGGAACCCTGAGCGTGTTTCCTGCTGATTTTGTAGTTGCGTTCTTGATGCACAGTTAGAGTTATTTCAAGTAACTATAACTCGCGCCCTCGCCATGCACTGCTAATTACCCCATATACTACATCAGTCATGACATCATCTACGGCATAATTGAACTTATCTCTGCATCACTTCCAAACAAATTATTAATGAGGAAACTGCATGGCAGGGGTGCGAGTTCCAGTTACCTTAGGGCACAAGGTGTTAGCTGCATGGGAGGTGTTGGCCACAGAGCCTGGCTGCAGGCTAAAAACTGTGCACACCAGCATTTGGATTAACATGTCACAATCAAATATTACTTTATGTTAAAAATAGCCTAGAAATTCACTGAAAAAACAAAGGTTACAGGGATGTTATAGTTAGGAAATACCATTAAAAAACATAGATATTCACTGAAAAACACCAAAGGTTCCAGGGACTTTACACACACAAATCCATAGAAATCCAACAGTTATAGTTACACTTATCTCAAGACACTATAACTAGTCCTCTAAGTTAATTATAACTCATGCCCTCGCCATGCACTGCTAATTACCCCACATATTACATCAGCTGTGACATCTTCTATGACATCACTGTTAATATCACTGCAACATTTACTGTATAATTATTGATGAGAAAACTGTGTACAACTGGGCACAAGTTATAGTTACCTTAGGGCATGAGTTATATATACGTATATATATATGTAGATTGATAGATAAATAGAGAGATAGATTGTCTATTTTACATATGCTTACTGTGCATGGTAAAGGCTGTGTCTAAAAGGCATGAAAGCTAAAGTCGTTTGCTGGCTGTAATGTCATAAAACCCTGCTAGAGGATTAGCCCGAGTTTAGGACCAAGCCCATCACCAGCGGCCACTGATCAGGCTCTCACTTCTGCATTTGGAGATGAACTCCGATCTCGATGCTTCGTTTTGAAACCTTTTTTGCAATCAACCATAGTCCAGAGTTGTGAAGACAACGCATTAACATGATCTGTCGTGTGGTGCTACAGTTTAGATCTACTTTTGTCAGTGTTGATTCGCTCAGGATCTATGCTGGACAATTGAATCAGAAAAGTGGATGGCTCGCTCTTTAGAGCTCTCTATGAGGGTGGGCTGAATGGTGCCGGATGGTTAAAGTTTGGAAAATGTCAATCAGGAACATCCTCCAGCAAAACACCCTCCTCTGCGCTGCAAATGAGACGGGAAACACAAAATAACAAAGGTCATGTTTTTATGTGTCATTGACCTTTGTCGAGGTGTTCCCGTAAATGCATGATTTTCATGCGATTTTAGTAGGCAGAAACACTACACGTGGTAAAATCGTACACAGTGAAATCTCTTCCGTACAACCTGGAAAATAGTTGTAATCTAAGGATTTACCGAACCTATGGACGTTTTACCAGCTGCTAATCGTGAAATGTGGTACAATTTTACCCCACTGGACAACTGGTAGTAAGGGGCTGAGTGTTTTACCAGACATTCCACGTTCATAAAACAAATAACTAATTTTAACATTTTCAGTTTTTAAGTTTGGTGAATTCGACAAAAGCAATCTTAAGTGGAAATGTGTTCAGAGGCAAAGTTCCAAGCTGTACTTTCATCACTAGTCTATTTTAAAAAGTCACCTAAAGGGAAAACATTTGTTCAGTTACATTTTTTACCAAATGAAGTAAAATAAAAATAGAACAGCCGCTCGATCTGAATAATCTCTCATTCATGACTCTTTGAATGAATGCAGCCTCGGAAGATCACAGTGTGGGATAGAAACCTCTCTTTTCGGAGGTAAAGCTTATATCAATGAAGTCAAAACATCTGTTCATCAAACAAATCCAACCGTAGACAGGAAAATCTCATACTGCCACCTCTTGATGACAGGTAAGTGAGACTTGGGTGTCTAGAAAAGGTAAGGGAAGGGGGAAGGGGGCCAGGATGTGCGTTCGGGGTGAGGAGAGAGGGTTGTGGAAGTACCAGCACAGGCTGCAGGTAAGCTGATTTCGCAAACAAAGTAGAATCTTTTATAACTCTACCCATCTGACCTCTGCTTCCTTTTTCCTGGGTCTTTTGTCCTCTTTCACTGCTGGCTCCAAAAATGCCTGTCAATCACTTTTTTCTAGTCCTGCGTGGCATCAATGCTTCCATCACCATCATAGCTCCTAGAGTTCTGGTAGGATCGATTGTCTTGACTGTGTCTACTCGCCGTGTGACCCTCGGCCACTACAGGGAAATGAAGCAAAACATCCAAAATGGTATTCTCTGTTGCTCAACTGTGTTTAGCCCTGATAATGATTTGTTTGTGTCTTGTAACCTCAAACAAAAAGTCACAGCAGAATGTATACCCTTTTGACCTTAAACGTCTATTTATTTTGCAGGTCAACCATTTTATTGATATCAACATTAAAACTGACCTTACTATAGGAATATTAACCCAGCCCCCACAATGTCCACGCCACCACCAGTGGGAAGAGTTTGAGAAAGACTATGCTCCTCAGTTCTCTCTTCCTCTTCTTCATCCACAGTTCTGCTCACCACTTGTCTTGCTAAGGTTAGTAAAATCTGCTGTCCCTGTAGCACTTGCGAGAATCTGCACCTGTAACTCTGTTTTTTCTCCCTGTGAGCACAAAATCACTGTGACAAATCATCTTGTATCCGCCTTCTCCACCACCTTCAGCTACATTCTAAGACCAGGCAAGAGAAAGCACAACAAACTGCAGAAAGTCAAACCTACTCACACCACTTGACAAGAGAAATTTAGGTGTCCCAATAGGACTTATATTATGTAAGGTTAATGCTTCTTGCAACCCAATGTTCCTTCAGTTGACTTGATAATAATCTGCACTTTTTTAGCAGCAACCTTGGCTCCATTCGTTCTGTGTCCAGCTCCAAGCCCAGAGTGATCAACAGTGTTCCAGATCTCATTGATTTCCCTAGGCCCAAATGCACTACTTCTCCAGCAAATCTCTAAAGAAGCCTTACGGTCAGCCCAATTCTTATTAGCTGCAAATGTAAAGTCATTCAGATAGCGAGTTACTGTTCCTATGTCAATTGCAACCGTAAACATCCACTGCAAGAAAGAAACCAGCCTTTTAAATGACGCACAGGACATCAAGCAACACATTGGTAAGCCCCTGTCCACAAAAAGATACCCATTAAGTTGTAAACGAAACAAAACAAGGTTTCTGGGTGCACTGGTGCAAGGTAAACCAGTGACCTGGTGTTGCACATCACCATCTCTGCCTCACCATTCTGACAATGCTGGTCACAGTGGCATACTGCACACAGGTATCTTCCTCCACAGTGTCTTCAGCGTTTGAATTACATTCAGGCTAAGACAGGAGATGAAGCAAGTAACACTTCCCTCCCATCCTTTTTAATCCCACAGTGAAAAGGTTATCAATCTTGTCAAGACATCAAGTACTGCAACAGGGGACTCCAAGCCCCAGAAGTCTCAGCATCAGAAAGGAGGGATGTGGAGGCGGAGAAGGGCCTCTCTATTGCTATTATGTCATATAGCGCTTCTAGTAGTCCTGCTGCACTGGATATCAAGGACTGTGGCAGGGGACTCCAAGCCCCAGAAGTCTCAGCATCAGGAAGGAAGGGTGTGGAGGCGGAGGAGGGCCTCTCTATTGCTATTATGTCATATAGCGCTTCTAGTACTCCTGCTGCACTGGATATCAAGGACTGTGACAGGGGACTCCAAGCCCCAGAAGTCTCAGCATCAGGAAGGAAGGGTGTGGAGGCGGAGGACGGCCTCTCTCTTGCCATTATGTCATATAGCGCTTCTACTACACCTGCTGCACTAAATATCAAGGACTGTGACGGGGACTCCAAGCCCCAGAATTCTCAGCATCAGAAAAGAGAAATGCGGAGGCAGAGGAGAGTCTCTTGATATTGTGCTGTAAAGCATTCCTAGGACTTCAGCTGCATTGGACATCAAGGACTGCGATAACCCCAAGAATAACCAGCATCAGGAAGGAGGGGGCGGAGGAGGGTCTCTCTCTTGATATTGTTTTATACAGTAATTCTAATACTCCAGCTGCATTGGACATAAAGGACTGTGACATGGGACTCCAAACCCCAGAATTCTCAGCTTCAGGAAGGAGTGGAGGCAGAGAGGGCATCTCTCTTGATTTTGTGTTGTAAAGCACTTCTACTGCCATTGGCCCGGTAAAGCCCGGGCCAAAGGCACGCCCAACTTCGCTCCTCATCACCAGAAAGAACTAGGGCAGAATCACCCCCATCATCTTCGTCTTCCCCCTCATCTCTGATTTGATTGCCAGGATTTTAATCGCTTCCTAGCTGTTTTAGTCATGTCTTTTTGTTTTAATATAGAAGGTGAGCCTTCTAATGGTATTTTATATATATATATACTACTGTGTCACTAATTGTTTTGCATGCTGCTCACTTTGTGGGTGTGAAAGGAGACTGTTAGTTTAATTGCATTAAAATGTTGTTGCCTAATTGTTCTCCCTAACTTTCAAAAGCCATGTGTCTGAGTAAAGCACGGAGAAGAGAAAAGCTGTTGATTGCCGTCAGGGAACAGTTAAATCAAGAAGCATTTGCAATGCAATGGGTCTCGCATTTGCTCGAGTTAGAGCTATTAGCCGTTGTAAATTCCTAACTGGACTTTTCTTGCCACATAGATTGAAAATTAAAAGTAAAACATCAGTTGGCATAAGCGAGCCTATCCAAAGCGCCCTAGCCGCCAAGAGCATGAGCGCGAAGGAGAGACACAAAACGTTTGCTCGCAGTCAAACTTATCGGCGATCGTGCAATTATCCATGTAACAAGGGCAGTCTGCAAGGCGGTAACAAAACCTCCCCAAAGAGGAAAAAACGTGAAGCATTTACCATTGATAACAAAGGACTTTTGAAAGGCAAGACCACGACGAGTGAAAAGGATGGGCGTGCAGTGAGTATGGTTAAAAGCCCACAATACTAACAACAGGTCAAAGCACTAGCTTGCTCGACCTAAAAACGGTACCCAAGCATGCAGAGGGAAATTGTACTCTGACAGAGATTGCTCTCCTCATCCAGGAGGTTGAGTCTATTTTGAGCCAGGAGAAGAGCCCTAAAGTGCTTGGTAAAGTCTCTAAATTTCACAAGAGAAATGCCATGGGTAGACCTAAGCAAACCTCAATGAACCCAGTGGTATCTCTACCAACCACCCAAGTAGTGGGAAGTAATAGTTATTCCAGCCAGCTCCCTGAATAACTTGGATATCATGTGGAGTCCACAATTGTGTGTTATAATGCTGCAATTACTTGCCAGTAATTGCATTACTGCGAGTCCTTCTCTCACATGGCTTATTTAGCTGTTGAGGCCGCCACACCTCCCCAGCATCCTTTTTTACAGCATGAAAGCTCTACCACCCTCATATATCTCAACAAGCTCCACCGAACCCAGTAGTCTTGGACATGCATGACAGGAGGGAGAGTGTCAGAAAGCCAAGTGAGGGAACAACTCAGAGTAATGCAATTACCAGTAAGTATTTGAAGCATTACCCCCTCGTCCCTCTCTCGTGTTTTCCTACATGTTGAGATGTATCCAAGCTAAAAGAAAGCCAGCGCAACTTAATAAATGCAGAAAACAACCTGTATTATCATGAGGAAAACCATGGTTACCTCACCGCAAACAAAACCTTAACCCGAAAAATATCCTCCACTGCAAGATCCTGACTGACTCTTTAGTGCTTGATAAAGGTAGATGGGATCGCACAAGTGGCTACCCTAGAAATCTCACTCAGCCATGGAAGCCCCTTGACACTCAGCCAGAGAAGCTGACAATCCTCAAGTTGACCTGCCCTGAACCCCTAATGGAGACGGGCTGCCAAACTGAGAATAAGCCATGGCAATCAGAGTACAAATCCACCTGCTCAAGGTTTGTGTGGCTGCCTTGCGACCATTTCTGGCAGGTCCAAGATTAACAAAAAAGAGGAATCCTGATGGAACCTGTCTACCTTCTCCAGATAAACCAAAACAGCTCTCTGAACGCCCAGAGAATGAAGACTAATTTGGTCAGGTTACTGTGGTTCAGGACAGAAAATGGACAGAATAATTTCCATTTGGGAATAAAATGCAGAATTGACTTTGAGTACAAACCCAGGACCCTATCCCAAAACCACCCTATCTTCAAAGATGTGCAGAGCGGAAGATCCACAGGAAAGAGCCCCGATATTCCACCAATCTCCTGGCCGATGTAATATCCAAAAGAAAAAACACCTTCAGGGTAAGAGTCCTGATATCAATAGAGTGGAGAGGCTCAAAAGGGGGTAATACAAAGCCTGCATCACCAGAGGTTAGTCCAGTAAGGACACACTGGTGACATCTCAGAACGAATATTGGAGAAACACTTAAACAGTTTCTGGACAAGCCCTGGGGGGACCCCAAGGAAGTCCTAATTGCCACCCACTGCAGCTTTTAGGTTGAAGGACAAAGCCTCAAAGCAAACCTATCCTGTTGAAACTGAAAGATCTGAGTAAAAGAAACACCGTTTCAGAAAGGAAACTCAGTGCCAAGCATAGGATGCCCTAGTGGAAGGCCTCCTATCACCCTGAAAAGAATAGGAAACGGGAGCAGAACAACCTTGAGTCATCAATCCTGCCTGCTCAGTCCCCTTAGTGTCAACTTGAGACAAACCAGAGAGTCTTCCTGAAGGATCAGGAAGATTAGAGGAGACACACTCTTGGGCAGCAACCACATCCTGTCCCTCCTAATCCTCACTAGAAAAGGATCCCAGGAAGAGTGGCCCTATGGTGGAGCAACCAGGGCTGCTCCTTTCCTTTTCACCCTGAGCAGAAACCTCTGGATCAAAGGGAAAGGAGGGAATGCAAACAGCAGACCCTGAGGCCATGGACAAGACAAAGCATCTATCCTAAAAGCTGCAGCCTCTCTCACCCTGAAGCAAAACCAAGGAAGCAGAGCATTGTGGGAAGAAGCAAACAGATACACCAATGGACACGCCCACCTCTGACAAATCAGACTGAAGACTCAGGGAGAGAGATATAAGTCATGAGAGGAGGGAATCAACCTGCTCAACATGGCCACCAGGGAGTTCACAAGACCCTGAATATAATCGTTGTCAGAGACAGGTGATTAATATGGCTCCATGAGACAATGCAATCCAAAATGAGGGACAGAGACCAGGCTTTTGACCCTCCATGCAGTTTGATTTAGAACTTTACCATAGTTTTGTTCATCCTGATCTGGAGCGCCTTGCGCGGAATCCATGAAGAGAAGGCGAAGAGGGCTTAGCAAATTGCTTGGAGCTTCCTCCAGTTTGCCAATCTGACACTTTGAGAGACCGTCCACAGACCCTGAACTTGATGCAGAGCCAGCCAGGCTCCTCATCCCTTCTTGTTTGCATCTGTAGTATTTATCAATGGAGGGAGAGAACATAAGGACACCCCTTTCGGGACATTCAACTGGTCTAACCACCAAGCCAGTTCCTGTCTCATGGCCACTGACACATAAAGATGGAGAGACAAAACCTGCGAGGTGGGATACCAGGACTGAAGCAGACAGCAAACAAGGATGTTCAGATGGAAGTAAGCCAAGGCAATCAAAAAGATAATGACTGCTAAATCCCCCCTCAACTCTCATCCAGTCCGACACCCTTGGAGATGGATCTATCAGAAGGTCCAAACTGTTGGATTGAAGTTTTTGTAGTGTGTTGTCTGGAAGCATGACCCACACAAAGGCTTGAAAAAATTCTGGCTCTGATGAAAACACGATCTGGGGTGGGAGCAACTGTGATTTCTGGGTGTTGATAATAAACCCATGAGATGTCAACACCTGGACGACTCAATTTACATAGTCTTTTGCTTGAATGGCTGAACCGGCAAACACCAGACAATCATCCAGATATGGATGGATGCAAATCTCTTGATGATGAAGCAGAACCAGCAAAGGAGTCAGAACCTTTGTGAAAACCTGTGGGGCAGATTTCACACCAAATGGTAGCACACTGAACTGGAAGACTTCACTTTGAAACAGAGAAACATCGGATGTGTGTGTGATGAATAGGCAAGTGCAAGTAAGTGTCCTGCAAATGGATGGCAGTCAGAAAATCTTGAACAAAAACCGGAGAAAGGTTCCAGAGAAAGGTTCAAGAGAAATGATGACTTGCAAAGTCACTATGCAAAAATGCAGAGTCTTGATCCTTTGGTTGAGGCTTTTCAAATTGAGTACTGGACTGAAATGACTCTGAGTGTTTTTGCACCAAAAAAAGAATGGAATACACCTCCTGGCCCTGCTCATCCTGGTTAACAGAGTGAATCGCATTCTTCAGCAGCAATGTCAAAATCCCATCCCACAAGGCTTTTCTAAGGACCAGATTTCTGGAGACAGGAATAAGGATGCACCCCAAGTCTGGAAGCAGAGAGTTGAATTATATGAAGTATTGATTCTGAATGAGATTTTGAAGAGTATGACTTGGAATCTTTTTTGGGATAATCTTTGGAATCCCTAGACAAGGGATTGAAGGTCCTCCCTTTAGAAGACATATGACCAGGAATGGTTCTTGTCCTTAAAATATTTTTTCATCATGTCATCTAGCTGGTCGCCGAAAAGCTTCTTGCCCTCAAATGTAAGGTTCAGCAGGGATGCTTTCTCAGACAAAACAGGCTTCCAATCCTGTAGTCATAATGTCAACAAGACATCACCACTGAACTTGAAGCGACAGAGACCGCTTTGATGGTATCTGCAGAAATATCAATTAAAAGTTTCAACTGATGTTCCATCTGTACCAAAACATGTGACAGATCCACTCCTTCTTGCATCAGTTCTGCCACTGAGTTGAAATCCTTCACCAAGGATTGGGAAGTTAAAGCAGCATAAGTGGCTGCCGGCAGGACCAAATTCACAAGTCCGATGGTAAAAAGTCATCGGTGTTCAGTGAAAACCTGTCAAGGTAGCCCCAATAGAGTAAACTTTAATGGCCTGAGGCAGTACAGCTTCTGTCTCCACCAACGGATACGTTTTCTACAGAAACCTTGGAATCTGATATTGATCTGGCTTTTTCCAACCTGTAAAGATAGCCTCCTTGATTCTGGGGTGTAAAGGAAGAGCCACAGAAGCCGTCTCTGAAAATTGAGGAAAGAGACCACCAGCATCCTCTTCAGCAGGGGGCAGATCAAACAAGAAATTGTCCCAGACGTGCAACAAAATGGCTCCCAATTCTTCTATTGAAATGAACTTCCCACCAGGTCTTTCCGGCACAGAGTCCCTGTCTATATCAGAGGATAAATCTGGGATGAGAAGGTTTGGGAACTAAAGTCTTTGCTATCGCCTCATCACTCATAGCACAAACAAAGTGTCAATCTTTCCTCAATCTAAGGAGAGTGACTGGCATGCTGCACAGGCACCTCTCCTTCCTCACTCTTAGAAAGGGAGAAGGAGAATGCCCTCACTACTCACACCACTTCCTCTCCATTTGAAGAGACTAAAATGTAAAAAAGCAGACCTTAAATAAGTTCTGCAAATCACCGTAGCCCAATAGTGAAGACATGTACAGGCCCCCCTATAGAGCAATAGGAAAGAACAAGAGAATAATCCTAAAAAGTCCACACGATAGCTGTAGTCCCATAAGAGTGCTCCCCTTAACTATCATTCCATCCTACCAGCCAGGGAAAGCACGCTATCCCTAGCCATTCTGCAGAATCTTTTTGGAAGTTCTCCATGGTACTGCTGTCCAGGAGAGACACCACCCTCCAGAACCAAGAAATGCCCCAGAGCACAGGTGCCGTATTGAGCGACTCACGAGGTCTCTGCTCCTGCCGCAGTACCTGCTTGTCAGTCTGAACTGTCTCCTATGCCCTGCCCGCATCGAGTCTCCACGGTGGAAAAACATACAACCATTGCACTAGAGCGAGCACACTGCACCTACCCTCAGAAAGAAATGACAAAAAGAAACAAGAGGTAGGAGGGCAGCTTTTATGCTGGAAAAAAGGAAGGTTGGGGAGGCACTTGGGCCTCAGCATGTAAGGAAAACAAGCCACAGGGACAGGGGGGTAATAGGTGCTTGCTTCCTGTGAGTGCTGTTAATAATTTACAGCAGCCAACTGTTTCCTTGCTACCAAAACCAAAATCTAGTGGGAAATCTGAAGCTGCTGATTTGAGCACACAGGAATAATGGTAGAGCTCTAAAGAGCAGAAATTAGTGAGGTGAAAAATATGGTACTCGCATTTATGGTAAAATTAGATGAGGTCCACAGTCATGTATCCTAATGAGTCATAGAGGTGATTCTGGGAGTGGTATAATACCAACCAAGGGGTCTATTGGCCCATTATTTCTCTACTAAGACTCCCATTGTTCGAGCAAGAGCCAATTGCTATGGGGGAGTTGTTAGGTGGGGTGGGCAATGTACTTCTAACCCTCCAATTTCTTTAGACCATCACAAGGTAATCCGCGTCTTAACAAGCATAGTGTTCCTGAGCAGCTAAGATAAATAAACATGGACTAACTGAAAACCTGGCATTGTAAGAAACGTGAGTGTGCTAGAGAGTTTCTAGCAGGAGCAGGTTAGCATTGACATCAAAAGGTTATAGGGACCTGGGAAGGGGAGGCTGGTTTAGCTGAACAAGCTACCAAAACTAATGCCTAATATAAGGCAAGATATAGAGTAACTGAAGAACAAGGTGTCCTTAATGATCCAACATACACAACACTGTTGCTTCTAAATACATTCTGATAATATCAATGCACAGCATATCGCATCCTCTTCTGGGTCCTATTACATATTGAACTGCTCCTTGCAGATAGATCTCTGGTAGAAGGACTTGTAGCCTTAGATCAGCATACTTCCCTTAGTAACAGGAACCCTATTAGATCGAGAATCCAATTCAAGTTTAATCCAACACTTCAATTGCCCAAGACATGCACTAAATGTTGGTAAGAATATTTTAAAATCTAGCAAACACCCATTTCTTAGGTTTGGTGATAGCAAAGATTGATTGATGGCTTACAGATATTTTTTTGACTGAACCGTGTTCCCATTTTTACTTTGTACATACATTGAATCAGCCCAACAAAGCTGACATAGACACTGTATATTTGTATATGCTCACCACTATTGAAAGTGCTGAGAGCTCATGCACTGGCTTGTGTGATAGAACCCAGGAAGTTCAGGAGAATCTCCCTGGAATGTGTCAACTTCCAAGCTCCTGATTAAATCTGCTCTCATGGAACATTGCTGGCATTGTTACCAAGCTACCTGATCTTGAATGGGGCACCTTTATCAATCTATAACTTTTTCAAGAAACATGGGTGCCAGAGCCAGTTTTGAGAACAGGATACTCTACCTTCAGCATTGAGGCTATACCAAATGAATGTGTGTCATCCATCTGGGGGATTACCGGTCCTGCTGAAACCTTCATTGGATCCAAGATAAGGAGGCTCAATATAGGCTCCTTAGAGATACTGGCATAAGGAATAGCCTTTTCTGAGGGGCTTTCAGTAAAAATATATAAAATGTGAATCCTTACGCCATTCTTAGAAGTAAAGACTCTGCTATTTTATGTACTTTGGAATATTGAAGCAAATTTCAGCAAACATCCACTCTTGGTTGATGATAATTTCAATGTGACGTTCGAGTCCCCGGAATGGTATGAGCAGCCTTATGGAGGTGGAAGATGAGGTCAGGACAATCCCAAATTTGTAAGTAAAACCAGTAAGAAGTGGCTTAGTAACAGCTATGCAGTTAGCCTTGCTGACCCTAATTCATGGCCTTTGATCTTGTAATGGGTGAACAAAATCATATGAAATGGGGCATTCACATTCAAAATTAAAATCAGCTACATTATCCTAGAACTTAAACTGTTGCCATTTCTTAACGACACAGGGATAAAATCCAATCATGATAGTGATCAAGATGTCCTGGTTTTAATTGAAAGGCATCCCGATTCTCCACTCTGGTTCACTGAGCAGCATGAATGTCCTCTTGCCCACAATCACAAATATCTAAATATAATTATGTCAAGTGGCCAAGTATTCAAGGCTTTGTTGTGGGGTTATTCTAGTATTTATAGGGACACTTAATTTTAGTTCCGGGCCTGCGGCCTGTCCCTTTTCACCTAGTTACATTTCATTTACTTTCTCTTAATATTTTAGCACAGCTTCATTTTAGTGACAATGTTTTATTATTTTTCATCAATTGCCCTTTCACACAGAATTGGTTGTTCTTTCTTTGCACAACATTTTCATAATGTGGTCAAATCAAGGCTGCACATGATAGTTTACAAGGTATTGCTGGTACAAATGTACAAAGAGTACAAGGTCTACCCTACTCAAGGAAAATATGTGTTGTCACATCTGGGCAGTTCTTGGAACATCAGATGTTTTATTATAAAACACCACACTACCCCCACCACCTCAGAGGGGACATACCAGTCAGCTTGCCATCTCATGCTGCAGATTGTCATTGCAGCTCTGCTGAAACTATGTGCCTTCTCTTCATCCATGTGGGAGGACTCCCAGCAGATCAACAGACCTCTTCTCTACCTATAGCACAGGTATGGGGACTGGGTTTCCTAATCACCGCTCTGATGGTGTTGTGTTCAATTATCCTAATAATGACAATTCATGCCTTCTTCCATAGAATGCAGTTGTTTCAATAAATGTTTTGAACCAAGTCCTGCTTCTGTTTGTCTTTGAATGTGGGAGACGTGTATAACTGAGAGATAAGGGTGTGATCTCTTCCACCACAACCTCCCTGAGGAGAGTGTCATGCGATACGCTACCACAAATCACCTTTACTCTTGAGTTCTGATGAGGTGCTGCTAGGTAGTCGATAGGGTTAGGCCGACAGCTGTCACATGGTGTGTAATCAGACTCTGTCTCCCCTGCTCAGTGGTGCTGCCGCCCAAAATCCAGCCCCCTTGTTCTTACAGCGTTACAGGGAGTCCTATGACAGCATAAGACCATGGCCAAATGTTGTAGTGCTTTTCTTTCTGTATTTGTCCACACATATGGCTGAGAAGTTTGGAAGCAGAGATTTTATTGATAAAATGTTGAGTTTTTACGCAATCATATTTACAGACTAATGTGTGGATTAATTTGATAATAATAATATGCTGATGAAAGTGTGATTAACTGAATGGCCACCATCCTATGTAAGGCCTATATTTTGCTCATGCTAAATTAAGCTAATTAAATTACTCTGTCTTTACAAGAGAGTGTGTTTCTTGACTAAATCAAGTAATAGAAATAAATGTGTATTTAGTGACCTCTGCTGGACTGAAGTAGGAGCAGATGCAAGGTCATGGTGTAAAGCAAGCTGTATAAAATGTTTCTAATGTGTTCCGTAGCCTGACTGACAACATTGTTTAGGGATATTTTTATAACTTGTACTGTATGTTTTTCCTTGAGGGAAAAGAGGCAATGGGGAACACAAGTTTTTAATCTTCCTGAGACTTCGTATTTTTGGTGGAGTGGAAACAAAGGATCTACAGATGAGGTGGAAGAAAAGGAAGTCTGGAATATAAAATGTATCAGTTTAGATTTCATGAATGGAATAACAGCAAATAGAAAGGCTTGGAGTAAACTTATGTATAATTGTATAATTTTGATATCTGTTAATGTTCTGATTGAACTTTCTCACCTTATGCTTTAACCAATCATTTTAATTTAACAGGTTTAATTTAATGTTCAGTCACCATTGTTCAGTGTGTGCATTTTGCTCATTTATTCCTATGAGTTCAGTTCATTTCTTGAAGTGATTCTTTATGAAGAAGCTTAATGCTTAAATGGTTTGGTGCATCTAATAGTCCAAATTCTAAACCATGACCCCTATCCTTAATCTGTTTTAACATCACGTTAAAACAGATTAAGGATAGGGGTCATGGTTTAGAATTGATGCCTGATGCTGTCCCACTGACGAAGTAGACGTTGTTGCTGAATTCTGTGCATTGGGTAATGTGTGTAATGGGAATTGTTATTTGTTGTACCTGGCTTTTTGACAGGGTCATCCCCAAACTTTTTGCCTCCTTCCTCCTATTTGTTCTGACCTGTTGTTGTTGGCTTTTGACCTCTGGGCACTTTACCACTGCTAACCAGTGCTAAAGTGCATATGCTCTCTGTGTAAATTGTACTATTGATTGGTTTATCCATGATTGGCTATTTAATTTACCTATAAGTCCCTAGTAGAGTGCACTATATGTGCCTAGGGCCTGTAGATTAAATGCTACTAGTGGGCCTGAAGCACTGGTTGTGCCACCCACTTCAGTAGCCCCTTAACCTTGTCTCAGGCCTGCCATTGCAAGGCCTGTGTGTGCAGTTTCACTGCCACTTCGACTTGGCATTTAAAAGTACTTGACAAGCCTAGAACTCCCCTTTTTCTACATATAAGTCACCCCTAATGTGTGCCCTAGGTAACCCCTAGAGCAGGGTGCTGTGTGGGTAAAAGGCAGGACATGTACAGGTGTAGTTATATGTCCTGGTAGTGTAAAACATACTGTACACTGTTGAAGTGGCAGCTGCTGATCTGAAAGGAGCAGGAAGGTCATGTTTAGTATGGCCAGAATGGTAATATAAAGTCCTGCTGACTGGTGAAGTCGGATTTAATATTACTATTCTAGAAATGCCACTTTTAGAAAGTGAGCATTTCTTTGCACTTAAATCTTGTGGTGCCCTTCAATCCACGTCTGGCTAGGTTTAGTTGACAGCTCCTTGTGCATTCACTCAGACACACCCCAAACACAGGGTACTCAGCCTCACTTGCATACATCTGCATTTTGAATGGGTCTTCCTGGGCTGGGAGGGTGGAGGGCCTGACCTCACACAAAGGACTGCCACACCCCCTACTGGGATTCTGGCAGACAGGATTGAACTGAAAGGGGGCTTGGTGCATTTCTTAGACACTCTTTGAAGTCACCCCCACTTCAAAGGCACAACTTAGTATAAAACAGGGCCTCTGCCCTACCTCATCAGACACTTGCTGAAGAAGAAACCTGAACCAGAAACTACATCCTGCCAAGAGGAACTGCCTGGCTGCTCAAAGGACTCACCTGTCTGCTTTCTACAAAGGACTGCTGCCTTGCTGTTGGCCTGCTGCCTTGCTGAACTCTTGTCTGGCTGTGAAAGTGCTCTCCAAGGGCTTGGATAGAGCTTGCCTCCTGTTCCCTGAAGTCTCAGGACCAAATAGACTTCTCTCTTTCACTTGGACGCTTCATGCGCCGAAATTTTCGACGCACAGCTTGTTCCGCGGCGAGAAAAACGCCGCACACCGACGCTGATCGACGCGACGCCTTCGGGACGACCGGAACTTCGACGCACGGCCTCGCAAGGACAACGCCGCCCGACTTCCAAGGAGAAATAGACGCGACGCCTGCCGTGGGAGCGAAATTTCGACGCACAGCCCCGCGGAACGACGCGCAGCCGGAAAACAAGCAGGAGAATCCACGCACAGACCCGGGACATCTGGTAATCCCCGCGAACCATAGAAGGAGACGGTCCGCGTGCCGGAAAACGACGCGCGTCTTCCCCCGAGTGAAAAATAACGACGCAAGTCCGTGTGTGAAGGGGCGCAACCGACACACACACCATTTTTCCTCCCGTAGAACGACGCACGTCTCCCCGCGTGAAAAATAACGACGCAAGTCCGTGTGTGAAGGGGCGTAACCGACACACACACCATTTTTCCACGTATCTCCTCTTCTGCGGCCCTCTGCGGAGATTTTCCACCAGAAACCAGGTACTTTGTGCTTGAAAGAGGCTTTGTTTGCTTTTTAAAGACTTAAGACACTTTGGGGGTCATTCCAAGCTTGGCGGTAAAAGCCGCTTACCGCTGTCAGAAGACCGCCAACATACCGCCGCGGCCGCGGTAAACCGCCACGGTCATTCTGACCCACAACAGGCAAACCGCCAAAATACAGACATCCACAAAAGTCCGCCACACCAAAGGCCAGCGAGAAACTGGCGATGACCAAACCTCCACCGTCACGCCAACAGAAATACGCCCACACTATCACGACACACGAATCCACGCGGCGGTCTTTCAACCGCGGTATTCCATTGGCGGTACACACCGCCGCGCTCAAAATACACACACATTTACAAAACACAGCCACATTGGACAATTACAAATACACACACCTGATACACATACACACACCACTCCCACACACCCAACACAATATAAAACACACACCCACATCACCCACAAACACCCACTTCTACAGAATTGGGACCATGCACTGAGAAAAAGAGAACTGAGCACCCAGACGCGCATTTAACTTTCACCCAGCAATATTTCCACGCACTTCACACAACACACCAATACACATCACCACACAATCCACCCCACACATCACCCACACCACCCCATGGCACCGCAAAGACACCCCAGGTTCTCCGAGGATGAACTCAGGGTCATGGTGGAGGAAATTGTACGGGTAGAGCCACAGCTCTTCGGGACACAGGTGCAGCACACCACCATTGCCAGGAAGATGGAGCTATGGAGCAGAATAGTCGATAGGGTCAACGCTGTGGGACAGCACCCAAGAAATAGGGACGACATCAGGAAGCGGTGGAACGACCTACGGGGGAAGGTGCGTTCAATGGTATCCAGGCACAACATCGCGGTGCAGAGGACTGGCGGCGGCCCCCCACCTCCTCCCCCAGAATTTACAACATGGGAGGAGCAAGTCTTGGCGATCCTGCATCCTGAGGGCCTTGCAGGAGTATCTGGAGGAATGGACTCTGGTAAGTCTCATCTTCACTACTTCATCCCCCCCACCCCACCAGCATGCCAACTCATACCCCCACCCTCACCCTCACCCCCATCACATCCTGCTCCTTGCAAATGTCTCCACATCACAGCCCACCCATCCCAACACCAAGCCCTGCATGCGACCACAAAGCATGGACACCCATCACCAAAGCATGCCCACTGCACATACCCATCCCCCACCAAATCACCATCACAAAAGCCCCCACACGAAAATGCCAGCACTGGGGTACAAGGGCACCCACCCATTACACGCTATGGCACACACAAATGCAATAACCATACTTTTATACCCCTGCAGGACCCGAACGCCACGTCACCGCACAGGAGGGTCCACAAATGTCCACTCCACCCCCAGAAGAGGCCCACAGTGAGGACAGCACCTCTGTCGACCTGGATCTAGATGACCAGCCCGGCCCATCGGGGACCTCGGGACAGTCGGTTACCCTCAGACAGCCACAGCCCATAGCAGACCTTCCCCCCTCTGGGAACACCAGCACAGCACCCACCCAGCGGGCCCATACCTCAGTCCCCAGGACACGTCAATCAGCGGTGTGTCCACCACTACAGGGCACCCAGGTTAACCCACCACCCCAACAACAACAGGGACCTGGGGGCAGTGGTAGTGGGCACACGGTCCAGGGGACAGAGGCCCAGGGAAACAGGGGAACTGGGAGGGCTGCTGTGCAACAGGGGGGGGACAGGCCCAGGGAACCCACTCTCCACGAGGCCCTCTCCTTTATCATGGGAGCCTACCACCACTCCCAGGAAACGATGGCGACGGTCCTAGCCAGGTTTCAGGAGACCCAGCGCGTGCAGGAGGAACAGTATTTGGGGTTCAGGGAGGAACTACGAAACATCAGTTCCGCCCTGGCCACCATTGTAGGGGCTCTGAATCAGGTAGTCACCACATTGCGGGACACTGTGGCAGGACAAAGGGCCCCTGACACTAGCATGGACCAAGAACTGCCTACCACCTCCGCCGGCGCTAGTGGACAGGAGGCCCCGCCACAGGACCAACAGGCCACCAGCACCCCACCCCCTGCAGAAGGAGAACCACCCCGCAAGCGGGCCCTGAGATCCAGGAAGAAGACAGAGTAAGATGCCAAGACCCCCGCCAGGAAAGGATACCTCCCTGATTGTCATCCCACTGTCCCAAATTGACACCCTGTCCATTCTTATACTGCCCGTGCTCCACTTTCCACAGGCATTTGGACATTGCACCTGTGAGACTAATAGTCTGGACTCTGCCATGGACAATCCTCCACCATCACCCCTCACCGATTTGCAATCACCCACCAATATAGAGCACTGAGATAAACACAGTTATTGCACAAAACAATCAGGAGTCTGGCTGTGATTTTGTACTAATGTATTAGACATTACCGTCCGAAAATGCATATTTACATTGTGATGCCAACATACCACTGTCACACAGCTGTAGTCCATGGGGAAACAAAGCAGATGTCACACACTGGGGGCCACATCTCTGAAATTGGAAGGGAAAGTCACAACTCAGTTACCATACACTGGGGGAAAAGGTCAGACAGTAGAGAGGTAGTAGGGGTTAAGTATATGTAATATGACGGGTTGGACTCTTACCTGTGTGTCATTGAAAATACTGCTGTATTACTATGTTCCTGTTGTCTATGTCGTCCTCTTCAGCTTCCTCTTCTTCACTCTCCACAGGCTCCACAGCTGCTACAACACCACCATCTGGACCATCCTCCTGCAGAAAAGGCACCTGGCGTCGCAAAGCCAGGTTGTGAAGCATACAGCAGGCCACGATGATCTGGCACACCTTCTTTGGTGAGTACAATAGGGATCCACCTGTCATATGGAGGCAGCGGAACCTGGCCTTCAGAAGGCCGAAGGTCCGCTCGATCACCCTCCTAGTTCTCCCATGGGCCTCATTGTACCGTTCCTCTGCCCTTGTCCGGGGATTCCTCACTGGGGTCAGTAGCCAGGACAGGTTGGGGTAACCAGAGTCACCTATTAGCCACACACGGTGCCTCTGGAGTTGACCCATCATGTAAGGGATGCTGGTATTCCTCATGATGTACGTGTCATGCACAGAGCCAGGGAACTTGGCATTAACATGGGAGATGTACTGGTCTGCCAAACACACCATCTGTACATTCATAGAATGATAACTCTTTCTGTTTCTGTACACTTGTTCACTCCTGCTGGGGGGTACTAAAGCCACATGGGTCCCATCAATGGCACCTATGATGTTGGGGATATGTCCAAGGGCATAGAAATCACCCTTCACTGTAGGCAAATCCTACACCTCAGGGAAAACAATGTAGCTCCGCATGTATTTCAGAAGGGCAGACAACACTCTGGACAACACCTTGGAAAACATAGGCTGGGACATCCCTGATGATATGGCCACTGTTGTTTGAAATGACCCACTTGCAAAGAAATGGAGTACTGACAGCACCTGCACTAGAGGTGGGATCCCTGTGGGTTGGCGGATGGGTGACATCAGGTCTGGCTCCAGCTGGGCACACCGTTCCTGAATAGTGGCTCGGTCAAGCCTGTATGTCAGTATGACATGTCTTTCCTCCATTGTCGACAGGTCTACCAGCGGTCTGTACACAGGAAGATTCCTCCATCTCCTCGCATGTCCCAGCGGACGGTGCCTATGTAGGACAACAGCGAGCACAGAGTCAATCAGCCCACAGGTATGTTACCACAGTTTGCACCAAACACAATTCCCAATGCATTGAATGGTTTGTATGAGTGTTGATGCAAGGCCTAGGTATGTGTGACGCAGTTAAAAGTAAGCCATGTGGGCCCTTGAAATGGCGGCTGCCTGACCTGTGAAGTGTGACAATGGGATGTGAGGTCAATGCGCTGGCGTGGCACACCGTGGCGGTAGGCGGTCGAAGACCGCGGCGTAAAGCAGCATTGGTTAACATTGAACCCTATGGGTCTCAGGAGCCAATGACGATGTGCGCCGGCGGTCGCGGTACGCACCGCCGCGGTAAGCACCGCCGCGGGCGTGACCGCCATTTTCTATCGGCTTAATCACTCGATACCTGATCTTCGACAGGAGAGGACCTACACTGCAAGTGCTGCTGTGACCTCGGTCTGGAAGAGACAATGGCTCATGCGACTGGGGAAAGGGCCCCTGCCTTCACTGCTCAGGAATTGGAGAAACTCATGGATGGGGTCCTCCCCCAGTATGCGCTACTCTACGGTCCTCCAGACCAACAGGTAAGTACACTGGGACCATGCTTTGTGGGCAATGCCTGTGTTGAGTCGGGTGGATGAAAGATGGTGGGGAGGGGAGCGAATGAGGCATGCATCAGACGACGGATGACAGGATGTGCCACATGGCAAGGGTAGGGATGGGGGGCCACTCACATTGAGGGTGCAGAAGGTGATGACTCTTTTTCTCCCCCTGTACATTTCACATAGGTCAGCGCCCACCAGAAGATAGCCATTTGGCGTGCCATCGCCAAGGACGTCCGGGCCCTGGGGGTCCACCACAGACGGGGCACCCACTGCCGGAAGAGATGGGAGGACATCCGAATCTGGAGCAGGAAGACGGCGGAGGCTCAGCTGGGGATGGCCTCCCAACGTGGGAGGGGTGCCAGTCGTACATTGACCCCCCTGATGTTCCGGATCCTGGCTGTGGCCTACCCCGATTTGAATGGGCGCGTGAGGACATCACAGCAGACACAAGGGGGTGAGTACAACCTCATTCTGCTGACTTTGCGCGCAGTGGAGGTGTCTGGGTGGGGGAGGAGGGCTGTGGGTATCCCTAGGCCATGGCGATTTCTGTAGGCTAGGCCCCTCCGTAAGGCATGGCCCTGTGCCCCCACCCCCCACCTCTGTAGGGTGCCAAGTACAGTTATCCATGGCCCTGTGTCATCTATGTGTGCAGTTGTCGTCCATAGGCTTGTAGGCCATGTCACACGGATTGAGTAGTGGACCCCAAGTGCTCGGCGTAGTGCAGGGGGCTTCTGTGTCTGTCCTCTCCGCCAACTGTGTCGCCAATGCATGCACTCAACATGTCTTTATTTCCCTCCCCCCTTTTTTGTGGTCTTCATGTTCATGTGTGCATTAGCATCATCAAACGGAGGAGAAGTGGCATCGGAGCACGAGGGAGCTGCATCCCACATGGCCCTGGAGGGCCATGCAACGGATTCCGAGTACACCAGTGGGACGGAGGGCGAGGGGAGCTCCACAGCGGGGACTCGTACAGACATTAGTGACACGGACTCGTCCTCTGAAGGGAGCTCCCTTGTGGTGGCGGCAACATCCGTGCCCCCGCAACAACAGGTACAGCCGCCACCCAGCGCACCAGCACCGCCCTCCCAGCAGCCCCTCAGCGTTTGCCCCGTGCCCGCTCACCCAGGAAGGTGGGCATCTCCTTCGCCCCAGGCACCTCAGGCCCTGCCCCTGTCACCCCTGCTGCCCTCAGTGAGGAGGTCATTGACCTCCTGAGGACGCTCATTGTTGGGCAGTCTACCCTTTTGAATGCCATCCAGGGTGTAGAAAGGGAGGTGCACCAGAGTAATGCATACCTGGAGGGCATTCATTCGGGTCAGGCTGCCCATCAGCGATCGTTCAACACTCTGGCCTCAGCACTGATGGCAGCAATTGTCCCTGTCTCTAGCCTCCCCCCTCCAACTTCCTCCACCAATACCCTATCACCTGTACCTCTGCCTATTCCAGACACACCATCAGACCAGCCTGCACACACCTCAAAACCCAAGGGAAGCTCATCCAGACATAAGCACCACACATCACACAAGCAACATCCACATACAGACATACCAACACCCACTGCCTCCACTGTGTCCCCCTCCTCCTCGTCTCCCTCCTCCCTCCCTGTCACGTCTCCACTCACACCTGCATGCACAACATCTTCAGCCACTACGTCCATCACCAGCACACCCACCAGAACCCCCCGCACACGTGCAGTCACCACCCCACTACCATTTACACGTCCCCTGTGTCCTCTCCCACTGTGTCTGTGACCCCCTCTTCCAAGCTACACAAACGCAGGCAGCCACCCACCCAACAGCCATCCACCTCACGACAGCATCCAGCCCAAGCACCTGCACCCAAAGACACCAGACTGAAGACTCCTACAACCACAACCTCTTCCTCCACTCCCATACCCACTACACCTACCCGTCCCTCTGTTCCTAAATTGGTTTTCCTTTCCAAACTTGACCTCTTTCCTACAACTCCCCCACCCCGTCCATCTCATAGGACTCCAGTCAGCACCTCAGCCACCACAAAAGCGGGACCTGGAATGACAGTGTGCCATGGACTGTGGAGTCCCCCACCCTCAAGGGCAGCCAGTTCAGGAAGGAGCCAAGGCATGGCCATCCCACCCCCGGTAAAACATCCGAAGATTCTCAGTGGCCGGCGCGAGAGGCCAAAGACACCAGGGACCAAAATCCCGACCATGGCTCCGGCAGGAAGTGTGGTGCCACCTGGCACACCGCCAAAGGTGGGGAAGGGCCACAGGCGAACAGGGAAGGCTGGGAAGGGCAGCACGCCCGACAAGTCCGCCAGCAGTCCAGCTGGCCAGGAGGGCCCCGTCTGCCCCATCCCAGGTGGGCAGGAGGACACCCACAGGCCCGGTACTGCAGCCCGGGAGGGCCCGCCAGCCACACGACAGATGGGCAGGAAGGCACCGCCAGCCACAGGTCAGGTGGCGAATGACCTCCATGCCATGGCCGGATCCGCTGAGCTGGACACTCATCCGATGCACTGCTGAACAGGGCACTGCCGTCTCAAGCACCGCTGAACAGGGCACCGCCGTCTCAAGCACCACTGCACTGTGCACCGCCGTCTCAAGCACCGCTGGCCCATTGGCGGAAGGGGCAGGCCCGCCTCTGTGTCGGGCAGGGCTGCACGAAGCACTCTGGGCACCAGTCCCCCTCCAGAACCAGTGGAGACTGTTATCCACTTGTGAGACTGTGGCTTTGCACTCCCCAGGATGGTACAGTGGGCAAGCCACCCACTGTATAGACTTGAGAGACTGTGGCTTTGCACTCCCCAGGATGTAACAGTGGGCAACCCACCCACTGTAGAGACTTGAGAGACTGTGGCTTTGCACTCCCCAGGATTGAACAGTGGGCAACCCACCCACTGTAGAGACTTGAGAGACTGTGGCTTTGCACTCCCCAGGATGGAACAGTGGGCAACCCACCCACTGTAGAGACTTGAGAGACTGTGGCTTTGCACTCCCCAGGATGGAACAGTGGGCAACCCACCCACTGTAGAGACTTGAGAGACTGTGGCTTTGCACTCCCCAGGATGGAACAGTGGCCATGGAGGCCCATTGTGGATCTGGCGTTGTGGACTCATCTGGCTGAGGTGCCCCCCCTTCCCTTCCCCCTGAGGTGCCTGTAGTTTTGCTATCTGATGCCCCTGCAGTGTTCTCTCCGTTGGAGTCAGGTATCCTGTGTGGGCTTTGCCCATGTGATTTGGGCCCAGTGGTCCATGGACAATGCCTGCTACAATGATCGGACTTTAAAATGTATGTATATAAAGGTTTTAGATGTGTGATATATTTTTAAGCCAGTGATACAATATATTCCAATGTTTAGAATCATTTCCTTTTGTCTTTGCATTCTTCCGGGGGGTTTGGGGGGGGGTAACTGTGATGTGTTGCTATGCATTGATGTGTGTGTTGTAGTGGGTGAGGGTGGGGGTGGGTGTGTCGCGTATGTGTGTCTACGTAATTTTTTTCCTCCCCTGTGTCATAGGTGCAGTACTCACCGCTGTCTTCTGCGCCGGCGTTCGTGCTCCTGGTAGAGGAGCAGGAAGACAATCGCTGGGAGGATGTGGAGTTTGGGTTCCATGCTGTCCAGATTCCTCTTGGGGTGTATGGAGATGAGCGTTTTCCGTTCGAAATGGCTGTTTCCGCCGTGTTTTTATCGGCGGGGCTACCGCCCCGGAAAAGGTGGCGGATTGGTAGGTTGTGATGGGGTGGGCGGTACATTGACTCTCGCCTGTCTGTTGGCAGTGACCGCCGCGCTGTTTGTTTGTCCCGTCGTGGCGGGCGGTGTGTTGAAGTGGCGGTCTCTGTTGGCGGTTTCCGCCAGGGTCAGAATTCCATTTTTTTTACCGCCAGCCTGTTGGCGGTTTAGCCGCAGTTTTAACACCGACCGCCAGGGTTGGAATGACCACCTTTATATCACTTTTCAGTGATATCTTTACAAATTCATATTGCAACTTTGATCGTTTTGACCTGCAAATACCCAGATAAATATTATATATTTTTCTAAACACTGTGCGGTGTTATATTATGGTATTGTATGATTTATTGCACAAATGCTTTACACATTGCCTTCTAAGTTAAGCCTGACTGCTCGTGCCAAGCTACCAGAGGGTGGGCACAGGATAATCTTGGATTGTGTGTGACTTACCCTGACTAGAGTGAGGGCTTTTGCTTGGTCAGAGGGTAACCTGACTGCCAACCAAAAACCCCATTTCTAACATTATTTGTCTCTTGTTTTCCAGATACCAGCTGCAAGGGTTCATGTACTGCTGCTTACTTGTGTATTTTGATAGAACCTTAGCTAGATGTTTTCTAAATCTGTGTTACTAAAACCTTTACATGAAGCTCAACATGTCAATGCTAATTAGTGGTTAGTGAGGGAGGCGTGTCTCACATGCTCATGATTTGTTTATGATATTTCTTTGACTTATCATTATTCAGATGTATTCAATTTCTCTTTCTCAGATTCTATTGTCATGGTTTTGCGTCATAACCATTGAGATAATGTGCCTATTTGCGTTGATTAAACTCAGATATATATGGCATATGAATCAGTCTTTGTTGTTCCTCGATCATTTGGCTTGAGAATTAAAATTGTTAATTTCTTAATAAACTGGTGTGGTTATCTAGGTTGAACAGTTTTACATATGTTATTTGTGATATTTATGAGGTATTTCAAATGACATACCCTCAAACAAATGTGGTTCGGTTCATAAACCTAGTGGGTGAAATCCACTATTTAGTCTGAAATATAGCTAGGATTTCTCTGCGACAACAGATTCCTTTCCTTGAAGTTCATAATTCTTTGTTTAAAATAGAGATTTTCTTTCTATAAGGATTGCTGTCCTAGTACTCAAAAAGCCAAAACCATTGTATACCAGAGATTGTAAGCCAAATGGCTACAACCAACATCCTGCTTGCACTCAAACACACAGTCATTAAGGTATTGAATAGGCAAGGAAACTCTACGAATGAGTATTGGACACTTGCAGGAGAAATTAGAAGGTAGAAAACTGGCAAGACCTTTTACATACAACAACGATAAACAACAGTAAATCCTTTTTGCATTTTGTAGCACATGGGTGCTTTCACACAAAACTCGATGTGGCACATTGCATATATCCTTGGCACCAGCATTTCACTAATCTTTATTTCCTCTCTAATCAGATAGTAACTCATACGATTGCTCAAAATTTGTTGGAATGTACAGGTAGTGCAGATAAAAACAACTCTTGTTTGGTAGCGTCTTCATATCCAATACTTATAAAGCAATCTTATCTTTGAATGAAGACACTGTGCTGGATATGATCCAAGGATATCTCTTTCACACAGAACCTGCTATTTGGGCCCCATCTATTAATTTATTGTCATGTGCTAGCATGCCTAATGCCTGGAAGGAATCTGAAATAATTCCTAAATATAAGAAGGGAACTAAGGATATTCCAGTAAATTACAAACCAATTAGTCTAGTAGACAATTTGCACAAATTTTTGGCAGGCGGGTCCTAGATAAATTACAAGACTGAATGCAGGAGAAACAGAATTTTTCTTCCAGTCAAGTGGGGTTCTGCCTTAAGATACACACTACAAGTGTTCCATTTTGCTTTAATCCATTGGAAGCTTTTTGTCTTTGTTGATGTTAGGGCTGCCTTTGATTTGGCCCCACCAGATTGCTTTAAGAGAGATCCTGAAGCATTGCGGTTCCCAAACATTTGTGTAAATTCAGGTACAATTGCATACAGGCAATTACACCAAGTATGCTGGAGAGCAAAGGAGGAAATAGCTGATTATATACTGATTCAAAGAGGAATACACCAAGGTTGTGTGCTAGTGCCCTGACTATTTTCTTTATATATTAATGATGTGATTGATTAACAGATGGACTTTGATAATGAATCTCCAAAACTAAAAGGCACTAAGATCCCCACCCACTGTTTGCTGAAGACACCCTTTTGGTATCAGAAACTTCCATGGGACATCAAAAACTACTTAATTGGCACTCAGAATTTTGTATAACAGAGAAGCTTACAGATAAATACCTTGAAAATAAAATGTGTGGCTATTGAGCCACCTAGAAGTAACCAGGATAGGCTAACATTGGTGGTGAAGTAACTGAATGGGTTATTAACTATGACTATGGCCCTCATTTCATCATTGGCGGCAAAAACCACCCACTGCCGCCGCGACGTCCACCAAAAGACCATCGCCGTGGCTGCCATCCGTCCGCCATAATATGACCACAGCTGGATTTCTGCCACAAGAAGGGCGGAAATCCGGCTGTGGCCATACTGGCGGATGGTGGTAAGGTGGCACTGGTACCACTAGCAGCGCCACACCAGTAGACCGCCCCGTCCCGTCCCCTGCCGGAAGACTCCCGGGATCCAGGTAAGTCATGTCTCCGACAGGGGAGGGGGGTAGAGGGGTGTTGAGGGGTGTTGTGAGGAGGTGTGTGCATGTATGTGTGAGTGTGTGCAGGAATGTGAGTGTGTGTGTAGTGTTGTTTGCATGCATGTATGCATGTGTGTGAGCGTGTGTATGAATGTAATGTGTCTGAGTGCATGTAGGAATGTGTGAGTGTGTGTATGCATGGAAATGTGTATGCGTGTCTGTGTGTATGTTATGATGTGTGTGTGGATGTGTGCGTGCATAGATGTATGCATGCATGTATCTATGTGTGGATGAGTGTGTGTCTGCGTGTGTGTTTTGGGGAGGGGTGTGGAGGTAGGGGTGGGGTGGGGGCTGTCTGGGGAGATATGGGGAGGAGGGGGCATCCTATCAGTGACAGGGAATGAATTCCCTGTCACTGATAGGGCCTACCGCCATGGTTTTCGTGGCGTTACTAACACTACGAAAATCATGGCAGTAGGCAGGGACATAATACTGCCGGCGGCACAATGGCGGCCACCGGGCTGGAGATTCTCATCTCCAGCCCGCCAGTTGCTACCGCCATGGCGGTCGGAGTGGTACATTGGCGGGTTAGCTTCAGCCAACCCACCAATGTCATAATGTGGTGGTAAGTACCGCCAGCCTGTTGGCAGTAATACCGCCACAATAACTCCGACCACTGGGGTCATAATGACTGCCTATTTGTGTATAAAAATGGCTGAAAAAATTTTAAGGGATCTACAGATCTCGAAGAACAGCTTGTTTGCTTGTTTGACCAACATAGAACTGCAGCTGTTTTAAGAATGGTCAAAGCTTCTCATTACATGTCTGTGAACCCAACTCTATAGGCCATGTGGTGCTTCTCATCCCAGGTCTGTGATCCTGCCTCATTTGGGTTTGTAGGGTGCTGCAATATATGGGGGGTTGAAGTTTGGGGACCCCACAATATTTACATGATCTTACCATAGCAAAACATAAATTTGTAAGATCGATGGTACATTTGTCCATTAGCACCCCTCTTTTGCTTCTCTTCTTAGACATGGATCTATACTGGCTGAGGATTTAGTTAACAGTTGAAACAGAGTCTTATAAGAATGGTCTCTGTGAATTACTGCCTTTGGATCGAGCCTTTGTGACTCTGTGGCTGAAACATACACAAACATGGTTCTGCTGTTTGGGCTTAGAAGTGCTTTATGGTGATCCCACGTCTGTTACAAGATCCTCAGAGGGCTTGCTGAAATATACCTAAATATTAAGTAAATGTTATGGATAGTTGGCATTCAAGTTCCAAATGTTGAGGATTAATAGAATTTTTTTTTGATTGTAACTCTGTTTCTAAATTTGAGACTTTTTCAGATAACATAACTCCACCCTAAATGTGTAAAATGTATATTTGGGGACAGAGGCATTATGCGAGCGACAAGCATCTAACAGATGAAAAATGTTGACTAGCTGATGGAGGATGCGCAGGGCCGGGGTTTGCCACTGACATTAGAGCCCCTGGAGTCGAGAGCAGGGTTGTATACCATGTTTAGATCACCACCTAACAATATCAATTCTGCCTCTGAGATGCCATGAGAGCTGAGAGATCATGATAGATGAAGGATGTATTGAGGTGGGGAGTCTAGACATTAATTAGTAAGGTCGGTCTGCCTAATAAGATGCCATAGACAATCATGGTGCATACCCCACGGGAATATGAGCTGTAATAGGCAAAGTAACAGTTGTATCCCCAGGTGGAAGAATATGTGCAGATGTACTTCGGTGAGATGTGTGTTTCTTGCAAAAATTAAGTTTAATGCCATGTTAGGTAGGAAAGAACTTGCTTGCCTTTCTGGGGGTTGTTAAGGCTGCAAATGTTCTAGGACATGCAGGTCAATTCCACCACCCATGGTCTATTAGGTTGAGAACACATCAGGTAAAGGGGGGAAGTGATGTGCATGTATGTGCTGCAAGAAACAAAAGAGAAAACACATCCCTCCCACCCACACCACCAGTGCAAACGACTGGTGAATCCCAAACATACAAAAAAACAATGAAACCATAATCAAGACGGTGTACACCTTAGGGGTGAGGCAGCACTGTGGTAATCATTGCTTTATTGCAGCAGGGCATTATAACGTGTAGTAAATCAGTTCATACATATAGAATGCAAATATCAGGGTGAGGCAATAAATATAACAGGTTGGTAATAAGAAGGTCAGCCCATGTTGGGAAGAAGAGAGGCAGGGTGATCAGCCGAAAAGGATATGCGTGAGTCAGTCTGGTGGGTCTTGGATGGCTGCAGCCTCGGCAGAGGAAGGAAAGAGGCTGGGGTTTGAGCAGCAGGAAGTCAACTCCTCTGCAGTGTGCTGTTTACAAAATGCTACTGCCTTCGCTGGGGAAGTGAAGATGCAAAGTTGACCATTGATTTCAACACATAGGTCGGCTGCATATAGCATACTGTAACTTAAGTCCTTTTTTTATGAACGGTGTTCTTGGCATCAGAGAATTTGCATCTCGCCTCCGGGATGGCAATTGTGAACTCTGGAAACATGGAGATGGAGATCAGCAAACAGTGGGTGGGGATCTTAGTGCCATGTAGTTTTGGAGATTCATTATCAAAGTCCATCTGCTAATCAATCACATCATTAATATATAAAGAAAATAGTCAGGGCACTAGCACACATCCTTGGTGTTGTATGGAACAATATGCAAAATCTAGAAAAAGCAACCAGGGCACTCCATGGTAGATGGGTAAGTAACAGATACTTTAATCCTTAGCGTAGCAAAATATGAACAAAAATACAAAGATAGTATAAGTCCATGTAGACAATCGAATATACGTGGGATCGGTGACAGCCAACACGTGTTTCGTCCTCACGGACTTCTTCAAGGCTGTAAACAAAGACAGATTGGAACTCTTTACAAAGAGATCTCTACACTACCCGCCGGTAGGTACATATTCGAAGTGTCCATTAACGCATCTTTTAACGTACAACGTTTGCCAGAACAGAGGTACCCATTATGTTCCGAGGTGTAGACCAAAGTGAAATCACTATGGGCCTGATTCTAACTTTGGAGGACGGTGTTAAACCGTCCCAAAAGTGGCGGATATACCACCTACCGTATTACGAGTCCATTATATCCTATGGAACTCGTAATACGGTAGGTGGTATATCCGCCACTTTTGGGACGGTTTAACACCGTCCTCCAAAGTTAGAATCAGGCCCTATGTAGGACGTGCCCCAGTGTACAGGAGGAAAGTGAGAAAGAAAAGAAGTCGTGAGAGGAAAAAAATAAAAAGGGTAACCAATAGTAGTATGTGGGAGAGTATCCAGCCACCACGAGAGAATAAATTGTGATGAAATGGGTGCTTGTGTACATCAAGCAAAAAATACAATAAGTGCCTGCACGCGTGCATATGCTGTAAAAATGTAAGACAAGAAAATGCCCGTGGAGATCTTAAAGTACCTTAAAGGGTCAATGTATTCGGGTAAGACAGTGTTTCTGTGTGCAGTAAAAATATGCAGCCATATCTGTGAAGGGAATCCAGAAAGAAAAAAGCGCACTTATATTAAATTAAGAATGATATATCTATTGGTGCTGCGCTGGTGCTGCAGTGAAAAGGACGGAAGCAGAAACCTACCAGGAACACTATGATTTGAATATCCAGGTAAGAGAGGGTTCCTCGTTATAACAGGGACCGTTAGTACTCTCCAGGGCAGAGAGACTGCCCCGTGGGATGTATCCGTAGTCCAGGATACACAATCCATCTGTGGTCTGAGTGGACCCCGTCTGTGAAGCAGAGCAGAGACAGAGGAACAGAAATGTCACGAGGAGAGAAAAAAAACTACTATGTAATAGATAAAAATGCCCATGCCATGACTTGAGTAAATGGAATGTGGTCGTGCCATGGATTAGGTCGTGTGTGGCACAAACCAAGAGGGAACAGCTAAACACCAGGTTAAAATATTAAGGGACGACAAATGTTTAAACGCCGAGGACAGATATCGATGCTACCATTGCGCATGTGATCAGGCGTTAGGAATGCCCAGTGATGAAGAATTGGATTGCGAGTAGTCAAAAGAAAAGTGCAGGCATGGTCCAGAGCTTAAAATAACATGAGTTGGCGGCTTAAATCTGGTGAGACCTGCAGCGGGACTAGCCGTTAGAGTCACGATGGTTATCCCAAGTGTAGAAACACATTATCAACTTAAGCGCACAAGCAAGGAAAAGTAAGTAAATAAAGAGCGCTCCCCCTGATGGCGCCTCCCGCTGAACAAACTCGCGTTTAGAAAGGCAAAGGCTCTATGATGGCAGACGGCGTTTCCTCTTACCAGTGATTCCCCAGGATCCGGGAACCAGAGACACCTCAGTACGTGTGCCGGGTACAGCGTATGATAACGCTGCCAAAGTACGATGAGCCAACTAAGGCTAAGGAATGCAGACGTATAAATACACGCATTGTAGAAAAAGAGGAAGGACTGAGGTTTTGATTGAATAGAGCAAGGGTTGAGATACTAGCCGCAATGTGTGGTACTCCACGGGCGCCATGTTGTGTGTACTCGTGAACGTGTCCAGCATGCAAATCACACCCCGTTGCTTGGGTTGGAAATAGCAAACTCACCAAGTGATATATTTGGATGAGTTCATAGTACGTGATTTGAGGAGAGCCCCATTGACAGAGTTGTTACATGCACGATAGTTAAGAGAAGTTATTTTTGAAAAAATGTAATGGACTGTGAGGTGCATACACAACCGATGTGTTGAACAAAATATATACGTGAACGAGAATATACAAAACAAAGGTCATTTTTTGTATACAGAATTGGGATTGATTGTACATGTACATTTCATCGGCGTGTCGCCTGTTTACAATAGTCTATTCACAAAGACAAGGGGGGAGTATCCTGTAACCCTTACCTGCTTAGGATACCAACTTAACACTATACACACAAAATATTAGCAGGAAAGGGATGAATTCAAATAATTCCCAAGAACCAATAATAACTCTTGGTTCAAAAGGGAGAACCTATTTCTCTTATTTATTTCATTTAATCATACACAGCAGCACCAGAATCAGAGGACAACTGCCTATCTGAAAACTAATAACACTCTGTACAGTTATATCTACACATATACATAAATATCAGGTATATGAAACAAACAATACATACAAAATCTAAAACCAAGTGCCCTACTCCAACGTTTAATAAAATAGTCACAACAAAACAATAAACATAGTGATCAAAAATCACATGGTGACCAAGGGTCTTGCACCCAGCTGTATACTACCTCCGAAATTTTTGAGAAAGGTAGTAAGTAGTGCTATACAACTTATTGGCAATCAGTAAACTTTTTCAGACTCCTTGGGCCCATACAAAATATGTCGACGCATTTCGGCCTAACAACTCAAGGCCTCATTAGGACTGTCGGAGAACGCTGGCATCACTCTAAAAATTGAAACAATACATTAAAGATAACCACATCAAGCCTACCTTATCGCCAATTCACAACAAAAGTGACAGATATCAAACCCAAACTACCTTTACTAAAATCCTACAAATCTTTCATTTACAGCTCAATATTGTTCTTTAGCCACCAGTGATCGTGCCTTAGTTGTTACTCTACACGCTATGGCAGTTCCCAATTGCCTACAAAACAAAGGTGCACAGCCAGGTGGTTCAAGTTATCAAGCATGCAAACATGCAACCTCAGTGCAAAAACACGGGTTATAGTTCATACCTTTCCATCTGTGGATTGAGTATCTCAATTCCGATACTCAATACCCGAGTGCTATAAACCATATAAAAGGGGAATGCACAAACACAAGCTTTATTAGCCCAGAGCTCCGTGAACGTTTTGTCTTCAAAAGTGGTTTTATACACACTTAATTATCATCTTACCTATTTACTTGTGCCACTCGTTTTGAATACCGGCAACTGAATGTTATTACTAGAATATTCTATAAACAACAAAATAAATGGTGGAACAAAGTCTTATTTAGTAAGTCTACACGTCTACTAGACAGTCTCTACAGCTCGGTAAACGTGGACTGTGTGTACTTACTTCCTGGATTATGCCGATCGACGCTAGTAAGCAATCTCTCTGTCACGCTGTTCAAACTTGCACGAAAGTCGCGGAAGCTGCGGCTCACCTAGAGAGAGGCTTTGAAGTGACGCGTTGGGCTACCACTAGCCCGCGTCTAACTATTTAGCTGGACCAGTGCAGGCGCCATCTTATAGGTGCTACACTAATTCTTAACTATCCCCAGACTCGGAAAAAGTTTCAGGCTAAGCTTCTTACTTGCTGTGAGAACCGTGCTCTGGAAAATGCACGGAAAAGTAAACAGCGTTCTTCAAACGGGCCGCGCTCAGTAAGGCAAGCTTTATGAGTTCATACTCAGCCCCTCGTCTAAGTGTAAGTCACAGAGGCGGCCATCTTGGAACTGTTAAAACACCGGTCAAATCACGTCTGCCTAGCTCTTTACTATTACCACATTATCTCTTGCCATTTGCTTAAGGTCAATTTTTTACCTAATAAATATGTAAAAACTCATCGATGTACTTATAAGACATTTTGCAAGAAAAAATGCATTCCATTATACAGTGTATCACCGAATATCATTTAGACTAAACTTACATCGCAATCTGCCATAATACAACCGGTCAAATTGTAAGATATAAATCAAAGTCTTACGGCCGTGGTATTCACCTCACGGCAAATTCAATGTCCTTGCACGTCGGATCACCTGATCAGGGACCACGCTTCATCACAGTCATTAATTCCCATTTTGGCTGTTTGGAATTTCTCGATCATTCTTGCTTCCAACTTCAATAGCCTTATCAAAGTTGGAGGGCCATCCATCTTCGGTTGGATCACGGCTAGCACTGTCCATTGGATGTCATCTGCTTTGTGTTTCAGTTCCAAAAAATGTTCAACTAGCGGTGCACCTTTTATGGCGCATTTGATTCTTGATCGATGCTGGAGGATACGACTTTTAACTATTTGTGAAGTCTGGCCAATATATGATCTCATACATGGACACGTGATACAGTAAATGACATTTTTTGTATTACAATTTGAGAAATCAGACTGTATATGCTTTCTTCCATTAATTATTACTTCTTTTGAATCTTGTGTAAATTGACATGCAGTGCATTTACCACATCTAAAGTGCCCCTGTAGAGTTGGCAACTGAAGCATTGTCCTAAGATTTTTCTTATCTATTTTCTTTTCTGAAGCGTGTACCAACTGATCTCTCAAACTCATTGCTCTCTTAAAAGAGAACAATGGTTTCTCAATATTTAGATCTTTGATGATTCGCCAATTTCTTTCTATAATTGTGCGTACCTTATTAGCCCTCGGGCTAAAAGTCAGCACACATGTAAGTGGAATCTCAGACGTGTGTTTCTTAGGTATCAGAAGTGTTTCCCTAGGGGTACACCCAGCTCTTTTAGCAGCATTTTTAACTAGCTTCTTTGGGTACCCCCTCGCTGTTAATTTAGTGGTCAATTCTTCAGCATGATTATAAAAATCATTTCTATCTGTGCAGTTTCTTCTTATCCTGAGAAACTGCCCGTATGGAAGATTTTCTTTAAGAGTTCTCGGATGACCACTAGAGAAGTGTAGGAGTGTGTTCCGGTGTGTAGGTTTTTTATACAGACTTACTTCCAATCTACCATTCCTAGATAGGATCAACAAGTCCAAAAAATTAATTTTGCTTCTATCCTTACTCATGGTAAACCTAAAATCAACAGATCGCTGATTGAGCCATTCAAAGAAAGCATCTAGCATATCTTCTGTCCCCTGCCAAATCATTAGGATGTCGTCTATATATCTAAACCATTGAGAAATATAGATTTTAAAAGGGTTTGATTGCTCGTAAATCCATTTATGCTCAAAGAAATCCATAACCAAATTTGCAATTTCCGGGGCAAAACTGCACCCCATTGCTACTCCTTTTACTTGTCTATAAAGTCTTTCATTAAATTTAAAAAAATTACTTTTCAAACATAATGAAGCCAAATCCACAAGGAAAACAGCAGGAACGGTGACTGGTTCCGTATTATCATTTAGCACCTGTCTGATAATTTCTAATGCCTCATCCTGCGGGATATTGGTATAAAGGGACTCTATATCGAAGGTGACTAGAATTTGGTTGTCCTCACTGTATGCTAGATTTTCAAGCTTATTAATGATGTCCATAGAATCACGAACATAAGCTGGCGTTTTCAATACGAACGGTTTCAAAAATACATCCACAAATTGGGCAAGAGGTTCCAACATGGAGCCGCATGCAGAAACTATTGGTCTTCCTGGTGGATTTTCTATATTTTTATGGATCTTCGGGAGGATATAAAAACATGGGATTCTCCCCTCACTTTGATTTAGGAATTCAAATTCCTTTTTGTTAATCCACCCTCGATCTCTGGCTGTCTGTATCAGTTCAGTAACCTGATGCTGAACTTGTTTAGGTGTATTATCAGACAAAATCCGGTAGTGTATGTTGTTACTCAACTGTCTCATCACTTCTTCATTATACTGTTCTGAACCCCAGATCACAATTCCACCACCTTTGTCCGCTGGTTTAATTACAATGTCCTTGTTGTCAGCAAGATTGGCAATGGCTGCTTTTTCTGTTTTAGAACAGTTGTCTTTAAAATACGTTTTTTTAGAGTTCAGAAGGTCTAATTCCTTAAGTATTAAATCTTCGAACACTTTGATTTCTCTAGGCATCTCGTTTCTGTCAGGCAGAAAAGTCGATTTTGGTTTAAGCCCGCTATTCGAGCTAGCTTCTAATGGAATAGTTGAACTAAAAAATTATCGCAATCTGACTTTGCGCAAAAAGTTCAGTACTTCTATTTTGCTATCTATGGGGTCCTGATTTCTCATTGGCACAAAGGACAATCCCTTACTTAAAACCTGTTTTTCTACCTGTGATAGGGAATACGTTGATAGATTGTAAATAGGGATGGAGTCTTCTGGTTGCATTATTGCCTCCTGTAAGCTCGTCTCCTTGTTCTGAAAAAATTCTGCTCTTGGAATTGGCCCCTGGGGATCCCTCCTCCTCTTATTCCTCTCCGATTCCCTCTGCCTAAAAAAGGATATGTTGGATGGGATATTGCTTGTGATTCTAACTCTGAATCAGAAGAGGTGTCTGAAAAAGTAATAAATCTTTTGCGTGATCGTGTTTGATACTGTAAATTCAGGTTACTAGGGTTATTATTCCTATAAAAATCTGCTTTCAGATAGGGATAAACCCAGGTGATGTCGAAATTTTTTATATCTCGTGACAATTTTGTGATTTTTTGGTTGATCGTGTTTGTTTTAAACTCTAAAATTGTTTTATTCACGGATTCCAGCAATTGTTGAGCATTCTGTATCGTTTTGTAAGATGATTTAATTTTCTAATTCAGCAATTTCCCTTAACTCAGCTTCGCTAATCCTCAGTGCTGTCTCAACCGAGAGTGCTAGCCAGTCTCTTGAGCATTTAGTCCCTACCCCACTAAATTGGGACAAATACTTAGGGTCACCTGTGAAAATTACAGGGATATTTTTAACTTGTAACCCCTGTGGAATGGTGTTATTCTTGAGATGTTCCAATAGAACCTGGGCATGCAATTGAGTTCTAGTGTTCTTTTTTTTGAGTTGTTTAAGTTTTTTGATTTTATCTAGTTTGGGAGTGTCACTCAGTGGTGATTCACCACTTAAAAGTGAAGGTAATTCCAACAATTTAGAAATCTGTTCTTCTGTATAACAGACTGCTTGGGATTCTGACATCCTAGTGCTTGGAACTACTCAAATATAAGGTGCTCTTCTTGTAAGACAATTTGTCTCTGTCCTGAAATGTCTGCTGTAGTCTCATTTACTTACTTAGGTCATGCTACACGAGGGACCTTTCTGTGCAACAGCTCTTAAAACTAATCCCACACACCTAAACAGGTGTACATGAATCTATTCACAAAGACAAGGGGGGAGTATCCTGTAACCCTTACCTGCTTAGGATACCAACTTAACACTATACACACAAAATATTAGCAGGAAAGGGATGAATTCAAATAATTCCCAAGAACCAATAATAACTCTTGGTTCAAAAGGGAGAACCTATTTCTCTTATTTATTTCATTTAATCATACACAGCAGCAACAGAATCAGAGGACAACTGCCTATCTGAAAACTAATAACACTCTGTACAGTTATATCTACACATATACATAAATATCAGGTATATGAAACAAACAATACATACAAAATCTAAAACCAAGTGCCCTACTCCAACATTTAATAAAATAGTCACAACAAAACAATAAACATAGTGATCAAAAATCACATGGTGACCAAGGGTCTTGCACCCAGCTGTATACTACCTCCGAAATTTTTGAGAAAGGTAGTAAGTAGTGCTATACAACTTATTGGCAATCAGTAAACTTTTTCAGACTCCTTGGGCCCATACAAAATATGTCGACGCGTTTCGGCCTAACAACTCAAGGCCTCATCAGGACTGTCGGAGAACGCTGGCATCACTCTAAAAATTTAAACAATACATTAAAGATAACCACATCAAGCCTACCTTATCGCCAATTCACAACAAAAGTGACAGATATCAAACCCAAACTACCTTTACTAAAATCCTACAAATCTTTCATTTACAGCTCAATATTGTTCTTTAGTCACCAGTGTTCGTGCCTTAGTTGTTACTCTACACGCTATGGCAGTTCCCAATTGCCTACAAAACAAAGGTGCACAGCCAGGTGGTTCAAGTTATCAAGCATGCAAACATGCAACCTCAGTGCAAAAACACGGGTTATAGTTCATACCTTTCCATCTGTGGATTGAGTATCTCAATTCCGATACTCAATACCCGAGTGCTATAAACCATATAAAAGGGGAATGCACAAACACAAGCTTTATTAGCCCAGAGCTCCGTGAACGTTTTGTCTTCAAAAGTGGTTTTACACACACTTAATTATCATCTTACCTATTTACTTGTGCCACTCGTTTTGAGTACCGGCAACTGAATGTTATTACTAGAATATTCTATAAACAACAAAATAAATGGTGGAACAAAGTCTTATTTAGTAAGTCTACACGTCTACTAGACAGTCTCTACAGCTCAGTAAACGTGGACTGTGTGTACTTACTTCCTGGATTATGCCGATCGACGCTAGTAAGCAATCTCTCTGTCACGCTGTTCAAACTTGCACGAAAGTCGCGGAAGCTGCGGCTCACCTAGAGAGAGGCTTTGAAGTGACGCGTCGGGCTACCACTAGCCCACGTCTAACTATTTAGCTGGACCAGTGTAGGCGCCATCTTATAGGTGCTACACTAATTCTTAACTATCCCCAGACTCGGAAAAAGTTTCAGGCTATGCTTCTTACTTGCCGTGAGAACCGTGCTCCGGAAAATGCACGGAAAAGTAAACAATAGCGTTCTTCAAACGGGCTGCGCTCAGTAAGGCAAGCTTTATGAGTTCATACTCAGCCCCTCGTCTAAGTGTAAGTCACAGAGGCGGCCATCTTGGAACTGTTAAAACACCGGTCAAATCACGTCTGCCTAGCTCTTAACTATTACCACATTATCTCTTGGCATTTGCTTAAGGTCAATTTTTTACCTAATAAATATGTAAAAACTCATCGATGTACTTATAAGACATTTTGCAAGAAAAAATGCATTCCATTATACAGTGTATCACCGAATATCATTTAGACTAAACTTACATCGCAATCTGCCATAATACAACCGGTCAAATTGTAAGATATAAATCAAAGTCTTACGGCCGTGGTATTCACCTCACGGCAAATTCAATGTCCTTGCACGTCGGATCACCTGATCAGGGACCACGCTTCATCACAGTCATTAAGTCCCATTTTGGCTGTTTGGAATTTCTCGATCATTCTTGCTTCCAACTTCAATAGCCTTATCAAAGTTGGAGGGCCATCCATCTTCGGTTGGATCACGGCTAGCACTGTCCATTGGATGTCATCTGCTTTGTGTTTCAGTTCCAAAAAATGTTCAACTAGCGGTGCACCTTTTATGGCGCATTTGATTCTTGATCGATGCTGGAGGATACGACTTTTAACTATTTGTGAAGTCTGGCCAATATATGATCTCATACATGGACACGTGATACAGTAAATGACATTTTTTGTATTACAATTTGAGAAATCAGACTGTATATGCTTTCTTCCATTAATTATTACTTCTTTTGAATCTTGTGTAAATTGACATGCAGTGCATTTACCACATCTAAAGTGCCCCTGTAGAGTTGGCAACTGAAGCATTGTCCTAAGATTTTTCTTATCTATTTTCTTTTCTGAAGCGTGTACCAACTGATCTCTCAAACTCATTGCTCTCTTAAAAGAGAACAATGGTTTCTCAATATTTAGATCTTTGATGATTCGCCAATTTCTTTCTATAATTGTGCGTACCTTATTAGCCCTCGGGCTAAAAGTCAGCACACATGTAAGTGGAATCTCAGACATTTGTTTCTTAGGTATCAGAAGTGTTTCCCTAGGGGTACACCCAGCTCTTTTAGCAGCATTTTTAACTAGCTTCTTTGGGTACCCCCTCGCTGTTAATTTAGTGGTCAATTCTTCAGCATGATTATAAAAATCATTTCTATCTGTGCAGTTTCTTCTTATCCTGAGAAACTGCCCGTATGGAAGATTTTCTTTAAGAGTTCTCGGATGACCACTAGAGAAGTGTAGGAGTGTGTTCCGGTGTGTAGGTTTTTTATACAGACTTACTTCCAATCTACCATTCCTAGATAGGATCAACAAGTCCAAAAAATTAATTTTGCTTCTATCCTTACTCATGGTAAACCTAAAATCAACAGATCGCTGATTGAGCCATTCAAAGAAAGCATCTAGCATATCTTCTGTCCCCTGCCAAATCATTAGGATGTCGTCTATATATCTAAACCATTGAGAAATATAGATTTTAAAAGGGTTTGATTGCTCGTAAATCCATTTATGCTCAAAGAAATCCATAACCAAATTTGCAATTTCCGGGGCAAAACTGCACCCCATTGCTACTCCTTTTACTTGTCTATAAAGTCTTTCATTAAATTTAAAAAAATTACTTTTCAAACATAATGAAGCCAAATCCACAAGGAAAACAGCAGGAACGGTGACTGGTTCCGTATTATCATTTAGCACCTGTCTGATAATTTCTAATGCCTCATCCTGCGGGATATTGGTATAAAGGGACTCTATATCGAAGGTGACTAGAATTTGGTTGTCCTCACTGTATGCTAGATTTTCAAGCTTATTAATGATGTCCATAGAATCACGAACATAAGCTGGCGTTTTCAATACGAACGGTTTCAAAAATACATCCACAAATTGGGCAAGAGGTTCCAACATGGAGCCGCATGCAGAAACTATTGGTCTTCCTGGTGGATTTTCTATATTTTTATGGATCTTCGGGAGGATATAAAAACATGGGATTCTCCCCTCACTTTGATTTAGGAATTCAAATTCCTTTTTGTTAATCCACCCTCGATCTCTGGCTGTCTGTATCAGTTCAGTAACCTGATGCTGAACTTGTTTAGGTGTATTATCAGACAAAATCCGGTAGTGTATGTTGTTACTCAACTGTCTCATCACTTCTTCATTATACTGTTCTGAACCCCAGATCACAATTCCACCACCTTTGTCCGCTGGTTTAATTACAATGTCCTTGTTGTCAGCAAGATTGGCAATGGCTGCTTTTTCTGTTTTAGAACAGTTGTCTTTAAAATACGTTTTTTTAGAGTTCAGAAGGTCTAATTCCTTAAGTATTAAATCTTCGAACACTTTGATTTCTCTAGGCATCTCGTTTCTGTCAGGCAGAAAAGTCGATTTTGGTTTAAGCCCGCTATTCGAGCTAGCTTCTAATGGAATAGTTGAACTAAAAAATTATCGCAATCTGACTTTGCGCAAAAAGTTCAGTACTTCTATTTTGCTATCTATGGGGTCCTGATTTCTCATTGGCACAAAGGACAATCCCTTACTTAAAACCTGTTTTTCTACCTGTGATAGGGAATACGTTGATAGATTGTAAATAGGGATGGAGTCTTCTGGTTGCATTATTGCCTCCTGTAAGCTCGTCTCCTTGTTCTGAAAAAATTCTGCTCTTGGAATTGGCCCCTGGGGATCCCTCCTCCTCTTATTCCTCTCCGATTCCCTCTGCCTAAAAAAGGATATGTTGGATGGGATATTGCTTGTGATTCTAACTCTGAATCAGAAGAGGTGTCTGAAAAAGTAATAAATCTTTTGCGTGATCGTGTTTGATACTGTAAATTCAGGTTACTAGGGTTATTATTCCTATAAAAATCTGCTTTCAGATAGGGATAAACCCAGGTGATGTCGAAATTTTTTATATCTCGTGACAATTTTGTGATTTTTTGGTTGATCGTGTTTGTTTTAAACTCTAAAATTGTTTTATTCACGGATTCCAGCAATTGTTGAGCATTCTGTATCGTTTTGTAAGATGATTTAATTTTCTAATTCAGCAATTTCCCTTAACTCAGCTTCGCTAATCCTCAGTGCTGTCTCAACCGAGAGTGCTAGCCAGTCTCTTGAGCATTTAGTCCCTACCCCACTAAATTGGGACAAATACTTAGGGTCACCTGTGAAAATTACAGGGATATTTTTAACTTGTAACCCCTGTGGAATGGTGTTATTCTTGAGATGTTCCAATAGAACCTGGGCATGCAATTGAGTTCTAGTGTTCTTTTTTTTGAGTTGTTTAAGTTTTTTGATTTTATCTAGTTTGGGAGTGTCACTCAGTGGTGATTCACCACTTAAAAGTGAAGGTAATTCCAACAATTTAGAAATCTGTTCTTCTGTATAACAGACTGCTTGGGATTCTGACATCCTAGTGCTTGGAACTACTCAAATATAAGGTGCTCTTCTTGTAAGACAATTTGTCTCTGTCCTGAAATGTCTGCTGTAGTCTCATTTACTTACTTAGGTCATGCTACACGAGGGACCTTTCTGTGCAACAGCTCTTAAAACTAATCCCACACACCTAAACAGGTGTACATGAATCTATTCACAAAGACAAGGGGGGAGTATCCTGTAACCCTTACCTGCTTAGGATACCAACTTAACACTATACACACAAAATATTAGCAGGAAAGGGATGAATTCAAATAATTCCCAAGAACCAATAATAACTCTTGGTTCAAAAGGGAGAACCTATTTCTCTTATTTATTTCATTTAATCATACACAGCAGCAACAGAATCAGAGGACAACTGCCTATCTGAAAACTAATAACACTCTGTACAGTTATATCTACACATATACATAAATATCAGGTATATGAAACAAACAATACATACAAAATCTAAAACCAAGTGCCCTACTCCAACATTTAATAAAATAGTCACAACAAAACAATAAACATAGTGATCAAAAATCACATGGTGACCAAGGGTCTTGCACCCAGCTGTATACTACCTCCGAAATTTTTGAGAAAGGTAGTAAGTAGTGCTATACAACTTATTGGCAATCAGTAAACTTTTTCAGACTCCTTGGGCCCATACAAAATATGTCGACGCGTTTCGGCCTAACAACTCAAGGCCTCATCAGGACTGTCGGAGAACGCTGGCATCACTCTAAAAATTTAAACAATACATTAAAGATAACCACATCAAGCCTACCTTATCGCCAATTCACAACAAAAGTGACAGATATCAAACCCAAACTACCTTTACTAAAATCCTACAAATCTTTCATTTACAGCTCAATATTGTTCTTTAGTCACCAGTGTTCGTGCCTTAGTTGTTACTCTACACGCTATGGCAGTTCCCAATTGCCTACAAAACAAAGGTGCACAGCCAGGTGGTTCAAGTTATCAAGCATGCAAACATGCAACCTCAGTGCAAAAACACGGGTTATAGTTCATACCTTTCCATCTGTGGATTGAGTATCTCAATTCCGATACTCAATACCCGAGTGCTATAAACCATATAAAAGGGGAATGCACAAACACAAGCTTTATTAGCCCAGAGCTCCGTGAACGTTTTGTCTTCAAAAGTGGTTTTACACACACTTAATTATCATCTTACCTATTTACTTGTGCCACTCGTTTTGAGTACCGGCAACTGAATGTTATTACTAGAATATTCTATAAACAACAAAATAAATGGTGGAACAAAGTCTTATTTAGTAAGTCTACACGTCTACTAGACAGTCTCTACAGCTCAGTAAACGTGGACTGTGTGTACTTACTTCCTGGATTATGCCGATCGACGCTAGTAAGCAATCTCTCTGTCACGCTGTTCAAACTTGCACGAAAGTCGCGGAAGCTGCGGCTCACCTAGAGAGAGGCTTTGAAGTGACGCGTCGGGCTACCACTAGCCCACGTCTAACTATTTAGCTGGACCAGTGTAGGCGCCATCTTATAGGTGCTACACTAATTCTTAACTATCCCCAGACTCGGAAAAAGTTTCAGGCTATGCTTCTTACTTGCCGTGAGAACCGTGCTCCGGAAAATGCACGGAAAAGTAAACAATAGCGTTCTTCAAACGGGCTGCGCTCAGTAAGGCAAGCTTTATGAGTTCATACTCAGCCCCTCGTCTAAGTGTAAGTCACAGAGGCGGCCATCTTGGAACTGTTAAAACACCGGTCAAATCACGTCTGCCTAGCTCTTAACTATTACCACATTATCTCTTGGCATTTGCTTAAGGTCAATTTTTTACCTAATAAATATGTAAAAACTCATCGATGTACTTATAAGACATTTTGCAAGAAAAAATGCATTCCATTATACAGTGTATCACCGAATATCATTTAGACTAAACTTACATCGCAATCTGCCATAATACAACCGGTCAAATTGTAAGATATAAATCAAAGTCTTACGGCCGTGGTATTCACCTCACGGCAAATTCAATGTCCTTGCACGTCGGATCACCTGATCAGGGACCACGCTTCATCACAGTCATTAAGTCCCATTTTGGCTGTTTGGAATTTCTCGATCATTCTTGCTTCCAACTTCAATAGCCTTATCAAAGTTGGAGGGCCATCCATCTTCGGTTGGATCACGGCTAGCACTGTCCATTGGATGTCATCTGCTTTGTGTTTCAGTTCCAAAAAATGTTCAACTAGCGGTGCACCTTTTATGGCGCATTTGATTCTTGATCGATGCTGGAGGATACGACTTTTAACTATTTGTGAAGTCTGGCCAATATATGATCTCATACATGGACACGTGATACAGTAAATGACATTTTTTGTATTACAATTTGAGAAATCAGACTGTATATGCTTTCTTCCATTAATTATTACTTCTTTTGAATCTTGTGTAAATTGACATGCAGTGCATTTACCACATCTAAAGTGCCCCTGTAGAGTTGGCAACTGAAGCATTGTCCTAAGATTTTTCTTATCTATTTTCTTTTCTGAAGCGTGTACCAACTGATCTCTCAAACTCATTGCTCTCTTAAAAGAGAACAATGGTTTCTCAATATTTAGATCTTTGATGATTCGCCAATTTCTTTCTATAATTGTGCGTACCTTATTAGCCCTCGGGCTAAAAGTCAGCACACATGTAAGTGGAATCTCAGACATTTGTTTCTTAGGTATCAGAAGTGTTTCCCTAGGGGTACACCCAGCTCTTTTAGCAGCATTTTTAACTAGCTTCTTTGGGTACCCCCTCGCTGTTAATTTAGTGGTCAATTCTTCAGCATGATTATAAAAATCATTTCTATCTGTGCAGTTTCTTCTTATCCTGAGAAACTGCCCGTATGGAAGATTTTCTTTAAGAGTTCTCGGATGACCACTAGAGAAGTGTAGGAGTGTGTTCCGGTCTGTAGGTTTTTTATACAGACTTACTTCCAATCTACCATTCCTAGATAGGATCAACAAGTCCAAAAAATTAATTTTGCTTCTATCCTTACTCATGGTAAACCTAAAATCAACAGATCGCTGATTGAGCCATTCAAAGAAAGCATCTAGCATATCTTCTGTCCCCTGCCAAATCATTAGGATGTCGTCTATATATCTAAACCATTGAGAAATATAGATTTTAAAAGGGTTTGATTGCTCGTAAATCCATTTATGCTCAAAGAAATCCATAACCAAATTTGCAATTTCCGGGGCAAAACTGCACCCCATTGCTACTCCTTTTACTTGTCTATAAAGTCTTTCATTAAATTTAAAAAAATTACTTTTCAAACATAATGAAGCCAAATCCACAAGGAAAACAGCAGGAACGGTGACTGGTTCCGTATTATCATTTAGCACCTGTCTGATAATTTCTAATGCCTCATCCTGCGGGATATTGGTATAAAGGGACTCTATATCGAAGGTGACTAGAATTTGGTTGTCCTCACTGTATGCTAGATTTTCAAGCTTATTAATGATGTCCATAGAATCACGAACATAAGCTGGCGTTTTCAATACGAACGGTTTCAAAAATACATCCACAAATTGGGCAAGAGGTTCCAACATGGAGCCGCATGCAGAAACTATTGGTCTTCCTGGTGGATTTTCTATATTTTTATGGATCTTCGGGAGGATATAAAAACATGGGATTCTCCCCTCACTTTGATTTAGGAATTCAAATTCCTTTTTGTTAATCCACCCTCGATCACTGGCTGTCTGTATCAGTTCAGTAACCTGATGCTGAACTTGTTTAGGTGTATTATCAGACAAAATCCGGTAGTGTATGTTGTTACTCAACTGTCTCATCACTTCTTCATTATACTGTTCTGAACCCCAGATCACAATTCCACCACCTTTGTCCGCTGGTTTAATTACAATGTCCTTGTTGTCAGCAAGATTGGCAATGGCTGCTTTTTCTGTTTTAGAACAGTTGTCTTTAAAATACGTTTTTTTAGAGTTCAGAAGATCTAATTCCTTAAGTATTAAATCTTCGAACACTTTGATTTCTCTAGGCATCTCGTTTCTGTCAGGCAGAAAAGTCGATTTTGGTTTAAGCCCGCTATTCGAGCTAGCTTCTAATGGAATAGTTGAACTAAAAAATTATCGCAATCTGACTTTGCGCAAAAAGTTCAGTACTTCTATTTTGCTATCTATGGGGTCCTGATTTCTCATTGGCACAAAGGACAATCCCTTACTTAAAACCTGTTTTTCTACCTGTGATAGGGAATACGTTGATAGATTGTAAATAGGGATGGAGTCTTCTGGTTGCATTATTGCCTCCTGTAAGCTCGTCTCCTTGTTCTGAAAAAATTCTGCTCTTGGAATTGGCCCCTGGGGATCCCTCCTCCTCTTATTCCTCTCCGATTCCCTCTGCCTAAAAAAGGATATGTCGGATGGGATATCGCTTGTGATTCTAACTCTGAATCAGAAGAGGTGTCTGAAAAAGTAATAAATCTTTTGCGTGATCGTGTTTGATACTGTAAATTCAGGTTACTAGGGTTATTATTCCTATAAAAATCTGCTTTCAGATAGGGATAAACCCAGGTGATGTCGAAATTTTTTATATCTCGTGACAATTTTGTGATTTTTTGGTTGATCGTGTTTGTTTTAAACTCTAAAATTGTTTTATTCACGGATTCCAGCAATTGTTGAGCATTCTGTATTGTTTTGTCTAAGATGATTTCATTTTCTAATTCAGCAATTTCCCTTAACTCAGCTTCGCTAATCCTCAGTGCTGTCTCAACCGAGAGTGCTAGCCAGTCTCTTGAGCATTTAGTCCCTACCCCACTAAATTGGGACAAATACTTAGGGTCACCTGTGTAAATTACAGGGATATTTTTAACTTGTAACCCCTGTGGAATGGTGTTATTCTTGAGATGTTCCAATAGAACCTGGGCATGCAATTGAGTTCTAGTGTTCTTTTTTTTGAGTTGTTTAAGTTTTTTGATTTTATCTAGTTTGGGAGTGTCACTCAGTGGTGATTCACCACTTAAAAGTGAAGGTAATTCCAACAATTTAGAAATCTGTTCTTCTGTATAACAGACTGCTTGGGATTCTGACATCCTAGTGCTTGGAACTACTCAAATATAAGGTGCTCTTCTTGTAAGACAATTTGTCTCTGTCCTGAAATGTCTGCTGTAGTCTCATTTACTTAATTAGGTCATGCTACACGAGCGACCTTGCTGTGCAACAGCTCTTAAAACTAATCCCACACACCTAAACAGGTGTACATGAATCTATTCACAAAGACAAGGGGGGAGTATCCTGTAACCCTTACCTGCTTAGGATACCAACTTAACACTATACACACAAAATATTAGCAGGAAAGGGATGAATTCAAATAATTCCCAAGAACCAATAATAACTCTTGGTACAAAAGGGAGAACCTATTTCTCTTATTTATTTCATTTAATCATACACAGCAGCAACAGAATCAGAGGACAACTGCCTATCTGAAAACTAATAACACTCTGTACAGTTATATCTACACATATACATAAATATCAGGTATATGAAACAAACAATACATACAAAATCTAAAACCAAGTGCCCTACTCCAACATTTAATAAAATAGTCACAACAAAACAATAAACATAGTGATCAAAAATCACATGGTGACCAAGGGTCTTGCACCCAGCTGTATACTACCTCCGAAATTTTTGAGAAAGGTAGTAAGTAGTGCTATACAACTTATTGGCAATCAGTAAACTTTTTCAGACTCCTTGGGCCCATACAAAATATGTCGACGCGTTTCGGCCTAACAACTCAAGGCCTCATCAGGACTGTCGGAGAACACTGGCATCACTCTAAAAATTGAAACAATACATTAAAGATAACCACATCAAGCCTACCTTATCGCCAATTCACAACAAAAGTGACAGATATCAAACCCAAACTACCTTTACTAAAATCCTACAAATCTTTCATTTACAGCTCAATATTGTTCTTTAGCCACCAGTGTTCGTGCCTTAGTTGTTACTCTACACGCTATGGCAGTTCCCAATTGCCTACGAAACAAAGGTGCACAGCCAGGTGGTTCAAGTTATCAAGCATGCAAACATGCAACCTCAGTGCAAAAACACGGGTTATAGTTCATACCTTTCCATCTGTGGATTGAGTATCTCAATTCCGATACTCAATACCCGAGTGCTATAAACCATATAAAAGGGGAATGCACAAACACAAGCTTTATTAGCCCAGAGCTCCGTGAACGTTTTGTCTTCAAAAGTGGTTTTATACACACTTAATTATCATCTTACCTATTTACTTGTGCCACTCGTTTTGAATACCGGCAACTGAATGTTATTACTAGAATATTCTATAAACATTTTTAGATTTTGTATGTATTGTTTGTTTCATATACCTGATATTTATGTATATGTGTAGATATCTATGTGTAGATATAACTGTACAGAGTGTTATTAGTTTTCAGATAGGCAGGTGTCCTCTGATTCTGTTGCTGCTGTGTATGATTAAATGAAATAAATAAGAGAAATAGGTTCTCCCTTTTGAACCAAGAGTTATTATTGGTTCTTGGGAATTATTTGAATTCATCCCTTTCCTGCTAATATTTTGTGTGTATAGTGTTAAGTTGGTATCCTAAGCAGGTAAGGGTTACAGGATACTCCCCCCTTGTCTTTGTGAATAGATTCATGTACACCTGTTTAGGTGTGTGGGATTAGTTTTAAGAGCTGTTGCACAGCAAGGTCGCTCGTGTAGCATGACCTAATTAAGTAAATGAGACTACAGCAGACATTTCAGGACAGAGACAAATTGTCTTACAAGAAGAGCACCTTATATTTGAGTAGTTCCAAGCACTAGGATGTCAGAATCCCAAGCAGTCTGTTATACAGAAGAACAGATTTCTAAATTGTTGGAATTACCTTCACTTTTAAGTGGTGAATCACCACTGAGTGACACTCCCAAACTAGATAAAATCGAAAAACTTAAACAACTAAAAAAAAAGAACACTAGAACTCAATTGCATGCCCAGGTTCTATTGGAACATCTCAAGAATAACACCATTCCACAGGGGTTACAAGTTAAAAATATCCCTGTAATTTTCACAGGTGACCCTAAGTATTTGTCCCAATTTAGTGGGGTAGGGACTAAATGCTCAAGAGACTGGCTAGCACTCTCGGTTGAGACAGCACTGAGGATTAGCGAAGCTGAGTTAAGGGAAATTGCTGAATTAGAAAATTAAATCATCTTAGACAAAACGATACAGAATGCTCAACAATTGATGGAATCCGTGAATAAAACAATTTTAGAGTTTAAAACAAACACGATCAACCAAAAAATCACAAAATTGTCACGAGATATAAAAAATTTCGACATCACCTGGGTTTATCCCTATCTGAAAGCAGATTTTTATAGGAATAATAACCCTAGTAACCTGAATTTACAGTATCAAACACGATCACGCAAAAGATTTATTACTTTTTCAGACACCTCTTCTGATTCAGAGTTAGAATCACAAGCAATATCCCATCCGACATATCCTTTTTTAGGCAGAGGGAATCGGAGAGGAATAAGAGGAGGAGGGATCCCCAGGGGCCAATTCCAAGAGCAGAATTTTTTCAGAACAAGGAGACGAGCTTACAGGAGGCAATAATGCAACCAGAAGACTCCATCCCTATTTACAATCTATCAACGTATTCCCTATCACAGGTAGAAAAACAAGTTTTAAGTAAGGGATTGTCCTTTGTGCCAATGAGAAATCAGGACCCCATAGATAGCAAAATAGAAGTACTGAACTTTTTGCGCAAAGTCAGATTGCGATCATTTTTTAGTTCAACTATTCCATTAGAAGCTAGCTCGAATAGCGGGCTTAAACCAAAATCGACTTTTCTGCCTGACAGAAACGAGATGCCTAGAGAAATCAAAGTGTTCGAAGATTTAGTACTTAAGGAATTAGATCTTCTGAACTCTAAAAAAATGTATTTTAAAGACAACTGTTCTAAAACAGAAAAAGCAGCCATTGCCAATCTTGCTGACAACAAGGACATTGTAATTAAACCAGCGGACAAAGGTGGTGGAATTGTGATCTGGGGTTCAGAACAGTATAATGAAGAAGTGATGAGACAGTTGAGTAACAACATACACTACCGGATTTTGTCTGATAATACACATAAACAAGTTCAGCATCAGGTTACTGAACTGATACAGACAGCCAGAGATCGAGGGTGGATTAACAAAAAGGAATTTGAATTCCTAAATCAAAGTGAGGGGAGAATCCCATGTTTTTATATCCTCCCGAAGATCCATAAAAATATAGAAAATCCACCAGGAAGACCAATAGTTTCTGCATGCGGCTCCATGTTGGAACCTCTTGCCCAATTTGTGGATGTATTTTTGAAACCGTTCATATTGAAAACGCCAGCTTATGTTCGTGATTCTATGGACATCATTAATAAGCTTGAAAATCTAGCATACAGTGAGGACAACCAAATTCTAGTCACCTTCGATATAGAGTCCCTTTATACCAATATCCCGCAGGATGAGGCATTAGAAATTATCAGACAGGTGCTAAATGATAATACAGAACCAGTCACCGTTCCTGCTGTTTTCCTTGTGGATTTGGCTTCATTATGTTTGAAAAGTAATTTTTTAAAATTTAATGAAAGACTTTATAGACAAGTAAAAGGAGTAGCAATGGGGTGCAGTTTTGCCCCGGAAATTGCAAATTTGGTTATGGATTTCTTTGAGCATAAATGGATTTACGAGCAATCAAACCCTTTTAAAATCTATATTTCTCAATGGTTTAGATATATAGACGACATCCTAATGATTTGGCAGGGGACAGAAGATATGCTAGATGCTTTCTTTGAATGGCTCAATCAGCGATCTGTTGATTTTAGGTTTGCCATGAGTAAGGATAGAAGCAAAATTAATTTTTTGGACTTGTTGATCCTATCTAGGAATGGTAGATTGGAAGTAAGTCTGTATAAAAAACCTACAGACCGGAACACACTCCTACACTTCTCTAGTGGTCATCCGAGAACTCTTAAAGAAAATCTTCCATACGGGCAGTTTCTCAGGATAAGAAGAAACTGCACAGATAGAAATGATTTTTATAATCATGCTGAAGAATTGACCACTAAATTAACAGCGAGGGGGTACCCAAAGAAGCTAGTTAAAAATGCTGCTAAAAGAGCTGGGTGTACCCCTAGGGAAACACTTCTGATACCTAAGAAACAAACATCTGCGATTCCACTTACATGTGTGCTGACTTTTAGCCCGAGGGCTAATAAGGTACGCACAATTATAGAAAGAAATTGGCGAATCATCAAAGATCTAAATATTGAGAAACCATTGTTCTCTTTTAAGAGAGCAATGAGTTTGAGAGATCAGTTGGTACACGCTTCAGAAAAGAAAATAGATAAGAAAAATCTTAGGACAATGCTTCAGTTGCCAACTATACAGGGGCACTTTAGATGTGGTAAATGCACTGCATGTCAATTTACACAAGATTCAAAAGAAGTAATAATTAATGGAAGAAAGCATATACAGTCTGATTTCTCAAATTGTAATACAAAAAATGTCATTTACTGTACCACGTGTCCATGTATGAGATCATATATTGGCCAGACTTCACAAATAGTTAAAAGTCGTATCCTCCAGCATCGATCAAGAATCAAATGCGCCATAAAAGGTGCACCGCTAGTTGAACATATTTTGGAACTGAAACACAAAGCAGATGACATCCAATGGACAGTGCTAGCCGTGATCCAACCGAAGATGGATGGCCCTCCAACTTTGATAAGGCTATTGAAGTTGGAAGCAAGAATGATCGAGAAATTCCAAACAGCCAAAATGGGAATTAATGACTGTGATGAAGCGTGGTCCCTGATCAGGTGATCCGACGTGCAAGGACATTGAATTTGCCGTGAGGTGAATACCACGGCTGTAAGACTTTGATTTATATCTTACAATTTGACCGGTTGTATTATGGCAGATTGCGATGTAAGTTTAGTCTAAATGATATTCGGTGATACACTGTATAATGGAATGCATTTTTTGTTGCAAAATGTCTTATAAGTACATCGATGAGTTTTTACATATTTATTAGGTAAAAAATTGACCTTAAGCAAATGCCAAGAGATAATGTGGTAATAGTTAAGAGCTAGGCAGACGTGATTTGACCGGTGTTTTAACAGTTCCAAGATGGCCGCCTCTGTGACTTACACTTAGACGAGGGGCTGAGTATGAACTCATACAGCTTGCCTTACTGAGCGCGGCCCGTTTGAAGAACGCTATTGTTTACTTTTCCGTGCATTTTCCGGAGCACGGTTCTCACGGCAAGTAAGAAGCTTAGCCTGAAACTTTTTCCGAGTCTGGGGATAGTTAAGAATTAGTGTAGCACCTATAAGATGGCGCCTACACTGGTCCAGCTAAATAGTTAGACGCGGGCTAGTGGTAGCCCGACGCGTCACTTCAAAGCCTCTCTCTAGGTGAGCCGCAGCTTCCGCGACTTTCGTGCAAGTTTGAACAGCGTGACAGAGAGATTGCTTACTAGCGTCGATCGGCATAATCCAGGAAGTAAGTACACACAGTCCACGTTTACCGAGCTGTAGAGACTGTCTAGTATACGTGTAGACTTACTAAATAAGACTTTGTTCCACCATTTATTTTGTTGTTTATAGAATATTCTAGTAATAACATTCAGTTGCCGGTATTCAAAACGAGTGGCACAAGTAAATAGGTAAGATGATAATTAAGTGTGTATAAAACCACTTTTGAAGACAAAACGTTCACGGAGCTCTGGGCTAATAAAGCTTGTGTTTGTGCATTCCTCTTTTATATGGTTTATAGCACTCGGGTATTGAGTATCGGAATTGAGATACTCAATCCACAGATGGAAAGGTATGAACTATAACCCGTGTTTTTGCACTGAGGTTGCATGTTTGCATGCTTGATAACTTGAACCACCTGGCTGTGCACCTTTGTTTTGTAGGCAATTGGGAACTGCCATAGCGTGTAGAGTAACAACTAAGGCACGAACACTGGTGGCTAAAGAACAATATTGAGCTGTAAATGAAAGATTTGTAGGATTTTAGTAAAGGTAGTTTGGGTTTGATATCTGTCACTTTTGTTGTGAATTGGCGATAAGGTAGGCTTGATGTGGTTATCTTTAATGTATTGTTTCAATTTTTAGAGTGATGCCAGCGTTCTACGACAGTCCTGATGAGGCCTTGAGTTGTTAGGCCGAAACGCGTCGACATATTTTGTATGGGCCCAAGGAGTCTGAAAAAGTTTACTGATTGCCAATAAGTTGTATAGCACTACTTACTACCCTTCTCAAAAATTTCGGAGGTAGTATACAGCTGGGTGCAAGACCCTTGGTCACCATGTGATTTTTGATCACTATGTTTATTGTTTTGTTGTGACTATTTTATTAAATGTTGGTGTAGGGCACTTGGTTTTAGATTTTGTATGTATTGTTTGTTTCATATACCTGATATTTATGTATATGTGTAGATATAACTGTACAGAGTGTTATTAGTTTTCAGATAGGCAGTTGTCCTCTGATTCTGTTGCTGCTGTGTATGATTAAATGAAATAAATAAGAGAAATAGGTTCTCCCTTTTGAACCAAGAGTTATTATTGGTTCTTGGGAATTATTTGAATTCATCCCTTTCCTGCTAATATTTTGTGTGTATAGTGTTAAGTTGGTATCCTAAGCAGGTAAGGGTTACAGGATACTCCCCCCTTGTCTTTGTGAATAGATTCATGTACACCTGTTTAGGTGTGTGGGATTAGTTTTAAGAGCTGTTGCACAGCAAGGCCGGCGGAGTGGGTATGTGCGACGGGTGCAGTGGCACCCGTCGCGTATTTCAGTGTCTGCAAAGCAGACACTGAAATACAAAGTGGGGCCCTCTTACGGGGGCCCCACGACACCCCTCACCGCCATCCTGTTCTTGGCGGTCGGAGCCGCCAGGAACAGGATGGCGGTGAGGGGGTCGGAATCCCCCATGGCGGCGCAGCAAGCTGCGCCGCCATGGTGGATTCCCAGGGCAGCGGAAAACCGGCGGGAGACCGCAGGTTTTCCTCTTCTGACCGCGGCCAAACCGCCGCGGTCAGAATGTCCTGCGGGGCACCGCCAGCCTGTTGGCGGTGCTCCTGCATCCCTGGCCCCGGCGGTCCTTGACCGCCAGGGTCGGAATGACCCCCATAGATTTTAAGAGTTGCCAAACAAGGCGTAGTGTATAGGCACATAAAGAACTTATACCGCTATTACAAAGATGATAATGATGGAACAACAATAGATCAAATGTAGAAATACATAAAGGGAGGGGTGGATTACAAACGGGCAGCTACTCACTAATGTAGGAATAGCTAGACACAATTGACAGTTTGTCGTCTAATACTCAGTTGCAGGGGGCTATGCAAGGAAAATGTGTCACAACATGTCATATATTTCAGACAGCAAGAGACAAGCGAACTCAAAAAGTGAATACATGCTATGGAAAGGGGCAAGGCCATCTCGATTAGAGAAATACATGTAAGTCTTTGTGTATATTCAGGCCTTGTTCCACCGCTCGCAGTTTAATGATCCACCCACTCTCAAGGCGTCTGAGAGCCAATGTGCGGTTGCCTCCTTGAGGCATTCTGTTAAGAGAGTCAATCCCATGGATATGGATATCCAGAACTTCTCTGTGCCCATGGGTCTCATTATAATGAGTCGCAAAGGGATAATTAGTGTTAGATGACCGGATGGCTCTCAAATGTTCTTGGATTCTCTCCTTTAAGGGTCTAATGGTGCTTCCAACATATATGAGCCCACATGTGCACACAATGCAATACACCACAAAACTAGTGTTGCAGTTAATGAAATGTCTAAGTTTATATGTGATCTGGGTGTTATACTGAAAGCTAACTGTCTTGTCTTTGATATAGTTACAGATGTTGCAATGTCCACATTTGTAAGTGCCCACTGGCGGTCTAGGCAGCAAGGTGTCCCTATTCCCAGGTGGTAGAAAGCTGTGACATAGTTGGTCCCGTAAAGTAATGCCCTTCTTATAGATGATGCTGGGGTTTGTGGTCAGACCATTTCTTAATGTGTCGTCCGTTAGAAGTAATGGCCAATGTTTGTGTATGGTTTTGTAGACATGGGAGCTCAGTGCACTGTGTGCAATCACCAGAGAGATGCACTCCCGTGTGTTCTTTTTCTTAGTGTTAGCGAGTAGATTCGGACGTTTGATTTTTGAGATCTTGTTGGCAGCTTTTTTGAGGATCTGTGGGTGGTAGCCTCTATGCATGAAACGTAGTTCCATGTTGTGTAATTCTTCTTGAAAACTCTGTTCCTCGCTACAGTTACGACGGATCCTGGTAGCCTCACCATATGGAATAGCATTGATTTGGGGCTTTGGATGTGAACTAGTCGCATGCAGAACAGCATTGCATGCTGTGGGTTTTCTGAACAACTTGGTACAAATTTTACCGTTTTCAATATAGATAGTGAGATCCAGGAAATTGATGGAAGATTGGCTGGCCTCATGGGTAAATTTGATGTTAAAAGTATTGTTGTTCAAATGTTCGGTGAAGAGTACAAGTGAGGATGCATCCCCTGACCAAAAGACTAAGATGTCGTCAATGTATCTACCCCAATATAGAATGTGTTGTGAGAGGGGTGGTGGGCACGAGTGCCACACATGTACTTTTTCCAGATACCCCATATACAAGTTGGCATATGATGGAGAAAATTTGGCCCCCATGGCTACTCCCTGTATCTGTCGATACCAACATCCATTATGTAAGAAGATGTTGTTGTCTAGGACCAAATTGATCAAATCCACAATCATGCTTGTATGGTTTAATAGAGAAGCATCCCTAGTGTCGAGATAATGTTGGATGGCAGTAAGACCCTCCAATCTCGGAATGCTTGTATACAGTGAAGTGACATCCAGAGTGACTAAAAAATGCCCTTCTGTCCATTCATAGTCAGTGATTTTGCACAGTAAGGGGGTCATTCTGACCCCGGCCGGCGGCGGAAGCCGCCGGCCTGGCTGGAACTGCCAGAATACCGCTGCGCGGTCAAAAGACCGCCGCGGGTATTCTGGGTTTCCCGCTGGGCTGGCGGGCGACCGCCAGAAGGCCGCCCGCCAGCCCAGCGGGAAACACCCTTCCATGAGGATGCCGGCTCCGAATGGAGCCGGCGGAGTGGAAGGGGTGCAACGGGTGCAGTTGCACCCGTCGCGATTTTCAGTGTCTGCATAGCAGACACTGAAAATCTTTGTGGGGCCCTGTTACGGGGGACCCTGCAGTGCCCATGCCATTGGCATGGGCACTGCAGGGGCCCCCAGGGGCCCCACAACACCCCATACCGCCATCCTGTTCCTGGCGGCCAAAACCGCCAGGAACAGGATGGCGGTATGGGGGTCTCAGGGCAGCGGGAAACCGGCGGTACACCGCCGGTTTTCCGTTTCTGACTGCGGCTGTACCGCCGCTGTCAGAATGCCCATGGGAGCACCGCCAGCCTGTTGGCGGTGCTCCCGCGGTCGTTGGCCCTGGCGGATTTTACCTCCAGGGTCAGAATGACCCCCTAAGTCTTTTGTGTCCCTAATATACGAGGGTAAGTTCTGGACAAAAGGCTGGAGAAAGATGTCTATGTATTCCGACAATTTTTCCGTAGGGGAGCCAATACCAGAGATGATCGGTCTACCCGGAGGAAATAGACCAGGTTTGTGTATCTTAGGTAGAATGTAGATACATGGTGACGTGGGTGTGTTGTTATATAGGTACTTGTATTCCATGTCCGATATCAGATCGAGATCAAGAAATGTTTGTAGTTTCTGTAGAATACTTCTATTGACTTCCAGCATGGGGTTGTAAGTGAGTTTACGGTATGCATTGCCATCTGACAATTGGCGATCCAGTTCGGATATGTAATCCGCTCTGTCCATAATCACGATGTTTCCACCCTTATCCGCCTCCTTGATAACTATATCATTGCACATACCAAGTGACAGTAAGGCTTGTTTTTCGGCAAGGGTGATGTTGTGCATGTGGATAGATTTACGTCCTAACAAATATTGTTCCTCCATACAGTAGAGATCACTGGTAACCTTACTGCAGAAAGAATCAATTGCATAGTCCCTGGGTATTACAGGAGTGAACTTGGATGTTGTCCTCAGACCACTAAGGGAACTGACATTACAGTCTATGTTGAGATCTGTCAGAATCTCAGTGAGAGGTAGTAGGGGTCCCTCATTGTGTTCAATTGAAAGTAAGGTTTGGATGTCCTTGACCTCTTTAATGGTCATTGTGCTGGGAGTGTGGTACAGGGTAGTAGTAGTAGCCCGAGTCGGGATGTGTGAATCATGAAAGTATTTATAAAGTTTGCATTTACGAATGAATTTGAACAGACTAATATGCAGTTGTGTGAAGTCTGGAAGTCTTAAGCACATTGGTTTGGTCAGTGTTAAGCGTTGTGGAAGATAGATTAACAATCGAGATGGTATTGGGAGTGTCATTCAAGGAACCAAATTTATCCATCATTGGTGTGTGTTTTGCGAGTCGTCGAACGCGTGGCAACGCCTTCTGGTCGTCTGTTTGTGTTTGTGCTTGTGCTTCCCCCGTCTGCTGGGCTTGTGTTTGTTACTTCCCTCCTCTGGAGTTGTTTCTGGCCTTTCCGGAGCCTTTCCAGTTCCAATAAAAAAGGTGACCTATGTGTGGAGGAGGGCAGTAGTGTGTGGTCCCTAATATCTTCGCTGGTTCCACTTGAGATGCTAGAAATGTCCGTGTCACTAGTGGTAAGATTGGAGGTGGAAAGATTCGCCTTGGTGGATGGGGTATCCCTATTGCTGTCCACTTTTAGGTTGTCATATTTGCGTGCAAAGGTAAACACCCTCCCATTCTTATAATCATTTTCATCTCTCCTAAGTTTACGTACTTTCTTATCCTTAATGTATACTTGATGTTTTTGTAGGACCTCCTTCAGGATGCTATAGTTTTTGGTTTTAGTGTCAGGTGAATCTATGTCATTGATCTCCTTTTCTAATGCTGCAATGTCCTGTAAAAGTTTGTCGCGCTTAGCCTTGGCATCACGGATAAGTATGTCCATCATACCATATGATGAAGTGACCAACAATTGTTCCCATTCTTTGAGCAAGTCAGGACTTAGGTCGTCAAACGATGGAAATAGAATAACCCTCAGACCCCTCGGTATTTGATTATTCTCCATGTATTTTTGTAAGATCGTATAGTCCCACCAGCGTGAGAGTTCTTGTTTCCGTAAACGTTCGAGTTTTATAAACTTCATTCAGAGGCCCTCCTGTGAGGTATTAGATGTACTGTGTGTATTGGCCTGGGCATTTGCTTGAAATAGTTCTCTAAAAAGGGTATCTCTATTGTCATCAAAGTTCTCCATTGTTCAACCAATGTAGTTACAATTATAATATGTATAAAGCAAACATGTAAATGCAAAAACCATAAGATGAGAAAATGTATAGTCAACTATTGTAAATAGAGTACGAGTGTGACAGAGTGCAAAACAGTATTTACTTGCAATTAGTCAATATTACTCAAAAACGGTGGTTAAATGCTAATCATTGCACATCTGGCTACAAAGAAGTCCGGAAACATAATATCATATGTAAGTCATGTGGAGGGTGCCAACCTGGTGCAGAAACCAACCACCACGGGTTTCGAAAATGCACAGACACATAGGCGGTAGCAGAAACCGGCTATGTTGTGTGCTGTATGGAACAATATGCAAAATCTAGAAAAAGCAACCAGGGCACTCCATGGTAGATGGGTAAGTAACAGATACTTTAATCCTTAGCGTAGCAAAATATGAACAAAAATACAAAGATAGTATAAGTCCATGTAGACAATCGAATATACGTGGGATCGATGACAGCCAACACGTGTTTCGTCCTCACAGACTTCTTCAAGGCTGTAAACAAAGACAGATTGGAACTCTTTACAAAGAAATCTCTACACTACCCGCCGGTAGGTACATATTCGAAGTGTCCATTAACGCATCTTTTAACGTACAACGTTTGCCAGAACAGAGATACCCATTATGTTCCGAGGTGTAGACCAAAGTGAAATCACTATGTAGGACGTGCCCCAGTGTACAGGAGGAAAGTGAGAAAGAAAAGAAGTCGTGAGAGAAAAAAAAAAAAAAGGGTAACCAATAGTAGTATGTGGGAGAGTATCCAGCCACCACGAGAGAATAAATTGTGATGAAATGGGTGCTTGTGTACATCAAGCAAAAAATACAATTAGTGCCTACACACGTGCATATGCTGTAAAAATGTAAGACAAGAAAATGCCCGTGGAGATCTTAAAGTACCTTAAAGGGTCAATGTATTCGGGTAACACAGTGTTTCTGTGTGCAGTAAAAATATGCAGCCATATCTGTGAAGGGAATCCAGAAAGAAAAAAGCGCACTTATATTAAATTAAGAATGATATATCTATTGGTGCTGCGCTGGTGCTGCAGTGAAAAGGACGGAAGCAGAAACCTACCAGGAAAACTATGATTTGAATATCCAGGTAAGAGAGGGTTCCTCGTTATAACAGGGACCGTTAGTACTCTCCAGGGCAGAGAGACTTCCTTGGTGTATTCCTCTTTGAATCAGTATATAATCAGCTATTTCCTCCTTTGCTCTCCAGCATACTTGGTGTAATTGCCTGTATGCAATTGTACCCGAATTTACACAAATTTTTGGGAACCTCCATGCTTCAGGGTCTCTCTTAAAGCAATCTGTTGGGGCCAAATCAAAGGCAGTCCTGTTATTGCAAGGGGCAAGAGAAGTGCAGTCATTGCCCCTGTAGTTTAAAAGATGGGCAATAATAGGGTGAGGTGAGGCACCTGGTTGTGGTTAGGTATGTGGGCTCATTTCACGACAAAAGTGTCTGAGAAGTCTTGCCTGGTGAGTAGATGATCAGCGAAATGTGAGGGCAGCCCATTTTAGTAGATTCTGCGACTCTCATAATTCACAGGTTATTGCAGCGAGACCTCCCCTGTAGGTCCTTATTTTTAGCCACAGTCATCTTAAGCATCCCCTACACTCTCTCCAAGTGTATTGCCATATTAGTGGTGTCATCTTCCATTTTGTCAATCCGTCACTCTGTACCATCCAGTCAGATCAAATGTTGATCCAGCCGCTCTCCCAAATGGTCCAGGCAACTGGTGATGATATCAAAGCAAGCGTCAATAGACTGAAATCCATCCCGCAGCTCAGACATGATGGCCACGGTGCGATCTAGGGGGACCAGTGCACTGACCTCAGGTGGAGCATATTCAGCATTCGATAGCGACTGTCGAAGACTTGGGGTTTTGAACTTCTCTAAAGGGAGCTTGTTTCGTTTTAAGTTGCCATGCCCCACGGCAGTGAGGGGATGCAAGCTTGTGAGGTGCTGTGGGCAGGGCAAGATAGCCATGTTTGAGGTGCCGGTAGCAGGTGGCATAGAACAGGACTGATGTTGTAGGGGTGCCAGGTGTGGGGCCCAGAGTTCAGTCCAGGCTGGGGAGTGAAGGTCACTGAGGGAGGAGTCCATGTGGGTGGTTGTTCAGTGAAATGGAGTGCCCTGGAAGAATCAGAGGGGTCTTCGGTGACTCACCAGGAGGCAGGGGAGCCTGCCCCAAAGGCACCAGGGCAAGACAAGTCAGGGCCCCAGTTCAGAGACACCGCAGCTCTTCATGCATGAGTCTCCGGAAGGATCGGGAGAAGCTGCTCTGTAGTTCAGGCAGTGTGCACTGTGTGTAGAGGCCCGGATGTCTCCCAGATGATCCAGGGAATGAGTAAGGCATTGATCCCCACCTCAGGGGAGTTGCCCACATTGGGTGTTATTGTTCCACAGATCCCACAATCTTGAGATCAGCCCAGTCTGTTCGTGTTGACGGATGTAGCAGCGGGGGTCTCTGAAGCAGGGAGACGAGGCAGTTCCACAGGCACATGTGATCAGGCCCAGCATGTGAGGGTGCCACACTCTCCCCGGCTGCGGTCTCTCCAGGACCAACTTGCAGTTGTAGAGCCAGGAGGTGGAGTCTGGGCTATCGAGCATTGCGTATGGCATAGCGGAGCTCGATAGCCCTGGTCCTTAGGCTCACCCGCAGACTCTGTCACTGTGGAGCCTCCGAGGATGGTGCTAGGCAGCAGTGGCCCAGTGATCATGACTCACCTCGGGCATCTGACTTCCATCTAGAGGAATTCGGGCTCGTCTGATGGTTGGGCTGGCACTGAGCACGGTCAGATGGATTCAGATGCCATTCAGAAACCAATGATTTCGGGACAGCAATACCAGATCTTCAGTAATGAGCGGCCATCTTGGTCGCCAGCATGGTCACATGCTCTTGTTCTGCCTTGCTTTTCACCATCCTTAGACTAAGTGGATACTGGCGTTATGTAAGTAATTAGGCATGAAACAATACCTAACTGGTTTAAGAATTCTCAAAACTGACACTTTGGGATTATATTGTTTTTGGTGTGAGCAAATATTTGCACAACATATGCCATAGAAGTAATACTTTAGTTGAGTCTGTTTTGGTTTAAAGCTCTGCAATGCCTCCATGGACTATATAAATTGCTGACTTTTTTTTAGTTTGTAATACACTATTCTTTGTACTAGCTCTAAAATTTGATTTGATTTGTATTGTAAATCTGCATGTTTTAAGGTGTTTATCCCAGACATAAACATAGGGTATCAATTGCCCTGTAATCTGAAGTCCCTGCACCCCTTACCTCTGCTAGCTAACTTTCCAATTTATTTTTCAATAACTATGGCATTGCTTTCACTGATCTTAGGTACGTGTTCTCTGGGGCTAGCCTCACCTAGAGTCTCTGGGTCGGATTTCTAATTCCCTGGTACAAGGCCTTAGTCAATGTGCCTATAGAAATAGAAATACAACTGAACTGCAAGCCATACAAACCCACTGAAAAATATTGTGTAGGAAGTGTTTCCTGGCAATGATCAGTATCACGAGATGAGTTCAGAGACAAAGTGAGACTCCAAGCTCTCTTCTGTTATTGAATAATGCACCGAAGGATGGCACTAAGAAACGGGACATGTACTAAACATGTTTATTTTAAAATCCTACCCTAGGGCAAGAAATATGAAGGATAACTATACAGAATATGAGAATGAATGCAGCAAAACTTGTCACATGTCATGGACAATGAAAACAGCAAGAAAAACTCTAACTTTGTTATTGAAATGATCTTGTCCTAACACCATCGAGCTATTTCTAAGTGCTGCACTAAGCTTTAATTAAAACAACAAATCACAAGCCTATTTTCGAGTTTCAGAGATGGTTTGTACTTTTTTTTTGTATGAAATAGCAGAAGGCTACCAGTGCCTATTTCAGTTTGCTTGAGGCTGGAATATAAACAACTAATGGCTGAAGGCCAATTCTTCTCGCTGATTCCTCTGTCTAAAGTTAATCCTGAAAACTGGGATGACCTCTGCTTTGATAGCCCCAGAACATAGCCCCTCTCTCAAATATGTTCCCATACCTGGGTTTTTATAGGATCTGATTATCTATCTCATTTTTTGTTTTGAAAACAATGATAAAACTAGCGGATACTAAACGAGCAATAAGACAAAACAATCATGACAACAAAATGTTTCAAGTTGATTATCATAATGATAAGGCAGCTGCATATGGTGCAGACATTTCTAGGATTTTTTAACCAGGTTTTAAATCTTCACATTTTCTACAAAGGAAATAGAAAAGCCTGAATAAGATAAAGACTAGAAATCTGAAAGGACAAAATAATGGAAATGTAAAAGTCTGAATAGGAACTGTCACAATGTTCACAGCATTACGTTAATCTTCTTTTGTCTATTCCTGGGATTCATGTACCATAACCTAAACCATTCTCTAGTCCCTGAACCCAACACTGCTCAAAAATATTCTAACACCTCTGCTCTAACTGGCACTGACTGACCTGAAGCATTCAGTGACTGATACCCACCCATACACACCTCCACGCCAGACACCTCAGAATCATCATTGATAACAAGCTCACCATGATATCACAGATCAAAGCTGTCTCCTCTGCTGGCTTCCTCACTCTGTGGATGCTATGTAAGATCTTCAAGTGGCTATTCCGGCACATGGGAACGCACCGTGAAATTTGCCCTCACCACCAGCAGATTGGACTATGACAGCACTCTCTATATAGGATTGCCTCACACCTCCTACAGAGACTCCAGACCATGCAGAACGCTGCAACCAGACTCATCCTGAACCTCTCCCGATGAACCCACATCACATCCCACCTCAGGCAATTCCACTGGCTCCCCGTTGAGAAGTGCCAAGTCAAGCTGCTGACCCACACACACAAGGCTCCACACAACCAAGGACACACCTACATTAAGCACAGCCTGAACTTCCACCAACCTTCTAGAAGATTATGCTCCACCTCCCTATCACTTGTCCACACTCCCTGCATCTACCAAAGCAGAAGTGGAGGACTCTTTTTCTCCTACATTGCAGCAGAGACCTGGAACAGCATCCCCATGCCGCTCAGGACCATCACCTCACTTCTGGATATCCGAAGGGCCATCAAAACCTGGCTGTTTGAATGAGCCGTTTGGACCATGCATGCGCCTGGATACCCTGTCAGGTCATGAGCAACGGAATGCAAATCTTGATTGATTGACTGATGTGTCACAAAAATCCCCTACTAAAGGACTAATGTGCCTCACTTGAAAAAAACAATCCTCTTATCATTTCTCCAACTTTGAAGGGGTACCATGGAGGTTTCCCCTCTTCTTTTCATCCTCTTTTGATCCCTACCTTTCACTCAACTATCACCCATACATTTTCCCTACAAACAGTCCCCACAGAGGATCCTGCATCGCTTCAGGCTCAGTGACCCACCGCTGCCCTTTACTGCACCTCCTTTTTTATGTCCAATTCAGTTTAGTACTGGCAAACATGTCACGCTCATCACAAATATAGCATTGAGAGCTTCTTTGAAAGTGTTCCTGGGCTCTGCCTGATGCTGTCCCCTGACCTACACCTATGCCACATCAGTGGCCAAATGAAGAGGCTACGTGCTAGGGCAACTGCACTGGTCCCATCACTTGTCATCTCCCAATCACTACTTTAGACTCTGTTCCCAATTATCTAAGTTCTATCATTCTATGTTGTCCTCATTCTATACCACAACCTGACAGGCTTATCTACTGAAAAGCAAAAACTACCTCCTGGCCACAAATGTGCATAGGTAAGAGGGAAAAGGGTAATCCTTCCCCTGTGAACCTAGCCTTTACCCACTAAACTCCTACCCTACAGGTTCTTCAACAGTCCCCAAGCACCATGAACTGTAATGGAGCACCACTCAACATAAAGGCCCAGGATCAAATCTCTGTGCCATGCTCTTCCCCCGATCCCTCCTGACTTCCATGCTTTAATGAATCATGACATGCTTAATAATAAAGTAATGCACAGAAAATAAGAGTGGGATTCAGAAAATATAGTCAGACACAATCACAGTAGAAAGTAATTCTTACAAAGAAAAGGGATATATACATTGATATGATCTATTTGGGTGCATCTTGAGATATTACAAGAGGCTCCTGATTTATCAAATTCATCAAAACAGTAAAGAAAAACAGAAGATCATGCTAACAGGCTTAAACTCTTCCCATTTGCCAAACCAGAGGCAGCTAAGTATCGAGAACTATTAAGGGTAGCTAGGGATAGCAGCTGCTACTCTTGTCTTTTCTTTTGGCAACGATGCCACTGCCAGCCATTGCCACTACCTCCAGTTTTAGTTGCCTTGAAGACATCTTTAAGAGCCCTGCTTACTTTCTATGCTTACTCTAATCCACAGCATCAAACAGGAAGCTACTGATTGATTGAAGGTGTTTGTTGTCCCTGCCATTGCCTACTTGCCTTGTTTTCAGTGAATCAGCGCTTAAGATATTCATGTTCCTCAACCCATACCTGAATACCTCACATATCAAAAATGTCATTTTTGTAAATGTTTTCAACTTGTGTTTGTTTTCTGCTATTTCTCTCTGGTCCAGCCAAATGGGTTGGATACCCTTTTTGCTATGCTTCCTGAATGCTATCAAATGTGAAAGAGCCCCTCAAATTTAAGTGCTATGAAGGATAGCCCTGCTCCCAAGCTAAATTAGTATGGTCCATACAAGGAGCATGAGACGAGACAGATTGGAACCCCAGACCTTAAGACTCTAGACTTTCAGACCTGCGCAGCCAGGGTACCCCTGTTCCTTCTTGAAAAAACTGTAGCAGATTTTATCAACAATCAAGCTGTCAAAGGGGTAACATACCATCTCCTATTCTTTATTTCTATTTTACCGAGGGTGAATACCCAAAACGTTGTCCGGGCAAATTACATGAAAAAGTCACAACTTCATACAGCAGTTTACATTAGAACAGTTACATAGGCTATGTTACAAAAACAAACTAATGGTTATATTAGAAAGAAATGCCTTTCAGAAGAGCATATTACCGTGGGCATTATATGCTGTGTCACGTGGATAAAATGATGATAAGATGAAAAAACAGCATTGAAGGAATGAAAAGAGGGCAGTAAGTATTGCTGCCAATATGCCAACATTACCCTATTCAAATGAGTTTTTATATTCTATCTGAGTGGGATACATAGACGTCATTTGGGAGTCCCCAGGGGTCGCAGTTGCGACCACTGGCACTGCCTGTGCGATCCCTGGCCTTAGAGGTGGCAAAGTCAGTGCCAGGTACACCGTGGAAGCTCCTCCTTATGGACGTCACTTGGGGCTCCACTCTCTTTGTCATCTTTCAATTTTCTATTACACTAATAGTGAACAGTAATATATTATTCATTATCAGTGCAATAAAAAACTGAGTACAATTAGCTGGAATATTCCATTCCATAGCAAGTAAGGTAAGTAAAAAAGGCGTTTGAATACATGTTGAATGCGTGCTTGTGGGTGGGAGTGTGTTTATGTGATAGAGAGTGTATGCAAGTGTGTATTTGCGTGTATGTGCAAGTATCTGTGTGTGAGTGAAAGTGGAGGTCAAAGGACGTGTGATGTCACCTCCACTGCTCCTGGCATTTCGGTGAATTGACGTCCCTGGTAGGATGGTGCACGTACTAGCGCCGTTCTTTACTTTCTTGCTGGACTGCCTCTTAGTTTTACTTACTGTGATCTTGGGTGTATGTTTTGACTGCATTATACGGGGTGATTACTGTTGGAGGAGTAACATCAATTGTTTTCATAGCAATGGATCCGAGTACACAAGTGAAGAGTTTAGACACTTTTTAGTTTCATCTCGTGGCGGTGCCCGGATTAAATATTTGTCTGTGGTGTGGCTGGTGTCAGCTATTGTCAAGATCTCTTGCTATAATAGGTTCCAGCATGGTAGGAACGAGTTTGGATACTCTGATGTTTTTACGTTTTTCAGGATTTAGAGTTTCATAGAACAGTGTTCCAGTCTCCTTTGGTGGCAGAAGGACATGCTTGTATATGTGTTATCCTTTTGTGTTTTTTACCATTATAGGTATAAACTGTGATATGATGGATAGCTATCATTTGGGCATTATCTATTACCGTATTGAATCATTGTGGCAAATGGATTTGAGGGAGCGTGGTGAGAAACAGTTATTTGCATTTTCCTCAGATGATTCCTTTTTTGGTGGTAAGTAGTGCTAATGATAGCAATCTATATGAATATATAAGGAAGAAATGAAATAGGTTCTTGTTTATTTTCATGCTGCTGCGAGAGAAGAATTCCTTTGCAATTCTCGTGAGCTGGACAGGTCTTCGGGTAGCTACATTCCTTCTATGGTGTCATTAAGATTTAAGATGTGGGGTTTCTGTACACACTGATCTTATAAGACGTATGCTAAGTAACTATGTTACTAAGAACTTGCTACCACACTTCTGGCATTGATTCTTCCTTAGATAATTATGCTCCCAGACACATGAGATTGGTATGTTTTCTGCTCTATATATTGAGAAAGGTAAGTGCAAATGGATGAGTATAGATTTATTATTCCTAATTCTACATCTACGTACCTCTCTCTCTCTCTCTCTCTCTAAATATATATATATATATATACGTTATTATTCCCTAGTATTAGCGCTAATCTTGGTAGTTTATCTGTGTGTCAGTTTCTTCTCTCTGACCCTGTATTCTTTATATGTATCTCTTATCACAGTTAATCTAAATGGTTTGTTCCCTTGTGATTGTAGATGTACTTCTGATCCAGGGAAACCATAGGAAACTGTTTAACCATACCATAGTCTCTTGAAGCTGAGATTGACTGAATTCCCTCTGAACTGATTAATTCAGAGCTCAGTTCATTATCCTTTGAAATTATGTAACAGAAAATGTATTACACAGCACCTAAGTAGGTAATTGTACCTGTCGAAGGACTCCCGTTGTTAGAACGAGACTGCTGGATTAGGGTCGGCAGCACCACCATTTGTGGGTGAATGAGTCAATCCCACACTGTCTTGACAGCTGTCGGCCCAACCCTTTAGGCTAGCTAGCAGCACCCCACCAAAACCTGGATGAAAAAGTAATTTGTGGCACCCTGAAACATGACACCCTGTGGCTTCTCAGGAGAAGTCATGGTTGACAAGTCTCACTCTCACCCCTTTCGCACGTTAGCAAAAGGTCTCATTCACACACATAGGCAAAGAAAGAGATGCAGGATGGTTTTCAATACATTTATTGAAAAGACTGCAATCTATGATAAAATATATGAGCTGCAGTTATTAGGGCAATGAGACATAACAGTATTAGAATGGTGGTGATCAGCGAGAAGAACATCTATAGTCCCAACATATTGGAATACCACACATAGATTAATTCTACCAAACCCCTAACTCCTAAGCAAGCGCATAGCAGTGATAGCCCAATCTGTTCGTACTTAGTCGTTGAGAGAATCATCCACCCTTATTACCTGAAGGATAGGAGTCTGCCCACTGTCTTTGGGGGTTAACTGTTGAGACAGGCAGGGATGGATAGTGTTAATCGGCGAAATGGGCGTTGCCCTGCCACGCCTGAGGGAGAAAGAATAGGATGAGAATGAACACCGAGCAACTGTAATAAACTGTGCTTGCTATCTGGTGACAAATTGCTGTAAATCTGTTTATTTTGTGGGCGGATGGGATGGCTTCTGGGCCCCATACTTGTGTTAGATGGGCAAGGGTTTCCTTGCGCTGGAGGCATAAGCCAGGACAATGACATCACACTGGTGAGCACAGAGTGTTTCATTGTGAGGAATAGATGTTCTTTTTGGAGTTTAGTTGCATGGCCCAAAGGATGGTCAGAAGAACTCCATTAATCTTAATGGCCAGGGGTGGGGCAGGCCGATTGGTACAATGTGGGAGTGGGTGTGTCTGTCATCTCTGCCTTGATCACTACCACCCGGCAACTCATGTTAGTGTTAACGCTGAATTTTACTAATGAATATTCATGTATTCTGAGTGTTGCATTTGCATAGAAAATGAGTTAACATAGAGAAAATAATGCATGTATTTGAAGTTCCTCCTACCTGACTGGCCGCCAATGTTCATGAAGTGTACTTATTAATAGCTTATTCATGTAAAATGTTGAGCTCATGTTTGATTAATGAAGCAATATGTCATATTAAGGGTTATGCATTATGTATTAGCTTTATTAGTCATAGGCCTTAAGTTAGCAAAGTCTTGGGCCTAGTGCACAGCTTCATGTCGAGCTGCATTTCTTAGGCGACTTTTAAAATGGCTGCTTAAAGAATTAGATTGTGATTTTCCACTGTGCTGACCAATTGCTCGTAGTTGAAATTCTTTCTCATGAGAACTGCTTGCTAGAAAATGTTGTACTAGCTAGGGATACAATGTATAATGTCGTGTGTGTAAGAGTGACTTTTCCAGGAGAAGACAATGGACGCACTGACTGGAGTATAAGCTGCATCAATATTGATACCTGACAAGCCAAACTATGGGAACAGGAGAAGAAGAGCCAATCATCAACTTGTGAACCGTATACTAGTAAATTTGTAGATTTGGGGTTTTATTTTCATTAGTCTGAATGCAAACATGTGATTCTTTGACCAATAAGGATGTTGGAAGTAGTTTTAGGAAATCTGACTTAGCCGGACTGCACAGAGAGGAGATGTGCCATTCTCCCCATTCTCTTTGACCGTTTAGTTATTATTCTTTTCCGAACTGCCTGAAGAGATTTTGCTTTTCCTGAACTTTAATACTGAATCCTGATACCGTGCTGACCAAACTGATGTTCAATTGACTAGGACTGTCACAGCTTGCTGAGGCCAGGTATAAAGACGATGTTACTAATTGTTATGTCAATTTGCTTTTATCCCTAGGTACCAACCGCTACTTTTAATAGAGCCATAGTGAGATGTTTTTCCAAATTTGCATTGACTAAATGATTTTGCATGAAGTCCAAACACGCTATTCTAATCTGGAATTAGTAAGGGTATTCACTGATGATGCTCGCTACATGTAATAACAGTTGATGTCTTTTCTTTGCCAAATCTAAATGTACACCATTTAGATTGTGCAGTTATTCGTGCTATTGATTTGTACTGTAACCTTAGAATGTGGAGTGGCTCAAGCTTTGATTAAATTGTGGTTCTTTAGGCGTTTCGGGGAGCCAGTATTGTTTCTGTATACTTATCATTTGATTTTGAAATTAAGTTACTTCACTTTGGCATTGTTAATGTAGGGAAATAAACATGTTAACTTTTATATAAAAGTGTGGTTATTCATGGCCATGAGGTCATGGTGTGTGGAAATGAATGACTCCTATTGATTATTGATGTCATTGATTGTTATTGTTATTGATTTGTATTGGTACGGGGTTACATGGTGGGAACTGCTCAAAGCGCAGTCAAAAGGTCCATCGGCCTATACGCGTCCCCTTGTAGGTTCACTTAATAGGGTCTGACGCGCTAATAGAGATGGTAGCAGAGGATGGTTTGTTTCCTTAAAAGCCCATCACAAAGGCATGATACATGGTTTGTCTCCTTAAAAGCCCCATCATAGAGGCCCGTCTTTAAGGGCCCATTATAAAGTCCAAAAATAGGTAGAAAAGTATTTTGTCTCTGAGATAGTTAACAAGGAATATAGGTAGTTTGGTAAGGTGTAGTATCCTACAGAGAGCAAAGTAATTTGTGGATTTGGTGAAATTGGTGTAAGTTTGGATTTTTTCAGATTCGATGATACAAAATGGAAAGAAAATGTGCCCCTACGTACTTAAAATGACTTTCCAAGATCCTTGGAGCTTGCCAATGATTGTTTGAGGTTGTTCTCGGCGTTATAGTGACAGTGTGAATGTAGTAGGTTTTGCGCTTGCACAGCTTATGCAAATTGCAGGTGAATTGTGATGTTTGTGAGGGGTTAGAGAGTTTGCCTACTCCAAATGAAGTTGTAGAAGGAGTGTGCATACTCCAAAATGTGAGAGTAGAGAGGTTATCGAACTTCACATGTGAGTGGCGCTTTGTGCTAAAACATTGTCCACGTGGTTGTTGGTATACAGACCCTGCATGGTCTAAGACTCTAGAGTATATTGAAAAGTGTATGAGACACTTGTTTTTTTGTTGTAATTTGTCCGGTTTAATATGGTGATCGGGCGTGGTTGACAAGTCAGAGTGTGTGTCAAAGTGAGTGGAAGAATTTTCGACTGAGATCTGGGGAGTCCTATGCGCACCAAGACATACCCACTGATCAGTTGAGAGTGAAATTTGCGGGTCGAATTTTCCTTGTGAACCAGGGAAACTGAGAAAGAAGGAGTAGCTGCTAAAGTGAAACACTTCAGTGAAAAATCCATGAGGTTTCTGTGCAATTATGTTACCCTACCTGTAGTAAATGGACAAATTGGGCTTTGATTTTTGTTAGAAATGGGATCTTTGGTTGGCAGTTAGGTTACCCCCTGTCCAAGCAAGGACCCTCACTCTAGTCAGGGTAAGTTACACACAATCCAAATTATCCTGTGCCCACCCTCTGGTAGCTTGGAACTGAGCAGTCAGGCTTAACTTAGAAGGCAATTTGTAAAGTATTTGTGCAATAAATTATGCAATAACACAGTATAGCACCACAAAAATACACCACACAGTGTTTAGAAAAAATATATAATATTTATCTGATAAGATGCAGGTCAAAACCATTAACATGCAATAAGTATATGTTGAGATATCACTAGAAAAGTGATATAAAGGTGGTCATTCTGACCTCGGCGGTAAAAGGCGCCTACCGCCGGTCAGAAATCCTCCATAATTCCGCCGCGGTCGCGGTAATCCGCCAGGGTCATTCTGACCCGCAGCAGCCAAACCTCCGAAAATCCGACAGCCACAACAGACCGCCAGACCAGCGGTCGGCGGAAAAGTGGAGGTGACCAAACCTCCACCGTCACGCCAACAGAAATACGCCCATGCCATTACGACCCACGAATCCACGCGGCGGTCTTTCAAACGCGGTTTTCCATTGGCGGTACACACCGCCGCGGTCAGAATACACCCAAACGAACAAAACTCAGCCACATTGGACGATTTGAATTCCACACACCTGATACACATACACACACCACTCCCACACACACAATACAATATAAAACACACACCCACATCACCCACAAACCCCTTCGACCAAAATCCAAAAAGAAGCACTGAGAGACACAGCAGCGATCACAGAACACCATCACACAGAGGCACACTACACCATCACCCACACAATATCCACACACAAAACAACACACACTACCACACTCAACACACTTAACTACACATACTCCACCCCACACATCATACACACCACTCCATGGCACCCCAAAGACACCCCCGCTTCTCAGACGAAGAACTTAGGGTCATGGTGGAGGAAATCGTTCGGGTAGAGCCCCAGCTCTTCGGCACACAGGTCCAATACACCAGCATTGCCCGGAGGACGGAGCTATGGCAGAGGATTGTCGACAGGGTCAACGCTGTGGGACAGCACCCCAGAAATCGGGAAGACATCAGGAAGCGATGGAACGACCTACGGGGGAAGGTGCGTTCCATGGTATCCAGGCACAACATCGCCGTGCAGAAGACTGGCGGAGGACCCCCACCTCAACCCCCACAATTTACAACATGGGAGGAGGAAGTCTTGAACATCCTGCATCCTGACGGCCTCGCAGGAGTCGGCGGAGGAATGGATTCTGGTAAGTTGAAGCTTCAATACTGCTTCCCCCCCACCTGCATGCCAAATCATACCCCAACCCTCACCCCCATCCTCGAACCCCACCCTCACCCCCACCCCCATCCTCACCCCCACCCTCACCCCCACCACCATCCTCACCCCCACCCCCAGCACACCTATTCCCTGCCAATGTCTCACCATCACAACCCACACATCCCAAAACCTAGGCCTGCATGCGTCCACTAAGCATGGACACCCATCACCAAAGCATACCCAATGCATATACACATCCCCCCCACAAGCCACCCTCACCAAAGCCCCCACACACGAATGCCAGCACTTGGGGACACGGGAACCCACAGATACACCCATATGGCACACATTGAAACTATAACCATACCTCTATACCCCTGCAGGACCCGACCGCCAACACACCGCCACGGAGGGCCCAGAATTCTCCACACCCCCCACCCAAGAGGCCGTCAGCGATGACAGCAGTTCTGTCGACCTGGACACTGATGACCAGCCCGGACCATCGGGGACCTCTGGACAGTCGGTTCCCCTCAGACAGCCACAGGCCACTACAGACCCAAACCCCTCTGGGAACACCAGCACAGCTCCCACCCAGCGGGCCCATGCCTCTGTCTCCAGGGCGCGTCAATCAGCGGTGTGTCTACCACTACAGGGCACCCAGGATAACCCACCACCCCAACAACAACAGGGACCTGGGGGCAGTGGTAGTGGGCACACCGTCCAGGGGGCAGAGGCCCAGGGAAACAGGGGAACTGGGAGGGCAGCTGTGCGACAGGGGGGGGACGGGCCCAGGGAACCCACTCTCCACGAGGCCCTCACCACCATCATGGGAGCATACAACCGCTCCCAGGAGACGATGGTGACGGTACTGGCCAGGTTCCAGGAGATCCAGGTACTGCAGGAGGAACACTATCGGGGGTACAGGGAGGACATCAGAGCCCTCACCTCCACCCTGGTTACCATGGTAGGGCTGCTGCAGGAACTCATCAACACCAGGACGGACACTCAACAACAACAAAGGGCCCCTGCCACTAGCCTGGACCAAGAACAGCCAACCACCTCCGCCGGCGCTAGTGGACAGGAGGCCCCCGCACAACAGCAGCCCACCAGACCCCCACCTCCTGCAGGAGAAGAACCACCCCGCAAGAGGGCCCTGAGATCTCGCAAGAAGACAGAGTAGGATGTCAAGACCCCCGCCAGCAAAGGATACCACCTGATGTCATCCCACTGTCCCACATTGTCACCCTGTCCATCCTTGAACTGCCCATGCTCCATCTCTCCACAGGCCTATGGACAATGCACCTGTGTGACTGTTACTCTGGACTCTGCCATGGACATTCCTTCACCATAGCCCCCACCCACTTGAAACCACCCATCCCATTTTGAGCACTGAAATAAACACCTATTTTGCACAAAACTATCTGGAGTCTGGCTGTGATTTCAAAATATTGTAATTGACATGACAGTGCAAATATGTCCTTGTACATAGTGAAGTCAACAACCCGCTGCCACAAAGCTGTAGTCCATGGGGAAACGAAGCACAGGACTCGTAGTGGGGACCCCAGATCTGAAATAGGGAGGGAAAAGCCACAACTCAGTCATCATACACTGGGGCAAATAGACAGGCAGCAGAGATGCAGGAGAGTAGTTTACATTTACTAAATTATGTTTGAATTGTTACCTGTGTCCTATTGGAAGTACTGTGCAATGATTCTGTCCCTGTTGTCTGTTTCAGCCCCGTCGTCTTCCTCTTCGTCACTCTCCACAGGTTCCACAGCTGCCACAACACCACCGTTTCGACCATCCTCCTGCAGGAAAGGCACCTGGCGGCGCAAAGCCAGGTTGTGAAGCATGCAGCAGGCCACGATGATGTGACACACCTTCTTAGGTGAGTACATTAGGGATCCACCTGTCATATGCAGGCACCGAAACCTGGCCTTTAGGAGGCCGAAGGTGCGTTCGATCACCCTCCTAGTACGCCCATGGGCCTCATTGTACCGTTCCTCTGCCCTGGTCCGGGGATTCCTTACTGGGGTCAGTAGCCACGACAGGTTGGGGTACCCAGAGTCCCCCAATAGCCATACACGGTGTCTCTCTAGCTGTTCCATCACGTAAGGGATGCTGCTATTCCTTAGGATGTAGGCGTCATGCACTGACCCAGGGAATTTGGCATTGACATGGGAGATGTACTGGTCAGCCAAACACACCACCTGGATGTTCATAGAATGGTAACTTTTCCTGTTCCTGTACACCTGCTCTCTTTCTTGGGGGGGAACCAAAGCCACATGGGTCCCATCAATGGCACCAATGACGTTGGGAATATGTCCAAGGGCATAGAAATCACCCTTCACTGTAGCCAATTCGCCCACCTCAGGGAAAAGGATGTAGCTCCTCATGTATTTCATCAGGGCAGACAACACTCTGGATAACACCTTCAAAAACATGGGCTGAGACATCCCAGAAGCAATTCCCACTGTTGTCTGAAATGACCCACTTGCCAAGAAATGGAGTACTGACAGGACCTGCACCAGAGGGGGAATCCCTGTGGGTTGGCGGATGGGGGACATCAGGTCGGGCTCCAGCTGGGCACACAGTTCATGTATAGTGGCACGGTCAAGCCGGTAGGTCAGGATAATGTGGCGTGCTTCCATTGACGACAGGTCCACCAGCGGTCTGTACACGGGAGGATTCCTCCTTCTCCTCGCCAAACCCAGCGGACGGTGCCTAGGAAGTACAACATGGAGCACACAGTCAAGCAACCCACAGGTACGTACTCACAGCTTGCACAGTAAACGATTCTCTATGCAGTGAATGGCGTGTATGAGTGGCTATGCAAGGCCTAGGCCTGTGTGACGCAGTTGAAATTGAGCCATGTGGACCCTCGAAATGGCGGCTGCCTGACCTGTGAAGTGTGACAATGGGATGTGAGGTCAATGCGCTGGCGTGGCACACCGTGGCGGTAGGCGGTCGAAGACCGCGGCGCGAAGCCGCATTGGATAACATTGAAGCCTATGGGTATCAGGAGCCAATGGCGAAGTCCGCCGGCGGTGGCGGTACGCCCCGCCGCGGTACGCACCGCTGCGGGCGTGACCGCCGTTTTCTATCTACTTATTCACTCGCGACTTGAACTTTCACAGGAGAGGACCTATACTGCAAGTGTTGCTGTGACCTCAGTCTGGAAGGGACAATGGCTCATGTGTCTGGGGAAAGGGCCCCTGCCTTCACTGGAGAAGAGTTGGAGAAACTTGTGGATGGGGTCCTCCCCCAGTATGCGCTACTCTACGGTCCTCCAGACCAACAAGTGAGTTTAATTCAATATGGATTTGGGGCCACTGGCTGGCCTGGGGGCCTGGCGGGGGGCATGTTGGGCCTGGCGGGGGGCATGGCGGGGATGGGGGGCATGTTGGGCCTGGTGGGGGGCATGGCGGGGGCCTGGCGGGGATGGGGGGCATGTTGGGCCTGGCGGGGGGCATGGCGGGGGCCTGGCAGGGATGGGGGGCATGTTGGGCCTGGCGGGGGGCATGGCGGGGATGGGGGGCATGTTGGGCCTGGCGGGGGGCATGGCGGGGGGCCTGGCGGGGATGGGGGGCATGTTGGGCCTGGCGGGGGGGGCATGGCGGGGGGCCTGGCGGGGATGGGGGGCATGTTGGGCCTGGCGGGGGGCATGGCGGGGGGCCTGGCGGGGATGGGGGGCATGTTGGGCATGGCGGGGGGCCTGGCGGGGATGGGGGGCGTTGGGCCACTGGCAACGAAAATGCAGACAAACTTGAACGTGGTATTTCTCCCTCCCTGTACGTGTCACATAGGTCCGCGCCCATGAGAAGATCGGGATTTGGCGTGCCATCGCCAAGGAAGTCCGGACCCTGGGGGTCCACCATCGACGGGGCACCCACTGCCGCAAGAGGTGGGAGGACATCCGCCGCGGGACCAAGAAGACCGCCGAGTCTCTGCTGGGGATGGCCTCCCAACGTAGGCGGGGTGCCTGCCGTCAACTGACCCCCCTGATGTTCCGGATCCTGGCGGTGGCCTACCCTGATTTGGATGGGCGCGTGAGGGCAGCACAGCAGACACAAGGGGGTGAGTACAAGCATAATCTACTCTGTTGTCGCGCAGTGGAGGTGTCTGGGTGGGGGAGGAGGGCTGTGGGTCCCCCTAGGCCAGGGCGATATTTGTAGGCTGGGCACCCCCGTAAGCCCCTGTGTCCCCAGCCACCACCCTCAGTAGTGTGCCAGTACAGCCATCCCTGGGCCGTGTCATCCATGGGTGCAGTTGTCAACTCTAGGCGTGTAGGGCATGTTCCACGGAATGCGTAGCGGACCCCAAGTGCGCAACTTAGTGCAGGGGGCATCTGTGTCTGTCATGTCCGCTAACTGTACCGGTGATACATGTACTCAAAATCTCTTTATTTCTCTCTCCCCCCCCTTTTTGTTTGTCTTTCTGTGCTTGTGTGCATCAGCATCATCAGGCGGAGGAGAAGTGGCATCGGGGCAGGAGGGAGCTGCATCTCACATGGCCCAGGAGGGCCATGCCACAGAGTCTGACTGGACCAGTGAGACGGAGGGCGAGGGGAGCGTCACAACGGGGACGACTGGACCCTGCAGCGACACGGACACGTCCTCGGAAGGGAGCTCCCTTGCGGGGGGGGCAACATCTGTGCCCCCCGCCATTACAGGTACAGCCGCCACCCAGCGCACCATCTCCGCCCTCCCAGCAGCCCCTCAGCGTTTGCCCCGTGCCCGCTCTGCCAGGAAGCCGGGCATCTCCTTCGCCCCAGGCACCTCAGGCCCTGCCCCTGTTACCCCCGCTGCCCTCAGTGAGGAGGTCATTGACCTCCTCTGAACGCTCATTGTTGGGCAGACTACCCTTTTGAATGCCATCCAGGGGGTGGAGAGGGAGGTTCATCGCAGCAATGCGTACCTGGAGGGCATTCATTCGGGTCAGGCTGCCCATCAACGATCGTTCCAGGCTCTGGCCTCAGCACTGACGGCAGCCATTGTCCCTGTCTCCTGCCTCCCTCTACTAACTCCCTCCTCCCAGTCTCCTGTTCCTCTGCCTGTCCCACCCACACCATCAGACCAGCCTGCACACACCTCAACACCCAAGAGCAGCTCATCCAAACATAAGCACCACAGATCACGCAGACATTCACACAAGCAACATTCCGATGCAGACATGCCAACAGTCACTTCCACCTCTGTGACCCCCACCTCCTCGTCTCCCTCCTCCCTCCCTGTGACGTCTACACTCACACCTTCATTCACCTCACCATCAGCCAGTGTTTCCATCACCAGCACACCCACCAGGACAGTCCGCACACGTGCAGTCACCACCCCCACTGCCATTTACACGTCCCCTGTGTCCTCTCCCACTGTGTCTGTCACCCCCTCTTCCACACCACACAAACGCAGCCACCCACCCACCCAACAGCCATCCACCTCACGACAGCCTATCCCTCCTGCACCTGCACCCAAAGACAGCAAACGTCACTCACCTACAACCACATCCTCTCCCTCCACTCCCATTCCTACTGTACCTATCACTCTCCATTGTCCCAAGAAAATCTATCTCTCTACTGCTACCTTCTTTCCTGACCCTGAGCCCCCCCCCTCCTTCTCGTCGGGGTAAAAAGAGCACCTCAGCCACCACCAGCCCTGCAGCCCCCTTGACAAGGGTGCAGGGGTATTGGAGCCCACCAGCCCGCATGTCTGGATCTTCGCCAAGCAGCAAGGGGACAGGCAGCCCACCCCCTGGGAAGAGGAGCATAAGGCGGAAGGGCCGCCGCAGGAGCCCGGGTTCTATATCCCCCCAGGACACTAGCCAGCCACCGTCAACAGCCACAGCTCCAAAGGGAGGAAAGGGCCACAGACTCCCGACTAAGGAGGGCAAGGGCAGCAAGGCGGAGAAGTCAGGCAGCAGGCCTGCTGCCCATGGAGGACCCGTCACAGCTGCCCAGGAGGAGCCCACAACCCCCTTAGCCGCTGCCCAGGGAGGAACCGTCACAGCTGCCCAGGGAGAGCCCACCACCCCCATAGCCGCTGCCCAGGGAGGAACCGTCACAGCTGCCCAGGGAGAGCCCATCACCCCCATAGCCGCTGCCCAGGGAGGACCCAGCCCAGCTGGCCAGGAGGGCCCCACCACCCACAGCCCAGGTGGGCATTGAAGGAGCACCATCCCCGCTGCCCAGGAGGGCACCACCAGGCAATGAGCAGTTGGCCATAGAATGGCCGCCGTCTCCAGCACTGCTCCGCTGGGGACCGCCGTCTCAAGAACCGCTGAACTGGGCCCTTCAAGGCAAGAACCGCTGAACTGGGCCCTTCAAGGCAAGAACCGCTGAACTGGGCCCTTCAAGGCAAGAACCGCTGAACTGGGCCCCGCCGTCTCCAGCACCGCTCCGCTGGGGACCGCCGTCTCAAGAACCGCTGAACTGGGCCCTTCAAGGCAAGAACCGCTGAACTGTGCCCCGCCGTCTCCAGCACCGCTCCGCTGGGGACCGCCGTCTCAAGAACAGCTGAACTGGGCCCTTCAAGGCAAGAACCGCTGAACTGGGCCCCGCCGTCTCCAGCACCGCTCCGCTGGGGACGCCGTCTCAAGAACCGCTGAACTGGGCCCTTCAAGGCAAGAACCGCTGAACTGGGCCCTTCAAGGCAAGAACCGCTGAACTGGGCCCCGCCGTCTCCAGCACCGCTCCGCTGGGGACCGCCGTCTCAAGAACCGCTGAACTGGGCCCTTCAAGGCAAGAACCGCTGAACTGGGCCCTTCAAGGCAAGAACCGCTGAACTGGGCCCTTCAAGGCAAGAACCGCTGAACTGGGCCCTTCAAGGCAAGAACCGCTGAACTGGGCCCTTCCAGGCAAGAACCGCTGGCCCTTTGGCAGACGTGGCAGGGCAGGATCTGTCTCGGGCAGGGCTGCAGGATGTCCTCTGGCTAACATGCCTCCTCCAGTGGCAGTGGAGTCTGTTATGGACTGTTTGGACTGTGGCTTTGCACTCCCCAGGATGGCCCAGTGGGCAGGCCACCCACTGTATGGACTGTATGGACTGTGGCTTTGCACTCCCCAGGATGGCCCAGTGGGCAGGCCACCCACTGTATGGACTGTATGGACTGTGGCTTTGCACTCCCCAGGATGGGCCAGTGGGCAGGCCACCCACTGTATGGACTGTATGGACTGTGGCTTTGCTCTCCCCAGGATGGCCCAGTGGGCAGGCCACCCACTGTATGGACTGTATGGACTGTGGCTTTGCACTCCCCAGGATGGCCCAGTGGGCAGGCCATCCACTGTATGGACTGTATGGACTGTGGCTTTGCTCTCCCCAGGATGGCCCAGTGGGCAGGCCACCCACTGTATGGACTGTATGGACTGTGGCTTTGCACTCCCCAGGATGGCCCAGTGGGCAGGCCACTCACTGTATGGACTGTATGGACTGTGGCTTTGCACTCCCCAGGATGGCCCAGTGGGCAGGCCACCCACTGTATGGACTGTATGGACTGTGGCTTTGCTCTCCCCAGGATGGGCCAGTGGTCATGGAGTCCCCTCGTGGATCTGGCGTCGTGTACTCAAGTGGCTGAGGTGCCCCCCCTTCCATTCCCCCTGAGGTGCCTGTCCTTTTTTCTTTCTGATGCCCCTGCAGTGCTCTCTCCGTGGAGTTCTTGTCGTGGGACTGGGCCTTGCCCCTTTGCTCAGGACCCCTGTGGTCCACGGACAGTGGTTGGACTACATATAGTAGATGTATATATTTTGTACATAGTTTATTTATTTATTTGGATTACTGCTGTCCATTTTTCAATATATCTGCCCGTTTAAGATCTCTTCTTTTGGTCTTTGCATTATTTCGGAGGGGGGGGGTTTGTGGGTTGTGACAGTGATCTGTGGGAATGCATTGATGTGTGTGTTGTAGTGGGTGTGGGTGGGTGGGTGTGTGCCGGTAATCTTTTCCCTCCCCTGTGTCGTAGGTGCAGTACTCACCGATGTCTTCCGCGCCGCCGGGCGTGCTCCTGGTACAGGAGCAGGTATAGGAGTGCGGGGATGACCTGTAACTCGGGTTCCATACTGTCGGAATCTCGCGTGGAGTATGTGGAGGTGAGCGTTTTCCCGTTCGTAGTCTGTTTCCGCCATGTTTTTATCGGCGGTGCTCCCGCCCCGGAAAAGGTGGCGGATTGGTGGGTCGTGATAGGGTGGGCGGTACATTGTCTGCCGCCTGGCTGTTGGCGGTGACCGCCGCGCTGTTTGTTTGTTCCGCCGTGGCGGTCGGAGTGTTAATGCGGCGGGCTGTGTTGGCGGTTCCCGCCAGGGTCAGAATTGCATATTTTGGACCGCCGGCCTGTTGGCGGGTTGGCCGCCGCTTTATCACCGACCGCCAGGGTCAGAATGACCCCCAAAGTGTCTTACGTCTTTTAAAAGCAATCAAAGTATCTTTCAAGCACAAAGTACCTGGTTTGTGTGCAAAATCTCCACAAAGAACCGCAAAGGAGGAGATGTGTGGAAACAAAGGGGTGTGCGTTGGTTCCTCGGTCCGCACACAGTGATGCATCATTTAGTTTTCATGGAGGGACGTCTGTGCATCGATTTCTGGTGCTTGGTCATGGATCCTCTTCGGGGTGCGGTGTTTTCGGATGCCCTGGGGATGATGCATGGATTTCCTGCGCTGACAGGACGAAGTCACAGGAGCTGCATCGATTCGGTGGAAGTTGCGTAGAATGTTCTACCGCATGGCAGGCGTTGCGTCGATTCCTATATGGAAGTCGGGCTGCGTACTTCTGGCTCGGCTGTGCGTCAATCCGGTGGGCCGTGCGTCGATTTTCTGGTCGCTAAGCTGGTGCTGCGTCGATCTTCTCGATGTGAAGTTGGGCTGCGTCGTTACGGCTCTACGTGCAGTGAATCTTTACCCGCAGTGCAGGCTGTGCGTTGTTTCTGGTAGGCTGTGCGTTGAATTTTCCGCACAAGGAGTCCTTCTTGTAGAGATGAAGTCTTTTTGGCCCTGAGACTTTAGGGAACAGGAGGCAAGCTCTATCCAATCCCTTGGAGAGCACTTCTTTACCTCAGCCAGAGAGCAGCAAGGCAGCAGGGCAACAGCAAGGCAGCAGTCCTTCACAGAAAGCAGACAGGTGAGTCCTTTGGGCAGCCAGGCAGTTCTTCTTGGCAGGATGCCGGTTCTGGTTCAAGTTTCTTCTCCAGGAAGTGTCTGAGTTGGTGGGGGCAGAGGCCCTGTTTAAATACCAAAATGTGCCTTTGAAGTGGGGGAGACTTCAAAGTGTGGCTTAGACGTGCTCAAGGTCCTCTTTCAGTTCAATCCTGTCTGCCAGGGTCCCAGTAGGGGGTGTGGCAGTCCGTTGTATGAGGGCAGGCTACTGTCCTTTGACAGGCAAGTGTCAGGCCCTCCACCCTCCCAGCCCAGGAAGACCCATTCAAAATGCAGATGTATGCAAGTGAGACTGAGTATCCTGTGTTTGGGGTGTGTCCGAGTGAATGCACAAGGGAGCTGTCAACTGAACCCAGCAAGACGTAGATTGTAAAACCAGAAGGATTTAAGTGCAGAGAAATGCTCACTTTCTAAAAGTGGCATTTCTAAAATAGTAATATCAAATCCAACTTCACCAGTCAGGAGGATCTTGTATCACCATTCTGGCCATACTAAATATGACCTTCCTACTCCTTTCAGATCAGCAGCTGCCACTCAAACAATGTATGGAGTTTTACACTACCAGGACATGTAAACTACACAGGTACATGTCCTGCCTTTTGCATACACAGCACTCGGCCCTTTGGGTTACCTAGGGCATACCTTAGGGGTGGCTTATATGTAGAAAAAGGGGAGTTTAAGGCTTGGCAAGTACTTTTAAATGCCAAGTTGAATTGGCAGTGAAACTGCACACACAGGCCTTGCAGTGGCAGGCCTGAGACAAGGTTAAGGAGCTACTTAAGTGGGTGGCACAATCAGTGCTGCAGGCCCACTAGTAGCATTTAATCTACAGGCCCTGGGCACACGTAGTGCACTTTACTAGGGACTATAAGTAAATTAAATAATCCAATTGGCTATGATCCAATGTTACCATGTTTAAAGGGAGAGAGCACAGGCACTTTAGCACTGGATAGCAGTGGTAAAGTGCGCAGAGTCTTAAAACCAGCAAAATCAGTATCTAAAAAGTGGAGGGAGGCAGGCAAAAAGTTAGGGGTGACCACCCTAAGGCTGTCAGGTCTAACAATATTGTTTAGTGCTCGCAATAATTTTGCATTAGTCTAGTGCAAATCCGCGTTTCGGAGGACAAGCCGCAAGACTTTGTCAGCCGCAGTACGTGTGAGTGTGACGTCATTGGAGCCGCGCTGGGATAGGTTGGTTAGTCAGAAGGGTCATGCAAGGATTGGCAGACAACCGTGAAGCGCAATTGGTTGAGAAGGTTGGTGAAGAGAATTCTGGGATTAAAAGTCACTTCCTGATTCATTTTAGGGAAACATAAAGGTCACAAAGGTGAAAAATTTTAAAGCGTTAAAGCGTGCTTTAAGGGGAGATATGTACATTACAACGAGTATAGGGGATATTGCACCACCAGAAGGTACACCAGCTTACATTATAATCGAAGTAAAGGGTGCTGCGTGATGTCTTTGGCTGAAGCAATGGTGCAAAGTGACAGAGAAAGATGGGAGTTTAGCGTTGCCTGCCCAAGTAACATTTAATTTGAGCATTTATGAGAATCTGAGGAGGGTGCTGTATGATCTGAAGCCCTCTCTGAGACCAGCACAGTTAGATGCATTAGCAATCTGGAAATTAGTAGCTAGACAGGAACAGCAACAGAAATTTGAAAGGAGAATGAGAAAGACAGAGAAGACACTAGCGGAGGCTAAATGGGACAGTGATCAGAGGTTTTGGAGAACCGAGACTTTACCGGGGATTAAATTGTTTCCAGCGATTACACAGTACTGCGAGAGAGAAGGAAGAAAAGCTACAAGAAAAACAAATAGAAGCCCTTCCGAGAGTAGGATGCGGAGATCAAAAGAGTCTGGCGGATCCCGTACACTTGAGGAAGAGGCAGACGATGAAGAGTTCATTTTGCAGTTATTGAGAAATCGTCCCCCAACATATCCACGACAAGAGAGTGGTCCGAGCACTATTGTACACCGTTCAGCACCGACACAGAGAAAACAAAACACGTGAAAAGGAGTTACAAGTTAGATTTTGACACAAAGGATTTTGAACACATGAGATCTGCTGGATTGAAGGCACACCTTAGGGAGTTACTCCAAAGTGTCCAGACATGGGGAGCATTAGAGAAATTGAAAGGCAGATGGGTGAAGAAAAGAGATAAAAGAAAAAGGGATTCTCCGGACCTTACTGAAAATGTGCAGCAGGGCAAGGATCCGGTGAAAATTTTACCAATGAGAGAGATTCCAGGTGGGAATTTTGTCCATGTTTCTTGGAGCGGAAGTGACATTCTGTCCTTTACAAATGACTATCCTAGGTTGAGAGAGGATACTATCCTAGGTTGAGAGAGAGAAGCCTTAGAATGGTAGCAGCAGACGGACAGGTTCGTGAGACTTGCAAAATGGCTGTGAGAGGACTTGAATACTCTATTAGAGATAGTAGTTCCAGCTGATTTATGGATGGAGTGCAAGAGGAGTATAGATTGGCCGACAAAAGAACTAGAGAGAGATCCTACTGCAGGTGCACCATCTCCTGAGGTAATAAAATATTATTACAAAGTGACTGAATTCTTGAAAATGAGAATTTCACCCAAAAACTTTGTCTGGCAGAGAGCAGACAGGACAGCTCAGGAAGCGAAAGAGTCCATGCATGAGTATTATGAGAGATTGTTGCAGGCATTTAAGAATTACAGTGGTACAGAGACAATTGAGCCGAAAGACATGATTCACTTTGTGTTCAGATTTGTGGAAGGATTGAGACCTGAAATTAGCCCGATGATTAAGAGTCATTTGATTTGCTGGCAAGCAAAGCCGATTGATGAGGTATCACAGAATGCCAAGTACTGTAGTGATGAGATTGAATTGAAGTAGAGAAAGCTAAAAGAAAAGGTGATGGTGATGCAGATTAAAGCGGCACAAACAGGGATGCAGGGATATTTTCAACAGCAGCAGCAGCAGGGAAATGTGGTATTTCAAAATCAGATAAGAAGTAGAGGTCATGGAGGAATTGCTAATGGAAACTGTAGTCAAAATTTGGATATTGTAGTCGTTCAGAAAGATGTGCAGGGAATGAAGAGATTGTTGCCTTGTCACACTTGTGAAGCAGTCGGACATTGGAAGCGGGAATGTCCGATGATGGTACAGGGAGGTGTTATTCAGCAAATAAGTGACATCAATCCGTTCCAAAACATGAGAGGACAGAGAATGAGAGGTCATTATACAAGTTTCATAACAATGTGAATCAAATTCAAAAATTTAAACCCACACAGCAGGTAAAATTCCATTTGTACAAATAACACAGTTGCAGCCAATGCAGCAGAAGGTTCAAAGGTTCAAATGGTACCTAGACAGCAAATCTAAATACCTCAAGCCCCAATGGAACAGTAGCAGGTGATGCTTCCTCAACAGGTCACAGGTCAGAAGTTTAACCAAAGTAGTAACACAGTATACCAATTCCCGTTACACAGTGAGAATGGAATAAACAATGATTGGGTGAGCGAGAGTTCAGATAAAGAGGAATGTGTGCTCACAGCTTCCTTAAAAGTAGATCAGAAAGGCCCATATGTGAAGGGAAGGGTAATGGATCACAAGGTTTCATTCATTGTTGACACAGGAGCTACACGCTCTACAGTGAGATATGCAGAAGTTCCAAACTTGCCCCTTTCAGGGAAGGCAGTCCAGATTGTAGGAGTAGCGAATCAGTATTTGACCAATCCAACCAGAAGGTACACCAGCTTACATTATAATCGAAGTAAAGAGTGCTGCGTGATGTCTTTGGCTGAAGCAATGGTGCAAAGTGACAGAGAAAGATGGGAGTTTAGCGTTGCCTGCCCAAGTAACATTTAATTTGAGCATTTTAGAGAATCTGAGGAGGGTGCTGTATGATCTGAAGCCCTCTCCGAGACCAGCACAGTTAGATGCATTAGCAATCTGGAAATTAGTAGCTAGACAGGAACAGCAACAGAAATTTGAAAGGAGAATGAGAAAGACAGAGAAGACACTAGCGGAGGCTAAATGGGACAGTGATCAGAGGTTTTGGAGAACCGAGACTTTACCGGGGATTAAATTTTTTCCAGCGATTACACAGTACTGCGAGAGAGAAGGAAGAAAAGCTACAAGAAAAACAAATAGAAGCCCTTCCGAGAGTAGGATGCGGAGATCAAAAGAGTCTGGCGGATCCCGTACACTTGAGGAAGAGGCAGACGATGAAGAGTTCATTTTGCAGTTATTGAGAAATCGTCCCCCAACATATCCACGACAAGAGAGTGGTCCGAGCACTATTGTACACCGTTCAGCACCGACACAGAGAAAACAAAACACGTGAAAAGGAGTTACAAGTTAGATTTTGACACAAAGGATTTTGAACACATGAGATCTGCTGGATTGAAGGCACACCTTAGGGAGTTACTCCAAAGTGTCCAGACATGGGGAGCATTAGAGAAATTGAAAGGCAGATGGGTGAAGAAAAGAGATAAAAGAAAAAGGGATTCTCCGGACCTTACTGAAAATGTGCAGCAGGGTAAGGATCCGGTGAAAATTTTACCAATGAGAGAGATTCCAGGTGGGAATTTTGTCCATGTTTCTTGGAGCGGAAGTGACATTCTGTCCTTTACAAATGACTATCCTAGGTTGAGAGAGGATACTATCCTAGGTTGAGAGAGAGAAGCCTTAGAATGGTAGCAGCAGACGGACAGGTTCGTGAGACTTGCAAAATGGCTGTGAGAGGACATGAATACTCTATTAGAGATAGTAGTTCCAGCTGATTTATGGATGGAGTGCAAGAGGAGTATAGATTGGCCGACAAAAGAACTAGAGAGAGATCCTACTGCAGGTGCACCATCTCCTGAGGTAATAAAATATTATTACAAAGTGACTGAATTCTTGAAAATGAGAATTTCACCCAAAAACTTTGTCTGGCAGAGAGCAGACAGGACAGCTCAGGAAGCGAAAGAGTCCATGCATGAGTATTATGAGAGATTGTTGCAGGCATTTAAGAATTACAGTGGTACAGAGACAATTGAGCCGAAAGACATGATTCACTTTGTGTTCAGATTTGTGGAAGGATTGAGACCTGAAATTAGCCCGATGATTAAGAGTCATTTGATTTGCTGGCAAGCAAAGCCGATTGATGAGGTATTACAGAATGCCAAGTACTGTAGTGATGAGATTGAATTGAAGTAGAGAAAGCTAAAAGAAAAGGTGATGGTGATGCAGATTAAAGCGGCACAAACAGGGATGCAGGGATATTTTCAACAGCAGCAGCAGGGAAATGTGGTATTTCAAAATCAGATAAGAAGTAGAGGTCATGGAGGAATTGCTAATGGAAACTGTAGTCAAAATTTGGATATTGTAGTCGTTCAGAAAGATGTGCAGGGAATGAAGAGATTGTTGCCTTGTCACACTTGTGAAGCAGTCGGACATTGGAAGCGGGAATGTCCGATGATGGTACAGGGAGGTGTTATTCAGCAAATAAGTGACATCAATCCGTTCCAAAACATGAGAGGACAGAGAATGAGAGGTCATTATACAAGTTTCATAACAATGTGAATCAAATTCAAAAATTTAAACCCACACAGCAGGTAAAATTCCATTTGTACAAATAACACAGTTGCAGCCAATGCAGCAGAAGGTTCAAAGGTTCAAATGGTACCTAGACAGCAAATCTAAATACCTCAAGCCCCAATGGAACAGTAGCAGGTGATGCTTCCTCAACAGGTCACAGGTCAGAAGTTTAACCAAAGTAGTAACACAGTATACCAATTCCCGTTACACAGTGAGAATGGAATAAACAATGATTGGGTGAGGGAGAGTTCAGATAAAGAGGAATGTGTGCTCACAGCTTCCTTAAAAGTAGATCAGAAAGGCCCATATGTGAAGGGAAGGGTAATGGATCACAAGGTTTCATTCGTTGTTGACACAGGAGCTACACGCTCTACAGTGAGATATGCAGAAGTTCCAAACTTGCCCCTTTCAGGGAAGGCAGTCCAGATTGTAGGAGTAGCGAATCAGTATTTGACCAATCCAATCAGTTCAGGTTAAAATTGGCAACTTTAAAGGATTACATAAATTCGTAATCTGTGACTCAAGTCCTGTATCCCTATTGGGAAGAGACTTGCTGTGTAAAACCAGGTGCTCAATTACTTGTTCAAATGACGGAATCGAGATACAGATGAACAGTGATGATGAGGATGACTCAACTCCAGAGACAGAGTGTGAGACTGTAAATGAGGAGTTCCCCCTGATTAATTTCTTTCCAGTATTCACAGGGAAGGAGCTCCCTCCTGTTTTACAGGGAACGGTTAAAGACAGAGGGGGTCATTACGACCTGCCGCCCGCCAAGATTTGACCGCCGTGCGGCCGCCAATGCGGCCGCACTCCCGCCACGGCGATTTGGAGATCCCCGTTGGGCCGGCGGGCGGAAACCTGGTTTCCGCCCGCCGGCCCAGCGGGGATCACGGCCGCAACATAGGAGCCTGCTCCAAATGGAGCTGACGGTGTTGCGGCCGTGCGACGGGTGCAGTTGCACCCTTCGTGCTTTTCACTGTCTGCATAGCAGACTGTAAAAAGCTGCATGGGGCCCTGTCAGGGGGCCCCTGCACTGCCCATGCCAGTGGCCCCACGACTCCCCGTTCCGCCAGACTTTTCATGGCGGTGCAAACCGCCAGAAAAAGGCTGGTGGTCGGGGACTCGTAATCCCCTGGGCAGCGCTGCAAGCAGCGCTGCCCTGGCGGATTATCACCGCCGGGGCAAAAGTGGTGGAATACCGCCGGCCCCGGCAGTGCGACCGCAGCGCTTCTGCCGCGGTCGTAATCCGCCTGGAAGCACCGCCAGCCTGTTGGCGGTGCTTCCGTCATTTTAGCCCTGGCGGTCTCGGACCGCCAGGGTCAAAATGACCCCCAGAGTGTGGTATTTGACAGGGAAAGAGATTGGCCTGATAAAGGGAGCTGAGCCAGTTAAAGTTCCTGCAAGTTTACCTCAGATTCCCAAGTATCACATGCCGCAGTACATCCGTACATCCTTATGAAGGTTGCTCGCAGAATTTATAAACCAAGGGGTCTTGAAGGAAGTGTTGAGCAGCCCATGTAATTCACCGATAATGGGATTGAAAAAGCCCTGTGGGAAGGTTCGAATTGTCCAAGGCTTGAGAAAAATAGATGCTATTGTGATCAAATGTTGCCCAGTGGTGCCAAGTCCCAGCCGTGATTCTGTTTCAGATTCCATGTGATGCTGAATGGTTCACCGTCATAGACTTGTCACAAGCCTTCTTTTCTGTGCCTCTTCATGAAGATTGTCATTTTCTCTTTTGTTTCTAATTTTTGGACCAAGTTTACAGTTGGTGTGGAATTCCTCAAGGGTTTCAGAGTCACCTTCGATATTCAACCAGATTTTGAAAAAGAATCTGTAGTCATTGGAATTGCCTTTCCACTCGACATTGGTAAAGTACATTGATGATTTGCTGATGTACAGTGCTTAACCCGGCAACCTTACTCCTAAATAAAAATTTTGAAATTTAAAAATTGGAAGACATTAAGCATGATTGTCTTGAAGCAACTGATCTGTGCACAAAACCAAGCCCTGATATTAGAGACACCAGATTGGAAGAAAATGACTAAATTATCTTTGTTGATGGTTCCTGTATAAGAGAGAATATGGGAGCACTGAGATCAGGATATGCTGTGTGAACAATTTCTGGTATAATGGAAGCGTCCTGGCTTCAAGGAATATATTCTGCACAAGTAGCTGAACTGGCAGCCCTTACTAGAGCGTGCCATGTTTTCTGCTCAGCTTAAAGTTACTATCTATACAGATAGCCAGTATAGAGTTGGAATAGTCCATGACTTTGGCCAGTTGTGGTCACAGAGAGGTTTTATGACCTCTTCTGGTTCACCAGTAAGAAATGGTGAGGGAATTCAAGAGTTGTTGTAAGCTATCCAAATGCCTGAAACGATTGCCGTGGTGAAATGCAGTGCACATCTGAAATCACAAGATTTTGTGTCAATGGGAAATCGATCTGCAGGTCAAGTCGCAAGGATTTGCGCACTGAACTGTATATCATTCAAAGATAAGAGGGAACTGTTACTTGAAGAAGATGAAACATGTCCAAGTTATGCATTGCATGTAATAGATATGATGGAAGAATTGAGAACACTGCAGAAAAACGATCATGGAGAAAAATGAAATGTGTACGGTTACAGGATGAGTTGTGAGTTTCAGAAGAGGATCAGTTGGTTTTGCCAAACAGTTTGTTGTCTCAAATGGCTAGGTATTATCATGGTCAAGACATGTTGGGAGGGATGCGATGATTCACCTCTTGAAACAAAATTGGTTCAATCCGAGGTTTAGACAAGTTGGTGAAGCAGTTTGCCATAGTTGCGTCATTTGTCAACAAATGAACGCGGGAAAAGGCACAGTGGTCAATTTGAGCTACACTGGTACAGCAGAAGGTCCATTCAGCAGAGTGCAAATGGATTTTATTGAGATGCCTGTGTGTGGAGGATTGAGATATGTGTTGGTGATTGTCTGCATCTTCAGTCATTGGATTGAAGCTTACACTACACGAAGAAATGACAGCCTCACAGTAGCGAAACTACTGCTTAGGGAACTGATACCACGTTTTGGGTTTCCGATCTCTTTAGAATCAGATAGGGGAAGTCACTTTAGCAATAAAGTAGTCAAATTACTATGTGCAGCATTAAACATTGAGCAGAAGTTGCATTGTAGTTACCGTCCTGAAGCATCAGGATTAGTGGAACAGATGAATGGTACCTTGAAATCAAGAATGGCGAAAATGTGTGCGTCCACAAATCTGAAATGGCCTGATGCACTGCCGTTAGTTCTGATGACAATGAGAATCACACCCGACAGGAACACAGGATTGTCACCGCACGAGATCCTCATGGGCAGAGCAATGAAGTCACCAGCAGTTCCTGCAAATGCTCTTGTGAACATAACAGATGATATGGTGTTGGACTACTGCAAAGGTCTGGCTGATGTCGTTTGCTCTTTCTCTCAGCAGGTGGAAGCCATCACACTGCAACCGTCTCGAGATCAAGGACACAACCTGAGAGCTGGTCACTGGGTTGTGGTCCGAAAACATGTGAGGAAGACGTATTTGGAACCTCGGTGGAAAGGCCCTTTCCAGGTAGTTCTGATCACTACCACAGCTGTGAAGTGCACTGGATTCCCGAACTGGATCCACGCAAGCCATTAGAGAAAAGTGGCATATTCTTTGGACAATTAAGAGGAGCTGTTGAGAGTACCAACAATGACCAGACAAGCCTCAGAGCTGGAAAGAGAAGAAAGAGGAACTGAGACCAGATCTGAGCACATTGAGAACGATTCAGTAATTCCTGTGAGAGATGAAGGAGAAGACCTCCAGGAAAGTAACAGGGAGCCAATCTCAATTGAGGCAGCAGGAGAGTCTAGTCAGAGGAGGACTCTCCCAGAAGTAGACGAAGTTGAGAGACAAACAGAGGAAATGCCAGACCCAGGGGGGAAGGATTTGAGGCGGATCAAAGCCAATGTGGTCTGACTCCTCCTGAACCAGTTGCAGGACCGTCAAGAAAAAATACTGCAGGAGCAAGAAGAAGTTTCAAGTTCAACACTGAAAAGAGCATTGACCAAGGGTCCACTGAAATGAGAAGGTGGCCGGAGTCACAAGCAAAGAGAAAGGAAGCAGTTGTTGTGACAACAACTGAGGAAGAAGTAGATACGACAAAGAGAGAAGATCTCAGTGAAGGAGAATTGAACAGAGATTGAAAGTTGAAAAGAAAGATAATTGCAAGTCGAAGGTACCCAGGTCCTGAATGGGCATATGAAACAACAAGTGAATGGCAAAGACAATTCTAGTCTTTTTGTTTTGATCGAGACATTCCAGGTTACTAATTTGGCACTTGAAGGAAATTAATGAACTGAACTGTTGAGACAAATTTGAGGAAGCATTAAAAAAAAAGAGGCTGTTGAAAGTAACTGGAAAAGACTTTTGAAAACTCGATTTGACAAGCTGTTAAACCGATTTTTGACAAAGGATCCTGGAAGTGAGACTGAAAGCTGTAAATAACTGCTGAAAGAAGATTGAAGATTTTGTTTTTGATTTTTGCTGCATAGTTACTAAATTCTTTTCTTCTACTTTCTGGTTCTTTACAGATCATGAATAACAATAACCAGCAAGGTAGGAAGACCAGGTGCTGTAAATACATGAGTGTTATTTGGGCAATTGTGTGTGATACTGTGCTTGATATTGATTGTGGGAATGACTGCTCTTGACAAGAGCAAAGCCAACCATACTTCAGCTTTAGAGACAACTATTGCATTAATGGTGATAGAGAAGTTTAGGTTAGATGTGAAGTATCTACACGTAGACAATGCACAAGGGGAACTTTGTTCTAATGTCTTCTATCACTTATTGAGTGAGTATGTTGAGACGATGAATGTGAGGAATTGTTATGTGTATACGCAGATAACTTCATAAGTTGAAGAAGGAGTTACCTATCATAGTTTGTCCCTTACCTATGGGATAAGTTGTAGTCTGTTACTAACAAGATTCTATAACCAGGAGTACATTCAGTATTTTTATTCCAACCATGACGTTGTGTTTTCGTTTGTCCCTATAATTAGATAGAGTAGAGTAGCAAAGGAAAATGACATAGTATTAGTGAGAGGTTTCTTTGAGCCTACATTAACTTTGGCACAGCATATGCGCACAAGAATAACCTGACATGCTTGCTTACACCACTAGAAAAGAGCTTCTTAGATCAGACAGATGACAGGAGAAAGGCATTAAAGAAGAAGTTAGAAAAGGGCTTAGAGAAGCGGACTTTTAGGAATTATTATGTTTCTAGTGAAATAAAGACACAAGGTAAATTAGCTTTAGATGTGCAACACATAGGAAAGCTTTGTGTATATAGACCTAAATCTAGCACTGACACTTTATTTGTGGGAACGAGTGAATGTAAGCAGAGTAAATGGACATTGATGTTGAATGGACAGGATCCAGCAATTCCTGGTATATGTTACTTCTGTGGACCTAATGCTTATTACTGAATTCCAAGAGGATGGTATGGCACATGTTATTTGGGGATAGTTTTCCCAAAGATATTCCAACTTGATGACTTGAGAAGATTACCGTAAATGACTGAGAGACATCACATTAAACAAAAGAGAGAGTCTCCTTCTGGTATAGTGGGAGATATATTTGGAGCAATAATTCCTCCAGTATGAGTTGTTCTGAATTCTATAAAGATTCAAAAGTTGTCTACTATCATGGATACTATGTCGACAAATTTTTCAGGAGCCATGATCTTAATGGATACAGAAATGGCTGCGGTAATATCTATGACTCTTCAGAACTGCCTTGCATTAGACATTCTTTTAGCAAAAGATGGCGAAGTTTGCAAAATGCTTAATTCGAGGCATTGCAGTTCATATATTCATGATAATAGCAAGGAAATTAGAAGCTTACTTACAAATTTGACTAATGAAAGTGCTGATTTGAAAGAGCTGAAAGAACCAGGTATTTGGGAGAAAGCTGGCAAAGGATTTGTTTCAGTGGTAAATTGGCTCAGTACCATTGGGAAAGGAATGATATTGAAAATAATACAAGGGATATTGATTATTGTGATTTGCATAATTGGAGCACGGGGAGTATGTAAATTATGTAGGATGATTAAATTAAAGAAAATGAAAAATGATCAGTGAAGGAAAGAAATGAAAAGGGAAAATTTGTTTAGGGAAAATTTTAAGAGGGAACGAAGATTAAATGGATAGAGATGACAGAATTTTAGCTGAAGCAGAAAATGTGAGTGAGAAGATTTAAGTGTGATGACACATTTAGACATCAGAGGAGGGATTATTAATGCTGAATTTTACTGATGAATATTCATGTATTCTGAGTGTTGAAATTGCATAAAAAATGAGTTAACATAGAGAAAATAATTTAAGTATTTGAAGTTGCGCCTAGGTCAGTGGCAGTTAATGTTCACGAAGTGTACTTATTAATAGTTTATTAATGTAAAATGTTGAGCTCATGTTTGATTAATGTAGTAATATGTCATAGTAAGGGTTATGCATTATGCATTAGCTTTATTAATCATAGCCCTTAACTTAGCGAGGTCTTGGGCCTAGTTGCACTGCCTCATGTCAAGCTGCATTTCTTAGGCGGCTTATAAAATGGCTGCTTAGATAATTATATTGTGATTTTCCACTGTGCTGACCAAGTGCCCGTAGTTGAAATTCTATGTCAGGACCGGAGGCTCCGATTATGCCTTTCTCTTTCTTTACTGACTTAAAACAGCAGCCAATCAAGTAACATTAAAACAAAAAACTACACATCCCATGATGCTATATGCATATATCACATGACCCAATCACAGTCCATAACCTCTAACCATAAATGACATGACCCTTAACGTCACTTCCTCTTTCTTTGCTGCTTCGCAGCAGATAAGTACTATTCCTTTGTTTCTCTTGTGTTGTTACATGAAATGTATACTGGTGTGTTTATCTATTCATTTATTTCAGCGACACGATTTCGCTCGCTTGTATTTCCTATTTGTGGTTGTTTTCTCGTTTTTTCCCACCGATTTCAAAGTGGCCGTAATTTTTTCTTTCAGTGTAGCGGGAGCGTTCGACGCGTCTCACGCGTAGTCTGTTTTCTTTTGTCACACGCTGGCGGCGTGCGCGCACTGATTTACGAGCCGATTCTAGCTGGATCACGTTTTTCCAGAGATTGGCTCGTGATTACAGCACGCGCTACACCAGTCATAATTTTGTATGTTCCCTGACGCCCAGCGTTTTCGATCGACTGGGTTGTAAAATCAATTAGGCTCTGCCTAGAGTGAAATACAGGCAGCTGATATGTATATTGGTGTGTTTATCTATTCATTTATTTCAGCAACGCGATTTCGCTCGCTTGTATTTCCTATTTGTGGTTGTTTTCTCGTTTTTTCCCACCGATTTCTAAGTGGCCGTAATTTTTTCAGTGGAGCAGGAGCGTTTGACGCGTCTCACGCGTAGTCTGTTTTCTTTTGTCACACGCTGACGGCGTACGCGCGCTGATTTACGAGCCGATTCTAGTTGGATCACGTTTTTCCAGAGATTGGCTCATGATTACAGCGCGCGCTACCCCAGTCATAATTTTCTATGCTCAATGACGCCCAGCGTTTTCGATTGACTGGGTTGTAAAATCAATTAGGCTCTGCCTAGAGTGAAATACAGGCAGCTCCCTCCACGTTCTATTGGGCCTCGTTATATATAATTGCCTGTAAGGGATTTTTCACTCCCCTTGTGTCTCCTTCACTAGTACCAAGAATACTATATTTGATAGAGCATTATGGCTCAATGGGATGGTCATGAGACAGGATATTTTCCTGATGACTCTAGCAATCAGCTAGAAGTGAATCTGGTGGAAGCATTGGACACCAGAGTTCCTCAGTCAGTTAATGATGCTTTGGTTCGGGCACTAGGACCTTTCTCAGATCAACTTTTTGAATATGCCCACTCACAAGGCTGGCTGTCTGGTCAAAATTCCGCCCTCCCCGAAGGGTCTAAGGCTAAGGCAAAGACAAAATCTAAAAATGCTGAAGGACCAGAGGTTCCCACAGGGAATATACATGCTGACATTTTTTAAAAATTATGCAAGAAGCTTATGACTGAACATAACTATAGTTCAAAGAAAGGCACTCTTCTCTCTCCATCATCTTCGGACAAAGATTCTTCATCCAGAGACTCTGATGATTCAGACGCGCCAGGTCCTAGCAAGAAACCCAAGAATTAGTCACCTGATGATGCTAATAACAGTTGATGTCTTTTCTGTGCTGAATCTAAATGTATATAATTTTGTTTGCGCAGTTATTTGTGCTGTTGATTTGTACTGTAACCTTAGAATGTGTAGTGGCTCAAGCTTTGATAGGATTGCGGTTCTTTAGGCGTTTCAGGCAACCAGAATTGTTTCTGTATGCTTATCATTTGATTTTGAGACTAAGTTACGTGACTTTGGAATTGTTAATATAGGGAAAAAAACATTTTAACTTTTTCCATAAAGGTGTGGTTATTCATGGCCGTGAGGTCATGGTGTGTGAAAATTACTGACACCTATTGATTATTGATGTAATTGATTGTTATTGCTATTGCGTTGTATTGTTACGGGGTTAAATGGTGGGAACTACTTGAAGAGCAGTCAAAAGGTCCATCGGCCTATACGCGTCCCCTTGTAAGATCACTTAAGGTCTGACGCGCTAGCATTAGTTACCTTCCTGATAGGTGGACCGGGGTCTCGGGGAGCAGTCTAGCAGCTTCCTAGTTTGTTCCCTTTTTAAAACTGTAGTCCAGTCACCACATCGGAGAATAAGTTGGTAAGTCTTTGTGTGCAGTATTTTGTTCCATAAAACCTATGTTTTTTAAATACTTTACATTTGTGGGAGCTGTCAGCTCCCTGCACATTCTAGTGGACTCTAGGGGTCTGTGGGACAGCATGTCTCTCTTTTTTTATCCAGTCATCCCCTCTATTTCTTTGTGCCCCCCCTCTTGCCTCCCATGTCCTCACTATCACATTTATCAGTTCATTGAGCTCGGAATGTCTCTAAAGCAGTGAGTTAAGCAGGGGCCTCATCCAGCTGTGGCTCACGCTTGCCAGAGATTGTTCAGGGTGGAGAAAGGGTAGTGGGGCTGATACAGGGTTTATGAAATGCAACCTCAAATTGAAGGCAAAATCAGTCCCTGCTTTATTGCAAGGTTGAAGTGGCCGGTTCCTCGGAGAACTAAAGCGATCCCCTTTGCATACTCATGTATGGATTATAGCAGAGCATTGCACGTATGTGGACTTCTGGGCACAGGGAGCACGGTGCTCGGATAAGTGGGTGGACCTATGAGCTGCCCTGGCCCACCAGTGCCGGCTTTCCGCAGCTGGGGGCTGTAGTTGGGAAACATCCTAATGGTTTAAAGGCATTTGATGTTGCAGAATTCCTTGTGTTCCCAGAAATTCTCAGCCAGCAAAACAAGTGTTAAGATAACGCTGGTGATTAATATACCCGCCAGAGAGATCTGAGTTTTGTTAACTGGCAGTTTTGACTCATCCTAAACTGCCATAGAGGGTTAATGTGCCTCCTGCAAAGCACAGCTGTAACATGCAGGTTATAAAGTCTATTGAGAGCTCAGTGGGTTACTGCTTTTGTCACAAAGATCCTTTTGTTACTTGCAGTTCATAAGATACAATCCCAGTATAGCACAGTGAGCTATGAACTAACATCAGACAACTGCATGCAGACAGCAAGACACAGGTATAGAACCTTATAGTTTTTCCCTCCAATCCTTCTTTAGTCCAAAATTGAAAAAAATCCTTCCTTTTGGATAGCAGTACATTTTTATTACTACAGATAACCTAAACCACTGCTGCATTTTAAATCGCAAGTTTGTGTTTCTCCAGACCACACACTCTTAACATACAATGCCCACTGGTATGGATGACCATTGACTTCTACACCTTGTTGTCTTCATGGTCTTAAGTAACATTTCCTATACATTGACTCACACACTTATAAGATTCATTGTCTCTATAATGTATGTGCGATGTAAACCGCTCTGAACCCTACGTTGGGATGCATAGCGCTTTATGCATGTGAAAGAGAGGCTATAGAGAGATGAAGGGCACAGTTGGACGGTGATAGTGAGGGAATCGATGGAGAAGTGACAATTCGGTGGCACAAAGAAAGATTGGCACACCTGAAGCCATCAGCACTAAAGCTGGCCTCGAATGCAGGTATTTCTCTCACCAGTTGCCACTCACCAGTGCTGAGGGCTCAGACAGACTGCAATGGATGCTGTCCTGAGTAGACATGACAAAAACAAAGCAGTACTTTGCACAAACTTCAGGCCACTAAAATATTTTGATTGCACTTTCATTAGTTCAAGTTTGTGTCACACTGTTCCTGAAGCATCACATGAATGTTGAATCAGGCACCAGTAGCATAGCTATACTGGTTCCTCCTTATTGCTATGGACACCAGTGAGCAAAAGGTCTCCAGGCTACCAGTGGCACCCTCAAGCTAATGACATCCCTTCATTCTCTGGTTATTATTATTTTACCAGTAGTGTAGTGGGAGTGCCAAAGTCGTTTGCCATCAATTTTGTTTGTATTTGCCGTGTGCGATGTTTCCATCTGTCTAGGCCTTGATTGACCAATACAGAAAAGAGGCATGTATTTGTATTTGTATTTGTATTATACAAAGGGCATTTTTGGAGTGCCTATTTTCGTAGGCGGGTGGGTGTGGTTGCCTGGGTGATGGAGGGGGCAGTCACTTGCAGGGCATTTTGCAAGCAGACCAGTTTTAGGCATGGGGACATTTTTGACTTGCTTCCTATGTTTTCGTTACATTAGTGCTGTAAAATGCCATATTTGGATCCCTTTTTTCGCAAACCTTTGCAGCACACATATACTGTAAACTCCACCATTTGAATCAATTTATTTTCCAAATGTTCTGGGGGGACCCCCACTGCACCCACCTTTGTAGTTCGGGCTCGCTTGATATACTCAGGTATACATTTTCCGCCCCACCACTTTTAAAATCCACCACCGCCACTGGAGAGATGTGAACAAACACGAATATATGTGCGCCAATGAATTTTCTCTTTTTTTATAGGTACGTTTTTTTTAAAATTCATTTTGTGATTAGAAATTGCTTATAATTTCATGAAATCTTTCCCCAACACCTGTATATCTGGCCTTAGCCTTTAGGCATCGTATTGTATAATGTTTTTCATTTTTCAGACCCATTCATTTTTCTGTTCTATTCAGGGTACGAATACAACAAAGGCTACACAAAGGTGTACTCAGGGACCAGCATGTGCTGTAAGGATGCTTTTATGGAACGCTTGCAGGCTTGGATAAGTTGTTAGTTCTGGCCTTTTGACTTGGCAATAACAAAATATGTTAAAGGAGAAATTGCAGCAGATGCCCCGTGATCGTTGGTCCCTGGTGCTTTAATGTTGTGCAGAAGCTAATATTCTTGACAGACGTTCAGATTATCTTGGTGGGCGTTCAGTCTATGGTAGAATTAAGCATCCCAGTCACAGCAAGGGGTATGTGAAAGGGCTTCGCCTCACAATGCAGGGGCCCTGTTGGTACCAGTGGAAACAGCTCACAGGACACTGTCCTGTAACACTGGCAGGCATCGTACTGCAGGGTGAATCTTACACGACTGCAGCTCTACACAGGTGAAACTGCAGCACTAGAAGGCATTGTTTAGGAAAAGCTCGTTCTTCTGGGATAAAATAGCATTGACAAGGGCTCATGTCACGCTACATGGACCTTCTAGCACTGGAAGGTCACTAGTAGACAAAGCTCACACTGCTGAAGTTATGTTGCCCTGACGAAGCGTAGCAGGATGAGTTTTGCACTACTGGAAGCCTGTACAGCACTTAGTATCAGACACTGTAATAAGAAACAGCTTGCAGTCCGGGAACTCTACAACTGTGGCAGATCAACACATAGAACAGGCTCGCGCTCCTGGAGCTCACCATGACTGGCAGCAGCAGGTCACTGAAGGTTGAGGTTCACACTTGCTGATGACTGTAGAATACAAGTTAGTAGGCACTGAATGGAAGAAGCTCACAATCCTGGAGCTCACCATGACTGGCAGCAGCAGTGTACTGAAGGTTAAAGTTCACACTTGCTGATTCCTGAAGTGGAAGTTCACACTGCTGACGCTCTCCAACGCTGGTGGTGGACTTCCTGGAAGACATGCACTGCACCACTGACAGGGGACCACAAGCAGTGGCTGATGCTGTTGGAGTGCTGCAGCGGTGCCAAGACACTGCAAGAGAAAGCCTTGTGAAGTACCACCAACAGGGCACCACACAAGTAAACTCACAGCTTTTGCGAGCAAGGACACAGGCAGGGAATTACTGGGCTCAAGGTCTTCCTACTTTACTTCAAGAGGTGGTTTAAACAGTCCATAGTAGATGAAACCACACACGCTTAGTGGAAGCACATTCTGTTGGAGTCCTTTCGAACTGACAACACATCAGAAGGCTTGGACTGCTGGAGCGGTTTAAACTGACAGGGCCCGAAGGAGAAAGCTCATTCTACTGAATTCCTGTACAGTGTCACTGGCAGTGCACTACTGTTGCCAACCACACCAGTGGCGTAACAAAGGCCCCCGCAGCCTCCGTGGTGCGGGCGCCCCCTCAGCACAGGACACTGTGCACGGGCAGCAGGCCCCTGACTGGGTCCAGGGGGGAGGGGCCCCCCTCCAGGTACTTTGCAGGGGGGGCCTCAAAATGTATTTGCGCCACTGACCCACACTACTACAGTGCCAACACCATGGTTGAGCATTGCAAGGTGGGACCTCACACTCAAGAATACTGTAGCATACACCACACGCCCTGTTACAGAAGTTGACACCTGAGCAGACAATGCAATTGAACTCACCCTTAACATTTGAAGAGGTGAAGTCAACGATGAAGGGCTGTGCCAAAGGTGTATCCGCAGATAGTGACAGCCTGCCCAAGAACTTTATGCACATATATATATATATATATATATATCCAAACAAAGCTGGCCTTTGTACAAGGAGCACTCAGACTGCTGGTGCCCGCGCTGGATGTAGGCCAAACACCCAAATAAACTTTCACAAAGATTGCGCTGCACTCCCAGAGGTAAAATTTAGCCAAACTTCTTTAATAAAGGTAACATCTTGCGGCAGTTCACTGAACACAGAATCAGGTCCCACAACGCGTTTCAGCTTACGCCTTCGTCAGGTGGTTCTGATTAGCATCGCACGTTGTTACAAATCATCTGCCTTTTCAATTAATAATCTCACAGAGGCATTATGGTATTCGTAGTGTTGTTATCAAAAAGTACACGGGGTCATGAATAACACAATGCAATAGTCAATAATGTTAATTGATCAAACTGCACTGTATAAATTCTCCTCCAACCGGCATTATTTCATATTTATTCACGTTAAAATACTCCCACCTCACTTGATCTTAAACTCGCCACGTTGCCATTCCTATGAATCTCATAAAAACATTGTGGTGTCTATAATGCTGTTTTCATAAAGCGAATGGGAGTCATGAAAAACATGATATGATTGTCAATAGAGTTGATTTATCATGCCACGTCGGATGTATTCTCCTCCAACAGCCATTACTTCATAAAGTTTGGATGTTTCCACTGTCTCTCAATCTCAGACTTCCCATGTTGTCATTCCTGTACTCCACCTCATAATCACAAAATAAGGCAACCAAACCTCCGGACTCGAATCCCGAGTCGCATCGGTATATGTCAAAGCCAATAAGGAATTAAAATGTCATACAGCAATGGAAGTAAGTTCATTTCCTCGTCTTCCATGGTAGTATACCAATGTTACCTTTATTAAAGAAGTTTGGCTAAATTTTACCTCGGGAGTGCAGCGCAATCTTTGTGAAAAAATAAAATAAAAATAAAAAAATATATATATATATATAGACATATATACATTCCACTTATTGACGGTTTACTTGCCATTCAGAGATATAGAATCTTTACCCCCTACCATGTCCAAAGTTATAATAATTGCCCTGCTAAAACCAGATAAGTATCCTTTAGAGGTCGGAGCATACAGACCTTTCTCCATGTTAAAAGTAGACCATAATATTTTAGCGAAATTATTAGTTAATAGACTATCTCTGTTATTGCCTAAGCTTATTCATCTGCACCAATCTGGATTTATCACCGGTAAGAACAGATCACTGAGCATTTGAAGACCGCAGGCCTGTTTTCGGATATCCAGTCCGACGAAATATAAATCCCATTGTTTACTATGTACATATTAATCTACAATCTAAATCCCATTGTTTACTATGTGCATAGTAAACAATGGGATTTAGATTTCAGCAGACAGGTTATCCATCACCTTTGTGACAGAGTAACTCCTCTACCTAAATCTAAATCAGGCCCTCAACTATCTAATCAATAACGTTTGATTGCGAAACAGGGAGCCACGGGTATCTACAATAGACATGAAGAAAGCTTTCCACATTCTTATTTCGAATTACCTACAAATAGCAAAGAAAGAAATTAGGACAGTCGCTAAAGAGGCTGGTGGATCTAATGTACACAAATCAAACATCTAGGGTCAGGATCGGCAGGATTGTGTCTGCTGCTTTTGAGATACAGTAGGGCACGTGGCAGTGGTGCCCTTTGTTTACCTTGCTGCTTCCCTTGGCAATGGAGTCTGTGTTAGACATGCTTAGACGGGAGGACCCTCACAGAGAGTTGTCCCTTCAGTGCCAAATACACGTCCAATCATTCTATACAGATGATCACTGTGGACCTTCTGGTGTTCCTTGAGTGCTTGTAGAGAGATAGGCCTCAATCTAGCCTTCTGGTCAATAAAACTAATTCATGTGTGTTCCCCCCTAAAGATGCAAGCCTGATCAGATGATGCAGTTCTCCCTGCTCCGCCATTGCAGTGGTATCTGAGATCCTTTTAACACTCGGGGATTCATATATTCCATGAGGATGGGACACAACTGAGTGGATTCTGGAAAGAATGCTAATGGCAGCTAGGAAATCTGTGTGCTTTTGGATCACCCTGCTCCTCTCTGAGATGGGTAAATTAGCCATCTCTAAGAGAATAATTTTGCACCATTTGTAATATTTTTGCAATGACCCTGTAGTAGTGACTGGTAGATTCTTTCAAGGTGTAATATGGGGATGTCATAAGAATAAAATGCACCATCTCGTACTCAAAAGGGTAGACTGGCTGCCCCCGATCATGAGAAATAGTACCTGGTGGCACAGCTGCAGTGGGTGGCTGGATGGATGGATGGTGGGGGTATGGCAGGGACCCCAAATTGGAGAAACCTTACCAGCTCAAATTGGAGGTACAGCGCAGCAGAGATCAAGGTTGCTAAAAGCGGTCAAATACTGCTGGAAAAAATGCCTCATCTGTACTAACACAAATGCAACTTATTCTCCCTCTGTGGATGTGTCCACATTTGCGTAACGCAGGGATGGCACCAGGGAGAGGGATTTGGATCCGCGCCACCGTCACCATGCAGGGGTACTTGTTCGACAATCATGAATTGCTGTCATTTAACGAGTTATGTTAGAACGTACAAATGTCACTGGGTCGGTTCTTTTGCACACAGAGCACTAGTTAGGCAAGTAAAATCTATCTGGAGGCAGGGAAATGTAAAACCATCCAGATGATACACTGCAACTCTTGCTGACGCATGGTAGAGCTAGAAAGGCTGTCACAACCCTGTATCGCTGCATCATTCAAAAATGCAAAGTAGACATCAGTCCCCTGCTGGCACAATGCAAACTTGATTTGAACAGACAACTGACGCCTGAAGAGAGAACAGTGGCATTAGCATACCCCTTCGCAGTTGTGTGCAACTCTCACTTCAGATTGATACACTTTAAAGTACTCCATAGAGCGCACCTCACATACCATAAGTTACATAGAATTTATCCCTACGTTTCCAGTGAATGTCTTAGGTGCCATCAGGTTGAGGCAAACATTTCCCATATGTTTTGGAACTGTCCTGCTCCCACAATATATTGGGAGTTGATGTGAAAGGTTGTTAGGGAAATAACTGGTAGGAACTATCCCCATTCACTGAAGGCAAACATAGCTGGTATATACAAAAAGATAAAGATTGCAAAATTACTAAATAGGTTTGCAGATCTAGTGTGACTGATCACCAAATGACAACTAGCCGTGACCTGGAAGTCTGAGCACTCCCCGTCACTAGATTCTTGGAGCCAAGAGTTATTAAAATAGGCGGAAGTAGGGGGTGATACTCGTGATGCCCTACAAATGGTTACTATGTTGAGGGGTAAAACGCATGTGATGTGTCCTTAGGAACCTGGGCAAGGTGCAGTCGGGATCTGTTGTGCACTCCAGAACACTGAGGCCCAGAGTCACAAAGGGCTTGCATCAGGTTTGCATTGCTTTTGTAACACAAACCTGGCACAAAACCTTTTGGGGGATTAACAAACCAAAGCAAATTGGTATTTGTGTTGGTTTGTATGGAAAAGTAACACAAAGCAGCGTGCAATGCTGCTTTGCATTACTTTACATCAAGGGGGCATTACATGGGTGGTACATGGGCGTTCCCGTGCAAACACCCATGCTTTTTGACGCAAAACCCTATCTACTAACATTAGTAGACAGGGTTTAGCGCCAAAAATGAACACCTTTTGAAAGTAGGGGGTAAATGGAGAAATGCTTTCATATTTCCTTGCTTTTCCAACTGCATGTGTGCTGCACTGTACAGCACACATATAAAGTGGGAAAAGTTTGAAAGTGAGTCTAAGCGTCTGATTTTGTACTGGAAGGGTCCTCTACCAGCACAAACCCTCTGCTAGACTCATGTACACACCCTTGCACTATGGCGGAGAGAGGAGGAGAGTGCCATATTTCTGTGAATATGGCGCTCTCCTGTTCTCTCCTTGTCATGCAACGCAGCACAGCTTTTTTGCCTGCTGTGCTGCATTGCCTGACAGGTTTGAGAATCTGGTCCTGATTGTATCGACTATTGCCTTGATACTTATGTCACAACAATGGTGTATGGTCTAGGCTTTGCGCACATCTCAGGTTTTAATAAAGGGTGTCCGCTGATATGTGCTGCAAGTGTTGCTCGAATTTTTGAAAATCTTTTGAAAAATTTTGATCGTGTATATGATGTAATTATGCAATCATTTCTCTCTGTGTTTTCTAGTTGCCTTCTCTCTAAAGGTAACATAATAATTGTCTTGACTTGGACCATCCGTCATTTGGTGTCTGTTTCGTTGTACTTTTTATTTTTCTATTATTTTCCCTTTTTCACAATATTGTGTGAAATTATATTTGATGTTTGAATAGGCGGTGGCAACATCTACCTGCATCTAAATTGTAAATTCTACTGATGAACAAGAGCGTTTTGAGACATTCCCCACTAACGTATAGAAAAATAATTGCTTTTTTTGGCATAAAATAGTATTTTATCATTCTGGATTTATCATTGGCACATCACTAGATCAGGATGCATCCTGAATCCTTAATCCAAATCAGGCTGCGTCCTGAGTCTCAGTGGTGTTATTCCATTCCCAAATCCAGTTCTGGAAGATCTCTTTGCGTATGCAGCTGTGATGTTCTAGAAATGACGCACACCATTTGAAATAACCGCATTGAAATTATGAATGAACACTCTTATGGATTAAGTGTTGGAAAAACCCAGAAGCAGAATTAGTGAGAGCCTCTATGTTAGATTGTCTAGCTCTAGATAATGTGAACAAGATACCGTGGTTGATGTGTGTGAAATCGGGCCTTCGGAACTTAGGTTTAATTGATTGGTTTAACTCCCCCACATGTCTTCCAAAGAATGCCAAGTCGATTGTGAAAGCTAGGTATGCAATCCGCTGCAGGAGGAGAGGCTAAGAGGTGTTCTGGACATGAAATTGGTGGACCTTTTTTCGCAGATTGTTACAGTTAAAGCCCTGGATGGAGAATCCAAATGATCAGCTTCTTTTAACACATTTCAGACTCAATCTGATCTATTTTAAAGCAGCTTTCCTGTCACAATGTTTTTGGCTGGGGGAATTAAGCCCTTGTTATTGTGATCATGTCACCGAACAAAGCACTTGTCACTTTAGTTTATTCTGTCCACTCTATGCAGGTCCAAGAAGGACCTTTCTGACTCAATTGTTGCATCAAGGGGAGTTTAGACAACACTGTCCTGCCATGGAATTTTTACAGAAATTAACTATGATTAATTTGTGCAATGCTGTGTTAAATATTATTAAGAGATCAATTTGAATTAGAGACCGGTATGAGCTTGTAAATTTGAGATCTTAATGTAATAGAGATGTAATTTCCTCCTGATCTTTTGGAATTTTATTGATAGTGATTTTATATGTTTTATTGTCCTTTGGTATTATTTATGTGACCTTTTTATGTTTCTGCATTGTACCACCTTGCTTTTTATGGCTTATTGCCAAAATAGAGTTGACTGACTGACTGACTGAATGAACATAAACCACCTAAGGGTATTTTTACCAACAATAAAATATTTCTTGATAAAATCTTGTTAAATTTGTGTATGTGTTAAAACATCTATCCTAACCAGTGTCAGATGTCAAGTGTAAAGGGGACTAACGTTCAAGGGAAAGACTGGATGACATTGTGTTTATGTAATTTGTTCTAGTATTGTTTGAGGAAGACTGATGTTATACAGTTTCAAGTTGCACGCTGGATGAATTCCACCTTGTACTGTGCTAATAGAATCTCAATGTTGTGAGACTCGTTTGTTTTGAATTGTACAGTTATACAGTGGTCAGTTACTCTGGTCAGCTTTGAAGGGTATCACTCTTCATATTAGCTCAAATAAAAATTAGCATGCCATCACTTCTCTATATATTTGTGTCTATATCAGGGGCAGCTCCTCCATTAGAGCGGAGGAGCGTCACTCCACCAATTAAAATGCCCCCAAAATCCCCAAAGAGTTGAAAAATAAAATGGTAATAGAGTTAATTTCTTACCATTTTATTTTTCATCCACCCATCCAGAACTGAGTGTCAGGACGGAGGGATGAGGGTGGGCTGTCTCAGTTCAAAGTGCGTATGTCCCTTTTGCCTGACGTCTAACGGCCAGCCAGACATGTGCACTTTGAAACCTCTCTAACCCAGCTGTCTTAAGAGAAGCACAGGCCTCCAGTCCCCTCAGGACCAACGAGAAAGGCCACTCCCTCCGCTTCTTTAATGCTGGTTAACAGCATGGGATTAGCGCCAGGATTGGTTAAAAGAGCTGGCTGGGCCCTCGCTGAACACTGGACTGCAGAGCAAGAGGACGTGCAGAGAATAAGAGGACGTTTCCTGCGTGTCAGGTAAGAGTATTTTCTTTACTTGCTTGTGGCACGATTGTGCATGCCACTAATACTACCCACCACCCATTTGCCCGCCCCACCACTCTCTTTTAATGCCAGGCACCACTGGTCTATATCTACAACAACTAACACAGACTTGTGAAGGAACAAAACATGTTACGGTGTGGGAATTTACCGTAACATGTGGCAAAGATTCTGTGAAGTTGAGATAAAAGGTGTTTTGGAAGGCAAGGTCCAGATTTGGCTCAGAGCGAGTATTACAAACGAGAGACCACAGATTATTTCCACAAAAATACCTGGCATGAATTGGTGGACTTTTCAGATGGTGATTATCTAGGAAAGAGGGAGGGTAACCAGAGGCATAGATTATATTTTCCTTTGCTGGCTGGATAGGGATGTGAGGCACATTCTGAGTGAATGGAATTTGCCAACAGTCAGTGATGGTACTGTAAGTAAACCCAATCCACCCTTGATACCAGGGGAAATCCAGGATGCTATGGAGGATTTCCCACTACACATCTCAAGTCAGCCTCTAAGGGGCAGATTTAAGGAAAGTGCCACTGCACCCAGTGCTGCTCCACATTACTTGCACCCCTTAGTGTCCCCCTTCCGCCACCATGTGTGCACCGTATTCAAAATATGGCACACCATAGAGCAGGGTAGAGGGCAATAGCGTAATTTTGTTGATGCTACTGATGTACTCTGCAGGAGTAGCTCCAAAATGTTGGTGCTACTCCTGCAGAATACATAGGGGCCCATTATAAATAATGGTATGCCCCCTTTTAACACCTGCTCTCAGCAGGTGTTAAAAGTGCTGAAACAAATGGCTGAAGGAAATCTCTTAGATTTCTTCGCTCCATTTTTTCGGCCGCCAAATAGGGGAACGCCCCCCCTTGCATTACAGGCATAATGTGGCTCAAGGGTTTACAAAGTGGCGGAAAGAATGCCTTGCACCACTTTGTAAATATGGCGCAGGGAAAATGCCACTTTAGCACCGCCTCAGCGTAAAAAAATGACACTATGGCGGCGCTAAGGTGGCACTGGGGGCTCCTAACTCTGCCCCTTAGTATATTACAAAGCTGACAGATCATATTAGTACGAAAACCAAGTGACAGCAGATATTTTGAAAGAAAGGTCACTTACGTTCAAGGAACATTAGTTGAATAGGATTCCTTTATTCATTTTGACAACATTTTCCAGTATATTTTAACCAGAAATGAGAAGTTATTAATAATCAAGAGGCACTGACTACAGAAAGGATTCACCTAGCACCTGAAGAAAATGAAAAAGATAAGCACTTCAACAGAATAATTAAGCAATGTGTGTGGATGACGTTCTCATACAGTAGTGAAAGGAGCGGTGTGACTGGTTTGAGCCTGCGCTCTCTCACAAGTTTCTCCCATGAAGGTTAGATGTCGTCAGTAACACATTTGGTAAGCTATTTTCTTGTCATTGCTCTGAATCCATGCCGCACTGGTCATTTACAATTGTTTTGATTGCATTTTGTATGCAAGTGTTTGGCTTTTTCCCTGACTGACTCAGCACAAATTTCAGATGCCTACAAAATACTCACAGAGCATGTTTTTTATTTAAACAAAACGCAGGGGTGGCTCCTGTGCAATGGCAGAGGAGAGTCGCCCCCTGGCCAAGAGCCAGGAGATGAAAAATAAGAAGATAGTTACACTATCATTTTATTTTTCCTCTGCTGGCTCAGCCAGCATGTGAATGGAGGGGCGGAGATGGGCCACGGGAGGTGGGAGGAAGAGAAAGAGCACCTAAATGTGCATGGGTGTTTGGCCTGTCGTCTTAGGCTGGCCAAACACACATGCACGCTTAGGTTTCTCCAGCCCGGCTGCGTAACATAGCCGGGCTAGAGAAATTGCACAGACCAGAGGGCTGTGTCTGAGTGATAGTCCGAGCCACTCAGACCAATTCTGGTGCTGCTTTAATGCCAGGTGTAGCATGAAAGCAGAGCCCGGATTGCTGGGGAGCCTGTTCTGGTGTCCCACTGAATGCTGGGACATCAACCATCAGGATCAGAGGAGCGCGAGGCAACAGGAGACGGTGGGAAAGATAATTGCTTTTTTAAAACTTATTTTTTTGTTTTCCCGTCCCCATCTTCCCCCCACTCACAAAAGATCATCTTGTGTGGAACTTTGCAACCTTCACATACTTTGCATAATGTTTACAAGAAGTAGCTGAAGTTCACAAGGAAAAAAATGCACATCACAGTCCCTTACTTTTGAGCTATGGAATAAGAGCAAAACCATACACTCGGTATGCCTTGATCGACGAACAGCAGATAAAAGATGACTATGGATTAGGCAGGGTTGTAGAAATAGTTAGCTAGAAGCAATAATTCGTCACAGTTGGCAGCCTGAGCACAAGAACCTAGCCATTGCCAGTATGCAAATCCTCCCTAGACATGGAGCAGTCTAATGCAAGCCAATCGCCAACTACATTATTTCATTTTCTGTCTTGAAACCTCTCCCTCGGGTGTCAAGAAATATTGCTTTCAAGAAGCTGCAATGCAGATAAATTGCAAATGCTAATGCAGTGCTAAATGTCTGCTTTCCCATGCAGGCCTCAATCCCAGTGATTGCACATATCCACAAGGAGACAACATCTTATTCCTGCCTCATTAATATTCATGAGTTGGGTGGATTGCAACTGTATGCTAAAAAGACCCTATGCAGTGTGAGGGCCTGAAGCAGCCCTTTCCCTGCCGAGAGAGAATCTGTCGCACACACTGCTTCACCCAGCCTCTTTTGTGCATCAGGGCCAGTGTGTTGTGCTCCCTTGCGCATTTTTTATAGACTCTGTATTGAACATTAAAGGGCATCTAAATTGAACTATTCCCCCATGGCTGTTGATGCTGAGTTATCAGCTGCTCCTCTCTCACTGCTCCCCCTGACATTTTGTTGCAATGTTGTTTGACAAATGACACAGTCAACGGAGGACACAGCTTTACTAACGGTAAATCTTTAAACACAGACATCAGAAGTAAATCCCGTATATGTGAGGTTTGCAAAATAAATGAAGGTTGCTGTTTGTGTGTGTCTGCATGAGTGTGTGTGTTTGTGTGCTTGTGTCGATGAAGCAAGGGCGTGACTTAATTGTGCTTGGGTTGTGGTGTTATTGTGATAAGCAGAATTAGCAATGTAGTGAGAATTATTTGTGGCTCGATAGTGATGAATACGAATTTTCTTCCTTGTTCCTTGTCAGGACATGCTATCTTATCTGGCAAGAAGGTCAAGCAATGGTCCTCAAATTTGTCAGCGAGTTATCTGCTACACCATTCCTTGAAAAGTTCTTCATCATTTACACATGCCCCCTTGCTCAGCTTTTCAATTAGCCTGACGTAAACTCCCAATTGTATGCTTGCAGCACAAAAATCAATTTCTGCTTGTATAATGGGATGGGATGAAGAAGAACTTTTTGCTCATGAATGGCTCCGAGATCCTAGCGACAGGACACATTGAGCCCAAGTCATTTTCATTTGTTTGGCCATCATGTCTTGGAAAAAAACCCTACTCCTTGCCTAAAGTAAAGAACCTGGGAATCTGCTTCACTGGTGACCTCTCTTTAGATCCCCAAATCAGCACTTCAGCAATGGTTATAAAGAAGCAGAAATCTCATCTTTGAAAAATCCTCCCACGTCTCCACACAAATCACTGTCAAACTGGTGCCAGCCGTCGTCATGGAAGATCTCAGCTCCTGCAATATTATTTATTCTTTACTCCATGTGAAACTTAGAGCCAGGCTCCAAAGACTTCAGAACCAGGAAGCCAGACTGTACCTTAACCTATGCAAGCTGGACCACTTCTAGCCCTCCCTCAAAGCACCAATCTGGCAACATATTTATGACAGAAGCAAAATTAAGGTCCAACTCTATAAACACTAAAACACACTTGAACAAAATCTCTATTCCTGCCAAACCTGCCACTGGAGCCCTTTACTCAATGTACGTTGAAGCAATAACTAATCATTAAAAAAGATAACACTAGGACGAAGATACTGGCGGAATGCCCTTAATCTGAACATAAAATCCAAATCCAGCTAACTGAGGTTCAGAAAACTATTGAAAACTAAACTGCTCAAGTTTGCTATAGAATAAACTCAAAATAAAAGAATAGTAGTGTAAAATATTGGGTTATTCGTTGAGAGGGCCAAGAGCCCACTCAAATGATAAACACAATCTTGTGAGGGTGAACCACAAAAGTCACAACAAAACGCTGTGCTTAACCCTCTTGTAGGTTGGCACAAAAGCAGTCAGGCTTTTTTTTAATTAGATTTTTTGCTGTTTTATACAGCACAAACTCGTCTCAAAGGTATCGGAGCACTTTACATGAGCACCAGTTACATTACACAAGGTCACATTCATTTTTTTGGTAGACACAGGAAGACTAAGGGCCAGATGTAGCACACAGTTTGCACGTCGCAAACAGCGAATTTTGCTGTTTGCGACGTGCAAACTGCACTTGGCAATGCACAAAACCCCTTTTGCGATCCGGTAACCTGGTTACCGAATCGCAAAACAGGTTTGCGAGTCGCAATTAGGAAGGGGAGTCCCATTCCTAATTGCAAGTCGCAGTGCAATGCCAGATTGCTTTGTGACCGCGAACGCGGTCGCAACGCAATCGCAGTTAGCACCCATTTCAAATGGGTGCTAACCCATTCGCAAAAGGGAAGGGGTCCCCAGGGGGCCCCTTCCCCTTTGTGAATGGCATTAAAAACATTTTTCCAGAGCAGGCAGTGGTCCTATGGAAAAATGAAACGAAAACGTTTAATTTTTTAGTTTTGTAATGCATCTCGTTTTCCCTTAAGGAAAAGGGGCTGCATTACAAAAAATAAAAAATGCTTTATTTAAACGCAGTCACAGACATGGTGGTTTGCTGTCTCCAGCAGGCCACCATCCCTGTGAGTGCCGCAAGTCACAAGGGGGTCGCAAATTGTCACCCACCTCATTAATATAAATGAGGTGGGCCTTTGCGACCCCCTTGCGAGTCATAGATGGTGTCAGGGACACCATCCTACATTCCAATTTGTGACTCGCAAATTGCGAGTCGATCTGACTCGCAATTTGCAAGTAGCAAAATGGAATATACCTACATCTGGCCCTTAGCGATTTGCCCAGAATCGAAGGATGTTGAAATGACACTGAAACTCAAACCTGTTTCCCCAACTCCAAAGTTGGAAGCTCTGGCTGATACACCACATCCTCTTCTCTAAATTAGAAGCAATGTATACAGTATTAATGCAGCACTCACACAGTAATACACTAATAAAGTGAAAACACAACACAAGCAAAAATACTAAAACAACTTAGAAAACTAAACTACCTTTTAATAAATATGACACCAAGACAACAAAAATCATCAGTAGAGCGAGAATTAGGAATGATTAAAGTTGTAGGTGAAAATAGTGCAAAAAAAGTACAAAAAGCCACTCGCAGCATCTAGTTGCACTGCGCAGGTTCAAATTCATATGTTTAGGTAGATGGAGTCCAGGTTGGATAGGGACCAGAAGAAGTGCCCCAAACATCTGGATTGTCATGTTTTAATTCTTTTTGTGAGAGGCTAAGTACACTGTAATGCCAGCCAAGCGTCCAGGACCTGTGGGGCTCCTTATTGGAATCAGGACTTACTCTATGCGGAAGATAGCAGCAGGGCTCCGAAAAGGTCTACTTTGTGCTGGTTACCTTGTTGGTGGCAGGGAAGGCCTCTGGAATCTTGTATTGTACCTGTCATACATGAGGTCAGCCAACTGAGTCTTGGGGTCACTTCTGGGAATACTAGGTTCAAGGCAAACAGATCTAGTCTCCCTTCTTCAGACAACAGGGTAGTCCGTCTTCTGAATCTTCCAAAGGACCAGAAATGTTCTGATGAGGAGTTTTGAAGTGCTACATGTATACCTAGATCTAGACTTTGTGTGTGTTTGGGAGGAGGAAATCCCTCTCTTACTCTCAAACCAGTTCTGGTCAGATCTTCTCCTTTCTCTGGGTTTGGCTCCAAACTGCCTCAGGTGAAAAAGGCGAGGCCTGGTGGCAGGTTCCTTTGTTTGTATTGTAGGCAGGGTTCTTTGAAGTACAATAAGGGAAGACCACACATTCCTCCCCAGCCATCCTATCAGGGAGACCCTCTACCTCGATGCTTAGCCCGCTTTTATCATCATGTCTGGAAGGAATAAACACCACACCACTGGAAAGTGGTCACAGTCATGTGACCCTGGACATTGGCAGAAAGGCAAATTTGGTTTTCAGAATAGTAACTTAAAATCAGTTTACAATTAAAGATGATTTCAACCCCATTAGTGCAGGTGTTGGCCACTGGCCGACACCCACACACCCTCCCGGGTGCAGGTCAAGACCAGTGGCTGACACCAGGGATGGCTTTAAAAAGTCCTCTGGTGCGTTGCACCATAGGATTTAAAAAAAAAATTAAAAACCCCTTGGGAGACGCAGGAGAAATTCTGTGTCCCCACCCCCCGAACCCACATCCCCCCTCTGTGACGTCAGCACACTGTGAGACGCGTTGATGTGTCACTTCATTTTCACCATCGGAGCAGGAAGCAGCAGTTAAAGCCGCTTCCTTCTCCGGTGAGGAAAACGGGCCCAAACGGGCCTCCCCACCATTCGGGAAGGCCTCATTTGAAAGGGGAGAGTCTCCCCTTTCAAACTAGGCCTTCCTGAAACAGTTTCCTGGCCCTGATCTCAGCTGCGCTGCGATCCAGGGCCAGGAAACCCCACTAGACACCAGGGAATCCACTTGGGGGGGGTTGGCCCCCTCTGAAAACGCCCCCCCTGGGGGGCATATTCTTACAAAAAATAAATATTAGCTTACCCCTGGGGGGGCGCGATTGGGTTAAAATATAATGAAAAAAGGAAATCTCTTCATATATATATAAATATATATATTCGCCACCAGTTCTCTTGCAGCTTGCGTCTTCAAAGCAATACACATACTTCAACTGACGCATTTCAACTATAGCTTTTAGGCAGCAATGAAAAAGTCAAGTAACTCTTGTAATTATGTTTCTGCTAGAAAAGGATCTGACTTTTGTCTAGTGCCAGTTGTGATGCCATAAAGTAGGTTTATATGCCTTCTGCAAAGATCAAATCTGTATTTTATGTGAATAGCTGAGTGGATTAGTAAAGCCATCCATTACCTGCACTATAATACAAATGAAATGTATGTGCGATGGGGTCTATGGAGAGATGAAGGGCACTTTTGCTGGGTGGTAGTGAGGGAATCCGAGGAGGAGGTCATGGGAGTGGGAGCACTAATAATGATTGTTGGACTTGGAGCCAGAGCCACTAAAGACTGTGACGATTGGTATGTGACAAGGTGAAGTAATAGTGTATTTTTTTTTTTTTTTGTGTCTTGAGAGAATGTGTTGATTGAGGAAAGAAGCAAAGGTAAGGTGACCTTTACTGTTGCATGCATCACACACACACCCACCAGCAAATTTGTGACTGTCTACGTAGGCTAGTGTTTTAGAGCAACAGTTTAGCCAGTAGCAGAGATGACGTCTCATTTGAGGACTGCTGCTCAAGTCCGAACTCGGGTTATAGAGGACAGCTCTGATGTAGGATCAGAGACTGAGACAGCAGATATTGAGACATCATTTCAGGGATAGGACAATGGCGTAGATTCTGGGAGTGATTTTTCAGTCTGAGGAGTCCCTTCCGACAACTCCTCTTCCAGTGATTCTGAGGGAGGTGATGAGGACAGTCTTGCTGTCCCTTCGCAGCACAGTCTGTGCAGCGGGAAAATAGTGGATTAGCCCAAACCAGAGAGCAGATGCATGCGGCGGCAAGCACAGAGAGAGTGCTCTTTTGGGAGCTTCCCAATTTAGTTCAGCCCCAAACTCCACCGCCCAAATCGTATTGTGGAGACATCAAAATTATCTATCACAAAACAACCTGGTTTTGTAAGGCAGGCACATGCGTCATGGGCTTGGCGGCCATATAGGAAAACCTCCAAACACAGACATTTCTGGGAACTAGACACATGGGGGAGTCCACAGAGGTGTGGCTTGTGTGGGTTCCCCAAAGTTCTCTTACCCCGAATACCCTGCAAAGGTGAAATGTTGAATAAAAACTCTATTTTGCTTGCATTTCTGTCACACAAACTACAGGAATATGCTGGGATCCACAACATTTCTACCACCCAGTGTTTCCCCACCTGTCCCAATAAAAACGCTACCCCACTTGAGTGCCTGTACCTAGTGCCTGCATCAGGAATGCATCATCCCAGGGTCAACAGTTGCCCTCATGTAAGGACTAACATTGACCGTTGTGTGATCTATTCCTGACACAAGCACTAAGTCTACCCACACAAGTGAGGTAACATTTTTATCAGGAGACTTGGGGGAATGTTGGGTCGAAGGAAATTTGTGGCTTCTTTCGGATTCCAGAGCTTTCTATTACTGAAATGCGAGAAAAAACTGTTTTTGTTTGCCAAATGTTGAGGTTTGCAAAGGATTCTGGGTAACAGAAACTGGCGAGAGCCCCACAAGTCACCTCAATCTGAATTCCCCTTGGTGTCTAGTTTTAAAAATTGTATAGGTTTGGTAGGTTTCCCAAGGTGCCTGCTGAGCTAGAGGCCAAAATCCACAGCTAGGCACTTTGCAAAAAACAGTCAGTTTTCTTTGGGAAAATGTGATGTGTTCTCGTTGTGTTTTTGGGGCATTTTCTGTTGCGGGCACTAGGCCTACCCACACAAGTGAGATACCATTTTTATTAGGAGACTTGGGGAAATGCTGGGTGGAATGACGTTTGTGGCTAGACTCAGAATCCAGAACTTTCTATCACCGAAATCTAAGGGGAAAGTGTTTTTTTTGGGCAAATGATGATGTTTGCAAAGGATTCTGGGTAACAGAACCTGATGACAGCCCCACAAGTCACCCCATCCTAGATTCCCCTAGGTGTCTCATTTTAACAAATGCACAGGTTTAGTAGGTTTCCCTAGGTGCCAGCTGAGCTAGAGCACAAAATCCACAGCAAGGCAGTTTCCAAAAAACACATCAGTTTTCATTGGTAAAAATGTGATGTTTCCATGTTGCGTTTCCTGTCGCAGGCACTAGGCCCACCCACACAAGTGAGGTAACATTTTTACCGGGAGACTTGGGGGAACACAGAATAGAAGTACAGGTGTTATTGCTCCTTGTCTTTCTCTACGTTTTGTGTGTAAAAAAGAAGTCTATTTGAGAAATGCCCTGTAATTCACATGCTAGTATGTGGACCCCAGACTTCAGAGATGTGCAAATAACCACTGCTTCTCAACAGCCTATCTTGAGCCCATTTTGGAAATACAAAGGTTTCCTTGAAACCTAATTTTCACTCTTCATATTTCACCAAATGAATTGTTGTATATCGGTATACAATCAAAACCCATTGCAAGGTGCAGCTCATTTACTGGCTCTGGGTACCTAGGGTTCTTGATGAACCTACAAGCCCTATATAGCCTCACAACCAGAAGAGTCAAGCAGACATAACGGTATATTGCTTTTAAAAATCTGCCATAGCTGGAAAAAGTTATAGAAGAAAACGTGGACAGAAATGGCTCTTTTTTCACCTCAATTTCAATATTGTTTTATTTCAGCTGTTACTTTCTGTTGGAAAACCTTGAAGGATCTACACAAATTACCCCTTGCTGAATTTAGAACTTAGTCTACTTTTCAGAAATATTTAGTTGTCTGGGATCCAGCATTGGTTTCACACCCATTTCTGTCACTAACTGGAAGGAGGCTGAAAGCACAGTAAAAATGGGGTATGTCCGAGTAAAATGCCAAAATTGTGTTGAAAAATGTGGTTTTCTGATTCAAGTCTGCCTGTTCCTGAAAGCTGGGAGAATGGTGATGTTATTACCACAGATCCTTTGTTGAGACCTTTGTCAAGAGAAAAAAAACACATGCTTTCTTCTGCAGCCCTTTTTCCCCATTTTTCAGAGAAAACAAGATTTTAGCTGTATTTTGGCTAATTTCTTGTTCTCATCCAGGGGAACCCACAAACTCTGGGTACCTTTAGAATCCCTAGGATGTTGGAAAAAAAAGGATGCAAATTTGGCGTGGATAGCTTATGTGGACAAAAAGTTGTGAGGCCTATGCACAAACTACCCCAAATAGCCAAAAAGGGCTCAGCAATGGTGGAGGCGAGGCCCAGCAGCTAAGAGGTTAAGTTACAATTCAAAGGAGTGAAATAAGTATTTCTCTGTTTGTTCCCAAACTGAAGTCATCACTTATTAGGTGTAATAAAGATACTCAGGTGGTCATTCTGACCTCGGCGGTAAAAGGCGCCTACCGCCGGTCAGAAATCCTCCATAATTCCGCTGCGGTCGGGGTAATCCGCCACGGTCATTCTGACCCGCAACAGCCAAACCTCCGAAAATCCGACAGCCACAACAGACCGCCAGACCAGCGGTCGGCGGAAAAGTGGAGGTGACCAAACCTCCACCGTCACGCCAACAGAAATACGCCCATGCCATTACGACTCACGAATCCACGCGGCGGTCTTTCAACCGCGGTTTTCCATTGGCGGTACACCCCGCCGCGGTCAGAATACACACAAACAAACAAAACTCAGCCACATTGGACGATTTGAATTCCACACACCTGATACACATACACACACCACTCCCACACACACAATACAATATAAAACACACACCCACATCAACCACAAACCCCTTCGACCAAAATCCAAAAAGAAGCACTGAGAGACACAGCAGCGATCACAGAACACCATCACACAGAGGCACACTACACCATCACCCACACAATATCCACACACAAAACAACACACACCACCACACTCAACACACTTAACTACACATACTCCACCCCACACATCATACACACCACTCCATGGCACCCCAAAGACACCCCCGCTTCTCAGACAAAGAACTCAGGGTCATGGTGGAGGAAATCGTTCGGGTAGAGCCCCAGCTCTTCGGCACACAGGTCCAATACACCAGCATTGCCCGGAGGACGGAGCTATGGCAGAGGATTGTCGACAGGGTCAACGCTGTGGGACAGCACCCCAGAAATCGGGAAGACATCAGGAAGCGATGGAACGACCTACGGGGGAAGGTGCGTTCCATGGTATCCAGGCACAACATCGCCGTGCAGAAGACTGGCGGAGGACCCCCACCTCAACCCCCACAATTTACAACATGGGAGGAGGAAGTCTTGAACATCCTGCATCCTGACGGCCTCCCAGGAGTCGGCGGAGGAATGGATTCTGGTAAGTTGAAGCTTCAATACTGCTTCCCCCCCACCTGCATGCCAAATCATACCCCAACCCTCACCCCCATCCTCGAACCCCACCCTCACCCCCACCCCCATCCTCACCCCCACCCTCACCCCCACCACCATCCTCACCCCCACCACCATCCTCACCCCCACCCCCAGCACACCTATTCCCTGCCAATGTCTCACCATCACAACCCACACATCCCAAAACCTAGGCCTGCATGCGTCCACTAAGCATGGACACCCATCACCAAAGCATGCCCAATGCATATACACATCCCCCCCACAAGCCACCCTCACCAAAGCCCCCACACAAGAATGCCAGCACTTGGGGACACGGGAACCCACAGATACACCCATATGGTACACATTGAAACAATAACCATACCTCTATAGCCCTGCAGGACCCGACCGCCAACACACCACCACGGAGGGCCCAGAATTCTCCACACCCCCCACCCAAGAGGCCGTCAGCGATGACAGCAGCTCTGTCGACCTGGACACTGATGACCAGCCCGGACCATCGGGGACCTCTGGACAGTCGGTTCCCCTCAGACAGCCACAGGCCACTACAGACCCAAACCCCTCTGGGAACACCAGCACAGCTCCCACCCAGCGGGCCCATGCCTCTGTCTCCAGGGCGCGTCAATCTGCGGTGTGTCTACCACTACAGGGCACCCAGGATAACCCACCACCCCAACAACAACAGGGACCTGGGGGCAGTGGTAGTGGGCACACCGGCCAGGGGGCAGAGGCCCAGGGAAACAGGGCAACTCGGAGGGCAGCTGTGCGACAGGGGGGGGACGGGCCCAGGGAACCCACTCTCCACGAGGCCCTCACCACCATCATGGGAGCATACAACCGCTCCCAGGAGACGATGGCGACGGTACTGGCCAGGTTCCAGGAGATCCAGGTACTGCAGGAGGAACACTATCGGGGGTACAGGGAGGACATCAGAGCCCTCACCTCCACCCTGGTTACCATGGTAGGGCTGCTGCAGGAACTCATCAACACCAGGACAGACACTCAACAACAACAAAGGGCCCCTGCCACTAGCCTGGACCAAGAACAGCCAACCACCTCCGCCGGCGCTAGTGGACAGGAGGCCCCCGCACAACAGCAGCCCACCAGACCCCCACCTCCTGCAGGAGAAGAACCACCCCGCAAGAGGGCCCTGAGATCTCGCAAGAAGACAGAGTAGGATGTCAAGACCCCCGCCAGCAAAGGATACCACCTGATGTCATCCCACTGTCCCACATTGTCACCCTGTCCATCCTTGAACTGCCCATGCTCCATCTCTCCACAGGCCTATGGACAATGCACCTGTGTGACTGTTACTCTGGACTCTGCCATGGACATTCCTTCACCATAGCCCCCACCCACTTGAAACCACCCATCCCATTTTGAGCACTGAAATAAACACCTATTTTGCACATAACTATCTGGAGTCTGGCTGTGATTTCAAAATATTGTAATTGACATGACAGTGCAAATATGTCCTTGTACATAGTGAAGTCAACAAACAGCTGCCACAAAGCTGTAGTCCATGGGGAAACGAAGCACAGGACTCGTAGTGGGGACCCCAGATCTGAAATAGGGAGGGAAAAGCCACAACTCAGTCATCATACACTGGGGCAAATAGACAGGCAGCAGAGATGCAGGAGAGTAGTTTACATTTACTAAATTATGTTTGAATTTTTACCTGTGTCCTATTGGAAGTACTGTTCAATGATTCTGTCCCTGTTGTCTGTTTCATCCCCGTCGTCTTCCTCCTCTTCACTCTCCACAGGTTCCACAGCTGCCACAACACCACCGTCTCGACCATCCTCCTGCAGGAAAGGCACCTGGCGGCGCAAAGCCAGGTTGTGAAGCATGCAGCAGGCCACGATGATGTGACACACCTTCTTAGGTGAGTACATTAGGGATCCACCTGTCATATGCAGGCACCGAAACCTGGCCTTTAGGAGGCCGAAGGTGCGTTCGATCACCCTCCTAGTACGCCCATGGGCCTCATTGTACCGTTCCTCTGCCCTGGTCCGGGGATTCCTTACTGGGGTCAGTAGCCACGACAGGTTGGGGTACCCAGAGTCCCACAATAGCCATACACGGTGTCTCTCTAGCTGTTCCATCACGTAAGGGATGCTGCTATTCCTTAGGATGTAGGCGTCATGCACTGACCCAGGGAATTTGGCATTTACATGCGAGATGTACTGGTCAGCCAAACACACCACCTGGATGTTCATGGAATGGTAACTTTTTCTGTTCCTGTACACCTGCTCCCTGTCTCTTGGGGGAACCAAAGCCACATGGGTCCCATCAATGGCACCAATGACGTTGGGAATATGTCCAAGGGCATAGAAATCACCCTTCACTGTAGCCAATTCGCCCACCTCAGGGAAAAGGATGTAGCTCCTCATGTATTTCATCAGGGCAGACAACACTCTGGATAACACCTTCGAAAACATGGGCTGAGACATCCCAGAAGCAATTCCCACTGTTGTCTGAAATGACCCACTTGCCAAGAAATGGAGTACTGACAGGACCTGCACCAGAGGGGGAATCCCTGTGGGTTGGCGGATGGGGGACATCAGGTCGGACTCCAGCTGGGCACACAGTTCATGTATAGTGGCACGGTCAAGCCGGTAGGTCAGGATAATGTGGCGTGCTTCCATTGTCGACAGGTCCACCAGCGGCCTGTACACGGGAGGATTCATCCGTCTCCTCGCCAAACCCAGCGGACGGTGCCTAGGAAGGACAACATGGAGCACACAGTCAAGCAACCCACAGGTACGTACTCACAGCTTGCACAGTAAACGATTCTCTATGCAGTGAATGGCGTGTATGAGTGGCTATGCAAGGCCTAGGCCTGTGTGACGCAGTTGAAATTGAGCCATGTGGACCCTCGAAATGGCGGCTGCCTGACCTGTGAAGTGTGACAATGGGATGTGAGGTCAATGCGCTGGCGTGGCACACCGCGGCGGTCGGCGGTCGAAGACCGCGGCGCGAAGCCGCATTGGTTAACATTGAAGCCTATGGGTTTCAGGAGCCAATGGCGAAGGGCGCCGGCGGTGGCGGTACGCACCGCCGCGGAACGCACCGCCGCGGGCGTGACCGCCATTTTCTATCTACTTATTCACTCGCGACTTGAACTTTCACAGGAGAGGACCTATACTGCAAGTGTTGCTGTGACCTCGGTCTGGAAGGGACAATGGCTGCTGCGCCTGGGGAAAGGGCCCCTGCCTTCACTGGAGAAGAGTTGGAGAAACTTGTGGATGGGGTCCTCCCCCAGTATGCGCTACTCTACGGTCCTCCAGACCAACAACTGAGTTTAATTCAATATGGATTTGGGGCCACTGGCTGGCTTGGGGTCCTTGCGGGGGGCCTGGCGGGGATGGGGGGCATGTTGGGCCTGGCGGAGGGCATGGCGGGGGGCCTGGCGGGGATGGGGGGCATGTTGGGCCTGGCGGAGGGCATGGCGGGGGGCCTGGCGGGGATGGGGGCATGTTGGGCCTGGCGGAGGGCATGGCGGGGGGCCTGGCGGGGATGGGGGGCATGTTGGGCCTGGCGGGGGGCATGGCGGGGGGCCTGGCGGGGATGGGGGGCATGTTGGGCCTGGCGGGGGGCATGGCGGGGGGCCTGGCGGGGGGCCTGGCGGGGGGCATGGCGGGGATGGGGGGCATGTTGGGCCTGGCGGGGGGCATGGCGGGGGGCCTGGCGGGGATGGGGGGCATGTTGGGCCTGGCGGGGGGCATGGCGGGGGGCCTGGCGGGGGGCATGGCGGGGATGGGGGGCATGTTGGGCCTGGCGGGGGGCATGGTGGGGGGCCTGGCGGGGATGGGGGGCATGTTGGGCCTGGCGGGGGGCATGGCGGGGGGCCTGGCGGGGGGCATGGCGGGGATGGGGGGCATGTTGGGCCTGGCGGGGGGCATGGCGGGGGGCCTGGCGGGGATGGGGGGCATTGGGCCACTGGCAACGAAAATGCAGACAAACTTGAACGTGGTATTTCTCCCTCCCTCTACGTGTCACATAGGTCCGCGCCCATGAGAAGATCGGGATTTGGCGTGCCATCGCCAAGGAAGTCCGGACCCTGGGGGTCCACCATCGACGGGGCACCCACTGCCGCAAGAGGTGGGAGGACATCCGCCGCGGGACCAAGAAGACCGCCGAGTCTCAGCTGGGGATGGCCTCCCAACGTAGGCGTGGTGCCTGCCGTCAACTGACTCCCCTGATGTTCCGGATCCTGGCGGTGGCCTACCCTGATTTGGATGGGCGCGTGAGGGCAGCACAGCAGACACAAGGGGGTGAGTACAAGCATAATCTACTCTGTTGTCGCGCAGTGGAGGTGTCTGGGTGGGGGAGGAGGGCTGTGGGTCCCCCTAGGCCAGGGCGATATCTGTAGGCTGGGCACCCGCGTAAGCCCCTGTGTCCCCAGCCACCACCCTCAGTAGTGTGCCAGTACAGCCATCCCTGGGCCGTGTCATCCATGGGTGCAGTTGTCAACTCTAGGCGTGTAGGGCATGTTCCACGGAAGGCGTAGCGGACCCCAAGTGCGCAACTTAGTGCAGGGGGCATCTGTGTCTGTCATGTCCGCTAACTGTACCGGTGATCCATGTACTCAAAATCTCTTTATTTCTCTCTCCCCCCCCCCCTTTTTGTTTGTCTTTCTGTGCTTGTGTGCATCAGCATCATCAGGCGGAGGAGAAGTGGCATCGGGGCAGGAGGGAGCTGCATCTCACATGGCCCAGGAGGGCCATGCCACAGAGTCTGACTGGACCAGTGAGACGGAGGGCGAGGGGAGCTCCACAACGGGGACGACTGGACCCTGCAGCGACACGGACACGTCCTCGGAAGGGAGCTCCCTTGCGGGGGGGCAACATCCGTGCCCCCCGCCATTACAGGTACAGCCGCCACCCAGCGCACCATCTCCGCCCTCCCAGCAGCCCCTCAGCGTTCGCCCCGTGCCCGCTCTGCCAGGAAGCCGGGCATCTCCTTCGCCCCAGGCACCTCAGGCCCTGCCCCAGTTACCCCCGCTGCCCTCAGTGAGGAGGTCATTGACCTCCTCCGAACGCTCATTGTTGGGCAGACTACCCTTTTGAATGCCATCCAGGGGGTGGAGAGGGAGGTTCATCGCAGCAATGCGTACCTGGAGGGCATTCATTCGGGTCAGGCTGCCCATCAGCGATCGTTCCAGGCTCTGGCCTCAGCACTGACGGCAGCCATTGTCCCTGTCTCCTGCCTCCCTCTACTAACTCCCTCCTCCCAGTCTCCTGGTTCCTCTGCCTGTCCCACCCACACCATCAGACCAGCCTGCACACACCTCAACACCCAAGAGCAGCTCATCCAAACATAAGCACCACAGATCACGCAGACATTCACACAAGCAACATTCCGATGCAGACATGCCAACAGTCACTACCACCTCTGTGACCCCCACCTCCTCGTCTCCCTCCTCCCTCCCTGTGACGTCTACACTCACACCTTCATTCACCTCACCATCAGCCAGTGTTTCCATCACCAGCACACCCTCCAGTACAGTCCGCACACGTGCAGTCACCACCCCCACTGCCATTTACACGTCCCCTGTGTCCTCTCCCACTGTGTCTGTCACCCCCTCTTCCACACCACACAAACGCAGCCACCCACCCACCCAACAGCCATCCACCTCACGACAGCCTCCCGCTCCTGCACCTGCACCCAAAGACAGCAAACTTGTTTCGCCTACAACCACATCCTCTCCCTCCACTCCCATACCCACTGTACCTACCACTCTCCATTGTCCCAAGAAAATCTATCTCTCTACTGCTACCTTCTTTCCTGACCCTGAGCCCCCCCCCCTCCTTCTCGTCGGGGTAAGAAGAGCACCTCAGCCACCACCAGCCCTGCAGCCCCCTTGACAAGGGTGCAGGGGTATTGGAGCCCACCAGCCCGCAGGTCTGGATCTTCGCCCAGCAGCAAGGGGACAGCCAGCCCACCCCCTGGGAAGAGGAGCAGAAGGCGGAAGGGCCGCCGCAGGAGCCCGGGTTCTATATCCCCCCAGGACACTAGCCAGCCACCGTCAACAGCCACAGCTCCAAAGGGAGGAAAGGGCCACAGACTCCCGACTAAGGAGGGCAAGGGCAGCAAGGCGGAGAAGTCAGGCAGCAGGCCTGCTGCCCATGGAGGACCCGTCACAGCTGCCCAGGAGGAGCCCACAACCCCCATAGCGCTGCCCAGGGAGGAACCGGCACAGCTGCCCAGGGAGAGCCCACCACCCCCATAGCCGCTGCCCAGGGAGGAACCGGCACAGCTGCCCAGGGAGAGCCCACCACCCCCATAGCCGCTGCCCAGGGAGGACACAGCCCAGCTGGCCAGGAGGGCCCCACCACCCACAGCCCAGGTGGGCATTGAAGGAGCACCATCCCCGCTGCCCAGGAGGGCACCACCAGGCAATGAGCAGTTGGCCATAGAATGGCCGCCGTCTCCAGCACCTCTCCGCTGGGGACCGCCGTCTCAAGAACCGCTGAACTGGGCCCTTCAAGGTAAGAACCGCTGAACTGGGCCCTTCAAGGCAAGAACCGCTGAACTGGGCCCGCCGTCTCCAGCACCGCTCCACTGGGGACCGCCGTCTCAAGAACTGCTGAACTGGGCCCTTCAAGGCAAGAACCGCTGAACTGGGCCCTTCAAGGCAAGAACCGCTGAACTGGGCCCTTCAAGGCAAGAACCGCTGAACTGGGCCCCGCCGTCTCCAGCACCGCTCCGCTGGGGACGGCCGTCTCAAGAACCGCTGAACTGGGCCCTTCAAGGCAAGAACCGCTGAACTGGGCCCTTCAAGGCAAGAACCGCTGAACTGGGCCCCGCCGTCTCCAGCACCGCTCCGCTGGGGACCGCCGTCTCAAGAACCGCTGAACTGGGCCCTTCAAGGCAAGAACCGCTGAACTGGGCCCTTCAAGGCAAGAACCGCTGAACTGGGCCCTTCAAGGCAAGAACCGCTGAACTGGGCCCCGCCGTCTCCAGCACCGCTCCGCTGGGGACCGCCGTCTCAAGAACCGCTGAACTGGGCCCTTCAAGGCAAGAACCGCTGAACTGGGCCCCGCCGTCTCCAGCACCGCTCCGCTGGGGACCGCCGTCTCAAGAACCGCTGAACTGGGCCCTTCAAGGCAAGAACCGCTGAACTGGGCCCTTCAAGGCAAGAACCGCTGAACTGGGCCCTTCAAGGCAAGAACCGCTGGCCCTTTGGCAGACGTGGCAGGGCAGGATCTGTCTCGGGCAGGGCTGCAGGATGTCCTCTGGCCAACATGCCTCCTCCAGTGGCAGTGGAGTCTGTTATGGACTGTTTGGACTGTGGCTTTGCACTCCCCAGGATGGCCCAGTGGGCAGGCCACCCACTGTATGGACTGTATGGACTGTGGCTTTGCACTCCCCAGGATGGCCCAGTGGGCAGGCCACCCACTGTATGGACTGTATGGACTGTGGCTTTGCACTCCCCAGGATGGCCCAGTGGGCAGGCCACCCACTGTATGGACTGTATGGACTGTGGCTTTGCACGCCCCAGGATGGCCCAGTGGGCAGGCCACCCACTGTATGGACTGTATGGACTGTGGCTTTGCTCTCCCCAGGATGGGCCAGTGGTCATGGAGTCCCCTCGTGGATCTGGCGTCGTGTACTCAAGTGGCTGAGGTGCCCCCCCTTCCCTTCCCCCTGAGGTGCCTGTCCTTTTTTCTTTCTGATGCCCCTGCAGTGTTCTCTCCGTGGAGTTCTTGTCGTGGGACTGGGCCTTGCCCCTTTGCTCAGGACCCCTGTGGTCCACGGACAGTGGTTGGACTACATATAGTAGATGTATATATTTTGTACATAGTTTATTTATTTATTTGGATTACTGCTGTCCATTTTTCAATATATCTGCCCGTTTAAGATCTCTTCTTTTGGTCTTTGCATTATTTCGGAGGGGGGGGTTTGTGGGTTGTGACAGTGATCTGTGGGAATGCATTGATGTGTGTGTTGTAGTGGGTGTGGGTGGGTGGGTGTGTGCCGGTAATCTTTTCCCTCCCCTGTGTCGTAGGTGCAGTACTCACCGATGTCTTCCGCGCCGCCGGGCTTGCTCCTGGTACAGGAGTAGGTATAGGAGTGCGGGGATGACCTGTAACTCCGGTTCCATACTGCCGGAATCTCGCGTGGAGTGCGTAGAGGTGAGCGTTTTCCCGTTCGTAGTCTGTTTCCGCCGTGTTTTTATCGGCGGTGCTCCCGCCCCGGAAAAGGTGGCGGATTGGTGGGTCGTGATAGTGTGGGCGGTACATTGTCTGCCGCCTGGCTGTTGGCGGTGACCGCCGCGCTGTTTGTTTGTTCCGCCGTGGCGGTCGGAGTGTTAATGCGGCGGGCTGTGTTGGCGGTTCCCGCCAGGGTCAGAATTGCATATTTTGGACCGCCGGCCTGTTGGCGGGTTGGCCGCCGCTTTATCACCGACCGCCAGGGTCAGAATGAGGGCCTCAGTGTTAGTTTTGAGAGGGACAGCCTTACAACAATTACATATGACTTTAGGAGTCTTTTACTGTAGGACATGTAAAACTTAAGTACGTGTCCTACTTTTTAAATATCATACAACTTGCGCTCTGAGCCTTTAGGGCCTACGTTAGGGGTGACTTAAAAGTATTGAAAAGGTAGGTTTAGGCCTGGAAAAAGGTTATTTTGCTATGTCACATTGGCAGGTTAAAACACACTACAGGTTTCAGCCAGGCCTGAGAAGTTTTATAGTGCTACTTTAGTGGATGGCTCAATGGGTGCTGCTGCCCATTAGTCACATTTAATTTACAGTCCCTGGGAACCTCTAGTACCATTTACTAGGGACTTGTAAATAAATTAAATGAGCCAATTAGGTGTGTGCTAATTTTTACCACGTTTAAGAAGATGAGCACAATCACTTTATCACTGGAAGGTAGGTGCACAGTATGCAGGATCCTAAAACACAACAAAAATGAGTTTATCAAAGGAAGGCACAAAATCTGCAAAAAGGGCCCATCTGTCATTCTGTGAAGCCCTCTAACACAATCAAAAGGAAACACAGTGCTTTATGAAACTTCCAAGTAAATACATCTTATTTCTCTACTTCCTCCTTACAATTTAAGAGTGAATTTGTTTTAGAAACATGGAATTTAGCAAAAAATGTATGTCCTACACCTGTTTGCCATAACTACCCAAGCCATCATCTGGAAGTCTTGGTGTTAATACCAAGCAGAACCATATCAATTGCCAGGTGGATCACACATGACGGAGACAGTGAGGGACGGTACCTACAAGTGTATTAGGGAAAAGGAGGGCTCATTGTAATGAAGGTTATGGATAAGTAATCAAAAGCATTGTCACATTATCATTTCTTGTTACAGACCTGACATTTTATATACAGTAGTGCCAAGTGTTCAACCGACAGCCCTCAGCATTCACCCATAAATCTTGAAAGTGATGAGTGTACTATTTCCGAAAGGCCTATTAGCACTGAGGGCAATATTTATACTATTTGACGCAAAACTGCGCAGACGCAGTTTTGAGTCAAAAAAATTACTGCCAGCTAACGCCATTTATTTGCGCTGTGCGGGCATCAAATTTAGACTTTGACGCACAGCGGTGCAAACCACAGGTGTGAGTCATTTTTTTTACTCAAACCAATGCGTCACGTCGTAAAGGAAAACGACGTTAATGCGGCAAAAATAACTTTGAGCTGGTTTATGACGTCGCAAACCGGATACGCGCCATTTTTTGACACAATTGCGTCAAAAAGCAATGCAAACACAGCAAAATGTGCTAAGAAGAGCCAAAATGGATCCCAGATGCTTGCACAGACCCCAGGAAGATGACAATGGACCAGGAACCAGCCAGGAGGACCCAGGACAGGGAGAAGAAGAAAATAAAGTGTTGCTTCAGTGCAGAGGAGCAGGAAATTCTGGTGAAAGAGGGGACAGAACACCAGCACCAACTGTTTGTCACCTCAAAGTTGCCAATTAGTAGGAGAGAGGCAATATGGCAACAAATTGTTGACAAGATAAACAGTGTGGCAGAAGTACGGAGAACAGTCATAGAGTGCAAGAAACGCTGGCATGACTGCAAGCGCAGGACCAAGGAACAGATGGCCAGGAACAGCACTGCAGACTGGAGGTGGGAGTCCAGCACCACAGGAGGCCCTGGACCACATGGAGGAGATGGTGGCAGCCGTCATCCCTGAAGAGATCGTCACAGGGATCCAAGGACAGGACAGCGCAGACTACCAGGATACAACACACATGCAGGGTAAGTCGCATGGGGAAATAAAATGCTGAATTGTTAACTGCAGCCGGGGGGTGGGGGCATACTTACTACACAATGCATGGAAGTGATAATATTCAGGGAGTGGCATGGCTGAAGGGGCCCGGCACAGGGGCATGGGCTGTACAGAGGAAACCTGGGGCATGATACTACACTACACCAACAACCTTTGCATGGGGGTATGCTGCCATGCCAAGGATGTTGCAAAGATAAAGCCAGGCCAGGAGGGTAGGTGTTGGACTTTTGCTTATGCAGGGTCATCCCCAGTCTTTTTGCCTCCTGCCTCCTATTTTTTTCTGACCTGTCGCTGTTGGCTTTTGAACTCTGAGCACTTTCCCACTGCTAACCAGTGCTAAAGTGCATATGCTCTCTGTGTGAAATTGTATGTGATTGGTTTATCCATGATTGGCATATTTGATTTACTAGTAAGTCCCTAGTAAGGTGCACTAGAGGTGCCAGGGCCTGTAAATCAAATGCTACTAGTGGGCCTGCAGCACTGGTTGTGCCACCCACATAAGTAGCTCTGTAATCATGTCTCAGACCTGCCACTGCAGTGTCTGTGTGTATATTTTTACACTGTAAATTCGACTTGGCAAGTGTACCCACTTGCCAGGCCTAAACCTTCCCTTTTCTTACATGTAAGGCACCCCTAAGGTAGGCCCTAGGTAGCCCCAAGGGCAGGGTGCAGTGTATGGATAAGGTAGGACATATAGGGCCTGATTCTAACTTTGGAGGACGGTGTTAAACCGTCCCAAAAGTGGCGGATATACCACCGACCGTATTACGAGTCCATTATATCCTATGGAACTCGTAATACGGTAGGTGGTATATCCGCCACTTTTGGGACGGTTTAACACCGTCCTCCAAAGTTAGAATCAGGCCCATAGTAATGTGGTTTATATGTCCTGACAGTGAAATACTGCTAAATTTGTTTTTCACTGTTGCAAGGACTGTCTCTCTCATAGGATAATATGGGGGCTACCTTTAAATATGATTAAAGCGTAGATTCCCCTAGAGAGTAGATGGACATGTGGAGTTTGGGGTCCCTGAACTCACAATTTAAAAATACATCTTTTAGTAAAGTTGATTTTAAGATTGTGCGTTTGAAAATGCCACTTTTAGAAAGTGAGCATTTTCTTGCTTAAACCATTCTGTGACTCTGCCTTGTTTGTGGATTCCCTGTCTGGGTCAGTTTGACAGTTGGGTTGTTTTTCACCTCACACCAGACAGTGACACAAAGGGAGCTGGGGTGTAACCTGCATTTCCTGATTAGCCATCTCTGCTAGGAGGGAGGGGTGGAGTGGTCACTCTCATCTGAAAGGACTGTGCCTGCCTCTAACAATGCCGGCTCCAACCCCCTGGTGTGTGACTGAGGCCTTGCCTGGGCAAGGCAGGATTTCACAAGTAGGTGTGAGTCCCCTTTGAGGAAAGGTGACTTCAAAGACTAAAATGGGTATAAGAAGGGCACCCAAATCTACAGACTTTAGAAACACTTCTGGAATCAAGAGGAACCTCTGCCTGGAGAAGAGCTGTTAGCTGAGGAGGAAGTGCTGCCCTGCCTGTGACTGTGCTTTGTGGAGCTTTCCTGCAGTGCTGCTTCTGCCAGAGTAAGAGGGCAAAGACTGGACTTTGTGTGCCTTCCATCTTGAGAAGAAATCTCCAAGGGCTTGATCTAGAGCTTGCCTCCTGTTGTTTGAAGTCTCAGGGACAGCAAAGACTTCTCTCTGCCAGCACCTGGAGCCTCTGGAGAGACTCCTACTCTGCCCTGTGGTGCCCAACCAGTCCTGGGACCCTGAAAGGAGAAGCTGGCAGCCTAAAGACAAGAAAATCCACGCACAGAGCGCCGTGCGGGGAAAAGATCGACGCGAATCCGATCGGCTGCTGAAAAACGACGCGCCGCCAGCTCCGCGGCTGAGAAACGACGCTCGCAGGAAACGCGACCGAAGAATCGATGCACGGAGCAGGAGAAACGACGCGCAGCATCGCTGACGGAGGCTGGGAGATCGCAACCTGTGCGGCTGGATCGTCAACTCATCGTGCGGCTGGATTTTTGACTCGAGTACCGCCGTGCGGAGTTATTTTCGACGCACGCCCGCCCGTGCGGGGTTATTTTTGACGCACACCAGGTACATTTTCACTCTAGCAGCGCTAGTGTGTTTTTAAAACTACTTAAAGACTCTTTTTGAATTTTAATTAATAACTTGACTTGTGTATGGTGGATTTTTGTCGTTTTGGTCTTGTTTTGTTTAGATAAATATTTCCTATTTTTCTAAACCTGTGTTGTGTCATTTTGTAGTGTTTTCATTGGGTTACTGTGTGTGTTGGTACAAATACTTTACGCCTAGCACTCTGAGGTTAAGCCTACTGCTCTGCCAAGCTACCAAGGGGGTAAGCAGGGGTTAGCTGAGGGTGATTCTCTTTTACCCTGACTAGAGTGAGGGTCTTTGCTTGAACAGGGGGTAACCTGACTGTCAACCAAGGACCCCATTTCTAACAGTAGGGTACAACGTTAAACTGGCAGCCCGTCACACATCAGCCAGTATTCTCCCTACATTAACTATGGCCAAAATAACAACCTCTGGCCATATCTGCAAGTGTAATGTAACATTGACAACAGTTGCCACTACCACCTCTGTTGTGTGCAGGTCAAGTAGCTAATGGCAGTAACCTCCCCATGGATCAAACACACCCAAATTAGAGGGTTCATGATGACAACTTTATCAATCCCCTGAAATCAATACAAATGTCCCAATCGTGTCAAATGTGATTGTCCATAGTTGCTACAAACATCAGCCATTGTCATACACATTAGGAGGTACACAGCACTAATGTCATACCCATGCTGCATAGGTCAGGGTCCACCCTGTGCCTGGGTCACAATAGCTCTAATGAAACAATGCAACATTCCAAAGGTCAAACCGCTCAGACAACAGCATTCAGGGGGAGGACACCTGTAGCTGGTTACAGAGATACACCCGCACAGTCAGAGGAGGAAATGGAACACTGCTAGGACAATCAGTGCAATCCAATGTAGCATACATTCCCCAACATCAGCAGTAGACATTACCAATGCTGACATCTATATCGTGCCATAACAATGCTATACATAGTATATGCTAGATCTCAACAACATATAGGTGGATGTGAAAGATCAGAGACTGGGGCAGTTCCAGATTATTAAGTGTGGTGCTAGTGCCATCAGAACACCCAGAGCCAGTGAAAGGCCTCACCATGAGAATGGAAGTAGACGGAGGGTTTAGTAGGACAAGAAGGTGGCAATTCACAATTTGGCCTGAACCAACACCTAGAGGATGTGATGCTGACAAGTCCACAAACTGACCACAATACATGTGACATGCAGGTGGGGCATAGGCCATGGGAGAATGCTAATATGAAATACAGGAACAATGAACAGGAACCAAGATCACAATGTGAAAATAATCAGAAGGCAGGCATGTCACATTACAAATGCCACAACACAGACACACTAATTGTACCATATCTCATTGCAGAGGACGATGGCTCTCCGGCGGATATGCCTGTCCAGGACTACCCTGATGACATGGATGACGAGTTGACAAACCTCAGCCAGCAGACCCTCCAAGATGTCCTTGGAACCCTCCAAACCCCACCTTCAGTCACAAGGAGGAGCACAGAAGTAGCAGCCATAACAGAGGACCCACCCACCACCCCAATTGTATGACCTGCCAGCTCCAACACAGCCGAGGACTCTCGCACCAGCTTTGAGAGAACTGTAGTTGGAGTACAGAGGGAGCTGGCCAAGGAGGTGCGGGTGGGGATGCAAACTATGGCAGCCAGCCTCGAGGGGGTGCGTTTGTGCATGATGTCAACTGAATAACAGGCAGCAGCTATGCAAGGTCGAACAACAATCTTGCAGGAACTTGAAAAAAGGTTGAAGGAAATCAGCACAGCTGTAATAGAGTTGACCCAACACCTACAACAACAATCCTGTCAATGCGTGCACGAATACAATATTGAACCCCTCTGGGCCGACCTGGCTGCCTACCACCGTGCTGTGGCTGCAATTCTTAAGAACCAGCAGCTCCTCCTTGCTGCAGTACTGCCCTTAATAGCCCCACAGTTGGCAGCTACCAGGATGTCTGACTCCACCTATTCAAACACTGAGGTGTGTGTTGCCCCTTCACAACCACCACCACCAAGAGCAGAGGAGACAACACACACATCAGAAGATGAAGAAGTGGAACAGATCACCTTCACCCGTAAGAGTACCCGGTAGCACTAGTTCCTGCCACATGGCCACCTATCACCAAGGTCCTGTGCTTTGTAACATGCCAGTCTTGCAACAACTGTACTCAAGCACTGTTCTTCAGCCCACTGTTTATCTTGTCACCCTTCCCTGTGATTGTCTCTCACTACCTCATTGGCAAATCCTGTCCCTCTGCACTGTCTGACACTTCACCCCAGCATGTCCAATGATATGTTCTTTTGCATTTGTATAGGATCACTACGGAAGATGTCACACTAATGGACTCACAATCATGGACAATTTACATATAGCACTACAGCACTTTCAAATAAATAGCACTTACACAACAACATTGTCTCCGTGTAATGTGACACATCAACTGTGATGGCCATCAGTGATGTTTACCTCAGGTCAATGATTATTGATTGTCAATACACCTGACCTGAACGAATCTTGGCTGATAACTATGCACAGTGGTCTAGATTGTACCATCATCTGCCCTTCCTGAGGGGTACTTCTGAGGAAAATAGAAACTATACACCATAATGCTGTGTTGGACAGAATAACGCTTCCTCAAGGGATATCTAAGACAGAAAATAGTGCTTCCAATTTTTTCTTCAAGCCAAAACTTATGTATGTGACATTTGACCCGATTTTAACATAACACACACCATACAGCATGAATGGATGTGTATGAGTTTCCATACAGATAAGTCACCAGGCTGAACATTGTAACAAATTATAGGTGTGAGTTATGTATACCATACTGCATGAGAGCATACTACCACTTACCTTATAAGGATTTGCTTGGATATCAAGCTGCAGGCAGAATTACCACAGTGTTCTCAATGCCAAATCTGGTAGCAAAGTATGTGACATTGAAAACATACATCACAAATTAACCACTCTTTGGGGTCCGTAGTAACCATGAGTGGTGGGTGCAATGGATGGCCGAATCTTAGCTAAGTAGCTTTGGTGTAGCTGCCACTATAACAGCTCAGTTGGGAATTGGTAGCAGCATGGGACACAAAAGCTAATACAAAAGAGACACTGTTCACTCATGCCAAGGCCCTGATCTACAAGCATTTGACACATACTGTAAAGGGTTACCTAGATATTTATTAAACAGTAAAAACAGAAGCTAAAACCAGGGGAAACACCTTACCTAACCTAAACTACTCTAACTACACATTACCCACAACTGTCCCTGACTAACCTAAGCTAAACTTACTTATCACATTTAACGAAACGATCTAAACATCAACCCTCCACCCCCCTTATAAGACGGGACACATGGAGGACAACATATACTGACCTAAACACATACTATCTTATACTAAACCAATATATATATATATATATATATTTTTATATTATATATATATATATTTTTTTTTAAACACCAAAACCCAACATCGTCCCCCACCCACCCACACACATAATAATAAAAAACTGTTTAAAAAAGTATGATACCCCTACCCCCTCCCACTACTACTAACTAAACTAACAGCCTATACTAACCTAACACTAAGGGGGTCATTTTGACCTTGGCGGTACATGACCGCCAGGGCTAAAATGACGGAAGCACCGCCAACAGGCTGGCGGTGCTTCCTGGGTCATTACGACCGCAGCGGAAGCGACGCGGTCGCACCGCTGGGGCCGGCGATTTTCCGCCACAATGGCCCCGGCGGTAGTAATCCGCCAGGGCAGCGCTGCTAGCAGCGCTGCCCAGGGGATTACGAGTCCCCGACCGCCAGCCTTTTCCTGGCGGTTTGAACCGCCAGGAAAAGGCTGGCGTTACGGGGAGTCGCGGGGCCCCTGGGGGCCCCTGCACTGCCCATGCCCCATGGGGCTTTTCACTGTCTGCTATGAAGACAGTGAAAAGCGCAACGGGTGCAACTGCACCCGTCGCACGGCTGCAACACCGCCGGCTCCATTTGGAGCTGGCTCCCATATTGCAGCCCACATCCCCGCTGGGCCGGCGGGCGGAAACTTGGTTTCCGCCCGCCGGCACAGTGGGGATGTCGAAATGGGCACCGCAGGAGTGCGGCCGCACGGCGGTTACAACTTGGCGGGCGGCGCTTGCCGCCCGCCAATGTTGTAATGAGGCCCTAAGTCCCCTAAACCCACTAATTTAAAGAACCAGGAAAGAGGAGGGAGGGGAGGTAATCATGGCTGAGTATAAGGTCTACAAGTTGGCCCTCCGCAGGGTCTTTTTGATGGCACGCACCCTCCGATTCACTTGTGCCACCTACTGCTGCAGCCTGGTCATTTTCCACAACACACTTACCAAGTTCCGTTGCATCTGGTGAAAAGCTGCAGGGTCTATGACTGCAGCAGTTGTGGTCTGGGTGCTAGTGGAGGACGTATGGGCCCTTGTCGGTGCTATGTCTGTAGGAGGAGGTGCAGGTGGTGCTGTGACAGGTCCTGGAGCTGTGGATGTTGATGGTCCAGCAAAGGTGCCTTCTATGTTGGTGCCACCTGGGTGGTAGTGGTGGTGCTGGTGGTGGTGGCTGTGGTGGACACGGAAGGGCACCCTTGGGCAAATGCCCTCCACACTCCGGAGGCTCTTTCATGGCGATGACGCCTTGCCATGTTGCGGAACCCAGACTCCACATCCAGAATGTGGCGGTAACGCATCGCCCTGCGCTGAAACTCTCGAATCTGGATGGGAGTCATATTGGCAGCTGTTAAGACAAATATAAAACCAAACACCAGGTACTTCATTGTGTGAAATGGCTCCAGAAGTAAATCAGACAATACATCTAATGTACCTGAAACAGCCCATATCATCATACAGATCACTGATTATCCCTGCGGCAGTACATGCCAAGCCAGCCTACCCATGTCCTATCATCAAACAGCACAGCAAAACCCTAAAAGATGGGTAACAACTGGATTGACTTTGGCATCATTGTTCAGCAATTTGTCAGGTAAAAATCATGCTGCAAATCCTCCACCACTGACAGACCAATGAATTACTATGTTCTTGATGACAATCTAGGGTCACAAGATCTGCGAGTTGTAAATGAAATTCCCAGGATAGAATGCAGTTGCTAATCATGAGTGGGTATCCTAGGTTTGGACAAGTGATTTACAGATGTACATGTCTGTGTACTAAATTTGGATCATCAGTCCTAGGTACACTATTCACAACCCTACCCCCGTGCCTGGGTGGGGGAGGGGGTGGACAAGCAACAAATAATTTCAAACAATAAGGACACCCAGGAAGCTTTGGACATCTGTACATGGGTTTGGCCAGCACACCACAGGTAAGGAGGAAGTCCAACTAGGATACACCCAAACCTTGGACAATCCCATAAACACTTATCTTTGGAAATGCAGACCATTGTCAACATAATTTCCTACCAGTAACCCATGACTTACAACAAGCAGATAGATGCAAGCACACCTCTGGCCATGAGCTGCATGCACACCTAGGCCATTGTACTCAAGTGCCTCATACTCGTAGCACAACATGTGGAGCTACATGCTGCTAGGAAGTTAAACATACAGTCAAACATGTTCATTAGTGAATAGGGAAGCTGAAGTCTCTGGGTAAGACTTTGGCATCCCTGTTCTGGGAGAATCAGGGTCTGACTGGCTGACTAAATCACTAATATGGTCCACTGCTACATTTTCTGATATTAAGTTTTATCCACATACCTCATCCCTATTCACATTGCCATGCCTACAGGACTGACCTACAATCCCAAATTATGACAATACGCTAATGATTGGCCAACTCAAAGATGAGGAAAAAATGATACTCCACTCAAGGAACAAAACCGATCATTGACCAGCGCATCATACCTTGCTATGTGTCCAACACACAGGAGACAATCACACATCATCAGCAAACACAACACAGAACAGAAATATCAACACTTACTGGAGATGTCTGGGTCCTCAAATCGAACCACCTCTCCGATAGTGTAGGGTGCAGGTCCACCTGTAAGGCATGGAAGGGAGAAATGTGCTCAATGTCTGTACACTGTACAACACTTCCAAATACAAATACTATATGTAATATTAACTCAGAAAGTCAAGCCTCTCAGACATGATGATACTGCATCCTACATACCACTGCAAACATGTACAGACCCGGGGACTCCAGTGAGTGAGACACACATATCTGCACACATACAGTGACCCTAACTATCATGTGGTGGCAAACATGCTCCTCCATTAGTTAGCAGACTAATTCATGGAGTGTATTCCTCTCATCATGTGTATCCATGAGAGACATGCCAAGCCACTTTCCGGGAGGACTGCAATACCAGTCACCCAGACATTGTGACTAAGACCAATTTAAGACACACAGGTACAATGTACAGAGGGCCAGGGACAGTTGTTAGCCCTCAATTTGTATTATTTTCTTCATTTGATGTGCCACAGCTATGGTAAGTTGCACCAACCATAGAGATATGAACCCGTGTGCATACCGTTTGCCATCCATCCCTAATTTAAATGTGGCACTACAAACTCCAAATATCAGTCTAAGATGTTACCTGAGGTCAGCTATAACTTGTTACGTATGTGTCAGAATCCAGTTCAGACATGTCTCACAAAACATTGAGGAACACTCTATTCCCTGTAAAAATCTGGATTTAAAACATGTGTTTCCTGATACACTCACAGACCATGCATGAAACGTATGTTAGAGCCAGATTGGCATCATCAACTGACGTGAAGCCAGCACTAATTTACAGGCTCCTGTTGTGTTTTGAAAGTTAGTCTAGCTGTTGCGTCAACAAATGACGGTAATGAGTAGGAAATATTGTATATATCACAGGCAACTATGGCCCATATTTATACATTTTTTGCACCACATTTGTGCTGCTTTTTGACACAAAGGCGGCGTAAACTTACAAAATACAATTGTATTTTGTAAGTTTGCACCGCTCTTGCTTCAAAAAAAGACGCAAATGTGGTGCTAATAAAGTAGAAATATGGCCCTGTATGTTTAACTAGCATTCCACATGTTCAAAAACATTGCCTGCAGCATATGAACAAATCAGCTACTGTCACTACAGAGCATTTAAATGTGCACATTACTCTGATTTCTACTCACCAACAGGGCCACCAATCACAATCCCCAGGTGGTCCAGCAGGTCTTGCTCCCTGGCAACAAGGTCAGCCCAGCGGTGCTTCAGCTGGTGGTCATTGCGCGGTGTGTTGTAGATTCTCTTGAGATGGTACAACACCTCTGCCCACCGGAGCCTCCTTGCCTCTGTGTGATAGCCCTGTATCACACAACCACCTGCCTCTATCATTAAGGGTAGGAAGTGGCACACCAGCCAAATAAAGCCACCCAGCTCGTCCTCTCCCATCCTGCCAAGACGAGGCCTACCCAACATGCTTGCACCAAAAAAAGGGAATAAAGGGGTACAGAGGAGAATAGAGGGAAAGTAGGACAGGGAAATGCAAAATAACTAAGAACACAGCCCAACTATCCCCAAACTAACACTACCCACAACAGACTCACAACACAACAAAGACAAATGTTGACACCACAAATGACCAAAAAAACACTAATGCAGGATACCACAGACAGTTATGAAACACAAAAATACAATTTAAAGACCACACCGAGACAAATTCACAAAATGCATAGAGGGACAAGTCAAAACACAGCCACACAGTCAGGAAATATCATAGACTTCAAAGTGAAAGTGAAAGTACACCCACTGTACCAATTCTGTAAACAGGATATCCTATTACATCACTTCCTGCCTCAAATGCAGTGCGTTTTTATTGTTATGCGTCAAAATATTATGACGCTTACAGTCTGTGCGTCATTTTATTTTTACGCACATGCTTAGAAATAACCCCACATCCATATGTTGAAATATTTTTTATACTTAACCAATTTCACGGGGTACAGTGTGGGAATTACCGCTCAGGCCCAATGGATGTTTCATGGCAATGTGCGTCATATTTAGACGCATATGCATCATTTTTTGACACATGTGTGTCTTTTTTTACACGTATGCGTCAACATTTCTGTCTTTAACTGGGTTTGGGTTATTTTTCATTTGTAATAGTACATGACAGTTGTGACAATACAGAGATAGGCTGTTTGCACCAACATTGGGCATTCCGGTGTATGGACACATGTGACATACTACTGTGGACCATGATCCTCTACTTGTTGTACCGGATTTTCACTCTTCACTGACGCAATAGATGGCCAAACGTGTGGGATACAATTAGGTATTACCCAGTTTGGGCATGTTTTGCATCAAGAGAGGATAGCAAAGCGACGCAACTCAAAACAGTAACTCAATGCCTATGGGTCAATGTGTGTGATTTGGCTAATACTATTGTTGTTGTCCCACTGTGTGACCATCACAAGATGCATTTTAGCAAATCTGCTTGTATGCATGTGGAGTCAATGTGTCCAACTCTCAGATGCTATTCAGTGTGGAAATGAGAGAGGACATGTGTTAGTCATACACCTAGCAACAACTGCTGTGTGCACTTCCTAGGTTTTTTGGAACATAAGCACCACCAAAGACAAAGCATGCACAGGATAGATAGCAGACGGTTGTTCATGGCAATGTTCCAAAACATAGCCATCACATGTCCTGGAATGTTGGATACTACTTCCTAGGCACTTGTTTGTTTACCCACCATGAGTCAGGCATGGGATAATGCTATGTGGGTACCGTGTTTGTGACACTGAGTCCCAAATATAATACACAAATGTAATGTTACGCCACAGGTGGAGTCATATAAATGAGCCATGTCTCTCCTGTGGCAGTGGAGCACCAGCAGACCAAGCAGCACATGTTCACATATTTCCAGTGGAAAGATGCACAGAGGTGTCTGGTTCATGTGTGTGGGCCAATGTTTAGCCTGTATCATTATTGGGGTCTATGTTGTCACAGTTACGTACAGGTCTAGTCATGAGTCTGTGGAGCCATCTCCTGCATCTACAAAGTATCCTTCGCAGATCAATTGAAGGAAAGCCAATGAGGAATTGAAAACACACATGGGGATAGTCCAGCTCTGTCACTGCAGACGTGTTATGAGACTGACAGCAGGGCAACCTTATTGTGCTGACAAAGTTAATGTCTCAGGATTCTTACCGGCAGGTGTCCTCACAACATTTGTACACAGGTTGGCCTCTAAAATTCCCACTGCATCTGGGAACATCAGTGCCTCTGTGCTGATTAATCTCATAGCTATTCACCACGCAAGCCCCATCAATATGTTGGGGGCAATGTGAATCAGCGTGTGGACTGTCAGGGTCCTAACATGTGTTGACATTTCATGCACATTATCTGACGATGTTTGTTGTGCTGGAGGCACCATACCCAATCCATGCATACAGCCATGGCACACTGTCATTATTTGTCACTCATGCATACATGAAACCCAGACAAGGGATAGGCCATGATTCGGCTATTTGGAGACAATTTCTCCCCCATGGTACGATAAATAAACTGATTATGCTATACAATGTATTTGAGTATGCATTGTAGACCCACCTGACACATTACCCCAGGAGGAAAGTGAGGGCTGGGCAAGCAACTATGATACAAATGTAGCCACAAGGAACCTTAAGGGCAACGCAAAGACAGGAACCAGTCAGGCTAACAGGATGCAGGGTCAATAAGGATCCAAAACTTTAACAAGGCAAATACACAGTGGTCAGACTGAGACTGGTCAAAGGTGGAACAACACTGTGGAAACTGAAAACTGTGTTTCTCCTGTGTGTTGGAACGTATCACATTAACCCAAGGGCTGTGTTACACAGCTGATTTTTATGGCAATGCATAACAGTGTTATAGATAAAATGGCAGCTTCTATGCTGTTACAGCCAGTTGCAAGGGCACTGCATGTTCAAATGGCTGGTCTCCATGGAGGTGCTCATAGGTGTGTGCAGCTTCAGTCTCTCACAAGTCCTGTAGGTGACATTCAAGTTCAAACGGCCAACAGTACCTTTCACATGGGAAGCAATGTACAGGTGATTACAGGTCCCACAGACTACAAGGCAGTGCATTATTTAACCTGACATCCATGCAGACAGAAGTACAATGACTATGGCATACCATACTAAAGAGGGAAGCACACTGGATTCACATTGTGAGTCTGGGTGTGTGTAGAAGAGGGATTATCTGGGTACACATATTCCCATTCCAGGGACCTCTGAAGAAGTGTGTGGTGAGACAGGGAACATGGGTGTGGCTGGACTTAAGACATGGGCTGCCATGTGCAGGGGATGTTTTGTGAGCAATGCTAGTCATAGCTGGGGGCACTTGTGCTATCAAATTGCTGCTGCTATGGAAATCTTGTCACACATTGGTGGTCATTACAACCCTGACTGTCGGTGTTAAAGCGGCGGTAAGACCGCCAACAGGCCATAGGTAAAAATTTAGCAATTACGACCGTGGCGGAAACCGCCAACAAAGACAGCCACTTTAACACTCCGACTGCCACGGCGGTACAAACAAACAGCGCGGCGGTCACCGCCAACAGACAGATGGAGGACAAAGTACCGCCCACAGTATCCCAACAGGCCTATCCGCCACCTGTTCCGGGGCGGATTCACAGTGGATAAAAACACAGCGGAAACAGGATTTCGAAGGGAAAACGCTCACCTCTACACACCCCACGAGAAACTAGGACACCATGGACCCGGAACTCCAAATTCTCCCTGCGATAGTCTTCCTGCTCCTCTACCAGCAGCACGAACGCCGGCGGCGAAGACCACAGTGAGTACTGTACCTAAGACAAAGGGGAGGGGGGAGGGAAAAAACAGGGACACACATACGCAACACCCCCACCTCCACCCTCACCCACCACAACACACACACTAATCCATATTGATACATCACAGTTACACCCCCCAACCCCCCCGGAAGAATGCAAAGACAATAGAAAATGAGTGCAACCATTGTAATATATTAAAATCAAATAGGCAAAAATATATATATACACCATGTACAAAATATATACCAAGCATAGTAGTCCAGGTAGTGCTCCAATTAAGTCCTTGGAACACTGGGCCCACACGGTATGGGCGAGGCCCACACAAGATCCCCGACCATGACGGAGAGAACACTGCAGGGGCATCAGAGAGCAACAAAACAGGCACCTCAGGGGAAGGGAAAGGGGGGGCACCTCAGCCGGTTGAGTGCACGATGCTAAATCCACGAGAGGGCCACATGCCCACTGTTCAATCCTGGGGAGTGCAAAGCCACAGTCTCTCAAGTCTCTACAGTGGGTGGGTTTCCCACTGTTCCATCCTGGGGAATGCAAAGCCACAGTCTCTCAAGTCTCTACAGTGGGTGGGTTTCCCACTGTTCCATCCTGGGGAGTGCAAAGCCACAGTCTCTCAAGTCTCTACAGTGGGTGGGTTGCCCACTGCTCCAACCTGGGGAGTGCAAAGCCACAGTCTCTCAAGTGGATAACAGGCTCCACTGGTTCTGGAGGGGGCTTTGTGCCCAGAGTGCTTCATCCTGCTAAGGACAGAGGTAGTGGATGGATCTCTCCACTGGTTCTGGAGAGGGCATGGTGCCCACAGTGCTTCATCCTGCTAAGGACAGAGGTAGCGGATGGATCTCTCCACTGGTTCTGGAGGGGGCATGGTGCCCAGAGCGCTTCATCCTGCTAAGGACAGAGGTAGCGGATGGATCTCTCCACTGGTTCTGGAGGGGGCATGGTGCCCAGAGAGCTTCATCCTGCTAAGGACAGAGGTAGTGGATGGATCTCTCCACTGGTTCTGGAGGGGGCATGGTGCCCAGAGTGCTTCATTCTGCCTGTGACGGACTCAGTAGCATCAGTGCCCTTGGCGCTCATGGGCCACCGTTGCTTGAGACAGCGGTGCCCTGTTCAGCGGTGCTTGAGACGGCGGTGCCCTGTTCAGCGGTGCTTGAGACGGCGGTGTCCTGTGTCTCCTTTGCAGTGACTCAGCTGCTGGCGGTCCTTCATGGCCCAGCAGGGCTTGTTCTGGCGGTCCTCTCTGTCCCAGCAGGGCTTGTGCTGGTGGTCCTCTCTGTCCCAGCGGGGCTTGTGCAGGCGGTCCTTCATGGCCCAGCGGGGCTTGTGCTGGCGGTCCTTCATGGCCCAGCGGGGCTGGTGCTGGCGGTGGCCTCCTGGGCAGCAGGGCTGGTGGCGGTGGCCTCCTGGGCAGCTGGGCTGGTGGTGACGGTGGCCTCCTGGGCAGCTGGGCTGGTGCTGGCGGTGGCCTCCTGGGCAGCGGGGATGATGGCGGTCTACTCCGCTGTGCTGCTCTTCCCAGACTTGCTGAGTTTCTTGTGCCCCTTCCCCACCTTGGAAGGTGTCGCAGCTGACTCCACATTCCCGCCTGTACCCCTGGGAGCGGCTTTGGTGGCTGGAGTCTTTCCCCTCTCCCGCCGGGCACTGGCCATCTTCTGATGCTTCACAGGTGAGGGACTGTCTGTGCTGTGTCTCCGTGCCACACTGGCTGCCCTGTTGGCCGGTGCACTCCAGATTCCGGTGACTACAGGCACCACTGGTCCCGGAGATGTTGTGGCTGAGGTGCTAGTTCGGGACTTAGGAGACGGACGGGGTGGGGGAGGTGTGGGAAAGAGGTCAAGGTTGGTCAGGAAAAGTTTTTGGGAGACACTGGGACAAGTAGCTGGAGGGGGTTTGGGAGTGAAGGAAGAGGTTGTGATTGTAGGAGGTGTTCGTTTGCTGACTTTGGGTGAAGGTGCATGCGCTGGAGGCTGTCGTGAGGTGGATGGCTGTTGGGTGGGTGTGTGCCTGCGTTTGTGTATCTTGGGAGGGGGCGTCACAGACACACTGGGAGAGGACACAGGGGACGTGTGAATGGTAGTGGGGTGGTGACTGCACGTGAGCGGGGTGTGGTGGTGGGTGTACTGGTGATGGTAGTAGTGGCTGTAGAGGTAGTGCATGCAGGTGTGAGTGTAGACAAGACTGGGAGGGAGACGAGGAGGAGGGGGACACAGTGGAGGCAGTGGATGTTGGTGTGTCTGCATGTGTGTGATGCTTGCGTCAGTGCCTGTGGGATGTGTGGTGCTTATGTTTGCCTGAGCTTCCCTTGTGTGTTGACGTGTGTGCTTGCTGGTCTGTAGGTGTGCTTGTGATAGGCTGGGGTACAGGAGATTGGGTCTGGATGGAGTAAGTTGGAGGGGGAGGCTAAATCAGCAAAATGAGAGTGTACTCACCCCCTTGTGGCTGCTGTGATGCCCTCAAGCGCCCATACAACTTCTGGTACGCCACTGCCAGGATCCTGAACATCAGGGGGGTCATGGTGCGACGGGCACCCCTCCCACGTTGGGAGGCCATCCCCAGCTGAGCCTCCGCCATCTTCTTGCTCCAGCTGCGAATGTCCTCCCTTCTTTTCCGGCAGTGGGTGCTCCGTCTGTGGTGGACCCCCAGGGTCCGGACGTCCTTGGCGATGGCACGCAAAATATATTTTTTCTGGTGGGCGCTGACCTACATGATTTGTACAGGGGGAAGAGAAAGTTATTACCAACTGCACCGTCAAAGTGATTGGCCCCCATCCCTACCCTTGCCATGTGGCACATGCACTCACCGTCGTTTCATGCACGCCGCACTCTCCCCCCTTTCTTCTTACATCCACCCCTCTCCACACAGGCATAGCCCATACAGCATGCTCCCAGTGTACTTACCTGTTTGTCTGGAGGACCGTAGAGTAGCGTGTACTGGGGGAGGACCCCATCCACGAGTTTCTCCAACTCCTCTGATGTGAAGGCAGGGGCCCTTTCCCCAGACGCTCGAGCCATTGTCTCTTCCAGACCGAGGTCACAGCAGCACTTGCAGTGTAGGTCCTCTCCTGTCGAAGATCAGGTATCGAGTGATTGAAGTGATAGAAAATGGCAGTCACCGCCACCACCGGCGTACATCGTCATTGGCTCCTGGGACCCATAGGGTCCAATGTTAACCAATGCAGCATTGCGACCCTTGACCCAAGGGTAGGTCGCTCCCCCTGCCGCTGCAGCTCCTCCAAGTTCCCGAGTTCCTGTGTTCCTGAGACCCACCTAACTGTAAGTACCCCCCTCCTCCCAGCCCCTCGCCCTGCCCCGCGCCACTCACCTTCTCTTCTGCTCCTGCTTCTTTTCCTCCTCTCTGTCTCTCCCTCCTCGCTCCCCCTCTGCAATCTTCTTCTGTGTTCTTCTGTTCTTCTGTTCTTCCCTTCTGGTCTTCTGTGTTCTTCCGGTCTTCTGTGTTCTTCTTCTCTGTTCTTCTCTGTGCTTCTGTGTTCTTCTTCTCGGTTCTTCTGTGTTCTTCTGTGTTCTTCTGTGTTCTTCTGTGTTCTTCTGTGTTCTTCTGTGTTCTTCTGTGTTCTTCTCTGTTCTTCTCTGTTCTTCTCTGTTCTTCTCTGTTCTTCTGCTCTTCCGATCTTCTGTGCTTCTGTCTTCTGCTCTTCTGTCTTCTGTTCTTCTGTCTTCTGTTCTCCTGTCTTCTGTTCTCCTGTCTTCGGCTCTTCTACCTCCTCCGTCTTCTTCCCCCGAGCCTGCCCTCCTGCTCCTTCCTCATCCCCCTCCCTCACTCGCCTCCCCCTCTCTCACCCCTAGCTAACCCGTTCGCTATCTACCTCCCTCACTCCTCCTATCTTCCTATCTCTCTAGCTCCCTATCTCACTATCTAACTCCCCCACTCTCCACCTCCTCCTACCTACCTATCTGTCTATCTATCTATTTCCCTATCTATCGACTTCTCTATCTATTTTCTCTATCTATTTCTCTATCTCTCCCCCCCTCCCGCCACCCCCTCTACTACCTATCTCCCTATCCTCTCACTCTACCTCTCTCCCTCACCCACCTCTACAACCCCCCCTCCCCTATCTTCACAACCCTACTCCTATCTCTCTCCCTAATCTCCAAACCTCCTAACACTCACCCTCCTCCACCCTAAACCCCCTCCCCCAGCTCCTCTCACTCTACCTGTCCCCCCCCCTCCCTCGCGCTTTCCCGCCGCGACCTCCTGCACGCCCCCGCCCCCCAGCTCCCATTCGCCCCCAGCTGACCCCTCCCCCCCCCCTCCTACCTCTTATGGCGGCCGCTGCGCGACAGTGGTAGCGACCCTTGACCCAAGGGTAGGTCGCTCCCCCTGCCGCTGCAGCTCCTCCAAGTTCCCGAGTTCCTGTGTTCCTGAGACCCACCTAACTGTAAGTACCCCCCTCCTCCCAGCCCCTCGCCCTGCCCCGCGCCACTCACCTTCTCTTCTGCTCCTGCTTCTTTTCCTCCTCTCTGTCTCTCCCTCCTCGCTCCCCCTCTGCAATCTTCTTCTGTGTTCTTCTGTTCTTCTGTTCTTCCCTTCTGTTCTTCTGTGTTCTTCCGGTCTTCTGTGTTCTTCTTCTCTGTTCTTCTCTGTGCTTCTGTGTTCTTCTTCTCGGTTCTTCTGTGTTCTTCTGTGTTCTTCTGTGTTCTTCTGTGTTCTTCTGTGTTCTTCTGTGTTCTTCTCTGTTCTTCTCTGTTCTTCTCTGTTCTTCTCTGTTCTTCTCTGTTCTTCTCTGTTCTTCTGCTCTTCCGATCTTCTGTGCTTCTGTCTTCTGCTCTTCTGTCTTCTGTTCTTCTGTCTTCTGTTCTCCTGTCTTCTGTTCTCCTGTCTTCGGCTCTTCTACCTCCTCCGTCTTCTTCCCCCGAGCCTGCCCTCCTGCTCCTTCCTCATCCCCCTCCCTCACTCGCCTCCCCCTCTCTCACCCCTAGCTAACCCGTTCGCTATCTACCTCCCTCACTCCTCCTATCTTCCTATCTCTCTAGCTCCCTATCTCACTATCTAACTCCCCCACTCTCCACCTCCTCCTACCTACCTATCTGTCTATCTATCTATTTCCCTATCTATCGACTTCTCTATCTATTTTCTCTATCTATTTCTCTATCTCTCCCCCCCTCCCGCCACCCCCTCTACTACCTATCTCCCTATCCTCTCACTCTACCTCTCTCCCTCACCCACCTCTACAACCCCCCCTCCCCTATCTTCACAACCCTACTCCTATCTCTCTCCCTAATCTCCAAACCTCCTAACACTCACCCTCCTCCACCCTAAACCCCCTCCCCCAGCTCCTCTCACTCTACCTGTCCCCCCCCCCTCCCTCGCGCTTTCCCGCCGCGACCTCCTGCACGCCCCCGCCCCCCAGCTCCCATTCGCCCCCAGCTGACCCCTCCCCCCCCCTCCTACCTCTTATGGCGCCCGTCCGCGCCTGGCCCGCGCCCAGCGCCACGACCCCTGGTCCCCAGCTCCCCCAAGCCCCGCTGATCCGCTACGACCCCACCACCCTCCACGCCCTCAACCCAGGGCGCTCCAAAACCTGCTTCCTAGCTCACCCCAAACGCACCCATGGACCCTTCGCCTGCAACTCCTGCAAACGCATCTTCCACCACGCAACTACCACGACCACAAGCCCACGCGCCATCAACCACCTCAAGTGCATCCTGGTCAACGCTCGTTCCGTCCACAAGCACGCCGTTGAACTTTGGGACCTCCTGGACTCCACAGCCCCGGACGTCGCCTTCATCACGGAGACATGGATGAACGCCTCCTCTGCTCCAGACATCGCTACCCGCCATCCCCGAAGGCTACAAGATCTCCAGAAAAGACCGCACCAACCAAGTAGGAGGAGGTGTCGCCATCATCTTCAAAGACTCCATCAGCGTCACCACCTCCACCGAAGACCCCCCCCTCGCCGCTGAACACCTGCATTTTCAGATTCGCACCGACCCAAGGACCACCCTCAGAGGATCCCTCGTCTACCGTCCTCCCGGACCTCGCGCCTCTTTCAGCGACGCCATCGCCGACTTCATCTCCCCGCACGCCCTCGCCTCACCGGACTACATCCTCCTAGGCGACCTCAACTTCCATCTGGAACAAAACAACGACCCCAACACCACCACCCTGCTCGACAACCTCGCCAACCTCGGCCTCAAACAACTGGTGAACACCGCCACCCACATCGCCGGACACACGCTCGACCCTATCTTCTCCGCCAGCAAACACGTCTTCTTCAGCCACACCTCTGCCCTGCACTGGACCGACCACAGCTGCGTCCACTTCACATTCCGACGCGAGACCTCCCACCTCCGCACTCAACCCATCCCTCGTCGACAGTGGAACAAGATCCCTGAAGAGCAACTCTTCTCCGCTCTCGCCGCCAACCAACCCACCCTCACCACCGACCCCAACGACGCAGCTCTCAACCTCACAAACTGGATCTCCAACTGCGCTGACAACCTTGCTCCCCTCAAACGCACGCATCGACAGACCAACACCAAAAAACCTCTCTGGTTCTCTGACACCCTCAAAGAATCAAAGAAAACTTGTCGTGCCCTTGAGAAGGCCTGGCGCAAGGACCACACCGCTGACAACATGACCGCCCTCAAGAACGCTACACGCGAACACCACCACCTGATCCGCACTGCCAAAAGGAACTTTTTCACCGACAGACTAGACAAAAACAGCCACAACAGCAGAGAACTCTTCAGCATCGTCAAAGAGTTCTCCAACCCCAGCGCCAGCGCCAACGCCGTCACGCCCTCACAGGATTTGTGCGAATCCCTCGCCACTTTCTTCCATCGCAAGATCAGCGACCTCCACGACAGCTTCGGACACCAGACCCAACCATACACCACTGAACCCGCTTCCCCGGACATCACCCTCAACAACTGGACCCACATCAACACGGAAGAAACCAAATCCATCATGAACTCTATCCACTCCGGCGCCCCTTCGGACCCCTGCCCGCACTTCATCTTTAACAAAGCCGACGACATCATCGCCCCGCACCTCCAGACCGTCATCAACTCTTCTTTTTCTTCTGCTACCTTCCCCGAATGCTGGAAGCACGCTGAAGTCAACGCCCTACTAAAGAAACCTACGGCTGACCCAAGCGACCTGAAAAACTTCCGCCCCATCTCTCTTCTACCTTTCCCAGCCAAGGTAATAGAAAAGACCGTCAACAAACAGCTGACCACCTTCCTGGAAGACAACAACCTGCTCGACCCTTCACAAACCGGATTCCGAACCAACCACAGCACGGAAACCGCCCTCATCTCAGTCACAGACGACATCAGAACCCTGATGGACAACGGTGAAACAGTCGCCCTCATTCTCCTCGACCTCTCGGCTGCCTTTGACACCGTCTGTCACCGCACCCTAATCACCCGCCTACGCTCCACCGGGATCCAAGGCCAGGCCCTGGACTGGATCGCCTCCTTCCTCGCTAACCGCTCCCAAAGAGTTTACCTCCCTCCGTTTCGCTCAGAACCCACCAAGATCATCTGCGGCGTACCTCAAGGCTCATCGCTCAGCCCGACACTCTTCAATGTCTACATGAGCCCCCTCGCCGACATCGTACGCAAGCACGACATCATCATCACCTCCTACGCCGACGACACCCAACTTGTACTCTCCCTCACCAAGGACCCCGCCAGCGCCAAGACCAACCTACAAGAGGGTATGAAGGACGTCGCAGATTGGATGAGGCTCAGCCGCCTAAAGCTGAACTCTGAAAAAACGGAAGTCCTCATCCTCGGCAACACCCCGTCCGCCTGGGACGACTCCTGGTGGCCCACGGCCCTCGGCACCGCACCGACCCCCGCAGACCACGCCCGCAACCTCGGCTTCATCTTGGACCCTCTTCTCACCATGACCAAGCAAGTCAACGCCGTGTCCTCCGCCTGCTTCCTCACTCTCCGCATGCTCCGCAAGATCTTCCGCTGGATCCCCGCCGACACCAGAAAAACCGTGACCCACGCCCTTGTCACGAGTCGCCTGGACTACGGCAACACCCTCTACGCTGGGACCACCGCCAAACTCCAAAACCGCCTGCAACGCATCCAAAACGCCTCGGCCCGCCTCATCCTCGACGTACCCCGCAACAGCCACATCTCCGCACACCTGAGACACCTGCATTGGCTCCCAGTCAGCAAAAGGATCACCTTCCGTCTTCTCACCCACGCACACAAAGCCCTCCACAACAAGGGACCGGAATACCTCAACAGACGCCTCAGCTTCTACGTCCCCACCCGCCCCCTCCGCTCCGCTGGCCTCGCACTTGCTGCCGTCCCTCGCACCCGCCGCTCCACGGCGGGTGGGAGATCTTTCTCCTTCCTGGCGGCCAAGACCTGGAACTCCCTCCCCACCAGCCTCAGGACCACCCAGGACCACTCCGCTTTCCGGAGACTCCTAAAGACTTGGCTGTTCGAGCAGCGATAACCCCCCCTTTCCCCCCTAGCGCCTTGAGACCCGCACGGGTGAGTAGCGCGCTTTACAAATGCTAATGATTTGATTTGATTTGATTTTGATTTGCGCCGCGGTCTTCGACCGCCTACCACGATGGTGCACAATGCCAGCGCAGTTACCTCACATCCCATTGTCCCACTTTTCAGGTCAGGCAGACGCCCTTTCAGGGGCCCACATGGCTTCATTTTCAACTGCGTCACACATACCTAGGCCTAGACTCAACACACATACAGGCCACTTTTTAGATTATGAATGGTGTTCTGTGTAAGCTGTGGGTACGTACCTCTGAGTTGTTTGACTCTGTGCTCGCTGTTGTCCTTCATAGGCACCGTCCGCTGGGACATGTGAGGAGATGGTGGCATCCTCCGGTGTACCGACCGTTGGTGGACCTGTCGACAATGGAGGAAAGACGTGATCATCACATACAGGCTTGATCGTGCCACAATCCAGGAACTGTGTACCCAGTTGGAGCCAGACCTGATGTCAGCTATCCACCATCCCACAGGAATCTCCCCTCAAGTGCAGGTGCTATCAGTGCTCCATTTCCTTGCAAGTCGGTCATTTCAAACAACAGTGGCCATAGCATCAGGGATGTCCCAGCCCATGTTTTCCAACGTGTTGTCCAGAGTGTTGTCTGCCCTGCTTAAACACATGCGGAGCTACATCGTTTTCCCTCAGGTGGAGGATTTGCCTACAGTGAAATGTGATTTCTATGCCCTGGGACATATCCCCAACATCATAGGTGCCATTGATGGGACACATGTGGCTTTGGTCCCCCCCACAGGAGTGAACAGGTGTACAGAAACCGGAAGAGTTATCATTCGATGAATGTGCAGATGGTATGTTTGGCAGACCAGTACATCGCCCATGTGAATACCATGTTCCCTGGCTTAGAGCATGACGCCTACATCCTGCGGAATAGCAGCATCCCTTATGTGATGGGTCAACTCCAGAGGCACCGTGTGTGGCTATTAAATGAGCACCTGGAAGCTAGTCAGTGGGAATGGTTGTCTGGGTCTGGGGATATCCCTACAGGTTAGTGTGTGTCTAACAGTTGTCCCTTGCCATTTGCAGGTGACTCTTGTTACCCCAACCTGTCATGGCTACTGACCCCAGTGAGGAATCCCAGAACAAGGGCAGAGGAACGCTACAATGGGCAAACTAGGAGGGTGATCGAGCGGACCTTCGGCCTCCTGAAGGCCAGGTTCCGGTGCCTCCATATGACAGGTGGATCCCTATTCTACTCACCAAAGAAGGTGTGCCAGATCATTGTGGCCTGCTGTATGCTTCACAACTTAGCTTTGCGACGACAGGTGCCTTTTCTGCAGGAGGATGGTCCAGATGGTGGTGTTGTTGCAGCTGTGGAGCCTGTGGACAGTGAAGACGAGGAAGCAGAGGAAGAAGACATGGACAATAGGGACTCAGTGATCCTGCAATATTTCCAGTGACACACAGGTAAGAATACAAACCTGACTACTACATGTACTTAAACACTACTGCCTCTCTACTGTCTGTCGTTTTCACCCAGTGTATGGTCACTGAGTTGTCACTTTCACTTACGATTTCACAGATCTGGGTCCCACAGTGTGACATCTGCTTTGATTCCTCATGGACTAGACCTGTGTGACATAGGTATGTTGACATTACAAATGAAAGAGCTTTTTGCCACAGTTATTGCTAATACAGTATTCCGAAATCACAGACTGACTCCAGATTGTTTTGTGCTTTAAGGGTGTTTATTTTAGTGCTCAAAATTGGATGGGGTAGCAAAATGGTGAGGGGTGATGGTGGAGGAATGTCCATGGCAGAGTCCAGTCTATTAGTCTCACAGGTGCATTGCCCAAATGGGCATAGGAAATGGAGCTGGGGCAGTTTAAGGATGGACAGGGTGACAAAGTGGGACAGTAGGATGACAATCAGGGTGGTCTCATTTCTTGGCGGGGGTCTTGGCATCGTTCCCTGTCTTTGTCCTGGATCTCAGGGGCCGTTTGCGAGGTGGTTCTCTCTCTGCAGGGGGTGGGGTGCTGGTGTGGTGGTCCTGTGGCGGTGCCTCCTGTCCACTAGCGCCGGCGGAGGTGGTGGGCAGTTCATCGTCCAGACTAGTGTCAGGGGCCCCTTGTAGTGCCACAGTGTCCCTCCTGGTGTTGAGGACTTCCTTCAGCACCCCTACAATGGTGCCCAGGGTGGAATTGATGGTTCTGAGTTCCTCCCTGAAGCCCATATACTGTTCCTCCTGCAGACGCTGGGTCTCCTGAAACTTGGCCAGTACCGTTGCCATCGTCTCCTGGGAGTGGTGGTAGGCTCCCATGATGGAGGAGAGGGCCTCGTGGAGAGTGGGTTCCCTGGGCCTGTCCGCCCCCAGTCACACAGCAGCCCTCCCAGTTCCCTTGTGTTCCTGGGCCTCTGTCCACTGGACCGTGTGCCCACTACCACTGCCCCCAGGTCCCTGTTGTTGTTGGGGTGGTGGGTTAGCCTGGGTTCCCTGTAGTGGTGGACACACTGCTGATTGATGTGTCCTGGGGACGGAGGTATGGGCCCGCTGGGTGGGTGCTGTGTGGTTTTTCCAGAGGGGGGAAGCTCTGTGGTGGCCTGTGACTGGGTGTGGGGAACCGACTGTCCTGAGGTGCACGATGGGCCGGGCTGGTCATCTAGATCCAGTTGGACAGAGGTGCTGTCATCACTGTGGGCCTCTTCGGTTGGTGGTGTGGACATGTGTGGACCCTCCTGTCCGGTGACGTTGGGTAGGGGTCATGCAGGGGTATAAAAGGATGTTTATTACATCTGTGTGTGGCATGGTGTGCAATGGGTGGGTGACTGTGTACCCCAGTGCTTGCATTCCTGTGTGGGACCGTGTGATGATGGTTTAGGGGGGTGTATGGGTATGTGCTGTGGGCATGCTTTAGTGATGGGTGTCCATGCTTTGTTGTTGCATGCAGGGCTTGGGGTTAGGATGTGTGGTTTGTGATGTTGGGACATTTGTGAGGAGTTAGAGTGATGGGGGTGAGGGTGAGGGTGGGGGTATGTGCTGGCATGCAGGTAGGGTGGGGGATGTAATAGTTAAGATTTGACTTACCAGAGTCAATTTCTCCACCTACTCCTGCGAGGCCCTCAGGATGCAGAATAGCCAAGACCTGCTCCTCCCATGTTGTTAGTTGTTGGGGAGGAGGCGGGGGTCCGCCGCCAGTCCGCTGAACCGCCAGGTGGTGTCTTGAGACCACGGAACGCACCTTCCCCCGTAGGTCGTTCCACCTCTTCCTGATGTCCTCCCGATTTCTTGGGTGCTGTCCCACTGCGTTGACCCTGTCCACTATTCTTCGCCATAGCTCCATTTTCCTTGCAATTGAGGTGTGCTGCACATGTGATCCGAATAGCGGTGGCTCTACCCGGACGATTTCCTCCACCATGACCCTGAGCTCCTCCTCCGAGAACCTGGGGTGTCTTTGCCGTGCCATGGGGTGGTGTAAGTGATGTGTGGGGTGGTGTGTGGGTTGATAAGTGTGCTGATATGTAGTGGTGTGTAGTGTGCGGTGCGTGGAAGTTATGTGGGTGATGGTGTTGTGTGCCTGTGGATGCTTGTATTGTTGATGGTGGTGTCTCTCTCTGGCCTTCGTTCGTGACTTTTGGTCGTAAGGGTTTGTGGGTGATGTGGGTGTGTGTTTTATATTGTATTGGGTGTGTGGGAGTGGTGTCTGTATGTGTATCAGGTGTGTGTATTTCGAATTGTCCAATGTGGCTGTGTTTTGTATATGTGTGTGTATTTTGAGCGCGGCGGTGTGTACCGCCAATGGAATACCGCGGTTGAAAGACCGCCGCTTGGATTCGTGGGTCGTGATAGTGTGGGCGTATTTCTGTTGGCGTGACGGTGGAAGTTTTGTTATCGCCAGATTATCACTGACCTTTGGTGTGGCGGAGTTGTGTGGGTGTCTGAATTTTGGCAGATTCCGTGCTGTGGGTCATACTAGCTGTGGCGGTTTTCCGATCTTATAAATCCCATCATTAATATGACCAGTACCTCTAATAAAGAAGAACTGATGACATTTTTAGGCATCACAGAATACTACAGTAAGTTTGTAATGAACTTTGGGGCGAAAAGTGTAAACGTGAAGAACCTGTTAAAGAAAGGACCAAGGAATGTGAAAAGGAATATTTGAGCCTGAAATCTAGTTTGCAAAATGCTCCTTGTTTGAGTATTTTTGAGCTGGGACAGAAGACCATTTTGATGACAGATGCAATTTTTAAGGGTTTTGATGGTATACTGTTACAAGAAAGAGATGGTCATGAAAAATCTATTTTTTTTTATTTCCAGAACATTGAAAGGGGCAGAATTGAGCAGTGGTGATCGCCACAAATCTCAAGGGAAGGGGCAGACAGGGGGGAGGAGAGACAGGGAGAAATAAAATACTAATTAAAAAAAAAAACTTACCTGTCCCTGCTGCCGGCCCCACCCGCCTCTTATGATGGTGTTGGTGTCCTAGGGACACCAGCACAGGCTCCCGATGCAATCCTGGTGCCGCTCCCATGCTATGCCTAGTATGAGAGCAGAGTCAGGATTGCTCTGAGTGGCGTGGTGTGTTGCTCAGACAGTGCACTAAAGTCTGTGCAGGTTCTCCAACCCAGCTGTGCATGAGAAACCCAAGTGCGCATGTCAGTTTGGCTGGTTGGCCAGCCAAACTGACATGCGCACTTAGTGCACTCACTCCACTCCTCCTCCTCACCCCTCCCATGGCCCAGCCCCGCCCCTCCCTACACATGCTGGGGGAGCCAGCTGCTGAATAATAAAACAATAGTAAAAAATTATATTATTTTTCAGCCGCTGGCTCAGCCAGTGGGGCGACGCTCCTTCGCCATTGCGAAGGAGCTGGCCAGGGAATTGAGATATTCTGTAACTGAGAAGGAAGCTCAGGCCTTATTTTGGGCTGTGAAAGAACTGAGAATATTTCTGTTGGATACTCACTTTGAAATAAACACAGATTACAAACCCTTGACAGAAATGTTACCAAATAAAGGAAGAGATAGTGTTTTCACAAGAATATGCAAGAATTTGAATTTGATGTTGTGTATGTTCCTGGAATCAAGAACTCTATAGCAGATTGCTTTTCTAGATTGTTTGGCAACAATGAAGAAAAACGTTTATCAAAGGATAATGAATGGGAAGACATGCTGTGGGGAAATGATTTGGAAATTATGTTAAATTGCAAATGGAATTATAGAGGAAAAGTGTGGTTGAAAGAAATGGAAATTGACTCTATATTGCAATAAGTGATACAAATGATAAAGGGGCACTGAGGTTTGAAAAATGAGTGTGAGGAGGGAGTTAAACCATGTTGGTGTATAAAGGATGAGTTGAGTGTTGAGGAAGGTTTTTTGTTACTTCCTGGATGTTTGAGAGATCGCATAATGGAAGTGCCCATGAGAGTCACACAAAGATCTCTATAGCAAAAGAAGGGGTTTGCAGAGATCACTGGTAGCAAGGAATGGATATAATGGTGGAGCGAACAGTAAGAGAATGCTATGAGTGTCTAAACAGTGACAAGATACTACAGTATTGTACGCAACCTGTGGGTACTTGGGAGGAAATTGGCTTGGCTATCGTAGGACAAATTAAGATATCCAGTGTGGATTGTTATATTTTAAGTAGTTTTGATTGATCTTCAAGGTGGCCAGAGGTGAAAGTAGTAAACTCCGTAGAGACATCAGACATAAGTGTGTTTCTAAAATAACTTTTTGAGAGAGAAGGCTATCCTTCTTTCTTACTGACTGCCAATGAAGTTTGGTTATCTTCTACACAAATGGAAGACTTTTGTTGCGAAAAAGCATGAACCATAGGATATCTGCTCTAAATCAGACAAATGGCATGATAGAGAGGTTTAACAAAGTATTGAAGGACACAATTCAACTAGCTGTTGTTTGTGGAAAAAATTGGATGAATGAAGTGAAAGAAAAAGTAAAGGTGTATAGGCTAACACCTCACTCCATGATTGAAATGTCCCAGTTTTAGTTGTTTAAGGGTAGGAAACCTAACTGTTTGATTTGGCCAAGTTGGGTTAATAAGAAGAGAGAATGGCTGGACAACACATTTTAGGAGAGGATATTGTGGAGAGTAAAAAGGGCAAGATGTTAAAAGAAAAAGTGAATTTGATACTCAAAAGAATGCGAAAGAAACTGTGGTGAGTGTGGGACATTGGGTTAAGCTCAAGCTTCCCAAGGCAAAATTAGAGCATTCCAAGTGTAGAAAATAATGAGAAAGGTAAAGTTATTTCAAAATGTGATTAAAACAGAAGACAAAAAGATCTGGAACCTGAATAGGGTGGCAAGATATTCACATTCACGTGGTTTGGTCAACAATACAAGTTCTACAGTGAAGTTTCAAAAGAATGATATTGGTGGGTCTCAGTCTTTACATGAGCAAAGTCACCCAAATGTTAAAAGATCTAGTTATTTAAAAGATTATATAGTTTAAGTAATTAAGGCCCTCAATACAACGCTGGCGGTCAGTGTCAAAGCGGCAGTACTACCATCAACAGGCCGGCGGTAAAAAAACAATGGGATCACGACCACGGCGGAAAGCGCCAACATAGACAGCCACTTTAACACACCGACCGCCACGGCGGTAGCAACAAACACCGTGGCAGTCACCGCCAACAGACAGGTGGAAGACAATGTACTGCCCACCCCATCACAACCCGCCAATCCGCCAGCTTTTCTGGGGCGGTACCAACGCCATCAAAAGCACGGCAGAAACAGTGTTTGGAAGGGAAACCACTCACCACTCAAAATTCAACGAAGAACCAGGATGCCATGGAGTCTGAGTTACAGGTCCTGCCCATGCTGGTCTACCTCCTCATCTACCAAGAATACGAAAGAGGGTGGCGACGACCACGGTGAGTACTGCACCTAGTACACAGCGGAGGGGGGGAGGAAAATGAGAGTGATACACACACGCAATATGCAACACCCCCACCCACAACACCATACACACAAACACATGCAGCAACAGTACATTTACACCCCGTTACCCCCTGGAAGAACTCAAGGACAAAAGGAATAGAGTTAAATCAGTGTAATTTTAGAAATATGCAGATATACCTAACGATAATTAAAACAGTATCTACAAAAATATACATTGTCGCTTCCAAATGTCTGTGGGCCACTGGGCCAAAAATCAAGGGAAAAGCCCACACTTGACTCCTGCTTCACTACGGAGAGAACACTGCAGGGGTATCAGGTCGAAAACACACATGCACCTCAGGGGGACGGGGAAGGGGGGGCACCTCAGCCAGAAGATGGGACAATGCCACTGCTCCTCAAAGGGGCTCCATGCCCACTGCTTGTTCCTGGGGGGTGCAAAGCCACAGTCTCTCAAGTGGGTGGTTTGCCCACTGCTTGGTCCTGGGGAGTGAAAAGCCACATTCTCTCAAGTGGGTGCTTTGCCCACTGCTTGGTCCTGGGGAGTGCAAACCCACAGTCTCTCAAGTGGGTGGTCTGCCCACTGCTTTGTCCTGGGGAGTGCAAAGCCACAGTCTCTCAAGTGGGTGGTTTGTCCACTCCTTGGTCCTGGGGAGTGCAAAGCCACAGTCTCTCAAGTGGATGCCTTTCTCCACTGGTACTGGAGGGGCCCTTGTGCCCAGTCTGCTTCATCCTGCCAAGGAGGGGGTGAGTGGATGCCATTCTCCACTGGTTCTGGAGGGGGCCTTGTGCCCAATCTGCTTCATCCTGCCAAGGTTGGGTGAGTGGATGCTTTTCTCCACTGGTTCTGGAGGGGGACTTGTGCCCAGTCTGCTTCATCCTGCTAAGGATTGGGTGAGTGGATGCCTTTCTCCACTGGTTCTGGAGGGGCTAAGGCTGCAAACTGGTGGTGTTGCCGGTGCAGGTGACAGTGCTGCCAGTGGTGGAGATAGGCCCCAGCCCGTCTCCTGCAGCATCGGACGGCTGCCCACTGGGGATGCCGCAACTGGTAGTGGTACCACTGTCAGCGGTGCAGGTGGCGGTGCTTGCAGCAAGGCTGCTGGCCTTGGTGCAGGTGCCGGTGCTGCCAGTGGTGGGGGTAGGCCCCAGCCCTTCTCCTACAGCCTAGGACGGCTACCTACTGGGAATGCTGCTGCTGACAGTAGTGGTGGCATCGGTGGTGCAGGTGGCAGAGCAGGTGGCGGTGCTTGCAGCTTTGCCTGCAGCAGGGCTGCTGGCGGTGCTGCCCACGGAGCAGGTGGCAGGGCTGGCGGTTCTGCTGGTGGCCACCAGGCCTTCACCTGCAGCCTCCGACGGCTGAAGTGCCTTGCCTTAGGTTTTCTGCCCCTTCCTCACCTTGGCAGATGCTGTTGCGACCTTGGCTCTGGCAGCTGGAGTTTTAGAGGAGGCTTTGCTGGGTGGGTCATGCTCCTTGCCCTTGCTGCATGTCGTCCCCTTCTTCACCTTGGCATGGTTTGGTCCTTTGCAGGGGTTGGTGGCACACTGGCTGACCTGATGGGTGTCCCCTTTGAGCCTCTGTGAGTTGGAGGTACCATAGCGGACGCCGACTTGGTGGTGGACACCCTGGCCTGAGGGAAAGGATGGGGGGAGGGGTAGGGAACAGGTCAATGTTTGCCAGGAAAAGCTTTTTAGACACACTGGGGTGGGAAGAGGGAGAGGGTTTGGGAGTGGAGGAAGAGGGAGTGGTGGTAGGAGGTGTCCGTTTGCTGAGTTTGGGTGAAGGTGCATGTGCTGGATGCTGTTGTGAGGTGGATGGCTGTTGGGTGGGTGGGTGCTTGCGTTTGTGTACTTTGGGAAGAGGGGTCACAGACACACTGGGAGAGGACACAGGGGATGTGTGATTGGATGTGGGGGTGGTGACTGCCAGTGAGTAGTGATGGGCGCGCTGGTGATGGAGGTAGTGGATGAGTATGTAGTGCATGCAGGTGTGAGTGGAGACGATACTGGGAGGGAGGTGGACGAGGAGGAGGAGGGGGACACAGTGGAGGCAGTGGATGTTGGTGTGTCTGCATGGGTATGGTGCTTGTGTGAGTGCCTGTGGGATGATGTGTGGTGCTTGTGTTTGCCTGAACTTCTTCTGTGTGTTGATTTGGGTGAATGCTGGTCTGAAGGTGTGCTTGGGATAGGCTGGGGTTGAGGAGATTGAGACTGGGTAGAGGAAGTTGGAGGGGGAGGCTAGACACAGGGACAAGGGCTGCCATCAGTTCGGAGGCCAGAGCCTGAAATGCTCTCTGTTGGGCCGCCACGCCAGGTTGAATGCCCTCCAGGTATGCATTTGTTTGTTGCCTCTCGACACCCTGGATGGCATTCAGAATGGTTGACTGCCCAACAGTGAGGGATCCCAGGAGGTCAATAGCCTCCTCACTGAGGGCAGCAGGGCTGACTGGGGCAGGGCCTGTGGTGCCTGGTGCGAGGGAGATGCCCTGGGTGAGCGGGCATGGGAAACACGCTGAGGGGCTGCTGGGAGGGCAGGCTTGTAGGTGGGGTGGCGACTTTACCTGTTGTTGGGATGGGCACAGAGGTGTCCGTCACCGCCAGGGAGCTTCCATCGGAGGAGGAGTCGCTGTCTGTGGTGTCCCCTCCTGTCCCCGTCGTGGTGCTCCCCTCGCCCTCCGTCCCGCTGGTGCCCTCACCTTGGTGGATTCGGCCTCCAGGCCCATGTGGGATGCAGTTCCCTCCATCACCAGTGCCTCTGCTCCTCTGCCAGATGATACTAATGCACACAGAGAAAGGGTGACAAAACAAAAAGTGGGGGGAGATAGAGGATACACTTGGTCAATGCCAGCACCACTACCGTTGACGGACACAACACACAGGGGAGCAGCCCTATGCACTAGGCCATGCCCAACCAGTTACTAAGATAGTCACCAGCCCATTGGGTACAATGCCTAACGCCATCAGCTGCACACCAGAAAGCCACAGGACCCTGCCCAGTAGTAGATGCCACTAACACTATTGGGGTAGGAGTGCTTCAGAGCCTGCCCAACAAGGGACCTACCTTGCCATTTTCACCCTGGCCTAGAGGCACCCATATCCCACATCCCCCACCCAGGTACCTCTTAACGCGAGCCTTCAAGCGCCCATCCAACTCCAGATAGGCCACCGCAAGGATGCAGAACATCAGGAGGGTCATGGTGCGACGGGCACCCCTTACTCGTTAGGAGGCCAGCCCCAGCTGGGCCTCCGCCGTCTTCTTTGCCCAGCGGCGCAGGTCCTCCCACCTCTTGCGGCAGTAGGTGCTCCGCCTGTCAAAGACCCCCAGGGTCCGCACCTCCTTGGCGATGGCACGCCAAATACCCTTCTTCTGGTGGGCACTGACCTGCAGGGAAAAGACAGCAAATAAGGGAATTAGTCAAGCGTCCGGACCGTCAAACTCATGGCCCACCAGATCCCTCCCATCCCCTGAGGCACATACATTGTCCACCTTACATGCTGCACTCTGGCCAGGACGCCTCTGCCCCCCCACATGTGGGTTACCAACACAGCACTCCATACATTCATGGCCCACGCCTCATGCTCACAGTGTACTCACCAGTTTGTCTGGAGGACTGTAGAGTAACGTGTACTGGGGTAGGACTCCATCCACCAGTTTCTCCAACCCCTCAGCAGTGAACGCAGGGGCCCTTTCCCAAGACACATGAGCCATTGTTGCTTCCAGACACAGGTCACAGCAACACTTGCAGTGTAGGTCCTCTCCTGTTGAAGGTCAGGTAGCAAGTGAGTGGATAGATAGAAAACGGTGGTGACGTCCGCGGTGGTGCGTACCATCACTGCCGGCGTACATCGCCATTGGCTCCTGGAACCCATAGGGCCCAATGATAACCAATGTGAAGTTGCGTCACGGTCTTCGACTGCCTACCGCGACGGCGCACAATGCCAGCGCAATTACCTCATTTCCACTCGTCCCTCCTCACAAGTCAGGCAGCCACCATTTCAGGGGGCACAGGGCATGGCACCTAACTGCGTCACAGCAGACATTGGCACGGCAACTGACAGACGGGTTCAAATTTTGGTTCTGTAAAGTAAACAAATCATCATTAGTGCAATAGATGTGGAAATATGACCCTCTGCTCACCGTTCTCTTCCATAGGCTTCAACCGCTGAGGCTGAATATGAGATGGTGGCATCCCCCGGTGTACAGACCCCTGGTGGACCTTGCGACAATGGAGGACATATACATTATCATTACATACAGACTTGATCGGGCCACCATCCAAGAACTGTGTGCCCAATTGTAGCCAGACCTGATGTCAGCTATCCACCAGCCCACAGGTGTCCCCCCTCGTGCAGGTCCTGTCAGTGCTCCATTTCCTGGCAAATGGTTCCTTCCAAACAACAGTGGCCATGGCATCAGGGATGTCTCAGACAATGTTCTCTAACGTATTGACCAGAGTGTTGTCTGCCCTGCTTAAACACATGCGCAGCTACATCGTGTTCCCCCAGGTGAAGGATTTGGCCACAGTGAAAGTTGACTTTTATGCCCTCGGTCATATCCCCAACATCATTGGTGCCATTGATGGTGCACATGTGGCATTTGTCCTCCCCCGGAGAAATGAACACGTTTTCAGGAATAGAAAAAGCTATCACTCTATGAATGTGCAGATGGTGTGTTTGGCGGACCAGTACATCTCCCATGTGAATGCCAAATATCCTGGCTCTGCGCATAACGTCTTTATCTTGGGGAATAGCAGCATCCCATATGTGATGGGCCAACTCCAGAGGGTATGGCTAATAGGTGAGCCAAAGGTCCCCACACACTATCAGTAGGTGTCTGGGTATGGGGTTGTCCCTAAGGGTTAGTGTGTGTCTAACAGTTGTCCCTCGATATTTGCAGGTGGCTCTGGTTACCCCAACCTTTCATGGCTACTAACCCCAGTGAAGAATGCCAGGTCAAGGGCAGAGGAACGTTACAATGAGGCACATGGGCGTACAAGGAGGATTATTGAAAGGAACTTCGGCCTCCTGAAGGCCAGGTTCCGGTGCCTCCATCTGACAGGTGGATCCCTGTACTACTCACCCAAGAATGTGTGCCAGATTATTGTTGCATGTTGCACTATCTGGCCTTGAGTCGCTAGGTGCCTTTTCTGCAGGAGGATGTGACTGGAGATGGTCTTGTGGCAGCGGTGGAGCCTGTGGACAGTAAGGAAGAGGAGGCAGAGGAAGAAGATGTTGACAACAGAATCAATATTATTCAGCAGTACGTCCAGTGACACATAGGTAAGACACTGTAGGTTCACTTTTTCTGTTTGACATTGTACATGGCAGCCTGATTTCCCTATCTGTATGGCCACTGACTGTACCCTTTGACATCTCTATTTTCAGATCTCTGTGCCCCACTCTGGCACCTGCTATGTGTACTGCTGCCCACCAAAGGTCATTCAAAAGTATATTTCACTGTACATTTAAGTTGCAATGCTTTGATAATGGTGTACTAATACATTTGTGAATCATTTGACAGACTCCAGATTAGTATTTGTCCCAAGAGTGTTTATTTAAGTGCTCATAAGTAGAGGGGGATGTGCAATGGGCTGGGGTGATGATGGAGGAAAGTCCATGGTAGAGTCCAGTCTCTTGGTATCACAAGTGCATTGTCCAGTGGGGCATAGGAAGGGGAGTAATGGTAGTTCTAGGTGGACAGAGTGACAGAGTGGGACAGAAGGGTGACAATCAGGAGAGTCTTATTTCCTGGCGGGGGTCTTGTCAATTTTCTCTGGCTTCTGCCTGGATCGCAGGGACCATTTGCGGGGTGGTTCTCCTTCTACAGGGGGTGGGGTGCTGGTGGCCTGTTGGTCCTGTGGTGGGGCCTCCTCTCCACTAGCGCCGGTGGAGGTGGAAGGCTATTCATCGGTTTGGCTAGTGTCAGACCCCCGTTGTTGTGCCACTGCCTCCCTCATGGTCTTGGCCATGTCAGCCACCACTCCTGCAATGGTGACCAGGATGGTGTAGATGTTAGTTAGGTCATCCCTGATCCCCAGGTACTGTCCCTCCTGCAGCTGCTGGGTATCTGGCCCATTGTCTCCTGGGAATGGTGGTATGCTCCTAGGATGTTGGAGAGTGCCTCATGGAGAGTGGGTTCCCTGGGCCTGTCCTTCCCCGTCGCACAGCAGTCCTCCCAGTTTGCCTGTTGTCCAGTGCCTCTGTCCCCTGAACCGTGTGCCCACTGCCACTGACCCCAGGTCCCTGATCATCCTGTGTTTGTGGGGTTGCCTAGGGTCCCTGTAGTGGTGGACATACTGCTGACTGACGTGTCCTGGGGACAGTGGCATGGGCCCGCTGGATGGGTGCTGTGCTGGTGTTTCCTGAGGGGGGAGGCTCTATGGTGGGTTGGGACTGTGGCAGAGTACCCGGCTGTCCAGAGGTCCCTGATGAGCCAGGTTGGTCATCCTGATCCAGGCGTGCAGAGCTGCTGTCGTCACTGTGGGCCTCTTCGGAGGGGGGGACTGGATGTAGCTGGCACCTCCTCTCCGGTGATGTTGAGTAGGGGTCCTGTGTGATGAAAATGCAGTGTTATTGTGTCTGCGTGTGCCATCTTGTGCATGGGTGTGTTTCCCTGTATGGTTGTGATTTCCCTGTCAGCTTGGCCTTGTGTGAGTGGTGATTTTGTGGGCTGGGTGAGTCTCTCTACTGGGCATGCTGTGGTGATGGGTGTCCATGCAGATCTGTGTTGGGGGTCCATGCTTTGGTGTTGCATGCAGGGCTTGGTATTGGGATGGGTGGATTGTGATAGTGGGGTATATGTGAGGTGTTGGAGTGATGGAGTGAGGGTAGGGGTAGGAGTTTGTGATGGCATGCAGGTAGGGGGGTATAAAGTAGTAAAGATGTGACTTACCAGTGTCCAGTTCTCCTGGTACTCCTGCGAGGCCCTCAGAATGCAATATTGCCAAGACTTGCTCCTCCCATGTTGTTAGTTGTGGGGGAGGAGGTGGGGGTCCACCGCCAGTCCTCTGTACTGTCTTGCAACCACGGAACGCACCTTCCCCCGTAGGTCATTCCACCTCTTCCTGATGTCATCCCTTGTTCTGGGGTGCTGTCCCACAGCGTTGACCCTGTCCACGATTCTCCGCCATAGCTCCATCTTCCTAGCAATGGATGTCTGCTGCACCTGTGATCCGAATAGCTGTGGCTCTACCCAGATGATTTCCTCCTCCATGACCCTTAGCTCCTCCTCAGAAAACCTGGGTTGTCTTTGGGGTGCCATGGATGTGGTGTGTGTGATATGTGTGAGGATGTGTGGGGTGATGTGTTGGGGTGTATGCTGTGATGTGTGTGGATGGTGTATGGGTGATGGTGTTCTGTGGCTCTGATTGAGTGGGTGCTCCTGGCTTGTGTCTCTCTGTGTAGGCAATCTTTTTTTTCATTGAAAGGGTTGTGGGTAATGTGGGTGTGTGTTTTATAGTGGTGTGAGTGTGTGGTGTGTGTATGTGTGTCAGGTGTTTGTATTTTGAATTGTCCAATGTGGTGGTGTTTTGTAAATGTGTGTGTATTTTGAGCGCAGCGGTATGTACCGCTAATGGTTTACCGCGATTGAAAGACCGCTGAAGTGATTTGGGGTCGTGATATTGTGGGTGTATTCCTGTTGGCGTAACGGTGTAGGTCTGGCTATTGCCAGTTTATCACTGACCATTGGTCTGGCGGACTTGTGTGGGTGTCTGTATAGTGGCAGATTTCTCAGTGTGGGTCATAATACCCGTAGCGGAATACCGCCGCGGTCACGGTATGTTGGCGCCCGTCAGCACGGCGGTAGGCGCCATTTACCGCCACAGTTGTAATGAGTGCCTAAGTGTGCAGCATTTTCTGTGCTTCTTTTTACTCACTTGTCATATGTATATTTCTTTTTATATGTGTTATATTTTGATGTGTTGGGGGAAGATATTTAGGTGATGATATCCATATTATGTCAGAGGTAGAATGTGATGACTTGCTTATGATGTCAAGAGTGGAATGTGGAACCTGTAGTGTAAGAAGAGGAGAGTGGTTGACCTGACAAGTTGGCTGAGTTCGTTAACTTGCACTTGATCTAAATGGAAATAAATCTTCTCTTGAAATTAATGCCTTTGGTGTCGCCTACTTCATACAGATATTTTAAAATAAATAGGCAAGTCACAGTAGAAGGAAAGGGAATTCAGTATGTTGCTTCTTGTAGCAAACTTAATGGATTATCATATTATATGTAAATATGTATATGTAAATAAAAGAATACACAGTTCATCTGATTTTTTTTACCACATTATGCACATTGACTACTGTCAATGAAAATGACATTAATATCAGCCCAAGTCCAGTTCTTCCAAAGAGCCATGAAACAGAGGATATTAACCAGGCCCAGAACCTGGGACCAAGAGTTACCACAGTTACCATGTAGACCTCAGAAGTAGGCTCTCAGTGAAGAGATTTAAGACACCAGTTCCAATAGAGCAGAGTATCACAGGGGAAACACAATACAGTATGTAGAGAAAAGCACCTGTCTCAGAGAAAGTAAGCAATAGTTGTCCCCAGTGACTTCTTGGCCAAGTGACATTTACTTCAGCTGCACGGGTTAAAAAAGTCCCTCAGCAAAGCAAATGAGAGAATGACTTGAGACATATGTTGCAATATATGAGAGTAGAGAGAAAATGAACATCATCAATAATTGATACCCCAGTTTATGCATGAACACTAATCTTTTAGGATTCACATTGCTGACAAAACAAATCTACCTAGCACCTCAATACATCTGATATACAAAGTGAAGGCCTTTCTTATAGATGTGTGATTCAGGGTGGTGAAAAAGTATTATTCCTACACCATCCAGATACTCACTCCACTGCTTTGTAGGTAGTTTGCACTACATAATTCAAACTCAACACCCACAGCTAGGAAAAGTACCGCAACATTCCTGCATTTAGAATGGACAGATGTATAAATGGACAACTGACATAATACCACAAAGGTACCTGATTGCTCCACATTCTGATCCACAATTAGACAATTTATCAATGAAGGACCATTTATTTGAGAGTGCTTGCCTCAGATTCACTCAAGCCACTCCAGCATCACAAATATACAGCACAGCCCTACTCATAATGTTTGCTTGGAACGTATCAAATACGCCCAATTTAAAAACAGGAGCACTAGAGTATAATAGAAGATTCTGATCACCTATTTAGGTTAATGTTAGTCCATCATGGAACCCATTAAGCATTGTATCATGACTGTGGCTATTGGTTGGATGCTAGCAACCCACACCTGATACATATTGGACAATTGTGTACACTGCAAAACACACTCCATTTCAGACAATGATCCTTTGCCATTCCACAGCAGAACGCCATTTTCCAGCCGAAATTGCTACACAGGAGCCAGATTTTCTTCTGTTTTCTTCTCCTTTTGTGCTTTTTGTTACTATTATCTTTTTTGAGTTTCATGAAACTTTGGGGGAAGCAGATTATTTTTCACTTATTCACTATGGCAGGGAGGAGAAATCCACGTTTCAGAGTGAGAATTGGCAGTCATGGTGGATGAAATTATTGGAGTAGAGCCACAATTGTTTGGAGCACACATGCAAAATACTACCATTTCTCAGAAAAGGAAAATGTGGGACAGAATAGTTAACATAGTGAATGTTGTAGCTAACAATCTACACAGACAGGAGGAAATTAGGAAGAGGTGGAATGACCCGCAGGGAGAGTCCATTCCCTGGCCTCCTAGCATCACCTGGAAGCTCAGAGGACTGGTAGTTGTTCTACCAGCCCCCATTACAACTCTTTCTCTGGGAGGAGAAGGTCTTGCAGATCCTACATCCTTGAGGTGGAGTGGAGACTGGTAAGTTACACCAATGTATGTCTCTCGAATCACAAATGAAGTCCTTGCCCTTAACTTAGCTGTTCATGATGTGGCTAGACACCCTTCAAAACATATATATTGAAACTTCAGTTTCAAAAATATCTTGTTTTATCCAAATTAGTTGCGTCATGGTTGTTACAAGCTATTTAACAATTATTTGCCTTGTCCTTTGCTGTATCTTAATGTAGCCTGTTTTACTTTAAAAAACTGGTTCCAAACTTCATTCATCTGCACATGAAGGTATGGTGCTTGTAAGTGGTAGCTTAACCTAATCACTTTATAAACGTATGTGTACATATGGTAAATGTGTGTTTAACTTTCACTATACAAAGTCTTTAGGTATGTGCTACCCACTGTTTCACAAGTATTGGCAATAGTGTTTACAAATGACAACAACTACCTTGATGCCCTGCTTTTGTCTCTGAAAATAGTGCAATGTGATGTAGCTCAACCTCCCTTTCTTTCCACATTTGTCCAAAAGTCAAAGCTTTATGCAGTTGACATTCACCATTTCATGGTATGCATTGACATTTCATCTGTTCTGTTGATCCATTACGTTGACACCTTCTTGTCACTACACTGAATTGATCTACCTGCTTGCAGAAATAATGGTTTGTGGATTCAAAGGTTCCCAACCATGCTCTGTGGCATACTGAATAGTATTGATGCGCAAATTACTTTGCAGTTTTCATATGATGACCAAAGCCCCTAAATACAATTAAGTTGTACCACAGCTTATTTTTAGTCTGTTAGGCATGGACATGGTACGGCTCTCAAAGCTCCTCTCTACTGTGTTGAGTTGCATGTCTGGTACATAGAAAGTACTCTGTCTATTTTACATTTAAGGACATCTCTCCATCATTGTTATTGAATTATGCCTCCATGTACACGAACCTGATGAATAAAATGTGAAAAATCACACAAAGGCCTCAACATCCCATTAATCATTATTTTTCTTTTCTTTAGGTTGTGTCTTCTGGAGCTAAAGGCAGATTTGATGTACAACACAAACCGTTAATGTCTTTTTATTTTGTAATTCATTTTAGGACCAACACTCGGGGCCAGTGGACCACTGTATGCACCTGAAGACACCTCCATGATCAAGCCGTCAGTTAGGACACCACTCCTGCAAGTCAGGATGATGATGGAATACCTGGTCTGTCTGGGCTGACAATTCAGGTGAGTCTCACTTGGCCAACACATAGACCTCCCACCCCAATTGCCACGACAAATATACATTTGGATACCTCTACTTCCTGTGTCCATAGGATCACAACTCCCATCTTGTGTCCCCCAGTCCTGGCTACTGTTGAGCAACCACCACCATCACTGCCTCCAGTTGTGCCAGGACCCATTGGGATGGGCCACACTGCTACAGGGGCACAGGGTAGTGGGGGTAGACATCATGGGAGGGAATCTGAGGGCCAGGAAAGTGAGGCCACCAGTATAACTGCTACTCAGACCACAATTGACTGAGTCTTGGGAGCAATACAACAGTCCCAAGACTTGATGGGCCAGGTCCTAAAATGGATCAGGGACCTTAAGCAGGTGTAGAGGGATCTTATTCAGGAGCTACAGAATCAAAACTCAAATCTGCGCTCCTTGACTGGGGTAATGGTTGACATTTACCATCACATGTGCAGGGCTTTTCCTGTGCCACCAACCCCTGTCTGTGGTCATTCTACACCAGGACACAATACACCTTCTGCAACCACAGAAAGGAATGCCCGGTCACGGGAGAAAATTGATCCACCCACCCCAATCCCTACACCTGTTCCTCCCTACCACAGGAGGGGACGTTCATCCGGGCCACCAGGAAAGGATGGCAAGACCTCCACCACCTCCACCTCCAAGAGACGACAAACCTAATTGCTTCAAGTGTATGTCTAAATATTTACCTTTTCAGATGAGAAATGTATTTTGTACATTGGACTCCAAACAATTTGTGCTCAGCAAATATAGTTTTATCCATCATAATGGCATTTTTTCCTTTTTTTTCATTCTGGTTGCACATCTATTGCACTCATTTTTTTGTTCAAAATAAATGCGCAAAAAACAAAATGAAAGACTGGTGTTCTAGTTATTGTGATAATTCCTTCTTTATGTCTTATGTACACAATCATATTTGAAATCTGCCAAACTATATGATTCTTAAACAAATGAGACACCAACTAGGTAATATGTTTCCGTGGCAAAAAACTATGGAAAAAGAAACAATGAAATCTGAATGTTATAGTGTCATAAATTTCTAGAATGACAGGTTTGTGACTCAATCAAATATGGATTTCACAAACCATGCAGAAGCTAAACATTATGGGCCTGATTCCAACTTTGGCGGAGGGGGTTAACCTGTCCCAAATGTGACGGACATCCCACCCGCCGTATTACGAGCTCATTATATCCTATGGAACTCGTAATACGGCGGGCGGTAACCCCCTCCGCCAAAGTTGTAATCAGGCCCATTGTGCTACTTAGAAGTTGACATTCCAGAATCTTGACACCATGGAAGAAAGAGAATATTACATGCAATCAAATTAAATTGGCAAAGTATTATGGATGTATGACCTCAGCTGGAGCCAGACATCCTGCCCTCACAATAGGAATCCTACATCAATAACACCAAGAGTCTATATTATGACAGTAACAAAATTTGAGGCCACATGACCATTACAAGACACTGTGGTAGTATCTGGTGTAATGTCACAACCACCATTCAGTAGAAAAAGTTCTATCACATCAACAGCTTCCTATACTGAGCACAAATTCAAGATTTAGCCAATGTGAAGGAAGACGGGTATGCTATGGCCTGACATACACAAGTGGTTAGAGCAAGTTAATCAGCACCTATTATATTGATGCAACATCCCACATTAAAAAGGTCTGATACAATCTCAGAAACATCCATTCAGTCACAGTGCAAGTGGTCTCTGTACAAGATCTGTCCATCCCAAGTGGGTGTCTGTCCCAGGATCAACTCATGTTCACTTTGTACTTTCCAGCAGCAACATATCACTGCAAATGTCACAAATTTGAAATGTCCAAATGAAGATGACATGGTGAAGGACCCTGGAACAGGATAAGAAGGGAAAATAAATGACTTCCCACATACAATTTGACTCAAATGATAAGTTGTGTGGACACATATACTTAGCAGAAGCAAAGTTAATTTATGTAAAAAAACATGATAGTCAAAGTAGGGAAACCCTGATTCACAAACTTCTTTGCCTTGGACTTTCATCAACTGCCCATTCCTACCGCATTACCATTGCAGACGGTTATGTTCCCTATGTCACAAGTTGTTCTGAAATTGAATGTCACAATATATAAGGGTACACTTACAATCAGGTGAAGAAGTGGCCAATGACATCTTGACGTAGGTCAATTCCTCCTCTTAACCACTGTCATCTTCATTGGGCATGTCAACATCCTCATCAGGTGGCTCTTCACAGTCTCCATCCTCTGCCTTGATTGGGGTGTTCTGTAGCAGGGCGATGTCGTGCAGCATGCAGCAGACAATCCTGATTTGGCACACCTTATCAGGTGAGTAGAAGAGGGCTCCATTGGTCTTGTCCAGACTCCTGAATCTGGCCTTCAGGAGCCCAAAAGCCCTCCCCACTGGTCTCTGTTATTTTCCATCAGCGTCCTTGAAGCAGACTTTCCCTGGTGTTGTTGGAATCCTCAGCGGTGCCTACAACCATGGTTGGTTAGGATTAGCTGAGTCACACCTAAATGGAAGCAATAAGTTTACATATTTAAGTCGTATCAGGCTATTGTACAATCCTAACTTGGATTTAAGTATTTGATCCTCAAGTCAAATTGTACTTACCAACAAGCCTGGCCCTCTCTGGTCCAAGTTGTAACATTTACAGGGGTATGGTGCTGTTCCGTAGTACAATGAACTCATGTGTTGACCCAGGAAATCAGGCACACACATGTAAGATGTATAAATCCGGTAAGCAGACAACTTGCACTTTGACTGAATGGAAGTTCTCCCGATTGTGATAAATCTGTTCCCGTGCATGTGTGCCATCAATTGTTCCAACTACATGTGGTAGGCCACCCAAATCATACAATTCTCCCTTCACTATGGACAAATCCTGAGCTCTTTTGAAAAGGATGAAGCTGTTGATGTGTCTCATCATTGAAGCAAGGACTTCTTGTAGCACACCACTGAAAGTTGGCTGTGACATGCCTCCATATACTGCCACAAAATGAAGTAGTGCCATGAGTTTCACTAGAAAATGTAGCGTAGCGTGTAGTTATTTACAAATAATGTACAGATTGTTCAGCCTTTAATAGTTCACAATGAGTAGGACTAATCTGGAGTAGGTCTCAGTACATGAAAAGTTTCCTATCCCTCACTTAGAAGATGCTTGTGTCTTGGATTGGGAACATGAGGAGAAAAAGGTGGTGAGGATATTCCATAGATCACTCTAAATCAGTTAATCTTAGGAACTTAAAAATGTTTGAAAATGTTCTGTACTGACTTCTGAGAATGTATGTGAGAGATGCAACTAAATTGTATCACTGCACTACAGACAAACAAAATCACTCAAAACGTCATTTGTTGTATTTTGTTCTCAATTATACAGGTCAACGTCCATCAGAATCGGGAATTGTGAAAGGCCATCATGAAGAAGGTGTAGACCGTAGGTGTCTTTAAGCGGCGCAACCTGCATTGCAGAAAGAGGTGAGAGGACCTCAGATGGTGGAATAGGAAGTCAGCAAAATTCCAAACGAGGCAAGTATGTGTGCGGCAGCCTGACCCCCTAATGGCCTGCATGGGAAACATCCGGAAGCACGACTCCGGAACAACGAAGTCGTGAACAATGCAAGTGGAACAACGCTTGCATGAAAAACAACTCAGTTTTCCGTGCCTTAACCATGCATGTGCTGAACAACACACATGCGTGATTAAGGCACAGAAAAAGGGAGTCAGCATCGGGAGAGGACGCAGTCAGGTAAGTGGGGCTGTAGCAGGGTTGGGGGATAGTTTTTAGGGGTGGGGTAGTTTGGTTTTTAGGGGCGGGGTGGGGGTTCGCGATAGTTCTGGTTTTTAAGGGTCGGGGTGGTGGGATGGGGTAGTTCTGGTTTTAGGAGTGGGGAGATGGGGTAGGTTTGTTTTTAGGGATGGGGTGGGGGGTCGGGTTGGTTTAGTATTAGAGGGGGTGAGGAGTCGGGGTAGTTTTAGTTTTAGGGGTGAGGGTGGGGGGTCGGGGTTTCAGTGTTTAGGGGTGGGAGTGGGGGGTTGGAGTTGTTTTAGTTTTTAGGGGCGGGGTGGGGGTCAGGTTTTTTTTTGTTTTTAAGGACAGGGTGGGGGGTCGGGTAGTATTGGGAGAATGGGGTAGTTTTAGGGGCGGGTGTGGGTCAGGGTAGTTTTAGTATTGGGGGTTGGGGTAGTTTTAGTTTTAGGGGCGAGGTGGGGGGTCCGGGTAGTTTTAGGGGCGGGGTTGGGGGTCGGTGCTAGTTTTGTTTTTAGGGGTGGGGGTCCAGGTTGTTTTAGTATTGAGGGAGTGGGGGATTAGGGTAGTTTTAGTTTTTGGGGTGGGGGTTGGGGTAGATTTAGTATTAGGGTCAGGGTTGTTTTAGTTTTTAGGGGCAGGGATGGGGGGTCGGGTAGTTTTAGTTTTTAGGGGCGGGGGAGGTGGGTCAGGTAGTTTTTGTTTTAGGGGTTGGGGGTCAGCTTAGTTTTAGCTTTAGGGGCGGCGGGTCGGGGTAGTTTTAGTTTTCGGGGTGGGGTGGGGGGGTTGGAGTTGGTTTAGTTTTTAGGGGTGGGGTGGGGCTCAGGATAGTTTTAGTTTTAGGGGTGGGGTACTTCTGGGTGTTAAGGCAGGTGGGGGGGTCGCATGCTGGAACCACACATGCCGTCCCACACATGCCTTTACTAGGCATGCCTTTACAATGTAAAATCGTTGTTAAGGCATGCGTGGTAAAGGCATTCGGGGAAACAACGCGGTTGATGTTCGGACCATGTGGTTCAGGCATGCGTGGTTCCAGGATTCGTTGTTCCATCATACATTTGGCCTGCATCCTTGTGGTAGTATACCCAGAGCTTGATGGGGATTAGATGGCCCAAAAGCAACATCAAGGAGGGTGAGTTATTTTGTGTAGCTAATCTTGTTTAACTCCTTAAGCTTTTTTTATTCTCAGCAATGTTATTTACCATCATTATGACGGTTGACACACATTCAACGCAAGGAGGATTTATGGAGGTGTACGTTTTTCAGACAGTGTCGGATGCTGTGATACGTGTATTGTTTTGTGCTAAAGGTTGTCACTAGATTCCATATCACAAGTCAAGTACTGTTTTGAGCAGACACATAGCTGCATGCCAAAAAAGGGGTACCTGCATTTTCTCCATGTTATGAGAGACATTTGAACCAAACATGCCCCATTTGAGGATTGGGTCAGGTGTGATACTCCATCACAAATGTGAGTAAGTAACTTAGGCCCTATTCCTGCTGGCATGGCATAGTAAGCACTTATGAGACAGTTTATGTTTCAGACTTTACATTGGTAAGTTGGTACAATGAAAATATGATCATGAGCATCTGCATCAAAAGGACTGGAAACGTACAATGGCAGAATTCCATATCTGAAATATGATAGAAAACTGTTTCAATTGCAAAATTCAGGTCATTTCATGTAGATAATAGCAGGTTGTCTTGAAGTATCAGTCCTTCCCAAATGTCTATTGTTAGACTTGACATCATTAGGGTGGTCAGCCCCCAACTTTTTGCCTGCCTCCCTCCACTTTTCTGACACTGTTTTTGCTGGTTTTGGGACTCTGCACACTTTACTACTGCTAATCAGTGCTAAAGTGCATATGCTTTCTCCCTTAAACATAGTAACATTGGTTAATTCCCAATTGGCATATTTGATTTAATTGTAAGTCCCTAGTAAAGTGCACTGCATGTGCCCAGGGCCTGTAAATCAAATGCTACTAGTGGGCCTGCAGCACTGATTGTGCCACCCACATACGTAGCCCCTTAACCATGTCTCAGGCCTGTCATTTCAAGGACTGTGTGCAGTTTCCCTGCCACTCCGACTTGGCATTTAAAAGTACTTGCCAAGACTTAAACTCCCCTTTTTTGACATATAAGTCACCCCTAGGTAACCCATTGGGCAGGGTGCTATGTAGGTAAAAGGCAGGACATTTACCTGTGTGTTTTATATTTCCTGAAAGTGGAAAACTCCTAAATTTGTTTTCCACTACTGTGAGGCCTGCTCCTTTCATAGGTTACCATTAGGGCTCCCCTCATATACTGTTTCAGTGGTAGATTCTGATTAGAAAGGGGTAAACAGGCCATGTTTAGTATGGCCAGAATGGTAACAGAAAGTCCTGCCTATTAGTGAGGTTGGATTTTATATTACTATTTTAGAAATGCCACTTTTAGAAAGTGAGCATCTCTCTGCACTTAAAATCCATCTGTGCCTTACAGCCTATCTCCAATCAACGTCTGGGCTGGGCTGATTGAGAGCTTTGTTGTGAATTTCACCCAGACAACCTCAAACACAGGATACTCAGTCACATCTGCACTCATCTGCATACTGAATGGGTCTTCCTGGGCTGGAAGGGTTGAGGGGCCTGGCACTTACATTTCAAAGGCTAGTGGCCCGCCCTCAGACAATGGACTGCCAAACACCCTACTAGGACCCTTACAGAAAGACCTGTACTGGAAGGGGACCATGTGCACTTCAAAACCACTCTTTTAAGTCAGACTTTGCTGAGAAGTGCTCTCCAAGGGCTTGTATTGAGCTTGCCTCCTGCTTTCTGATGTCTCAGGGCCAAACCACCCCCCCCCCCCTCGCAGCACCGTTCAGTTTTTTAAGTGAATTTCTATCTTATATTAATTCTATTTCCTAACTATAATGCCCCTGTAACCTTAGATTTTTTCGGTGAATTTCTTTGATTTTTTTAAAGTGGTGTAATTTTGATTCCTATATGTTTAATCCAACCACTGCAGCGCATGGCCTTCGGCCCTGGGGCCAGACCCTTATAACTACCCAACCTTGTGCCGTGCACGGCCTGTGTCCAGTCCCTGTGGCCAACCACCCTAACCGTCCAACCCCATGCTGTGCATTTCCTTTATATTTACACATATATATACTTTTGTTTACAGTTTCCGAGATCTGTGGATCCAGTAGTTAATTTACACCGGGGGCCACCCTGAGTCCCAAGGATGAATCAGCAGTTTCTGAAGATGGATCTCGGAAACTGTTAAAAAAAACCTGTTTCTACGTATTTCAAGCCCAATATTTACTCTCTTATCACTTTTATATCACCCCCATGGGTTCTGAGAACTTCTACCCTGACCATGTCCTTTCCCCCCATTTCAGCCCCGGGGTTGGCTCCCGATAAAACAAAATGGTGGCTGCAACTTCAGGTTGCGCCCTGCCAATCAGATTCTTCCTGTGGTGCGTGGATCAGCAGATCGACACACGGTGGATCCACGGAGGATCTGCATCCCTAGATATCTATATTTTTTGCCATTTAACATCTCTAAAACCACTGAACGGCTTCACACCAAATTACAAAAAGCGTGCTTTCCAGAGCAAGAGCTAGCTTTCTGCCAAATTGGGTGAAATTTTGTCCAGCGGTTCGGTCTGTAGTCGTGTTTAAAATCCCTATGGGAAAATCCATGGGGAAAACGCATTTGACAGATCAGACCTAAACTTTCAAGACAGCAACTTAACCGAATGAAGTATACGTTTTGAAAATGTTGTGAATATTCGTCAAGCGTACGAAAGTTATTTTTAAAAAATGCTCTTCCTATGGAAACTAGGTTCTAACTACAGCTACCTACTGCCAACCGGGACGTAAAGTTTCAAGGTGATCCATCAAGCGGCGTCCAAGAAAAAGGGTGGGACAAAAAAAGTGCTTTTCCCATTATAATTCCAATAGGGATTTGGAACATGACTACAGCCTGAACTGCTAGACGGAATTACAGCAAATTTGGTAAAGAGGTAGCTTTTGTTCCACAAAGAAGCCTTTTTGTTGTTTTGTGTAAATCCGTTCAGTAGTTTTTGAGATTTCATGCTGAGGTCTGATTGGCTGCCAACGCTTCAACCAGGAAGTGTGGACAGCCATCTTCGGACTCAGCTTTAGCCATGTTCCAGAAAAAAATAACAAACTGAAAGGTAGGACATCCTGACCCCTTAGCTCTGGTGCTGGGGTCCCCATGGGACCCCCCCCAAGGATAAAAAAAAACATCTTTTTAGCAAAAGATTTGATGCAAATTCACAACAATGTCACAAATTCAAGGCCAAAATGAAAAAAGAAATGATGCACTGTCTCCTGCGCTTGTTTCAATAAAGCCCCCAAGAGGGCTTTTTTTATGTCCCAGGTACTGCCACCTCCCCAGGGCTTCAATTAACTAGTAGGCAGGGAAGCCATGTTGCCCCAGGGAGGTAGCTTACCACTACCTCCTTGGGGCAAAATATGTTGATGATATTGGGAGGGGTCGTGCAGACCTCCCCCAGGACCGCCACCTCACGGGGGCTATTTTGAGTACATGGGGGCAACAGTAACAAAATAAGGAAACATGCTGCCCCCCACAGCCCTGAGGACTGCCACCTCCTTGGGGGTGTTTCTGTTACATGCAGGAGGGCTGTCTGGCTCCCCCGCAACCCGGGGACGACTACCTCCTCTGGGCTGGGGCCTCCGGGGCCGAAATTGGCCTGGGGAGGAGGGTAACACTTAGTAGCTAACCAATAGAAAGTACTCCATTTGGATAGACATTTTGTCCAAAACTGTGTACTCTTGTTAGATAAACAAGCAGGTGAGCTTCCGTTCTGGCCATGATGCTTATTTCACAAAACTGAAACCTCAACAGGAAGCACTTACAAATATAAACCTAGCAGGTGCCCCAGTTGAAGCTCCACTTCTGGAAAGGACAAATGATCCTAACTCCTGGGCTTGGCAAAGCAAGTGTGTTTATTCTCTGTTTCCATATTGCAAAACTATCTTCAATCCTTTGTGGACTTGAATGCATTTTTCATCTATTGGAGCGCAATCTGTATGTGACTGTGACAAGAGGATTCCTTCTTGTCCTCTCCTGGTGAGTGCAGAGTCCATGGTTCTCCCTTTAAATTGCTACAGGTATGCAACTGTGCAAATCACCTGGAATCTCCTCTGGCTTGGCCCGGCCCCATCCACCATAGTAATAGCACAGATTTTCCTGCCTTTTGCCAGGATGATGGACACCTTACTAGCAGGTCCCCCAGTGCATTTGCTGCCGATTTTCGTAGTGCGTCCTCGATGCCAAGAAATATCAGGTTATCGCCACCAAACAAAGAAGCACTTACATCATATTAATGAGAGGAAGGACCCTGGTTAGTTGGAGATTTAAGTCTTTGTAGTCTCGTTGGCCTATCTATAGGAGGATTCATGTTATCACAGAATTCTGGAGGAAGACGGAACACATGAGGAACAATCACACTGCCAAACACACACAAGGTCACTGGAGACATTTCCTTGTGGTCAATTGCACAGCAGTAGTGTAGAATACATACTGGACATTTACCCAAGGAGCTAGCACTTACTAAATAACCAGTAGAAAGTTATTTAGTTGGGTAGACATTTTGGGCAAAACTGTGGACTCTTGTCAGATAAATGATCAGGTGCAGTTCCTTTGTGGCATTCACGCAGCTACTGACACACCCACACAGACACTAACACGCCCACTCACAGACACACTCAGACAGTGACTCAGACACTCATTCACCATAAGCAGTGCATTGCATGGGCGTGGGTTATTGTTAGCTCAGGTAACTATAACTGCTGAATTTCACTGGTTTTGTTCAAGTGAAATGTGAGCCTAACTATAATGCCCCTATAATCTTTGTTTTTTCAGTGAAAAAAGATATATATCAAATCCTAGCCAAAAGGAAGTGGTGTGCTGTGAGGTGTCAAAGACAAAGTCAACATGTGAAATGAGGGGTAGTTGGATAATGGACTGTTGTTGCAATATGATGATGCCTAACTGTAACATCCTTATAATCGTTGGTTTTTCTGTGAAAAAAGATATATATCAAATCCTAGCCAAAAGGAAGTGGTGTGGTGTGAGGTGTCAAAGACAAAGTCAACATCTGAGATGAGTTGTAGCTGGGTTATGGACTGTTGTTGCATCATGATGTAATGTTCTTTATCAAGATTTGTTTTCAGCTCTTTCCTAAATTAATTATTCATTAAAAAATGATTAAGGAATGCAACAATTTGCAACCACAAATTGTGCATCACAGCTCCCAAATAAACTTTCAGGAAACTAAGGCCCATATTTATACTTTTTTAGTGCTGCATTTGCATCACTTTTTGATGCAAAAGCGGCGCAAACTTACAAAATACAATCGTATTGCGCCGCTTTTGCATCAAAAAACGGCGCAAATGCAGCACTAAAAAAGTATAAATATGGGCTTAAGGGAGCAAAGAGATCTTTTGAGTCAATGTTAAACAAGCATTTGCAATGCAATAGGTCTTACATCAGTGAGAGTTAGAGCTGTTAGTATTGTAAATGATAATGACAACTTCGCATTTGGGACCTTATAAATATTTAGCCATGCAACACATAAACCTTTGTCAGAAATAAACTGAGTTTGTGAATTCCTTCACACACTTGGCATTAGACTGCAATGGTTTGATCATCCCCTACAGAGCACCAATTAAAAATAGCATTCAGAAGAAACATGTTCACATAACCATATAGTCAGCTCCTACAGGGCATAAACACATGAAAAAAATGACAAAGAACATTGCAACCTAACTATATTATCGACCCTTTGAGGGCAAAGTGTGTTACACATTTTCAGGCCTAGCAGGCCTTTTAAATATTTAACTGTGGAGTCAGTGGCACAAATGTTCAGTGCTACAGGATGTTACTAGATGTCCCTGTCGAGTCAATAGCAGAAAGTGCAGTACCACTGGTGGTGGCTAGATGTCCCTGTAGAATCAACAGCAGAAGGTGCAGTACTACTGGCTGTGGCTAAAAGTCCCTGTAAAGTCAACAGAGAAAGGTGCAGTACCACTGATTGTACCTAGATATCCCTGTGGAGCCAAATGCACTCAGAGTACAGTGTCACAGAGAAATGCCAGAACTTCCTCTGACGTCAAAAGCTCAGAATGTCCCCCAAACCTGGAAACGGCTGGAGAAGTACCAGGTCCTCAGTGAAATGTCTGAAATATTTAGCCATGCTGTGCATTAAACCTTTATCAGAAATAAACTCTATTTGGTCTTGCATTCAACCTTTATCAGAACTGTTGGTGCATTAGCAGAAGGTGCAATACCACTGGTCGTGGATAGATGTCCCTGTGGCGCCAACTAAGTTAGTAGTGCCTTGGGGCAATTATCATCCTTCAGCCCTTGGTGAGCATAGTGCATTACACATTTGCAGCCTGAGCAAGGCTGTCAGAATATTATTACAAACAAGGCCCTTAGAACACAAACTCCTCTCAGCTGTGAAAACCAAAGTTCAATCTCTAAAAGAGCTTCAATATGCATTGAATGATGGAAGAGGTTATGAATTTTGGGCCCCCTCTAACCTAGTGTGACCCACAAGATGTCTTGGACAGAAAGAGCACATCGTTCTGAATGTTTTGGTGGTGGTCCCATTGCCCTAGGACCACGACAGGCTGAGTTATGTCCAAAAATGTGTTGTAAAAGGAATGCCTGACAAGCATTATGGGGGTCATCCAGACCCCGGCGGGCGGCAGGAGCCGCCCGCCTGGAGGGAACCGCCATATGGCCGCTCCGAGGCCATTCTGGCTTTCCCGCTGGGCTGGCGGGCGACCGCCGGCAGGCCGCCCGCCAGCCCAGCGGGAAACCCCTTCCCACGAGGAAGCCGGCTCCGAATGGAGCCGGCGGAGTGGGAAGGTGCGACGGGTGCAGTTGCACCCGTCGCGAATTCTGGTATTCAAAGTGGGGCCCTCTTACGGGGGCCCACGACACCCCTCACCGCCATCCTGTTCCTGGCGGTCGGAACCGCCAGGAACAGGATGGCGGTGAGGGGGTCGGAATCCCCCATGGCGGCGCAGCAAGCTGCGCCGCCATGGGGGATTCCCAGGGCAGCGGAAAGCCAGCGGAAAGCCAGCGGAAAACCGGCGGGAGACCGCCGGTTTTCCTGGTCTGACCGCGGCCAAACCGCCGCTGTCAGAATGCCCTGCGGGGCACCGCCTGCCTGTTGGCGGTGCTCCCGCATCCCCGGCCCCGGCGTCGGAATGAGCCCCTATGTGGTGAGTTTCCCCGAGTGCAGTGAATATTGTAGTATCTGCTCTCCCGCTGTGCAGGGAGAGCCGCTGATGAGGATTCATTCGTGGGTCGATTTCATGCTATGTTAAGCCACACAAAAATGTACAAAACACACGCATGACACAACTACTTGTAATTACTGATTATGTAAAGGAAGGACCAGGTGGAGGGCAAACGCTGAAAACAAACCACATGAGTGAACATGAGTGCTTACTGAGAAACACAAGAGGCAGGAAACAAAGAAAAATAGTCTTTCCAAGCAACAGAAAAACATTCCAGACGTATTTAAATTGTACTTGGCCGATGCTCCTCAGCCAAGTACAGGAAGTGAGGTATCGGCTGTCAAACTAGTTAGGAGGCAGCAAAACAAGAGTGACACTGCCTCCAACCTATGGTAAGCAGCAGGCAGTGGCAGGCGGGAGCAAAGTCCTATACTCCATCCAACAGGTCTTGCAGACAGCACATGTGCGCTGTCTAGGCTCCACCTAAAAATGTTAATCTCTAAAAAGCGGATGCAAAAAGGGAGGTATTTGATTTGACAAGGTGCAGAGCACAATTTAAGCACAGCGTGGAAGTATATATTCAATGGTTTAGTACTGTTAGATATGGAGGAGAGGAGGAAGACAATTCATATCCATGTGAAGAGGAGCTCAGGTAGTCCAACTTTATTGCAATGTTGTGAAAGAAGAGCTTTCATCCAAGCAACAAACACATTCACATATATTGTTGACAAAATCTCTACTCGCAAAGCCAATACAAGCAAGACAACCTTCTTCCCTACACCACTGTGAGGTGCCTCTTGTAAGCCACTTCTTGAAATAGTCACTACCTCCCTGACATAAGCTGCCCATTCCCGTGCTCTACCAACTGGTTAAATACTCTTGACAGATTATAAAGCTAATACCAACCAATCAACCTCACCATCTACCAGATAACCAGACACCTACCCTTCTTTGAATGGTCATAGAGAAAGAAGCATCCAGCATGAGAGACCTATCCAGTGACAACATGCTCTCCACCACAGTCGGGCTTACCATTTTTCCTGGCACACAGACACCAGCTATTCTAGTAGCAGACAATGTCAATCTGAGGGCAGATAACAGCAGCACCGCCTTTTGGCCCTGCTTGATCTCACCGCAACTTTTAGGCACCACTGATTGTCAGGGCTTACTCTGCGCATTTTCAGCATGCAAAGGGTTCTTTAACCTAGAGTTTGAGTAGCTCATTGCATTCCACATTTTATCAATTCATTAGATGGGCCCGTCGAGAGCTGAGCAATGGCCAGTGACATGCAGAGTTCCTCAAGGCTGCAGTCTTTCATAAGATCTTCAATCTCCGAACCTCTGAGCCCCATGACCAGTTAATGAGCCAGGCTCCTTCAGATGCCGACTACATTTACCTCTAGCTAGAAGTATTCTCAAGCACTAGCTAGCTTGACTCGAGACTTGCATTACCCTCATCCTCGCCTGGATTCCTGCCTACATTACCTTTGCTGCTCACCATGGTGCAGCGCTACAAAGGAACAGCATGTCCCATAGGGAATCTAGCTCCCACTGGACCATTCATCCATGGGTTCGCGTCGCCTCCTTGCCGCCATTGTAAAACGCACAAAACGCAGCTGATGAAAGCCACAACTTATTCACACGTTAACAACCTGATGACAGGAATAAAGGAGGGACCACGCAACCTCCCCCATAAAGTCCAGCACCGAGTCCCGAGAGGTAAACCATCCGCAGTAGGACGCTGTCAGTCACAACTTTCCAGACCTTCTTGTAAATTAGAGCATAAACTCAGCCATCAGGCAATGCATGACCTCATGCACTACCAGTGGCAAGCCAGTACACAACCATAACATTAGCACTGCAGGTCACCCTAACCATCTGGCATACACTCCATGCCACACTCCTCAACCTGAAGTAACAAGAACAGTGTACGTGTGCTTAATGCAGTAAATCTCCTCCTCTTCTTGCGCGTGCTGGAATGTAAACGAAAAAAGACGTTTTGTTGCTAACATTGTTATGAACTATTTATTGTTTTGTTCTCCAGTTTTGTGAGCTCGATGTTTTCTTTGAAAATAATTTTGCTGTCTCTCCTCTGAAAGCTCCGGCACTTCAGCCAGCGGTTGCCATGGTTACCCTGCCGGCTCCAGGTGGCAGACAGTGTTGCTGATGGAGGTTTGAGTCATTTTCGCTCTTGCCGAAGAAGACTGGAGGGAACTGCCCTGTAGGGGCCAGAGAGATTTCCCCACACGACGTTGGCTGCGCTAAGTGGCTAGTATGACTGGGACAGTCAGGCGCTTATTAGCCTCCGAGATTCACTGTCTAGTCACCTGAATATGACTGTCACTTCCTCACCCACTCTGGCCTTTCAGAAGCGGCCCTTGGATTTTACTAGAGTTAGTTCCACCAGTGTGCAGAGTGCCAAAGAGAGGAGTGGATAAAACGAAAAAAAAATAATAATCAGCGTTAAAACTCTATTATTAGTGAACAGATGAAAGGGGAGGAATGGAGAAGAGAGATAATATAAGTGAAAGGAAAGGAAAGGCTGAGAGGGAAGGAGGAGCGTAAGAGCAGGAGAAGTGTAAAATAATGTAAAAAAAAGAGAAAGGAGATTCAGGTGAGAAGAATGAGCGAGAGGAAGACAAATGATGTCAAGGATAGAAGGCGGAAGAAGATAAAAAAAAGAGTGCGAGAAGAGTTGTAGAGAGAGAAAACAAAAAAGCCTTAGAAAGGAACCGATAAAAGGGAGGAAGGAGATAAGAAGGAAGAGGGATGGAGGAGAGATGGAAAGACAGAATGAGGACCTTGGAGATCCGTCTGCAGGGCTGTAGTTTTTAGTGTGATAGGTGCACTGACTCCGAAATCCAAAGGTGTGAGAGGACCGCCGCTCGCCCAGTTATGTCCTTAATTATATTTGAAAAGTGAGCGGGGAGACTACTTTTCTTGTTTCGAGCCCCATGACCCGTATGCTACTATTAGGCCGTTAATGCCAACTTTCTGAAGGTGTTGGAAGAAGCCCAGAGGAATCGTGCCCAGGAGAAATACGTGTTATCAAATAAATAAGTGAGCGTTGTGTAGTGACCCCAGATTTACATTCCCTAGCACAGCTCTTGATCAACAAATATACCTGTGCACTGTCCTTAAATAACTAAGTAAACTACACTGCTGTCAGACACTCGTTGGCCACCGTCGTCTTTCTCAGGAAGCCGGGTTACCTCATCACAAGTTCAACTCTTTGCTATCCCTAAACAAGTGGCTGGTTGGCAAAGATGTGCATTAAAAGATAACATAGTTCATTGCACTATATTCGAAGACCGGCGCTGCAGATCTACGAGGACCATTAGCCCACCAGAAGTGAAAATCCATTGGCTCACCACACACCAAACATCCCACGAATAACAGAGCCCGCTATTCCACCTCCTGCAACCAATAGACAACAAGAGACAAGTAGACACCAAAGACACCCTCCTTTTGAAGTTAAAGACAAAATATGTAAAACTAACAAATGTAATGTGTCCAAGAAAAAGAGAGCAGATAGAATGCAACCACATATAACATCTCTCATCCTTACGTGAGGGCGCCCACCGACTGGGTTCTTGTGTAGTTATCGGTGGTCTAAATCCTCTGCCCACCACCCTTTCATTCCACACTATGGCCGCTGAAGGTAATTGCACTTGATGAATTCTCGAAGATTTCCTAATGGGGATTCCAGATGCCATAGATAAAGCTGTCACTAGATACATTACATGCTGGTAGTCACCACCCACTCTCCATCACCAGGGCACTTAAAATCATGTGTCGCATACTGTCACTTGATTCTTGCATGGAAGGGGGGGTAAACCTTTGCAAGAGGTGGGATATTGCCATCTGATAGGCATGATCCTAGCCACTGCTATTTAAGTAGCAGCCGGCCAATGATGCAAAAGGATATCACATTTGTGGTACGATTGGCAATAGAAAGCATCTTAACCATTTCCACAAATTCCCGTTTCAAGCACTTAGAAAAGTACTTCGCTCGTATTATTATAAACTGAGGATTCTTAATTCCAAGTGCAAGGGTTGTGCAGCTTTTATTGCCCTACATTATGTGGCAAGCTAGTGAAATTAAGCATGCGGGGTGTTATGGTGGGTTATATCAGCCCCTTCAAAGAGCACACAGCTCTTCAATACGTATGTCTTATAATTACACACCCTTATGATTTTTAGCCTTTATGCTGTGGGTAGAATTACTTGAACATCCCCGCAAAAACATTCCTCATTCCTTGATCACACAACACATCCTTCGCCTCCAAAATAACCTTACCTTATCCAATTTACAAGATTTTGGATTACATACGTAAATATTGTATTTCACCCCACATTCACCTCGTATATCTATTCCCCCACTCTTGATCAAGATTTGCCCTTCCAGCTAGCACCAAGAGGCATATTTATGAGTCCCTTGAGCTGCCGAAGTGTCACTTTTTCTTACACCTTGGCAGTTCAAACTACAAAATCATATCTAAGAGGCCATGCAAAGCCGCTTTGCGTGGCCTTGAATGGCCTCATAGATATGGAGTAAGGCAAGGGAGCCCAAATCGCTGCAATGCTTTACTCTGCCCTTGGGAGAGGTTCCTTTGGTGTTGCGGTGAATGATTGTACGCAACATCCATGGATTTTGATGCTTCCCCCGATTTACCAAACCATGTAAACGTGAAGATGCTTCAAAAACGTACGCTTCCCGAGGTGAGGCGTAATGTGGAGAAATACCTTTATTTCTCCTCGTTACTTCCTCTTTCTATGTGTGCTTCATTCTGCATTCTGCAGCACACATAGAAAGAGGAAAACACTTCAGAGGATTGGTTCTGTGCAGGAAAGTGACCCTTCCTGCAGAAAAACAATCCTGCTGACAACACAAGCTCCCATGCACCATGGTACAAGGGTGCCTGCATTGGCGCTAGACTGCCGAAACCACACCAGTGTAGGGAGAACGGACAGGAATGGTATATTCCTGCACTTTCACTTTGGCATGGGGCAGCACAGCAAGGTGCCTGGCTATGCTGCCCTACGCCAAATCCCCATAAACGAGGGCCCAAGTTGCTACTACCAGTCATCCCATTCCTCACCTTCAGTTTCTTATATCTACAACACCATCCTTTATAGGACGTTAGCAATGACAGTTGGTACACCTTATATGTAAATGGCATTATGGGGGTCATTCTGACCTCGGCGGTAAAAGGAGCTTACCGCTGGTCAGAAGGCCGCCACAACACCGCCGCGGTCGCGGTAAACCGCCACGGTCATTCTGACCCTCAAGAGGCAAACCACCAAAAACCCGACATCAACAAAAGTCCGCCACACCAACGGCCAGCGTTAAACTGGCAAAGACCAAACCTCCACCGTCACACCAACAGAAAAACGCCCATGCCATTACGACCCACGAATCCATGCTGTGGTCTTTCAACCGCGGTATTCCATTGGCGGTACACACCGCCGCGCTCAAAATACACATACAGCTCCAAAACACAGCCACATTGGACAATTTGAAATACACACACCTGAGACACATACACACAACACTCCCACACACCCAATGAACTATAAAACACACACCCACATCACCCACAAACCCCTATGACCACAAATCAGAGAAGAAGCCCAGAGAGAGACAGCACAGAATAGAGAACACCATCACACAGAGGCACACTACACCATCACCCACACAACAACCACGCACAAAACACCACACACCACTACACTCACCACACTCATCCCTGCAAACACCACCTCACACCTCATCCACACCACCCCAGGAGTAGGCGGAGGAATGGACTCTGGTAAGTCTCATCTCCACTACTTCATCCCCCCCACCCCACCAGCATGCCAACTCATACCCCGCCCTCCCCCCACCACCATCACACATCCTCGTTGCTAATGTCTCACCATCACAACCCACCCATCCCAACACCAAACCCTGCATGCCACCACAAACCATCGACAGCCATCACCTAAGCATGCCCACTGCACATACCCATCTCCCCCACAAACCGCAGTCACAACAGCCCCCACAAAGGAATGCCAGCACTGGGGTACACGGGCACCCACCCATTGCATGCTATGGCACACACAGAAGCAATAACCATACTCTTATACCCCTGCAGGACCCGAACGCCACCACACCGCCCAGGAGGGTCCAGAAATGTCCATTCCACCCCCAGAAGAGGCCCCCAGTGATGACAGCAGCTCTGTCTCCCTGGACCCAGATGACCAGCCCGGCCCATCGGGGACCTCAGGACAGTCGGTTCCCCTCAGACAGCCACAGGCTACAGCAGACCTACCCCCCTCTGGGAACACCAGCACAGCACCCACCCAGCGGGCCCATGCCTCTGTCTCCAGGACACGTCAATCAGCAGTGTGTCCACCACTACAGGGCACCCAGGTGAACCCACCACCCCAACAACAACAGGGACCTGGGGGCAGTGGTAGTGGGCACACGGTCCAGGGGACAGAGGCCCAGGGAAACAGGGGAACTAGGAGGGCTGCTGTGCGACAGGGGGGGGACAGGCCCAGGGAACCCACTCTCCACGAGGCCCTCACCTCCATCATGGGAGCATACCACCACTCCCAGGAGACAATGGCGACGGTCCAGGCCAGGTTCCAGGAGATCCAGGTACTGCAGGAGGAACAGTTTATGGGGTTCAGGGAAGAACTGAGAAACATTAGTTCCGCAATGGGCACCATCGTTGTGGCTCTCAACCAGATTGTCACCACATTGCGGGACCATGTGGCACCACAAAGGGCCCCTGTCACTAGCATGGAACAGGAACAGCCTACCACCTCCGCCGGCGCTAGTGGACAGGAGGCCCCGACACAGCAACAACCTGCCACCAGAACCCCACCTCCTGCAGAAGAAGAACCACCCCGCAAGCGGGGCCTGAGATCTAGGAAGAAGACAGAGTAGGATGCCAAGACCCCCGCCAGGAAAGGATACCCCCTGATGTCATCCCACTGTCCCACATTGTCACCCTGTCCAACCTTAAACTGCCCCTGCTCCACCTTCCACAGGCATATGGACAATGCACCTGTGAGACTGAGAATCTGGACTCTGCCATGGACATTCCTCCACCATCACCCATCACCGATTTTCAACCATGTCCCAAAATTGAGCACTTTAATAAACACACTTATTGCACACAAATAATCTGGAGTCTGCCTGTTTTTTTGAAAATATGTTTTAGACATAAACGTGCAAAAATGACCAGTTACATTGTGATGACAACATACCACTGTCACACAGCTGTAGTCCATGGGCAAACAAAGCAGAGGTCACGCAGTGGGGCCCACATCTCTGAAATTGGAAGGGAAAGTCACAACTCTGTTAGCATCTACTGGGTGAAAAGGACAGACAGTAGAGAGGCAGGAGACTGTAAGTAAATGTAAAATGCAGGTGTTGATTCTTACCTGTGTGTTATTGAAAATAATGCTGTATCACTGTGTCCCTGTAGTCTGTGTCGTCCTCTTCGTCTTCCTCCTCTTCACTCTCCGCAGGCTCCACAGCTGCTACAACACCACCATCTGGACCATCCTCCTGCAGAAAAGGCACCTGGCGTCGCAATGTCAGGTTGTGAAGCATACAGCAGGCCACGATGATCTGGCACACCTTCTTTGGTGAGTACATTAGGGATCCACCTGTCATATGCAGGCACCTAAACCTGGCCTTCAGGAGGCCGAAGGTTCTTTCTATAATCCTCCTAGTTCGCCCATGGACCTCATTGTAGCGTTCCTCTGCCCTTGTCCTGGGATTCCTCACTGGGGTCAGTAACCACGACAGGTTGGGGTAACCTGAGTCACCAATTAGCCACACACGGTGTCTCCGTAGTTGTTCCATCACATAAGGGATGCTGCTATTTCGCATGATGTACGCGTCATGCACTGAGCCAGAGAACTTGGCATTTACATGGGAGATGTACTGGTCAGCCAAACAGACCACCTGGACATTCATGGAATGATAACTTTTTCTGTTCCTGTACACCTGTTCACTTTCACTGGGGGGTACCAAAGCCACATGTGTCCCATCAATGGCACCAATAATGTTGGGAATATGTCCAAGGGCATAGAAATCCCCCTTCACTGTAGGCAAATCCCCCACCTCAGGGAAAATGATGTATCTCCGCATGTGTTTGAGCAGGGCAGACAACACTCTGGACAACACCTTGGAAAACATAGGCTGAGACATCCCTGATGAAATGGCCACTGTTGTTTGAAATGACCCACTTGCTAAGAAATGGAGTACTGACAGCACCTGCACTAGAGGGGGGATCCCTGTGGGTTGGCGGATGGGTGACATCAGGTCTGCCTCCAGCTGGGCACACAGTTCATGTATAGTGGCTCGGTCAAGCCTGTATGTCAGAATGACATGTCGTTCCTCCATTGTCGACAGGTCCACCAGCGGTCTGTACACAGGAACATTCCTCCATCTCCTCGCAAGTCCCTGCGGACAGTGCCTAGGAAGGACAACAGCGAGCACAGAGTCAATCAACCCACAGGTAAGTTCCCACAGCTTGCACAGTACACGATTCTATATGCATTGAATGGCTTGTATGAGTGTCGATGCAAGGCCTAGGCATGTGTGACGCAGTAGAAATTAAGCCATGTGGGCCCTTGAAATGGCGGCTGCCTGACCTGTGAAGTGTGACAATGGGATGTGAGGTCAATGCGCTGGCGTGGCACACCGTGGCGGTAGGCGGTCGAAGACCGCGGCGCGAAGCAGCATTGGTTAACATTGAACCCTATGCGTTTCAGGAGCCAATGACGAAGTGCGCCGGCGGTACGCACTGCCGTGGTACGCACCGCCGCGGACGTGACCGCCATTTTTTATCTGCTTAATCACTCGAGACCTGATCATCCACAGGAGAGGACCTATACTGCAAGTGCTGCTGTGACCTCGGTCTGGAAGATACAATGGCTGCTGCGACTGGGGAAAGGACCCCTGCCTTCATTTCTGAAGAATTGGAGAAACTCGTGGATGGGGTCCTCCCCCAGTATGCGCTACTCTACGGTCCTCCAGACCAACAGGTAAGTACACTGGGAGCAAGCTTTGGGGACAATGCCTGTGTTGAGTCGGGTGGATGAAAGATGGTAGGGAGGGGAGCGATTGAGGCATGCATCAAACGACGGATGAGAGCATGTGCCACATGGCAAAGGTGGGGATGGGGGGCCACTCACATCGAGCATGCAGAAGGTGATGATTATTCTTCTCTCCCTGTACATGTCACGTAGGTCAGCGCCCACCAGAAAATCGACATTTGGCATGCCATCGCCAAGGACGTCCGGACCCTGGGGGTCTACAACAGACGGGGCACCCACTGCCGCAAGAGGTGGGAGGACATCCGCCGCGGGAGCAGGAAGACCGCGGAGGCTCTGCTGGGGATGGCCTCCCAACGTAGGAGGGGTGCCAGTTGTCAATTGACGCCCCTGATGTCCCGGATCCTGGCGGTGGCCTACCCCGATTTGGATGGGCGCGTGAGGACATCACAGCAGACACAAGGGGGTGAGTACAAACACATTCTGCTGACTTTGCGCGCAGTGGAGGTGCCTGGGTGGGGGAGGAGGGCTGTGGGTATCCCTAGGCCAGGGCGATTTCTGTAGGCTAGGCCCCTCCGTAAGGCATGGCCCTGTGCCCCCGCCCCCCACCTCTGTAGGGTGCCAAGTACAGCTATCCATGGCCCTGTGTCACCTATGTGTGCAGTAGTCGTCCATAGGCTTGTAGGCCAAGTCCCAATGATTGAGTAGTGTACCCCAAGTGCGCGGCGTAGTGCAGGGGGCTTCTGTGTCTGTCCTCTCCGCCAACTGTGTTGCCAATGGATGCACTCAACATGTCTTAATTTCCCCCCCCCCTTTTTTGCTGCTCTTCCTGTTCATGTGTGCATTAGCATCATCAGGCGGAGGAGAAGTGGCATCGGAGCACGAGGGAGCTGCATCTCACATGGCCCTGGAGGGCCATGCAACCGACTCGGAGTTCACCAGTGAGACGGAGGGCGAGGGGAGCTCCACAACAGGGACACGTGGAGACATCAGCACCACAGACACGTCCTCGGAAGGGAGCTCCCTTGTGGTGGCGGCAACATCCGTGCCCACCGCAACAACAGGTACAGCCGCCACCCAGTGCACCAGCTCCGCCCTCCCAGCAGCCCCTCTGCGATCGCCCCGTGCCCGCTCGCACACGAAGGCGGGCATCTCCTTCGCCCCAGGCACCTCAGGCCCTGCCCCAGTTACCCCTGCTTCCCTCAGTGAGGAGGTCATTGACCTCCTCAGGACGCTCATTGTTGGGCAGTCTACCCTTTTGAATGCCATCCATGGGGTAGAAAGGGAGGTGCACCGGAGCAATGCATACCTGGAGGGCATTCATTCGGGTCAGGCTGCCCATCAGCGATCGTTCAACGCTCTGGCCTCAGCACTGACGGCAGCCATTGTCCCTGTCTCTTGCCTCCCTCCTCCAACTTCCTCCACCCAGTCCCACTCCCCTGTTCCTCTGCCTATCCCAGACACACCTACAGACCAGCCTGCACACACCTCAACACCCAAGGGCAGCTCATCCAGACATAAGCACCACACATCACACAAGCATTCACACAAGCAACAGCCACATGCAGACATACCAACAGCCACTGCCTCCTCTGTGTCCCCCTCCTCCTCGTCTCCCTCCTCCCTCCCTGTGACGTCTCCACTCACACTTGCATGCACAACATCATCAGCCACTACGTCCATCACCAGCACACCCACCAGAACACTCCGCACACGTGCAGTCACCACCCCCACTGCCATTTACACGTCCCCTGTGTCCTCTCCCAGTGTGTCTGTCACCCCCTCTTCCAAACCATACAAACGCAGGCAGCCACCCACCCAACAGCCATCCACCTCACGACAGCCTCCGTCACAAGCACCTGCACCCAAAGACACCACACTTGACTCTCCTACAACCACATCCTCTTCCTCCACTCCCATACCCACTGCACCTATCCTTCCCACTGCTCCTAAAAAGTTTTTCCTGTCCAAAATTAACCTCTTTCCATCACCTGACCCACCCCCTCCATCTCGTAAGAGTCCAATCAGCACCTCAGCCACCACAACCCCTGGACCTACAAGGTCCATAGTACAGGGATATTGGAGTCCACCACCTTCAAGGACAACAACATCGGCCAGCAGTAAAGGGACAGCCAGCCCACCCCCTGGGAAGAAAACCAAGAAAGGCCCGGCGCGAGAGGCCAGAGACGGCAGCCTCCAAAGGCACTACCCTGGCACCGTCAGGATGTGGGGTGCCACCTGGCACATCTACAAAGGGAGGCAAGGGCCACAGGGAACCACGGAAGGATGGCAAGGGCAGCACGGCTGACACGTCCGGCAGCAGGCGAGCTGCCCAGGAGGGCCCCACCAGCCCCATTCCGGGTGTGAAGGAGGACACCCACGGGCCCGGGACTCCAGCACAGGAGGGCCCCGGAAGCGAGAAGTCGGATGGCGAGTGAACTCCATATATTGGCCGGATATGGTGCCCTGGCTGAACAGGGCCCTTCAAGACAGGCACTGCTGAACAGGGCCCCGCCGTGTCAAGCACCGCTGAACAGGGCCCTTCAAGACAAGCACCGCTGAACAGGGCACCGCCGTGTCAAGAACCGCTGAACAGGGCCCTTCAAGACAAGCACCGCTGAACAGGGCCCTTCAAGACGAGCACCGCTGAACAGGGCCCTTCAAGACAGGCACCGCTGAACAGGGCACCGCCGTGTCAAGAACCGCTGAACAGGGCCCTTCAAGACAAGCACCGCTGAACAGGGCCCTTCGAGACAAGCACCGCTGAACAGGGCACCGCCGTCTCGAGAACCGCTGAACAGGGCCCTTCGAGACAAGCACCGCTGAACAGGGCACTGCCGTGTCAAGAACCGCTGAACAGGGCCCTTCAAGACAGGCACCGCTGAACAGGGCCCTTCAAGACGAGCACCGCTGAACAGGGCCCTTCAAGACAGGCACCGCTGAACAGGGCCCTTCAAGACAAGCACCGCTGAACAGGGCCCTTCAAGACAAGCACTGCTGAACAGGGCCCTTCAAGACAGGCACCGCTGAACAGGGCACTGCCGTCTCAAGAACTGCTGAACAGGGCCCTTCAAGACAGGCACCGCTGAACAGGGCCCTTCATCTCAAGCACCGCTCCTCTGGGCCCTTCCTCTCAAGCACCGCTCCGCTGGGCCCTTCATCTCAAGCACTGCTCCGCTGGGCCCTTCATCTCAAGCACCGCTCCGCTGGGCCCTTCCTCTCAAGCACCGCTCCGCTGGGCCCTTCGTCTCAAGCACCGCTCCGCTGGGCCCTTCATCTCAAGCTCCGCTCCGCTGGGCCCTTCCTCTCAAGCACCGCTCCGCTGGGCCCTTCATCTCAAGCACCGCTCCGCTGGGCCCTTCATCTCAAGCACCGCTCCGCTGGGCCCTTCATCTCAAGCACCGCTCCGCTGGGCCCTTCCTCTCAAGCACCGCTCCTCTGGGCCCTTCATCTCAAGCACAGCTCTGCTGGGCACCGCCGTCTCAAGCACAGCTCTGGTGGGCACCGCCGTCTCAAGCACCGCTGGCCCATTGGCAGAAGGGGCAGGCCCGGATCTGTGTCGGGCAGGGCTGCACGATGCACTCTGGGCACCATGCCTCCTCCAGTACCAGTGGAGTCTGTAATCCACTTGAGAGACTGTGGCTTTGCACTCCCCAGGATGGCACAGTGGGCAAGTCACCCACTGTAGAGACTTGTGAGACTGTGGCTTTGCACTCCCCAGGATGGCACAGTGGGCAAGCCACCCACTGTAGAGACTTGTGAGACTGTGGCTTTGCACTCCCCAGGATGGCACAGTGGGCATGGAGGCCCCTGGTGGATCTGGCGTCGTGAACTCATGTGGCTGAGGTGCCTCCCCTTCCCCCTGAGGTGCCTGTAGTATTTCTATCTGATGCCCCTGCAGTGTTCTCTCCAATGGCTTCGGGTCTCCTGTGTGGGCTTTGCCCATGTGTTGAGGCCCATCGGCCCACGTACAATGACTGAAACCCAATTTGGACAGGACAATTTACATATGTTTATATAGTTATAAATGTTTTAAGAAAAAGTTTTACGTAGCCTTACAATATATTTGAATTTCATGATCATTTTATTTTGTCTTTGCATTCTTCCGGGGGGTTTGGGGGGTGTCACTCTGAGTTGTTGCTCTGCATTGATGTGTAGGTAGTTGTGGGTGAGGGTGGGTGTGTTGCGTATGTGTGTGCCCGTAATATTTTCTCCTCCCCCCTCCCCTGTGTCGTAGGTGCAGTACTCACCGTTGTCTTCTGCGCCGGAGTTCGTGCTCCTGGTAGAGGAGCAGGTAGACAATAGCTGGTAGGATGTGTAGTTCTGGTTCCATGCTGTCCAGATTCCTCGTGGAGTGTGTAGAAGTGAGCGTTTTCCCGTTCGTAGTCTGTTTCCGCCGTGTTTTTATCGGCGGGGCTCCCGCCCCGGAAAAGGTGGCGGATTGGTGAGTTGTGATAGGGTGGGTGGTACATTGTCTCCCGCCTGTCTGTTGGCGGTGACCGCCGCGCTGTTTGTTTGTCCCGCCATGGCGGTCGGAGTGTTAAAGTGGCGGTCTGTGTTGGCGGTTTCCGCCAGGGTCAGAATTCCATTTTTTGCACCGCCTGCCTGTTGGCGGGTTGGCCGCCGCTTTAACACCGACCGCCAGGGTTGGAATGACCCCCTATATCTGCACTTCTATAAGTTTATTGACGTACTAGTTATCTTTTTAGAGTCCATCAGCTTTCAAATAATGATCAAGAATGCAAACGGTTTAAGGTCAATTCTTGAACAACATATGCATCTCCAGATAAACCTCTGTAAATGGCTTATGTCTCCAAATCATTGCAAACCCGCTCTTTCAGTAACCGAATTTATTTCTCTGCTGCTTGACTCAAAGATTGGAAGGCAAAGGCTATGAGGTTTTCTTTTTCCTATGCGTTTTTTCCAACAACATGCCACCTAATCCATTGCTGCTGGGTTCAGCAGGGACTATACTTTCAGCTTCCAGGTTAAATTATTGCAGAGTAGGTACCTCACAAATAGATAATTGTTTTGGATAAACTCCAAAGCCTTCTGAAAATACTGTCCAAATTGAACTTTTTTGTCAATTTGTATCCTTCTAGGGCATGTGTTTGTTGCAAACACTGACACATAAATGGAGTAAGATGTATCCAAACATAAGAAGGTGTCTTACAGGCATATCACCATCTGGATCGCCTGTATCTGTTTCTCTTTTCCATAGACAATCTGCTTAATAAATTAGCATCCAAAATAGGTTACAGTTGGAACAGCAAACCTACTTGGAATGCATCACTTCCAATCCCGAGTCATGCAATATTTGGAAGACCTCAGTTCATCTGTGTTGAATGGGAATGTCCACTGCCTAGAGAATGGGTATCTACTCCTTCCTTGAGTGGCTCAACTGTGGATGAAATTGGTATCCTGACTTTTTGTTGGCCCAGCTGATATGCTAATCTCAAGTGTGAGAGGAAAAGCAAAGGTCTAAAACCTGGTATATTAAGTCAAAGGGTGTTGACATGAAGCAGTAATGGAAGTGTACCGATTTTTGTTTATGAATATTCTGGATGGTAGCAACAAGGAACTAAACAATATATCTCCACCTCAACGTTTGGTTTTCTGCCTTTCCCTAGGTAGTGCAAGATTGTTCGCTCATTAAATACACAGTGGTTTCTTCGGGTCAATTCAAACAGACTTACCTACTTACGGAAGTCAATGAAAGCTTTCACATAAAATATCACAAAGTAATTGTATTCAAGCTGGGGAGCTGGAGCACTGCTCATGTGAAAAGAAGGGACAGAGCCAGCTTTTTGGCTGCTCAACCATGTACACTGTTGGTTATTTCCATTCAAAAACGTGATATGGTATGTATACATAAACCACTAGCAAGATTAAGGCGCCCAAAATAACATATCCTCAAAGTTTGACTCTTTGAGATATATTTAAACTGGTCTTCTTCGGGATAAGTATCTGCAACAATTAGGAAGCATCCTTAGAAGAGAGAAATATTTGACATCAGTGTGGGAAAACTCAGTCAATAGACATTCAAAAATTAGACATGGTTTATACAGGCTTGCTTATACAAAGAGGATGAAGGGCAACTTGATCTGTGAATAAAATATTTATTGAGTTTGTGGGTGTGATATTGTGGATGGGTGAGTTGGTGAATGCAAGAAACAGTCCATGAATGGATGGATAGATGAATAAGTGTAATAATGATTCACTGAATGTGTAGATGTTCGGTGACAAATGGAAGTAACTATGCACGTTCAGATGTGAACCAAACATATTGGGGTTCCCAATGCTTGTACTTCATGCTACTGATGCAGTTGCCACTTCAAGAGTGACAAATATTCTCGTTTGTAGTGCCCGAGGTGGGGGGAATTAACTTTGAGGGAAAGGAACGTGTTAGAAACCTTTTGTGCTGTGATTGATGCTTAGTTTCATATTTCTTTGTAAGGCAAATAGTAATTCAAATGTCACACAGAAAACTTTTGAATTCCAAGCAATACATTTCTTTTGTTCATTTACCAGGTACAAAAATAATTTTCCTAGTTCATGGTGCAGCTGCATATTTTTACATTCAAATTGTTCTGCAGCGCAGGATTATGTTTTAAATCATTTCCAGCATGCCTCTGGCTATTACTATTCAATTACATTCAAGATTGCTAGAAACCAAACCTATTTGATAGCCACTATTTAGCTACAACATACATCTATCTATCTATCTATCTATCTATCTATCTATCTATCTATCTATCTATCTATCTATCTATCTATCTATCTATCTATCTATCTATCTGTCTATCACCAGTGGGTAGTTATAGTTAGGAGCATGTTTCCAAACTAAAAGTATTTTTTGTTTTGCTAATAACTTTGATGTCGTTTGACGAAACATTATGAAACTTTCCAAAAAGTTTTCTCCACCTCAGCTCATTCCTGGAACGTTTTGGTGTGATCCATCAAGTGAAGGATGAGAAAAAGGGAGAGGCGGACATGTGTTTTTACCATTCTTTTTTTGTCCATAGGAAAATTGAACAATACCGCAAAAACTGATTAGCAGAATTACACCAAATTTAGCAGGAAGCACGATTTTGCTCCAGAAAGTGTTTTTTGTGATTTGATGTTTATCTGTTTAGTTTTTGAGAACTAGCGGGGGCATGCGTTATAGTTACCTTATACCATGAGTTATAATTACTTGAAACAACTCTAACTGCTGAGCTTCTCTGGCTTTGTGCGAGTAAGTTCAAAAACTAACTATAAAGTCCATGTAACCTTTGTCTCTTCAAGTGAATTTCTAAGGTTTTTTTAAAATTGTATTTCCTAGCTATAACATTTTTTTCCATTATATATATATTATTATATAAATATACATATATATATTTATGTGTGCGTGTATACTGTCAATAGGTAGCTATAGTTAGAAACACATTTTGATAGAAAAAGCATTTTTTGACTTGGCTATATCTTTAGCACTGCTTGATGAATCTTCATGAAATTTTCCAACAAAGTGTCCAAGGTTTTTGTTGTCAAGGAAAGTTTCGGGGTGATCTGTCAAGTGGGGGCAGAGAAAAAGTGGAGGTCAATAAAAATGTGTTTCCCATGTTAATTCCCATAGACATGCCTGCATCCCGAACCACTGGGCAAAATTACACCAAATTTGCAGAAAGGTTGCTTTTGGTTGGCAGATCACACTTTTGTTATTTGGTGTAAGCCCCTTCAGTATTTTTTTGAGATATTAAAGGAAATCTAAGTTTGTATGTCTAGAAGTGTGAATACTTTGTGAATAGTCCCAATCTCATGTTGAGATCTGATTGGTTGTAAATACTTCAACCAGGACCCGAAAAAAAATGCTCAAAAAACAAGGGTGCAGGGTACCGTGACCCTAACCTGCTAGCCTGGAGCCAAGGGACCCCCTAGAAGCCTGCCTGAGCATAAAAGCATATTTTTTCTAATTCACAGTGAAATCTGTGAATATTTGCACATTTTGCCGTTATTTAAAAAACAAATGTGGTCGCCCACAATTGCTTTTTTTATTGCCCCCGGGTTGGCCAGGTCCCAGCTGAATGGATTGTTATGAAAAATGAGGGGCGCATGGAGCCACCCTCTGAGGCCTCTAGAAAGCCCCAGGGGCCACCATGTCCCCAGGGCAAAATTGTACAAATATGCAGGGGCTGCGCGTACCCCCGGCCCCGGGGACCACCACCTCCCCGGGGCTACAACATAAAATGAATAGGGGGGCCCTGCAGATCCCTCTGGGCCCTGGGGATCATCACCTCCCTAGTGCTATATTTGAAAATTATGCAGGGGGCTGCATGGACCACCCCAGGCCCTGGGGACCACCACCTCCCCAGGGCTTATTTAAAAAAAAAGAAGAGGAGGTCTGCTTGGACCCCTCCGTTCTCCAGGGACCACCACGTCCACAGGGCCAATAAATATTTTTTAAATATAGGAAGGGGGGCACATAGCCCTGCTCCTGGGCCACATATGGCCCGGGGGACCACCATCTACTGGGGCCAGCCCATGAAGATCAAAGGAGGGTCCCAATCCTGAAGCCATATATGGGCCTCGTGACCTCCAAGCCCCTGGGCCGGCATCTGCTACCTCCTGAGGTGCCCATTCTCTAAAGGTAGCTGGTTGCTTTTGCTTGGCAGGAGCTCTGACAGCTCCCGTGAAGCAAAAACAAACATAACTCCATTGCCAAACTGGGAGAGTTAAAACTGCTACCGCTTGCTTGGAGCAGAGTTTTCAACTCTTTTCCTGCCAGCTGTCATGCAGGCATGAAACAAGATGAAGAGTTTGCTCCGGCATGCAGGCTGCTGCATTTTCAGCAGCTCCCTGCATGCAGAAGCAATTGTCGCACCGGCAGGAGGCCGGGAGGCGGTTGACACCTCAAGAGCCTTGAGGCTCCCCCTGCAGGGCCCATCAAGGAATAGGGGTGCCCTGAGTGGGGCCAGGGCAACCACAAGGAAGTGATTGGGCCCCTTGAGATGGAGTCCGTAGGGCAAAAATCAGAATAGGGAGGGGGACCAAATGGCCCCTCTCTCTTTTTAAAGGGAAAAATGGCCCCCGGAAGGTGTTTGTCCCCAGTACCCAGGGGCCCATGTGACCCCCTAAATATTTTTCATATCTTGCCCTGGGGAGGCTGTGGTCCCTGGGACCCAGGAGGGTCTGTATGGCCCCCCAACAATTTATTTACAGTAGCCCCGGGGAGGTGGCTGTCCCCAGCGTCCTCCACACAGCCCCCCCATATATTTATTAAATGTAGCCCTGGATAGGTTGTGGTCCCTGGGGCCTGGAGGGAGTCCATGCGCCCCCCTAATTATTTTTATTATGTATCCCTGAGGAGGTGGTGGTCCAAGTGGTCCCTCCATATATTTATTAAATGTAGCCATTGGGAGGTGGTGGTTCCAGGGGCCGGGTGGGGTCTGCACAGCATCAGTAACTATTTTTATTATATAACCCTAGGAAGGTGTTTGTACCCAGGGCCTGGGGGGTCAATTTATTAATCTATTAAATTTATTAAATGTAGCCCCAGGGAGGTGGTGGTGCCAGGCCTTTTAAAAACCATAGGAGGGGACCCGGTGCACCCCTTCCTTATTAATTATATTGCCCATGCCCCTAGGATCTGGCGTACCCAGGGGCAAAATTAAGAAGAAGAGCGGGAGACTTCAATTTAAAAAAAACTAATTACAGCAAAACCCCCAGATCCACCTGTGGATTTTGCTGAAATATTTTAATAAAATACTTTTTGGCCCTGCCACTATCCCAGGGGGACCCCAGGACTAAAGAAAGGATGTTAAGGTATAGGTACCCAGCCCACTTTTGTTTATTTTTGTGTATCACAAAGGCAGTGCACAGTGCAGCATTTGGTACTTTTAGGCAGTCGGCCACAAGCCCTGGGGCCAACCTCTGCGGCGCACCCCCGAAGCCCATGCATGGCATGGGATTGGTTGCTTATTGGGCATAGGCCACCCTGTATAGATATGGAATGGCATGTCGTGAAGAGGAGTGGCAGGTGGGAGAGTAGAGTACCGTGGAGTGCCATTGCATGGAGTAGATTGATGTGGCATGGCAGGTTGTAGGGTGGAGTGTTGTAGAGTGGAGTGGTGTGTCATATAGTAGAATAGAATAGTGTGTCATAGACTGGAGTGTGGTACAGTGTCTTAAAGTGTAGGAGCATAGAATGAACGTAGAGTGAACTAGGATGTCATAGAGTTGATTTGCATGTGGTACAGTGGAGTGGCATGTGGTAGAGTGGAGTGGCGTGTCACAGAGTAGAGTGGTGTGGAGTGTTATAGATTGGCGTGCATGTTATAGAGGGAGTGGCATGTCGTCGTGTGGAGCAGTGAGTGACAGAGTGAAATGATGTGTCATAGAGTGTGTGGTGTGGAGTGTCAAAGAGTGGAGTGAACTCTCCAAGAGTGGAGTGGCATGTCTTAGGGTGGAGTGGAGTGGCGTGTCATAGTGTTGTGTGGTTTCGTACAGTGGAGTTGAGTGGTGTGTAGTATTGTAGAGTGTTGTTTAACTAGACATAGCGGGTAAATGGCTGAACAGATTTAGATGAAATTCGGCAGGAATATCTAGTAAAAAGATGCTAAAATCCAGTCCATGAAGGGGAGGCTCTAACTTCAATCTGGTAGCTGTCCATTATTAAAGAAAACAAACCTAGACCCACATGACCCAAACAATGACAGACTGCTTACAAATGGACCTTTCATGGGCAAACTGAGAGAAAGAGCAGCATTTACCCAGATGTCGCAATTCATTACAGATAATTCCATACTTTGTGAATTCCAAACAGGTGTCTGTCCAGGAATAGGTATAGAATCAGCCCTTATCGCCCATCTGGGATAACCTTAAAAACCCAGTAGACTAGAATGGGGTGACTGCATTACTTCTCTAGGACCTTTCACCTGCCTTCGACACAGTTGGCCATGACAATCTATTCCAAAGACTCTATGAAGCTGGCATAGAGGTGTGTAGGAGGGCTGAGCACATTTAACAACAAGGAGGCTGTGTAGGTTTCTGAATTTTGGAGATTTTATTGGCTTTACAGATTAACTTATATGAAGTCTTTAGGCCTTTGGCTGATTTAGGGATGGTGGCGGGGTTGTCCTTCTGGGTATGGTAACTATGATCTGGATTCTTCCTTTTTTCTAGGTACTCGTCCTCAGGATAGCACCACCAGGAGTCTCGGGAAAGAAAGAGCAGTAAGTATGGGTTTTGTAAGCTGAAGTTTCTTTACTCATAAACCATCACCACACCCTTTAAATAGTGATTCGAATAGAGATTAACCTGGTGGACATGCATCAACTTTAACTAAGAACACCTCCGTTCAGGCTTCACAGATTCCTTCATGTGTGGATAAGAAAGGGAAAGGAAATTGCTTCTTTGGAAGATACTCGTGACCTTCCTTTCTTATCACCCAGGTTTAAGTACTATGTGGTTGCTACTGCTCTGGTGTTCATGCCGTTAACTACTGGTTGATTCACCCTCTGCTTGGGTTTCTGTAACCCGTTATACCCTCGGCCCATATGAAGACAACAAAGGAAAGGGCTTTCCTTAGTCTGCCTGAGCACGCTAGGCTTGTCATGTTTGTTTCACACAGTGGCTGTCTGGCAAAGCCCTCTTTTACATTCAAGGTATCAACGCATAAAAATAATCATAAAGTGTGGAGTGAAGGTTTCTTTAAGGTGCAGAACCTGTCGCACTGTATTCTCTTCCTGCTCTCGCCCCCTCATCTCTCACCCACCGTGCCCCAACTGTCCTGATTTGCCGCAGGCTTTCCAGCGTCCTCCAGAGGCGTCCACCATACCTTGGTCCAGATATGTTGTGCTTCTTTGGGGTCAGTGGTGATATTCTCCTCTTTTCTGGTTTCGTCTGATGGTTCTCCCTCGGCTCGGCTACCAGTCCCTTCCTCTTCGGGATGTTGCTGTCTTTCTTGCGTCTCTCTCTTGGCCATCCTCAATGTGCTTTTCTCTTTCTCTGAGATTCTCTGATGGGTTCATCCCTGTCAAAGCCCCGCCTACCTGTCCAAAAATATAACAGTCCTTTGTTGGTGTCAATGGTGCTTGGTTTTTGTCTTGTTTAACCTGTGATTCCTCTTTTCCTCCACAGGTGTTCAGTCTCTGCAGCGGTGGACAGTGTGCCCAGAGGAATCACTTCAGGTATGAAGGGGAGATATAGGGGTTCTGCCACACAAGGGAACTACTCTCAACTGGATCACATCCTGCCCTTGAAACAGGACAAATGTCATCAACACTCCCCCATTCTCATCCAAATTGTACTTCACAAAAGCAGGGGTCCCTCAAAGGTCTAATATCTCACCCCTGTTTTTCAACATCTACATGAAGTAATTACCGGCAATGATCTATGAATTTCAGCTTGCATGCTATAAGTAAGCAGATGACACACCAATACCACATATACACAAATACTTCTTAAACTGGAAATCCCCAAAGACATTGGAAACTCAAAAATCTTCAGATGTCTCAGAGCCGTAGATCAGTGGATGACATAAGCCACCTCCAACTGCATGCTTTCAATACTGAAATACTTACATAAGGCAAATGGAAAAATTATGACCCACTTAGCGCCTGGCCAATGATCTGGGACACTAAAGTGTCTAAGGAAGAAAGAAACCTTGGAATTACCATGGACTCCAAATTATCAATGAAGCCCAGGTGGACAAGTTAGCAAGGTCAAGATGCAATACTATGAAAACACTGCAATGCATCTTCCCCCACCTATGATCGCCACACAAGGTCAAAGGTACTATCTCTCCTTTACTATCTAAATGTGAATACCCCAATAGCCTCTACCATGGACCATCTTTATCAACTGTGAAAAAACTACAACAAATTCAGAACTCTGCTGCCAGAATACTCCGACATGTAAAGCCACAAGCCCCCATCTCTCAGTCTTAAGAGCCCTACATTTGTTTTACCTGTTGCCTGAAGATCCACTTTTAAGCTGCTTTGTATCATTCACAAAGCAATACATGGAACAGGACCACTTTAAATAAAATCTCAAAATACATGCAACAAACAAACCTCCACTCAAGATTGACACCTCAACTCAAACCCCAACATTCAAGAAAAAACCTGGGTGGTACATCTTTCTCTGTTCAAGCAGCCACACTATGGAATTCATTACACCAAAACATAAGAGCCACGGATACCTATCTTATCTTCAGAAGACGACTCAAGAGTTGGCTCTTTCCTACATGACCGCCACACTTAAACACAAATGTACAGCATATGCCTGTGCATGTAAGTATGTATAATTTTATTATATGCATGTATTTAATGCTTTTTCTGTGCGAATATATATACTACCTATGGTTTAAAAATATATAGATATTCTCTAGGACTGCTTAACAAATGTATATATTACTTATAATTTTATATAGATATATATACATATATATATATTTTTCACTGAATAAAAACAAAGGTTACAGGGACTTTATAGTTAGGTTCTGAGTTTAATCACAGAAATTCTACAGTTATAGTTGGAGTGCTTTCAAGTAACTGTAACTTGCCCCCTAAAGTAACTATAACTTGCGTTCCTGCCATGCATAGCTTTTTCTTCAAAATTTGACATCTACTGTTTAATTTATACTTTTAAGGATGTTTTATAGTTTATACATTATTTTATGCTTAACATGTACATTGGTCACTGCATAGTTTTCATATAAGTTATTTGGTTAGATGCTTATGGGTCTCTGTTTTATGTATGTATCACAATGAGTAAATATGATCATAACACTTTTATCTAGAAGTGCTTTACTATTGGAATACTGAAGGAAAACATAAAATAAAATAAATGTATAAAAGAAATTTTGAAAACACAGAGATAAATGATCTTTTATGTACTGCAACACCTGAAAGGCTGAGTTTCCAACTATCTAACCCTACTTGAACATATGTAACTTTATGCAATACAATTGTTTTTATATCTTTGTTATTTTCCTTACAAATGTACACACTTTCTATGTAGTTATGCATCGGTATATTTATTACTTTACTCCTACTGTAGAAACAAAGGAAATAAAGTTAACTCATGCCAATGCACTAATCTGTCTCATCCTGTATCTCTCTCAGTATATCCTCTGCTTCCACTCTCTGACTCATCCCAAATCCCATTCTATTACTATGATCTCTCTAAGATTCCTTCTCGTCTCTTTCCTCCTCTATCCCACCGTGACTTACCCCAAAACTCATTCTACTACTATGGTCTCCCATATGAGCCTTTCTATATCTTTCCTTCTCTATCTCTCCTTGACTCACTCCAAACCTCATTTTACTGCAATGGTCTCCCTAATAACTCTTTATGGCTAGTTTCTCCTCTATGTTTTGTTTGGCTAATCCCAAACCTCATTTAACTAATATGAACTCCAATTAAAACAATCCACACTCTTCTATTCTCTATCTCTAGTATATTCTATTCAATCAAACTAACAAACTCACATGTGAGCTGCAATAACCAGAACTATACAACACAGTAAAATTAAAATAGTAACGATGAGAGTAAAGCACAAGAATAAGGCTATCCTAGTGCCGCTAGATTATTTTCTCTCTAAATTATATTTCGAGCACAGCATGTGAAGCTCTAAGCCTGCCTTTCAGGTTCCCCCGGGAGGACATCAAACCTCATACGTGAGCAAAGGCCTGTTATCTGCATCAGCATCTGCAATGGGGCATTCAGCATCTAGTTGAAGATCCCTGGCTGGAATCTCCCTCTTGACGTATTCCAGGACTAGGAAGTGTTTTTATAACTAACACGCAGATGTTGTAAGAAAATGTCCCTACGTAAGGATGTGTATTTTCTACGAATACTGGAGACTAAACTTCTACCATGTTTACCGGCAATGTACCAGACTGTAGCCTTGACTGAAGCACAGGGCGATCAGGAATGCATTATTTGAGAACACAGTGCTGAACTAAGCTAAACAATGTGATAGAAGAAATTAAAACAAGACGGTAAAACTGGTTATTGTAAAATAACAGTGTGAAGCTGAATAAAATATATCTAGGGCAAAGTGCACAGCGGCCTAGTATGTTAAACTAACGTGCATGAAGCTATATTAAAAATGGCTACACTACAGCTTCACTGTCTGGGAGCAATACACAAATGCCAACTGCTAGCTACACCTAGCCATGTCACCCTAAGACTGAAGGTATAACAGAAAATAATGCCATTTGTTCCTTGCAGCTCTTAAAAAAAACAAAAATAAAACATAATGGCCCTCATTACGTCAGCCGCCCGCCAAGATCGGACCGCCGGGCGGCCACCAATGCAGCCGCACCCCCGCCGGGGCCATTTGGAGATCCCCGCTGGGCCGAAATCCTGTTTCCGCCCGCCGGCCCAGCGGGGATCTCGGCCGCAACACAGGGGCCGGCTCCAAATGGAGCCGGCGGTGTTGCGGCCGTGCGACAGGTGTAGTTGCACCCGTCGCGCTTTTCACTGTCTTCTATGCCGACAGTGAAAAGCTGCACGGGGCCCTGTCAGGGGGCCCTGCGACTCCCCATACCGCCAGCCTTTTCCTGGCAGTTCAAACTGCCAGGAAAAGGCTGGATGTAGGGGGACTCGTAATCCCCTGGCAGATTACTACCTCCCGGGCCATTGTGGCGGGAAACCGCCGGCCCCGGCGGTGCGACCGCGGAATGACCTGTGAAGCACCGCCAGCCTGTTGGCGGTGCTTCCGTCATAACAGCCCTGGCGGTTTTGTACCGCCAGGGTTATAATGACCCCCAATGTGTTCCATAAAAAATTATATATGAGTGTATCACTTGTATCTCCTCACTGCTTACTTTGTAAGGAGCAGGCCCTTCATGTCAGCTCCCTCCCCTTGCTGCTTCACTGCCTCCCTGGATTCTGAATTGTTCACTTTGTTGTTGTGTTATAATGCTCAACCTTATTTAACTAATCTTTGTTTAATATTGTTTAAATTGTGTAGTTTTGTACTTCCTTTGTTAATTTCTTTTGTTTCTCTGTCCTCTCGCGTTCTAGCTGTTTTTCCCAGTACTTTTTCCTGCCACATCTCCCTCCCACTTCCCACCCGTACAGGCCCCGCCCACCACCTACTAAAGCCTCTCCCTTTGCCCAGGAACTACTTAATGGAGGTCACAGCAAGGTCACAGTGGGTAGGTCCTTTGTGACATCTCCCTCACTGCTTTGCTGCTTTCCTGGTTACTGAATTGTTCACATTGTTATTGTGTTGTTGTGCTAAAGTTTGTCTTACTCACCTTCATTTACTCCTATTCAAATTGTTTAGTTTTATACTGCCTTTGTTAATTTCTTTTGTTTCTCCGTCCTCTCGCTTTCCTGACATTTTTCCCATCGCTTTTTTCCCCCGCATCTCCCTCCTACTTCCCGCCCTCACAGGCCAGACCCACCTTCTCCCAGCGCCTCTCTCTCCTCCCAGCACCTACTTAACGGAGGCCGCAGTGCGCCCCAGTGAGTAGGTCATTCATGACAGCTCCCCCCTTTCTGCTTTGCTGCCTCCCTGGTTACTGAATAGTTCACTTTATTATTATGAGCAAGCATGTTTAACTCATCTTTGTTTTAACTTGTTCAACTTTTCAGTTTTACACTTCTTTTGTTAATTTCTTTTGTTTCTCCTCCAGCTCCCTTTCCTGCCATTTTTCCAGCTGCTTTTTCCTGCCACATCTCCCTCCCACTTCCCGCCATTGCAGGCCCTGCCCACCACCTCCCAGCACCTCTCCCTCCTTTCAGGACCTACTTAATGGAGGGTGCAGTGTGGCCATGCAGCAGACGCACGCAGCAGCAAAGCCAAAGCCAAGTCTCTCCGCGCCGGATGCGCCTGGACCATGCCCAGCACCTGAACCCTGATTTTTATGCCACACACCGATACACTGCCGCTGACCTCCAAGCCCTGACTGCAGACTCATCAACAACTGCTGACGCACTACTCCACTATCAATGGTAGGGGCTTTTACCTGCTGCCACTGTCTCTTCTCCTGCAACACCAGAGCACCCGCACACAAAACGACCACCACCACATCAACCACAACTGCTCCTGAACAACTCCAATGTCTCCTGCTAAATTCATGATCAATCTGCAAGCACGCCACCAAGATCTGGGAATCCATCACCTTCCTCACCACTGACATCATCTTTCTCACTGAGACCTGATGCAACCCTGCATCCTCTCCCCACGTCGCCTCACAAACTCTAGACAGCTACAAGATAGCACACTGGGACCCCATCAACAAACACAAAGGTGGAATCACCATCGTCAACAAAGAAACATCAACTGCACCACCGCCGCAGATGAAACTGACACAATCATGGAACACCTCAATTTCCGACTTCAACTCGGCGAGAAAACCACCATCAGAGGCACCCTCATATACAGACCTCGAGGACCACACCCCAGTTTCTGTGACGCCATCCCTGAATTTAACATCCCACTCACCATGGACTCCAAACACTACATCTTCCTCGGAGACCTCAATTTTCACCTCAATGACTTCAGTGATGCCAACACTGCCAACCTCCTTGAGAGCATAAACAACATCAGCCTCACCCAACTATTCATCGACCCTACACACTGCAAAGGACACACTCTCAATCCCATCTTCATGGCCAGCAACATAGTCAAGTACAGCCATATCACAGAGCTGACCTGCACAGACCACACCACCGTCAACTTCACCATCACAGGATCCCCGGCACAGTCACTAAGACTCTCAGCACCTCACATGGCAGCTGAAACAAAGTATCAGAGAGCCAGTGGACTGATGCCCCCAACACCTCACATCCTGGCACCGCAACCAGCACCGCAACCAACCTATAACAGGATGTCAAGAACTTTTCTGTCTGGATCACCAATTGTGCTGACAGAGTCACCCCTGTCTAGCCCACCAAACTCAAGAGACCCACCTAACAAGCCAGTTGGTACACCACAGAAATGAGAACCACGAAGCACAACTGAAATCAACTAGAAAGGAAATGGTGCACCAGCAAAGAGCCCAGCGACCGAGTCACTTTGAAGTCATCCCTCAGCCAATACCACTAACTACTGAAAGAGGTAAAGAGGAGCGCCCTGGCAGACCACATCAAAGACAGCTCTAACCACAGCAAAGAAATCTTTAACATCATTAGACAGTTCTCGGGGCATGGTCAGGCCGGCAGCAATGGAGGACGTGTGAACGCGCTGCTCCGCCGAGGCCTATTGATTATCCGGAACAACAGCGCACCTGAGGGAGCCACTGACGGTGAAAGTGCCGCCGAAGGCACCGGTCGGGCCCTCGGGTCTGTCAACCCGCATCCACTACTGTGTGGGCTTTGCAGTGGGCGGATTGCGTGGACCGTGAGGCGGGTGGCTGCCCACGACAAGGGGCTAACGGCCAGGGTGCGGTCTCCGCCAAGGGTACGGGACCGAGCGCAGCTTCAAGACCCATGCACAGCGGTTGGAGGGGAACACTGACCCTAATAACGTCCTGGCGAAGATTGGAGACCTCACTGGGCACGGACGCTAGAGGGGGACCCGAGAGGCCCCGTGCCTGCGTAGTGGGTGCGCGACGGGCATCGGAAGACAAAGAACAGCGTAGAGGTGGACTTCCTCAGACGCACCGTGCTTCGTGATTGGGGAGGCGCGCTGGCTCTGAAGAAGTCCCCAGAACATTACGGAAGACTAAAACATACTGTGAGCGCACAGGGCGACCTGGACACAGGGATGGAACATTTCAAGCTGCAGGAGGGTACTGCCCAGGTGAGCAGTGGTGGGTGTAATAGAGGGCCGGCTCGGAGGAGATCCTGGGGCAGATTGAAGGAGCAGTGAGGAGAGAACAGACCACAGTGGTAGGTGGTGAGGCCCTAACAGTGAAGGAGTGCCATCCCGAATGCTTGGAGCAAAGTATGTATGTAGGAAATAAGGTGACACACTGGTGATGGCGCGAAGTGCTGCTCGGGGATACTGGATGGATCCGGCGAAGCCTTGGACAATCATAGGACCCACCCAGGTAGCATCGGACTTTAAAAAACGCTAAGGGGTCACATGAATTCGGCAAGAACTCACTTGGGATTCGGCGCACAGAATTAAACATAGCCCCTAACCTCGTAGTACAAAGAGGGGACACACTGTAGTAGCCACAGCGCTCTCTGAATTATAATAAGGGGAGGGGCTGAGGAGAACGACCGGGACAGCATATGACGACCGCACAGACAACAGACCAGACTAAGGAGACCGACCAAAGGTGTTTAGATATCGCTGGTAACACATACATGCACAGTATTGATCTCCTGAGCTGTACCGGTGCGAGTCGCATAACAAGACTGTTGGAGGGGTGAACATAGCGGCTCTCATTGGCCACACGGAGGGGGAGACACCCCGTCAACGTCAACTGAATGTCGGCCCACAACCGTAAAAAGAACACACGACAAGTGAAAGACCGTGTGGAAGGCACAGACAGGTTGGAAATGGCCGATCCGATACCCCAAACTGTACAAGAAACATTGGACAAACTTTTGGGGGCAATAGAGGAGTCCAAGAAGACTCTTTAACATGAGATTGGTCAGATGACGGTAGAGCTTGGACTTCTCTGTGCCGATCATCAGAAGCTAGCGGACAGGGTCCGAGAAACGGAGACAACACTCACGGGGATGGCGCCGGAATGACAGGAAATGAATGCCACACTGGAGAACCTTAAGGATCGGGTGCAGAGACTGCAACGCCGCCCGGAGGATGCAGAAGACCGTAACCGGCAAAATAATGTGTGCATCATTGGGCTACCAGAAGGTGCAGAGGGGGATGATGCAGTGAAATTCCTGGGAATATGGATGCGACAAGAGATGGCATCAGGCTTATTGACTCCCTTCTTTGCACTAGAGAGGGTCCATCGAGTCCCGACGAGACCGGTTGCACCTGGTCGTCTTCCGCGAACCATGATAGCCAAATTATTATATTATAGGGACAGGGATATACTGCTGCGACGAGCAAGGGAAGTGGGCCATTTTAAAATTGACAATGCATCAGTGACCCTGTTCCCAGATTTTACGGTGGAAGTACAATCCAAGAGAGCGTCCTACCTGGCGGTGAAAAGGGCTTTAAAGGATGCTGGAGTCCAGTATGTCCTTCTATTTCCTGCCAAGATGAGAGTAACTTGTGACGGGCGCAGTGTATTTTTCCAATCGCCTCATGAGGTGTGAGAGTGGTTGGAGGCACATACGATGGAGGGCCGTTCAGGATCCCCACCGGTGTTACTCCACAGTCAATGGCGTAAGGAGGGGAGGCGCCGACGGAATAGATCGTGCTTCAGAACCAGACCGACACCGGTGCAGTGGGATCAGGTGAGGAAATCGGCTTCGGAGGCGATAGCAGCGCTACGACTAGCGAAGGTGGGAGATGAGGAAATTGGTGGATAAACTGGACATCAGACACACTTATTGGACTCAGACTCCCACCACTCAGAGGGGGGTCCTATAGAGGGTCCTATAGTGACACCGAGAACTGCAGATGATCTGTAACGAATGACGCTGGTACCGGGAGCAAGATCGGATGGAAGGCCCAGGTATAGTGAAAGGCTCCCCCCCCCCAATTTGATTCTCGTCTAACACCACCAGTTGGCGGGAACTCTATAAGACTTAATGTTATTGTTTGATGTAATAAGCATTGACTGGACGACCGCCAGTTGCGGGATTGCCCTGGGGAGCGGGAGTTGGGGTTTGATGTCTCAGTTTATATCCATGTGCAAGACGTTACTCCTGTTGGTACTGCGATATGAAGCAAGACTAGGAAGCGATGGGCTGTTGGGAACTAAGGGAAACCACAAGAGGATAAAACCCCTACTGGACATGCTTACTATGCCATTATGTCTTACAAGCTGATAACCTGGAATGTACGGGGGATGGGGTATCCTGTCAAGCGTCATAAAATCCTGTCATACCTCAAGAGAAGGGGGGTACATATTGCTCTACTGCAAGAAACACACCTCACCACACAGGAGGCGGATAAATTGCGGCGTAGATGGTGAGGTCAACTGTATGCCACTGTATACTCTGCTTATGCCAGAGGAGTATTAATTTGGATTAGGGCGGGAATCCCGTTTGAGGCCATTACAATAGATCTAGACGCAGAGGGGAGACATGCGGTAGTTGAAGGGCGCCTACAGGGCAGATTAGTGGTACTAAGTTGCATATACGCACCAAATCAGGACCAGACCCCGTTTTGGCCCACGTTCTCAGGACGACTAGCAAGATGCTCAGGAGACTGTCTCCTAATTGGGGGGATTTTAAATGTACACTTGATTTGGAACTCGATCGCTCCTCTCCTCCGGTGACTGGAGCGACGGCGCATAAAATGGCAGAGACTTTGAATAAGTGGATGCGACACTGGGGGGTGGAGGACACATGGCGCTTACAGCACCCACAAACTAGGGATTATTCATTCTATTCAGGGATACATCACCTCCATACAAGAATAGATAGGGTGGTGTGCTCAGGCTCTATTACCCATGAAATAATCTCTTCTGAATATCTGGGCCGTACGATCTCTGATAATAGCCCATTGATTACAACCTGGAATAGGACCAAACCGAGGGCCCCAATACCTGTATGGAGACTCCAGCCGCGGGCATTGGACGACCCGATATACAGGGAGGAGTTACGAAAGTATCTTAGAGAACAAATCCAGATTAACAAAGGCTCCACGGGATTTCGCAGGACGGAGTGGGAGGCACTCAAAGTAGCCACAAGAGGTCATTGCCTGGGACAGTCGGTAGGGACAAGACGTTCTCTGGTTAACAAACTGAATCGATTAGAAGAGGAGTTACATGAACGGGAGGTTGAACAGGGGGAAACCCCGGAGCAAAGCCATAGACTGACCAGGGTTAAAGAGGCTTACCACCAGACACTAGATAGATTGCGGTGCCATGATTATCGTAGACATATGTCATCTGTACAGGCCGAGGAGGGTAGAGCGGGTAGCTTACTGGCCAGGTTGGTGAGACCCAAAGATGGGAATGAACCAATAACGGGAGTGAGAGGGTCTACTGGAGAACAGGTTTATTCACCGGCTGCCATCAATGAAATCTTCAAAACTTATTACATGACTTTATACAGACCCCCAGAAGAGGAGCTGCCGCAGGTATTAGATGAGCAGCTGGAGTCGCTGCCCTTGGTGAGACTAGACCCAGCCGTCAGGGTCAGCCTGGGAGAACCGGTTACAATAGACGAAGTGAAGGAGGCAGTTAAACAATTGGCTACGGGTAAGACCCCAGGGATGGAGGGACTGCCTATAGAATTTTACAAGACCTATATAGATATATTAGCCCCTGAACTGGTTGAGTTGTATGCGGAAGCGTATGAAAGTGGTGTCCTGCCGGGGACCCTGAGGGAGGCATTGATAGTGCCGTCACTCAAGACAAAAGGCAGAGAGAGGCCCGTGACTGATTTTGGCCCCCTGTCCATGCATAATTGTGATTTTAAGATCCTTAGTAAAGCGCTGGCCAATAGATTGATGAAACACATTCCTACCCTTATCCACGAGGATCAAAACGGGTTTGTGCCAGCCTGCAGTACATCTCTGAGTCTCCGGCGACTGTTCGCGATTCTCCATATTCCCTTGAGTGAGCGGACTCCTGAAGCCATGCTACTATCGATAGACCTAGAAAAAGCATTTGACTCAGTAAGATAGGACTATCTGAGGGCAGTGATGCGTAGAATGGGGATGGGAGAGAACTGGATCAGATGGGTGGAGCTGCTGTATTACCAACCAGTGGCAAGGGTACGCATTGGAGGACTGTCTGAATCTTACCCCATTGGTCGGGGTACAAGACAGGGTTGCCCCCTTTCTCTCCTATTGTTTGCGATTGCTATAGAGCCACTAGCGGCACGGTTCCGTGGGGAGGGAAGGGGCAGGGGAATTACAATAGGTCCGGAGGAACATATCATCTCACTTTATGCAGATGATCTGCTAATATATTTAGGAGATGGCAGGACCGGCATTCCCTGGGCCCTGCAACGGCTGGAGGAATTCAGTGTTAATTCAGGCCTCAGGGTCAACAGAGGCAAGACGCATGTCTTTCCACTGTTGGTGGGTGCGGAATGTCCATCAATGTGCTCGGCAGATTGTCCCTGGTCACCACGCTCTTTTAAGTACCTGGGTATCCGGATCTTTCACACTCTCCATGACTTGCGGGACGGAAACCTGGGAGCCGCCCTCCACTCCCTGAGATCGTCAGTTCAGTTTTGACGCTCTCTAAGACTTCCAAGGATGGCTCGGGTAGCTTTGACTAAAATGATAGTGGTGCTGCGTCTTCTATATTATTTTACAAATCTACTGTTGACTGTCCCTGGGAAATGGTTAAGGGAACTGGGCACACTAATACGGGGACTGCTCTGGGATGGGGGACGTCAGTGGACATCACTCTCTGTTCTACGCCACCCTGCACTGGAGGGGGGACTGGCAGTTCCGGATTTTGAGCTGTATTATCAGGCATGCCAGTTACAATGGGTGGCAAGGTGGATTTTGGGGGGTCATCACACAGGACTAAGAGGCTCTGATAATAGGATAGAGAAGTTGGTGGCGGAGTTACTGGAGGCCGGAAACCTTAGAACCGAGAAATCGGCTCTATTAACGACGGCACTCACTAGCTGGAAGAGATGCCTGGGACAAACGGAGGTGAAGATGACCTACTCCCCAGCACTACCACTGACAGGGATACCACTAAACGAAGTGGGAGATACTCTAAGTGAAGGCAGGGTCAGGGCCTGGACCAGAGTGGTAGTACTAACAATAGGGGACCTCTTCCAAGACGGGAAGCTGAGGTCCTTTGCTAGACTTATTGAAGACGAGGAGATTCCTGCAGGTCAATTCCTGACATGTCAGGTGCTGGTTTTGGCGATACGACCACTGTGGCCCATAGTGAATGTAGAACCTGAAACGGATACCATACTCCATCTGATTTTGATGAGTGGAGAGGAAGGACACTTGGTCACTAGAATATACAAGGCCCTAGTTGACACCACTCTGAAACCTCTACAAACACTAAGAACGAAATGGGAGGAGATTGGGGGATAGGACCTAACGAATGTAGAACGGCAGAAAGTACTCGCATACCCCCGGAAGGTATCTAGAAACACACGTTTTCAATGTATACAATTTAACTTCATCCATAGAACATACTTTACTCCACATAGGCTCAGGGGGATGCACGGGGGGAACCCAGGGTGTGCCCTAGATGCCAGACGCTGGATCAGGACTTTGCCCACATGGTATGGAGTTGTGCCATCAAACATGAGGGGTGGTCCCAAGTGCTGAGAGGACTGGGCAGGACTCTGGGCACGGGACTCCATATGAGCTTACATCCGTGCCTGCTGGGACTTCACAACAGACCAGTATCCAAGAAGATTGGCAGTAGGTTCATAGACCTTGGAATGATATTGTATAGGCGTCGGATAGCGATGTCCTGGAAATCTGTCAACGGGACCCAAAATAGAGGATTGGAGAGCAGACGTGTCAATATGGGCGCAGGCTGAATTACAGGCCTTACAGAAAGAAGAAGCAAGAGGGATCAGGGTCAAACATATAGCGCCATTGTGGAAAGAAATATTGGAGGCCTGGGAGGAACAGGGAAGGAGGGATGGTAGACCCCAAGAGGAAGGATATGACGACACTCCAGGGGGAGGACCGGACTGACTAGGTAGGATGACGCTGGGGCAGAGGGTATCACATAACCCGTAGCAGGAACACCACACAAGTAGACTGGAGGATTGGGCCATGAGAGAAGAGATAAAACAAAACACAAATGATGGACGGAATGCAGAACCAATCAAACATTCACCCCCAGTCACAGATCTGTGTTTAATCCATTGTTCTTTTGCGGACCATGCCCCACCCAGCTCACCACCCAGTTTAGACCCAGCCATATGCAAATCAGTCTTGACCCTGTTACTCATGGGAACAGTCCAGCCCGAACTGCCAGGCCAGGTCCTCCCTGGACCGGAAACAAGCATCCTGGAACTGGTTTCAGGGTTTCACCCTTCATCAGACAGGCCAGCTTGAATCCAGTGGCATAGTGAGCCCGGGACCCACGTCTGGGCATGCCCGGCGCACTTATGGTGGCCAAAGCAAATCAAAACACAAATCATGGACGGAATGCAGAACCAATCAAACATTCACCCCCGGTCGCAGATCTGGGTTTAATCCATCGTTCTTTTGCTCACCATGCCACCCCAGTTTTGAACAAGGTCAAGGCTGATTTGCATATGGCTGGGTCCAAACTGGAATGGCATGACAAGCAAAAAAACTGATGGATTAAACCCAGATCTGTGGCTGGGGGTGAATGTTTGATTTGTTCTGCATTCCGTCCTTCATCTGTTGTTTTTGCATTTGCTGCCCCAAGTGGGAAGGGTATGCCCAGGCGTGGGTCCTGTGCTTGTTATGCCACCAGATTCAAGCTAGCCTGGCTGATGAAGGGTGATATCCTGAAACCGGTCCCAGGATGCTTGTTTCAGGTCCAGGGAAGACCTGGCCTGGCAGTTTGGGCTGGATTGTTCCCAAGGGGAACAAGGTCAAGACTGATTTGCATATGGCTGGGTCCAAACTGGAATGGCATGACAAGCAAAAAGACTGATGGATTAAACCCAGATCTGTGATTGGGGGTGAATGTTTGATTTGTTCTGCATTCCGTCCTTCATCTGTTGTTTTTGCATTTGTTGCCCCAAGTGGGAAGGGTATGCCCAGACGTGGGTCCCGTGCCTGTTATGCCACCAGATTCAAGCTAGCCTGGCTGATGAAGGGTGATATCCTGAAACCGGTCCCAGGATGCTTGTTTCTGGTCGAGGGAAGACCTGGCCTGGCAGTTCGGGCTGGATTGTTCCCAAGGGGAACAAGGTCAAGACTGATTTGCATATGGCTGGGTCCAAACTGGAATTGCATGACAAGCAAAAAAACTGATGGATTAAACCCAGATCCGTGACTGGGGGTGAATGTTTGATTTGTTCTGCATTCCGTCCTTCATCTGTTGTTTTTGCATTTGTTATCCCAAGTGGGAAGGGTTTGCCCAGACGTGGGTCCCGTGCTTGGTATGCCACCAGATTCAAGCTAGCCTGGCTGATGAATGGTGATATCCTGAAACCGGTCCCAGGATGCTTGTTTCTGGTCCAGGGAAGACCTAGCCTGGCAGTTCGGGCTGGATTGTTCCCAAGGGGAACAAGGTCAAGACTGATTTGCATATGGCTGGGTCCAAACTGAAATGGCATGACAAGCAAAAAAACTGATGGATTAAACCCAGATCTGTGACTGGGGGTGAATGTTTGATTTGTTCTGCATTCCGTCCTTCATCTGTTGTTTTTGCATTTGTTGCCCCAAGTGGGAAGGATATGCCCAGACCTGGGTCCATGCTTGTTATGCCACCAGATTCAAGCTAACCTGGCTGATGAAGGGTGATATCCTGAAACCGGTCCCAGGATGCTTGTTTCTGGTCCAGGGAAGACCTGGCCTGGCAGTTCGGGCTGGATTGTTCCCAAGGGGAACAAGGTCAAGACTGATTTGCATATGGCTGGGTCCAAACTGGAATGGCATGACAAGCAAAAAAACTGATGGATTAAACCCATATCTGTGACTGGGGGTGAATGTTTGATTTGTTCTGCATTCCGTCCTTCATCTGTTGTTTTTGCATTTGTTGCCCCAAGTGGCAAGGGTATGCCCAGATGTGGGTCCCGTGCTTGTTATGCCACCAGATTCAAGCTAGCCTGACTGATGAAGGGTGATATCCTGAAACCGGTCCCAGGATGCTTGTTTCTGGTCCAGGGAAGACCTGGCCTGGCAGTTCGGGCTGGATTGTTCCCAAGGGGAACAAGGTCAAGACTGATTTGCATATGGCTGGGTCCAAACTGGAATGGCATGACAAGCAAAAAAACTGATGGATTAAATCCAAATCTGTGACTGGGGGTGAATGTTTGATTTGTTCTGCATTCCGTCCTTCATCTGTTGTTTTTGCATTTGTTGCCCCAAGTGGGAAAGGTATGCCCAGATGTGGGTCCCGTGCTTGTTATGCCACCAGATTCAAGCTAGCCCGGCTGATGAAGGGTGATATCCTGAAACCGGTTCCAGGATGCTTGTTTCTGGTCCAGGGAAGACCTGGCCTGGCAGTTCGGGCTGGATTGTTTCCAAGGGGAACAAGGTCAAGACTGATTTGCATATGGCTGGGTCCAAACTGGAATGGCATGACAACCAAAAAAACTGATGGATTAAACCCAGATCTGTGACTGGGGGTGAATGTTTGATTTGTTCTGCATTCCGTCCTTCATCTGTTGTTTTTGCATTTGTTGCCCCAAGTGGCAAGGGTATTCCCAGACGTGGGTCCCGTGCTTGTTATGCCACTAGATTCAAGCTAGCCTGGCTGATGAAGGGTGATATCCTGAAACCGGTCCCAGGATGCTTGTTTCTGGTCCAGGGAAGACCTGGCCTGGCAGTTCGGGCTGGATTCTTCCCAAGGGGAACAAGGTCAAGTCTGATTTGCATATGGCTGGGTCCAAACTGGAATGGCATGACAAGCAAAAAAACTGATGGATTAAACCCAGATCTGTGACTGGGGGTGAATGTTTGATTTGCTCTGCATTCCGTCCTTCATCTGTTGTTTTTGCATTTATGAGAGAAGAGATAAGCAAATATCCCTAGGAACCTCAGCCCAAGTATAGCTGATATGAAATGAGGAGATGAAGCCGCATTTGACATCCACTACCACGTTTGCACAAGTTTTATTTTTTCGTTTTGGTTTGATGTTTGAATTATTTATGCAACAGCTGCTCTGATTAGAATGTTTCTAAACACTTTTCTCACAGCTTATTTTTGATTAACCTGAAATGTCCTATACAGGTATAACAGTACTTCTTTTGAGGTGGACAATAGAAATGTATAATAAGAAACTACAGATATTCTTTGACAATGAGCAGCAAGACTGTATGTACTGATAGCTGTTAATGAGTATGGAAAATTAATAAACAAAGTTTAAAAATAAAAAAATCATTAGCGAGTTCTCCAACAACTCAGACACTAAAAACGTCATCACCCCTTCTCAGGAACTCTATGACAAACTGGCAGACTTCTTCAACTGCAATATCTCCACCATCTACAAAAACTTTGAACCCCAACCCACCGCCGCAACACCCTCAGCCTCCTCGCTCCGATGGTATCTCCGACCACCTGCTCGCAGCCTGGGACCAGCTCACTACACAAAACACCACAGTGATTGTGAACTCCATCCACTCAGGAGCACCCACAGACCCCTGTCCCCACAACATTTTCAACCTCTGGAACAAGATGATCAGCAGTGAGCTCACCACCATCTTCAAATCATCCATAACCACAGCCATCTTCCCCAAAGTATGGGAACACGGAGAAGTCAAACCCCTTCTTAAGAAGCCTTCAACCGACCCCAGAAAACTGAAGAACTGTGTCCCATCTCTCTGCTCCCCATTCCTGCCAAAGTAGTTGAAAAGGTCATCAACCACCAACTCGCAGAAAACCTGAAGAGCAACAATCTTTTAGACTCCCCCAATCCAGATTCAACACGAACCACAGCACTGAAACTGCCTTGATCGCTGCCACTGATGACATCAGAACCCTCCTCGACTGTGGAGAAAAGGCTGGACCTGATCCTCCTTCCCCTCTCAGCAACATTCAACACCATATTCTACCACACCCTTATAAAGAGGCTACATCACATCAGAATCCAAGGAGACAGTCTCAAATGGATTGCTTCCATCCTCATGAGACCTACCACCTTTCACCTTAGAAACCAAAAACATAATCTACAGTGCCCCTCATGGCTCCTCCCTCAGCCCTACACTATTCAACATCTACATGACCACCTTGGCCTACATCATTAGAACCCACGGACTGAGGGCCATATTTATACTTTTTGACGCAAAACTGCGCTAACGCAGTTTTGCGCCATAAAAATTAGCGCCGGCTAACGCCATTCTGAAGCGCCATGCGGGCGCCGTATTTATTGAATGGCGTTAGCCGGCGTTAGCCGACCGGCGCTGCCAGGTGTGCGTGAAAAAAAACAACGTACACCAGGCAGCGCCGGCGTAGGGAAAAATGGCGTTTGGGCGTCCCAAAATGGGGCAAGTCAGGCTGAGGCAAAAAAATCATCTTAACCCGATTTGCGCCATTTTTTTTGGGCGCCCAGACGCCATTAACATGACTCCTGTCTTAGCAAAGACAGGAGTCATGCTCCCTTGCCCAATGGCCATGCCCAGGTGACTTCTGTCCCCTGGGCATGGTCATTGGGCATAGTGGCATGTAGGGGGGGCACAAATCAGGCCCCCCTATGCCACAATTAAAAAAAAAAAAAATACTTACCACAACTTACCTTTTCTTCCCTGGGATGGGTCCCTCCATCCTTGGGTGTCCTCCTGGGGTGGGCAAGGGTGGCAGGGGGTGTCCCTGGGGGCAGGGGAGGGCACCTCTGGGCTCATTCTGAGCCCACAGGTCCCTTAACGCCTGCCCTGACCCAGGCGTTAAAAAGAGACGCAAATGTGGGGTTTTTTGCCCCGCCCACTCCCGGGCGTCATTTTTGCCCGGGACTATAAATACCACGCACATGCCTGGGAGTAATTTTTTAAGACGGGAACGCCTACCTTGCATCTCATTAACGCAAGGAAGGTGTTCACGCCAAAAAATGACGCTGACTCCATGAACTTTGGCGCTAGACGCGTCTAACGCCAAAGTATAAATATGGAGTTAGTTTTGCGTCGAATTTGCGTCGAAAAAAACGACGCAAATTCGGCGCAAACGGAGTATAAATATGCCCCTGAACATCTTCTCCTATGCAGAAGACACCCAGATCATCCTCTCTTTATCAGAAGACCCGTCCACTACAAAGGCCAACTTGAGCAGGTGCATGACAGGTATTGCTGACTGGATGAATAGCAACGGTCTAAAACTCAACACAGAAAAAATGAAAGTGATGATCTCCAGAAACAACATCTCCCAATGGAACGCTTCCTGGTGGCCTACCGAACAAGGATAAGCACCCACTGCGACAGACCAAAATCGCCTGTTCCTAGACAACAAGCTCACCATGCAACACCAGATCAATGCAGTCTTCCCTGCCTGCTTCCTCACTCTTCACATGTTCCGTAAAATCTTCAAATTACTCCCTGTCAACATCAGACAAATTGTCACTCAGCCCTAGTCAACAGCGGGTTGGACTACCAGATGTATGTAGGAAATCACTACAAACCTCCTGAAGAGACTACAGACCATACTGAATTCAGTGGGCAGATTCATCCTCTCCCTTCCCAAACATACCACCTCTCACCTCAAAAAGCTCCCTTGGCTCCCTATTCAGAAGAGATGTCAATTTAGGATGCTGATCCACACCTCCAAAGACCCTTCACAATCAAGGACGGGCAAACATCAACCACTGCCTGAACTTCCACCAACACTCCAGACAAATTTGATTTGCTTACCTCTTCCTCACACACACACACACACACCGCTGCATCCACTGAAGCAACAGTAGACGTCGCTCCTTCTCCTACCTCATGGTGAAATCCTGTAATGAACTCCCCCTTCACCTATGGACCTCATCATCTCTTTTATAATTCAGAAAAGGACTCAAGACCTGGCTGTTAAACTGAACCCCTTAACGTCAATGTCCTCAGCACTTGGATACTCTTGCGGTTGATTAGCTGCACTCTATAAATCTTGTTTGGTTAATTGATTCAGTTTGTAAGAGAATTAGGGGCAGATTTACAAGCCCCTTGCACTGCCTTAACACCGCCTTACCCTCATTTTTATGATGCTAATGCCACCTTAATGTGGACATTCCCCCGTGCAATATTTACAAAGTCATGCAATGCATGAAGTGCGCCATTTTGCAACCCCTTGCACCACATTATGCCTGCACCGTGCATAATGTATGCAAGGGGGGCGTTCCCATGCAGGGAGACTGGAAAAAATGGCACAGTGAAAAACACAAGATTTCACTGCGCCACTTTTTTCATAATTTTGAATGCCTGCTCAAGGCCTGTGTTAAAGTGACACACCCATAATACTCTATGGGCCTCCCTGGGCTTTGCTGCACTAGCTCCAAAATGTTTGGCACTAGTGCAGCAAAGCACTACAAAAATGTTGATGCTGTTATGGTAAAGACTGCCATGGTGTGCTGTAATGTAAATACGGTGTAATCATAGTGTTGTTGGGAGGGGCAAGGGGATGCAAGAAAAGTGGCGTATCGGGACAGTTGCAAAACTTTCTCGTAAATATGCCCATAAGTGCCAAGGTCTGAATTTTTCCTCAGAAGCCCTCAGTCAGTATTTTCAAAGGTCAGAGTACAAAATATGATGGATTCATAGTCTTGATTCCACCTCATGCCCCTTTACTACACCAATTTATATTCCCTAGATTTTATCTCATTCATTTATTTGGTTCAATATCTCATGAAGAATAATCCGTACCTCCAGAGTATGCATCCACAGTGTGGACCTAGAACCCTCTATCAGCAGGAAGAGCTGGGTGTATAGCTGCTGCATTTCAGGTAGATAGGGTAATTGACTGTCTTATAACAATTTAGCCTTTGGGTTCAGGTAGACATATGGGGGGTCACTACAACATTGGCAGTAAAAGCCGCTTACCGCCGTGCAGAAGACAGCCAACACACCGCCGCGGAATCCCACCACAGCTATTATGACCCATAGCTCGGAATCCGCCAAAATTTAGACACCCACACAAGTACGCCACACCAAAGTTCAGTGATAAACTGTCGATAACAAATCCGACACCGTCACGCCAACAGGAATACGCCCACACTATCACGACCCACGAATCCACGCGGCGGTCTTTCAACCGCGGTATTCCATTGGCGGTACACACCGCCACGCTCAAAATACACACGCACTTACAAAACACTACCACATTGGACAATTCCAAATACACACACCTGATACACATACACACACCACTCCCACACATACAATACAATATAAAACACACACCCACATCACCCACAAACCCCTACGACAAAAGTTGTGACAGAAGGCCAGAGAGAGACACCACCAGAAACAACACTAGCATCCAAAGGCACTCAACACCATCACTCACACAACATCCACGCACCTCACACAATACACCCCTAAATATCACCCCACACATCACAACACACACCACCCCACACATCACTCACACCACCCCATGGCACCGCAAAGACACCCCAGGTTTTCTGAGGAGGCGCTCAGAGTCATGGGGGAGGAAATCATCCGGGTTGAGCCACAGCTATTCAGATCACAGGTGCAGGACACCAACATAGCTAGGAAGATGGAGCTATGGCGCAGAATCATGGACAGGGTCAACGCAGTGGGACAGCACCCAAGAACACGGGATGACATCAGGAGGAGGTGGAACGACCTACGAGGGAAGGTGCGTTCCGTGGTCTCTAGTCACCAGATTGCAGTTCAGAGGACTGGCGGCGGACCCCCACCTCCTCCCCCACAACTAACAACATGGGAGGAGCAAGTCTTGGCTATGCTGCATCCTGAGGGCATCGCAAGAGTAGCTGGAGGAATGAACTCTGGTAAGTCAAATCTTAACTACTTCATCCCCCACCCTACCTGCATGCTATCACATACCCCCACCCTCGCCCTCACCCCCATCACTCCAACTCCTCACACATGTCCCACTATCACAAACCACTCATCCCAAACCTAAGCCCTGCATGCAACACCAAAGCATGGACACCTATCACCAAGGCATAGCCACTGCACATACCCATACACCCCCCTAAACCATTACCACACAAGGTCCCACACAAGAATGCAAGCACTGGGGTACAGGGTCACCCATCCATTGCACACCATGGCACATACAGATGCAATAATCATGCCTTTACATCCCTGCAGGACCCCTACCCAACGTCACCGGACAGGAGGGTCCAGACATGTACACTCCACCCACAGAAGAGGCCCACAGTGATGACTGCAGCTCTGTCCATCTGGATCTAGATGACCAGCCCAGCCCATCTGGGACCTCGGGACAGTCGGTTCCCCTCACACAGTCACAGGCCACTACAGAGCTTCCCCCCTCTGGAAACAACAGCACAGCACCCACCCAGCGAGCCCATACCTCTATCCCCAGGACACGTCAAGCAGCAGTTTGTCCACCACTACAGGGAACCCAGGCTAACCCAGCACCCCAACAACACCAGGGACCTGGGGGCAGTGGGCACACGGATCAGGGGACAAAGGCCCAGGAACACAGGGTACCTGGGAGGGCTGCTGTGCGACGGGGGAGGACAGGCCCAGGGAACCCACTCTCCACAAGGCCATCTCCAACATCATGGGAGCCTACCACCATTCCCAGGAGACTATGGCAACGGTACTGGCCAAGTTTCAGGAAACCCAGTGGCTGCAGGAGGAACAGTATTTGGGGTTCAGGGAAGAACTCAAATCCATCAAAACCACCCTGGGCACCATTGTAGGGGTGCTGAAGGAAATTGTCAACACCAGGAGGGACACTGTGGCACAACAAGGGGCCCCTGACACTACCCTGGATGATGAACTGCCCACCACCTCCACCGGCGCTAGTGGAAAGGAGGCACCGCCACAGGACCACGACACCAGCACCCCACCCCCTGCAGATGGAGAACCACCCCGCAAACGGTCCCTGAGATCCAGGACAAAGACAGAGAACAATGCCAAGACCCCTGCCAAGAAATTAGACCACCCTGAATGTCATCTTTCTGTCTCACTTTGTCACCCTGTCCATACTTAAACTACCCTAGCTCCACTTCCTATGCCCCTTTGGACAATGCACCTGTGAAACTAATAGACTGGACTCTGCCATGGACATTCCTCCACCATCACCCCTGACCAATATACAACCCCCTCCACTATTCTGCACTAAATAAACACCCTTAAATCACAAAACAATCTGGAGTCAGTCCGTGCTTTTGAAAATGTGTATTTGCAATAACTGTGGAAAAATGCTATATGCAATGCATTGTCAACATACCTACGTCACACAGCTCTAGTCCATGCGGAAACAAAGCAGATGTCACACTGTGGGACCCACATCTGTGAAATTGAAAGGGAAAGTGACAAATCAGGGTCCATACACAGGGTGAAAGTGACAGACAGATGAGAGGTAGAAGAATTAAATCAGATGTAGCAGGCAGTGTTGTCTTCTTACCTGTGTCTCCCTGGAAGTATTGATGAATCACTGTGTTCCTGTTGTCTATGTCCTCTTCTTCTGCTTCCTCGTCTTCACTGTCCACAGGCTCCACAGCTGCCCCAACACCTCCATATGGACCATCCTCCTGCAGAAAAGGCACCTGTCGTCACAAAGCCAAGTTGTGAAGCATAAAGCAGGCCACGATGATCTGGCACACCTTCTTTGGTGAGTAGAATAGGGAACCACCTGTCATATGGAGGCACCTGAACCTGGCCTTCAGGAGGCCGAAGGTCCTTTCTATAATCCTCCTAGTTCACCCATGTGCCTCACTGTAGCATTCCTCTGCCCTTGTCCTGGGATTCCTCACTGGGGTCAGTAGCCATGACAGGCTGGGGTAACCAGAGTCACCTGCAAATGTCGAGGGACAACTGTTAGACACACACTAACTCTTAGGGACATCCCCAGACCCAGACACCTAGTCACACTGTATTGGGTCCATGTCCTCACCTAATAGCCACACACAGTGCCTCTGGAGTTGCCCCATCACATAAGGGATGCTGCTATTCCGCAGAATGTAAGCGTCATGCACTGAGACAGGAAACTTGGCGTTCACATGGTAGATGTACTGGTCGGCCAAACACACCATCTGCACATTCATAGAATAGTAACTCTTCTGGTTTCTGTACACCTGTTCACTCCTGCGGGGGGAACCAAGGACACATGTGTCCCATCAATGGCACCTATGATGTTGGGGATATGTCCCAGGGCATAGAAGTCACCTTTGACTGTAGGCAAATCCTCCACCTGAGGGAACACGATGTAGCTGCGCATGTGTTTCAGCAGGGCAGACAACACTCTGGGCAACACGTTGGAGAACATAGGCTGGGACATCCCTGATGCAATGGCCACTGTTGTTTGAAATGACCCACTTGCCAGGAAATGGAGTACTGACAGCAACTGCACTAGAGGGGGGATTCATGTGGGATGGCGGATAGCTGACATCAGGTCTGGCTCCAACTGGGCACACAGTTCCAGGATTGTGGTACGATCAAGTCTGTAGGTGACAATTACATGTCGCTCCTCCATTGTTGACAAGTCCACCAGTGGTCTGTACACCGGAGGATGCCGCCATCTCCTCACCTGCCCCAGCGGACGTGCTCTATGGAGGAGAACAGCGAGCAGAGAGTCAACCAACACTGAGGTACGTAAACACAACTTTATTCCATAATTTTTGAAAATCGATATATGCCTGTATTTGTGTTTATGCAAGGCCTAGATATGTGTGACGCAGTCAAAATTAATGCCATGTGGCCCCCTGAAATGGCGGCTTCCTGACCTGTAAGGTGGGACAAGGGGATATGAGGTAACTGCGCTGGCGTTGTACACCGTCACGGTAGACGGTCGAAGATCGCGGCGCAATCCTGCATTGGTTAACATTGGAGCCTATGGGTCCCAGTAGCCAATGACGATGTACGCCAGCGGTGACGGTACGCACCGCCGCGGACGTCACCACCATTTTCTCTCTGTTCACTCACTTGATACCTGATCTTCGACAGGAGAGGACCTAAACTGCAAGTGTTGCTGTGACCTCAGTCTGGAAGAGACAATGGCTCATGTGTCTGGGGAAAGGGCCCCTGCCTTCAGCACGGAGGAGTTGTAGAAACTAGTGGATGGGGTCCTCCCCCAGTACACGCTACTCTACGGTCCTCCAGACAAACAGGTGAGTACACTGTGAGCATGCCCAATGGGCAATGCCTGTGTGGAGTGGTGTGGATGAAAGATAGGGGGGGGGGAGAATGAGGCGTGCATGATACAACGGTATGTGCATGTGCGTCATGGCAAGGGTAGGGATGCGGGCCAATGACTGTGACGGTGCGGACGGTTATATCTTCTCCTTTTCCCCTGTACTATTTGTGTAGGCCAGCGCCCACCAGAAGAAGGATATTTGACGTGCCATCGCCAATGAAGTCCAGACCCGGGGGGTCCACCACAGACGGAGCACCCACTGCCGCGAAAGATGGGAGGACATTCGCCGCTGGAGCAAGAAGACGGCGGAGGCCCAGCTGGGGATGGCCTCCCAACGTGGGAGGGGTGCCTGTCGCACCATGACCACCCTGATGTTCTGGATCCTGGCGGTGGCATATCCGGAGTTAGATGGGCTCTTGAGGGCATCACAGCAGCCACAAGGGGGTGAGTACACTCTCATTCTGCTGAATCAGCACGCATTGTAGGTGTCTGGGTGGGGGAGGTGGGCTGTGGGTTCCCCGAGGCTAGGTAGTAGGCAAGGTCCCTTCTTAAGGCAGGCCATGTGGCACCCCACCCCACTTGTGTTCAGAGCCAACTACACCTAGTCAGGCTCCTGTGACTTCCATGTGTGCAGCAATCGGGCATAGGCCTTGTACCCCATGTCCCTGTGATTAATTAGGGAACTCAAAGTGCACGGCGTAGTGCAGGGGGCTTCTGTGTCTGTAGTGTCCACCAACTATAGCGGTATTGCATGCACTCAACATGTCTTTCTTCTGTCTCCCCCCCCCTTTTTGGGGTCTCCCTGTTCTTGTGTGCATTAGCATCATCAGGCGGAGGAGCACTGGCACCGGAGCAGGAGGGAGCTGCATCCCACATAGCCCTGGAGGGCGAAACAACGGAGTCAGAAGCCACCAGTTGGACGGAGGGCGAGGGGAGCTCCTCGGCGGGGACAGGAGCTGAAACCAGCGACACGGACTCCTTCTCTAATGGGAGCTCCCTAGCGGTGGCGGGCCCCTCTGTGCCCCCCGCATCTACAGGTGCAGCCGCCACCCCCCCTACCAGCACCGCACTCCCAGCAGCCCCTCAGCATGTGCCCCGTGCCCACTCACCCAGAAGGGTGGGCATCTCCTTTGCCCCAGGCACCTCAGCCCCTGCCAGCCCTGCTGCCCTCGGTGAGGAGGCCATTGACCTCCTCAGATCCCTCACTGTTGGGCAGTCTACCATTTTGAATGCCATCCAGGGTGTAGAGAAGCAGTTGCAACAGACAAATGCATACCTGGAGGGCATTCATTCTGGTCAGGCAGCCCAACAGCAAGCTTTTCAGACTCTGGCCTCAGCACTGATGGCAGCCATTGTTCCTATGTCCAGCCTCCCCCCTCCAACTTCCTCCACCCAGACCCAAACACCTGTACCCCAGCCTATCCCAAGCACACCATCAGACCAGCATGCACACACCTCAACACACAAGTAAAGCTCAGGCAAATATAAACACCACACATCCCACAGGCACTCACGCAAGCATCATACACATGCAGACATAACAACATCCATTGCCTCCACTGTGTCCCCCTCCTCCTAGTCTCCCTCCTCCCTCCCAGTCTCGTCTCCACTCACACCTGCATGCACTACATCTTCAGCCACTACCTCCCTCACCAGCACACCCACCACCACACCCGCTAACTTGCACTTACCACCCCCACTACCATTCACACATCCCCTGTGTCCTCTCCCAGTGTGTCTGTGATCCCACCTCCCAAGGTACACAAACGCAGCCACACACCCACCCAACAGCCATCCACCTCACAACAGCCTCCAGCCCATGCACCTTCACCCAAAGTCAGCAAACGTTCACCTCCTACAACCACTACCTCTTCCTCCACTCCCAAACCCCCTCCATCTACCTGTCCCAGTGTGTCCCAAAAACTTTTCCGGTCCAACCTTGACCTCTTCCCCTCACTTCCCACACCCCTTCAGTCCCCTAGGGCATGCCTTTCCAGGTCCCAACCCAGCACCTCAGCCACAACATCTGCGGGAACAGTGGTGCCAGTAGTAACCGGCTTCTGGAGTGCGCCAAGCAGGAGGGCAGCCAGTGTGCCAAGGAGCCAGACCACAGACAGTCCCCCAACTCAAAAGCACAAAAAGTTGGCCACTGCCTGGCGGGAGAGAGGCAAAACAGCTACCACCAAAACCTCTCCCAGGAGTACAGTTGGGAGTGGGAAGACAGCTGCGCCACTATCCAAGGTGGGGAAGTGGCACAGAAAAACAGGCAAGTCACTGAAAACCTGCACGGCGGACAAGACCACCACCAGCACCGCTGAACAGGACACCGCCGCCAGAAGCACCGATGAACAGGACACCGCCGCCACAAGCACCGCTGCCATGGACACCACCACCACAAGCACCGCTGCCAAGGACACCGCCGCCACAAGAACCGCTGTGAAGGACACCGCCGCCACAAGCACCGCTGCCAAGGACCCCGCTGCCACAAGCACGCTGAACAGCACACCGCCGCCACCAGCACCGCTGAACAGGACACCGCCGATGAAGCACTCTGGGCACCAAGCCCCCTCCGAAACCAGTGGAGATTCACATCCACTACCTCAGTCCTTGGCAGGATGAAGCACTCTGGGCACCAAGCCCCCTCCAGAACCAGTGGAGAAAGGCATCCACTACCTCAGTCCTTGGCGGGATGAAGCACTCTGGGCACCAAGCCCCCTCCAGAACAGTGGAGATTCAGATCCACTACCTCAGTCCTTGGCAGGATGAAGTACTCCGGGCACCAAGCCCCCTCCAGAACCAGTGGAGATTCATATCCAATACCTGAGTCCTTGGCAGGACGAAGCACTCTGGGCACCAAGCCCCCTCCAGAACCAGTGAAGCTTTACATCCACTACCTCAGTCCTTGGCAGGATGAAGCACTCTGGGCACCAAGCCCCCCCAGAACCAGTGGAGAAAGGCATCCACTACCTGAGTCCTTGGCAGGATGAAGCACTCTGGGCACCAAGCCCCCTCCAGAACCAGTGGAGATTCACATCCACTAACTCAGTCCTTGGCAGGATGAAGCACTCTGGGCACCAAGCCCCCTCCAGAACCAGTGGAGAAAAGCATCCACTACCTCAGTCCTTGGCAGGATGAAGCACTCTGGGCACCAAGCCCCCTCCAGAACTAGTGGTGATTCACATCCATTACCTCAGTCCTTGGCAGGATGAAGTACTCTGGGCACCAAGCCCCCTACAGAACCAGTGGAGAAAGGCATCCACTACCTGAGTCCTTAGCGGGATGAAGCACTCTGGGCACCAAGCCCCCTCCAGAACCAGTGGAGATTCACATCCACTACCTCAGTCCTTGGCAGGATGAAGTACTCTGGGCACCAAGTCCCCTCCAGAACCAGTGGAGATACACATCCACTACCTGAGTCCTTGGCAGGATGAAGCACCCTGGGCACCAGGCTCCACCCAAAACCAGTGGAGATTTACATCCACTACTTCAGTCCTTGGCAGGATGAAGCACTCTGGGCACCAAGCCCCCTCCAGAACCAGTGGAGAAAGGTATCCACTACCTCAGTCCTTGGCAGGATGAAGCACTCTGGGCACCAAGCCCCCTCCAGAACCAGTGGAGATTCACATCCACTACCTGAGTCCTTGGCAGGAAGAAGCACTCTGGGCACCAAGCCCCCTCCAGAACCAGTGGGGATTCACATCCACTACCTTAGTCCTTGGCAGGATGAAGCACTCTGGGCACCAAGCTCCCTCCAGAACCAGTGGAGAAAGGCATCCACTACCTGAGTCCTTGGCAGAATGAAGCACTATGGGCACCAAGCCCCCTCCAGAACCAGTGGAGATTCACATCCACTACCTCAGTCCTTGGCAGGATGAAGCACTCTGGGCACCAAGCCCCCTCCAGAACCAGTGGAGAAAGGCATTCACTACCTCAGTCCTTGGCAGGATGAAGCAGTCTGGACACCAAGCCCCCTCCAGAACCAGTGGTGATTCACATCCACTACCTCAGTCCTTGGCAGGATGAAGCACTCTGGGCACCAAGCCCCCCCAGAACCAGTGGAGAAAGGCATCCACTACCTGAGTCTTTGGCAGGATGAAGCACTCTGGGCACCAAGCCCCCTCCAGAACCAGTGGAGATTCACATCCACTACCTCAGTCCTTAGCAGGATGAAGCACTCTGGGCACCAAGCCCCCTCCAGAACCAGTGGAGAAAAGCATCCACTACCTCAGTCCTTGGCAGGATGAAGCACTCTGGGCACCAAGCCCCCTCCAGAACTAGTGGTGATTCACATCCACTACCTCAGTCCTTGGCAGGATGAAGTACTCTGGGCACCAAGCCCCCTCCAGAACCAGTGGAGAAAGGAATCCACTACCTGAGTCCTTGGCAGGATGAAGCACTCTGGGCACCAAGCCCCCTCCAGAACCAGTGGAGATTCACATCCACTACCTCAGTCCTTGGCAGGATGAAGCATTCTATGCAGCAAGCCCCATCCAGAACCAGTGGAGAAAGGCATCCACTACCTGGGCACCAAGCCCCCTCCAGAACCAGTGGAGATTCACACCACTACCTCAGTCCTTGGCAGGATGAAGTACTCTGGGCACCAAGCCCCCTCCAGAACCAGTGGAGATGCACATCCACTACCTGAGTCCTTGGCAGGATGAAGCACTCTGGGCACCAGGCCCCACCCAAAACCAGTGGAGATTTACATCCACTACTTCAGTCCTTGGCAGGATGAAGCACTCTGGGCACCAAGCCCCCTCCAGAACCAGTGGAGAAAGGCATCCACTACCTCAGTCCTTGGCAGGATGAAGCACTCTGGGCACCAAGCACCCTCCAGAACCAGTGAAGATTCACATCCACTACCTGAGTCCTTGGCAGGAAGAAGCACTCTGGGCACCAAGCCCCCTCCAGAACCAGTGGAGATTCACATCCACTACCTTAGTCCTTGGCAGGATGAAGCACTCTGGGCACCAAGCTCCCTCCAGAACCAGTGGAGAAAGGCATCCTCTACCTGAGTCCTTGGCAGGATGAAGCACTATGGGCACCAAGCCCCCTCCAGAACCAGTGGAGATTCACATCCACTACCTCAGTCCTTGGCAGGATGAAACACTCTGGGCACCAAGCCCCCTCCAGAACCAGTGGAGAAAGGCATTCACTACCTCAGTCCTTGGCAGGATGAAGCAGTCTGGACACCAAGCCCCCTCCAGAACCAGTGGTGATTCACATCCACTACCTCAGTCCTTGGCAGGATGAAACACTCTGGGCACAAAGCCCCCTCCAGAACCAGTGGAGACTGTTATCCACTTGTAAGACTGTGGCTTTGCACTCCCCATGATAAAGCAGTGGGCAAACCACCCACTGTAAAGATTTGTGAGACTGTGGCTTTGCACTCCCCAGGATGCAGCAGTGGGCAACCCACCCACTGTAAAGACTTGTGAGACTGTGGCTTTGCACTCCCCAGGATACAGCAGTGGGCACGGAGCCCCCTCGTGGATCTGGCGTTGTGCACTCATCCGGCTGAGGTGCCCCCCCTTCCCATCCCCCTGAGGTACCTGTTGTATTTCTAACTGATGCCCCAGCAGTGTTCTCTTCGTTTTGATCGGGTATCTTGTGTGGGCCATGCCCATGCATTTTGGGCCCAGTGGCCCACGGACTTTAATGGTGGAATACCTTGGACTTGTATTCTTGGTGTATATATTTGTTTATAGTGTAAATATATATATATTTTTGATTACTGTGTTTAATAGATCAAAAACGTTCAACTCATTTCCTTTTGTCCTTGCATTCTTCCAGGGGGGGTTGGGGGTTGTTAATGTAATGTATCAACATTTACTTGTGTGTGTTGTAGTGGGTGAGGGTGGGGGTGGGGGTGGGAGTGTTGCGTGTTGCGTGTATGTGTCACTCTTTTTTCCCTCCCCCATCCCCTGTGTCGTAGGTGCAGTACTCACCGTGGTCTTCGCCGCCGTCTTTGATGTTCCTGGTAGAGGAGCAGGAAGGTAAAGGCTGGGAGTATCTGGAGCTCGGGTTCCATGGCGTCCTGGTTCCTCGTGGGGTGTGTAGAGGTGGGCGTTTTCCCTTCCAAGTCCTGTTTACGCCGTGTTTTTGATCGCGGTGAATCCGCCCCGAAAAAGGTGGCGGATTGGACTGTTGTAATACAGTGGGCGGAACCTTGTCTTCCGCCTGTCTGTTGGCGGTTACCGCTGCGGTGTTTGTTTGTAAAGCCGTGGCGGTCGGAGTTTTAAAGTGGCTGTCTATGTTGGCGGTATCCGCCACGGTCGTGATTAATTTTTTTTTACCGCCGGCCTGTTGGCAGTTTTACCGCCGCTTTAACAACAACCACCAGGGTTGTAATGACCACCATGATGTAATGAGTGGCTTATGCTAGAAACCAGTTGTGCATGCACCACCGCTGGGCAGATAAAATAAGTGTCCCTAGCGAAATGCTAAATTTTTGGCAGTTACCCTGGAAAGCCAGAGAATAAATGGAGGTCCTGCTATTTCTTCAGCTGCTAATCTGCCAGTTTGAGGAGTCCCAAGCTGTTTCTACAGAGTTAGCAAGTAATTGGCAGTTCATCCTAAGGCCCATGATTACCCAGAAAGTTCCCGATCGAAGAAGGTCCTGGGGGAGAAAGTGCTTTGATATGTGAAACACCCTCTCATCAAAGACTACAAACTGCTTATCTGTGGATCCACCCTTGTTCACATAGTCTTCAACTACTGAGTCTCCACCCACATGCTTTGATTTTGCCCCTACAAACTTTGCAAATTGAGGTGCATCAAAATTCCAATCCTCATCTGAGAAAGAGGTCCCCAATTCACCAAGAGTCTCAGACACTGTGGCCCATATCTATACTTTTTTAGCGCCGCATGTGCGCTGCTTTTTTACACAAAAGTGGCACAAACTTACAAAACACAATTGTATTTTGCAAGTTTGCGCCGCTTTTGCGTCAAAAACTGCCACAAATGCGGCGCTAAAAAATTATAAATATGGGCCTGTATGTGCCAGTGAAAATGATTTTTATGGGTGTTCAACTCAGAAAGTGTAAATCAGTGAACCTAAATTCTGTGGGTGTGTGCTGCTAGTACTGTATACTAGTGTGAGATCACATGCAGCACTAATAGCACTGGTTTTTGTACACAGCTTCAAAGTGTATCAACATCCTATTCATAAAAATCATTATTAATTACAAACGCTGTTCATACATTTACTGTACACTGCATGTATGAAATAAATAAATATTGGTGTATATATGAAGAAGTATGTGGATACCTGCAAAAAAGCCTACATGTGTATCATTAGAGCTCCCTGCTGAACATGGCCACACTTGTGTACCATGAAGCAGCATGGTTTAGTGCTCATCACTTTATATGCAACTTATATACTCTATATATGTTTAAATGTATTAATTTGTGTGCATTGTTTTAATCAAATAATAATATGTGGCTATTTATTTAATTTAATGAGAGCCACCCATATATTTAGCTGAAATATAATTAATGTATTCACCATGATAAAATGTCTGCCTTTCCTAAATTGCTTTGACGTTATCACTTATGCTAACTGTATTTGTTCAGAACCTGTTTTGAAACCAATGCTGGCCTAACCTGTTACTAGGCCCTAGTGCCTGTTACATTTTCTAAAATGTTTTGCAAGTGTCTTGTTTTTTCTCCACTGCAGGTGTCTTATCATTGTGCTTGTTAAGTTAGAATAGACTTATTGTTCAATTTGTTAGACTCGGGGTGATTGATATTTTCAATTGGAAATTTGCTTTGGATATGGAGATAGAGATGTGGGAGAGACTTTTCTGTGCCATTCAGACCGGACCGGTGTTACATCCTAAATTGTACGGATGATTGCTCCTTTGTTGAGTGCTGGGAAATATAGGGAGTCTATCTGCGCCCCAAGAACACACTCTTTTGGCTTGTCTGGTGGAAACTGATATGGAAAAGGCTTCTAGTGAAAGTGAAAGTGAAACATTTTATTAGCAAAGTTAATTAAAACCATCGCTGTTCAAACGTCCATACTATATAAATACTCAAACAGACTCTCTGTTTAAGACTAAAAAAAACACATAAAAAGGCTTCTAAAATCTTCGTTCATGGTTTATTTGTGTGCTCTCCAGACTAGTGGGGAATCCCCTTTGGAGATTTTCCCAAGAGATTGAGATTCAGGAAGGCCCAATCCATCAACCATAATAATAAACAACATGGCCAAGGATGTGTGCACAGTGTACAATTCTCAATAAAGCAAAACAAAGCTGTAAGGAAACATTTGTTGCTAGTGCTCATTTTTCGTCTCATCACAAAAGAGAACGACAAATATAAATAAAATCAAAACTGGCCACTCACATTTCTCAGTCCTCTCAAAGGCATGCAGAATGATACCTCAATCTGCTCACTATCAATGGAGGGTGTAGTCAGAGGCATGTAAAAGGTTAGTCCATTCTGTTTACTGTCCACGAAGGCTGTAGTCCGGGGCACGAGGAAGGACACCTCAAACTGTTCAGTGTAGTCAGTGGAATGAGAAGGGACATCCCTATCTGCTCAATGTCCACAGAGTGTAGTCAGAGACATGCGGAAGGACACCCCAGTATGTTCACTGTCCATGGAAGGTGTAGTCAGATGCATGAGTATGGATACCATAATCTGCTCAGTGTCCACGGAGAGTGTAGTCAGGGGCATGAGATAGGACACTCCAATCTGTTTAGTTTCCATGGAGGGTGGAGTCAGAGGCACGAGGAAGGATACCCCAATCTACTCAGTGAAGTATACATGTGCCAAAGGTTTGATTTTTGGGATTATGAAAAAATTGTGATGTGTTTGTATTTATCAGGGTGGTTGGAAGGGCAGAGATGTGGATGTGTTAAACAGTACTCAGTGCCCAGTGACACACCTGTTTAATTATTCTTTGACTGATAGCCATGTTAGCAATGCCTAATTTGTAATACAAATAGTCTTGCATAGTCCTCAATTCATTCATGTAGGACCTCTTTAATTCACTAACAGACACTCCCTCTCCCTTTATTTTCCTCTTCCAGGTTTCTGCTTGCTCCTTTTGTTTGCAGTTTTTCTGTCTTTCTTTTTCTCCATCTTAGCAGTTTGTGTGTTTTTTCCTCCCCTGCTCTCGGTAATGTTTGTTGCAGAACAATAAGTTTGTTCCCTGTTGGACTTGGCCCTTTCTGCAGGGTCATCCCCAAAATGTTTGCCTTCACCCCTTTGTTTTCTGCCAGTGCTAAAGTGCTTGCGTTCCCTTCTTTAAACCTGGAAGAATTGGCTTAGATCCAATTGGCATGTTTAATTTACTCGTAAGGTAGTATTAAAGAAGCACTACCTGCGCAAAGGGCCTGCAAATAAACTTCTACTATTGGGCCTACAGTACTGATTGTGCAGTCCACTTAAGTAGCCCTATAAACTTGCCTCAGGTCTGCCATTACAGCCTGCGTGTGCAATTTAAACTGCCATTTTGATCTGGCAAAGACACCTTTTGGCAGGCCCAAACCTTCATTTTTAATAAATATGTCACCCCTAGGGTAGGCGCTGGACATCCCAGAGGGCAGGGTGTAGTGTATGTAAAACATTGGGCAACTTTCACGTTTTACATGTCCTGGTTGTGAAAAACTTTTACATTCATTTTTCATTACTGAAAGACTTTTCCATTGGATAACATTGGAGTTACCTTATTGCATTTACTAAGCTATACCTTCCAAATGGGAACAGGTACAAGTTTATGTCTGGTGTCTTTGTATCTGTAGTGAAAAATCCTCTCTTATCGTAAAGCTGGATTTTAAATTAAATTTTTGAAAATGCCACTTTTAGAAAGTTAGCATTTTCCTGCCTTAGCCATTTAGGGCCTGCAGCCTGTCATTGGGTCACTTGACTAGGTACAGTTAGTAGTTGAGCTTTGTGTATTGCTCCTGTACAGTCACACACAATTGAGGGCTTACGAGTGCCTAGAAGGGCCTTCACTGGCAGAATAGGAGGTACACTTGAAAAGGCTGTGTCCTATCCTCAACACAAAGGGATGCATACTCCCGGTAGTTAGTCCTGAGCCAGGCAGGAGAGGCTGGAAACCTGTGCACTTCAAAGGGAAACCTCTGGAAGCCTCTCCCACTTCAAAGGAGGCACCTGGTATACATATTTGACCTCTGGTACCAACACTTCAGTGCATCTCTGTACCTGTGGAGACTCTGCCAGGAAGAAGGACTGTTGTGGTACTGAAAGGACTGCCACTCTGCTGGACTCCTGCCCTCCTGTACTACTGCCTTGCTGCCCTCCTGTCTGAGTCAGGGGGACTGGACCTGCACCTGTTTCCAGGATTCCCGGTGTGACTCCAAGGGCTAGTCTACTGGTGAGGACCATAATTCTTGCATTTGTGTCAGATGTAATGGATGCCATTTGACAGGTATACATTTGAGGTTTCTGTATAAATATCTGTTGGCTCAGAGTCTAAAACTGCATGTGCCTGTGTCAGCATGATTATCCAAATCAGGTTTATTGTTGCGCTTGTAATTATGTTCTTCCCTATTCCTTATACATCCTATAAGTACCAGAAAGCAAAAAATCCCAAAACTGGATTTTTACTTGACAAGTGACTCCCTGAAGAGCATCTTTCTCTCCACTCAACTCTTTTCTTCCCACATCTCACCAGGCAACAAGGCTACTGTACGAGCCCAGTGAGAAGTTCTTGCTCGTTCCAAAACTGCTTCCAGTAAGTCACTAAAGTAGTTTCTTTATCTGTTACTACCCTCAGGTAGTGCAGAAAGCAGAGAGGTTTGGGCACTCTTTACAGATAAGATTTGAGATATAAGGAGCAGAAGTAAAATGTAGCAAGACACCCTACATAGTTTTGCCCCATGGCCAGTATTGGAATGAAAATTGGGAATAAAAGTAAAAGCTAGAATATTTTCCCTTTGAAAATGCAAATATAAAACATCACACATAGGAAGAAAAAACACTTTGAAGGTACTTTAAAGTTTTTTAAGCTACTCCTAAATAATTGTTAAAGCAAATATAATTAAACTTGCCAAGCTAGAGAACAGAAGACAGTATACAAGCTGAAATACCAGCTGCAGACCCTCTCACAATCTCATAATATGAACAAATGGTTAGTATTGTCCGAATAAAGATGGCAAATGTAGTGCTGCCAGTCTGCTTAAGTGTACATTTTTATGTTTGCATCATACAACTGTGTGACATTTCCAAGTCTCGTATGTGACATTTTATCACAAGCATAGTCTCTAATCCAAGAAGAGAAATGCCATCCACCAACAGCAGGAATTTCGTCCAGGTGATGTAATCAGAAATTGTCTTAACAAAAATGGGAATCCCCTGCAGCACAAATTGCCTTCATTGTTGCCTTTGACTAGATCACGATTCATCTGCTTATAATAATTCCCTTGAAGGTCACCTACCCTTAATAAAACTTGTGCATGTTACCACCCATCCCCATACTCGGAAAACCCCTACGCCCTGCATTCTTTGATGTGTCTGGAAGCATTATCGTACTTCGGGGCACGCCCTATTTTGAAACCGCAAAAGACTCCAATAACAAATACTTCTGTATATTCATATTTTAGGAGAGCTACCAATATGAAAAGAGAAATATACCTAATGGATACATTGAAGAAGGAGCACGTGCCACTTATGTGTACAAGAAAATCATTCATTACATCTTTAGTTAGACCTTATATTGTTCTGTGTGAGTCTAGCTTATCTTTTACTACTGCATTATAGTTCTTGTATTTGGGCATCTACAACAGGGTAAGCAAAACTACAAGCATCAGAAAAAAAGACTGGGACAATCTAGAGGTTGCTGCTTTACAATACAAAGATTATAATTTAGGGCCATACATATTCAGTTCACTAAAGCTTGATCTGGGAAGCAGAACCAATTATTTTTTGTTACTTGACTGTACTTATTGAAAAAAAGGAAAGCTTCCAAAAAATTATGCTAAACTGCTCACAGGGACAGTTGCCACTACTATTGATTTCTTTGAATACCTTGCATATATTTCTAGTGCTAAGAAAGTCAGAGCAGGAAAGTTATTGCAGCAATTTGTATAAGTGTGCTTGCGTCAGAAATCCAGCTGCACGATGATCCGAAAACCACGCAGCACGGGCTGCGATCTCACCAGCCTCTGTCAGCGATGCTGCGCGTCGTTTCTCCAGCTCCGTGCGTCGATTCTTTGGTCGCATTGCAGGCGAGTGGCGATTTTCAGCCGCGAAGCCGGCGGCACATCGATTTTACAGCCGCAGATCGGAGTCGCGTCGATCTTTTCCCCTTCCGGCGTTCTGTGCATGGATTTCTTCCTCTTAGGCTGCCAGCTTCTCCTTTCAGGGTCTCAGGAACTGGATGGGCACCACTTGGCATGGTAGGAGTCTCTCCAGAGACTCCAGGTGCTGGCAGAGAGAAGTCTTTGCTGTCCCTGAGACTACAAACAACAGGAGGCAAGCTCTAAATCAAGACCTTGAGATCTTCACAAGAAGGAAGGCAACACAAAGTCCAGTATTTGTCCGCTAGCACAGGCAGAAGCAGCAACTGCAGGATATCTCCACAAAGCACAAATACAGGCAGGGCAGCTTTCTTCCTCAGCTATTCAGCTCCTCTTCTTCCTCAGCTATTCAGCTCTTCTCCAGGCAGAGGTTCCTCTTGGTTTCCAGAAGTGTTCTAAAGTCTGTGGTGTTGGGTGCCCTTCTTATACCCAAATTCTCCTTTAAAGTAGGCCTACTTCAAAGCAAAGTCTCTCTTGAATGTGAAATCCTGCCTTGCCCAGGCCAGGCCCCAGACACTCACCAGGGGGTTGGAGACTGCATTGTGTGAGGACAGGCACAGCCCTTTCAGGTGTAAGTGACAACTCCTCACCTCCCTCCTAGCACAGATGGCTCATCAGGAAATGCAGACTACAACCCAGCTCCCTTTGTGTCACTGTCTAGTGTGAGGTGCAACCAGCCCAACTGTCAAACTGACCCAGACAGGGAAACCACAAACAGGCAGAGTCACAGAAATGGTATAAGCAAGAAAATGCTCACTTTCTAAAAGTGGCATTTTCAAACACACAGTCTTAAAATCAACTTTACTAAAAGATGTATGTTTAAATTGTGAGCTCAGAGACCCCAAACTACACATGTCCATCCGCTCCCAAAGTGAATCTAAAGTGTTCTAGGGCCCGTAAATTAAATGCTGCTCATGGGCTTGCAGCACTGATTGTGCCACCTACATAAGTAGCCCCTTCACCATGTCTCAGGCCTGCCATTATGAGGTCTGTGTGTGCAGTTTCACTGCCACTTCGACTTGGCATTTAAAAGATTTAAAGGTATCCCCTATGTTAACCTATGAGAGGGACAGGCCTTGCAACAGTGAAAAACGAATTTAGCAGTATTTCACTGTCAGGACATATAAAACACATTACTATATGTCCTACCTTAACCATACACTGCACCCTGCCCTGGGGGCTACCTAGGGCCTACCTTAGGGGTGCCTTACATGTAAGAAAAGGGAAGGTTTAGGCCTGGCAAGTGGGGACACTTGCCAAGTCGAATTTACAGTTGAAAACTGCACACACAGACACTGCAGTGGCAGATCTGAGACATGATTACAGAGCTACTTATGTGGATGGCACAACCAGTGCTACAGGCCCACTAGTAGCATTTGATTTACAGGCCCTGGGCACCTCTAGTGCACTGTACTAGGGATGTACTGGTAAATCAAATATGCCAATCATGGATAAGCCAATTACATACACATTTTGTAAAGGAGCACTTGCACTTTAGCACTGGTTAGCAGTGGCAAAGTGCCCAGAGTAACAAAAGCAGCAAAATCAGAGTCCAGCACACATCAACAACCTGGGAAACAGAGGCAAAACGTTAAGGGAGACCACGCCAAGGATGACAAATCTAACAATAACTTTTAAAATATAAAGTAAAAACAGGACCCTTCAAAAGAGGAGACTGGACACCTTTGCCATCTTACCTGCAGACTTCTCCAATTCCATTTGTGAAAGTAAAGCTGCCTTTGAAAAAGTACAGCCGGGGCTAGATGAGCTTAGGAGCTGCTGCGCTGTAGAAATTAAGATGCTCACAGCACAGCAGCTGACTTATTAAGGCAGTTTCCTAACTTCCTATTGAAGGGAAGTCATTGTGAGCCCTCTAACACTCTTCTATTTTGCTACATCTCCGATGCAAACGTGGCCCCAAGGCAAAAAGCAGTGTACGTTACAGTCAAGGCTCGCCGCCCTCTGAAGTGGTGGGACGGGTGTGGCGCATGGGAGAGGGGGGAACATTTAATAAAAATAAATAAATAAAAACTTACCTCATCCGTTGCTGCCGCGTCGCTCCTCTTTCCTTCGTCGCTCCAGGGTGCAGACACAGGCTCCCAGCCCGCCCTGGCAACTGTGCTGCTGGCCTGGAGAGAATCTACTGCGCATGTGTGTGCTCTGTGCACTCCCCTCAGTGCTCATCACCCCCAATGCCCCGCCCCTTTACAAGAAAACAATAATAAAGACAGTTTATTATTGTTTTCTTGTAAAGGTTTTGCAACTGCTGCTGCTGGCGGGGGGGGAGACGCTCCTCGGCCCGAACGGAGGACCCGCCCCTGGTACATTAATCTCTGAGCCAAGTGTAGCTGTTTACCAGGATGGTAGCATGGAATGTCGTGGAGGGCCACAAGCGGCCAGTGGGCTGTATAGTGAGTACTAGTGGTCTACGGAATATATTATTTCAAATTTTCACCTTGAGGTGGACACCATCCTTAGCTTATATGCAACAGGGACCTCTTTACAGTCCAATATTGGATAAAGGACTGCAATTCAACCATTCTTAAAAATGATGGTGGTGCTACATTCTTTTGTTATAGGTGGATTTCATTCTCAAGAGGGAAGACTTCATGCCATGGCACAGCCCACCTTTACCAAGGTTTTTGAGGGAGGTAATAGGTACCCCACTACAATTTGCACCACATTGCATTATTTTCCCTAATGACAATGGTTAGACCTGACAGCCTTAGGGTGGTCTTCCCCCAACTTTTTGCCTTCCTCCCACCATTTTTCTGATCTGCCGACCAGTGCTAAAGTGCTTGTACTCTCTCTGCTAAACATGGCAACAGTGGCTCCTACCCAATTAGCATATTTTGTTTACCTATAAGTCCCTAGTAAAGTGTTCTAGGGACCGTAAATTAAATGCTGCTAGGGGGCTTGCAGCACTGATTGTGCCACCTACCTAAGTAGCCCCTTCACCATGTCTTAGGCCTGCCATTATGAGGTCTGTGTATGCAGTTTCAGTGCCACTTTGACTTGGCATTTAAAACTACTTTCCAAGCTTTAAACTCCCTATTTATTACATGTCACCCATAAGGTAGGCCCTAGGTAGCCCATAGGACAGGGTGCTACGTAAGTAAAAGACAGGGCATGTACTTGTAAGTTTTACACGCCATGGTAGTGAAAAGCTCGCAAAGCCGTTTTTCACTACTGTGAAGCCTGCCCCTCCCATAAACCAACATTGGAAAGTCCCTTATATACTTTTAAGTGGTAATTTCTGATCTGAAAAGAGTGCCATTGTCATTTTTGGTATGGCTAGAATGGTAGTGAGAAATCCTGCTTTCTGGTGAAGTTGGATTTGACATTACCATTTTAGAAGGGCAACTTTCAGAAAGCAGGCAGTTCTCTGTAGTTACTGCTCTATGTGCTTTACAGCCTGTCTCCAATCCCCATCTGGTCTGGGCAGGTTGAGAGCTTCCATTGTGCATCTGCATTCATATTGATAGGTCTTCCCCGGAAGGAAGGGTGGAGGGGCTCTCACTTACACTTCAAACGCAACTGGTCTGACCCCACACAAAGGATTGATAACCCGCTGGCAGACAGGACTGGGTTGAAAGGGGAACTGGTGCACTTCAAAACCACTCTTTGAAGTCTTCTCCACTTCAAAGGCAAATTTTGGTATGTATACTGTGTCTCTGACTCCCTAAAATCAGACACTTCTGGACCTACACCTAGACTATGTCAGAAGGACTGCAGAATTGCCCAAGGGACTCATCTGGACTGCTGTTCTGGAAGGACTGCTCTTCTGCTTGTTGCCCTGCTGCCTGCTGCTCCCTGCCTTTGCTGGAAGCCCTCAGCCTACCCAGCACAAGTGACCTCCTAGGACTTGTCAGCTTGCCTCCTGTTAAAAAGACTCAGGGCCATCAAAGACTTCACCTAAGGGAGAAAAGACACAGAATCTACACAGAGCTTGTTTCATCATCACAGCGTGTTTGAATTATCCACACATAGGCCCTGGAAGCCAATTTGTCACTGCACCAAAGTAAAGAACCGAGGCTGCGTACCTGGAAATCAATGCATCGCCTTCATGCAAGGAAAGAATCGATGCATCATCTCCACCATGCTGGAAAAATTGACGGACCGCTTTATTTTCTGACACTACACCCCATCTGGAGCTTCGCAGCGTAATTATTTTTTACGCATGCCAGGTACTTTGTGCTAAAGGGATACATCCATAGATGTCTATGTATTAAGACTTACTTAAACCTCTAAAAAACAATATCTTGGCTTGTGCCTATTGGAATTTTGTCATTTTGGTCTTATTTTATTCAGACAAATATTATCTATTTTCCTAAACTTCTGTGGAGTACATTTGTGGCGTTTTCGTGTGTTACTGTATGAGTTATTGCGCAAATACTTTACACAGCACCTTCTAAGTTGACCCGGCCTGCTCTGTGCCAAGCTACCAGGGGGTGAGCACAGGGTAATTTAGGTTATGTTGTGACTTACCCTAACTAGGACTGGGGTCCCTACTTGGACAGGGTGCATACCTCTGCCAACTACAGACCCAATTTCTAACAACAAACAGTGAATGTTGTGAAGGCAAACTGTTATGCCCTTGTTGGATTTCCTAATGTCATTGGAGTCCTGGACTGCACTCATATAGCACTTGTACCATCCAGAGGAGGTGAGAATATACACTAGAATAGGAGCATGCAGCATACCACAAATGTAAAAGTGTTTTATGAGATGCAGAGCTCATTGTTACTCATTGCTCTGCCTATTGCCCAGGATCTTCACATGATTCTATGATTTTAATAAATAAAAGGCTACCATACACCATGTCAAGATATCACTCAGAGAATATGACAAGTATAAAGCCACAAACCAAACTATGCTGTTTTACATTTATTAAATGTTTCTACATGTTTTATGTATAGCATTTCAATATGTACATTTCTGCTTTATCCCCTACTGTGTCCACTGCAGTGAAGATCCAGTTGTAGAAGGTATGCATGTTTTGTGTATGTATAATTATTGGGGTTCTGCCGAGATAGGCGTTGCATTTGTGATATTCTAGTTTATTCCATTGTCTGTATAGATTTTGGTGACTTTGAATTGTTCTCCACAATAGGCGTGTGGATCTTGAAGGTGATAATATTGTGTTTGCTCTATCTTATGGGTGAGTTGTCTATTAATGTGGCATATCTGAATGGGGCATATATTTCATTCAGAGTGTGTCCAGTGGAGTGAGTTGAGTTAAACCAATCTGTTGGAGATTGAAGGCTTCAAAGTTGATTGTGATAACTGTAGTTGTGGTTAGCTTCTTGCCAAACCATGTTAAGATCTCTTAGAATGTGTAGGCTTTAGTAACTCAGATGAGTATTAGTCACTCTAACTACTAAAATATATGTAAAGTTTGTAGTTATGATTAGCTGAAAGATCCATTGAAGACATTTTTTGTTTTGCTAAAAACGTTTGAACTTTTCAATACATCTGCAGAAAACTTTTGAAAAAAATGATCATCCAGATTGGATTCTTCTTGACAGGTTTTGTTCAGATCCATCAAGTATAGACAACAAAAGGGGGATCCCAAAAGTGACATTTCCTAGATTAGCTCCCAAAGGAGTGTTTGTTTCTTGAAACTAAATTATTTGTTGGACAGAACTATACTGAACCTTAGCGGAAATTATAACTTTACTTAAGGAAGTAACTTTGCTTGGTTTGATGTTAATGCATTCTGTAGTTTTTGAGAAATTAGCATTTACATTAAAAAAGTGTTCTAGTCTACACAAGAGAAGAAGAGGTTGCATTCTAGTGATGTGTGGTCCATTAATTCAATGAGGTCTGCAAACCCAGTTGTAGGAGGCTGGCCCTCTACATAGTGGGCAAAGCTAGGCACACTATGAAGGGGGTCCAGGCAACCACATGTTGGTTTCCAGAGGTAAAAATTAGACTACCTAATGCTCCAATTTGTATGGTAGCTGGTCGAATAGTTTGGCTAATCCCAGAGATGTGCTAAGTATTTGGTGTACTCACAAATCTAATCATGCACCACACACACTCAATGAATAACTCGAAATCAGAATTTATAAAAATACTTCAGACTTTTATATACATTTTAAGACCAAGACCTTTAAGATAGGTTACATACTTTTTGAGATATGACTTTTCAAAGTTTTAATAAAGTTAGTCTTTCTGAGTGTAATTATGCACTATTGGAATCAATTGGCAGTCACTTTTAAAAATGCATTAAAAACCGTACAGCTGAGTTACTAATATCTTCTTTAGGGTGGTCGGAGTAGTCAGTGGGCACACTGTGCCAGCTAGTGACCCTCGGGCTCCTGGTTTCAGCGAGAGCGGCGTTGGAAAGTCTCTTGACACTTGCAAGGGCTACCTGGAGGGGCCACTTGGAAAAGGAGCAGGTTTGCAGATTTAAAGATGGTGCCTGGGGGTACCCTTGGGCTGTTGCGGTCGCTCAGGGGCTGCCCTGAGCCCCGCGATGCAAGGCTCAGGGCAGCCAGGTGCAGGGCAATTTGGAGGTCTTGGATGCTGTGTGCAAAGGACCTTTGGAGGGAGGTAAGTCTTCTTGTGAGGGTCTTGTAGGAGGTCGCGGGTGCTCTGGTGGGATGTCTGGGGTGTCACTGAAGTCCTTAACTGGGGCTTCCTCCTGGTCCAGTTGCAGCTCTGGGTTTTTGGGGTTGTCCAATGTGTACTGACCAGTACCTGGGGTATAGGCACAACTCGGCCATGGGAGGGCTCTGGGCCACCAAATTGGCACATTTGCAGATCTCATCTGGGCTGTCGTTGGTGTGTCGTCGAGTCTAGCTGCAACTTCCGGTTGCGGAGATATCGTCCGGTCGGTGAAGTGACCCTCACCAGTTTGCTGGTTCCTTGTAGGTTTCTTTGGTTTATTGAGTGGTGCCTCCACTCAGGAGGGAGATCTTGGGCTGTTTTGTGAAGCGTGGAGGTCCTTGTGGTCTTTTGAGGTTGGTCCAGTGGTCAGCTCCTCCGCAGTGGCGATTGACAGGACTGTGGTACAGCAGGCAGGGGTCTTGGAGCCTCTTCTGGTACAGCAGGCTCTGTTCTTGTCCTGTCCAGCTCTTTGGTGCTGTCTTCTTTTCTTCCTGATGAATCTAATGTCTTGGTCTAGGGGAGCCCACTAAATACTGAATTTAGTGGGCATTTTAGCGGGAACCTGGTAGTGTCCAATAGGACACTTACCCTTGAGTGGCTACACCCACTACAGTGACAACTTCCTGTGGGAAGGGTCACTTCCCTAACCCTCATTTGCTATTTTCCTGCCATCCAACATGGAGGAAATTGAAATGGAGGGTCCACTTTGCCTGCAAGCCCTTAGGGGTGGTGCATAATCAGTGAAGTCACTCCTCCTACCCTTTGTCTGGTTTCCCGCCTCTGCTCCTGCCAAAAGTGGGGGTTTGGAAAGGGGGAAGCCATCTGCTGCTAGCAGCAGGCCTGGGGGATCGAGTTTCAGGGGCAGTAGCCCTTTGAAGCTCACTGCCAGGGTGTTGCACATACCTGAGGGAGGGAATGTTAGCTCCTCCACCCAGGAAGGGCATTGTTTTACAAACCAGAGAGCCCGGGCTCTCCCCCAGTTTTGTATATTGGCTGTCTGGAAGTGGCAGGCTGAATGGAACCAGTCAGCAACTATGCCAGATATGTTAGCTTTTGCAGCAGGCACTTCTACGGTGAACCCTGGGTACATTTAGGGTTAAATCCAATACTGGTACCAGTTTGGGTTTAACATTCTGAGTTGCTTGAACTCGTGTTTGACCAATATCCAGTACATGCACTTAAAATGGCTGCTCTGTTCACTCACTATGTCCCAGGTTTGGCAGCCATAGAAATTCACCAATTATAGTTAGAGTTACCACAAGTAACTATAACTCGTGCCCTAAGGTAATTTTAACTATAACTTGGGTGATGGGTATTTTTCCTATTTTTATTATGGTTGTAATCTTTTAATGGGTGATGAAAGGTTGCTACAGCCAGGTGATCAAGAACGTAGGACAGTTGAAACACATTATTTTTCCTTTTTGCCAAGTAAATGAATGACCAGACATCACTGGTGCGGCTCGTTTTTCTTAATGGTGACGGCTGTTTCGAAGCGGAGAAATATATACGATGGTGACGCTCGCCATACGAGCCCCGATTCTGAGACTGGGCGTATTTCAGCATCTGTTTTGTTTTGTTGGATTTTGATATTGAAGACACCCTTCTGTGGCACAGAAGTTGTGACACTGAGAAAACCAAAGGAGAGGTGTTATTCACTTCAGGTAAGACCCGGGTTCGGGGACACGGCTTTTTACCCAAGTTGTAATTTCTCAGCCAGGTCACACTGGAAGATTGTCTTCACAGCGCAATAATTTGTCTGGTGACATTATGTTTAGAGAATGGCAGAGGAATTGATAAAGGGGTGGGAGGCCTCAGCACAAATGACTTTTCAACCTCGAGGAGAGCGTGGTGGAGACAGTATACCACAATTCCAACAGGAACCATTGGATATGAAACAGAAGATCAGCTTACTAGAAAAGTTCAGAAAGAAGGAAGTGAATCGCTGGTGGAAGGCAACATAACTGCAGAAATATTTAGAAGTGGATCGCATTCCACAGGGTCTTCACATCCTCACAATACCTACTATGTCTCAATCCAACCCACGTATGCTTTAAGAGTGGGCAGAAATTCCAAACACTGTTCACAAGGAATGTTGAAGATCTGAATCAAATATGCATGGTAAGATCATAAGTCACTTCTGGAAAAGATCAATGAATTATTTATGGAATTGAAAGTATGTCAGGATCAGGAAGGGATAATGGACAGTTTAAAGGTTATTGATGAAAGAGTTCAGAGATATGAAAAGTAGGTAATTCAATGAAAGGAACGGGAGTTCTTGAGAGATGAAAATGATTATGATTCTGGAAAGATTCTGAATTTCGCATGAAAGTTTGACCCTAGTACAAGGACAACTCCAGTACAAGTTTGAGCTATGATTTAGACTCTGTGGATGAATTGACTGTAGACATGGGGCCAAGTTATCTTTTTCCAAGGAGTGTTATCTCCTTTGACAAACTCATGAACAGCCACCTCAAAATGTGCAGTTTTAAAAAGGAAAAAGAAACAAACCCAAAAATTATGGAAAAGAAGGACTGAACAAAGGAGGTGCTGTGGGAACTCAGATGCGTAGTCAGAAGAGAACTTAATGGCTACTCAGAATGTATCACAAGAATTGCCGGTAGTAAATTTATCGGACCGGACACTTACCCCTGTGGAAAATGAAATTTTGAAATTGGCACTAACCTTCTGTCCCAACGCCCCTAATAATTATACCCAATTGTGCATTGACTTATTCAAATTTGTCTGCAAACTGAAACTGTTCAAATGTCATGCTTTGAAAAATGATACAGAGAACAGGTTAACCACAGGGCATATAGAGTTATCAAATTTACTGACTGATGACACTGAAACTTTGTTTTCTATGATTGAATTGACTCATGAATTGAGTCATTCGGGGGATATAAATGACGCCCAGTTTCCTCTTGATCCTTTTGACCCAAATTGTATTACACCCTTATGGCAAGAACATGGTATAGTTACTGATCTGCCTGTTGAAGCTAAATTTTAATCAACTTCTAAATTTTTACCTCAGGTGACAAGAGACAATGTTGATGAGTTTTGTGACCTTGTAGCTAGAGATTTGTTACATTTGTGTAACCAAACAAATAGACAAGTCAGTATCTGAATTCAAAGCAATGGGAAGCCAAATGGAACCTCCACGGGGATGGTAGCATTGTTATCAAACCCTCTGACAAAAGGTGAAATGTAGTGTCTAGGACTGATTATGTCAAAGAAGCTACAAGACAATTGAGTAATGAAGAATGCTCTACCAGCGTAGACAACATTTATTTTCAAAAAGTACAATCACAATATTTTGAACAGTTGAAAGGATGGTATGAGGAGCAATTATTGAGTTTTGCCAACAGTGTATTTGCTCCCTAAAATACAGAAAAACAGAACATGAGCAACAGGGAGACCAATCATGTCTTCCAAGAATAGCTTATTTCAAAATACATCAATTTACATGGACCATTTTCTATTTCCATTTGTGCAGAATCTAGCCTCTTATTTAAAAGATACCAAAGAGTTTCTAAACAGAAGTCATGATATTGGTTGGGAGGATTCGTACATCATGGCCTGTTTTGATGTAGAAAGGCTTTATGTTTGTATTAGGCATGAAGATGGTCTGGCGGCATGCAGATATTTATTACGAGCAAGAGGGATTAACTGTTTGGCCCATACCCATATGTTATTAACAATGATTAATATTTATCTGACTGAAAATATCTTTCTTTTTGATCGGGTGTTACACAAGCAAATACAAGGGACAGCAATGGGCACCTGCTTCGCCCCCAGTTATGCCAATTTATTGGTAGGCTGGTTGGAGGAGCAGGTGCTCTGGGACTCCAAGATGATACAATGGACCTTACGGTAGATAGACAATATCGTTTGCATTTGGAATGGTAGTGAAAGTGATCTATATGAGTATTCCAGAGAATTGAACAGCAGTGGTCTGAACCTCAAATTCACTATGACTCACAGCAGGGACATTATTGAATTTTTGGATCTTAGAGTCAGTGTACACAAAAACAGATTACATCCGACCCTGTTTAGAAATGAAACTGCAGGCAAATCTATTTTACAGACCCACAGTAGTCATCCTCCTAATATCAAATAGAACCTACCTTATAGTGAATTTCACTGAGCGAAACGGAGTTGCAGCTCAGAGAAGAGCTACAAAATGATGTGTGACCAGATGTTTTTAAGCAGTAAAGCCAGGGGATATCAGGACAAACAACTGGATGTAAGCAAGAAGAAGGCATATCAAGCTAGTAGAGACAATATTCTTTTTGAACAATGCACAACATCTGAAGTAAACTGACAGCAGAATCCCATACGTTTATTACTAAATTTTCAGAAGGGTCACTTGCCCTTCAGAGGATATTGAAGAGAAGATGGGATATCCGATCTTATAAAATAAGATTGGCAGTCATCCGCAGATTACATATCAGAGGAATGTTTCATTGGAGGATATGTTGGTTCATAGTTTCCTCAAACCCAAGACTGGTACTTGGCTGAACAGAGTGAAAGGCTTTAAAATATGTGGTCATTGCAAAGCCTGCAACTACAGTACAAACATACAAGAGGTAGTGTTGGCTCTTTCTCAGAAAACATGGAAGATCAATAAATATATTTCTTGCAATACTGATTATGCAATTTTCCCAGTTAAGAAACACATACTTGAGCATTAGCAAGCAATCACAAATCATGACTTCTCATCTAGTACAGCAAAATGTTTTAACGAATATCATGCCAATGATTGGAAGCTAGCAAAGTACTATGGTTTGTTCTCAGTAATTAAACATCCGAGGAGTGGTTATAGATTGCTAATATTGAGGAGATTAGAATCTAGGCAAGTATTGGAAGCAGGCAGCATGATCCCAACTGGGATGAATATGGATGAGGAGCTGTCTGTTCATTTGTGATAATGGATGGGATTGAATTTTGGATTTTGTATTAAGGAGTTGCTTCAATGCTTCTCCCCCTCTCCTCCTTCCCTGTTTCTTTGATTAGTAGGACAATTTATTCAGGAATATGTGTCTAGTGGTAATTGTTTATTTATTGATTACAAAGTTTGACAATCAGAATGATTATAAACATTAATATAAAACTTTTGATCTAAGAACTCGTGTTTTTTGATGTTTGGAAGTAAAAATAGTATTAGAAAATTGTGAACGGGGTCAAGCTGTGGGTAGGGTGAATAATATACCTAACAATATGTGGCTACTGCAGCCGTGATTGATCGTTATAAAATTATGAATAGGTTATAAATTAAAATATGAATACAGTATTTCAGGAGTTGAGGCACTGTGCCGATATCTGTGAATTTGCTGATGAACCATACTCAGCAGTAGCAGGATTGGAATACAACTGTGATCTAAGGCAGTAGGGATTGAAATCAGAAGATACGAGTTGCACTATTCTACTAAATCATGGTTAACAATTCTTCTCTTGGTAGCTGCAGTGGTAAATAAGAAAACAAAATAACGATTTAGTTGAATTATTCACAATGTACAAGGTTGGACAATTATAAATTACTAATATATTTGATTGAATTACCCACAATAATGTTTGTCAATTTTCAAAATGAATTGTGATGTATTGTGAAACTATTGTTAAGTTTATTTTATGATGTAGTACGAGTAGGTGATGGGTATTTTTTTCTCTCTCTATTATGGTTGTAGTCTTTTAATGGGTGATGAAAGGTTGCTACAGTCACGTGATCAACACCGTAGTACAGTTGAAATGCGTTGTTTTTCCTATTTGCCAAGTAATTGAATGAACAGGCATCGTTGGTTTGGCTCGTTTTTCTGAATAGTGATGTCTGTTTCAAAGCAGACAAATATATAAGTCGGTGTCGCCCACCGTACAAGCCCCGGTCCGAAGGCTGGACATCTTGTAGCTTCCGTTTTGTTGGATATATATGTTACATTTTAAACATACACAACCATAAAAATTCACCTGTTATAGTTAGAGTTATCTCAACTAAGTATAACTCGTGCCCTATCGCATTGTCAAACACTTTACTGCAAATATTTAATTGATATTATTACTGATGTTATCAAAGATGTCATGAGTGCTGTAATTTGTGGGGTAATTTGCAATGCACTGCGAGGGCACAAGTTATATTTACCTAAGAGCACTAATTATAGTTACTTGAGATAACTCTAACTACAACAAGTGAATTTCTATGGTTTTGTATGTTAAAAATGTGAGCCTAACTATAGCGTCCCTGTAACCTTTGTTTTTTAAGTGAATTTCTATGTTTTTTTAAATTCTATTTTCTAACTATAATGTCCCTGTAACCTTTTGATTTTTCAGTGAATGTCTATGTTGTTTTTTAAACGTATAGTAATTCTCATTACTATACGTTAATCCAACCACCGCCATGCACAGCCTTCTGCCGTACACAGTGGTGGTTGGCTGCAGGGCCTGGTTGCGCAGGTCAGACCCTGAGGCCAATCCCCTATAAGCACTCAAGCTTGCGTTGTGCACAGCCTTCAGCTGTGTACGGCATAGGTTGCCCGCAAGACCTGGCCTGCGGCCAGACCCTTCGGGCAACCCCCTACCCACCCAACCACACACTGCACATGGCCCATTGGCCATGCACGGCAGGAGTTGGCTGCAGCCTGTCTCTCTGGGTGTGAGAATAGGTGTGGGAGGGTGTATCTGGGGGTGAGAGTGGTTGTGGACTGTCTTGGTGTGCGTGTGGGTGCATCAGTATCTTAGTGGGTGCGTAGGTCTGAGAGTGGATGGGTAGGGTTTTCAGTGAGCCTTTGAGTGGGTGTGTGAGTGTCTGAGTGGATCTGTGTGTAGGAGTGAGAGTCTGAGTGGGTATATGCCTGGATCCATGAGGGTTTGAGTGGGGCTGTGAGTGGGTGCACAAGGGTGTGAGTGGGTCTGTGAATGGGTGCATGAGGGTGTGAGTGGATCTGTAAATGGGTGCCTGAGGGTGTGAGGTGATCTATGAATGGCTGCATCAGGTTGTGACTGGGTGAACAAATGGGTGCGTGAAGGTATGAATGGGTCTGCGAATGGGTATGTCAGGGTGTACGTGTATCAATGAATGGGTGCAAGAAAGTATGACTGGCTCTGTGAATGGGTGCATCAGGGTGTGAGTGGATCTCTAAGCATGAGGGATTGACTGGGTCTGCAAATTGGTGCTTGAGGGTGTGAGTGGGTCTACGAATGGGTACGTCAGGGTGTGAGTGATTCTGTCAATGGGTGCATGAGGGTGTGGGTGAGTGCAGCAGTGTCTGAGTGGGTCCCTGACTGGGTGCGAATATCACGAGCCATTGAAAAAAAATTGTAAGGCCATAATTTGACCTACAAAGACTCTTATATGACAACCCTAGGGTCAGGGTAACTCCACCCTGATCCCTCACACCACTTTTCATGTCAGTTATCAGTTCTGGGGACCTCGCTCCGTTCCCTAAAATGGCAGCCACAACATTTTATTCATGTTGTGGCCAGCCAATCACAGCATTCCTGTTGGCATGCGTAGTCGCGAATACATCGCGATCGTCATGAAAACATACCGACAATTTTGCAACCAGAGATATCCCAATTTGTTTTCCCCATAATTTCTCAAAAACTACTGAACGGATTTACACAAAAAAGTGAAAGCCCAATCTGTGTACCGAAAGCTAGCTTTCTACCAAATTTAATTTAATTCTGTCCAGCGGTTCGGGATGTCGTTGTTTCCAAACATTCTTTGGGAATTAATACAGGAAACACAACTTTTCTGAAACCGCCCCTTCTCTTAGCCTCCGCTTTACACAGGGAGGAGGATTTTACAACACATACACCAACACGCAGGAAATAAAGGAATCCCTAGTATTGCCGTTTTCTGTAATAGAAAAGCGGTCACTTTTATAAGCCACCACTGGCAGTGTTGTTTTAAGGATTTTTGGGGCTCTGGGCAAGGCATATTTTGGGGTCCCCTATTTGGAACAACTTTTATTTTTAGTACACATTTTCTGCTAACTCAAGTCTGTATAAAGCCTGACTTTCAGAGGGGGATGGTCACTGAAAATCTGTTGAATGTCCTTGTTTAGGTAGCACAGAGGAGAAAGGTTTGCACATTTAGAGATAAAGGCGAGACTGAGGGGTGACCCTTGAAAGGGGGTGTCCTGGGCAATTGCCCACTCTGCCCATGCCTTAAAACTTCTCTGACCATGGTAGGAATTCACAGAACATTAAAGTACATTAGGTAAGAAAAAAACTACTATTGGCTACACTAGAATATACAATGGCAATAAATGAGCGATCAGATTTATAAGGCTCCACTGGTCGAAGCTGAAATAACACATTCAGCTAGATCAATGATCTGGAGGGCTGAAAAACAGGCAAGGGTCTTTATAAAACAAACTTAATCGACAAACAAAAACAGGCTCCAGGCAATCCAAATGTCAATCAAGCTGAAGGAGCTCATGCAAGCTAAAATTATTATACATTTATTTTAACTAAAGATGTACACGCGCACTGTGATTGAATGCACTTAAACCCAGGCCACATAATTCTTTGATTAAATACAATTAACAAAATAAAAGCAAATAAAATCCATTAGCCACGCCGAGCAGGATCTGACTAACATTATAACACACTCTCAATGAGTGCCCATAATACAACCTAGCACTGCTATTGCCTGAAAAATAAAAAAAACACTTCGGACTTAACTAAAATACATTAAGCTAATAAAAGAACAATAGAATGTAAAAGCGAGAGGTAGGTAGTCGGATTTCACAAAGCACTGAAAGACATACATTTAGAACTGAGCTGCCATTTACAGTACCAACCTGCTTTGTGTCTAAACTGGCACCTAAGAGACAGGATTACATGTGCGATGCAGTCAGCTGTTAAAGAGTCCCTCGTGCAGTACAAAGGAGGCAATCAATAACAGGCGGAAGAACACACAAAACAGAGGTGAGTAAAAGGCAGAAGAACGCACAAAACAGAGAAGAGTGTCAAATGTAACGTTCTCCAGACATAACATAATAAATAACAATGTGTAACAATTACATATAACACACAGTAAAATATGGGAGCATATTTATAAGCCTCTTGCACTACCCTTTTTTTTTTACGCTAACGTGGCATTAAATAGACCATTCTCCCCTGCCGTTTTAAAAAGTGGCGCAATGCTTGCATTGTGCCACTTTATAAACCCTTGTGCCACATCATGCATGCACCAGGCATGAGGTATGCAGGGGGCGTCCCGATGAATGCAGGCCCGAAACAAATGGCACAGTGAAATTTACATTTCACTGCACCATTTTTTACATCAGTTTTAATGCCGACTTAGAGTGGGCGTTAAAATGACACATCCATTTTAATCAATCGGCCTCCTTGTGTTTTGCTGCACTAGCATCAACATTTTCTACGCTAGTGCAGCAAAGCACCACAATAGCGTAACAAATCTTGATGCTATTGTCCTAACGACCGCCATGGTGCACCCTAATATAAATATGGCGCACCTATGGTGTCATTGGATGGCGCAAGGGGCGACGCAAGAAAAGTGGCGCACCGGGACCAATGCGCCACTTTCTTGTAAATATGCTCCAATGGAGTTCCAACCAGAGGTAAAAACATAATAAGGAAGCGTTCAATGGTGAAAAGAAAAAGTTCATGGTGAATCTTTCCTTAGCGTAAGCCACGCAGATCATATAGAGACTGTGACTGTAGAACTAATTCAAATATTGCCAGGACTGTCACACAGTGATGAAGCTTCGGAATAATGTCTCAAATCATTTTTCTTTCATAAGGTAAGAAGCCAGCTCCCCTTTGGACCACCTGTTTTGGAACATAAAAGCGTTAAGTGCAATATTATGTTTCTGCAACCGACCGTGCGGGTACCTAAACTTTGAGAGTTCTGCATCCCACCTTGAGAGATAAACTTGGCCTGGAAGTGTCCATAATTTATTTATTAAGTAAAGGACGCTGAATGTCTAAGTTTAGCTGTACTACGAAGGGCTCACATCCCGGATTATAATGCAACTGATATTTAACAGGCTAGCGCTTGCATTTTGGGTAAAACGATAGACTTTCTTAGCCAATGTGCCTCCTTTGAGGTTATAGCACTCTCAACATCAACATTTGTGGGACATTCCATAGATGGCTCAGATGCAATTCTCTAAGTAGTCTACTAATATGGACTTCCCCAGCTGATGTCCTTTAAGCCTTTCAGGATCATCACTTCCAGTGCTGACTCCTATTTAGTTGAATCCAGTACTGGGCTGGATGGAGGGCAGTTTGACCTCAAATTGGTGTTCTCGCCCAACTCCAAATATAATGGTACCCCTGGAGTCCCCGAGACCAGTTTTAACAAAGTGCATGGGGAGTTACTTCCTCTTAACTGGAGTTCCTTGGTTTTATGAAATTCCCAGATCTCAGCTCCATAATGTGCATCTGCAACAGCTTTATACGCTTAAACTTTTGAAATGATGGTTATTGATTTGGTGCCTTTTCTATTGGCGAATGTTAAGATGCCATTACAGCATGCTTTAAATGTAATTATGGTCTTTTTCACATGGGTATGTCAGTTAAGTTTGCAGCGAAAGCTCCTCGAAATTTTAAATAATCAACTGTAGAAAGCTGTGTTAGAAATGGGGTCTTTGGTTGACAGTCAGGTTACCCCCTGTTTAAGCAAGGACCCTCACTCTAGTCAGGGTAAACGATAATCACCCTCAGCTAACCCCTGCTTACCCCCTTGGTAGCTTGGCAGAACAGTAGGCTTAACTTCAGAGTGCTAGGTGTAAAGTATTTGTACCAACACACACAGTAACTTAATGAATACACTACAAAATGACACAACACCAGATAAGAAAAATAGGAATTTTTTATCTAAACAAAACAAGACCAGAACGACAAAAATCCAACCTACACAAGTCGAGTTATGAATTTTTAAACATTGAACTCAAAAATAGCGCTTAGAAACACAAAATGCTTCAATGAGGTGTTAACACGGCATCGTGAGGGAGTCGTTCCCAACAAGTCGACACCAGCGGCGCCGGACACGGAGTCGCGTAGACCCCCAGTTACAGTACCTTTGGTGAAGAGTGAAAACAAGTTGATGTGCGAAGCCGGGGATCGCAGCGTCAGTGCGAAACGAAGAATCTGCGCACTTCGAGCGGCGTGGGTCACGACGTGGTGCGGCGACTTCCACGGAGTCGCGGACTTCAGCGGTGCTGCAGCGGCTTCGGGCCTACGAAGAGCGTCGCGTTCCAGCGAAGGTCACGGCATCAGGTGCAGGCGGCGTCATCAGATTCAGCAGTGGCGCGGTCCAGCTTTCCTTTCAAGGGCCCAGGGAGTGGATAGGGCACCACTTGTCAAAGCAGGAGTCTCTCCAGAGACTCCAGGTGCTGGCAGAGAGAAGTCTTTGCTGTCCCTGAGACTTCAAACAACAGGAGGCAAGCTCTAAATCAAGCCCTTGGAGATTTCTTCACAAGATGGAAGGCACATAAAGTCCAGTCTTTGCCCTCTTACTCTGGCAGAAGCAGCAACTGCAGGATAGCTCCACAAAGCACAGTCACAGGCAGGGAAGCACTTCTCCTCAGCTCTTCAGCTCTTCTCCAGGCAGAGGTTCCTCTTGTTTCCAGAACTGTTCTAAAGTCTGTGGTTTTGGGTGCCCTTCTTATACCCAGTTTCTCCTTTCAAGTAGGCCTACTTCAAAGTAAAGTCTCTTTGGAATGTGAACTCCTGCCTTGCCCAGGCCAGGCCCCAGACACTCCCCAGGGGGTTGGAGACTGCATTGTGTGAGGGCAGGCACAGCCCTTTCAGGTGCGAGTGGCCACTCCTCCCCTCCCTCCTAGCACAGATGGCTCATCAGGATATGCAGGCTACACCCCAGCTCCCTTTGTGTCACTGTCTAGTGTGAGGTGAAACCAGCCCAACTGTCAAACTGACCCAGACAGGGAATCCACAAACTGGCAGAGTCAGAGAAATGGTATAAGCAAGAAAATGCTCACTCTCTAAAAGTGGCATTTTCAAACACACAATCTTAAAATCAACTTTACTAAAAGATGTATTTTTAAATTGTGAGCTCAGAGACCCCAAAGTCCACATGTCCATCCGCTCCCAAAGGGAATCTACACTTTAATCAGATTTAAAGGTACCCCCCATCACCCTATGAGAGGGACAGGCCTTGCAAGAGTGAAAAACGAATTTAGCAATATTTCACTGTCAGGACATATAAAACACATTACTATATGTCCTACCTTAACCATACACTGCACCCTGCCCTTGGGGCTACATAGGGCCTACCTTAGGGATGATTGACATGTAGGAAAGAGAAGGTTTAGGCCTGGCAAGTGGGTACACTTGCCAAGTCGGACTTACAGTTAAAACTGCACACACAGACACTGCAATGGCATGTCTGAGACATTATTACAGAACTACCTATGTGGGTGGCACAACCAGTGCTGCAGGCCCACTAATAGCATTTGGTGTATAGGCCCTGGCACCTCTAGTGCACTTTACTAGGGACTTACTAGTAAACCAAATATGCCAATCATGGATACACCATTTACATACACATTTAGTAAAGGAATACTTGCACTTTAGCACTTGTTAGCAGTTGTAAAGTGCCCAGAGTGACAAAAACAGTAAAATCAGAGTCCAGTACACATCAACAACCTGGGGAACAGATGGCAAAAAGTTAAGGGAGACCACGCCAAGGATGACAAGTCTAACAAGCTGGCTATGTATTTACTATATCAAAATGAGATGTAGTGTGCACACAGTCCCCACGAACATTGAGGACTGGGCAGTGTCCCTACATTTGTAAATATGTATATACTTTTTTATTTGGATGCATGTATTGCTATTATTTTATCTCATCATACTCTTTTTAATCTATTGTAGTTATCCTTGCAATATTCCTGAGGGATACGGGGTAAATATGTTATGTTACTGCATCTGCTTGTGTGTATGGTGTTGGGGGTGTTGCATATGTGTGTCACTCTCTTTTCCCCCGTCCTCCCCTGTGTGCTAGGTGGCTGTACTCACCATGGTCGTCTTTGCCGTCGTTGGTGTTCGTAGTGGAGCAGGATGCAGAAGAGCATGAGGAAGACATGCAGGTTGGGCTCCATGGCAGCGTGGTTCTTCCCTGAGTCTATACAGGTGAGTCCTTTCATTTATGAGCTCTGTTTCCACCAGGCTTTTGATGTCATTGGTACCGCCCTGGAAAAGGTGGTGGATTGGACTGTCTTAATACAGTGGGTGGTACATTGTCTTCCGCCTGGGTGTAGGTGGTTACCGCCTGGGTGCCTGTTGATTCCGCCCTGGCAGTCGGTTTGTTAAAGTGGCTGTCTGTCTGAGCTGTTTCCAACATGGTCATAATTTGGCGCCAGCCTGTTGGCGGTATTACCGCCACTTTATCACCAACCGCCAGGGTTGTAATGACCCCCACAATGTGCACAGAGTCCAGGGGTTCTGCAGAGGCTTAACAGAGGCTAAAGTTGATAATACTAATTCTCTCTTTGTTGGTAGTGTGGTTGAGCAGTTAGGCTTATCAAAGAGTTGTGCAAAAACATTTGTTGTACACACACAGAAAATAAGGGAAGCACACACTCAATGACTAACTCCAGACCAATGGTTTTTGTATAGCAAAATATCTTCTGTTAATTTATTTCTAGAACCACAAGATTCTAGTTGCTGGTAAGTACATCAATAAATAAGTATTTCACATATGTCTCAATATTACTCTGATTCAAATTCCTAAGTCATACAGTTTTTGAATAAATGGCAATAATCTGTTTTAAAAGTTGGCAGTGCAATTCTCAGAAACACTTCCTGGGGGGAAGAAAAGTAAGTATGTTTTAAAGGTAAGTACATGACTTACAGTTCCAGTCTTCGGGGGTTACGAAGTCCACAGGTTGGGGTTCAAGTTAACCCTAAACACTCACCACCAGCAACACAAGATCAGCCGGGTGCAGAGGTCAAAGCTGAGGCAAATTTAACATGTGCTCCTATGGAGAATGGAGACACTTGGTTTCAGATCTGCTTCCAGGTAAGTACCCGCATCTTTGGAGGGCAGACCTGGGGGGTTTACGGAAGCCCCTGAGGGAGGGGGGTACAGGTAAGCACCAAACACACACCCTCAGTGGCTCAGGGGTGGCCAGGTGCAGGGTGCAAACACAGCGTTGGGCTCCCAGTGCTTTTCCATGAGGGGACCCCAGGGATCACTTAGATGCTGCAGGCTGGGTGCAGGGGGTCAGTTACGGAAAACCACAGCTGGACAAGTAGGATGGACACCTGCTAAACGTTATTGCACTGGAGATCGAGTTTTCTAAGGCCAGGGAGCTACGGCTGCAGTGTATCTTTTGGTGATGGGTATATTAGTCCAGAGATTTCGCGGTTATGGGGAGGTCCTCTGGATTCACACTGCAGGTGTCGTCGTGGAGGACAAGAGAGGTCAACCCAGGGTGGGCACTTGCTCAGAATTGTCTGGGGATCCTCTCTAGTTGGTTGGGCCACGTGGACATGGGCCGTGGGATTTGAGTTCACAGTGGCCAGGAGTTGCGGATCCGGGAGACTCTGGAGTCCCAAGATGTGGATTCCTCTTTGACAGGGCCGCTGTCCACAGGAGTTCTCTGTCCTCTGTGATGCAGACATTCCTCTGGAGGCTTGGCAGAGGTCACTGGACCCGCAGGATGCATTGCTTCTGACTGGACGGAAGGGCTAGGATCAAGTCAGTTTTCGTCTTCCTTCTTCTCTACTTGGGTTTCAACTTAGCAGTCCTTCTTCTTTCTTCTTTTTTCTTCTGAGGTCACCAAGAATCTGAAAACCTGGGTTCACTAGAGCCCCTAAATCCTGGATTTAGGGGCATTACAGGGGTCAGAGGGCAGTAGCCAATGGCTACTCTCCCTAATGTGGGCTACAATCTTCTTGCGCCCACTCCAATTTGGGAGGGGGACAGAAACCTAACCCTATTTGTCCCAGTCCTCAAAACTAAGATGGAGGATTCTGCAGGGAGGTGGTCACCGCAGATCTGGACACCAATGGGGTGGTTCGAGCTGGTGTGGTCACTCCTCCCTGCTTTCCTTAATTTTCCCGCCGGACTTTCTGTCAAAAGTGGGGCTTTCTCTGGGGGTGGGCAACTCCATTACCTGGAGTGCCCTGGGGCACTGTAACAAGAGACTTGAGCCTTTGAGGTTTGAGGCAGGGGGGAGGTGTGAGGCACCACCACCCAGGGCAGGCTTTGTTTCTGGCCACAGAGAGTACAAAGGCTCTCACTCCATGTGGTCAGAAACTTGTCCAAAAGTGGCAGGCTGGCATAGACTGGTCAGTCCTGCACTATCAGTTTGGCTAACATATAGGGGGCATTTTTCAATAAATCCCACACTGGCATCAGTGTGGGTTTATTGTGCTGAGAAGTTTGATACCAAACTTCCCAGTTTTCAGTGAAGCCATTATGGAGCTGTGGAGTTTGTAATGACCAACTCCCGGACCATATACTCAATATGGCTACACTGCGCTTACAATGTGTAAGAATGGACTTAGACACTTTAGGGGCATATTGCTTATGCAGGTTTTCCCTCACCTGTGGTATAGTGCACCCTGTCTTGGGGCTGTAAGGCCTGATAGCGGGGTGCCTTACCTATGTCACAGGCAGTGGTTTGGGGGCATGGCACCCTGAGAGGGGTGTCATGTCGACTTTGCCTTTTTCTCCCCACCAGCACACACAAGCTGTTAAGGCAGTGTGCATGTGCTTGGTGAGGGGTCCCCCAGGGTGGCATAATACATGCTGCAGCCCTTGAGGACCTTCCCTCGCCACAGGGCCCTCGGTATCATGGGTACCTTTTACAAGGGACTCATCTGTGTGCCAGGGGTGTACCAATTGTGCAAGCAAAGGTACAGATTTTGGGAAAGAACACTGGTGCTCGGGCTCAATTAGCAGGATCCCAGCACACTCTCATTCAAATTTGGTATCAATATCAGGCAAAAAGTGGGGGTAACCATGCCAACAAGTGCACTTTCTTACACACAGCCCTCCCAAACGAAAGAGGATGAAACTAAACTTTCCCAAGATAGTCTTTACTGTCTAAGTGAAAGAACCTGGAAAGTCCATCTGCATTGGCATGGGCAGTCCCAGGTCTGTGTTCAGCTGAAAAGTCAATTCCTTGAAGGTATATGGACCACCTCAAAGGTTTAGGGTTCTCACCTTTCATTTGCATTAGCCATCTGAGAGGTCGGTGGTCAGTTTGAACAATAAAGTGATTACCAAACAAGTATGGTCTCTGCTTTTTCAGGGAACAAACAGCAAAGGCCTCCCTCTCAATAGCACTCCAACACTGCTCGCTGGGGAGTAACCTCCTGCTAATGAAAGCTACAGGCTGGTCAAGGCCTTCATCATTGGTTTGGGACAGGACTGCTCCTATCCCATGTTCAGAGGCATCTGTCTGCACAATGAACTGCCTAGAATAATCTGGAGCTTTGAGAACTGGTGCTGAGCACATTGCCTCCTTCAAGGTGTCAAAGGCCTTTTGATAGCCAAGAGTTCAGTTTACCTTTTTGGAGCTTCCCAGTCCAGAATTGTCTGGGTCTTGGGTTGTAAGGGTTGCACTTGGCCCACGATATACAGCTGTGCCCTGCCCTATTTGGCACTTTGATGCTTTAATAGTGAGGTCTGCTGATTGCTAAAGACAACAATATCATCTAGATATGCTGCACTACGGGCCCAGGGACTGGATAGGGCACCACTTGTGCCTCATTGTAACATTCCTCTGCCCTTGTCCTGGGATTCCTCACAGGGGTCGGTAGCCATGATAGGTTGGGGTAACCAGAGACACCTGCAAATATCCAGGGACAACTGTTAGCCACACACTATGCCATATGGCGCACACCATACGCATACACCAACATCCACTGGGTGGGAACCAGGGCTCACCTATTAGCCACACCCTGTGCCTCTGGAGTTGGGCCATCACATTTGGGATGCTGCTATTCCTCAGGATAAAAGCCTCATGCACAGAGCCTGGATACTTAGCATTGACATGGGAGATGTACTGGTCCGCCAAACACACCATCTGCACATTCATCGAGTGATAACTTTTACGATTTCTGAAGACCTGTTCATTTTGTCAGAGGGGGGACAAATGCAATATGTGTCCCATCAATCGCACCAATGATGTTGGGGATATGTCCCATTGCATAGACGTCAGCCTTCACTGTGGCCAAATCCTCCACTTGGAGGAAAACAATGTAGCTGTGCATGGGTTTAATCAGGGCAGCCAACACTCTGGTCAGCACTATCGAGAACATTGGCTGTGACATTCCTGCTGCCAAGCCCACTGTCACTTGGAAAGAACCTGTTGCCAAAAAAAGGGCACTGATAGAACAAGAGGGGGGTTCCTAGTGGGGTGACGGATAGCAGATATCAGGTCAGGCTCCAATTGGGCAAACAGCTCTGTGATTGTGGCCCTGTCAAGTCTATAGGTGAGGATAATGTGCCTGCTCTCCATTGTTGCCAAGCCCACCAGGGGTCCGTACACAAGGTGATGTTTCCATCTCCTATTTATCTTCTGCGGGTGCAATCTATGGGATAAAATAGTGAGCAGCTGGTCATTATCTGTACATTTTAACCACTAGAGTTCAATGCATTTTGTGATTCTTACAATATTTTGGTGACATATGCCCAGAATGTGAAGTTGTGAAGTGTGACACAGTTAGGATCCATGGCCTCCCCCCCCGAAATGGCGTCCGCCTGTCCAGTATGGAGGGACAGGTGGAAATGAGGTAATTCCTCTGACGTGCGCCATTGAGGGAGACGGTCGGGAACCGCCATGCAAATCCTCATTGGTTATCATTGGGCCCTATGGGGTACAGTGGCCAATGGTGATCTACGCCGGCGGTGACGGTGCACACCGCTACGTACGTGACCGCCATTTTCTATCTGTTCACTCACTTGCTACCTGACCTTCAACAGGAAAGGACCTATACTGCATGTGCTGCTGTGACCTGTGTCTGGAACCTACCATGGCGCATGTGACTGGGGAAAGGGCCCCTGCCTTTACCTCAGTGGAGTTGGAGCGACTAGGGGATGGGGTCTTACCCCAGTACCAACTGCTGTATGGTCCTCCAGACCAACAGGTGAGGTCACTGTGAGTATGATGCATGGGGCATGAATACATGGAGTGGTGTGTGTGAACGTCTCTTGTAGGGGGGGGTTGGTGGATGGGTCCTGGGCAGCGTGCAGCATGTATGCTGGGCAGTGTCTGTGCTAATGGGGAAGGGGCATGGTGGTTCATGAGTGTAACAGGCAGGACGGTCTGACTAATACCTTTCCCTGTGTGTATTTTCTCTGCAGGTCAGCACCCATCAAAAGAAAAGTATATGGCATGCCATCGCCAAGGACGTGCGAACCCTGGGGGTCTACAGCTGGCGGAGCACCCACTGTCGGAAACGGTGGGAGGACCTGAGACACTGGACATGGAAGACCACGAAGGCCCAGCTGTGGATGGCTTCCCAACGAGTAAGGGGTGCCCGTCGAACCCTGACCCCCCTGATGGCCTGCATACTGGCTGTGGCCCATCTGGAGCTGGATGGGCGCTTAGGGGCATCATAGCAGCAACAAGGGGGTGATTACAGTGCCCTTAATTTCTACTTACGCCTGGTGGGGTGGTATCTGGGTGGGGGATATGGGCCTGCGCGTGCCTCTATGCCAGGCCTGATATTGCAGAGTAGGTCTCATGTTGGGCAGGGTTCTGATGTGAAATTCCTCCAACCTAGCTAGTAGGCATCCACTACTGGCAGGGGTGTGTGGGTCTCAGGTGTGCTGCAGTTGGCGGTATGTGTCCCTACCCAGGGCCGGGTGACTAGCATTTTAACTGGTAGTGCATTGCATTGTGCGTAGGGCTGTTCCCTGTGTGTGAGTGTGTTGTGTACGACAATGGTGGTGTTGGTGCCACCATTGACCAAGTATATCCTTTGTCCCACCCCCTTTTTTTTGTCATCCTGTCTTTATGTGCATTAGCATTATCTGGCAAAGAAGCAGAGGCACCGGCGGCGGAGGGAGCTGCATCCCACAGGACCCAGGAGGCAGAGTCCACCGACGCTGAGGGCGCCAGTGGGACGGAGGACGAGGGGAGCACCACGGCAGAGACTGGAGGGGACAGTTCGGGCACAGATACTTCCTCCGATGGAAGCTCCCTGGTGGTGGCAGACACCTCTGTGCCCACCCCAGCTACAGGTATAACCGCCACTGCCCGTACCAGCCCCGCCCTCCCAGCAGCCCCTCAGCGAGTTTCCCGTGCCCGCTCACCCAGGAGGGTGGGCATCTCCTTTCCCCAGGCACCTCAGGCCCTGCCCCTGTTAGCCCTGCTGCTCTGAGTGAGGAGGCTATTGACCTCCTGCGATCCATCTCTGTTGGACAGTCAACCATTGTGAATGCCATCCAGGGCTGGCAGCCCAAATGAAACAGTCCATTACATTTCTGGAGGGCATTCACACCTGCTTGGCGGCCCAACAGAGATCAATCCAGGCTCTGGCCTCCTCTCTGATGGCAGCCGTTGTTCCTGTTTCCACCCTCCAACTTCTTCTACCCGACCCCATTCCCCTCGACCCCAACCAATCCCAAGCAAAAAGGCAGATGAGCATGCACACAGGACAACACACGAGTGAACATGGCAAACACAAGCACCAGAGCTCATCCCACAGGCACTCACACAAACACCATCCAGATGCAGACATACCAACATCCACTGCCTCCACTGTGGCCCCCTCCTCCTCATCATCCACCTCCCTCCCAGTTGTGTCTACACTCACACCTGCATGCGCTAAATCCTCATCCACTGCCCCCATCATCAGCACACCTATCAGAGCACACACCTCACTGGCAGTCACCACCCCCACATCCATGCACACATCCCCTGTGTCCTCTCCCACTGTGTCTGTGCCTACTCCTCCCAAAGTACTCAAACGCAAGCACTCAGACACCCAACAGCCATCCACCTCACAACAGCATCCAGCCCATGCACCTGCACCCAAACTCAGCAGACAGACACCTCCTACAACCACTCCCTCCTCCTCCACTCCCAAACCTTCCCCCTCTTCCCACCCCAATGTCCCTCAGAAGCTTTTCCTCTCCGCCACTGACCTCTTCCCGACCCCTCTCCCCCGTTCTTCACGTCAGGCCAGGGTGGTCAAAACCCAGGCAAGCACCTCAGCCACCCAGTCCACGGGCACAGTAGTATCCCCTGCAACTCCAGGTGGGAAAGGATCCCGGCCACCAGCCAGCCAGATGGAAAGGGTGCCTGCCCCAAGTGCTGCAGGAAGGAAGGGCAAGGAGTCAGCCCCAAGTGCTGTAGGAAGGAAGGGCAAGGAGCCAGCTCCAGGTGCTGCAGGAAGGAAGGGCAAGGAGCCAGCTCCAGCTGCAGGAAGGAAGGACAAGGGGTCTGCACCAGCAGGCAGTAAGGACAAGGAGCCTGGTGCTGGGACTCAGTCGGAGACCCCACCACCAACAATGGCGATGCAGCCATCCGGGGCTGCAGGGGATGGGCTGGAGCCTCCCCCCTCCCACAACCACCAGCTCTGCCATCAACACCGCCACCAGCACCACCACCAGCAGCACCAGTGGGCAGCCGTCAGAGGCTGCAGGGGACGGGCTGGAGCCTCCCCCACCACCACCAGCAGCAGCAGCACCACCAGTGGGCAGCCATCCGAGGCTGCAGGGGATGGGCTGGAGCCTCCCCCCACCAGCAGCAGCAGCACCAGTGGGCAGCTGTCTGAGGCTGCAGGGGATGAGCTGGAGCTTCCCCCCACCACCACCAGCAGCACCAGTGGGCAGCCATCTGAGGCTGCAGAGGATGGGCCGGAGCCTCCCCCCACCACCACCAGCTCCCCCCACCACCATCAGAAGCAGGAGCACCAGTGGGAAGCCATCCGAGGATGCAGGGGATGGGCTGGACCCTCCCCCCACCACCACCAGCACATCCACCAGCAGCAGTGGGCAGCCATCTGAGGCTGCAGGGGATAGGCTGCTGCCTCCCGCCACCAGCAGCAGCAGCAGCACCACCACTGCCACCACTGAACAGCCATCACCGCCGGCGGACATTCTGTAGATCTGCGGCCATGGGCTGTTGTGTGGCCTGCCCCCTGCAAATCCAGTGGGTATGACACTCACCTGAGAGACTGTGACTTTGCACTCCCCAAGATCTGCATCACAGGGCACGATGCCCCCTCCAGAACCTGTGGAGATGCCATCCATTCACCCCATCCTCCCCAGGATGAAGATCACAGGGCACAATGTCCCCTCCAGAACCAGTGGAGATGCCACCCACTCACCCCATCCTCCCCAGGATGAAGCTCACAGGGCTCAATGCCCCCTCCAGAACCAGTGCAGATGCCATCCACTCACCCCTTCTTCCCCAGGATGAAGATCACTGGGCACGATAAGTCACCCACTTGAGAGACTGTGGCTTTGCACTCCCCATGACAGAGTAATGGGCATGTTGCCCCCTCCAGAGCCAGTGGGCAGGTCACCCACTTGAGAGACTGTGGCCTTAGACTCCCCAGGAACAAGCACAGGACATGTTGCCCCCTCCAGGACCAGTGGTGTTGTACCATCTTCTGGCTGAGGTGCCCCCCGCTCCCCGTCCCCCTGAGGTGCCTGCCTTTTTATGACCTGATGCTCCTGCAGTGTTCTCTCCATGTTGTTGCAGGAGTGAAGTGGGGCCTTGTACTTTGTAATGTGGCCCTGTGGGCCACGAACACTGAGGACTGGGCAGTGTCCCATCATTTGTAAATATGTTTATACTTTTTTATTTGGATGCACGTATTGCTATTATTTTATCTCATCATACTCTTTTTAATCTATTGTAGTTATCCTTGCATTATTCCTGGTGGATACGGGGTAAATATGTTATGTTACTGCATCTGCTTGTGTGTATGGTGTTGGGAATGGGGGTGTTGCGTATGTGTGTCACTCTCTTTTCCCCCGTCCTCCCCTGTGTGCTAGGTGGCTGTACTCACCATGGTCGTCTTCGCCGTCGTTGGTGTTCGTAGTGGAGCAGCATGCAGAAGAGCATGAGGAAGACATGCAGCTTGGGCTCCATGGCGGCGTGGTTCTTCCCTGAGTCTCCACAGGTGAGTCCTTTCACTTCTGAGCTCTGTTTCCACCAGGCTTTTGATGTCATTGGTACCGCCCTGGAAAAGGAGGCGGATTGGACTGTCTTAATACAGTGTGTGGTACATTGTCTTCCGCCTGGGTGTAGGTGGTTACCGTCTGGGTGCCTGTTGATTCCGCCCTGGCAATCGGTTTGTTAAAGTGGCTGTCTGTCTGAGCTGTTTCCAACATGGTCATAATTTGGCGCCAGCCTGTTGGCGGTATTACTGCCACTTTATCACCAACTGCCAGAGTTGTAATGACCCCCACAGTGTGCACAGATTCCAGGGGTTCTGCAGAGGCTTAACAGAGGCTAAAGTAGATAATACTAATGCTCTCTTTTGGGGTAGGGTGGTCAAGCAGTTAGGCTTATCAGAGGGTAGTGCAAAAGCATTTGTTGTACACACACAGGCAATAAGGGAACCACACACTCAATGACTATCTCCAGACCAAAGCTTTTTATGTGGCAAAAATATATTTTGTTGATTTATTTCTAGAACCATAAGATTCAAGAATCAGGTGCGTACATCAATAAATAAGTATTTCACACATGTATCAATGTTGCTTGAAGTCCACAACTTACAGTTCCAGTCTCTGGGAGTTAGGAAGTCCACAGGTTGGTGTTCAAGTTAACCCCAAACACCCACCACCAGCAACAGGGGGCCGGTCGGGTTCAGAGGTCAAAGTTTAGACAAATTTAACATCGTCTCTTATGGAAACTGGGGACACTCGGTTTCAGATCCGCTTGCCAGAGTCTTTGAAGGGCAGACCTGGGGTGTTTAGAGAAGCAATGGGGGTTGAGGGTACAGGTAAGCACCAAAACACACACCCTTAGTGGCTCATGGGTGGCTGGGTGCAGGGTGCAAACAGAGCCTCGGGCTCTCACTGCTTTCCCATGAGGGGACCCCGGGTGGTCATTTAGATGCTGCAGCTGGGTCCAGGGGACTGGTTCTGGAAAACCACAGTATGGACAGGTAGGAGGCCTGCCAGCTGAATGTTGCTGCACTAGAGATCCAATTCCCTAAGACTAGGGGGCTTCGGGTACAGTGTACCTTTTGCCGACTGGTATCTTCCTCCTGAGCTTTTACGGTTATGGGGGTCCTCTGGATTCACACTGCAGGCGTCGTTGTGGAGGACAGGAGAGGTCAACCCAGGGTGCGCACTTGCTCTGAATCGCCTGGGGATCCTCTCTAGTTGGTTGGGCCACTTTGACATGGACCCTGGACATCAGGTGCAGAGTGGTCAGGACTTGCGGATCCAGGGAGGCTCTGGAGTCCTTAGATGTGGATTCTTCTTGGGCAGGGCCACTGTCCACTGAGTTCTTGGTCCCCTGTGATGCAGACATTCCTCTGGAGGCTTTGCTGAGGTCGTCTACCCCCAGGCTTTCTTTTGTAGGGCTGTTTGAACTAGGAGACAGGCCGGTAGGGCTGGGGCCAAGTCAGTTTTCATCTTCCCTCTTCTCTGCTGGGGTTTCAGCTTAGTAGTCCTTCTTCTTTCTTCTTGTGAGGTCGCCAGGAATCTGACAAACTTGGTTCAGGGGAGCTCTTAAATCTGGATTTAGGGGCGTTACAGGGGTCAGAGGGCAGTAGGCAATGGCTTCTGTCTCTGAGGGTGGCTACACTCTTTTTGTGCGCACTCCCTTTCAGGTGGGGGACACAATCCTAACCCTATTGGGTCCTGTCCTCCAAATTAAGATGGATGATTCTGCAGGGAGGGGGTCACCTAAGCTCTTGACACCTTAGGCAAGGACCCAGCTGGAGTGGTAACTCCTCCCTGCTTTCCCTAATTTTCCCACCGGACTTGCAATCAAAAGTGGGGCTTTGTATGGGTGGCAGACAGCTCCACTAGCTGGAGTGCCCTGGGGCACTGTAACAAGATGCTTGAGCCTTTGAGGCTCACCACCAGGTGTTACAGTTCCTGCAGGGGGAGGTGTGAGGCACTTTCACCAAGGACAGGCTTTGTTTCTGGCCACTGAGAGCACAAAGGGTCTCACCCCATGTGGTCAGAAACTTGTCTGAAAGTGGCAGTCTGGCATAGACTGATCAGTCCTGCACTAACAGTTTGGATAACATACAGGTGGCATCTCTAAGATGCCCTCTGGGTGCATTTTTCAATAAATCCCACACCACTGGCATCAGTGTGGGCTTACTGTGCTGAGAAGTTTGATACCAAACCTCCCAGTATTCATTAAAGCCATTATGGGGCTGTGGCGTTCGTAATGACAAACCCCCAGACAATATACTCAATATGGCTACACTACACGTATGTCTAAGAATGGACTTAGACACTGTAGGGGCATATTGCTCATGCAGCTATGCCGTCACCTGTGGTATAATGCAGCCTGCCTTAGGGTTGTAAGGCCTGCTAGAGGGGTGACTTACCTATGTCACAGGCAGTGTTTTGTGGGCATGGAACCCTGAGAGGGGTGTCATGTCGACTTTGCCTTTTGCTCCCCACCAGCACACACAACCTGCTAAGGCAGTGTGCATGTGCTTTGTGAGGGGTCCCCCAGGGTGGCATAATACATGTTGCAGCCCTTGGGGACCTTCCCTGGCCCCAGGGCCCCTGGTAACATGGGTATATTTTACAAGGGACTTAACTGTGTGCCAGGGGTGTGCCAATTGTGCAAACAAAGGTACAGATTGTGGGAAAGAACTCAGGTGTTGGGGCCTGGTTAGCATGATCCCAGCACACTCTCAATCAATGTTGGCATCAATGTCAGGCAAAGAGTATGTGTGGGGGGTAACCATGCCAACAAGAGCACTCTTCTACAACTACCTTTTCTAGTAGTTTGCTGTTTGTTTTAAGTGAACTTTTTAAAGATAGCACCAGGTGCCAACTGCAAGCGTGAGTGTTGTTTTTTGGACTTGAGTATCCACATGGAACCAGTAAAAGAGATTGTTTACCTTTTTGATTTTGCCTCTCAGATTTGTTATGGTTAAGGTGAATGCAGTTTTGCCCACCATTAGGTTAAAAGAGGAAATAATTGCCATTGATTTGCTCTGCTTGGCTTCTATTATCTATTCTACGTGGTTACCTAATGTTGCGTTTATGCCAGATGCTCATTAGCATATTTCTCCTAACAGCACCTTCTGGACCTCCTATTTCAAGTTTTTAATAGGTCCATTGTATGATTTGGTTAATCAATTTATTGTGCATTGACCTAAAGGCAATCAGACACCAGACCTACTAATAAAGGGTCATGGTCTCTCTCAAGCCTTTGTCTTATATCAAAGTCTATCACTCTAGTCCATGCCCCAGTGTTGATTAGGACTTAGGGCCTGATTCAGAGTTTGGTGGAGAGGATAGTCTGTCAAAAACATGGCGGATATCCCGTACGCTGTTTTACAATTGCCTTACATGCTCTGGCACTTGTCATTCAGCAGACAAAATAATCATCACATTTGTGACAGAGTATCCCATCAGCCAAACTCGAAATCAGGCATGTAGTCTGCATTTGCTCATTCCTAACTCTGTGGCATTTTTTAGTGGTGTCACACTGTTGTTCTCCCTATGCTTCTGACCTGATTGAATATATATGTACATAATATACACCATCTCCATTTTTCAGGTGCATGGGGTGAGCCGCCCTTGCAGGATGTTTAAAGGCAGATTTGAAATGGAAAGTTGTTTTGTTGTTACTTGGAGTTTAATTGAGAGGAAGACAGATAGCCCTCCCATTTGTCGATATCTAGTTCCCTTTTGTATTGCCAAGATTTATTTCCTGAATTTGTAGAGCGTGACAATCATCCCCAGGGGTATATCACGGCTCTAAAATGATACCTGTTTTTCAAATAATGGTACTGAGTCAGACTTCTCGCACACTACTGTGTAGTCCATATGCTCTGAACAACCTTATTTTTAGCTTTGTCTGAACCTAAAGTAGACATTAGTAAGGCAGAGATCCAAAAGTAGTTTGTTCCACTGGACTTTTATCCATTCTGTTTTTGCCAGAGCGGCACTACGTAATCTCAGATTACATGTAGGATAGCAAAATACCACTTTCACTTGTAGGGTTTTTTGCCCCATATTGTAAAGAGCTTTGTGGGTGTGGTAAATAAGTTGAAATATTGATCTTTGCTGCTTAGACAGCCAGTGGAGGGTTGACAAACAAGCTGAGGCCGAACTATGGCCCTCATTATGACTTTCGCCATCTCTGAGGGAGACCGCTAAAGCCACGGGTGCCATAAGACCACCATAATACCACCAGTGCTGGCTATCTTCCACCCACCATGTAATGGGTACTGCTCAATTTCTGCCAAACTTTGGGCGGATATCCAGCAGTAGCCATGCTTGCGGGTGATGTTGTTCTGGCGTTACTACCACCTGCACCTCCCTGCCAGTAGGACGCCGCTAACCGTATTAAGACCATTAAGACGGCCTGGCGGTGTCCTGCTGGCGTGGCGCTGCCAGCAGTGGCAGAACCCCTTCCCATTCCCGGCCGGACGACCTCCTCGCCGGACAAGGTAAGTCAGGCGTCCGACAGAGAAGGGGGGGTGTTAGAGTGTGAGTGTGTGGTGTCTGCATGTGTGTATGAATGTGTGTGTGAATGCGACTGAGTATTGTGATGTATGCATGGTTGTATGCATGTGAGTGAATGCGTGTCGATGGTGAAGTGAGTGGTTGTCTCCATGTCAGTGTGTATGCATGTAAGTATGCATGTTTGGATGTTTGTGTGTATGCGTGCCTGAATGCGTGTGAGTATGTGTGAGGGAATTCATGCCTGAATGCATGTAGGTGGAAGTGAATGTGTGCCTGCTTGCATGTGAGTATGTGTGAGTGAATGCATGTAGGGATGCGTGTGAGTATGTGTGAGTAAATGTGTGTATTAATGCGTGTGAGTATGTTTGTATGGAAGTGTAGGTGAATGGGTGTATGGTGGTGTGTGTCTATGTGCATGTATGCGGGGAGGGGGACGGAGGGGCGTCATGTAAGTTGGGTTGTCATGTGAGTAGGGGGTGGGGGTGCTGTGACTGTAGGCGGGTAGCGGTCAAGTGCTTGCATGGGGGGTGGGAGAGCCGCCTACCTGTGACAGGGAAGGAATTCCCTGTCACCAGGTGGCCCTACCGCCATGGTTTTCGTGGCGGTGCTACTGCCACGGAAACCATGGCAGTAGGCCAGCTCATAATACCACTGGCGGTCCTTTGGACCGTCGGGTTGGAGATGAACATCTCCAGCCCAGCGGTTCATACTGGTATGGGTGGAGAAGTGGCAGGTTGGCAGTCGCCAACCCGCCACACTCATAATGTGGCGGTCTTCATTGCCAGTCTGTTGGCGGTGATAGCACCACATTAATGTCAGTGTCATCATCACCACCTATATCTGTCTTTATTGCAGACAAGCTTGGCTGCTGCAGTCTGTATAACTTGAAGTTGTGTAAAAGAATAGTCTGTCATGCTCACATAAAGTGCATTCCCATGGTCTAGCCGAGCCTGGACTATGGTTCTTTTCCAGTCAACTGACAACCTGCAAAGGAGCCTCTTTACATGTCTGAGGATGCCGAAACCTTTACCAGAGGTGGCATTAACCTATTCCTTCATGGATAAGGAGTTATCTATGAGACCACCAAGATTTTTAGCTACCTTCTTAGGCTCTGGGGTGAACCTTGCAAGGTAAGTCACCAAGCAAATCTGATGTGCTTTGCCAGAGAGTAAAATCTTGGTCTTTTCAGCATTTAATTTGGGGCAATTATCTGTCATCCAATTGGCTACCTCTGTGAGACAATTAGTTAGCTTCTCTCTGGATTCAATATGTTTGTTCCCAATAGATATGACCAATGTTATGTCATCTGCTTAAACGCAGACGTCAAAGCCCCACTTTTTGAAAATTTTTGCAAAAGAAGAAACGTAAATGTTAAAGAGTGTCAGGCTCAAGGATGAGCCCTGTGGAACTCCAGATTTGGCTACCTAGAGACATGCTCTAAAGTTGCTTAATTGAACTGATTGTGTTCTATTCCTTAAAAAGGATCCAAATCATTGAGGGTTTTTGGAATGGAGTCCAATTTCATGCAAATACTTGATCAATAGGCTATGCGAGACCGCTGAAAAATGCAGTAGTATCAGGGTGGCAGCCTTGCACTGATCTACTATTAATTTGATGTTATCCAATATGGTGAGAAGAGTAGACTCCATGCTGTTTTTAGCACTAAATGCTGTTTTTTGAGGAATCCAACAGATTATTGTTCTCCAGGTAGGTGGTAAGCTGGCTATTGACTAATCTCTCCTAAATTTTTGACATATATGGGAGCAAAGATATAGGCTGATATTTGGAGAGGATAGAAACACCAATGCCAGATATTTTTGCCAGGGATAGTAATAATGCTTGTTTCTAAAAATCTGGATATAATGCATCAGATAATGACAAATTGAAGAAATGGGTTAGATGAATACTCAATATAGAAGCTAGCCGAGAGTATATGAAATTGGGACAAGGGCCCAAGGGGGAACTGGACTTAACCTCTCTCATCAATTTCTCAACGTGTGCATCTGCAATCAAACGCTCCTAAGTCGGTGGCTGCATCAGGATGGGGACTCATTTTTTCCCATGGGATATCATCTAGTGAGGGTTGTGTCTTGAATGCGGAATAGATTTTAATGATTTCTTTAACTGGAGAAGTTATCATTTTCTTCACAGAGGACTGCCCAAGGAATGAGCGGCTGAGAGAGGCATGTTGGGTGAGCAAGCTTTGTAACTATTTAAAAATTTCCTCAGAGGAATTGCTATTTTCCTCTCAGATTTTCAATAAAACTGTCCTTTATTGCCCGTTTAAGTGTTTTGTATTATTTCTTCAATTCCTCCTTTCTTTAAAAAAATCTGTTTTCTCTTTTTAATTATTACAACATATTCAACCGACACATCACACTGGATGTACAATGCACATATAATTGCAATATAAAAGTTAGTACATTAATGAAGAGGGGGAGCGAGAAGGAGGAGGGCCTTGGATCCCACGGCACCTGGCGAAAGCATCTGACATCAAGCAATAAGCAATACCATCTATGTGGACAATTACATATTGTCATGTTATTAACAGTAGTCAGTTTCAGATATCTTAGTGCTGTGCATGTAGTGTCACTAGTTGCATGCGTTAATTCTGAGTGAGGATGTAGCAATACAATACTAACTGCGTTTTGCCTATGTGTCTGGGTGCAGGTGTAGCAGGCACTCCGATATCACAGCCTGGGAGCTAACCACTGTTACACTAAGTAATATAACTAGCCACCATACATGCCAGCAGCTACCAAAGAGGCGCATCGGATAGAGTATTTTGCAGGTATGTGTGCTGCCTACTACGTTGCATGTTCAGGGGGTACATTACCCAGACGCCTGGGGTTGCATGTGCCGAACCGCACACTGTCCTTGCTCAGGGAGGACGAGTGTAATTCTTGGCTTCAGTCCTGACTATGAGAGTGTCTCAGTGTCCCAGCCCAGTCACAGCTATACCCCTGTCACTTAGGGAGCGAAGTGTCTGTGCCTCAGCCCTGGCCCACTGTAACGGCCCTCCCAGCCACCTGTTAACGTCTGGAGTGTTTGGCGCATTCCATTGCATTGCTATAAGGCGCTTGAACAGTACAAATGCCAGGTCTGTAAACCGATATAACTTTTTGTCTCCTTTAGCCCATGCGCAGATGCCGAGTAGGCAAGACTCAGGTGAAGGGAGTAGTGTATGATTTGCCAATTTCCCCATCAGTGTAGTGATTTCATGCCAGGCTTGCTGCATGGGCAGGCAGCTCCACGCCATGTGGTCGAGGGTAGCTTCTTGTTCTCTACAGCACGGGCATTCATGAATTGTGTGAGTGAACATGCAATGGGGCCACTGAGGGGATAAATATGCTTGGTGCAAATAACTGAAATGAGTGAAGTGGAATCTTAGGTTGCGAGGCACACCCTTTACCAGTTGAAGCATCTTAGTCCAGGCAGACTGAGAAAATGGGGGCAGGGAGAACTCCATCTCATCTTGTCCGAGCACTCACCTGGTCTGTATCGAAACTCTTAAGACGAGTGCTGTACAGCAGAGATACAGCTTTTTTGGGGCCCAGGCCTGATGGTAGAGTGTGCAGTATGGGCGATGTTGAGGGCTCCTTATCACCATTCCTCCACGTGTTGTGTATGAGCTGTTTCGTTGCGCAATAAGCTGGGAACCGCCCATAGCCAATGTTATAGGTATCCTCTAAATCCATCTATGTCGTAATTGAGTAGTCTCTAAATATGTCCCCAACCGTGTTCATTCCACTTGCCAACCACGGCCCCAAAGTGTGATGTGTGTTCAAGTCCCTTGCTCAGGGCATGCAGAGTAAAGGGATTTTGGGAGAGTAAGATTGTATTGGATCCCTACACCGTAGATATCGGCGCCAACATGAGCAAGCTGTGTCCATCTTATTATTACCGTGTAGGGGAGGGCATGTATGGTTCATCAACCATGTCAACACATCTGTCCATCCCAGTCTATCATGTACCATCACTCTCTCCGCTGTGGGGGTTGACTGAAGAAAAATTAGCGGCCATTGCAATTGTGCCGCCGCATAATAGAGCTCATAATTAGGCATACCGAGGCCCCCTTCCTCAAGTGGATGGTGTGTTGTAGTTAAGATGCCCCGACTCTTCCCCCATATTAATTCTAACATCAGCCTACTAAGCGATCGAAAGAATGAGTGGGACAACACCAGTGGGAGTTCAGTGAAGTAATATAACAGTCCGGGAGGATGATTATTTTTGCAATTGCCACACGTCCCAAAGGTGATAATGGTAGGAAGCCCCAAAACGGCAGAAATCCAAGAATCAAGCAAACCACTCATCCCAAGTTACCCTCCCTGAGATCCTCAGTAGTGTGGCATATTTGGATGTCAAGATATTTGAAGGTGACACAGCACCATGGCAGTCTATATACCGGAAGCGGGCCTTAAGTGCTCCAGAATAGGGGTCAATGGGAACAGGCAGGACTTCGCCCAGTTCACACGTAGACTGGATAAATCCCTGAATAGCTCGTAGTTGCATGAGCACCAGCAGTGAAGACACACTCCTGCGCAAGTATATTTATGAATCATCTACATAAAGAGAGAAAATGTGGGATTTGCCCAGGTCCGGGATTCCCCACTGCTGCACCCTTAGATGAAGATGAGCCGCAAAAGGCTAAATTGCTATCGCGAATAGCAGTGATGATATCGGACATCCCTGCCTAATACCGTGAAAGGTAGGTAAACTGTCAGAAATGACGTGGCCTGTCTTCACACGGGCTGTGGGATTGGAATACAATGTACTAACCCAGTCCATGAATCCTTGAACAAAGCCCATACTGCGCAGTATCTCCTTTAAGAAGTGCCATCCAAGAGTGTCAAAGGCCTTCTCGATGTCCAGTGATACTGCCACTCTATCGTGTTCCCCCTTCGAGTCCCATATATTAAGCGCAGGAGCCGTCTAATATTTAGGAAGGTAGTTCCATCCCAGGATGAAGCCCAATTGATTCTCATGAACTAATTGACCAATTAACTGGAGCAATCGATTTGCAAGCACTTTACCCAGCAGTTTACAGTCCAATTTGAGCAATGATAGGGGCCTGTATGAGCACACGTCCAGGGGAACACGGCCTGGTTTAGGTAGGACCACCAGGAGTGCCTCGAGTGGAGAATTGGTGAGATGCCTCAACAACTTTGTTTCATGCAGTACTTCTAGAAACAGTTTGGCTAATTAAGTAAAAAATGCAGAATATTACTCTACTGGTAACCCATCTGTTCCGGGTGTTTTGTTGCGAGCTAATTGATGCAATGTAGTCTGGACCACTTCAATATTGATGGGTTCATCAAGATCCATCTGCTGTATGGGGGTAAGTTGGGTCAGAGGAAGTGTAGCAAAGAATCCTGCTAACTGAGCAGGGGAGGGCTCAGGCATTCTGTACTGGTCCTGAAAGCATTATTAATGGCTACTGGTGGTTTTAACCACGACACCGGAATCCAACGTAATAGCTCCTATGGGGTGTGCCGTTGTTTGCCATGAGTCAGCCACATCAGCAGCCTACCAGATTGATCGCCCTCCGCATGCATCCTGGAGAGATAATGTCGATAGTCATGCCTCCGCAGATGTGAATCTACTTCCCTGTGCCATGCTCGTGGTTTAAGAAGTGCATCATGGTCCGAGTTGCCCTGTGCCACATCTTGTTCCACATTGCACAGATCCGTCTCTAACAAAGACAGTTCATGCACCAAAATGCATCTGATTCCCCCAGTGGTTGAGAGGCAGTGGCCCCGCACAAACACCTTGTGGGCACCCCACTCCAAAGCTCACAACATAGCTGTTTTCCCATTGAGCTCGAAGTATCTAGATACAGTCAACCAGCTCCTGATGGAATGGAGGATCCGTTAGCGTTTCAGGCTGTAGGTGCCACGTTGATATGCGCATGCGTAGTCTACCCCATTGAAAGCTTACCCATAGCGGACAGTGATCCGACAGTGTCCTAGCCAAGTCGTCCGCCTGTAGAGAGTCTTGAGCCAGACCTTTTGGCCCCAAAATCAAATCTATGCAGGTGTGCAGTTTATGCACTGGGAAGTAGAAGGAGTATTCCCGTTCCTGAGGGTGGCGTAGGTGCTGCATGTCTTATAGCCCTCTGTCGGACATCCAGGAGCGGAGCTCCAGCGTTTGTGGTTCTGCTAGGTGCACATTACAAAGTGGGGTGGGTTCTGTCCATGTCTACATCAGGTTCACAGTTGAAGTCACCCCCCCATATACAGGTGACGGATGAGTCCTGGAAGAGTGTGGGTGTGATGGACGTCAAAATAGCTCTTGTTTTGAATTGGGGGAGTATATTCCTGCTATTGCTAAGGACTCACCAACTAGCGAGCCTTCCACCAGTATATATCTACCCTCTTTATCTACGGTGAGACACTCCACAACATAGGGAACCTCAGGAGTCACCCATACCAAGACCCCCCTGGCGAATGTTGGGGGTGTGAGTATTCAGAGGAGGTGCACAGAGCTGTTCCGGCCCATTTCTAATACAGTCAGGTCCTCCCAACCCCAAACCTCCATCGGTCTGTGGGCAGTTATATGCTTATATCAATTGCCAACGCCCCTTTGAACTTTTATGCCAGGAGTCGGCAGTTGCATTGTGCATTGTGCAGATACCGTTGGAGACATGGGTCTGTAGTTGAGGCCGTATTGGATCTTTGTTCTGATCCTATTAAGGGTGTCCATCTTTCTTGGCCTAAGTATGCACCAGTTCCTGGCCCAAGCGTGAAACATTCCTTCCATCATCACATTAAGGTGTCTTCTTTCGAGCGCCAGATATCACTATATGCAAAAGTACAGTTAAAGATCATCTGCTGTGAGCGTAGTAATATCTGGACCCTGAACAGAGTTAATTGTTAAGCTGCTGGAATGTCCTGCTAGCGAATCAGTGTCTGATGTGCGATCTTCGCCGAGGGCAGTGTATATGTTCATCGTGTGTTGAGTGGCTTTGTTCAGTGCTTGTGCCTGCCCTCTGCTGCTTGGGCCTTCGATGGGTGCATCCTGACTCCAGATCTTTTTTTGACCTGGGGTTGGGGAGTCCACAACTCCCCGGTAGGGGGTTCCCCTCAGATCGGTCAAGCCAGACCCTTGGCATGTAGCCATGTCTATACATCCTCTGGAGTGGAGAAGATGTGGGTTTTCTCCTCGTCCACCACCCTCAGTCACAGCAGGAGTAACAGTGGATACCTAATGTTTTGTTCATTTAACGTTTACATATGAGTTTCTCTTGCATTGTACTTCCAGCGTATAAGCAAGATAAGCTGTGAAGGTGGTATTTTCAAACTTCCACGGACACTGTGTCCAGAAGTTCTAGAAGATAAGATCACAGTCTCGATAACTGAGGAGAGGGGCTATTAGTGGCCGAGGCGGGGCACTGGGTGGCGGTGGCCAGCCCGGGATCCTGTGTGCTCGCTCAATCGAGAAGAAAGTCGGCACTTTGTTCCCGAGTTCTGTAGTCTTCAACCACTGGTTGAGGAAGCCCTCTGTATTAGGTTCTTCTGCACGCTCCAGAAACCCAGGAAAGCAGACATTGTTCCTCCTCGATCATCCCTCTGCATCTTCAGCTCTATGTTGCAGAGAGGACACCGCCGCTTTTTGCTGTGTCATCTGACTCTGAAGGTCCTGAATTGTTGGTCGCACAATTGCCAGGGATGCTTCATTATCTCCCACTTCGTCGGACAGTTTGCGATGGTCCGCACAGAGTAAGTTGACTTCCTGCGACACAGAGTCAATTTTTGTCTCTAAGGCAGACTTAAAGGGTCATTATGACCCCGGCTATTAGTGTTAATGTGGCAGTAGTACTGCCAACAGGCTGGCGTTACATACCGCCACATTATGAGAATGGCGGGTTGGCTGCAGCCAACCTGTCACTTCTCCACTCATACCGCCATGGTGGTATCAGCTGCCAGGCTGGAGATGTCAATCTTCAGCCTGGCGGCCGGCACAGTACCACGCATTATGAGCCTGCCTACCACCATGGTTTTCGTGGCTTTAGCAATGCCACGAAAACCATGGTGGTAGGCCCTTCTGATTACAGGGAATTCCTTCTCTGTCACCGGCAGGTGGCTCCCCCAACACACACCAGACACCCTCCATCCAAAGCCCCCCTCCCACCACCCCATACACACACTAACCCCCCCACCCCCTCCGATCCTCTCACTCACCCCACCACCCCTGTTCCAAACACACACCTCCGCCCTCATTCCAGTACGAGTGCCACTGGAAGAGAACGCTGGTTCGCCCCCAGCTGCTGCTTCCCGCTCACTGCCTTGACTTGCTCAGTGCTGCCTTCACTCGCTCTTCTTCAGGGAGGTCACGTCTCCCTTTGTTTCAGCACTCAGCACCCTGCAGGCCCGCCATCTGAGCTCACATCTTTGGCCCAACTTCCGGGCCTGCAGAGATCCCCCACCGGTGGTCACAGCCGCTGCACTCCACTCCTGAGGGCAGCATCCAGGTCCCTATCCTCCACTCTTGTCAGCTGGCGGCAGCCTGCAGAGAGCCCCCCACCGGTGGTCACAGCCGCTGCACTCCACTCCTGAGGGCAGCGTCCAGGTCCCTATCCTCCACTCTTGTCAGCTGGTTGCAGCTGCGTGGTGGGCTCCAGTCACGTCCGCACTCTTCATTTTGTCGGTCTGCCCCAGCAGGTGCCCCTCCATTCACGGACACTAAAGAACTCCGGTTCCGATTATTTGGGGGGCCAAGTGGAGTTATTTTAGCAGGATATTGGCTGGGCCAGGAGTGGAGCTGATCACCGAGCATCTGCTCCAGTCGCAATCTTGGACACGCCTCTCAATTCTTCCTAAAAAATTGTGTCTGTCCTTCAAGTTTTTTGTGTGCCCCCATGTATGCTCCAAAGATTTCCACTTTCTTTTTGGTTGTTTTTAATTCAAGTGATTTAGAGCCTAATTTAGATTTCAGCAGATGGGTTACTCCATCACTGCGGAGGCAGATATACCGTGTACTGAAATATACTTTCCAGAGGGAATAATCAGATCTATATTTTAGCGGACAGGATATCGGTCACCGTTGTGGCGGAGTAACCCATCCACCGAAATGTAAGTCAGGCCCATAGATAGATAGATAGATAGATAAATAGACTTTCAGAAAACAAGTCCATATCCTCTAGGTAAGATAGAACTCACATTTTGGGGACTCCATTTTCAGTTTCTACCCAGAAACTAAGAAAGGAAGGTTTCAGGTGAGAAGAAAAAGAAAATGCCAGGACATCAAACTGAACTGAGCTATGGGTGGCAGTTGTCAAGGCCAATCATCTGTTGTGGAAGAACAAAAAGATGATGTACTAGAAGTGTCCACAACTTCATGTTTGATGGCAGAGATCATTCTGCAGGCAAATAACTAGTGTGAAAAATGTCACATCTCGGAGATGAAAAAAAGTAAATGCAAGAAGGGTGCTATGCAATTTGTGTGATCAGGTCCTGTAGCAAAGACAACCCACTATGTACTCTTTTGGAACAACCTAAATGATGGAAACCCTATGAACCACGCATCAGAACAAGTACTCCCAAGTGGACGGGGAGAACCAGCAACCATTTGAAAAAGATAAGGTAACAGTCAGTTCCATCCTAAGTTCTTGAAACTGTGTAGGGGGAAGACCAAAGGATGCAGTTGTTTAAAACATACTGCAACAAATGCAAAAAAAACATTTGTTCAGGAAAAATGAATAGATCTACCATCTCTCATGTGATGAATTAGCACTTAAAGAAATATCAAAATTATTGTCAAAGAGACCAAAACAACACAATTCAATGAAAAAGATTTTAAAAAACCACAGTTAAACAATAATTTATATATATTACCTAGTGGCGGTCGCCACTAGATAATTATAATTAGGGCTACGTTTGTATATAAAAAGTGCTTTTTTTACTTGCCTATATCTTTGGCCCCGCTTGACGAATATTCATGAAACTTTCCAAAAACATTTGCCAGTGACATCAACTGCTGTCTGGAAAGTTTCTGAGTGAACTGACCAAGAGGGACGAGAAAAAGGGGGGTCCCAAAACGCTTTTTCCCCATTTCCCGAAACTACTGGACGGAATTACACCAAATTTGGCAGGAAGGTAGGTTCTAGTCCAGAAAGTGACTTTTTTTGTTTTGGTGTAAACCTGTTCAGTAATGTTTGTGAAATTAAGAGAAAAACAAATTTGTATATGTAGGGACGTGAAGGATTTATTACCTCTCCCAGTCTTGTGCTGAAATCTGATTGGCTGTCAAAACTTCAACCAGAAAGTGTTGTCAGCCATCTTGGGACTCAGCAGCCGAGTCCTGATAACAATGTAAGAAAAAAAGAAAAAGGGCCAGGGTACAGACACCTTGACTCCTTAGATCTGGTGGTGGTAGGGTTGGGAAGTACCAGAGGGCGCCCCCCCAGAAATAAAAAAATACTTAAAAAAAATAAATTCACTGCAATTCGCAATGGATCCTGTGAAAAGTTTAAAGGAAACAAAGCCCAGGCTCCTGCATATAGTCTTTTTTAAAACCCCAGGTAGGCCAAGTCCAAGGGGCAATCTTTTATTGGAGTGTGGGGGCCATGTGGGACCACCACCTCCCAAGGGCATTAATGAAATTGTGTGCAGGGGGGCATGTGTCCCCCACCCCACAGCCCTGAGGACCACCACCTCCCTGGGGCATATGTTAAAAATACAGAAAGGGTGTCCGCTTCAGACCCTCTGCATCCCCCTGTGACCACCACCTCCTCAAGGCTTTTTCTACATTGGAGAAGGGGCCCCATGGCCCCCCTCAAAGAGCCACTGAAGACCCTGGAGACCTCCACCCACCAGGGACGGCTCTTGCTATGTCCTGGGGTGTCCACACCCAAGACATAGCTGTTTGCTATGGCTTGTCTGCAGCTTTGACAGCTGCAGCGAGGTCACAGCACACACTCTGGTTTCTAACAGCAGAACCTGTCAAACAGGTTCCCCTGACAGAAAGAAGAGTTTACATCTCTTTCCCCTACATGCATGTATGGTACAGGGAACAGCGATGAAAGCTTTGCTCCAGGCACGTAGTTGCTACTTAAAGCAGCTGCCTGCTTGGTGAAGCAAATGGACTGTGGGGGAGGCCTTGAGGTTTCCTCCGCAGTCCCAGATAGCCAGTAAAGGGAGTAGAATAAAATAAATGTAAAAAATCATCAGGGACCTCAAGGGAGGCATTGAGGCTCCCGCTGCGTCCCAGACAGCCCATAAAAGGCTAAAAATATATATTTTTAAAGAAATAGCTCAAGTGTGAAGGTCACAGACCTTCACACTGAACATTGAGGGTCCAAATCCAAGTGTATCCTTGGTCATTTGAGAGACCAAATGCAGGCTGCAGCCTGTCTCTCTGGGTGTGAGAATAGGTGTGAGAGGGTGTATCTGGGGGTGAGAGTGGCTGTGAGACTGTCTGGGTGTGAGCGTGGGTGCATCAGTGTCTTAGTGGGTGCGTCAGTGTCTGTGTGGGTCTGTAAGTGGGTGCATGAGATTCTCACGGGGTCTGTGAGTGGGTCTGTGAGTAGGTGTGTGAGTGTCTGAGTGGGCCTGTGCCTGGGTGTGTGAGGGTTTGAGTGGTTCTGTGAGTGGGTGCACAGGGGTGTGAGTGGGTCTGTGAATGGGTGCATCACGGTGTGAGTGAATCTGTAAATGGGTGCATGAGGGTATGTCTGGTTCTGCAAACGGGTGCATTGAGGTGTGAGGTGATCTATGTATGGCTGCATCAGGGTGTGACTGGGTGTATGAATGGGTGAGTGAGGGTCTGATTAGGTCTGCAAATGGGTATGTCAGGGTGTGAGTGAATCTATGAATGGGTGTATGAGAGTGTAACTGGGTCTGTAAAAGGGTACCTGAGGATGTGAGTAGGTCTGTGATTGGGTGCATCAGGGTGTGAGTGGATATGTGAATGGGTGCATGAGGGTTTGACTGGGTCTGCAAATAGGTGCACCAGGGTGTGAGTGATTCTGCCAATGGGTGCATGAGGGAGTGGGTCCGTGACTGGGTGCATGAATTTCTCAGTGCTACTATGACTGAATGAATTAATGTATAACTAATTCTCTCAAAGTTTGTTTTCGTTGGCGCCGATATTCACAACTACGTCGCGAGGGGTCGCGATGAGCACCTTGATATAGTTGTGAATACCGCAAGCCATGGAGAAAAACTGTAAAGTCATAATTTGACCTCCAAAGACTCCTATATGACAGCCCTGGGGTCAGGGTAACTCCAACCTGATCCCTTAGGCCACTTTTCATGTCAGTTATCAGCTCTGAGTCCTCGCCCCGTTCCCTAAAAATGGCAGCAGCAAAATTTTAGTCACGTTGTGGCCAACCAATCATAGCATTCGCAAAAATGTTGCAACCGTCGTGAAAACATTGTGACAATTTTGCGACCAGAGATATACAGATTTATTTTCCCCATAATTTCTCAAAAACGACTGAACAGATTGACACCAAATGAGCGAAAGCACAATCTGCGTACCAAAAGCTAGATTTCTGCCAAATTTGATTTAATTCCGTCCAGCAATTTGGGATGTATTTGTCTTCAAAGATCCTATGGGAATTAACATGGGAAACATAACTTTTTGACTCCCCCCCCTTTCTCTCAGCCCCTGCTTGACAGGTCACCCCAAAACTTTTCATATGAAACAAGAATCATTATAGCACTTTTTTTGGACAATGTCTGTCTGAATAAAGTTTCACTGTATATATGTTGTTTTAGTCTATGTGTCACTGGGACCCTGCCAGGCAGGGCCCCAGTGCTCATAAGTATGTGCCCTGTATGTGTTCCCTGTGTGGTACCTAACCATCTCACTGAGGCTCTGCTAACCAGAACCTCAGTGGTTATGCTCTCTCTGCTTTCCAAATTTGTCACAAACAGGCTAGTGACTAAATTGATCAATTACATTGGCATACTGGTACACCCATATAATTCCCTAGTATATGGTACTGCGGTATCCAGGGTATTGGGGTTCCAGGAGATCCCTATGGGCTGCAGCATTTCTTTTGCCACCCATAGGGAGCTCTGACAATTCTTACACAGGCCTGCCAGTGCAGCCTGAGTGAAATAACGTCCACGTTATTTCACAGCCATTTACCACTGCACTTAAGTAACTTATAAGTCACCTATCTGTCTAACCTTCACCTGGTGAAGGTTAGGTGCAAAGTTACATAGTGTGTGGGCACCCTGGCACTAGCCAAGGTGTCCCCACATCGTTCAGGGCAAATTCCCCGGACTTTGTGACTGCGGGGACACCATTACACGTGCGCACTGTACATAGGTCACTACCTAAGTACAGTGTCACAATGCTAACTCCGAACATGGCCATGTAACATGTCTAAGATCATTGAATTGTCACCCCAATGTCATTATGGCATTGGGGGGACAATTCCATGATCCCCCGGGCCTCTAGCACAGACCCGGGTACTGCCAAACTGCCTTTCCGGGGTCTCCACTGCAGCTGCTGCCAACCCCTCAGACAGGTTTCTGCCCTCCTGGGGTCCAGGCAGCCCTGGCCCAGGAAGGCAGAACAAAGGACTTCCTCTGAGAGAAGGTGTAACACCATCTCCCTTTGGAAATAGGCGTGAAGGCTGGGGAGGAGTAGCCTCCCCCAGCCTCTGGAAATGCTTTGATGGGCACAGATGGTGCCCATCTCTGCATAAGCCAGTCTACACCGGTTCAGGGATCCCCCAGCCCTGCTCTGGCGCTAAACTGGACAAAGGAAAGGGGAGTGACCACTTCCCTGACCTGCACCTCCCATGGGAGGTGCCCAGAGCTCCTCCAGTGTGTCCCAGACCTCTGCCATATTGGAAACAGAGGTGTCTGTGGCACACTGGACTGCTCTGAGTGGCCAGTGCCAGCAGGTGACGTCAGAGGCTCCTTCTGATAGGCTCTTACCTCTCTTGGTAGCCAATCCTCCTTCCTAGGTAGCCAAACATCCTTTTCTGGCTATTTAGGGTCTCTGCTTTGGGGATCTCACCAGATAACGAATGCAAGAGCTCACCAGAGTTCCTCTGCATCTCCCTCTTCACCTTCTGCCAAAGGGCTGACTGCTCAGGACGCCTGCAAAACCGCAACAAAGACGCAAGACGACTACTAGCAAGCTTGTATCTCTTCATCCTGCCGGCTTTCTCTACTGTTTCCAGGTCGTGCATGCTCTGGGGGTAGCCTGCCTCCTCTCTGCACGAGGAGCTCTGAAGAAATCTCCCGTGGGTCGACGGAATCTTCCCCCTGCAACCGCAGGCACCAAAAGACTGCATCACTGGTCCTCTGGGTCCCCTCTCAGCACAACAAGCATGGTCCCTGGAACTCAGCAACTCTGTCCAAGCGACTCCCACAGTCCAGTGACTCTTCAGTCCAAGTTTGGTGGAGGTAAGTCCTTGCCTCCCCACGCTAGACTGCATTGCTGGGTACTGCATGATTTGCAGCTGCTCCTGCTCCTGTGCACTCTTCCAGGATTTCCTTCGTGCACAACCAAGTCTGGGTCCCCGACACTCTAACCTGCAGTGCAGAACCTTCTGAGTTGTCCTCTGGCGTCGTGGGACTCCCTTTTATGACTTCGGGTGGACTCCGGTTCACTTTCCTTCCAGGTGCCTGTTCAGGTACTTCTGCTGGTGCTGCCTGCTTTTGTGAGGGCTCCCTGACTTGCTGGGTGCCCCCTCTGTCTCCTCCTCTAAGTGGCGGCATCCTGGTCCCTCCTGGGCCACAGCAGCACCCAAAAACCTCTACTGCGACCCTTGCAACTAGCAAGGCTTGTTTGCGGTCTTTCTTCGTGGGAACACCTCAGCAAGCTTCATCGCGATGTGGGACATCCGACTTGCAAAGGAGAAGTCCCTAGCTCTCTTCTTTCTTGCAGAACTCCAAGCTTCTTCCATCCGGTGGCAGCTTCCTTGCACCCTCAGCTGGCATTTCCTGGGCTCCTGCCCACTCTCGACACTGTCGCAACTATTGGACTTGGTCCCCTTGTCTTACAGGTACTCAGGTCCGGAAATCCACTGTTGTTGCATTGCTGGTGTTTGTTCTTTCTGCAGAATCCCCCTATCACGACTTCTGTGCTCTCTGGGGGTAGTAGCTGCACTTTACACCTTGGGTCTTGGGGTGGGCTATTTTTCTAACCCTCACTGTTTTCTTACAGTCCTAGCGACCCTCTACAAGCTCACATAGGTTTGAGGTCCATTCGTGGTTTGCATTCCACTTTTGGAGTATCTGGTTTGTGTTGCCCCTATACCTATGTGCTCCTATTGCAATCTACTGTAATTTTACACTACTTGCATTACTTTTCTTGCTATTACCTGCATAATTGTTGGTTTGTGTACATATATCTTGTGTATATATCTTATCCTCATACTGAGGCTACTCACTGAGATACTTTTGGCATATTGTCATAAAAATAAAGTACCTTTATTTTTAGTACTTCTGTGTATTGTGTTTTCTTATGATATTGTGCATATGACACCAGTGGTATAGTAGGAGCTTTACATGTCTCCTAGTTCAGCCTAAGCTGCTTTGCCATAGCTACCTTCTATCAGCCTAAGCTGCTAGAAACACCTCTTTTACACTAATAAGGGATAACTGGACCTGGCACAAGGTGTAAGTACCTCTGGTACCCACTACAAGCCAAGCCAACCTCCTAAACTCACCCTTCATCTTTAAGATTTCCGGCTCTTCTAAAACTTCTGTGTCTTCAGTTGCCTAGCAACCCTTCAGTGAAACTGTTGGACTTTTTTGCTTATGCAGGGTCATCCCCAATCGTTTTGTCTCATGCCTCCTATTTTCTTCTGACCTGTTGCTGTTGGCTTTTGATCTCTGAGCACTTTACCACTGCTAACCAGTGCTAAAGTGCATATGCTCTCTATGTAAATGTGTATGTAATTGGCTTATCCATGATTGGCATATTTGGTTTAGTAGTAAGACCCTCGTAAAGTTCATTAGAGGTGCCAGGGCCTGTAAATCAAATGCTACTAGTGGGCCTGTAGCACTGGTTGTGCCACCCACATGAGTAGCTCTGTAATCATATCTCAGACCTGCCACTGCACTGTCTGTGTGTGCAATTTTAACTGTAAATTCGACTGGGCAAGTGTACCCACTTGCGAGGCCAGAACCTTCCCTTTTCTTACATGTAAGGCACCCCTAAGGAAGGAGCTAGGTAGCCCCAAGGGCAGGGTGCAGTTTATGGTTAAGGTAGGACATATAGGGCCTCATTATGACCCTGGCGGTAGAGAACCGCCAGGGCCAACGGGGGCGGGAGCACCGCCGACAGGCCGGCGGTGCTCCCTTGGGCATTCTGACCGTGGCGCTTTGGCCGCGGTCAGAAAGGGAAAACCGGCGGTCTCCCGCCGGTTTTCCACTGCCCCTAAGAATCCTCCAAGGCGGCGCAGCTCGCTGCGCCGCCGAGGGGATTCTGACAATCCTTACCGCCATCCTGTTCCTGGCGGCTCGCCCGCCAGGAACAGGATGGCGGTAAGGATTGTTGTGGGGCCCCTGGGGGCCCCTGCAGTGCCCATGCCAATGGCATGGGCACTGCAGGGGCCCCCGTAAGAGGGCCCGCTAGTATTTCACTGTCTGCGTAGCAGACAGTGAAATACACGACGGGTGCAGTAGCACCCGTCGCACCTTCCCACTCCGCCGGCTCGATTACGAGCCGGCATCCTCGTGGGAAGGGAGTTTTTCCCTGGGCTGGCGGGCGATCTTTTGGAGACCGCCCGCCAGCCCAGGGAAAAACTCATAATACCCTCCGCGGAGCGGTATTATGGAGGGCGGCATCCTGGCGGGCGGCCTCCGCCGCCCGCCAGGGTCGTAATGAGGCCCATAGTAATGTGTTTTATATGTCCTGATAGTGAAATATTGCTAAATTTGTTTTTCACTGTTGCAAGGCCTGTCCCTCTCATAGGTTAACATGGGGGCTACCTTTAAATCTGATTAAAGTGTAGATTCCCTTTGGGAGCGGATGGACATGTGGAGTTTGGGGTCTCTGAGCTCACAATTCAGAAATACATCTTTTAGTAAAGTTGATTTTAAGATTGTGTGTTTGAAAATGCCACTTTTAGAAAGTGAGCATTTTCCTACTTATACCATTTCTGTGACTCTGCCTGTTTGTGGACTCCCTGTCTGGGTCAGTTTGACAGTTGGGCTGGTTGCACCTCACACTAGACAGTGACACAAAGGGAGCTGGGGTGTAGTCTGCATTTCCTGATGAGCCATCTGTGCTAGGAGGGAGGGGAAGAGTGGTCACTTACACCTGAAAGGGCTGTGCCTGTCCTCACACAATGCAGTCTACGACCCTCTGGTGAGTGTCTAGGGCCTGGCCTGGGCAAGGCAGGATTTCACATTCACAAGAGACTTTACTTTGAAGTAGGCCTACTTCAAATGAGAAATTGGGTATAAGAAGGGCACCCAAAGCCACAGACTTTAGATCACTTCTGGACATCAAGAGGAACCTCTGCCTGGAGAAGAGCAGAGGAGAAGTGCTGCCCTGCCTGTGACTGTGTATTGTGGAGCTATCCTGCAGTTGCTGCTTCTGCCAGAGTAAGAGGGCAAAGGCTGGACTTTGTGTGCCCTCCATTTTGTGAAGAAATCTCCAAGGGCTTGATTTAGAGCTTGCCTCCTGTTGTTTGAAGTCTCAGTGACAGCAAATACTTCTCTCTGCCCGCACCTGGAGTCTCTGGAGAGACTCCAGCTCTGACAAGTGGTGCCTTATTCAGTCCCTGGGCCTGTGAAAGGAAAGCTGGTGGAAATCCAAGGAAATCGACTTTGGATGACTTCAGACCTACGCCACTGCTGAATCCGGTGACGCCGCCTGCAACCGACTCCGTGATCTTCGCTGGAACGTGGCGACCTTCGCAGGCCCGACGCTGCAGCAGCCCTGCTGAAGTCCGCGACTCCGTGGAAGTCGCCGCACAACGTTGTGACCGACACCGCTCGAAGTGCGCGGATTAAACGTTTTGCACAGACGCCGCGATCCCCGACTTCGTGCATTGACTTGTTTTCACTCTTCACCAAAGGTACTGTACTTGGGGGTCTACGCGACTCCGTGTCTAGCGCCGCTGGTGTCGGCTTGTTGGAAACGACTCCGTCATGACGCCGTGTTAACACCTCATCGAAGCATTTTGTGTTTCTAAGCGCTATTTTTTAGTTTAATCTTTAAAAATTCATAACTTGACTTGTGTATGTTGGATTTTTATCATTTTGGTCTTGTTTTGTTTAGATAAATATGTCCTATTTTTCTAAACTGGTGTGTCATTTTGTAGTGTTTTTCATTAAATTACTGTGTGTGATGGTACAAATACTTTACACCTAGCACTCTGAAGTTAAGCCTACTGCTCTGCCAAGCTACCAAGGGGGCAATCTGGGGTTAGCTGAGGGTGATTCTATTTTACCCTGGCTAGAGTGAGGGTCCTTGCTTGAACCGGGGGTAACCTGACTGTCAACCAAAGACCCCATTTCTAACAGAAACGCTCACCTCTTTTGCGTGTCATCTATTTAAACAGATATCGGTGATTCGCACACCTTTGTTTTACGCTCACTTTAAATTTATTTTCGGTGATGCGCTCACCTCATCAGGGTGTCACCGGATTAATCATAAATATCGATGATACACACATCTCTGTGCAATTAACTCCCTCATACATGTAACGTGATTACCAAAGGAAGAAAGAACCACTTCAAAATTTATTAAATACATTTAAAACATTTTACATCTCAGCAGACGTTTAGCAGAACTATCTGAAATAACAGTTATACTCTACTTAAAATGTTATTAACAGTTAAGCTTTATGAAAATCAATTCATTAGTGATATGAACACTGTTTAATAGCATAATTAAAATTGAGCATTTTTCTATCATGCAGCATTTGATAATTCCACCACCTGTATTTGCATCAAACATTCTATCTCCTGAATCTGATTGGGAATTGTGGAAAGAGGGGTTGGAAGCTTATCTTGATGCTTTGGATGGTGGTTACTTTACACACAAGAAAAAGTATGCAATTCTTCAACACTATTTAGGCTCAGAAGGCCGAAACATTTAAAAACATATATCTCAAGAACCAGTTCTCTTGGGAGAAGGTGAAGGAGATGAAGGCATTGTTGAATATGCCTCAGCCATCAAATTTCTTGACATCACATTTAAAGCATGTAAGAATGTCATTATCAAAAGACCTACAATCTACAAATGTGCTCAAGTAGTAGCAGAATCAGTTGCAAGTTTTGTGGGTGCCTTAAGAATTTTAGCAGTATTTTGCGACTACAAAGCATGTAAAGACGAAATGATATGGGATCGATGAGTAGAAAAAAGTAATAGCAGGAAGGTCCAAGAAACTCTTTTATCTACTCCAAATTTAACACTTGAGAAAGCAGTAGAGATTGCTAACAGAACATACTACACCATATATAGTACAAATGAACATATTTAACACAAAAAAATCACAACAGAGTATTTTATTGGTTAAAGGGAAGAACAAGAAAGGTAAAAATAAAGAGTTATCTGAAATGTCCAGGAAAAAAGGAAATTACAGAAATATAGGGCCTCATTATGACCCTGGCGGTAGAGAACCACCAGGGCCAACGGGGGCGGGAGCACCGCCGACAGGCCGGCGGTGCTCCCTTGGGCATTCTGACCGCGGCGCTTTGGCCGCGGTCAGAAAGGGAAAACCGGCGGTCTCCCGCCGGTTTTCCACTGCCCCTAAGAATCCTCCAAGGCGGCGCAGCTCGCTGCGCCGCCGAGGGGATTCTGACAATCCTTACCGCCATCCTGTTCCTGGCGGCTCGCCCGCCAGGAACAGGATGGCGGTAAGGATTGTCGTGGGGCCCCTGGGGGCCCCTGCAGTGCCCATGCCAATGGCATGGGCACTGCAGGGGCCCCCGTAAGAGGGCCCCGCTAGTATTTCACTGTCTGCATAGCAGACAGTGAAATACGCGACGGGTGCAGTAGCACCCGTCGCACCTTCCCACTCCGCCGGCTCGATTACGAGCCGGCATCCTCGTGGGAAGGGAGTTTTTCCCTGGGCTGGCGGGCGGTCTTTTGGAGACCGCCCGCCAGCCAAGGGAAAAACTCATAATACCCTCCGCGGTCTTCTGACCGCGGAGCGGTATTATGGAGGGCGGCATCCTGGCGGGCGGCCTCGGCCGCCCGCCAGGGTCGTAATGAGGCCCATAGACTGTTATAGATGTTGTAGTAAGCCTCATTTAGGAAATGCTAATGCATGTCCAGCAGTGGATAAAATATGTTCCAAGTGTTTGAAAATGTTTTTGCTAGTGTATGCAGGTTGAAAGGAAAACCTGCATCTCGTAAAATTTTCATATGTTGTAGACGAAAGTGCAAGTGGGAATGAGACAACAACTAGTGATGAAGAATAGAATCTAACTATAATCAACAAATCTTGATTACATGAGTAAACAGAATATGGATTAGTCTTGAACAAGGTGGAGACCTTTTTGTAATATACTCATAGATGGAAATGAAGTTTATGTTAAAAACTAAAGGGTTTCCTTATTAAACCAGTAGGTTATGGAGGAAAACCAAATGAAGAGTGGGGGGATATGAGGCTAAATTCAAGTTTAAAGGAAGTATTGCAAAAGGAGTTTTGTACGGAGCAAAGGATGACACATGTTTGTTGGGGTGGCATGACCAAAAGAATTTGGGAATGTTGTTGGATCCTAATAATCCTGCTCAAGTAATTTTAAACAAAGATTATAAGCTTGTATTATCCATACGTATTTCAGGAAGAACTTGGAATGTTTAAAGGTTTTATCCATAAAATTTAATTAATAGATAAAGCCAATCCTAAAGTACATAAATTTCAGAGGGTACCTTTAGCATTACAAGCGGAATTAAGTAAAGAACTTGAAAAGTTGTGTGAACAAGATGTAATAGAGAGAATTGAATCATCTGACTGGGTTGCTCCAATTGTTATAGCTCGTAAAGCTAATGGTTTGATTTGCATGTGTGTAGATTTGAGAGACCTTAATGAGCAAACATGGATAGATCGCCACCCTTTACCAAACATTACTGAGATGTTATCCACTTTGAAGAAAGCTAGCAGGTTTAGTTTACTGGATATGGCATCTGCGTATCATCAGATTAATCTGCATCCTGAGTTCAGGCATTTAACACTGTTTATCCCACCTGAAGGCTTATTCCAATTTAAACAAAAGCCATTTGGTGTGTCTTCAGCTTCTTCTGTTTTCCAGAGAGTTGTTGAGGGTTTGTTTACAGCCATGGAGGGTATCACTGTATTTCAGGATGATGTTTTAATTTTCAGGGAGGATCAAAAACAACACAATGATAGGTTGAGACAAGCCTTGTCCATTTTAAAAGAAAGAGGTGTCACACTCAGGTTATAAATTTTCAGAGCAAGGATTGGAATCTAAGGAGAGTTAAGTTAAAGCTAAAGAGGAATTTCAATCTCCAGAAAACAAGGACTAAGGATCATGGGATTGATAGAATTTTATGCCAGATGTATCCCCAAATGAGCAGAAAAAACATATAATATAAGGAATCTTTTGAAGAAGAATGTTAAATTTGAATGGAATTTAAATTGTGCACAATAATTCCAGTAAATAAAAACAGAAATAGCACATTCCATTCCATTAAAACCCTTTGACACTAAGGATAAAACAATAATCATGACTGATGCTAGCCAAAAGGGATTGGGTGCTGTGTTATTGCAACATAGACATGATAAGGATGAAGTAATTGCATTTGCTTCTCTTAGTTTGAAGGGGGCAGAATCCACATACTCTATGATAGAAAGAGACGTTCTTGCATGCTGGTGGGGAATTACACATTTCAAACCTTACTTGTGGGGCATACACTTTACTGTCAGAGTAGATCACAAGCCTTTAGTACAATTGTTCACCACAAAAGGAGGGGAAGATGCAAGTCACTGAATAGCAAAATAACAGTACGGACTACAAGGATATGATTATCATATTGAATAGGAATTTACTTGCAGATTGTCTTTCTCGACTGCCTAGTTTGAGCACAAGTGAATGAAATGTAGAAAAGAATGTGAATGATGATAAGTTGGTATGTACTCTAGATTGCCTTTGTGAAGGTGTTGTGTCAGAAGATGAGTGGAGGGAAGCAAGTGATGCTGATGAACAAATAAAAGAGATAAAAGAAAGCATATCAGGAGGATGGACAGAATGGAAACCCAATGGAGAAATAAGTGAAGCATACAAACAAGTATTTGAAGAATTGTCTGTGGTCAATAATTTATTAATACGATTGAGGCCCATATTTATACTTTTTTTGGCGCCTTAATGTATTAGTTGTGCCAGAGAGTATAAGCAACAAGATACTTAGGGGGTCATTTTGACCACGGCGGACGGCGTTAATAGGAGGAAAGTACTGCCAACAGGCTAGCGGTACTTTTATCCATATTAAGACACTGGCAGTTTGGCTAAAGCCAAACCGCCAATGTACCACACCAACCACCACGGTGGTATCATGGGTCATGATACGGCCTGCGGCGGTCTACTGGCGTGGTGCTGCTGTTGGCAGCAGCGCTACCTTACCGCCATCCCCCGGCATGCCTACAGCCGGATTTTCGCCATCCTTCTGGCAGAAATCCGGGTGTGGTCATAATAAGGCAGATAGCTGGTAGCTGCGCCAACGGTCTTTTGGCGCCCATCGCCACGGCGGTAGGTGGTTTTTATCGCCGAGGTCATAATGTGCCCCTTAATCTTTCTCATAAAGGGCACGTAGGTATGCAAGTTGTGAAGAGAAGAATCAGTGGAAATGTTTGGTGGACATGGTTGAACAAGAGTGTAGAACACTATCTGAGAAATTGTTTAGTATGTGCTGTTAGAGATAAATCTCAAGTTACCCTTTCCAAGTCCTGTTGAAGCAATAGAAGTACCTGACAAACCAGGGGGTGAAATAGCAATTGATATCATTGTTCCCATGGTACTATCTAGTGGAGTAATAGAATAAGGTATAGTACTAATAGATGTTTACAGCCATTGGCCTGAGCTCAATTGTGTAAAGGTGGCTGATGTCACAAAGATTACTGAATTTTTAGAATCAGTTTTTGATAAAGTATGAATTCCAGATTAGATTTTAACAGACAATGGTTGTCAGTTTACTTCAGTTCAATGTTCTTATTTTTTGGCATACATGAGAATAAAACATACAAAAACGTAATTATACCTTCCTAGAAGCAATGGACTTGTAAAAAGACTTAATATGGTAATTAAGGATGTGTACAATTAGCAAAGGCAAATGGATTAAATTGCAAACTGGAGTTGAAAAAAATGTTATGGGCTCTGCGTACAACACCTAATGCTGACACAGGTGTTTCACCGTTTTTGCTACTGAGAGGCTGTATTCCAGCAACTAAATTAAAAAGACAGTGGATGGGAGAATTTTCAATTAACAAAGACTTGATAGACAGTGTGTGTGAAAAGAGAAAACTAGCTCAGAATAAGAATGTGGGGAAGGCAAAAAAGACAATTTGCATAAATGAAGGAGATTAAGTAAGAATTAAAGATGGTCGAATAATTCAGAAAGGAGAGTCAAGGTTTTCAGCTCCTAAGAAGGCAGTAAAAGTTAGCAGAAATGTTGTTAAATTGGAAGATGGTAAATGGTGGAACAGAGAAATTATCAATAGCTCATGAAATTAAAAGAAAAGATAAAAGTGATGCAAGTGCTCGCAACAACAAGAGCATGACAAAAAGTGTACATACTATAACACCTAGGGTATCCTCAAGGAAGAAGAAATTGCTGAATAAATTTCAAGATTATTTCCTCAGTATGACTAGAAGAGGTTATTCTTAAAATAGAATATCTAATTGTATGAACATGCGTATGCTTTCTATACTTGTTTTAAATGTTTTTAAATTCTTGGATAACTATATTTCTATTTAGTTTAGTTATTAAACATAGTACTTTCTTGTTGTTATGTTAAGGGGGAAGATGTGTTGGGTCTTCTATGTTATTGTATGAAAAGAATAACGTGCAGATTAGGGATGTTAGGGGAGAATGCAGGAGGGTTCTGTGAGAAGCGGGTGGAGAGCCAGGGAAGAAAAGGTCAGGTGGTGGAAGGACGTTGTGTGAACTGTGTAATCATCCTGCTTAATAAAATAAACTACTTACTGAAAAGAGGAGTCCTTGCAGGCCCCTGTTTGGAACAAGTTTTAATTCTAGTACCCATTTTCTGCTAATTCAAGCCTGAATAGAGCCTAACTTTCAGAAGTGGTCACTAAAAAACCGTTGAAATCTCCCTTGTTTAGGGCCTAAAATCCTTAAGATGCCATTCACACATGGAGAAAGAGGTGGAGGTAGGCACAGAAGAGAAAGGTTTACATATAGAAATAGACAGAGGTGAGACTGAGGGGGTCCCTTGAAAGGTGGAGGGGGAGCCCTGGTAATGGCCCGCTCAGCCCATGCCTTAAAACATATCTGACCACTGGTAGGAATTCATAGAACATTAGAGTGCATTAGGTAAGGAAAAAAAGCTCTAGCCTAGAACTACTATTGGCTGCACTAGAATACACAAATGAAATAAAAGAGCAATCAGATTCACAAGGCTCCACTGGTCGAAGCTGAAAGAACACATTCAGCTAGATCAATGCTCTGGAGGGCCGCTTTTCCCGCTCTGAAAAAAGGCAAGCGTCTTTATAAAACAAACATAATCGACAAACAAAAACAGGCTCCAGGCAATCCAAATATCAAGCTGAAGAAGCGCATGCAAGCTAAAATTAATATACATTTATTTTTACTAAAGATATATACGCGCTCTGTGATTGAATGCACTTAAAGCCAGGCCACAAAATTCTTTGATTAAATAAAATTAACAAAATAAAAGAGCAATAAAATCCATTAGCCACACCGCACAGGATCTGACTAAACATTATAACACACTCTCAGTGAGTGTTGCATCATAAAAACTAGCACTGCTATTGCCTGTGAAAAATCAAAACCCCTTTGCACTTACCTAAAATACATTAAGAAAATAAAAGAACAATAGAATGTAAAAGCGAGAGGTAGGTAGTCGGATTTCACAAAGCATTGAGAGACATACATTTAGAACTGAGCTTTCATTTACAGTACTAACCTGCTTTGTGACTAAACTGCCACCCAAGAGAAGGGATTACATGTGTGATGCAGTCAGCTGTTAAAGAGTCCCTCGTGCAGTACAAAGGAGGCCCTCAGTAAAAGGTGGAAGAACACACAAAACAGAGAAGTGTAAAAAGCAGAAGAACACACAAAACAGAGAAGAGTGTAAAATGTAATGTTCTCAGCTCCAGCCATAACATAATAAATAACAATGTGTAACAATTACATATAGCACACAGTAAAATGTGGGAGCATATTTACAAGTCCCTTGTACTCCCCTAGTGTACTTTTTTTAACGCTAAGGTAGCGTTAAGGAGGGCTTTCTCCTGCGCCATATTTACAAAGTGGTGCAATGCTTGCAGTGCGCCACTTTGTAAACACTTGCTCCACATCATGCCTGCGTCAGGGATAATGTAGGCAAGGGGGCGTTCTGACATAGGGAGGTCTTGTTGGCCTTCCGTTCTCCTATTGCTCTTACCACCTCAGGAGAAAAGGGGAGAGGTGGTGAAGAATGTCCAGGCTGGTTGTCACTTCCATGTTGCTTGGGCTTCTGATTTGTAGCTTAGACCAATCTGTATCGGGCTCTTTGTTCTACCAATGTTTAAAGTGAGAAACCCAAACATTCTTTAGACTATATAGTGCTCTATCTTCTGATTTTGTTCATTATGGCAGGTAAACACCATATTCCAAAACATTGGTTATCATTCAATTTTATGGCATCAAGGAGTTTTGGCTAGAGACTAGATTGTGCTGCTATCTATTTCTTTCATAGTCATTTCTTCTCTTTTCTTCTCAAGTCCAGGAAATATGTTTTGCCATTAGCTAAGCACCAACAAGTGCAGGAGTGAGTGTTGTTTTATGCACTTGAGAATCTGCATAGAACCAGTGAAAGAGGTTGTTTGCCTTTTTGATTTTGCCTCTCTGGAGATTCGTCATGGTTAAGGTGAATGCAGTTTTGCCAACGTTAGGTTAAAAGAGGCAAGAATTGCCATTGCTTCACTCTGCTTGGCTTCTATTATCTATTCTATGTGGTCACCTAATGTTGCCATTAAGGCCAGTTGCTCATTAGGATATTTTTCCTGGCTGCACCTTCTGGATCTCCTATTTGAAGTTCTTGGTAGGTCCATTGTATGTTTTGGTGTATCAATTCATAGTGCATTGACCACCGCTGCCAGACCTACTAATAAATGGTCATGGTCGCTCTCAAGCCTTTGTCTTATGTCAAAATCGATCACTGTGACTCATGCCTCAATGTTGATTAGGACATAGGGCCTGATTTAGATTTTGGCGGATCACAAACATGGCGTATATTCCATATGGCGTATATTCCATACACCGTATTACAATTGCATTACATGCTCTCGCACATGTTATAAAGCAGACAGACTAATCGTAGTCTGCACTTGTTCATTCCTAAATCTGTGGCATTTTTCTGTGGTATCACACAGCTGTTCTCCCTATGCTTCTGACCTGATTAGATTATGGGCCTCATTCCGACCCTGGCGGTCATGGACGGCAGGGCCGGGGACGGAGGAAGCACCGCCAACAGGCTGGCGGTGCTTCTGGGGCAATTCTGACCGCGGCGGTAAAGCCGCGGTCAGAAAAGGGAAACCGGCGGTTTCCCGCCGGTTTTCCCCTGCCCCAGGGAATCCTCCATGGCGGCGCTGCAAGCAGCGCCGCCATGGGGATTCCGACCCCCTTCCCGCCAGCCTGTTCCTGGCGTTTTACACCGCCAGGAAGATGCTGGCAGGAACGGGTGTCGTGGGGCCCCCTAACAGGGCCACATTAAGATTTTCAGTGTCTGCAAAGCAGACACTGAAAATCGCGATGGGTGCCACTGCACCCGTCACACACCAGCAACTCCGCCGGCTCCATTCGGAGCCGGCTTCATCGTTGCTGGGGCTTTCCCGCTGGGCGGGCGGGCGGCCTTTTGGCGGTCGCCCGCCTGCCCAGCGGGAAAGTCAAAATGACCGCCGCGGTCATTTGACCGCGGTACGGTCTTTTGGCGGTCTCTGCCCGGCGGGCGGCGCCCGCCGCCCGCCGGGGTCGGAATGACCCCCTATATATGTGCATAATATCCACCATCTCCATTTTTCAGGTGCATTGGGTGAGCTGCCCTTGCCGGGTATTAAAAGGCAGATTACAAATGGAAAGCTGTTTCATCGTTACTTGGAGCTTAATTGAGAGTAATACTCATTGCCCTCCCTTCTGTTGATCTCTAGTTCCCTTTTGTATTGCCAAGATTTATTTACTGAATTTGTAGAGCATGACATTCATCCTCAGGTGTATATCACGGCTCTAATATTATACCTGTCTTTTTGTTTTAGAGAATGGTACTGAGTCAGTCTTCTCGCACCCTTTAGTGTAGTCCTTATGCTTTGAACAACCATGTTTTTAGCTTTCTTCTGAACCTAAAGTGGTCATTAGTAAGGCGGAGATCCAAAGGTAGTTTGTTCCACTGGACTGATGCCAAATGTGAGAAAGAACAGCCACAACATCTAGCTTCTTTTATCCATTCTGTTTTTGCCAGATCAAGATTACTTGATCTCAGTTTACATGTAGGATTGCAAAATACCACTTCCACTAGGAGGCTTTCTGGCCCCATAAAGTATAGGTGTGGGTGTGACAAAGAAGTCTAAAAAGAACTCTTTGCCATATACACAGCCAGTGGAGGGCTGACAAACAAGCTGAGGCCTAACTTTATCTGTCTTTATTGCAGACAAGCTTGGCTGCCACAGCCTGTATAACTTGAAGCTGTGTAAACAAGTAGTCCGCCATGCCCATAAAAAGTGCATTCCCATAGTCCAGTCTACTTGTTATTAGAGCCTGGACTATGGTTCTTCTCCAGTCAACTGACATCCAGCAAAATAGCCTCCTTAGAAATCTGCGAATGCTGAAGCCTTTGCCATAGGTGGCATTAACCTGTTTCTGCATGGGTAAGGAGTTATTTATGAGGACACCAAGATTTTTAGCTACCTTCTTAGGCTCTGGGGTGAACCTAGCAAGGCAAGTCACCAAGCAAATCTAATGTGCATTACCACAGAGTAAAATCTCAGTCTTATCAGCGTTTAATTTAAGGCAATGATCTGTCATCCAATTGGCTACCTCTGTGAGGCAGTTAGGTAGCTTATCTTTGGATTCAACATGTTTGTTCCCAATGGATACTACCAAAGTCATGTCATCTGTGTAAAAGCTGATGTCAAAGCCCCGCTTTTTGACAATTTTTGCAAGAGAAGTAACATAAATGTTAAAAAGTGTCGGGCTCATGGATGAGCCCTGCAGCACTCCACAGTTGGCTACCTTGAGGCATGATCTAAAAGTGGTTAATTGAACTGATTGTGTTCTATTCCTTAAAAAGGATCCAAACTATTGAAGGGTTATGGAATGGAGTTAATTTCATGCATTTCTTGATCAATAGGTTATGCAAGACCATGTCACAAACTGCTGACAAATCTATTAGTATCAAGGTGGCAGCTTTGCTCTGATGTTATCCAATACAGTAAGACGAGTAGACTCCATGCTGTTTTTTGCTCTCTATCCTGTTTTTGAGTAATCCAACAGGTTATTGTTCTCTAGGTAGGTGGTGACCTGACCACTGACTAATCTCTCCTAAATTTTGGACATAAATGGGAGCAGAGATATAGGCCAATAGTTGGAGAGGATAGGACCATCAATGCCAGATATTTTTTCACCATGGGTAGTAATAGTGCTTGTTACCAAAAAGCTGGATATTATCCCTCAGAAAATGACAAACTTGAATAAATGGGTTAGATGGAGACTCGATATAGAAGCTAGTCGAGAGTATATGAAATGGGGAGAAGGGTCCAAGGGGAAATCGGACTTAATCCCTCTCAATTTCTCAACCTGTGTTTCTAAAATCAAATCAAATGTGCCTACGTGAGTGACTGCATCAGGATGGGGACCCACTTGTTCCCAAGAGATATCATCTTGTGAGGGTTGTGTATTGAATGAGAAATTGATTTTAATGATTTTTTTCATTAAAGAGGTTACTAATTTCTTCACAGAGGGCTGCAGAAGGAATGACCAACTGAGAGTGGCAAGTTGGGTGAGCAAACTGTGTAACTATTGTAAAAAATTCCTTAGAGGAATTGCTATTTTCCTCTAATCATTTAATAAAATAGTCCTTTGTTGCTCGCTTTGCAATATTTCTTCAATTCCTCAGTATTTGCCTGTCCTTCAAGTTTTATTTGTGCCTCCACGTATGCTCCAAAGATTTCCACTTTCTTTTGGTTACTCTTAATTTGAGTGAACAGCATTTTTTTTAAGTTGACCCTCTAACAAATTTAGAGCCTAATTTAGATTTCGGCAGATGGATTACTTTGTCACAGCGGTGGCAGATATACTGTCTGCCAAAATATGAATCCCATAGGGAATAATAGGATTTATATTTTGGCAGACAGGATATCTGTCACCATTGTGGCGGAGTAACCCATCCACCGAAATCTAAGTCAGGCCCAAAGTTGTTTTCAAAGGGGCATATTGGTCAAGAGATTTTGTAATAGCCACATTTAGACTTTCTATATGATTTGCTAATGAAGTTGCCTGGTCATATATAGGTGGAGAAAATTAATTTATAAATGATGCAGTATTTATAAGGCTCCAGGGTCTTTTTGAGGCCGCTGTGGGGCAAGTGGGATTTGTTGTCCCTAAAGTTACAGTGATTGAGAAGGAGACTAGGGAGTGGTCAGTCCAATATAAAGGGTCTGTACATTGCCTGCAAAGAGGATCATCTTAATTTTCAAAGTGTAAGTTAAAATCAAGGATAACTAAATAGTTGTGTGTTTGAGGCTTAGAGGGGAAAGCCAAGAGGGAATATTAGCACTAAATTGATGATGATAACTTGGTGGCTTATAAGTAATGGCTCCCCTGAGTAACTTCCAATCTTTAATAGCTAACTGGAAGGCTAGAATTTTGCATTCTGCTAACGGGAAATCCAGTTCTGTTGTACATACATAGGAGTCTAAACATATTGGCAGTACCACCTCCTGTGCGCCCAATTCTGTCCCATTTTAAAATCTTATATCCTGTGGCTGTAGAAACTGTAATTTCTGAAAGGGTTGCATCATTCAACCACGTTTCTGAGATAAAAACTAAGGCCGGGTGGTATCTGTGATAATGTCCCAAATTTCAGGACAAAGTTTAGGTAGGGACCTTGTTTTAAAATGTATATGGGCATATTTAAGAGTCCCCAGCACGTTCGGAGCATCACTTTTCGTGATGCTCCAGTGGTGCTATGTCATGCACCAAATTTACAAGGTGGTGTAAAACCATTTTTTGTGGCTTAACGCCACCTTGTAAATAAGGCCCCTTCACATGCAGCCCTTTGCGTGGAACAAACATGCAATGGGTGTTGCTATGGGCATGCCACAGCTACACCCATTACATTTTGATGCTGCCTCAGATTTATGAGTTTTCGTAAACCTGAGGCAGCGCCAAAATCTAACACCACCCCATGGGTGGTGTTAGCAAGGCGCAACGATGAGGAATACTTTTATTCCTCCTCATTTATTGATTTTTCTATGTGTGCTGCAGAATGCAGCACACATAGAAAGAGCAAAATGCCAGAAATGATTGTTCATGTGTGGGAAGGTGTCCCTTCCTACACATAAACAATCATTTCAAAATGACGCTTTGGCACTTCTGTGTGTGCTGCATCCAGCAGCACACACAGAAGTGCCAAATCGTCATTAGTGATTGTTTATGTGCAGAAAGGGACACCTTCCCACACATAAACAATCAAACCCCTCAACGCAGACATCCTTGCACGGTGGTGCTAGGCAGCTCAATTTAGCCCTAGCGCAGGGGAAAACACAGGAGTGCACCGTATTCTAATAAATATGGTGCATCCCTGCCTTTCTAAAGTGACGCAGCGCAGCGCTGCCAATTTTGGCTCAGCATCATGATGTGCCACTTTTCAGTAAATCTGGCCCATGGATTTTAATGTTAACTCTGGGGTGGAGTGAGTTACATGGGTGGGCAGTACTGACGTCCAACTAGCAGTTGGAGTGGTACTTCCTGTTTGGCGTGGTTTGACTCTGCCACCACCACAAACAGGTTTAATACTTGATAGTTTCCCCTCAGTGGTAACAATGCCCTAACTTAATTCAAACTGCTACCCAAATATTCAATAATAAATAAAAAGCGCCAACTTAAAAACGATCTAGCCAGATTATATCAAGTGCAAACAGATGTGGAAGAGGTGGAAATCAGTGCACCTATCTAACATTACCTCTGGTAATATCCACGTCTCCTAGAAGCAACACATATCAGCCTTGTTTATAAAACTGTGGTTCCTAAACGATGTGGAGCTTTTCTCACTTGTATTACTGTCCAGGAGTGCAGGTAACCATGACCACTTTCCCACTGCAATATTTTCAGCATATATAGAAATACTTGGTTAACATATTTCTACCCATCTGGTACCTTCCTTTTTAGTGATGGTTAGCTTGCTAAAAGCCTTGTTTCCGGGAATTACCTCACTGTTGGCAGACTCTAGGCGTTGCACTATGGATGTGGTATTTGCTGTGTGTTCCAAATTTGATGTACGTTGTTGCCATTTAAGTGTTGGAGGGACACATGTACAAACCATTTTTCTAGTCACAACCGGGCCGATTCGCAGAATCGCAGTTTGCGACTCGAAAAATGTTTCTTGGGATGTACAAAGCCTAACTTGTAATTCGGTAATCTGTCACCAAATTGCAATTTGGGTTGTGCGATTTAATATTAGGAAGGGGGTGTTCAGAGCATCTCTTCCTAATACCGAATCTGAATGGTATGTATGATTGTTCTTAGACCGTGAATGCGGTCACAAAGTAATCACAGTTAACACCAATTTCAAATTGGTATCAACCCATTCGCAAACGGGAAGTGGTCCCCAAGGGACTCCATCCCCTTTGTGAATGGAAGCGCAAATATTTTTTCAGAGTAGGTAGTGGTCCAATGGACTACTGCCTACTCTGAAAAAATAAAAATAAAACTTTTCATTTATTTATTTGAAATGCATCCCGTTTTCCTTTAAGGAAAACAGGTTGCATTTTTTTTTTAAACTGCTTTACTTAAAAAGCAATCACAGACATGGTGGTCTGCTGTCCCCAGCAGGCCACCATAGCCATGAGTGCGACCATTCCCAATGGAGTCACAAATTGCAAGCTACCTCATGCATATGAGGGAGTTCATTTGCGTCCCCATGTGGAATAGCAAAGAGTGCACAGCTCGGAGATCAGACGATGGACGCGCCGGACCTTTGAAGCATGCCCGTTTCTTTGAAATAGCTCTGTCATACTTACAGTGGCATTTCTGCCTGAAGAACTTTGTTTTCTTTATCGTTATGCCTTGAGAAAGCCCTGGCGTATTCGCAGTGTGGGGCGAAACACGTGTTGGCTGATGCTCTACTGAACTTGGCTGATACTCTACTGAACTTTGGCAGCAACTCCTTTGAACCTTGAAATTTAATTTTTGGAATATACCACCTTTTTCTTTCTCAAATCAAAGTGTCAATTTGGAAGCTGAAACTTCATTGAACTCTGAAACCTAAATATTGGAACATATCACTTTTTCATCAATTAAAGTGCACTGAATTGGACCTAAGAGACTTAGGCCCTCATTCCAACCCTGGCGGTCATAGACCGCCAGGCTGGCTGTCCACGGAAGCACCGCCAACAGGCTGGCGGTGCTTCATGTGGTACAGCCGCGGTCGCCCAGCCGGGTCCGGCGGTTTCCCGCCGGATTAGCCCCGGCTGGGAGAATCCTCCATGGCGGCGATTCCGACCCCCTTCCGCCAGCCTGTTTCTGGCGGTTTTCACCGCCAGAAACAGGATGGTGGGAACGGGTGTCCTGGGGCCCCTGCACTGCCCATGCCACATGGGCAGTGCAGGGGCCCCCTAACAGGGCCCCAGCATGATTTTCACTGTCTGCATAGCAGACAGTGAAAATTGTGACGGGTGCAACTGCACCCGTCGCACCCCTGCAACACCGCTGGCTCCATTCGGAGCCAGCTTATGTGTTGCAGGGCCTTTCCCGCTGGGCCGGCGGGCGCCCGCCGGCCCAGCGGGAAAGTCTGAATGGCCCCCGTGGTCTTTTGACCGCGGAGCGGTCATTTGGCGGCGTAAGTTTGGCGGGCGGCGACTGCCGCCCGCCAAACTTAGAATAACCCCCTTAGTTTCCTTTATTTGAAATATTATTATAAACATTATGATATCTCAATTGTGGGAACTCACCACTTAGAGTAGTGTTCTTTACCAAGGGAGGACTTGGGTTCATGTCCTCCGGTTCAAGCTCCCACAGCACAGAAAAAAGGCATTTCATACAGGAAGTTATCTCGTTTGGACCCTCCCTTCTCTTTGGATATTACTTAACACTGTTGTACATTTTGTTTTGTGATTCGCAATTTGTGATTCCCAAACAGATCACAAATTGTGAGTAGCAAAACAAAAGGTCATACTCTGGCCCATAGTCAATTGCAGTATTACATCTATGCCCATAATTAAAAAATGATCTATGTATTTAGGACAAGTTGACAACCTTTATGCAAGTAGAATTCTACTCTACATCTCTTCCAAAACTTGCTCCCATAGTCATGTGGTACGTTAGGTTCAACCCTTTGTATCTCATATGTGGTTATGATCCTCAATGAGGGAATGTCATCAAGTAGGATTAAAGTTTGTAATATGTACAGTGGGTTGAATAATTGTGCATCAGGAAACAGATCAGTAAAGATTGGGCAAGTGGCGTCCAGCCTTTCTTCAGGTGGTGGCTCTTTTGGTGCAGATGTGGCTTCTTATCTAAGTATCTCAGACTTTTCTGTGGTAAAAAGAATCCCTGTGGGTTGAGTGAGCATGCTATTGATGATAAAAGCATGAGGCCAGAGATTTATTCTCCTCAGGTTGATCCAAGTTGTGATTGACAAAGTCTCAAAGCTGATGGATGCCGACCCAGTCACTGGCTGAAGTGGGATCACAAAAAGCTCACTTTCTATATATTAGAAACAGGTATCTTGCAGATACAAGTGCTTTAAAGCCAAATATAAATTGAGGACCGTTAGTAGCAACTAAATAGGAAATTAAACTTGTGCTACATTACTCTCTTAAAGACAAACTCAAAGACTGGACCACACGAAGAGCAGTGGGAATGATAGGGGGAGAAAGAGATTTATAGTGATGAAGGAAGTGAGAATGAGATATATATTCTGACTTCAAACCAGGGGGCAGGGCCTGGTTTCATCTCGGTAGGGGTGGGAGGGTCTGAAGGGGCAGTAGGCAAGAGGAGCTTCATGCCGAAATGTGGGCCGGCCTTCCCCATGTTCAGACATGTTATGAGGCAGCCTTTTTTGGCTTATTGGTCGGAGCACTACATGGAAGAGTGACACTTCATTTTAAATACATAAATAGAGTAAACTTCACTCAGGAGCACCTTTGTCACTATGGCCTACCAGATAATGCTCAGTGTGGAAGCTGCGGAGGAGATGGTGCGGGGTTTGTGCACTTGGCCTGGTACTGCCCTGGGGTGCAGACATTGGCAGGATGTGTTTGCCAAGCTTGAGGCCTTCAGTGGGGAGATGCTGGCATTAGGACCGTTCGAAGCCTTGCTGAGCTTTGTCAAAGACATAAGGAATCAGTGAGACGACTGGTGGCACTTTGCCTGTTGCTGTCCAAGCGACTCATAGCTATGAAATGAGCTCATGGCTTCCTCCCCACAATATCAGAATGGCATAGGGACATGACATATTGTGACATTTAGTCCCATACATGCCGTGGGTTCGTGCCCCTATGTAGTCGTCCAAAAGATATTTGAGGCCCTACCAGGTGTACTTGAACTCTGCGAGAACCACACAGCAGGAAGTGTCCTCTCCTGTAGCTAGAGGGGTAATTGTAGTTTGGTTTGAGTTCTTTGGGCCTCCATCTCTATCTAGCAACAAACTGACAATTGCTGTGCATTTAGAGGTTTAGCTAATGCTGGTGCGAGTGTACAGCCAGTGTTTGCACAGTTCTTCCACAGGCTGGCGGCTGTTGGGAAGTGGGTGGTCAATATCAGTATATCGTAATTCTCATGGATGTAATAGCATATATGGTGTGTACTGAACAAGTGTCACTGCATTAGTGCAACTGTGTAAGTCATATGCCTACTTTGTTTAATTATATACCACCGATTACATGTGTGAACCACATACACCATGATACCGGTACTAAAGGGGAATACAGTTTGGACCCTTCTCGCTGCTACAGGGCTCTCTGCCATGCACACACCGTTGTGTTTCATGAGTCAAATACGTTGTATTGTAGGGCCGGTTTACGGAAACAATGGCGGTGCCCCCGCATCCCTTCCCAACCAAATATGCAACATATCCCTGGGATCATGTATCCAGTAGTATGCAAACGCACTCTGGGCTGCTCTTTTGTAAGTTTTGAGGTCGAGGCGTCCAGCCTGCCCCCATCACATGGCATGGTAAGAGCTTTCCATTGCACCCGGGGGTGTTTTCTGGGCCACATCAGACTAATCATAAATTCAGATTCTGGTGCTTTGCTGAAGGGCATGTCCATAATGACTGCTCAAACCTTCCCAGGACTCGGCAGTGCCATAAGACCTTTCCTCTGTTCATTCCCTAGCCATTTCATCTCTATGTGTGTGAGGTAACCTGTGATGGTATCAGTCTTGGTCCCTGCACGACTCATATAGGGTAGCGTAATAGATGCAGAAACGTGACAAAATTGCTTCCGCAGTTCGCAATCAGTGTCCCTGCTCATCCTCCATCTCCAACACCATACTGTGGCAGGGGCACTGTAAGGCCGTCACAACCGTGGCTGGGTATTCCCCTCCTCTGTTCATTCTTCATACTGCATATTTTCCAAGGTAGGACAGTTCACTTTGCACAGTCTCCAGATAGTCATCCAGGCTGGCTCTCAATGCACCCAGATGTTCCGTGTCCTCAGTTGTGGTATGAAGGTGCTCCAAATCTGCCAGTTGTGAGTGTTTAGCCATTGTGATGCCCCTAATGTACACTTTGAATGATTCCCATACTGTTGTAAACTTATCCACAGTGCCTATGTTGGTAGCGAAGAACTCTGTAATCGCTTGCTCCATCTTCTTCCGAAAGACAGGGTCTTGAAGAGAGTATGGAGGGAACTTCTAAGAAATGCTGGCAGTGCAGGAGGGTGCAGTGTAAGATCTAGAGTGATCTTAAAAGGTGTGAGGCAATGGTTTGCAGCGTCTCACACAGGGAAAGAGCCTCCTTGACTTCAGTTACTAGTCTGTTCATGTGTGCAGGTCATGAGCAGACCTGTAATTTGTGTACCCTGGCTCTAGAGGTGCCCAGGTGCACCAGACATCCAGTAAAATATTTTCCAATGCTATTGCAGAAATTTCACGCACCTTGCCCGACGGGCATTGCAGGAGTCTCCCTGATCAATATAACACTGGATTTAGCATACAGTTAAAGACTCCACCCCAAAGTTGGGGCAGCTCACCCAGTGCACCACCCTGGCCTGCGACGCTTTGTAAAACTGCAGATCGTCATGATTTGGTCCATGGACCCCCACCAGGAGGACCAAAAGGTCATTCTTGGTGGATTGGGCTATCACATATCTGCCACCTACGTCAGCACACAGGTCACGCACCGGTATACCAAAGCCCCTACGCACCCACATAAGCACACAGTGCGCATGAGAGGTGAAAGTTGTAGATATGCTATGAAGTTACACAGTTTCCTGTGGTCATTTAGGGCCAGATGTAGCAAGATATGCTTTTGCGAGTCTGAAATTGCGAGTCGGTGCGACTCGCAATTTCAGACTTGCAAAAGCATATGCAGAATGGTGTCTCAGACACCTTCTGCGACTCGCTATGGGTTCGCAAAGACCCACCTCATAAATATTAATGAGATGGGTCGATTTTTCGACCCCATAGCGAGTCCCTGCACTCACAGGGATGGTGGCCTGCTGAAGTCAGCAGACCTCCATGTCTGTGACTGCTTTTTAAATAAAGCTGTTTTTTTTTTTCATTTTGCAGCCCGTTTTCCTTAAAGGAAAACGAGTTGCAAAATGAAAAAAATACCGAAACCATTTGGTTTCGTTTTTTCAGAGCAGGCAGTGGTCCTTAGGACCACTGCCTGCTCTGAAAAAATATTTTTGTTGACATTCACAAAGGGGAAGGGGTCCCATGGGGACCCCTTCCCTTTTGCGAATGAGTTACCACCAGTGTGACACTGGTGGTAACTGCGAGTTGCTTTGCGACCGCATTCGCGGTCACAAAGCAAGTCTGAATTGCGATGCGAGTCGCAAATAGGAAGGGAACACCCCTTCCTATTTGCGAGCCGCATTCCCAAATTGCGAGTCGGTACCGACTCGCAATTTGGGAATGAGCATCGCGGGAGGCCGTTTTCATGGCGCAAACTGCGTTTCTCGCAGTTTGCGACATGCAAACGGCTTGCTACATCTGGCCCTTAATCCCTGCATGTTCTAAGTCAGTCAGTGAAGCCGTGCTGTCTCTTCCCCATCACTTGGTAGTCTGCACTCCCCCTCCAACCATATGCAGTCTGTTTTTGTGAGGTGACGTTGCAGCGCAACATCATAGCCCCTTAATGTAGTCCCTTCCGAGGACTCTCAGTTGTGATCAATATCCTCTTCCCTTCCCCACCATGCAGTGCATTCCTCCAACTTATGCAGCATTATCTGCCCCCCTTCTTCCCGTCCCTCTCCCAACCCTTTATATACAACTGTCATACGATGTGGCACACACATGGATGCGGGTGCTGCCATAACCAGTTTATCTGGCCACGTTACACAATTCCCAACCACTGGTAAATAAACAAAACATAGTGCATGCAAAAACCTGTGTTGCAAACTGACAATTTGCAATGGTATGTCCTGCCATCCCAATACTTTAGTAACGTTACAAGTGATATCTTGCCAAACCCCAGTTCCACTACAGGGCAGAATCTCTTGTAGCCCATATAACCAACAGATATGACTCACATGCCCAGAGTCTGCATCCAGCAGCTGTCCAAATGGCCAGACAGGGAAGTCCATCAAGCATTACACTGAACCTCATCCCTCCAATGTCTTGCAGCACCCAGCATGCTGTAACAGAACCAGCACTAGGCTGTGCGCTGGCATGGTCATTAAGTATTGCGGTAGCGGAGCCCTGGGCACTCATTCATCCATATCTTTCAAGCTCTCATTGTTACTGGCATCGGATACTGGGGAAATACACTGTCGTCTGATAGATTCCATACTTTTGAGATGATGCTGTAGTTGCTTGGGATTTGTGAACACCTTTGGTTTGCCATCAAACATTACTTGAAGCACAGTAGAGCATGGTGTACTCGACCTTTAGGTCTCTAAGGCGTTTCTTAAGAGGGACAAACAGCCTCCTCGCCTTCTGCAACTGTTGCGCAAAATCGGGATACAGTGATAAGGTTGAGCCTTCAAATCTGCGCTCTCTGGCTTGGCGTAGAGCAGCATCTTTGTCCCTGTAGTTCAGTATTCTGGCTATAAGGTGGCGAGACGCCCCAGGGATCAGTCAAGACACAAGCGAGTGGTGAAGACCTCTGAGAAGGTGTCACGCCCCAGGAGGTCCGTGAGGAGCTGTTTGCCAAACCGTTCTATGTAAGAGATGTTAGAGGTTTCCATAATCCCCCTATTTTAAGGTTGTTCCCTTGAGAACGAGCTTCGAGATCTTCTGCTTTGGCTTGGACAGCCTGGAGGGCTTTGTATAACCTTTTTTATGCTGCAGTCACTGTAACTTGCTCATCTTCTGTTTCAGGCACTCTCCTCTCGACCTTGTCTAATCTTTCCACATGCTTGCCAATACTTTTAGACATTCAATCCATTCTGTACATCAATCCTACCATCGATCTTGGTGAGATTATGCTGAATGACCGCCAGAATTAGCTTCAGTTCCATATCTCTATCTGTACCTGAGGTTTCCTGCGTGTTGCTCGCTACGTCTCCACCACCGTCCTGAGGTTTGGTGGACTTTCCGAGGTCAAACTGCAGCTTAAACTGTGTGAGATCCGCTTTGTCCATGATTTATGTAGGGTCCCTTGACACTTGGTGCACGGAAGTCTGACGCTCGCAGCCTGGGAGCATGGGGAGACACTGTTATAGATGAGTAAGGAGGGGGCAGATGTGCCCTAGCGCAGACCAGGCCTCTGAGTCAGAGTGCCCTATATAAGTGATTTCGCGGTTCCTTCTGGTGGTGCTGTGCCTTGTTGAGATAACCTGCTGTCTCCCACACCCTAGAAGTATAATAACCAGCCCTGGAGCTAAATACACTGGTCCATCAAGTTGGGGGTAGGGAGGGCTGGTTTAGCCACAGACTGTGGGTTCCCAGAGTCCAGAAGCACAAAGTTTATTCAGGGCCCCAGCACCACGTCACCGGCAGCTGATAAAAAGTACGTGAAGTGGGTATGTTGGGGCAGACTATGGATGTTGATGTTGCAGTATCTTGTAGCAGAAAGTGACCCCCTGTGCCTTTGCAGGTTCATATGAGCACAGCAGCTTGGCAGTGAATCACAAGTAATGCTCCCCCCAGGGCACTGCAGGTCTCCTCATGTGCAGGCCCCACACTGTCACAGCAGCAAAACTATTCTCACTTTGCCGCTGACTGTAACTTCAGTGCGCTGTCGATCCCCCCTGCACAAAGTGGTTGGTGTCCTTGATGTACACGGTAAGCTCTCCCTGCTGCTGACTTTCTGTGGTGGCCTGGATCATGGCCACCCTCTCCCAGCCGTCGCTGAGTGCTTCCCCTCACCACAGGTGTAGGCCGCTCTCGGCAACCACAGAGGTCTGCCGTGCGTCCAGGCCAGAATCGCCCCCTCTGCAGCCCACAGCCCAGTACCCACAATGTCCTGTAGGTAACAAGGGGACTGGTATCCTTAAGGGCCTGGTAGCAGAAATTTCACAGCTGCATCAGTGTTGTCACTCACCCAATGCCACTGACAGGGCCTGCCAGTCTCAGTCCAAGACGATATCTGGTCATCAGAGGGCATGGTGTGTGCTGGAGGGCATCTGATGCAGTTGTATTAGCTTCTGGGGTACAGTTTACAGTGTTTACAACAGGATTTTGAAGGATTCTTCAATTTGCCAACAGAGCTGGCCTAGGCAGAGGCCATCTTTGCTCCTAGCAAGCTCTGTCCACCCCCCCCCCCCTTTGCGAGGGTATACTTCGCTGAAAGCTCTTTAAGTGTGAGCTAGGATTCAGGCCCTGACAGCATTACAATACTTTAGATATTATTATACTGTATTAATGACAGATAAGTGGCACCTTTGCACTTTATTAATGGCAGTGGGCTAATGTATGAATTTGCTGTTTTTTTAGATTTTATGTTTTCAGGTTATTGTTTTGGAATATTTCTGAAACTCCATTCTTTTTTTACGAAGAATTGTGATTTATGCTAGATGTTAGAAATGGGGTCTTTGGTTGACAGTCAGGTTACCCCCTGTTCAAGCAAGGACCCTCACTCTAGTCAGAGTAAAAGAGAATCACCCTCAGCTAACCCCTGCTTACGCCATTAGTAGCTTGGCAGAGCAGTAGGCTTAACTTCAGAGTGCTAGGTGTAAAGTATTTGTACCAACACACACAGTAACTTAATGAAAACACTACAAAATGCCACAACACCAGTTTAGAAGAATAGGACATATTTATCTAAACAAAACAAGACCAAAACGACAAAAATCCAACATACACAAGTCAAGTTATGATTTTTTAAAGATTAAACTCAAAAATAGCGCTTAGAAACAAAAATGCTTCGATGAGGTGTTAACACAGCGTCGTGACGGAGTCGTTCCCAACAAGCCGACACCAGCGGTACCGGACACGGAGTCGCGTAGACCCCCAAGTACAGTACCTTTGGTGAAGACTGAAAACAAGCCGATGCGCGAAGTCGGGGATCGCGGCGTCTGTGCGAAATGTTGAATCCGCGCACTTCGAGTGGCGTCGCTCACGACATGGTGCGGCGACTTCCACGGAGTCGCGAACTTCAGCAAGGCTGCAGCGGCGTCGGGCCTGCGAAAAGCATCGCGTTCCAGCGAAGGTCACGGCGTCGGGTGCAGGCGGTGTCACCGGATTCAGCAGCGGCGTCGGTCCGAAGTCGTCCAAAGCCGATTTCCTTGGATTTCCACCAGCTTAACCTTTCAAGGACCCAGGGACTGGATAGGGCACCACTTGTCAGAGCAGGAGTCTCTCCAGAGACTCCAGGTGCTGGCAGAGAGAAGTCTTTGCTGTCCCTGAGACTTCAAACAACAGGAGGCAAGCTCTAAATCAAGCCCTTGGAGATTTCTTCACAAGATGGAAGGCACACAAAGTCCAGTCTTTGCCCTCTTACTCTGGCAGAAGCAGCACTGCAGGAAAGCTCCACAAAGCACAGTCACAGGCAGGGCAGCACTTCTTCCTCAGCTATTCAGCTCTTCTCCAGGCAGAGGTTCCTCTTGGTTCCAGAAGTGTTTCCAAAGTCTGTGGTTTTGGGTGCCCTTCTTTTGCCCAATTTCTCCTTTGAAGTAGGCCTACTTCAAAGTAAAGTCTCTTTCGAATGTAAAATCCTGCCTTGCCCAGGCCAGGCCCCAGACACTGACCAGGGGGTCGGAGACTGCATTGTGTGAGGACAGGCACAGCCCTTTCAGGTGTAAGTGACCACTCCTCCCCTCCCTCCTAGCACAGATGGCTCATCAGGAAATGCAGACTACACCCCAGCTCCTTTTGTGTCACTGTCTAGTGTGAGGTGCAACCAGTCCAACTGTCAAACTGACCCAGACAGGGAATCCACAAACAGGCAGAGTCACAGAAATGGTATAAGCAAGAAAATGCTCACTTTCTAAAAGTGACATTTTCAAACGCACAATCTTAAAATCAACTTTACTAAAAGATGTATTTTTAAATTGTGAGCTCAGAGACTCCAAACTCCACATGTCCATCCGCTCCCAAAGGGAATCTACACTTTAATCAGATTTAAAGGTAGCCCCCATGTTAACCTATGAGAGGGACAGGCCTTGCAACAGTGAAAAACGAATTTAGCAATATTTCACTGTCAGGACATATAAAACACATTACTATATGTCCTACCTTAACCATACACTGCACCCTGCCCTTGGGGCTACCTAGGGCCTACCTTAGGGGTGCCTTACATGTAAGAAAAGGGAAGGTTTAGGCCTGGCAAGTGGGTACACTTGCCAAGTCGAATTTACAGTGCACATTTACACACACACACACTGCAGTGGCAGGTCTGAGACATGATTACAGGGTTACTTGTGTGGGTGGCACAACCAGTGCTGCAGGCCCACTAGTAACATTTGATTTACAGGCCCTGGGCACCTCTAGTGCACTTTACTAGGGACTTAACAGTACAACAAATATTCCAATCATGGAGAACCAATTACATACACATTTTAAACAGGAGCACTTGCACTTTAGCACTGGTTAGCAGTGGTAAAGTGCCCAGAGTAATAAAAACAGCAAAGTCAGAGTCCAGCACACATCAATAACCTGCGGAACAGAGGCAAAAAGTTAAGGGAGACCACGCCAAGGATGAAAAGTATAACACTAGATAATAAAAGTTTAATTTTCTATAGTTGTGATTTCATAGTATGCCTGCACTTTATCAAATTTCAGGCATTTCATATCTGCTGCTTTTTGTTTGGATTCTTACACTTGCCTCTTGACTATTTTACTGCGCACTTTGCACAATCTTATGTTTTCCAGCTCAGTTTGGCCCTTAAACATCTTATTTCTAATGAGTTTTTGATAATGTATTGCATCCATTATTTTTGCTGATGGAAACTGTGGTATATGATATGTGATCAATTAATTATAGTTGGGATTTTACAGCATGCCTGCACTTTATCAAATTTTGTAACTGTATGCATCTACCTCTTGACTATTCTAATGTGAATTTTGCACACTCAGTGTTGTTGTGTAGAGTGTGGGGCTAACTACCTCATCTCTGATGGTTTTGGACAATGTATTGTACTTGCTACCTTTTTTCGATGCAATGCATGTTTTAATCTTGAACTAGTCTGCTCAGTACAAAAAATATGCAAATAGGCTTAGTTCACAATGATGCAGTGCACAGGGAGTGGAAGGGTTTACAGTAACAAAAGATATCTGGTTTCTGAAGATGATGAAGGGTGTGACATCCCCCCAAACACACACACACACACACACACAAATTAATGAAGATGGTTTATGTTTGGTGGAATGAGAAGAACAACTGTAGGAACAGAGGGTCATTGATATATGTTGTGGTTTAGACAAGGGGATACAGATGTCAAGTAGCAGGCATAAAAGAGCGTTATTAGTCCAGGAAGAGAATATGCTTTAAAATGCCCAGGGCGAGGATTTGTTCAGTGTTCAAGAAACAAGTATGAATGACTGTTGAATGGTGGTGTTGCTCAGTCATGATCCAGAAAGCGACAGGTAATCAAAAGATTAAAGACTGCAAGGTCAGAATTAAAAGGAATGCTATTAATTTGGAGCTGGGCCTTTCTGCTCATAAGGAGGATGGGATCAGAGGAGGACGCTTCAATTGTGAGAGTTGGTACCATATAAATTGGAGCCCATAAGCAGCAGTGGGTAGGATTATCTTTGAATTTGTTTCTAATTTAGGAAAAATAGTATGTCTCTGTTGGAGGTGCATGATCTGGTTGGCTGAGGCAAGGACCTAGCCAGGCAAAACCCACCACTCCTGTCAAGGGTGGGTGATTACACTTACCGGATAACATGTGCTCACCCTTGGGTAGCTTGGCACAGAGGCAATGTTTAAAGCAAAGACATAGCACTTTCCCACTACAACCATGTTGCGTGCCACAAATGAGTCTTCACACACAGTGTATGTATAAAAAAATTGTATTCAACACACACAGTGTCAACAGAGCAGGATTATAATGCAACTGTGGGCTTATACCCCAATTAGCAATAGAAGTCACAATATGACGCCCAACTGTGTTAGACACTAGTTACTGTAGATTCATACATTGGGAGAGTTCAGCAAATCAATAAGCAAAGATTAAGCCCTACCTTATTTAAATTGGGCCGGAACACAGTTTTGACAAGAGAGGAGCTACATGATCCTGCGATCCAGAACAAGGTCCAGATGAAATGAAGCATGCATCGTGGATGACCCCATCTCTGGAATCTTTCTGACAGAGACTTGCCGCTGGAGATTTCTTGTCTTTTGAAAATTCCCTAGGCATCAGACTAGATTCAGAAACTAGTTCATCTGCACACCGGAAGGTGGTGCCGTGTGGCTCTGCAACTGACACCATTCTCCTCTGGAGGTGACATGCGGGCCTATATAGGCACTACTCCTGCACGCTGATGTCAGTCCCAATCTTTTTGAACCACCAAACGCGAATCTGGCGATACTCTTGTCTCTCAGACACCCTTATCTTGATTTTGTCAGTGTAAAATGAATGCCACCCGGTAAGGCAAAAGGTTTTAAACCCTGTAAGACTGTCACAAACAGATGTCTGTGACAGACCCTTACCAGGTATGCCTGTGGTGTCTGGAGTCGGGCCACAACTCCAAGACCTGTGGTGGAGACTGCATCAATAAATCCAAAGGCCATCATGGAACGCAAGGCAAAACTTTATGTCACCAGGCACAAGAAGATGGTATTAAAAATACTTCTTTTATCAGCGTCTCCACTCATTTGTTACACAACTTACATAACGTATGATGGACAAAGACCATCTGGATAAAGGCGAATCAGGTTTACAGATAGGGAGCAGCAAGGAGTCGGCACTTTACAAATCACTGATGATGTTCTTCTCATATTAGACAAAGAAGTCACATATGTTCTAAACCTCTTTGAATGGACAGCAACATTTGACATGATGAAACAACATCACGCTCCTTAATATCATTAGGTAAATATTAGGTATAGAGGGTACTGCCATTAAACAATTTGCTTCTTACCTATATTACAGAGATACATAAATAAAATGGCAATTCTCTCTCATACACCTCAAGACTCCAACATAGTATCATCCACATGATTTAACCTATACATGGACCGCTAGCTTAAAGACTCAAAGATCTCACATCACTGCTGCACTCAAAATAAGCTTCTTTACATAAAATTAACGCCACTAAATGGCTTCTCTTTCATTGTTCAGAGTCTCAAAACTAATGGATAACACACCTCTGCCTTTAGCTAAATCATGCCAAAGCAGAATTATTTTTGATTGATCTTCCAAACTGCTTTGTACCTGGCGAGCAATCCCTCTTATATCGCTAGGCAAAAATCTGGTGATTAGAGAACTAACACGGTCACTAGGATGTATCTAAGACACAAATCTCACTAGTGCTCTGTCAAAATAGGTATATTTTCAACTGACTCTTCTCGGAGGAATAAAACATTTAATAGTCCTGAAGGAAGACCTCAAGCAAGCAACTCCATCCCTTGTGATTTCAAGAATGGCCTACGGCAACTCTGTGCTGAAAAAATAAATCATAAATCATAGAGGTGGGCGAGATGCAGAAGCATATGCGTCCAGGCATCTCTTGCAGAAGTAAGGAGTCAGCGTTGTGGAGTCCAGTGCCATTGTTATCTCTCTTATACCATTCTCCTTTCCATATTTCTTCCACTTACCCTCATGTTCTTGTGTATGTGGTTGTTGGTGGTGAGAGATGGACAAGTGCAGCACTCCCGCTGGATGCGGTGTACAAGGTTAGTGCTTTCTGACAGATGTTCATCCATGGTCTGGAATTCTATTCCGGCCACAATCAGAAAGTTAAGTTCTAATGAAACCTTTTAAGGAAGGACTAAAAAAACTTCTGTTCCAATATCACTTCCTATGATGAAAGGCAGACTCAAAAGAGATTCTATTTGACTTAGGAGACACAAGGCTAACTACTTTTGCAAATTAGCTTTTCGAATGTAATCGTTTAGGCCCTTATCCTAAAGTATACATTGGTGATCATTGTATGCAAATTGCCTATGACAATTGAGTTTTTGTCTCATTCATATTCCTACCTTTTCTGTATGTAAATATGTTCTTATGTCTTAGTATATACCTAGGAAACCTGATCTTATGTAAATTATTGTTTCACATTTTTGCCCTAGTTTGCCTGATAAAAATTGTTAATAAATGACAATCAAAGGAATCTAGATCTCTGAGAACTACATTTATTTATTTCAGGAAAACATGCTCTTCACATCAACCCTGAAGAGAGAGCACAGATGTTAAAAATCTATTTTTTATAGAAAATTTAATCATTTAAATTACTTCGCTTCTAGTGAACTGTTTATCCTGAATGCAGTGGTTTACTACATTATATTGCCACACAATAATCTAACATTTTAGAATTGTCTAAATCCCTGCAAAACATGTTTTATATTTCTGCAGTCATACGTGCTGTTGTCTGAACGTATTATTACATACAATGTACTTTAAATATGTAAAATGTACTGTGCAGTGTGGCACCAAATGTCAGCCCTCCGTACATATTCACACCTTTTTACCATGAACTTCAATTCATCAAAATGCCAGGGGTAGCAGAAAGTAATATCATACCCCCGTTGACTTTCACTTTTACTCACACACACATGTTTATGCATACATCCACATTCATACGCTCCCTCTCTCACATGAGCACATTCTCACCGGCAAACACGCATACCCTATACATTTGAAAGCATTTTTTAATTACCTCAGATACCAGGAAAGGTCATACTCCAGCTAATTTTACGTATTTTTTTATTACACTAATAGTGAATAATGTAAAATTATTCACTATTAGTGCAATAAAAAATGTCCGAAAACAAGGAGAGTGGAGCCCCAGATGAGCTGCCCCTGTGCTTCTGGCACTGATTTTGCAACCTCCGAGGCCAGGGGTCGCAAAGGCAGCGCCGGGGTCGCAATGGGCAAGCTAAGTGTCACAAATGTGACCCCTGGCGACCCCTAAATGACGTCCATGCTTCCTACCGATCACATTCACATCCTGGTTTACGTCATCCAAAAAATTGAACCTCTATGGACTATCCTTGACAAATATGAGCAAATTTTACTCATACATTGGGAGAGTTCAGCAAATCAATAAGCAAAGATTAAGCCCTACCGTATTTATATTGGGCCGGAACACAGTTTTGAAAAGAGAGGAGCTACATGATCCTGCGATCCAGAACAAGGCCCAGATGAAATGAAGCATGCATGGTGGATGACCCCATCTCTGGAATCTTTCTGACAGAGACTTGCCGCTGGAGATTTCTTGTCTTTTGAAAATTCCCTAGACATCAGAATAGATTCAGAAACTAGTCCATCTGCACACCGGAAGGTGGTGCCGTGTGGCTCTGCAACTGACACCATTCTCCTCTGGAGGTGACATGAGGGCCTATATAGGCACTACTCCAGCACGCTGATGTCAGTCCCAATCTTTTTGAACCACCCAACGCGAATCTGGCGCTACTCTTGTCTCTCAGACACCCTTATCTTGATTTTGTCAGTGTAAAATGAATGCCACCCGGTAAGGCAAAAGGTTTTAAACACTGTAAGACTGTCACAAACAGATGTCTGTGACAGACCCTTACCAGGTATGCCTGTGGTGTCTGGAGTCGGGCCACAACTCCAAGACCTGTGGTGGAGACTGCATCAATAAATCCAAAGGCCATCATGGAACGCAAGGCAAAACTTTATGTCACCAAGCACAAGAAGATGCAGTGTTAGGACTGCTCTAAGTCCAGCTCCAAGGGGAAGGCTCGATCTCGGTCCCACTCCTGTTACCGGAGTTGTTTGAGTCGTTTTAAAAGGCCAATCTTCATTGCATTCCAAGTCCGCCTCTAAGCACTAAAAACACAAGAAGTGAAGTAGAGTCCTCCTTCTTTGTGCCATTTTCACTCCCCTAATGAAGCGCATGGGTTCTCCTTCTGTAGAAGTTAGCCAACTTCAGAGCCCATTCTGGGGCTGGTTCCTGCACAACTCAGGTGTCCAGGGCCTTCAGCCATGCTGCGCCAGATTAAAGAGTTCTGTGTGGCTATGCTCCAACTCTTAAGATCTCTACCAACTCCATCTGGCATGCTTTCGGGCCCCACAGAGCCGAGAGATCCTCCATCTGAACTACCACTGGTGGGTTCGTCCTCTGCACCAGCTGGACCCTCTGAGCCATTTCTGCCCTTGGCTTCATTTCTGACATAACCCCCAGTGCCAAACTCCACGTCTGGCCTGGGCATGTCAATGCCAACCTTGCCTCCCAAGGAGGTGGTTCTGATTGTCCTCTCTGACACTGTTCTTGACCTTTCATGTGGCAGGCAACATTCATTGCATTCTCTCTTCTCCTCTGATTCTGACACTGATAATGACCAGAGTGATGAGTTCGCTCAATTGGTATGACGGCTTGCAAAATGCCAGTGGTATAGATACATCCCCAGAGACTGTTGTCTTCTCTCACCCCCCAGAGAACCGCGGCCCTGCCATGGACGAATTAGCTTCCTAGACTATGGTTATGTATTAAGGTGCAGAAGGCCTTAACCTCCAGTTCCCCACCTCAGAGGTGAAAAGGAATACACTGACTGAAGTCTTGCAACTGGGCCAGACTACGTCTGAGCCTTTCCTCCCTTTCAGTAAGAACCTGACTGATACTCTCCTAGGGGCTTGGGCCAAACCTTGTATTGGCCCCCAGTCAACAGATGGATTTCCAGGCAAGACCACCCTACCTCATGCGATCTGGCCTTTTAGTCACAGCACCCATCTCCAGAGAGCCTTATGGTGCAGGCAGTCGGACCAGCCCCAAGAATCTTCCTTCCACTCCCGACAGTGAGTCTAAATGAGTGAAGATATTTGGTAAAACACCTTTTCTTATCAGCTCATCGTTGGTCTGTTAACTCATGCCCTTTGTGACTCAGTGGCATAAGTCATACCTGGTGTACCAGAAGACCTTTACCCAGTCCTTTTACAGGCGTTCCAAGATGGTTGTGATGTGGCCAGGTTCACAACTCACTGTGGCTTGGACACCACCAACTTCATGAGGTGAGGTATAGGCACCAGTGTTGCCATTCGTTTCCATGCATGGCTATGATCAACCGGGTTTTCGGTTAATGTCCAGTCCTTCCTGATGGACATGTTGTTCAATGGGAATTGCCGGTCTGGGGACAAGGCTGACTGCCCTTGAACACTTCAAGGAAAGTAGGGCTACATCTCGTTCTCTAGGCCCGTCTGCCCAGGCTCACTAGTCACAGAAAATTTGAGTGTTCCATGCATGGCTGTGGCTGAAGCATACCTTACCACTAGCCTGCCCAGCCCCAGCAGTTTCATAGAAGAGGCTGAGGTGCCCACCATTCTCGTGGTCAAGTTCATTGTGCCACCCACCCATCTGCTCCTTCTTCCACAACCCCACCTGACGGATCCGAAGTCTTAGGCCCATATTCATACTTTTTTAGCGCCGCATTTGCGTCATTTTTTTACGCAAAAGTGGCGCAAACTTGCAAAATGCAATTGTATTTTTTAAGTTTGCGTCGTTTGTGTGCCAAAAAGCGGCGCAAAAGTGGCGCTAAAAAAGTATAAATATGGGCCTTAGTGGGTCCATCATCAAGGAGACCTCTCCACCCAGGTTCAGATTTTGGAGGAGAGTGCAAAAAATCTGCAGTGGTGGTTACTGGACCGCAACTGGATCAACAACAGACCCCTCTCTTTCCCCACCCAGAGTTGACGTTGTGACAGATGCATCACATTTAGGCTGGTGGGAACACTTGAGAGGCATGGAGATTAGAGTCTTCTGGTCTCTGACGGGGTCCTGGCTCCATATCAACCTCTTGGAGCTGAGAGACAACCTCTTGGTGCGGAAAGCCTTCCTGCTGTGAAGTAAGGGGAAAGTGGTACAGGTTTTCACAGATAACATCACTGCCATGTGGTACTGCAACAAACAAAGCAAGGTGGGGTCACGGACCCTGTGCCAGAAGGCTTTGCACCTCTGGAAATCACTGAGCCACCAACGGATCTTCCTACTGGTGAATCACCTGGCACTTTCTTTGAATGCCAGGGAGGACAAATTAATCCGTCGGTGCCTAACGGATCATGAGAAGAGGTTACACCCAGCGGTGTTACAAGGTCACAAATGGAGAGAACCTTGGGTCAACCTGTTCTCTGCTGCTGAGAATGCGCAATGTCAGCACTTCTGTGCGTTAGAGTTTCCAAGGCATCCCTCTTTCTCGGTGATGGACTTCGCCTTTGATGGGACTTGGAACTCCATTTCGCCGATACCACTCCTGTTCCAAGTTCTCGAAAAGATCAGAACCAACCAGGTCCAAGTCATCCTAGTGACTTTGAACGGAGCATGGAGAGTATGATATCCATAACTCCTGGGCTTGGCCATTTGTTCCCTGATCAGGCTGCCCTTATGTGAGGATCTGCTGTTGCAGCAGAAGGTCAGGATTTTCCACTCTGGACTTCACAATTTCCACCTTTATGCATGGACATTGAGCAGCACCAGTTGAATACCTTAAAACTCCCTCGGGAGGGGGCGTGGCCGGGCCACGAAAGAAGATGGCCGCCTAAACCCCGAGCTCCGCGCTGTAGCTGTCCCAAGGAGGTGGCGGGGGCCCCGCGGAGGCCGGAACAACCACCTCAACCCGTGTCGGAGCCCCCCCACCACCACCGAGTTCCCGACTCGAGCTGAAACGGCCAGCCGCCGAGACCCTGTCGGGTGGCAGCGCGTCTCAGAAAGAAATGACCTGCAGGGAGGGCGGAGTCGCGTCACTTCAGCTCTGTGACCGGCCCTTCTGAAGATGAGGGGAACCCAGTTTGGGAGACCTCGAAGAACCTCTCGGTGTTCCGGACCTCTGGCGTCTTGAGGAGACCCGCCGTAGAACACCAGAGGACCTGCGATGTGCCTCGTCGACGGAGGCCCAGCTGAGGGGGAGGAGCCGCGTCCTCGAGCTGGGAGAGGAGCGGCTTCCCTGCCACTGCAGCGACCGGCGCGGCAGGTACGGCCCACGCGGCCCAATAACAGTGGGGGATAGCGTGCCACTCCCCCACTTGGCCCTCCATCTGTTTGATACGCTCCCCCCCTCCTAAGAGAGAAACGGGGAGGGTGGGGGGAGAAAACAAGGAAGGGAGAGGAAGGAGGGGGAGAGGAGAAGAGGGACAGGACCCCCTGAACAAGAGGAGACAAAAAAACAAAAAAAAGAAGGGGCAGCCAGTACCTAGAGTATCCCTCTTTCTCCCCCTCCCATCAGTTTGAGACTGGCAAGGAAGAAGACGAGGAGGGGGAAAACAAAACACAACAAGCAACAAATGAACAGAGAAACAAAGAAATAAAGACGTGAAAAGAGGAAAAGAGAAGAAAGGGAAAGTAAAGCGAGGGAGGGACGGAGAAAGGGGGAAAAAAAAAAAAAAGGAAAACCAAGGAAGAGAAGAAGAGGAACAGAAGAAAAAGGGGGGAAAAGGGGGAAAAAAGGGGGGAAAAGGAAAAGAAAAGGAGCAAGAATAAAGAAACAAATTACACCATCCCTTGCCGCCGCCCCCCCCCAAGTTATTCGGACAGCAGAAGAAGGAATAAGTATCCCCATCACCGCCCCCCCCAAAAAAAAAACATAAAGGAGAAGGAACAGAGATGAGGGTTGACTGACTTGCGCATCTCTGCCCTCGCTAGACCCTGAGGAAGGCCTTGGACCCAACCGGATAGCCTTTACAGGCTGACAAGGCGATGCCCGGCAGCAAAGCAAATCAGAAATCCACTGGTAAGCCGGCGCGACAGCTATTATTTTCTGAAGCTCTCCACCTTAAGCGGCCAACTTCCATGGCTACAGGGCCTCACGCATCACCACCCCCAATCCAACCCACCGCGATGTCCGACAAGGAACAACCCACAACCATGGAAAGGATAATACATGAGATCACCGCCGTCAGCTGCCGAATAGAGGGAGTGGACGCTTCTATATCCTCACTGACCCTGGAAACCAAATCTATGCGATCAGACATTGCAGGCTTTCAATCTAGGGTGACAGGTTTAGAACATCGCATGGAATCACTAGAAACGCAGATAGCCACATCCCGAGACAGGGATCAGGACCTCCTCTATCTCAGGAGCAAACTTACAGACCTAGAGGACAGGAGTCGTAGAGATAACATCCGCCTACTCAGGATCCCGGAACACGAAGAATGTACAGATATACAGACCTTTCTGAGCTCCATCCTCCCCAAACTGACTTCCCTAGACTTTGACCCACCGCTGGAATTCCAATGAGCACACAGAGTAGGCCCGAAACGCTCCGACACATCTTTAAGGCCCAGACCAATTATCGCTTGTCTACTACGCCACAATCAGACTCGACAAATACTACAAGCAGCGCGCAACCATGGCCAATATGACATCCGAATAACGGCCGATTATTCCAAAGACACCAACGAACGAAGAAAGGCCTTCCTAGCTCTAAGACCCCGACTTCGTCAACTACAGATGAAATACGCCCTTTTCGATCCCACCAGAATGTGGGTCACCAAAAACGGAATATCCAAGGACTTCTATAACCCAGAAGAATTGAGCCTTTTCCTTGACTCTTTTCAACATCAGCCTATGGACTCTGTCAACTCAAGCCGTCCACAAGATGTCATAGGGGAAGATGAAGGGGGTGGAATCTTACCCCCAGGTCCGGAGAAAGAAAGCTCGACCCATCATGACACCGACACCTGCCAAAGGGGCAGGGATCCAGAGAGACTAGTCAGATCGCACGACGACAGGGGCCAGGTTCTACACGCCGTGGCAGTCTATACTCAGCTGTCGGAAAGAGACAAATCTAGATCACCTTTGAAACCAACGACTGTATCCCCTTGAGACGACGACCCTCCACAGGGTACATGTGGGACAATTACAAAACATTGAAGCATGACTGGCGATAACTCCATGGACGGATGAGTACAAAATTCGGATCTTGTATATATGTTTATCTAACAACTGCTAATATCATTTTCAATACTAGACGATTATTATGTTTATATCTTTTATAAGATAATATGGGGCTTTACTCTGTAACACTGTTGCGTAGATTGACCATTGCATGATACAAAGCGTACAGACCAGACCTTACCGATTCCATAGGTTATACATACACCAGGACCCTGCTCAGTAGGGACACGACCAAACACCTAAAGAGAAGCTAGCACTCCTCCCCTTACAGTATTACTGTACTACAGAACATCTCACAATACAACATTATACAACAGCAACAAGGCCACATAACCTTGTCATATGCAAGTCATATCATTGACCTTTCCCATCAGACCCCATCATCCCCCATTTCTCCCTCTAGTGGCCAAAATGGAAAATGGAAGTAACATAACTTATACGCAATGACACAAATCCTGATACTTGCCAGAGCGATGGCACGACATGATCATCTGCCACGGGGGATAATATAACATATTACAGAGACATACTACTATCCTCTACGGGAATACTACATTACAACAGAAGCACAATAAATAGGATGACATACACACGCATACTCTAAAGCCCCCCCTTAAGGGTAATGCAACCCCGTCACATGCACGCGACTGCGCCTGACCCCACAGATGAGCAGTAGATCAATCACCTGGATATACAACCCACGTTCCCACCTTTATAACGACTGATGCCCCGCCAGACGACTAATATACCTCTGTCCCTTATAATGTAATGCAGCAAACTGTTGTATTATAAAATAAATTACCCATAGCTCATACTGAACACACACAACCGTACTCAGATTAACCTCCATTGTCATACGTTGCCCCTATGCAAAATAGGACCCCAACCGAACAGGATCGTAACATACGATTAATCAGCAAACTAGCAACCCCTCAAAGTACTTTGCAGTATTATGACGCAATAATACAACCCACGGCACATATGGGGTAGCAAGACACACAAGCTATTTACACATAGACCAGGACTCATTAGCCCCCATCATTTACCCTGTGACATATAATCTAATAGATGACAACACGACCACCTGGCGGGGAATTACGTTATGCGCTGTTATTTTATGTTATACAAATTAATAGGTTGCAGTGATACTATGTTATATGTTGCAGTGATATTATATAAGTATGGAAGTATTCCAACTGTTATGTGCAAATGTATCCCAAAATCTTTGCCTGACCCGGCATTGTGTTGCCTTACATCCTCCTCCTCCTGGCCTCGCCTTCCCCCTCGCCTTCGGCTTCCTTGGCACTTCCCCCCGCCTCTACAAAACACCCCCTCCCCCCCTTACATTTACATTTACATCTACATTTACAATTACAATCACAATTACAAATACAAACCCTGGTCCCTACTCACGCCCCCCTTTACTACCGCACCCCCATAACGCAGAACCCAACGCGACGATATACACCAAGTGTGGTGGCCGCTTGCCATCTTCTATTCGGAAGCACGATAAATATTCAAACCATTATATTAGATATTAGACATCGCTTGTTACCAGATGGATCTCCCCCCACATGTCAGCACGAGCCTCTTCCCCAATACTATTACCACTATGACTATCATTATCATATTAAACTTGATGTTAAGTCTTCAATAAAATAAGGATATCTCATATATCAAACTTCCCCCACCGCCTATACATCAACCTCTCCCTCACTAACATAGCTATTGCCCCTCCCCAGGCCCCCCTTCACAACGCACGCGTGGCTCCCCCTCCCACTCCCCCCCCCTCCGGAGCTCGGAACCCACGTACTCGTCCGTCATAAACCAATATCGGCCACCCTCTGCCCTACCGCCGCCTCCTCGGCAGAGAGATCGCACCGACGGCATTAGGAGTTCAGATAGGATTCGGACTCGCCGTTTACATATCGATCCCTAGGGAGCACAGGGCTCCTTGCCCCTCCATACTCTTCCCTCCTCCTCCCCTCCCCGATCCCCTTGATCATTTTACTCCATCCCACCCTACATATCAACGCTAACTCCTGCCTCTTTTCTTCTCATATTATCTCTCTCCCCCCCTCTTACCAAACTTTCCTGGTTTCCGCTTTTCTCTCCCCTCTGTTGGGACATCCAACCTCCACCAGCTGCCCTCACCTCCCCCCTCCAAACCTCCAAACAATCATATTGCAAAGAGCACAGCCCCTCCCAGGATTGCTGAAATTTCACTCTCCAATTCAGCATGCCAGGGACAGCCCCTCACACAACGCACCCATTATGAATCCTCTCCTGGAATGTTCATGGCATGACGAACTACATTAAACAGAAAAAGATCTTGTCCTATTTCCAATCTAAAAGAGCAGACATAGCCCTGATTAAAGAGACGCACCTTGACAATACAGAGTCCAGTAAACTTAGACGTGACTGGGTGGGAAGGGTCGCCTTTAGCTGCTGCCCAGTGGACCAGGGAGCCAGGGGTGGCACATCTCGCAAATGCGGTGTAGCGATATTAATACGCAAGTCCCTGCCGATTACGATTATTAAAACATGGAACGACGCGGAAGGGAGATATATATTCGCTAAATTGAAAATAGGAAATACTTTTCTATGTGTGGGCTCTGTTTATGCACCAACCGGCACAAAGCGCTCCTTTTTTCTACAACTCAATCGCATACTGACCGAAATAGGGACCACCCGCTATATTATTGGGGGAGATTGGAACCTTGCTAGAGATGCCATACTAGACAGGACAGGCCCCATTGATGTGGGTAATAATTACGACAGAGCATTACTGACGGATATCACTTCGGATGCAGGCCTAGTCGACTGTTGGAGACTAACACATCCAAAGGACAAGGAATTCACATTCATATCATCTGTCCACAGCACCCAACAGGGCCACGATTGTCGTTCTGCCTAAGCCAGGAAGGGATCCCCTACTTTGTGGCAACTATCGCCCCATCTCCCTCTTGAACGGAGATGTTAAACTAGTAGCCAGTGTCCTTGCAACACACCTACGTAAAGTGATACCATCCTTAATCCATAACACCCAGGTGGGATTTGTACTGGGTCGCACCTCTAGAAATCATATGCGCACACTATGCCATACCCTACTTGAATCATTAAACCTATCAGAGGAAGCCCTGGCCCTATCTCTCGACGCGGAGAAAGCATTCGACCGTATTGAATGGCCCTACCTATTTACCACCATGAAACACTTTGGCCTCGGAGACCAATTTATTTCCAAAGTCTGACTACTGTACGACCACCCCACAGCACAAGTTAACTGCGGGGGCTTCCTGTCGGATCCATTCCCCATCGGAAGAGGCACTCGACAGGGCTGCCCCCTTTCACCGCTCTTATTCCTGCTAGCAATGGAACCGCTGGCGGCAACTATAAGGAACTCCCAACAGATAAAAGGTATCTCTCTACCAGGGGGCTCCTCCAAAATGTATCTATATGCAGACGATATTCTGTTAACCTTATCCGACTTAGAAAGATCTATCTCATCACTGCTCTCTATAATAGAGGGCTTTGCACCCCTGTCCGGATACCGGGTAAACTGGAACAAGAGTGAATCGTTGCCCCTATCTTGCGTAACGAGAGCTGCAATCCACGGCCTCCCATTCAAATGGACCCCGACCCACCTTCAATATCTGGGAACATATATCAATTGTGGTCTAGAACACATGGTCAGGGACAACCTAGACCCTCTTATATCCCGGATGATACAGGACTTCGCCAAGTGGTCATTACTTGGCTTATCCATGTGGGGCAGGACACAGGCGGTCAGGATGGTTACCCTTCCACGCTTCACATATGTCTTAGGCATGCTCCCTTTACAGATACCTCTCTCCCTTCTCCGAATGATTGATACCTCAATAAGGTCCTTTGTCTGGGGCCTTACACGTCCAAGATTAAAATCGATGACAATGTTAGCGCAAAGACCCTATGGAGGCCTAGGTCTACCCTCAGTAGAACAATATGCTCTAGCCCTACAATTATCGCAACTAGCCTACACATTACCAGATACCCCGGACCCCGCACAATGGACAATTACGGAGAAACTCCCACGGGGACAGCATGCCGAGCTAGGAGGGATATACACTGACTATCCTCACTCGTCCAACCCTATCCTCGCGGCCACAAATGCAGCGTGGCGCAGAGTCCACCGCCTATTGGGCATACACCCCTCCTTACATGCTCAGGCCCCTATAGCAGGAAATAAATGCATAAAAATAGGAGGAAGTACCCTAAGGTGGCCCCAGTGGAGTAATGCTGGCATCTACAATATATCCCAAATAATAGATGGCGACCGCCTTCGAACCTTTGACTCTCTACGGGAAGAGTTTGGCATCCACAAAAATCAAGAATGGAGGTATATGCAGCTTATGCACTGTATGCCCAAGGCCCTGGGAGCCCCCCCGTGGACGATCAAAATCTCACCCGTTGTCAATTACCTGCAGAAATGGGGTCGACATAGAGGTGTTATGGCCGGCTTATACGCAGAGATAATGAACCACCTTTACTCGCAACCCCTTCTAGAACGACTGCGCCTCAAGTGGCAAGAACGACTAGCGATAGCCTACACTGAAGAAGAATGGCCGGACATAATTGAGGCCCTGGATAGGGGGGGCCGCGAGGCCCGCTTGAAATTCTGTCTATTCAAAATTCTCCAAGATTGGTATTGGACCCCCATGAAACTCTTCAAGGCAGGTCTGATGCCACACGCGAGGTGCTGGCGGTGCGCAGATCTTCACTGCGACCTACTTCATATTCTATGCCACTGCCCGACGATACAACCCTTATGGGAAACTGTGCGCCATACACTTGCGGATTTTATACTGATACCAAATCCGATGCCGCCAACACTCATTATTTTACATGACACGCGCCCGTATCCCTCCCTATCACGACCCCACAAACGGCTGCTCCATACGGCAATTGCCACAGCTAAAATCTGCATACTCCGACATTGGAGGTCTACCATCGCCCCAACACCAACGGAATGGATGACAGCCATGTTCCAAACAGCCACCCATGAGCGAGTAATCTACAATCTACAGGACCAAGCGGCTCTATTTACGGAAATCTGGAGCTCCTTTCTGGCAGGATCATGAGGCAGCTGGTGGATGGTCAGTGGACAGCAGCTGACACTCCAACACTTTCCCCTTTCTTTCCCTCTCTCTCCCCTCTCTGCCCTTCTACCCTCTCCCTTTATTCCCTAGACTGTTCGTCTCAGGAAACACCCTCCATACTGACCCGTTTAAACATGTACTAGAAAATTCATTTCCTCCCAATTTGCTCGATCAACGGCTAATTATTCAACACCAATAGACAAGTCCCGACCCCTTACACACTTAAACCCTCGCCCACACAGATACCCCCTCTCGATCATCCTCCTTCAGCATTATCCCCTCCCACGCACAGGTTCTCTAATTCCACCCTAAATGTATCTTGACATATACATTACATGGCACAACCCTGCAAGATCATTTGTAACAGATGGAGAATAACCGGAACATCCATTTAATAGCCCGGAAACACTGTGTCAAAGGATACCCTCCCTTCCCCGCACCCTACCTAACCTTCCCGCCCCCCCTCTTTCCACCCCTCCTCCCTCTCCCCTACTCCCCTCTCCTATGATCTATTTTCTCTTCAGCCCCTACCCTCCTCCCCCGATCCACCCCCAACCTCTCACCCACAACCCATATTTACTAACCAGTATACCTATCAGACTGCATACATTCAGATATTGATTGTAAAATTATCGGTTGTAATGTGGAGTACTGAAGATATGTTCATGTATACTATGTACTGCCCTATATTCTTCTTTAATAAAAAAAAGTAAAAAAAAAAAACTCCCTCAGGAGATAGTTGATGTCATCTTAGCACACAGGCATCCTTTGGAAAAAAAAAATATACACCAGTTGCCGGAACAGGTTTGTGGTTTGGTGTGGCGCATGCTCAATTGACATACTCCAGGCCAAATTGTCTGACGTTGTGTTACTTGTTTTATCCATTGATTAACAAGGCCTTGCTTTGGGGATGGTTAAAATTATCTTTCATCCCTTTCAGCCCTGCTGTGATTGCCTAATGAACCTTCCTTATTTAAATCACCATTCCCCATCTCCTTTTCTGTTGGACTCCTTATTTATTTGAAGTGTACTCCATTCAAGCCGCTTCACAGCAGCTCCCTACACCTCCTCACCATCAAAACCGTTTTCCTAGTAGTCATCACTTTGGCATGGCATGTGAGTGAGCTTCTGGCTCTGTGTGTTTATCCACCATACAACACTTTCTTTACTTATGAGCTGCTTCTACAAATTAGGGCATCCTAATTGTGCCGGTGTTCCACATCAAATTTACTATCATCCTGCTTGCATTCTATGTTCCACCTTCCCCTCTAAGGAGGAGGAGGGACTACACCCCTTAGACCTTAAAGGAGCTCTCAGTTTCTGTATTGATCATACCAAATACCACCAGCTGGACGTTCAGCTGTTTGTGGGGTTCGCTGGAGAGATTTAAAAGCAAGGCTGCAAAGAAGCATAACATTGTGTGCTGAATCAGGCTCTGCATTAGAATCTGCTACTCAATGGCTAAAAAACAGCCTCCAGAATGACTGTTAGCACATGGACTTCCTGTCCTAAACATTTGCCTGGCAGGTATGTGGATTCCCCTCCATACGTTCATGAAGCACTATTGCCTTGAAAGTCAAGTCCACCAAGGAGGGTACTTTGCCCACTCAGTCCTTTCACAGCCCACCTCCAATTAAGTACTGCTTTTGTATCTATTTGAAAGATGAGGAATCTGCGGTTAGAAGTCTCTATCAGAAGAAAAGATTCTTCCCCGACTGTCCCCATCCTGTGATTGGACTCTACCCTTTAATAATATCTCAGGTCTAGGAATCTGTACACTGCTCTATCAATTGGCTTTTGGGGCTACACATCTTGGGGTGTGGACTGTCTTGAAAGCAACTGATGTCAAACAGTGCCTATATAGGCCCATCACTTCCAGAGTGGAACGGCATCAGTACAGAGCCACACGGGACTACCCAATGGCAGAAAGGTACTATAGAAATGTTTCTAGATCTAGTCTGCTGCCGGGGTAATATTCAAAAGGTGAGAAATCTGTGGCTAGATAGAGTTTCTACGAGAAAGAGTGTTACTGAATGTAAGATACGTGTTTGTCCTTGAGTAACAAAATCCTGCAGTCCAGTTGACCTGATCTTAATCCAAGAACCATATGATGGCATCTGCCTCACCTGAGGGTTAAGGGCACGTACAACTATCAAAGCATTGATCCTGATGATAGCATCTATGTTATGGTACATTATATTGCTTATTGTATTGCCTTTTTCCCAGCTTGAAAAAGACACAAGCATTTTTATCTTTTATTCTAGGAGCTTGAGTTGTGCTTCTCGATAATGATTATGACTACTCGAACAATGTTCCTATGACCTATAGCTCTGCTAGTATCAGAAGTTTGCTGGCAGCTGATCAGTACAAGTAAAACCACTGGGTTCTTCTTTCCCACACTACAACAACCACTGAATAATTCCAGCTGTATTGGGCTGTTTTGGGACACGTACATCATGGGACCTACCTTGAGTATTAAATCTGCTGTTAGCACCAGTGGCTCTACGTTTCAACGCTTACTTCGACCACCAACTGAAAGTGTAACTGGTGTCCTTGTGATCTGTATCTGGTGATCTCTTGTACTGATCACTTAGCTTGCAAATGATAGACATAACTCTGTCTGGAGCAGTGGTTAAGATCCACATACTTAAATTGCCTCTGGATAAATTCAGGAGACGTTTTGTAGGTACAGCACAGATGTGTTGCACAACAGACTGTGTTATGATCTAGTTCCTTTTTGGTACATCTAATCCTTATTTTAAAAAACAAAGCCCTCGCTAACTTAGCATAAAATGACTTTATTGTGACCATAATGGCCTTAAAATAGATCCTTTTTACAACCGGCATAAGTATCTAGCCAGACATATGGGATTCAATCGAACGCTTTACGGGGCTTTTATTAAACTTTTTATCTTGTTAATTTGTACAATATATGCTCTAGAGGTTATAAAAAGTAAGGGTAGCCATCATTAGTTTAAAACAGTTTATAGTGAAAAAATGAAATATTATCATTTGGCAAAACTGCAACATATTGAACTAGTGATTAATTCAATAGCATGTTTTGTTTTTTAAGGATAAACCGCCACAGCATGTAACATGTTGTTATGGTCAATGATCAGACTACAAGGGAAACTGATTCTAGACAAAATGGAATTATGTTTTTTAATTAATATAAAGCACTAAATAGTGATAATCCCCATGTTTGTAAATTATATTTAGAGAAATGTCTAAGTGTCACTAGCCATCCTCCTACCTTTTTCAGGCAAACCTTGAAAAAAGAAATCTTAAATCTAAATTCCCGGTCCACATGAGAATGTTATGTATGTCCAAACATCTTAACAGATTCTTATCTCCATATCTAATGCATATTCAATTTCATCTAGGCGGGCAAGGACAACCTTGAGCCATTTCAATATCATGAAAAAAAGAATAAGATACACTGAATATGTAGTCCTAATTTTCAGTATCACTGATGGGAGATGACTCAGAAACATAGTGCGTAATTATTGCAAATTGCCTGAACAGAGACCCTTTAAAAAGTCTCATTCCAAATTTTTAAGATTTTATTCTTGATTGTTTGTTGCACAAGCATGTTCCCATCTGAGTGTCTATGCATCCAAATTTCCACAGGATGTGACCAAAAATGTACTACTGAAATATAACCCAAGACACACAGGAATTAACAAACTTAAATGTGAATCCCTCTATTGCAATTACTGACGAAATAAATCATAGCAAGCTTCCAACACTCTCAGGTTCCTGGTTTGTTCTTCAGAAAGCTATATAATTAAATATATCTATACTATAGCTAGTGGGTATTTCGAAGATACATTTTAGATTTCAAATTGTGGCCAACTATGTTCCTAAATAGTATTTTATTCAGCTTGAGTCAGGGACTGGAAAAATGTTGTCTAAATCAATCAATAACGGAGGTTTGTGGACCATTTGATGTATTGTTAGGCGGTCATTATTGATTGCATTGAATTTTTCCTCTAACTAGTGGTTGTTAGGAGGCAATGTATATCGCTTCTGCTGTTTCAATCCATGCACACACTGAAAAACATTTTCAGCCTGATGTATCAAAGGATTTTACCCATTCTGTGGCTATGGAAAATGTATTCGTACACCTGATCCTTTGTTCTGATTTTTGCCTCCACAATTCTTTAAAAACACGTTCAAGTCTCAAATAATGCCTACAGGTAACATTTTCCATGGTATCATTTAAACAATTTCACTAACGAAAGCCTTTCATCGGTGTCATTTTTTTATTGATTGGTCAATGTCATTTCCACTGATTAATATTCAGTCTACATGATAATTAAACTCATCCAACTTCTCTGTGATTAAGAGACTGCAAACTCCTCGTGTACAAGAGCTAAACATTTACTTAAATGAGAAACTTGATCACAGTTTTCTTTTGCAAAAATCAAAGACATTCAAAATTATTTTTTCCCACCATAACCCAAGCACCGGTAGTATGGAGCATTCTAAACTGTTCAAGGGTTTTCTTTTGGGAAATGATGAGTTGTTGTCTCCTCTGTCACAAAGTAGTGCCTCAGCTCTCCGACAGACTCCCTTCCAGCCAGTCTGCATAAGGAAAGTCTGCTGTTTGATCTGAGTTGGGGACTATTGTAAATGCTTCACTGAGAGAGCGCGTGATACGTGAATCATTTAAATTAGCATCAGTTTTTCCACTACTGAGAAAGTTAGGATTGGATTGTGATTCCTTTTCAAACTACAGACCAGTCTCTCAACTCGCTTCCTTTCGTAAAGTGCTGGAAAAGGCAGTGTTTCATCAGCTGCCCAGTTTTGCTAACATCCACATTCATTCAATAAACTTTATTCAGTTTTAATATAAAGATCATACAAGCATACAATACAAGATAAAATAATAAAGATAAGACATGTAAAAACAATAAATATATAAAAGAAAGAACATATCGACAATACACACGATAAATACAATAAAGGCTCATGATCACAAATGTTCAAGAATTCATTATATCATCCCCCAGCGTTAAAAACAAATTCGGAGAGAAGACAGAAACTTAAAACCACCCTATTTCTCAACTATTCTCCTGAGATGGACCGCTGCCGAAATATACTTGTAAACCATAAGGCAGAAAAACTCCGATTGCAGGTCTGCATTGCCAAATAATTAAAAACCTAAGCAAAGGCACTGAAAAACGTTTCCTAGGGACAGCATAAACTTTACAAAAAAACCATAAAATGTAACAGAGATTGGGCAGAGGTCGAATCACAGGGGCACGGATCTAAAACTGAGTCATGAAAAGGGTGACTAGGATAAGCTACCAACAGATGCACAGATCCCAGTCTAAACCTAATTAGACCTTTGGGTATTGGTTAGAGGAAAGAAAAGATAATGCGTCGTAACCAGGGGAAGATAACTCACCACAGTACATTTCCCCAATTACTCTAAGGACCCAGGCTGTTCTCTCAGTGTAAACAAAGTAATCCCTAAACTGCTTCTTTGAGATGGCACACATTGACATAGGATTATAAAAACAGTCCTCCGCCCTAAAAGTGTAAACTGTTCCTTCACGTAAAATGATAAACTGTTCCTGCAATCAGCAATTTAATTTTAGAGGGCAAAATCAGAGGACATGGCATCATAAAGATCTATTGAGCTGCGTTTCCTCTTTAACCCAGATTGCTCTCCATCACAGCAAAGGTGCTACTTTAAAGCCCCAGTTCAGAGTTGCAAATTGTACTGGGGAAGCTGTTTGGGAGTAAAAGAAGCTTCTTTAAAAAATATTTTCAACAACTTTCAAGTTTTAAACATCACAAAATCCCCACGCTCCCACACCAAAGATAGCCAGTGACAAGCATTTAGCTCGATAGATGTTCAACATTACACCCATTGGTTTCCCGCCCAGTCTCTGAGCTAACCTAAAAAGGGCAGCAGTAGCTTGGTCCACCTTGAGCATTCTACTCTTAATCAAATGTGATCAAGAGTTACTGCTGTCAAATGGGACACCTAAATATGTAAAGGTACTTACATTAGACAGTTTCACCCCATCCAAAGACCTATGTTTGGGCATTTTGGATGAAGGGCATATAACCATCACGTAACTTGGAGATGTTCGTTTTGAGCCCCAGCCCATTCAGAAATGAAGAAGAAGCCATCCAACAATTTTTGTAAACCAAGGCCTGTTCTAGAAATTAACACACAGTCATCCACATTTAACAATGCAGGAAGTTGCCTAGTACCAACTTTAGGGATGTCAGCCTCCAATGCGAGAAGCCATTTTTCTAGGTCATTGATATGAGACAGAATAAAACTGAGGCAAGGACACAACCTTGCCTAACTCCGTGACTGATGGCAAAAGCTTCAATAAACTCATCATTTATCCCATAGCTTACCCTCGCAGTTACCCCTCATGCACCTGGACCAAGAAATGAACCATGGGTGGACCAAAGCCCATATCAACGAAGGCTACAGACAGATCCATGAAACCCACGTGGATACTTCCTCTATCACCGAAGTGTACTTTGATATCAAAATGTGAAGATCGAGGAATTGTTCCACCATTCCCAGCCCATGTCTGAACCCGTACTGAACATCTGAAAAGCAGCTCTTGTCCGCCAGCCACAGCTCTAGCCTCTCCAGAAGAATTCTGCCCATTAATTTACAGGTAGAGTTGATGAGTGAGATCTGGCGGTAACAGCAAGGGTCAGACCTATAACCCTTTTTAAAAATAATGTGAACCCTGTGCCACGAGTTGGGGGGCCAACTTCAGACACAGTGCGCAAAACATTTGTCAAAAGTGGGGCCCACAGTTCTTAGTTGTCTGGAAAAATATCAACTGGGACCCCGTCAGGGCCCAGGGCCTTAATTCTCCTGAACCGACTCAAGGCCGACATCATCTCACCATAAGTAGGTAAATCTAATATCAGGTTCTCGGGCCGTCCCTAGAAATAGCACCACCCTCATCTTTACCACTGGAGTAGGTGATTGAGAAATGCTCAACCCAATGTTGGGGAAGAATATTAACATCCATAGGGGAGTTATCCATGTCATTTAAAAAAGGATCATTTACTATTCTCCTGAAAAGCGAGTGGTCTCCACTAGCACTAGCTCTATTAAGTTTGTCCCAAGCGTCGCTCACAATGGCCCTCATTACGACCCTGGCGGTTGATGGAGAACAGGCTGGCGGTAAAAAATTTGGAATTATGACCATGGCGGTTACCACCATGGTCATCCGCCACTTCTCCGATCAGACCGCCATGGCGGAGACGACCGCTGGGCTGGAGACTTGGGTCTCCAACCCGGCGGCCGTCACACTACCGCCGGCAGGATCATGACCCGGCTCACCGCCATGGATTTCATGGGGTTGGGAACCGCCATGAAATCCATGGCGGTAAGCACTATCAGTGCCAGTGAATTCCTTCCCTGGCACTGATAGGGGTCTCATCCACCTACCACCCCCCACCCCCACCCCTGAGTCCGTCCCTGACACCCCCACCCCCTGCCACCTCCCAAAGGTGCACGACCCCCCTCCCCACCCCTGACATCACAACACAGACACACACCCGACACGCATGCAGACACCACCAACACACATTCCTGCACACACACGAACAAACATGCCAGCAGACACACACACAGTCATACACGCACACCCACATTCAGACATACACGCACACCCACAATCAGACAGACACGCACACATCCTTACAGACATACATACAGGCAGACATGCACACATTTCCACTCACACTACACCCCCGCATGCATACACACACTCACACACCCCTCTACATACTCACACGCACACACCCATGCACGCACACAACACACAACACCCCCCCCATGCCCTCCCTTAACGGACAATCAACTTACCTTGTCCGTTGATCTTCGGGGAGGGGACGGGATTCATGGGGGCTGCTCCTCCGCCAGCAGAACACCGCCACACCGAATCAGTATGGCTGCTGGCGGCTCTCCGTCCGGAAAAGGATGGAGGGCTTCCAGCAGTCATAATTCTTCAGCACGGCGGTCCCTCGGCGGTCTTGTGAAAAGACCGCCGAGGTTGAAATGACCCCCTATATCCTTTTTCCTCTGAATTATGGCCCATTTGCATTCACAATGAAAACACACTACCATCCCCTATCCCGTGAGACCTGCTTTAATGCACCCATCAGGTTTCTATGGGCCGTTGAGCAGTTGCTATCAAACCATAACTGAAATTTAGGTTCAGCTACATTCCCTTTTGAAATCAAAAGTCCAGCGACTGAATTGCTCCCTGCATGAAATGCACTTAGGACCTTACTAGGAGGAAGAACGTCATTTTAGCAGTCTAAAATTTGATCCCCGGCCTCCCTCAATAACACCCTATGGACAGAGGACCATTTATTGGTAATACCCTTAGTTTTTTTATTACCTCTCCTGGGCAATAATCTTGATGGGGATGATGGCACAACCCTTCCAATGTCAATGTAGAGAAATAGAGGATAATGGTCACTCAGCCCTTTTAGAAGAATTCCCGACCTGTTAACCTGGGGCCTGAGGGAGCGTGAGACAACAATAAAATCTATCAAGCTCCCATTCCCTCTCCTCGTAAAGGATAAGCAATCATCCACAGGTTGCCCACTTAAGTCTACTGTGAACAAAAGGGACAATCTAACCAACAGTAAATTAAACAAATCACAGCCATCTTGTCGAACACAACATTCAAAAAGACACATATGCCTCAAATTAACTAACGTTCACTGTGTTTTATTCTGTCTAACTCCGTAAAGAATGAGTCACATGATATATGGAGGTTGGTGAGTTCATCAAGAGATATAAAAGGTACAGCATATGCCATGCAAGTTCAGCCACACAGAGCAGTATGCACCTTATAGTTCATTTTTTCATCTTCCTGTGCCATGGTTACAGTTTATTAATCATTGCATCAGTTTTACAAATCCAGATCTTTACAGTATTGAGGCTCAGCTGTGGTACCAGCGTGGAGTAGAATGTCACCACATTGTGCTGTATTGCATTGATATTGTGTTTCATTCCCCTGATGAGGCATTAAAGTACTCTACGCCAAGCAGCAAGTTACTCCTGAACCCAAGGTAAGTGATTAATCCAGTGGTTATTTGTTATTGTAGATTATTGGGATTAGTTGTGTGCTTTCAGGAAAACTATACCATGCATTAACTCCAGTTTCCATGCATACAAAATAATGGTTAATGAGTTCTCTCCACTTTTGATGTGGTGAAGGGGAATATTCACACTTAAAAAACTGCTACCAACACCAGGGCTTCATGACAGGGAGTGCATTATACTTGTCACAACCACCTAATGAACAAAGGTGAGAGGAGAGTTCAAGGTGTAGAAGAGGGTGATAAGAGATGTGGGTCAGAAAATGTGTCAGGGAGCTGTAGCATGATGGGGGAATGTGACAGAAAGAAAAGTGCAGAAAACATTGAAGTACCCCATTCACAAAAAAAGACATAGACACAAACAGGAACAAAAGTAAAATGGAAAATGTGTAAAAGCATGCACTACAGAATGGTGTATCAAAATGGGCTCATACTTTACACTACAGAAGCATCTACAACAGTGGTTTCTAACCTGTGGTCCACGAGCAATACTTAGGGGATCTGCAACTGTAAGTATGTACAATTAAAGAAACAACATTGAAAATGTGAAAACCTTTTCTATATGTGATTGTGAATTACACAGAATATTTTAATGTTATAGCCTTTGCTTCGTTTATACTTGGTTTTGTATTTTTGTATATTGTTTTCAGGTTCAAATCATGCAATTTGCTTTGGCCGTTTGTCTCTGACTTTCAGTAATGACTCAGTGGGAAGCCACAGAAGTTTGAAGGTTAAAAACTCTGATCTACAACAGAGACGTTTTCCTTTAAATTATTTGAAGTATGGTTTATGTATGGAAGTCTATTACAGACATTTTGCATAAACATGTTTGTTTTTCAACACTGTGAGAAATTGGGTTGTTGGTTGACTGGGGTCTAAGCCCTAAGCCCTAAGCCTGGACAAACAACAGCCACGCTCCTTTGCAGGGTGAACCACAGAAAGTCACTAATTTAATCTGTGCTTAACCCTGGGTAGCTTGGCACAAAAAGGCAACCAGGCAAAATTTAGAGGCAATGTGCAAAGTATTTAAGCAGTATACACACAGCAACACAGTGAAAACACATTACAGTAAAAATCCCAAACCAATTTAGAAAAATAGAGAACATGTTAATAAATTATTTGACAGCAAAATTATCAAAATGTTATCAGTAACCCGGATGTATGAATTTTAAAAGTTTAAGATTTAATATAGCAAGTCCTTGGTTTTTAGAAAATGGCCACCTGGGCACCTTTCGCCCCACAACCAAGGGTCCAGGAGTGGATCAAGACTCACTCTGGTTGGGTCCAGGTGCAGGTTTAAGATGGTGAGGGCCTGTTATGTCCCTGAGGATCAAAACAGGAGACCACCTGAACTAGTCCTTGTTGTCACTTCTGGAGTCCTGGGGGTAGGTTGTGATGCAAGGCTCTGCAGGAGGGCTGGCCTCTGAAGGAGCCAAGCAGGCTTCAGGTACAGCAGTCCTTCCAGGTACAGCAGGAGTCTGGCAGAGGGCACAGCAGGTCACAGCAGCAGACAGTCCTCTGAGAGTCCTTTCACAGGTCTAGTAGTGAACTGAGGAGCAGGTATGAGAGCACTCTTTTTACTGGTGCCCTGCACCTAGACTTTGGGAGAAATTTCTAGAAGGGTTCTCTGAAGTTCCAGGAATTTCCTTCCTTTCCTGCACTGGCTCCTAGCTGGCTTCACTGACAATATATGGTTGTTAAGCCTATTGTGTGGTAGCAGAGCCCAGCCTATTCAGTTGAAAGTGGGGCTGTGCTTAGCTCCACCCCCCATTAAGTCAGTCAATGGCTCATTCCGACTCTGATAATCCCCCTACTGTGTTACTGTCTCTGGTGAATTCACAAAGTACCAATTGTCAATTACGCTAGTCATAAGGCCTAAGGCAGGTTACAGGCGCATAGGGCTAAAGGCAGGAAAATTCAAACTTTTTAAAAGTGGCACTTTCAAATTTGTGATGATAAATCTGACTTTACCATTAAAGAGGGTTTATCATTACAAATTCATAGGTACCAAACATGACATACCTACCACCTTTGGTCTAGGAATTACAACTTATTAATTTTACTAAGAAATCCCCAATGTTACCCTATTGGGGGGTAGGCCTCTAAGTGGCGAGAAAATGAAGTTGGGAGCTTTTTACTACTAGGACATGTAAAGCTAAAAGGTACATGTCCTACCTTTTAATTACAGAGCACCCTGTCCTATGGGCTTCTTAGGGCCTACCTTAGGGGTGACTCATATCTAATAAAAGGGGAGTTTGAGGATTGGCAAAGGGTTTTAAATGCCAAGTTGACATGGCAGTGGGACACTGCCTTCTGGCTGCAATGGCAGGCCTGGGACAAGTTTTAAGGTATCACCCTTCATCAGCTAGGCTAGCTTGAATCCAGGGGCGCAGTGAGCACGGAACCCATGTCTGGGCATACCCTTCTCACTTGGGGCAACCAATGCAAAAAGAACAGATGATGGACGGAATGCTGAACATTGCAAACATTCGCCCCCAGTCACAAAGATCTGGTTTAAATCCATTGTTTTTTTGCTCATAACGCCACCCCAGTTTGGACACAGCCATATGCAAATCAGTCTTGACCCTGTTCCTCATGTGAACAATCCAGCCCAAACTGCCAAGCCAGGCCCTCCCTGGACCAGAAACAAGCATCCTAGGACCGGTTTCAGGGTATCACCATTCATCAGCTAGGCTAGCTTGAATCCAGTGGCGCAGTGAGCACGAGACCCACGTCTGGGCATACGACAAATTGTATTGTATTGTATTGTAATCATATTTATATAGCGCCTACTACCCCTGACGAGGCGTCGAAGCGCTGTTTGGTGAGTAGCACGCTACTCTGGAACCCAACAAGAATTAGTGTTGGATTAGTATCGGGAAATAATGAGTACAGTTTTAGTGTTATTATGAGTTAATTTGAGCCGTGGATATGAGAGTTTGTTAGTTAGATTGACTGAAGTAATGGAGGGGTGGAGGAGGAAAGAAATCCAGAAGTGTTAATTGGGAGTATATCCTTCATTTGCTGAACCCAAAGGCTTAGGATGAGTAAAGGGGGATGGAGGAGGGAAGAGTATGTGGAAGGGTTAGGGAGAGCATAGTAGCAGGGTGAGATAAATGCGGTAGAATTTAGTAGGGTTGTGTGGGAGGTCACTGTAGTAGAGTGAGGTTTGGTGAGTTAGATGTGGAAGCGGCGGGAAGAGCTTAGGCAGAGTTATTTAGGAGATGAAAGTAGTAGAAAGGATTTGGGATGAGTCAGAGTGAGAATGGAGGATAGTTTGAGAGAGACATGACATATGATGATGGGTAGATAAGTGTGATAAGATGAGAGCAGGAATTCATAGATATCTAGTATAAAAACCCACCCAGGAGCAATGCAATGACCCACGAACATGACAAGCACAGAAACAACATATACACATACATACATATATATATATATATATATATACACACACACATACACACACACATACAAACACACATGAATACACACACATATGCACATACAATACATAATTAGAACCATGGGTAAAATATACTTAGTCAAACAGGTTTAAAGAGTGTGTGTGTATTTTATTTTTATGACATAGTAGCGATACATATTTTCTAAAGAACTATACATAACTAGAGACACATAATCAGAAAAAAAATATTTAGGCATATGCAATCCATAGTTGTTTGAATATGGTGGTTATGAAGGAAAGAGCCAACTCTTGAGTAGTTTTCTGAAGACAAGAAAGTTATCTGAGGCTCTTATAGTTGGGAGTAATGAATTCCATAGTTTGGCTGCTTGAACGGAGAAGGATGTACCACCTACAGTCTTTTTCTTGTATGGTGGTGTTCTAAGGCGGGGTGGCAATCTTGAGCTGAGGTTTCTTTGTTGGATGTATTTGGTTATTTTGTTTCTGATAAAAAGCGGTCCTGTTCCATGTATAGCTTTGTGGGTGATACAAAGCAGCTTGAAAGTGCATCTTCTGGCAACAGGTAACTAGTTAAGTGCTCTCAAGGCAGGGGAGATGTGGGCTTGCGGCTTTACATGTAATAGTAGCCTGGCTGCGGAATTCTGGATGCATCGTAGTTTTTTCGTAATAGATAGAGATGATCCATGGTAGAGGCGAGTGGCATAATCCAGTTTAGATAGTACAAGCGAGATAGTAGCTTGCACCTTGTGTGGAAATCCGAGATGGGGGAAGATGCGTCATAAAGTTTTCAAGGTGATGAAGTGTGTTCGTGCTAATTTGTCCACTTGGGCTTTCATAGTTAACTTGGAATCCATGGTGAATCCTAGGTTTTTAACTTCCTTGGATAATTGAGGAGGTGGTCCGAGATCGTCAGGCCAGATGCACAGAGGGTCATAATTGTTCCAGTCACCACATATGAGTATTTCTGTTTTGGAGGTATTTAGTTTGAGATGGCTCCAGGTCATCCACTGATCAACGGCTCTGAGGCAACTGAAGATTTGTGAGTTTTCAATGTTTTTGGGGCATTCTAATTTAAGTAGTATTTGTGTGTCATCTGCATAGTTGTAGCATGTGAGATGGAAATCATTGATCAGTTCTGGTAAAGATATCATGTAGATGTTGAAAAGCAAAGGTGAGATGATTGATCCTTGGTGGACCCCTGCTTTTGTGAGGTAGGGTTCGGACGAGAAGGGGGGCGAGTGGATGATATTAGATCTTTTTTTAGGATAGGAAGTAATCCAGTCGAGAGCAATCCCTTGTATGCCGGCTTTGTGGAGTCTTTGAATTAGGATGTCATGGTCAACCGTATCAAAGGCAGCTGAGATGTCCAAGAGAAGTAGTGCAGCAACTCCATTGCGGTCGACTGTGTTTTTAAGATCATCCCAGATTGCTATGAGTGCTGATTTAGTGCTTCTTCCTGGGCGGAATCCAGTTTGGAAGTCTGAAAATATAGAATTGTCTTCAATGAATTGTGACATCTGGGTGAATGCTGCTCTTTCTATCAATTTGCCCAGGAAAGGTCCATTTGTGATTGGTCTGTAGTTGTTGGGGTCTTGCGGGTCTAGGTTTGTTTTCTTTAATAACGGTCGTATGTATGCCTTTTTCAGGTCTACACGAAAAGTTCCTGAAGTTAAAGAGTTGTTGATGATTCTTCTTACAGGTGTGGCAGCAGAAGTAGATAGAAGAATGTTCTTGAAGATTTGTGCTGTGCAAGGGTCAGAAGGGCAACCGAAAGGTCTGCTTGCTATGACCAAATCCATAAACTCACCTTGGGATATTTGTTTGAAGGACTGTAGAGGTTGGGTTGGTTTATTCTTAGAGGGTATTTTAGGAAAGGGGTTGGTGCTGATGTTTTTCTTCTGCTTTAAATAGGAATCCAATTTGTCTGCCTTGGTTGTGTAGTGAATTGCCAATTTGTTTGTGAAATCTTGAGTAGTGGGATGACATCCTTCCATACATGTAGGTTTTCGAAATTCATTGAGAATTTTATAAAATTCCTTGATTGTAGATTGAGCATTTTGAATTCTGTCTGAGTAGTACCTTTTTTTAGCTTTTTTGATTGATGATTTGTATATCCTGTTAAGTTTGTGTTCCTGCAGTTTCTCTTGACTGTTGTTTGTTTTGAGCCAGGTCCGCTGCAACTTTCTGAATTGTTGCTTTATCTTTTTAAGTTTTGTGTTTCTCCAAGGTGCTGGTTTTCTTTTGTCGTGTTTAGTTTTTCTGAGTGGTATTAGGATATCAAGAGCTTCCTGTAGCCACGCATAATGTTTTGGCACAAAATTAATTGTATCTAGATCTGTGTTGGCTGTTAGTTGTGTTTCTAAGTCATCCAAATTGAGTTTGCTCCATAGTCGATAGGTGTATGTATGTAAGTAGTTGTGGGGTGTGTTGTTTTGTGGAGTTGTATGTCAGAAAGTTATCAAATGGTGGTCTGACCAAGTGATTGGCGTGATGCTATGACTAGTAACTAGTTCAGGCTTAGCAAAAATGACATCTAGGATGTCTCCAGCGATGTGTGTGGGATTGTGTACAATCTGATGTAGGTTCAATGCGACTAGACCAGTGGTGATAGCTTTTGGATGGGGCATATTGGGTTTGTCAAACCAAATGTTTAGATCCCCAAGAATGCATAGTTTGGAGTATAGTGTAATAATTTTTGAGACTGTGTCTAGAAAAGCATCTAGGAATGTGGAGTTGTTAGGTGGAGGCCTGTAAAGGAGGAGAAAGTTACATGAGGAAGTTGGAGTATGGTGGCATCTGGTAAGGAGGGCTTCACAACCTTGTATGGAGATGATGTCTGTTTTGCTGAGGTTCAATGCCTGTTTGAATATAATAGCTAGTCCACCTCCTCTCTTGCCTATACGGTTTTGTGCAATGGTTTGATAGCCTGGAGGAACGGCTTTGTGCAACACTGGGGCCATGTCATCTCCCAACCAGGATTCAGTTATGAATAGTAAGTCAGGTTGTGTGTCTGTGAGCAGGTCGTAGATGTGGTGCTTGTTTTTTGAGAGTGATCGAGCATTTATGAGCTGGCAGTTTAGAAAAGGTGTGTTAGTGGTAGTGTTGTTTTGTTTAGAAGGGTAAGTAGTATAATATGAGCTTGAAGCAGGAGTGTTGCTAGTTGTGATAACTGTTTGAGGCTCACAATAGTCTTGCTTTTCAATATAGTGTTCCTCTTCCAGCAGGTTAAGGAGGCATTTTGTTGGGTCTGTGTGTGTGGGTGGTGGACTTGGTGGCTGAGAGAGCCATGAAGAGTGTACTATTTTTTGTAGGGTAGTCTTATTATGTAATAGACAAGGGGATGCGAGGTTGCTATGAGTGGCATGTTTTTTATTTTGTTTGTGTTTGTTTAGTGTGGATGGAGTATGGGTTAGGGGTGGTGGAGGAGCATGTGGATCATGATGTAAGGCTCTAAATTGTGCAATGGAGGAGAGGCGAGTGAATGAAAGTTGCTGGGTTGGGGTGCTTGTGGTAGGTGTTTGTGAAGAGTGAGAAAGTAGGGGTGGAGATAGGATGGAATTTGTATTCTTTGTGTAGTCCTGAGGGTGGGAGTGGGTATGACGATAAGTGTAATGTAAGTTTGTGTTGATCTGATGTGCTGATGTTTGTGGTCTGTATTATTTTTGTGGAATAGTGAGAGGGGATATTGGTGTAGTTGTTTTTGGTGAGGAATTCATATGTGAGTTAGTGCTGGTGAGTGGAATTTGAGTGTTAGATGGGGTGTTGATGTGTTTTGGAGATGAATGTACGAGGTGTGTAAGAGGTGATGGATGTGTGTCAGGGGAGTTAGTGTTAGTTGTAATGACTGGAAGTGGTAATATGTGTGGTGGAGTGAAATGTGGGGATTGTATGGTTGTGTGTAATTGGTGAAGAGAGGGGAAGAGTGTTTGTAGATGGTGTGTTTGACGGCAGGGTTTCGGCATTGTTATGATGACAGGTAGTCTGTGTTGAGCAAACAGCGGATAGTGTTGTTGGTTAGTAAGAGCAGAGAGTGTGTATCTGGAAGGCTGAGACTGAGAGAAATGTATACTCTAGTTTTGTGTTGTGTGGGTGATGGCAGGATGTTTTAGTGGGAGTGGACAGAGTAGTGTTTGCTGTGAGAATGAAGGTGTTTGACTGTTGTAGTTGTGGAGGATATGTGTATATGTGTTGTATGAAGGGTATTGTGTTGGGTGATGGGACAATGCAATCTGTCTGTGGTCAGTTTGTGATGCATGAGTTGGATGTCTTTGTAGAATATGTGTTTGCATGTTGAGGGATGTGTAGGGGCTGAAACCATTCCTGGTCAATTGAGAATTGGGCAGCATTTCTGGCCCTAGTTCCTACCTGTCCCGAACAGGCCCAAACAGGCAACTGCCCTTGTCCTCTCCGCCCTTACAGGCCCATACAGGCAACTGCCCTTGTCCTCTCTGCCCTTACAGGCCAAACAGGCAACTGCTCTTGTCCTCTCCGCCCTCTGCCTCGACGCCCAGGCTGAGACGCCCTGAGTCCTAGGCTTAAATAGCCCTACTGGCCAATAAGAAGCTGGTCCTAACCCTAGCCAATCCAATTTCAAGCCCTGATTCAAACAAATAATGGGAGACCCAGCCCTATTCACCAATCATAGCCCTATTCCTGACCACCAATCACCGCCCCAGCCCTAAAACCAACAGCCAATCAGATTCTCAGCCCTATCCACCAATCATAACCCCAGCCCTGGAGCCAGCAACCAATGGAAAGACCATCTCCCAACAACCTATCACAACAACATATGCAACAACCAATAGGAACTTATATAAGGAGCAAGTTAACTGAAGTCCAGTCCCTGTGGGCAGGGGGAAAGGCAGCTGCTGTTCTATTCAGAATCTCCTTGGATACATACAGGCTGAATCCACACTTCCAAGCTAGCAGAGTCTACTTTCCAGGTAAGGGAGAGATTGTTTAAAAAACAAACACTGAATACTGCTGGGAGCGCACTCTGAAATCGGGCTTTTTTAAAGGCAAAAAAACAGGGGGGAGACAGTTTTTAAACACAATTTAAATCACAGAAACAGATTAAAACAGTCTCCTAAAAACACACTCTGAAAGATGTATGTAGCCTTTTTACTTAGAAGAAAAAAGGGAGGGGAGGTTATGTGCCACAAACTAGCAAGGCAATTCACACAGTCATGGCAAAAACGAATTTAAAAAAAACACCACTTTAAAAGAGGCCAGACTGCCTGAAACACAGAGAGCCCACAGTAAAACAGACACAGGTAGCTGAAATAAACACTTTTGAACAAATAATACTATTTACCCAGAAAAATCTCAGGGCTCCTTACCTAGGTCTTTTTGCAATCCTTGAACACTGGGTTGTATCAGGACACAGGGGAGATGCAGAGGCTCACAAAATGGAGGTGCAAAAAGAGCAGATGATGGGCGGAATGCTGAACAATGCAAACATTCACCCCCAGTCACAAAGATCTGGATTAAATCCATTGTTTTTTTTGCTCCCCACGCCACCCCAGTTTAGACCCGGCCATATGCAAATTAGTCTTGACCCTGTTCCTAATGGGAACAGTCCAGTCCGAACTGCCAAGCCAGGTCATCCCTGGACTGGAAACAAGCATCCCAGGATCTTGAGATTTTTGCATTTGTTACCCCAAGTGGGAAGGATATGCCCAGATGTGGGTCTCGTGCTCCTCATGCCACTGGAATCAAGCTAGCCTGGCTGATGAAGGACAATACCTTGAAACTGGTCCTAGGATGCTTGTTTCTAGTCCAGGGAGGACCTGGCTTGGCAGTTTGGGCTGGACTGTTCCCATTGTGAACAGGGTCAAGCCTGATTTGCATATAGCCCGGTCCAAACTGGAACGGAATGGGTGACAAAAAAACAATGGATTTAGGCCCAGATCTCTGTAATGGGGGTGAATGTTTGACATTGTTCAGCATTCCGTCCATCACTTGTTCTTTTTGCAAAAGGCACAGAGGCCAGCAGAGCAAAAATCCAGACAAAGTGGAGGGAAGCAGGCTAAAGGTTTGGGGGAAGACCACCATAAGGCTGACAGGTCTAACAAACACAATGAAACAGTCATAAAAAAGGTTTCTTTTAGATCAAAACTGGACCTCATATATGAGAAACAGGAGGGGTCACGGAGATTATTTGTAATAATATTAGTGAGCTGCTGTTGAATTATAATATTCAAAACACATTCACTATCCCTGAATAATAGATGTAAATACACTAAGAATTTGGATCCAGTGTGCCTGTTCACTGTTTGTGACAGGGCCGTAGGGGGCTTGAAACAGCTGAAATTGGATCATAAATTCAAAGCTGTTCTGAACAGGGGCCCATTAAATACGTTCGGCCCAGGGCCCCAAAATCCTTAACATCTCCGTACAAGCTCAGCGCTGTGTGAGGCTCCCAGTCCACTGCCGTTTCCCGCTTTATTTGACAAAAAGTATCGTAAATGGAATAATTTGCTTTGATGCTCTTGGATCTGAGTCCCGTTGACCCCCCATCAATGCGTGGACTGGCGCCCTTGACGCTCAGGCTGGCAGACAGTCGGCTGAGCTAATCAGCGTTCGCATTGCCAGCTCCTCATCGGGCAGAGAAGTGAGTATGGCATTAGGGGAGCAGATAGTGAAAACCCGAGGCCTTTGCCACTGATCTACAATAGGGAACAGGGATAAAGAGAGCCAGAGAGCCAGGGATAATTGCCTTTTCTTGGCAGTTCAGTGCCTCCAGTCGGCGTCCCGTGGGACCTTCGGGCCCGTCACTGCGCGAGATTGTTATCCCGTCGCCGGGGCTGTGCTCTTCGCGTCCGCGCGGAGCAGCGCGTGCTGTGTCACGCTGGCGGAAATCCAGGGGTTTGAGAGATACTTGACAGAATGATTGTCACGGAGCAGAGTCTGAAAAAGAGGCAAAAAAAAATAAATATATTAAAAGCGATGTTTGTCCTGCTCCCACTTGACACTGTTACTTAACCTCTTCACTGCCGCCGTTGTCTTTGGTGTCATCTCTAATAAGGTTTGTTGTGAATTTCGTGCAATACTCCGCAGACAGAATTTTGAAACAAATGAGAGCCACTTCCACTCTGTAAAGAATGAGTCACAGCAGATTAGCGCGCTCACTCAGTGCCAGGGCCTGGCGGTGTCCTGATGGGGACCTCGCAGGCTGGCATTAGCAGCGGCAGAGCGGCTGTCTTCATCATAAAGTCCATTGGTGAAAAACCAAATCCTTCGTGCCAGCGTGTGTGTTGGCTGATCTTTTGTTTATGTACTGCTCGCGTACAGGAAACTCTCCAGCTTTATTTCCAATGAGGGGTCAATTTAATCCTTGTTTAATCCTGGGTGACAAGTTGGAGACACCGTGACAGACCGGGCCTTGAGATGCGAAAACACCCACGAGACTCCTTAGGTCATCCCTAGCTACCTACTGATGCTTGGCAGCCGTAACAAATATTGCATGTTAGTCAAAACCGTTTCCAAGCCGAGGTTTTTCAGCCAATCTTGACAACGCCATAAAAAAACTATAACTCCCATAATGCAGCGTGTTGTTGCCCTGCAAGTTGGTACTAATTTATAACGTTACCAGGAGCCGGTTCCAGGGTTTACAGGGCCCCAGGCAGACTAATAACAAGGGAGGCCCCTTTCAGTTGTGATATAACAGGAAGTGACGACAGAAAGTGACATCAATTGAATATTACGTTTCTGGCATTGTTGAAGCAGTTTCGCAACAACCTACTTACAGAATGAAGCTATCACTTAAATAAATAATAATCCTAATAAAATAAGCACATATATTTTAAGGCTGTATTGTATGGAGTACATTACATTATTCAAACTAGATGGAAAGGCTAGGCCTAGGTCTCCCCAAAACTGATATGAATATTATGATGTTCATTCATTGTTTACAGTTTAGGGCGTAATTAAACATTCCAAATCAGATTGTCCCAGGAGTATACAGCTTAACTTCAATAGATTTCCAGCCCTTCCTTCACACTAGTGAAGCTGAACACAAGGCATTTGTTTTGCATCAAGCATCGGGGATCAACACAGGGGATGCATGGTAAATCCGGTGAGTGTCCTGGAAGAGCTGCAGCGAAATAAAAGTTCAGATTCCCAAAAATAAGAAGAGAATACAGAGGTGGGGTGGCTAATGTTTTGGCATGAAGAAGCACCAAAGGCTGGACCACACTTGCACACTGAGCGCTTAAACACATCACTCTCAAACTTCTTTTTTAAGAGATGCAAAGAAGTGAACTAACTTAAAAATATGCAGAAGAGATAGGTAAGAAGGGATAACAGTTTGTGACCAGGGAATAAAAGCTTGCCATCGCTATACTGGTAGCCAGTCACACATCACACTGTACTTGCCCAGGCCGGCCATTGTCATTTTGCACATGACAGTGATCTGTCTGGCTTGCGAGCACAGTCAGCCTGACTCTGTGCACACTAACCTTAAGGCTTCAGTAGCCTTTTGAGTTATGCACTAGGGGCCTAGCCAGCCCAAGCAAGGAGCCCAGTTTATCTACAGTAATAAAAAGAAAACTCATCTCAGCAACTGGCCCGGCCATAGGCGCATCGGTCAATTGTTGAGTCTTTGCTATTCCTACCAGAGCCTAGCCCCTTTCATGGGCCTCGCAGCACTTAAGTCTTGCAGAGTGGGCTACTGTCTATCACTTTGCAGGACCCTTTGCACACACAGAGCCATTGTAAGATGTTGTTTGAATATTGGGAAACTATTTGTCACTTAACACATTTTTTAGTATTTCATACCACAACCACCTGTTCTAAATCGGACCCTTTTAAAAGCATTGCTTGGCTGGCTGCAAATGTAGCTCATCGAGTATGATTAATTTGACATAATATATTTGAGTTCCAATACCTTTTTCACCTCCTGGAGTAAGCTTTGACTATTTACTATTGCCACCTTTGGAGAGACAAGATTAAAAAAGGAATAACTCTTAACCAAATGAAATAGTCAGCTCTGAAACAGCAATCTTAAACAAAGGTATCTTCCACATATGCAGCCTGTTGATCATCTATTGCCCCTCACACAAAGGACACCTCTCAAATAATGCTTCTGCTTTTTTTCTTTTACAAAAAAATATTGTGGGACATTTGAGAAAAGCGTAGCGAAAAGATGACAGAAGATGCTGAGAAAATTTCAGCCTGATCAATGTTTTTGAGCAGAGCACAGTTTATTTAGTTGTTATATTGGTAGGAAGGTATGATCAGGCAAGCAAGATATTGCAAATGGAGTTCATGGCAGGAGCTATGATCTCTGGATCTCCATTCAGGACGTGTAGAAAAGGGTTCTACTTGAAGTAAGATTTAATAGAAAAGTCAAGAGGAGTGATAGGGTACACACACCATGCTCAAATTCAGCAGAGACATTGAGGATGGTTCAAGATCATAACCCTTTGTGAAGGATGTTACATGTGTCTCAAACCTAGGCTATTTTTCAATTTTGTTTACATGAAATATAAAAAGATAGGTAATTGCAAACTTCAGCTGAAGGATCAACGGATTTAGCAGCACACACTGGTTAAAAGACATTTTTACCTAATCTACAGAATTTTACTTTTTTTCTGATTCTGTCCACTTACATTCAACTCTACCCTCCATGCTCTACTTTCAACTTAATCTCTTTTCAATCTGTTACCTACTCTTGCTGGTTCAGTCCCCTCTTAAATAAACTTTACATCTGCATTATCTCCTGTTCACCTCTGCTGAAGTAGATGTCTTGATTAGAAAATTATTAGTGAGTATTTTTAATAATGACTTAGGTAGAAAATGAATAACGTAGAAACATAATGTGCACGTTTGAAATTGTGTCCTCTAAGGATGGCCAACAGTGTTCATGAAATGTACTAAATAAATGACTAAAATTTGTGAAATATTGAAAATGTATTAGATTAATGTAGTAATATGTCATAATGAAAGTTCTGAATTATGTACTTGCTTATAATGTGTAGGCCTTAACTTAGCAAGTGTCTTGGCCTAGTTTGCCAGACCTCATGCAGAAGCTGAATTTCTTAGCGTTTAATAGAAAAATGCTGACAGAGTGAACTAACTGTGAAATGCTCATTGATTTAGTAAAGTACTTAGCAGAAGCTTTCCATGCGAACCATCTAACAGGAGACAATATTCTTAAAATGTATCATACTGCATGTAGTGTGTGCTAGATGTACTTTCCCAGTACGCAAACAATGAAGACACTGACTGGAGAAGAAGATGCAAGAAAATTGATACCTGAGAGCCAGATGATGAGAACATCGTAAGGTGAGCCAATCAACGACATGAGAAAGAAGAAATATTAGAATTCATAGATTTGAGACAGTTATCAAATCAAATCAAATCAAATCATTAACATTTATAAAGCGCGCTACTCACCTGTGCGGGTCTCAAGGCGCTAGGGGAAAGGGGGGGTTACTGCTGCTCGAACAGTCAGGTTTTTAGGAGTCTCCGGAAAGCGGAGTGGTCCTGGGTGGTCCTGAGGCTGGTGGGGAGGGAGTTCCAGGTCTTGGCCGCCAGGAAGGAAAAAGATCTCCCACCCGCCGTGGAGCGGCAGATGCGAGGGACGGCAGCGAGTGCGAGACCAGAGGAACGAAGGAGGCGGGTGGGGACGTAGAAGCTGAGGCGTCGGTTGAGGTATTCCGGTCCCTTGTTGTGGAGGGCTTTGTGTGCGTGGGTGAGAAGTCGAAAGGTGATCCTTTTGCTGACTGGGAGCCAATGCAGGTGTCTCAGGTGTGTGGAGATGTGGCTGTTGCGGGGTACGTCGAGGATGAGGCGTGCCGATGCGTTTTGAATGCGTTGCAGGCGATTTTGGAGTTTGGCTGTGGTCCCGGCGTAGAGGGTGTTGCGGTAGTCCAGACGGCTCGTGACGAGGGCATGGGTCACGGTTTTTCTAGTGTCGGCGGGGATCCAGCGGAAGATCTTGCGTTAGATCATTGGATAGAGTAATAACGTACAATTAATTGACCAATTGGTAATTGGGGGATAGTTTGGGTGACTTTGATATAACAACTTGACAGAGGAAAAAGATTCAGATTTTTTTAGGCAGATTTCTGTTGAGAAGAAGAGTTTTAGAAGAGATTTGAGATTCTGTCATTGGGCTCCTACTCTTTGACTGAGAGCCTGATGTGATGCTGATCGACTAAATTGCATTTTGTGCTTTTTCTTTCTAGATACCAACTGCACTGTCTTAGATAGTTTTTCTTAGCAAGATGTTTCTAAATTCATGTTCTAAATTTTTTTGCATGAAGTCCCACATGCTGATGCTAATTTGCGTTAGATGATTTTTTCTACTTGAAAATTGACAAATTACAGAGACATTGTTTGACAGACTATTTTGCTGAACTTTATGGATCGCGTTGCATTTTCGAAGTTGACTTACTAATGATCTGCACTACATCTTTGGAATGTATTGTGATACAAGCCTTGATTAGATTGTGTTTCTGGCGTCTTTTGGCTAATTAATACTTTTTTCACATGCATTTAGAATTGATTTTGAGTTTAATCTACATGACTTAGTATTGTTAAAATAAGGGAAATAAAATTGCTAAACTTTTACTAAAGGTGTGGTTATTCATGGCTGAAAAGTCTGGGTGTGTGACAATTACTGACTCCATTGATTACTGATTATTGCTTTTATTAATGACTAATGACTATTGTGTATTAATTATTGTTTCCTATACTGTAGCTATGGTAAGATCATTTTAAACGAGTCAAAAGGTTCATCGACCTATATGCTTCCCCTTGTAAGTTTACTTATTAAGGACCGGCGCGTTAACACCTCTCATCGCTACCCAAGCATCTTACCCTCTATCTCTGATTCTGCCGTGCTTTCATGCATTTTTCGCCTTAATGCTCTTCTCCTTACTTCTCAACTTTCAAACCACCCTCTCACGTTCTCTTGCCTCAGCTTTTTTGACTGGTTTTGTCCCCTTTACGTCAACCTCTCCCTATTTCACACCAGCCTCCTCTTGGTAATTCTGTCCCTCTTATCATTGCTCTTCTCCCTTGGCCTGGATACAGCTAACAAGAAGTGGTCTACAAATCTACTGATTGATTGATTGATTTGCCTCTTACCTTGTTTCATCAGTTATCCTTTAAATTCATCTTTTCTCTTCTACCCTCTCACTTTCCGATCATTTTTATATTTTTTCATGGATTCTGCCCCTCACACCAATACTCTTTTTTACATGCTATGATAGATGGACAAGCCACTGAAAACTGAAGCCAGAGGCCTGGCACTGCTCGCTCAAGGTCCTCTTGGAACCTTGAGCCCAAAATGAGTCGAGCTTTCACCAAAGGCGATATGGTCTAGTGGCTACGGCTGCCCATGTATCATAGACAGCCAGGCTCCAGGTCTTGGCTTAGCATCCTGTGAATCCAAGCAAATCTCTTATGCTGGAAACAAAATACTGTGGCCTGTGTCTATTGCAAAGTGCTTTTATGTCCTTGACAAAGGTTTGTGCTAAGTTAAACTGCCAAAAATACAATATGGACCCTGTCTATCATCCAGGTTCTAGTCTGATCCTCCAAGAATGAAAGATGAATCATTATGCTTTAATGCCATACATAGATACCCATATAGTGGCTTGATGTCACAGTGTGAAACTGGAAGATCTAGGCTAAATTCCAGCTTCCCTGCTTGACCAAATTGTGTGATACTAAGCAAAGGCTTTATTTCACCAAAGTCCATTTTGTTCATTATCACGCATCAAAGCATTTTTCAAATATGTGCAGCACAACACCTCTTGTATTTGATGTAATCAACTAAAATGTTAGTCCATGTTTAATAGGAATCTAGTCCACATATAGGGTACACATGAACCCTGACATGCCTCAGGTCCACTGGAAATATATGATTTTGCTGTTGCTGCATTTGCTGCATAATTATGGATTTGGAATATAAACTATCTACTGCATAATCTGCGGCTTTTAACCTTTACTTTGTTTCTAACTCTAACACATCAAAACCTGATAGTTACTAAAATACAGCAACACTTGTTGCTCAGTGGAAAGTCCTTCAGAAATGTTAACTGGTCATCTCTCTGTTGCTTATTGCTGTATTTGGGTGACAGACTGGTACTAATAAAACCTTTGCTCAGATTGTAATAACATGGTAAAAATGACCAAATAATGAGATAATACTACCACAAAATGTGCCACTGAATTTGGTTTGTCTTGCTGCATAAATTATTAAGCCCGCCGCCTAATTTGCCTGTCCTGCCACATAATTCCAGTGGCCTTGCTCTTAGTTCACTAACACCATTATGATAAGGGCAAGGGCAGGAATGTTTCTCAGTTCATGTTACAAAAATCTCACTTTTACTAAATATATCTCAATGCTTTGATATAATCTGATGTACTAATGTAAAACTCTTCTCAATGTTAAAGAAATATCATCTCCGTTTTTTATCCCAGGTGAGTAACACCCATTGGTGATGGGAAATATTTCTTTCTTTCTTTTTTTACCGCAGGGCCGGTGCAGAGGTCAAAGTGGGGCCCAAATAACATAGGTGCCTATGGAGACTAGGGGTTCTCCGGTTCCAATCTGCTAGCAGGTAAGTACCTGCGTCCTCAGGGAGCAGACCAGGGAGATTTCGTGTGAAATAGGTGTCGGGTTTTAGGTTGAAATCAATGGAGAGACCCAGGGGTCACTCTGGCAATGCAGGCAGGGCACAGGGGGTCTTCTCGGGCCAGCCACTGACTGGGCTAGGATGAGGGCTGCCTGCTGGTCACTCCTGCACCGGTAGTTGGTTTCTCTCGGGCCTGGGGGCTGCGGGTGCACTGCTTCTTCCAGGCGCCAGGTTCTTTGTTAGCAGGCAGTCGCGGTCAGGGGGAAAATCTGGATTCTCTTTGCAGGCGTCGCTGTGGGGGTGCAGGGAGGTCATCTCAAGGTGTCCACATCGTTGGAGTCACCTGTGGGGTCCTCTCTGCAGTGTTGGTTCTTCTGGACACGAGCCGGGGGCGTCGGGTGCAGAGTGTTGGGGAATCACGCTTCCGGAGTGAGGCTGGACTCCGTTGAAAGTTGGTTGTTTCTTTGTTGGCAGAACAGAACCGCTGTCCTTGGAGTTTCTGGTTGTTTGGGTGTAGGGCAGTCCTCTGAGTCTGCAGAGGTCGCTGGTCCTGCTGGATGCATCACTGTTGCGGGTTCTTTGAGTCTGGAGACAGGATGGTAGAGCTGAGGCCAAGTCAGTTGTTGTCTCTGTCATCTCTGAGGGACTTTCAGGTCAGCAGTTCTTCTTGTTTCAGGTCATCATGAATCTGTTTTCCTGGGTTCAGGGTTGCCCCTAAATACCCAATGTAGGGGTTTGTTTAGGGCTGGAGGGCAGTAGCCAATGGCTACTGTCCCTGAGGGTGTCTACACACTCCTTGTGCCTCCTCCCTGTGGGGATGGGGGCACATCCCTAATCCTACTGGGGGAAATCCTCCAAAGCAAGATGGAGTATTTTCTAAGGCAGGGGTCACCTCAGCTCAGGGCACCTTAGGGGCTGTCCTGGCTGGAGGGTGACTTCTCCTTGTTTTTCTCATTATCTCCTCCGGACTTGCTGCCAAAAGTGGGGGCTGTGTCCCTGGGGCGGGTATCTCCACTAGCTGGAGTGCCCTAGGGCGCTGTAACACCAAGCTTGAGCCTTTGAGGCTCACAGCCAGGTGTTACAGTTTCTACAGGGGGAGGTGTGAAGCACCTCCACCCAGTACAGGCTTTGGTCCTGGCCACAGAGTGCACAAAGGCACTTCCCCAATGGGCCCAGAAACCTGTTTTGGATGTGACAGGCTGGCAGAAACTGGTCAGTTTAGCACTAGTATTTGCCCTCTGTGTGCATTGCTCAATAAATCCCACAATGGCATCAGTGTGGATTTATTGTACTGAGAAGTTTGATACCAAACTTCCCAGTATTCAGTGTAGCCATTATGGAACTGTAGAGTTTGTGTTTGACAAACTCCCAGACCATATACACTTTATGGCTACCATGCACTTACAATGTCTAAGATTTGGTTTAGACACTATAGGGGCATAGTGCTCATGCAGTTATGTCCTCATCTGTGGTATAGTGCACCCTACCTTTGTGCTGTATGGCCTGCTAGAGGGGTGACTTACCTATGCCACAGGCAGCGGGTTGTGGGCATGCACTCTGAGGGGAGTGCCATGTTGACTTAGTCTTTTTCTCCCCACCAGGAAACACAAGCTGTGAGGCAGTGTGCATGTGCTGAGTGAGGGGTCCCCAGGGTGGCATAATACATGCTGCAGCCCATAGAGACCTTCCCTGGCCACAGGGCCCTTGGTACCAGGGGTACCATTACAAGGGACTCATCTGTGAGCCAGGGCTTTGCCAATTGTGGAGACAAAAGTGTAGTTTAGGGAAATAACACTGGTGCTGGGGCTGGGTTAGCAGGGTCCCAGCACACTTTCAATCATAACTAGCATCAACAAAAGGCAAAAAGTTAGGGGGTAACCATGCCAAGAGTGGCATTTTCCTACAGAGGGGCATCTACTTCCTATGTCCTTCCCTATTAAAAGCAAATATTCCTTCCAACTCATTGGAAGCCTCCTTCCCTACCTTGGATCTCTAAATATGGTGGTCAGTTTCTGACAGGGTGGTGGAAGCCACAATCTTTGCTCACTTAGCAGGGCAGCAGGGCACCCAACAGCCATTAAATGAGTATTTGCTTTTATCGATTAGCATATTATTCTCACCATGGTGGCTAATGAAAAAGTCAGACAAGGAAGACCTACATATCCTTCTCTTCCAAATCGGTTTGTGCTCACCAAGTACCACACCCTGTTTTACAACGCTGAACTACCTCTCCACAGACCCAACTTCTGTCCTCCTGGAGTGACAAATAATAGATAGATAACCCAAAAACAATTTGCTATCTTCCCCTCTCACCAATTTTTTTTTTTTTTTTAAGGATTGTGAGTATAAAGGTAGTGGAGGAATTGGTGCAAGGAGGGTAAAAGCATCACACGGTTGACAGCAATAGAGTGGGTCAGGGAGAAGCAGTTGAGCAAGAAAGCAACACGAAGCAAGGGAAGGGAGCTTATGTGGCAGCAGGAGACTCATGCTATAGAGAGCTTACATCACAAGGGAGACAGCAACACAGAACACAGGGGGCATGTATTTGGTGGGGGAAGAAGCACACAAGGCAGAGTGCTGAAACACACATGCATTCTCATGGGGTGCTTATTCAGAAAATGTAAAAGGAGGTTTTCCAAAAGTGATAAGTGGAAGGATAGGAGTCAGCTAGTCAGAGAGATGGTAAAGAGGCTATGCACCAAGGGAGAGACACATATAAGATGGATTTACAGGGGCAAACAAAAGACATTGAATAAGAAACAACAAAATAATTGATAATAAAGCCAATCAACGGCAAACAACCGACTGGCTGTAAGCCCCTTTAGGATCTTGGTAAACCCACAATAAGCCAACCTAAACAAAAAGTAATTGATGGAATGCCTGAAATAATCTCAGCTACTGCTAATGACTTGGGACATATTTCAATGTTTATTTTTTACCCATTATGCCACACCACACAGAAACAACCTATTTGTACTTTGACATTGGTCATGCTCCAGATTAAAACGTCCAGCCCAAACTACCAGGTCAGGTCCCTAACGGACAGGAACACAAGCAAACCTAGACGGTTTCAATATTGGACTGCAGTGCAGCTGGTAGCATAGCTTAATGCAAATTTAAAATCAAAATGTGCCTTCATCTAACTAGTTGGTTTATTATCCCAAAGTTAATTAATTATGTAAAACCTGTAAGTCTTTAAATGTGCTGCTGATTTATGTTGTTTTGCTTTCTTTTTGGTTTGCTGCCTGGTGTGCCAACAGTATTTTTAAAGGGATGTGTTACACCGTCTTCTTGTTAAGCAAGATTAGGACATCCTGCAACTAGTTCCCTATCTGAACGTCACTGATGCTCACGTACCTCCTCCACCACTCCTATGCCACCCAACACAGATACAACCTATAGAAAGATGGAAGCATTCTGCCTGCTACAGCTCCTGAGACGCCTGCTAGACTCCTACCTTTGAGCCAACGGGGATGCTAAGCAGACCTCCTGCTTTCGTAGACCACTAGAAACCCGCTCCAGTCATTCAGCTGTTCCCCTATGAGAAGGGCACATCTGAGTACATCATTAGCCCATACCCATAAACAAAGACTATGATTCAATCAAACAGGTTGCATGGATGTGCCTAAAGGTTGGTACCTGCAGCCAAAAAAACAACCTCGTTCTGGGGCAGACTATACTTCTGAACACTTTTGACCCCCACGCTCCTAAATTGGAAGTCCTACCGTACTAGATGGGTAAGGAGTCTTGTAAGGAAAGACTTGGTGCCATATGTACGAAGCTGTTTTCTGGTTACAAACTGCCTGATTCACAGAATCGGGGGTTTGCAACCAGATAAAAAACATTTTTGGATGTACCAAACTCTCCGTTGCGATTTGATTATCTATTACTGAATTGCAAAATGGGTTAGTGATTCACTATTAGGAAAGAGCCTGTCAAGGGCGTCCCTTCCTAATAGCTACTCACAGTGGTATGTAGGAATGTTTTGCAACTGAAATGCCTTCACAAAACAATTGCTTTTTGCCACCACATTGAATTTGGTAGCATCCCATTCGCAAACAGGGACTCCTTCCCCTTTATGAATGCATGTAAAAACGTTTTTTAAGGCTGCCAATGGTCCCACAGACCACTCTCTACTCCATAAAAATAAAACTTAAACGTTTAATTATTTTTTTTGAAAAGCAGTCTGTTTTCCCTTAAGGAATACAGACTGCATTTCAAAAACAAAAGTTGTTTTATTTAAAAGCAAACACAGACCTGGTGGTCCGCTGTCCCCAGCTGGCGCCATCACGGTGTTTTTTGCGATTCCCAATGGGGCACAAATTGTGACCTACCTAATGAACATTAATGAAGTAGGTCTATTTGCGACCCTTTTGAAATCACAAATCAAACTCAATAGTTTTGTACATTGGAAATTGCGATGCGCATGGAATTACAATTAGGAAATCGCAATTCCTAACATACGCACATGTGGCTCTTGGCTCCATGAGGTTCAAGATGACCGGATGGGTCCAAACTGGAGCTGGCTATCTTTTTACACACTGCTCTCACTTCTCATTTCTGGAGACACTGGCAGTGGCGGCCGGCAGCTTTAGGAGGGAGGGAGGCAGGCGGGAAGCACACACACACACACACACTCATTCTTTCACACACAGACACACACGCACATCCATTAACAACACTCATAACATTCAAACATTAATTTTAAAAGTTCACACACACTCATTCTTTCACACACACACGCACATCCATTAACAACACTTATACCATTCAAACATACACGTACGCACCAAACATTCATTTTAAAACATCACACGCACACTCATTCTTTCACACATGCACGCGCGCACATCCATTAACACTCATAACATTCAAACGTGCATGCACGCACCAATATTCATTTTAAAACATCACACACACGTACCTTCAGCCTCGAGGTCCCAGGAGGGTTAAGGTCAGCCAATGAGGGAAGGCAGCAGTCCCAGCCTCGTCACAGAGTGGGATGGGGTCAGTGACACTGCTGACCCCACCCCACTCTGTGATGAAGTGTCACTGATTGACACTCGCCCTGGGCGCTTCAGGGCTTAAACCTGAAGCGCCCAGGGTGAGTGTCAATGGGTGACGCTTTCCTTGTCACCCAGGGGAGGACCTTGAGGCACCTTTGCTGAGCCGAGGTGGTCACGCCCACAGAAGCTGTGACCTCCTCAGCCCAGCAAAGTTCAGCTCAGGCATCTAGGAGTCTGCGCAAATCGCGCATGTCTCACTCCTGGCTTTCTGAGCTGAAAATGAAGAGTGTCTGTCAGGCTGACCTTTGTTCAGCCTGACAGACACTCTTCATGAGGGGCAAAAGGTGGGGGCGTGGCCCCTCCACCCTAAAGGATGGGCTGCGCCTGGACACTGGATGCCTGACTTTGTTGGAGTGTTTCTTTAAAAAGCAATATTAACATGAAAAGCTTGCAACATATTGTGATGGAGCTGCATAGAAAGATTATATGACGGAACACCGAATTAAAAACAACTACTAACCTTAACAACGAGGTCGGAACACCGACCTCGTCCTTACTACTAATGATTTTACCACGAATGCCTTAACAACGATATTTCGTTGTAAAGGCATTCCTGATAAAATCATTAGCAATAGGCACCATTCACCCTACATCCCTTACCCCACCCCCCAACCCCACCCCAAAACCTAAAACCCCCTGACCCCCCACCCACTCCCCAAAACCAAAAATGCCCCACCCCCCCAACCCCACCCCAAAACCTAAAACCCCCTGACCCCCCACCCACTCCCCAAAACCAAAAACGCCCCACCCCCCCAACCCCACCCCAAAACCTAAAACCCCCTGACCCCCACCCACTCCCCAAAACCAAAAACGCCCCACCCCAAAACCTAAAACCCCTTGACCCCCCAACCCCACCCCAAAACCTAAACCCACCACTAACCTTCGCCAACTCCCTTCTTTGTACCTTAACCACGCATGTTCGTTGTTCAGAACATACGAAGTTAAGGCACAAAAATACGAAGTCGTGGTTAAAAAAAGCGGTGTTACGCTTTCGTTAACCACGACTTTCGTAATAAAAAAGTCGTAAAAAAGGATGTTTACCGCATAGAAAATGTGTTAACATAGAAAATAATGCACACGTTTGAAATGTGCCCACTGGGAGTGGCTACCAATGTATACGAAGACTAATGAAAGTTGCTAATTCAGAATTAACTATGTACTAATGTTTTGAATTTGTATTAGCACATCATAATTAGAGTTATGTATTACGAGTTGTTTATTAATTTAGGGTCTTAGCTTATCAAGGGCCTGGGCCTAGTTGCCTGGTCTCATATTAAACTGTATTTTTCTAACGTGTAATGTGCTGTTTTTCCTGAAGGACACGAATCTGTACTTTTCCAGAAGTTATGTGTGTGTAGCCGTAGTAAATTGTTTCTCATGAGAACCGACTTGTTCAAGGAGACTTTCTTGCTGAATGCAACAGTGTAATTCGTAACAGGTGCAAGGTTACTAGAGTAGGAGAAAACAATGGAGACACTGACTGGAGCGCAAAGTGTAACTTTTGTTACCTGACATTCCAACCGATGAAGACGTCAATAACATGGACCAATCCTCGACATGAGAACTGCGGATTGTGGAAAATTCTGGCAAAATGCATGAAGGATTATTGGACAGAGATAACGATACACCAATTATTATTCAATGAGGAGTTAAGGGCAAATTAGACAGTTTTGATTTAACGGAATGACGCAAGGAGCTGGGAGCAGAGCAGAGACGAAAGCAGAAACTTTGAGACTCCACTTACCTTACAGAGACTTTAACTCTTTTGCTTGGTTTTATTACTTTAAACCATCCGCTACCCGTCCTTACCTGATACTATGCTATATCGAGACTTTGCCTCTGCTGAGGGTGAATCGACTGATGTCCTGCGGACGAAGACTGACGCTGTTTGCTGCTCTGTTGGATTGGTAACTATCTGATAAAAATTTGTAATTGTCTGTTTGCCTTTTCTTTCAAGGTACCAACTGCTCTTTTGACAGAGGCCATAGTTTAGATGTTTTCCAAATTCGTGTTTGCTAAATGTTTTGCATGAAGCCCAACATGCTAATGCTAATCTGAGGTTAGTTAAGGTGTTCACAAATACCCTACGCAAATAGAAAAATGACTGAGTTTTTGCTTTGTTGAATCATGTATTACTGAGACTTTGCTAAGTTGCTTCCTATTAATGACGAGTTAATACTTGATGAATGCATTGATTAATTGCGTTCTAATTGCAAATCTGAAGAGTTACTAATGAGATGAATTGCTAATGAGATTAACAGAAATGACATTAGATTGTAACTGATAGGGAAATAAATATCCTAACACTTAACTAAATTGGTGTGGTTATTCATGACTGAAAGGTCATGGTGTGTTCAACTTATTGATTCTTACTAAATGTTATTGATTGGGTTGCTTATTAGTTATTGAAATTATTTATTGGTTTATTGATCTATTGATTTGTGATGCCAAAAAGACATCTCGTACTGGGAAGTCCCCGAACGGTCAACCTAAACACGTCTCCTTGTAAGTTTAATTATTAAGGCTCTGACGCGTTAAGAACTTCAATGTTCATTATCATTAGTATAGCTGAGTTATTTGAGACTGAAAGAACCTTTTATTGTATAGTTAACAAAAACGTTTTTCACAAATAAAACAGGCAAACCGCTTTAAGTCCCCCTAAAACAAAATCAATTTTATTAACTAAATGATTTTCCAAAGATCTTTCCAGACAGAAAATAGTTGATTTTTCGAGTTTCTCATTATCCAGAGACAGAAAATAGTTGCTTCTCTCAAGTTCCTGATTATTCAAGGATATTTTTGTGCGCTCTTGTAAACAACGATTTTATCTTTCGTTTTTAGCTAAAACTATGCTAAAAATGTTTGCAAAGCTACTGCATGTCCGTCAAGTTAAAACTTTCCCTAATTAGGAATAAGCAGAATCGAATTCTTAATCGTCTAAAACTTGAAAATAAAAGATGGTTTGATTGTAGGAAAAGACTTGGCGGAAGCAGATTACATAGGCTAGTAATTGTTTCATGTAGGGACAAAAACAACAGTTTTTAGTTTGGCGCGTGAATTTACATTTTTGTTTAATCTCGTCGTGTCAAATAGAAAAAAATCGAAGTCTGGCTATGCCCCATTTTAGTTAAACGGAAGCGCGCCCATTAAATATCGTTGCATTAACCTCAGAGAGTAAGATTTCCATGAACTACTGTCGTGACGGGATTTGGAATCTAAAACAAGGAATCTCTCAGTAAATTGCAAATGGGGCCCGGGTGTGATCCATTCCTAGCGATTACAGAGGACTGTGTCAGGATTTGCTTTTTAAAGTGCGACAAATAATTGTAATGCCACAGACTGAAGGATTATCCACCATCTGGTATTACTTGTATAACTACAATCATTCTGGGACAAATTTATGCTGGCATTGTGCCGTTATTTTTTTTCGCTAATGTGGCGTTGGAAGAGGAAAAACGTTGCGCCATATTTACAGAGTGGCACAATGCATTCATTGCTCCACTTTGTAACTCCTTGCGCCACATTATGCCTGCGCCAGGCATTATGTATACAAGGAGGGCGTTCTGGCGCTGGGAGGATGTAAAAATGGCGCAAAGGAATCTATGAGATTCTTTTGCGCCGTTTTTATCAGCATTTTTTAACGCCTGCTAAGTGGCGTTAAACAGAGGCTCCCATTTATCACAATTGGCCTCTGGGTGTTTTGCAGGATTAGCGTCATAATATTTTACGCTAATCCTGCAAAGTGCGAGACTAGCGTAAAAATCTGATTCTTGTCACCTTTACTGCCACCATTGTGCACCATATTTTAAATGCAGCGCTACCATAGTGGCATTAGAAGGGTGCTAAGGAGCGCAAGAAAAGTGACGACTTTTTATAAATCTGCCCTGTTTCATAAATCTGCCCCTTTGTGTATTACCATCGGCAAGAAGGAGGTCATACAATTCGGGAACAATTCTAGCTCATCCAAAAACTGAAGCCTTAAGAATGAGCCCACCCTCCCCCACACTCATGATTATGCAAAAAACTTCGGCATAATATTTGACTGCAAGTCGTGGTTTCAAACACTTGTCACAAAACTATCATGTACAGCCTTTCTGGCTCTACAGACTTTGTGGAAAATTCTTCATCTGTTGTCAGAGATAAGTCAGTTGGCCAAGCATTGATACTGACTCGGTTGGACTACTGCTGTTATCTTTCCCTAGTACTAATGCCAAGATCAAAGCATACTTATAACTCGGCTGTACACAGCCTACTAAGGTTATGTAAAACATCTCAAGTACTGATTGCCAGTTAGGAAAAGCTGCTTACTTAAAGCACTAACGTAATGCCATAAAGCCATTTGCCATCCACCCTTTCTGGTCATTATATGCAACACTCTGAACTCTGAGATGTCAATCTGCCAACTTTGTAGGTGAGACTGTGCATTTCGAATGCACGTTGCAGCAGCCTTTCTTCATCCACCATTACTGTGAGAAATTGGAATTTGCTTCTAACTGAAGTGAGGTCACTTTTCCAATCTGCCCTGTTTTGGAAAATGGCTGAAGACACTTTTCATTAGTAGCCCATAAACACTACAGCTAAGTATGTTTTTTTTTTAGATCAGAGCTGTAAGAAATTGGGTTACTGGTTGAGGGGGTAAAACTCTTCTCAAGCAGCAACCACAGTTCTTGTCAGGGTGAAGCAGGTATACCCTAATTTAAACTGTGCTCGACCCTCAGGTAGGTTGGCATGGAGGATTACAGCGGCGGCTCCTCCTCTATGGCGGAGGAGTGTTGCCCCCCGCCAGCAGCAGCAGCTGCAAGTTGAAAAAAACAAACGATAATGAACAAAGTTTATTATTGTTTTTATTTTTCAATAGGCGGGCAATGAAGGATGACAAGCACGGAGGGGGAGTGGTGTGCACTCCCCTGAGTGAGCATGTGTGTTTGGCTGGCTGTCACAGGACAGCTAAACACACATGTGCACTGAGCTCTCTCCAACCCGGCACTGTGTTGCTGGGTTAGGGGGGAACAGGAACAGGCTCCCAGTCTGCCTAGGAGCGCAAAGCCAGGGCGCTATGGCCAATCCTAATGCTGCTCTCATGCTGCCAGCAGCATGAGAGCAGCATTAGGATAGGCTGCAGGGCAGGCTGGGAGCCTGTTCCTTCAGTGGAGCCTGAAAACCAGCATGCGGCGATGCAGCGCGATTCAGGTACGTTTATTTTGTATTCTTTTTTTTTTGTGTAATGGTGTTGTCTTTGTGTTTTGTGACCCCCGCTCGTTGCTTTGCCTCAAAAGGAGCCACCCCTGGAGGAATCATTCTTAACTCAGAGGCAATGTATAAAGTATTTGTGCAACATTTCATACAGTACCGCAGTGAAAACAAACCACAAATGGATGCCACACCAGTTTAGAAAAAATCTGTATTTTTTAATGAATAAAACAAAAGGACAAAAATCCAATCAGTAGAAAGGGAGATATTCACTTTGAAAGATTTTTGAAAAAATAGCACAAAAAAGCATAAAGCGCAAATTGTGGAGATCTGGTCATGACAGACCCAGACAATGTTGCTAAAGTAGACATCTCAATTAGATATTATTAATGAGTGTTTATGTATTTTGAATAATTAATTCTGTAGAAAATGAATAACATTGAGAAAGTAATGTGCACGTTTGAAAATGTGACGTCGAAGAATGGCCACCAGTGTTCACCAAATGTACTAATTATTATTAACTCATATGAAAAATTGATAATGTATTAGATAAATGTAGTGATATGTCATATTAAGTGTTATGAATTATGTTCTTGCTTATTAATTGTAGGCCTTAATTTAGCGAGTGTCTTGGCCTAGTCTGCCAGGCCTCATGCAGAAGCAGTATTTCTTAGAGTTTAATGAAAAATGCTGACAGAGTGAACTAACTGTGAAATGCTCATCATTTTAATAAAATGCTTAGCAGAAGCTTTCTATGGGAACCGACGGACAGGAGATGAGGTGTCTTGTAAAGTAACTAAATGTGTGTAATGTCCATGAGATGTACTTTCCCAGGACGTGAACAATGAAGACATTGACTGGAGACGAAGAGGCAATCAAATTGATACCTGACGAGCCAGATGATGAGAACATCGTAAGACGAACCAATCAACAAACATGTGAAGCATGAAATATTAGAATTCATAGATGTGGTATAAGGACATCACTGGACAGCGTAATAATGTACGATTAAGTGACCAACTGGAAATTAGGCCATAGTTTGGGTGACTTTGATATGACAACGTGACAGAGGGAAGAGACTTCAGATTTTTGGGAGTTTTTTAGGCAGACTACTGTTGAGAAGAAGAGATTTGAGATTCTGTCATTGGGCTCATACTCTCTGACTGAGAGCCTGAGGTGTTGTTGACCGACTGATGACCTGAGGGCGAAGACTAATTCTGCTTGCTGACCCATACCATGGATAGGTAGATATGACAATGACTGAATTGCATTTTTATGCCTTTCCTTTCTAGATACCATCTGCGCTGTCTTATTAGTTTTTTCCTTGGGTAGATGTTTCCAAATTTGTGTTTAAATTGTTTTGCATGAAGCCCCACATGCTGATGCTAATCTGGGTTAATTGAGGTTATTCACATGACAACTGACAAATTGCAGAGACAACTGGTTGACGGACTGTTTTGCTGACTTTATGTATATCTTAGCCTTGATTAAATTAGTTTTATTAACGTTGTGTGCTGATGCTTTGGAATGTCTTTTGATTCAAGCTTTGATTGGATCATGTTTCTTACATCTTATTGATTAACAAGTATTATTTATTTAGTTAGAATTGAATTGGTGATTAAGATTCATGACTTTAGAATTGTTAAAAATAGGGAAATAAACTTACTAAACGTTTACTAAGGGTGTGGTTACTCATGGCTGAGAAGTTATGGTGTGTGACAATTACTGACTCTATTGATATTGTTTATTGATTTGACTAATGAGTATTGTGTATTGATTGTTGTTCCCTATATTGGAGCTATGGTAGGATTATCTTAAATGAATCAAAAGGTTCATTGACCTATACGCGTCCCCTTGTAAGTTTACTTATTAAGAACTGACGTGCTAACAGTTATGGTAGCAGAGGATGGTTTGTCTCTCTAAGAGCTTGCTATAAGTGTTCGGTAAAGGGTGTTAACAGTTATGGTAAGGCGACTGATGGTTTGTCTCTTTAAGTGCTTTCCATAGGTGTTTGGAACAGGGTGTAAGGTGTTAACAGTTACGGTGGGAGACCGATGATTAGTCTCTTTGGGAGCTTGCCATAGGTATCCAGATTTTATTAAGATTTGGATTTTGTTTTCCAAATTACATTTGTAGAGAAAATGATGCTCCCTGACACCCAGAGATGACTTTCCCAGATCCTGGATCCTGCTAGTTGTGTTGGGTATGTTCCTGGCGTCCTAGTGATAGAGTGAGAGAGATAGGTTGCATTTGCACAGCTAATGCAAATCGCAGGTGAATTGTGACATATGTGAGGGAATTTAGGGAGTTTGCGTACTCCAGATGAAGTTTTAGTGGGAGTGTGCCTACTCCGCAGTATAAGAGTAAGGAAGTCGTTGAACTTCACATGTGTGTGGTGCTTTGTGCTAAAACATTGTCCACGTGGTTGTTGATGTATGGACCCTGCGTGGTCTAAGACTCCGGAGTATATTGGAAAAGTGTATGAGACACTTGGTTATATGTTGTAATTTGTCTGGTTTAAGTAGGTTGATCGGGCGTGGTCAACGAGTCAGTGTGTGAGAGAAAAATTTCATCTGAGATTTGGTAAGTCCTATGTGCACTAGGACAAATGCATTGATCAGTTGAGAGTAAAATTTGCAGGTCGAATTTTGCTTGCGAATCTGGGAGACCGAGAAAGAGGAATAGCTGCATGAACAAAAGGGTCATCAGTGAAAATCGGTAAGGTTTCTGAAGCGATTGTGTTACCTTCCTGTAGTAAACCAGCAGATTTGTTTCCTGGTTAATGGATTTTTGATTACTGCTCGCAATATTTTGCATTAGTTTTGTGTGAATTGAAGTTTTGGAGGACAAGCCGCAAGACTTTGTCAGCCGCAGTGTGTGAGTGTGACGTCATTGGAGTTGCGCTGGGATAGGTGGGTTAGTGAGAAGGGCCGCGCACAGATTGGCAGCTGTCAGTGATAGGCAATTGGTTGAGAACTTGGGTGAAAGGAATCTTCGGAGTAAAAGTAATTTCCTGATTCGATTTTGAATAAACAAAAAGTAGAAAAGATTAAGTTTTTCAAGGCATTAAAGAGTGCCCTAAAGGGGGATACATACTTTAGAGCGAGTGTAGGAGAGCCTACCCCACCAGAGAATACACCGGCTTATATTGTAATTGAGGAGCGAGGTGTCACACGGTGTCTTTAGTTAAAGCAGTGGTGCAAGTTGACAGAGAAAAATGGGAGCTTAGCATTTCCCGAGAATGGGACATTCAATTTGAGGATTTTGGAGCAATTGTGGATGGCGCTGTATGAATCGCAGCCTCTTCCAAGACCAGCAGAGTTTGAAGCATTAGCAGTCTGGGAACTGGTAGCTAGGCAGCAACAGCAAATTAAATTTGAGAGGAGAGTAAGAAAAGTAAAAAAGTCATTAGCGGAAGCAAGATGGGATTGGGAACAGACAAAATGGAGATCAGTGACATTGCAGGGTGTGAAACTGTTTCCAGCAATTATGCAGGAATACGAGCCAGAAGGAAAGAAAGCAACTAGAAAGTCTAATAAAAGTCTGCCTGAAAGTAAGGAAGCAAGAAAGTCTTCCATAGTAGAAGAAGAGGACTCTGATGCTGAGGATCTTGTTACACAGATACTGAGAGTGCATAACGATGGTCCAAGTACTAGTGCTGATCCAACAGCCCTGGCACAGGCAATGGGGACAGTGAGTCCGATACAGGTTAATACTAGCCAGACACACGTTGTAGTGCAAGGACCTAATGTGTTGACTCCTTCAGTAGTTCAGGCACAGATGCATCCGCCACCGATACAGAGAATCTATCCTGATGTGCCTGCCTTAGAGACAACTTCGAAATTAGTGATACCTATGGAGCAAGTGGTTCCAAGACCACTGTTGATTCAGACTGAGCAGGCTCCAATTTTATTACCCCAGGTGCAGTCACAATTGATGCCGAGATTTACGCCAATGAAAGGGACACAGTCAAACTTGACTCCGGTGATGAATCAGAGCATGGGAGTTACTCTCCCACAATGTTTGGGTGCCAAAGCAGCCCCAGTTGCAATATCGTTGCCAATTACTGTTGGTCAAGCGGTACCATTATTTGCGCAGAAGAAACCAAGCATGAGTGAGCAAGGAGAAATGTCCCAGAGTCTAGTGAAGAGGGGACCAAATGAACAAGTGCAGGTAGTCTCTTCTATGGGTCAGACCTTTGATGGGTCGAGATCATTGTTAGATCTTAGTCCACTTGTTGCACTTCCAGATGCTGTGAATGGACCTAGTGTAGGTCTGAGCCTGAAATTATTGACACCACAGACATCAAGTGCAGTGGTACAGCAGGTGCCACTGGTGAATGCGAGTAACATATTGTTACAAGGCTTGACAGCTCAGCAGCTGACTGAATGGTTGGACACCCCACAGAATGCTTCCAAGGGTGAAGAGCAGATCAATTGTGTCAGACTATCAATGGAAGCGGGTGAACTGGTTGAGGGAACAATGGGCGTGAGTGGATTAGAGTCTTACACAGAGGCTATGGTACCTATGCCCGAGAATCACAAGAGAGGTGAGCAAGGAACATCAGAGATTTGCAGATTTGGCAGAGAAGCATGACATAGAAATTGAGTAAATGAAGCATTTGAAGAGAAGTTACAGATTGGACTTTGGGGGAAAGGATTTTGAACACATGAGATCAGCCGGAATGAAGGCACATCTTAAAGAATTACTGCAGAGTGCTCAGGTTTGGGGAGCATTAGAGAAGTGGGAAGACAGATGGGCAAAGAAAAGAGATAAAAGGAAACAAGATTCTCTAGAGGTGCCTGCGAATGTACAACAGAGCAAGGATCCAATAAAGATTTTACCAGTGAGAGAAATACCAGGGGGACAGTTTGTTCATGTCCATTGGCATAGGAGTAATATTCTGTCATTTACAAATGGTTATCCAAAATTGAGAGAAGCCGGTTGAGTGGTATCAGCAGACAGATAGGGTTGTGAAGCTCTCAAAATGTTTATGGGAAGACCAGAATACCTTACTGGAAATAGTGTTCCCAGCTGATTTGTGAGTTGAATGTAAGAGAGCAGTAGATTGGCCGACAAGTGAGCCAGAGAGAGACAAGAGTACAGGTGCACCATCTCCTGAAGTAATGAAACATTACTATAAGGTGATTGAGTTCCTCAAGACGAGGCTTTCACACAAAAATATTGATTGGCAGAGGATTGACAGAACGGTGCAGGAAGTAAAGGAGTCAACACATGCGTACTATGAGAGATTGTTGAAGGCATTCAAGGAGTACAGTGGCGAGGAAGCAAATGAGCTGAAAGACATGCTGCACTTTGTGTTCAGGTTTGTAGAAGGGTTGAGACCTGAAATAGGTCAGATGATTAAGAGTCATTTGATTTGCTGGCAAGCCAAGCCGATTGATGAGGTGTTGCAGTATGCAAAATACTGTAGTGACGAGGTCGAATTGAAGCAGAAAAAGTTGAAAGAGAAGGCAATGGTGATGCAGATTAAGGCAGCTCAGACAGGGGTGCAGGGAACTTTTGTGCAACAGATACCGCAACAGCAAGGAATTGTAATGTTTCAGCCTCAGATGAGAGGAAGGGGTCGTGGAGGCAATATGAATCGCGGTCCAGATTTGAATACTGTTGTGGTTCAGAATGATTTGCAGGGAATGAAGAAGCTATTACTGCTTCACGTTTGCGGAGCCGTGGGACACTGGAAGCGGGAGTGTCTGATGATGCTGCAAGAGGGTGTTGTTCAGCAAAATAACGACGTCAATACATTTCAAAATTTTAGAGGACCACGAATGAGAGGTCCGAATCTAAATTTTCAAAATAATGGGAATCAAATGCAGAATTGTCAGCCTATGCAACAGATACAATTGCCCCATGCACAAGTGTTACATTTACAGCCAATGCAGCAGCAGGTTCCTATGGTACCTAGACAGCAAATGCAGATACCACAAGCCCCGATGGAGCAGCAACAGATGATGCTTTCTCAAAAGGTCACAGCTCAGAGAAAAGACAGAAGTAGTAATGCAATGCACCAATTCCCATTACACAGTGAGAATGAAATAAATGGTGAATGGATGAGTGATAGTTCTGATGAGGAGGCACGTATGCTTGCGATCTCTCTAGAGGTAGATCAGAGAGGACCCTTTTTGAGGGGAAAGGTAATGGGTCACAGAGTCTCATTTCTGGTAGACACAGGAGCTACACGCTCTACTGTACGAAGTGCAGAAGTTCAGAATTTGCCCCTTTCAGGTCGAACAGTTCAAGTTGTGGGGTTTGTGAATCAGTATTTGACAAACCTGATAACAGAACTAGTGCAAGTTGAGATTGGCAATTTCCAGGGACTGCACAAGTTTTTAGTCTGTGATTGGAGTCCGGTATCCCTATTGGGAAGGGATTTGCTGTGTACGACAAAGTGCCTGAATACTTGTTCAACTGATGGGCTTGAGATTCAGACAAATAGTGATGATGAAGAAGACCCAGCTCCAGAGACCGAGTGTGAAACTATAAATGAGGAGTACCCCTTGATTGAGTTTTTCCCGATGGTCACAGTAAGAGAGATTCATTCCGATTTGCAGGGAACAGTGAAAGAGAACGTGTGGGATTTGACAAGGAAAGAAGTGGGTTTAATCAAAGGAGTGGAGCTGATTAAAGTTTCTCTGAAGCTGAATGCAGTGTTTCTGCAGCTTCCCCAGTATAAGATGACACAAGATGTCCTGATGAAAGTGGCTCAGATAATTACAGATTTTGTGAAGCAGGGAGTTTTGAAGGAAGTGTTGAGTAGCCCATGTAATTCACAGATAATGGGGTTGTAGAAGCCATGTGGAAAAGTCCAAATTGTTCAGGATTTGAGAAAAATAAATGACATAGTGGTTAAATGTTGTCCATAGTGCCGAACCGAGCTGTAATAATGTTCCAGATTCCATGTGATGCAGAGTGGTTCACAGTGGTTGATTTGTCACAAGCATTCTTTTCTGTGCCTCTTCATGAGGATAGTCAATTCGTCTTCAGTTTCAAATTCTTACATCAGGACTACTGCTGGTGTAGACTTCCTCAAGGGTACACAGAGTTACCTTCCTTGTTTAATCAGATCTTAAAAAATAATTTGGGGTCATTAGAATTACCTTTCCAATCGACTCTGGTGCAATACATTGATGACTTGTTGATTGCATCCAGGACAAGGGACGAGTGTAAGTACGACTCGATTGCTCTGTTGAATCATTTGGGAAAGTATGGTCATAAAGTGTCACCACTGAAATTGCACTACTGCCAGAAGGTAGTGAAGTACTTGGGACACTAGATTGAGAAAAGGTTGAGAAAAATATCCAGAGAAAGGATTACAATGATACTGCAAATAAATCCTCAGACTTCACAGCGAGATGTTAGAATGTTCCTGGGAATGGTGGGCTATTGTCGCAAGTGGATCCCGAATTTTCAGAAATATCAAAGCCATTGCAAAAGCTGACTCATAAAGTTGTCACAGACCCCATAGCATTAGATGAAGCTCAGATGAAAGTGTTCACTGAATTGAGAGAGAGTTTGTGCAGAGCTCCAGCGTTGGGTATGCCTGACTACACAAAGCCATTCACATTGTTTTCTCATGAGCGTGATGCATGTTCATTGTGTGTCTTGACGCAGGTCCATGGAGGTGCTCATCGCCCAGTAGCATATTTGTCAGCTACCTTGGACCCCGTTACAGCAGCCCTACCAGGTTGTTTGCATGCAGTTGCCGCAGTTGGTCAGTCTTTCACAGTGCGAAGGTGTAATAATGGGATATCACCTGACTGTAATGGCACCTCACTCGACTGAGATTTTACTGACAAGGCCGAAAACTCAATACTTGACCGGTGCTAGGTTGACTAGATATGAGACGAGCATCTTGGGAGCTCCAAACGTGGCACTGAAAAGATGTACAGTGTTGAACCCGGCAACCTTACTTCCAAGTGATACTACTGAAATTGAGAAGGAGGAAGATGTTGAACATGATTGTCTTGAAGCAACTGAATTGTGCACAAAACCGAAACCTGACATGAGAGATAACCAATTGGAAGAAAATGACCAAATTGTTTTTGTTGATGGTTCTTGTCTAAGAGACAGCACAGGGACACTGAGATCAGGATGTGCAGTGTGCACAATTAGAGGTACCTTAGAAGCTTCCTGGCTTCCAAGAGTGTATTCTGCTCAAGTAGCAGAATTGGTTGCTCTCACTAGAGCATGCCATGTTTCTGCTCGATTGAGAGTCAGTATTGACACAGATAACCAATATGGATTCAGAATAGTTCATGATTTTAGTCAATTGTGGTCACAGAGAGGTTTCCTGACCTCTACAGGATCACCAGTGAGAAATGGTGAGTGAATAAAGGAGTTGTTATATGCTATTCAGCTGCCTGAAGAAATTGCCGTGGTGAAATGTAGTGCACATCTAAAATCACAGGACTACGTGTCCTTGGGAAATGGATATGCGGATCAAGTCGTAAGGCTTTTCTCATTGAACTGTATATCGTTCAAAGACAAGTATGAATTGTTACCTGAAGAAGACACAACATGTACAAGTTTTGCATTAAAAGTAGTTGATACTTTAGAAGAGTTAAAAACTTTGCAGAGTAATGTTGATAAAGAAGAGAAACGGTCATGGAGCAAAATGAAATGTGTTCAAAGACAAGATGAGCTGTGGGTATCTGAGGAGGGTCAGATAGTTTTGCCAAATAGCCTGTTGTCTCAGATGGCGAGGTACTATCATGGTCAGGCACACATTGGGAGGGATGCCATGGTTCGTCTGTTCAAAATTGACTGGTTTAACCCTAAGTATAGACAAGCAGCTAAAGCAGGATGTCATTGCTGTGTCATTTGTCAGCAATTAAATGCGGGGAAAGGGACAGTGGTAAATTTGAGCCACAGTGGAAGAGCAGGAGGTCCATTCAGCAGAATGCAATTGGATTTCATTGAGATGCCTGCATGTGGAGGTCTGAGATATGTGTTTGTGATTGTGTGCACCTTTAATCATTGGATTGAAGTGTACCCTAAATGGAGAAATGATAGCCTCACAGTAGCAAAATTGTTGCTTAGGGAATTGATACCACGTTTCGGATTTCCGATCTTTTTAGAATCAGATAGGGGAATGCACTTCAATAATGAGGTGATTGAACTGTTGTGTGCAGCATTGAAAATTGAGCAGAAGTTGCATTGTAGTTACCACCCTGAAGCATCAGGATTAGTGGAGCAGATGAATGGTACTTTGAAGTCACAAATTGCTAAGATGTGTGCAGTTAAGAATCTGAAATGGCCAGATGTATTGCCCTTGGTGTTGATATCAATGAGAAATACATCTGACAGAAAGACAGGATTGTCGCCCCATGAGATTCTCATGGGCAGTGCAATGAGGTTGCCACCAGTTCCAGCCAATGCACTTGTCAACATTACAGATGATATTGTGTTGGATTACTGCAAGGGTCTGGCTGATGTAGTCCGCTCTTTCTCTCAGCAGGTGGAGGCCACCACACTGCCAACGATCCAGGACATAACCTGAGAGCTGGTGACTGGATTGTTGTCCAAAAACATGTGCGCAAGATGTGCTTGGAACCTCGTTGGAAGAGTCCCTACCAAGTGATTTTAACATTTTAACAACTACGACTGCTGTGAAGTGTGCTGGCATCCCGAATTGGATTCATGCGAGTCACACGAAGAAGATGGCATGTCCACTGGATCATGAAGAAGCGTTGTTGAGAGTACCAACAACCTTGAGACAAATTACTGCACCGGAAAAGAAAAAAGAACAAGGAAGAACTGAAGCTGAACCTGAGCTCGTTGAGGACGGTTCCATCACCTCTGTGAGAGACGAAGGTGGAAATCTCCAAGAGGGTGCTGAGAAATCTATCGCTACTGAACCAGCAGGAGAGCCTAGCACTGAGGGGGTTCTCCCTGAAGCAGACGATTCAGAGAGACAGTCAGAGCAAGTGCCAGATCTAGAAGGGGAAGCAGTTATGGTGGATCAGAGTCAAAGTGATCTGACTCCTCCTGAACCTGTTGTAGGTCCGTCAAGAGAAAACGCCATAGAGAAAGAAAATGATTCGAGTTCAGTCCCGAAGGTTCAAGAAAAGGAGACAAGTGGCTTGAACCGCAAATGGAGAAAAGGAAAGAGGTGATTGTTGATCAAACAATAGATGAAGAAGTAGATACTAAGAAAAATGAAGAATTAAGTGAAGGAGAGTTGAATGGTGACCGGAGGTTGAAAAGAAAGAGAATAGCAAGTCGAAGATACACAGGTCCTGAATGGGCGTATGCAACTACAAACGAATGGCAGCAAGAGTTTATCTCTTTCTGTTTTGATAGGGAAGTTCCAAGTCAATATTTTGAAGGGACCTGAAGAAGATTGATGAAGTGAACTGTTGAAACAATTTGAGAAATATTTTGAAAAAGGGACTGTTGAAAGTAACCAGAAGAGACATTGATAACCTGATTTGGCTTTTTGAAACCTGATTTTGACAAATCTGCTAACTGATTCTGACGCGGAGAAGGGTTCCTGGAAGTGAAACTGATCTGCTGAAAGAATTGACTATTTTTTATTTTTGCTGCACGTTTCTAAGTCACTTCTGCTTTCTGATTCTTTACAGGTTATGGCTGATGTAGATAAGCAAATTAGGGATGTTAGGCGCTGTAAATATATGAGCATTGGTTTGGCAATTATGTGTGGAATTTTGTTTACAGTATGTTTGTTCTTGATGCAAAAGGAGCCAACCACACCTCTACTTCTGAGACTACTACACTAACGGCTTTAGAAAGGTTCAAGTTAAATGAAAAATATTTGCATGACTTTACTAATACTCAAGGAGAACTTTCTTCTAATGTTTTCTATCGCTTATCGAGTGGGTACGTTGAGACGATGGATGCAAGGGACTGAATTGTGTGTACGCAGATTCCTTCATCAGTCGAGGAAGGAGTCACCTACCATACGGGATAAGTTGTAGTCTGTTACTAACAAGGTTCTATAACCAGGAGTACATCCAGTATTTTTACTCTAATCATAATGTGTTTTCGTTTATTCCTAATATTAGGTATTTGAGTAAAGTAGCTAAGGATAATGACATAGTACTAGTTAAAGGATTCTTCGAACCTACATTAACGTTTGGCACAGCTTATGCGCATAAAAAGAACCTTACATGCTTACTTACACCGTTAGAGAAGAGCTTTTCAGATCATACTGATGACAGGAGAAAGGCACTGAAAGAGAAAATAGAAAAAGGCTTAGAGAAAAGGACTTACAGAAATGATTATGCCTACGCTGCTATCAAAACACAAGGGAAATTGGCTTTAGATGCATTACACGTAGGGAAGCTTTGTTTATATAGGCTAAAGTCGTGCACTGACACGTTATTTGTGGGTACGAGTGAATGTAGGCACGTGTTATTGTTTCAGAGTAAATGGACATTTATGTTGAATGGGCAGGACCCTGCAATTCCCAGGATACATTATGGGGGTTATTACAACTTTGGAGGAGGTTTATACCACCAGCCGTATTACGAGTTCCATAGGATATAATGGACTCGTAATACGGCTGGTGGTATATCTGTCACTTTACCGTCACTTTTGGGACGGATTAGCACCACCTCCAAAGTTGTAATAACCCCCAATATCTGTGGACTTAATGCTTATCACCATCTTCCAAGAGGATGGTATGGGACATGATATTTGGGGATAGTATTCCCAAAGATTTACCAGATTTAGGATTTGAAAAGGTTTCCGAAATTGACGGAATTAACTCAAAAGAGACAGAGGAGGGAATCCTTTTCTGCAATAGTGGAGATATATTTGTTGCAGTGATTTCTTCAGTGGGAGTCATCCTGAATTCAATCAAGATTCGAAAATTGTCTATTGTGGATTACATGCTGACAAATTTTTCATGGGCTATACTCCTGATAGATACTGAATTGGCTGCAGATAGAGCTATGACTCTTCAAAATCGTCTTGCTTTAGACATTATTTTAACAAAAAATGGTGAAATCTGTAAAATGATTAGCTCTACCATTATTGCTCTTACATTCCTAACAACAGTAAGGAGATAAGGGACTTACTTACTAATCTGACTAACGCAAGTAGTGATTTGAAGGATCTGAAAGAACCAGGTGTTTGGGAGAAGGTTGGAAAGGGGTTTGCTTCAGTGGGAAATTGGCTGAGTAGTATTTGGAATGGGGTGCTGCTAAAAATTATACAGGGAATGTTAATAATTATAGGGTGTTTATTAGGAATATGGGGATTATGCAATGTATGCAAAAGAATTACATTGAAAAGGCCTCAAAATAATCAGAGGAGGGAAGAAAAGAAAAGGGAAAGAATTTATAGGGAAAATTCAAGGAGAAGCCTAAGGGGGTCATTCTGACTCCCGCGGGCGGCGGTAACCGCACGCCCGGCGGGAGCCGCCGAATGACAGCACCGCGGTCAAATGACTGCGGCGGTCATTCTGAGTTTCCCGCTGGGCTGGCGGGCGACCGCCAGAAGGCTGCCCGCCCGCCCAGCGGGAAACCCCCTTCCACGAGGATGCCGGCTCCGAATGGAGCCAGCGGAGTGGAAGGGGTGCGACGGGTGCAGTTGCACCCGTCGCGATTTTCAGTGTCTGCCACGCAGACACTGAAAATCTATGTGGGGCCCTGTTAGGGGGCCCCACGACACCCGTTCCCGCCAGCCAGGTTCTGGCGGTGAAAACCGCCAGAACCAGGCTGGCGGGAAGGGAGTCGGATTCCCCATGGTGGCGCTGCTTGCAGCGCCGCCGTGGAGGATTCCCTGGGGCAGCGGGAAACCGGCGGAACACCGCTGGTTTCCCGTTTCTGACCACGGCTGTTCCGCCGCGGTCAGAATGCCCATGGAAGCACCGCCAGCCTGTTGGCGGTGCTTCCACGGTCGTTGGCCCTGGCGGTCCATGACCGCCAGGGTCAGAATGACCCCCTAAATGTGGAAGAAATTGAAATGAAAAATTGTGGGCAGTAAATTTGGTGTGATAACACATTTAGTCATCAGAGGAGGGATTGCTGAAGCAAATGTCTTAATTAGAAATTATGAATGAGTGTTTACGTATTTTGAATAATGAATTCTGTAGAAAATGAATAACGTAGAATTGAATTGGTGATTAAGATTCATGACTTTAGAATTGTTAAAAATAGGGAAATAAACTTACTAAACTTTTACTAAGGGTGTGGGTATTCATGGCTGAGAAGTCATGGTGTGTGACAATTACTGACTCTATTGATATTGTTTATTGATTTGACTAATGATTATTGTATATTGATTGTTGTTCCCTATATTGGAGCTATGATAGGAACATCTTAAACGAGTCAAAAGGTTAATCGACCTATACGCGTCCCCTTGTAAGTTTACTTATTATGGACTGACACGCTAACAGCGTCACAAATTCTGAACGACCGTGATGGAGCCTGAGCCGGCTACACGGATCCAGTTAGGCCCGCTGAACAGAATACCTTAAATACTGGTTAGCGCAGCATTGTGAGGATCCGCGTCAAAGATGTGTCACACAGCCAAAGCACAGTGTCAGTTCCCGAGATGCAGCGAGGCTGCAGTACAAGCTCCTGCTGCATCATCGAGGATCCCATTGATGAGGGCTTTGAACGCAATGTCCGTTGTCGAGGTGGCATGGTGAGCAAAATAATTGATGGATTAACCCATATCTGTGACTGGGGGTGAATGTTTGATTGGTTCTGCATTCTGTCCATCATTTGTGTTTGTTTGCTTTTGTTGCCATAAGTGCGCCAGGTATGCCCAGATGTGGGTCCCGGGCTCACTGTGCCACTGGATTCAAGCTAGCCTGGCTGATGAAGGGTGATACCTTGAAACTGGTCCTATCATGCTTGTTTCTGGTCCAGGGAGGACTTGGCGTGGCAGTTCCGGCTAGACTGTTCCCATGGGGGACAGGGTCAAGACTGATTTGCATATGGCTGGGTCCAAACTGGGGTGGCATGGTGAGCAAAAGAATTGATGGATTAAACCCAGATCTGTGACTGGGGGGTGAATGTTTGATTGGTTCTGCATTCTGTCCATCATTTGTGTTTGTTTACTTTCGTCGCCATAAGTGCGCCAGGCATGCCCAGATGTGGGTCCCAGCCTTACTGTGCCACTGGATTCAGACTGGCCTGGCTGATGAAGGGTGATACCCTGCAACCGGTCTCAGGATGCTTGTTTTCGGTCCAGGGAGGACTTGGCCTGGCAGTTCGGGCTGGACTGTTCCCATGGGGAACAGGGTCAAGACTGCTTTGCATATGGCTGGGTCCAAACTGGGGTGGCATGGTGAGCAAAAGAATTGATGGATTAAACCCAGATCTTTGACTGGGGGTGAATGTTTGATTGGTTCTGCATTCTGTCCATCATTTGTGTTTATTTGTTTTTTTCGCCATAAGTGCACAGGATATGCCCAGATGTGGGTCCCGGGCTCACTGTGTCACTGGATTCAAGCTAGCCTAGCTGTTGAAGGGTGATACCCTAAAACCGGTCCCAGGATGCTTGTTTCCGGTCCAGGGAGGACTTGGCCTGGCAATTCGGGCTGGACTGTTCCCATGAGGAACAGGGTCAAGACCGATTTGCATATGGCTGTATCCAAACTGGGGTGGCATGGTGAGCAAAATAACTGATGTATTAAACCCAGATCTGTGACTGGGGGTGAATGTTTGATTGGTTCCGCATTCTGTCCATCATTTGTGTTTGTTTGTTTTTGTCGCCATAAGTGCACAGGATATGCCCAGATGTGGGTCCCGGGCTCACTGTGTCACTGGATTCAAGCTAGCCTGGCTGTTGAAGGGTGATACCCTGAAACCTGTCCCAGGATGCTTGTTTCCGGTCCAGCGAGGACTTGGCCTGGCAGTTCAGGCTGGACTGTTCCCATGGGGAACAAGGTTAAGACTGATTTGCATATGGCTGGGTCCAAACTGGGGTGGCATGGTACACAAAAGAATTGATGGATTAAACCCAGATCTGTGACTGGGGGTGAATGATTGATTGTTTCTGCATTCCGTCTGTCATTTGTGCTTGTCAAGGAAGTGTCACACATTTTGATGCATTGGTTATGAGCGGCTGCGATCCGGAGTCTGGAGTCATCATCAAGGCTGCGGTCAATGAGGAATGTGAGAGCCTGCACCAAGGATGCATTGCACATCATCAGTTCTGATGGTAAGACGGTTTGCAATGCAACGCTAGTCTTTGCAGTGGTACTGTTCCACACAGCAGCCACAATGTTTCAGTTTAGTTTTGGGTTGTGCCACGCAGCAGAGGAGATTCATTGATTCTGCTGGGATCACAGAGGCTGGCAGAGCACCTTAGACTGACTTCCAAGGGACCAGGACTAGGGTGGCACCACTCAGCAGGGTAGACTCACACATGGGAGGTTCCAGGTGCTGGGTTCAAGGTGGTTGGAGCCTTCTGTCCCTGATGCTGAAGTCAGAAGCCAGCCTACTAGCCCTTGGAATCACTATCCACTCCAGGGTTTAACAGATGAAGGTCCATTCCTTTTCACTGAGGCAGGAGGGCAGCATCCAGCAGGGCAGCAGTTCTCCAGAGCAGCAGTTACACAGAGTGGCAGACCTTTCAGCAGCCCAGCAGTCCTTCTTCCTGGCAGAGTATACACAGGTCCAAAAGTGTACTAAATATTTGGTGTCTGAGGTCCAATATTTATGCCTGGAGCCCTCCCTCTGGAAGGTGGGAAAAGCTTCTAGAAATTCCCTTTAAAGTCCCCAGGTATCCTGCCTTCCCTGTCCTGGCTATAGACTAACTACAGGGAGCATGCATTCCTTTGTGTGGAGGCAGGACATAGCCTTTTCAAGTGTAAGTACTGCTGAGCCCAGCTTCACCCTCACATCCTGCCAGCGATGTCCAATCCAGGTGCACCTAAGCTCTCTAGTGTGTGTGACTATCTAGGAGGCAATTGCAGGCGCACTGGGGTCCTGGGCTAAACAGGTGCAGATCCAGCTCTTCTTACCAAGGCCAGAGGGCAGCAGGCAGAAGATCAGCGCAGCAGAGCAGCAGTTCTTCAGAGTTGCAGTCCTTCCAGAGGAGTTGGTGTCTAACGGACAATATTTATACATGGTGCCCTTCCTCTGGAAGTTCGGAGAAGCTTCTAGAAAGTCCCCAGGCATCCTGCTTTCCCTGCCCTGGCTCCAGACTAACTACAGGGGTAGGCAGCCCTTTGTGTAGTGGCAGGACAATGTTTATTCAAGTGTAATTAGGGCTCGGCCCAGCTCCGCCCTCCCATCTTGCCAATGATAGACCATCTAGGCATACCTAAGCTCTCTATTGAGTGTGGCTTTCTAGGAGGAATACAGAACGCCCAACTATCATCTACCTCTGTCATGTGACCCAGAGACAAGCTGCAGGCACCAAATGGCTAAGGCAGAAAAATGACAACTTTATTAAACTGTCATTTTTGAAATTGTAATATAAAATCCGAAAAGATCATTTTTCATCACAATTCCAAAGGTACCAAGCACAAACTGATGAACTTCTTCCATTTGAAAATTACAGTGTACTACAAGTAATAAGGTAACTCCAATGTTATCCATTGGAAGAGGTAGGCCATGCAGTAGTAAAAAACAAATTTAGCCCCTTCGCTGCCAGGCCTTTCCCCTTCTGTGCCAAGCCTTTTTTTGGCTATTTGGGGCAGATTGCGTTTAGGCCCTCATAACTTTTTGCCCACATAAGCTATCCACACCAAATTTGCATCCTTTTTGTCCAACATCCTATGGATTCTAGGGGTACCCAGAGGTTGTGGGTTCCCCTGAAGGAGACCAAGAAATTAGCCAAAATACAGCAAACGTTTCATTTTGTTAAACAAAATGGGAAAAAATGGCTACAGAAGAAGGCTTGTGGATCTTTCCCCCTGAAAATGGCATCAACAAAGGGGTTGCAGTGCTAAAATCACCATCTTCCCAGCTTTCAGGAACAGGCACACTTGAATCAGAAAAACAAATTTTTCAACACAATTTTGGCTTTTTACTGGGACATACCCCGTTTTTACTATTTTTTGTGCTTTGAGCCTCCTTCCAGTTATTGACAGAATGGGTGAGAAACCAATGCTGGATCCCAGACAGCTAAACATTTCTGAAAAGTAGACAACATTCCGAATTCAGCAAGGGGTAATTTGTGTAGATCCTACAAGGATTTCCTGCAGACAATAACAGCTGAACAAAAAAAATAATGAAATTGAGGTGAAATAAAACAGCCATTTTTCTCTACGTTTTACTCTGTAACTTTTTCCTGCAATGTCATATTTTCAAAAGCAATATACCATTACTTATGCTAGATTCTTCTGATTGCGGGGATATATAGAGTTTGTAGGTTCATCAAGAACTCTAGGTACACAGAGCCAATAAAGGAGCTGCTCCTTGCAACGGGTTTTCATTGTATACCAGGCACACAGCAATTAATTTGGTGAAATATAAAAAGTGAGAAATAGGTATCAAGAAAACCTTTGTATTTCCAAACTGGGCACAAGATAAGGTGTTGAGAAGCAGTAGCTATTTGCACATCTCTGAATTCCGGGGTGCCCATACTAGCATGTGAATTACAGTGCATTTCTCAAATAGACGTCTTTTTTACACACTGTCTTAGATATGGAAGGAAAAAAATGTAGAGGAAGACAATGGGCAATAACACTTGTTTTGCTATTCTGTGCTCCCCCAAGTCTCCCGATAAAAATGGGACCTCACTTGCGTGGGTAGGCCTAATGCTTGCGACAGGAAATGCAACAGGGACACATCACATTTTTACATTGAAATCTGACGTGTTTCTTGCAAAGTGCCTAGCTGTAGAATTTGGCCTCTAGCCAAGCTGGCACCTAAGGAAACCTACCAAACCTGTGCATTTTTTAAAACTAGACACCTAGGGGAATCCAAGATGGGGTGACTTGTGGGGCTCTCACCAGGTTCTGTTACCCAGAAACCTTTGCAAACCTCAAACTTTGGGCAAAAAAACAATTTTTTCCTCACATTTCAGTGTCTCCTGATAAAAATGGTACCTCACTTGTGTAGGTAGGACTTGCACCCGCAACAGGAAATGCCCCAAAGCACAAGGTGGACACATTACATTTTCCCAAACAAAACAGAGTTGTTTTTTTAAAAGTCCCTAGCTGTGGATTTTGGCCTCTAGCTCAGCCGGCACCTAGGGAAACCCACTAAACCTGAGCATTTTTTAAAACTAGACACCTAGGGGAATCTAAGATGGGGTGACTTGTGGGGCTCTCACCAGGTTCTGTTACTCAGAATTCTTTGCAAACCTCAAATTTTCTAAAAGAACACTTTTCCCTCACATTTCGGTGACAGAAAGTTCTGGAATCTGAGAGGAGCCACAAATTTCCTTCCACACAGCGTTCCCCCAAGTCTCCAGATACAAAAATGGTACCTCACTTGTGTGGGTAGGCCTAGTGCCCGCGAAAGGAAATGCCCCAAAACACAACGTGGACACATCACATTTTCCCAAAGAAAATAGACCTGTTTTTTGCAAAGTGCCTAGCTGTGGATTTTGGCCTCTAGCTCAGCCAGCACCTAGGGAAACCTACCAAACCTGCACATTTTTTTAAACTAGACACCTAGGAGAATCCACGATGGGGTGAGTTGCGGGGCTCTCACCAGGTTCTGTTACCCAGAATCCTTTGCAAACCTCAAGATTTGGCTAAAAAAACACTTTTTCCTCACATTTCGGTGACTGAAAGTTCTGGAATCTGAGAGGAGCCACAAATTTCCTTCCACTCAGCGTACCCCCAAGTCTGCCAATTAAAATGGTACCTCACTTTTGTGAGTAGTCCTACTGCCCGCGAAAGGAAATGCCCCAAAACACTATCTGGACACATCAAAATTATCAAATACAAAACTACCTGTTTTTGCGGGGGACACCTGCGTTTATGGTCCTGGGCTCAGCAGCTATCTAGGGAAACCTACCAAACCCAGACATTTCTGAACACTAGACACCCAAGGGAGTCCAGGGAGGTGTGACTTGCGTGCATCCCCTAATGTTTTCTTACCCAGGATCCTCAGCAAACCTCAAATTTAGCTAAAATAATTATATTTTTCCCACCTTTCTCTGTGGGATCACCGCACCAGGACAAATTTCCTACCACCCAACGTTCCCCTCAGTTTCCCGGTAAAAATTATACCTCACTTGTGTAGGTGGGCCAACTGCTTGTGACAGAGAAGAGCCAAAAACATGGTGAAACTGAGGGGGAACCAAAGCGGGTCCAAAAGGGCAGTTTGAAAAAATAATAATTTTAGTCTGACAAGTGCAGCAGAATTTTTATCGGTATAGATGAGACAATGCTGGGTGGTATGAATTTTGTGGATTGCTGCAGATTCTGGAAGGTTCAATCAAAAAAATGTGGGAAAAATTTGTGATTTCCTGCGATGGGGGTTTGCGGTGCATTGTGGATTGGTGCGGGTGCATGTGAAGCATACCAACCTGGAATCACCCAGATGTTTAGCTTTCAGATGTGTCTAGGTCTTGTGGATTTTTCTACATGGCAGCGTCCCAAAGTACATGAAGTGCAGCCCTCACCATTCCAAGTGGGACGATTTTGAGAGTTAGCCAAGCTCTTATGCCCCAAATGCAAAACCAAAACTTCTTGCTTGCCGTGGGATAAGATGTTTTAGTGTGCGGGGGGAGAGCATCTGGCATCTAGTAGACTTTCTGCCCCCCGCCCCCGGCGTGTGGATCGGGGGTAATTGTCCCATCTGCCCACTGGTGGGCAGAACAACTTTAGCCCCACTTATTTGGGGTGGGGTATGGCCATACCCCCAACTTCTTATTTTGAAAAAAAATCTTCCCTGGTCTCATGGGCCTTCCAAAAATAGTCCAATCTGATAGGGCCAACAGTAATGTGCCCCCATGGGGAGTAACCATTGCCCAAGGGGCTGCTCCCCAAACAAAACACACATGTACACACACACACACCAATCCCTGGTGCCTAAGTAGTTTCTGCCCCCCCGGGGGCAGATCGGCCTAATAGAAATAGAAAAGGAGCCTAAAATAAATTTGCCCCCCCAGGGGAGCAACCCTTGCCTAAGGGGTCGCTTCCCTGGCAGAAATAGCCCTGAAAAAAATTGCCCCACTGGGTAGTGACCCTTGACCAAGGGGTCGCTCCCCTTATGCCAATTAATTTTTTTTAAATAATCCCTGGTGAGGATTTCAGCAGCCAGATCGCTTCACGATCTGGCTGCTGAAATGCTCTGAGAGGCTTCAAAGGGAAGGAAATTCCTTTCCTTCCCTTTGAAGCTTCTCAGACCCCCATCACATGATTGGAAGAGAAATGCTCTGCATCTCTCTTCCAATCGTGCTGGAAGCTGAGCTTGCAGCGCGATGGGAGGTGGCCTATGATGAGGTCAGTGTGTGATCGCACGCTGACGTCATCAGACATCACTGGGGGAGGTCAGGTGTGAAGGGGAAGGGCTTCCCCTTCCATTCCTGCCCTGTGGGGGTGGGAGGGAAGCCCACGGATAGCTCATGTGCCAGGACGTAATGGTTATGTCCTCAGCACAGGAGCACTGTGCCGGCAGACGTAACCATTACGTCCCTGCGACAGGACGGGTTAGGAGTTGTTTACTACCAGGACACCAGGACATGTAAAACTTAAAAGTATAGATCCTACATTTTAAACACACTGCATTCTGCCCTCTGGGCTGTTCTGGGCCTGCCCTATAGGTGTCTGATGTGTATTAAAAAGGAAGGTTTAGGCTGGTCAAAAAGATTATTTTGCCAGGCCGAAATGGCTGTTTATAAACTGTACACACAGACTGCAATGGCAGGCCTGAGACATGTTGAAAGGGCTACTTAAGTGGGTGACAGAGTAATTGCTGCAGACCCACAAGCAGTGTTAAATTCACAGGCCCTGGGTACTTGTAGTACTACTTTAATAAGTAATAGTAAAGTAAATATGCCAATTAGGGATAAGCCATGGTTACCATGTCTTGAGAAGTGAGCACATGCAATTTAGCACTCATTACAACAGTAAAGTGCTAACAATCCTAAAGCCAACAAAAACAAGATCAGCAAAAAGTGGAGGAGGAAGGCAAAAAGTTTGGGGGGAGACCGCCCTACGGCTGTTAGGTTTAACAAGTGCCAAAAATTGTCAGACTCAACAAAACTATATAAATTCAGATAAGTAAATACATTGCAGCAGCGGCCCATCCTTAAGGGTGGAGAAGCCCCGGCCCCTGACTTCTTGTTTTGGCAGCTATGAAGAGTCCCTGTAAGCATAAGCAAGAGACAGAGAATCTGTATGTTCAGGTCAGACAGCTAGGAGCTATAAATGCACTAAATGCATAGCCACCTGGCTGCCTGAACTGAAATGTGATGTCCTGAAGATGCCACAGCCCTGTGAGTGTGACTTCCTCAACCCAGCAAAGCATTTGGAGGATCTCTTCCTCATGATGAGGGGGAGCGTCACTGACCTTGGACCTGGACACTTAATTTTTAACCCCTAAGGACCCAAGACTGAGTGTCAATCACTGACACCTTGTTAAAGAGTGGGGTGGGGGTCAGCAGTCTCAATGACCCCATGCCACTCTGTGACAAGTAAGGGACTGTCACCCCCTCTAATTGGTTGACCTAATGTTAACCAATGAGAGGAGACAGAAGCACCAATCCTCCACTAACGTTTGAGGTTTACTCTAGTATGGTACTGTGAAGAAATATGAGAGGTGTAATGTAAGTGTATAAGTGGGAGTTTCTCTGACTGTTGGCAAAATACCATTATTCTTACTCTTTGTTCACTTACCAGGTTGGGGCGGAAGACCCATGAGGCTCTCAGTTACAGCTGCAACTGCCCAGGACCCGTCAGGCGCATTCCGCTCTGGGTGCAGTGTCAGGTAGGGAGTTTGTCTGGGATGGTACACTTGTCAAATTATAATGCAGGTGCTCTTAGGTGAATTTAGGAAGGACAGAAACCTTCTGCAGGGCAGAAGGGCAAAAGCTTGCTTGATTTTCAATATAAATAATAATAGTGAAAGCAGACTTCTGACTTCTGACTTTTTGGGTATTAAGCATAACTGGCTTGTGATAGCCAAGCTTTTGTAGCAACGTCACATTCTGATTCTTCGATGTTGGCTCTTTCTAAAATTGTGAAGCAGAATTCCTCAAGCCTTGGACGGTTTACCCAATAAAAGTGAACATGAGCATGGTTTAAACCGTACTGAAACAGGTTAGTTTTACCCTATTGATGATGTGTTGTTATAATAGTAATCTTGCTCAGTACAAGAGGAAACACAGGTTCTGACATTTGGTGTATGTGCTTATCTGATAAGTCAACCAGCTGATTCTATCACCTGTAGGATTATAACTGAACTCATCTGTAGAAAGCTGGTCTGGTGTGTGGTAGACACCTATGGTGTTGGCTCCATATGCTAGGTCCAGGCAAACCCCTATTAGTGAATGGAGGCAGTATCTAGGAAGCCAGGGCTCTCTAGAAGTAGCTGTGGATGAGCAGCCAAGACTTATCTAGCAGACATGCAAAGCAACTTATCGCACATGAAACGACCACACATTGTTACAAAAATAAGGGTACTTTATTATAGTAACAGCACATTGGATAACTTTATAGGCAGTGCCCCCAACTGGAGGTAAGTACACACACTATATATATATATATATATATATATATATATATATATATATATATATATATATATATATATATATATATATATATATGTATATACAGTAATAATTAGTAATTGGCACCGGAAACAAGCATTGGCAGAATTAGTTAAAAAATAGTGCGGACTCTAGGGAAGGACCAAACCATACACTAACACAGTGGGATGCAATTTAAAGTCCCCCACCCAAGGATATGGAGTCATTAGACAGGAGTGGAAGAACTAGGGGCCCCAAGAGGTGAGTACTTGAGTGACCTCCAGCGACCAGGAGTGCAGAGGTAAATATCTTGTCTTCTAAAGGACTAACAAGAGGACTTATGAAGATCCAGGTCAACGGGGGAAGCAGAAGATCAGCTGTGGAGCCCAGGAGATGCAGAGAAGCCCTTGGAGCAGTGTAGATGGTGTTCCACGTCGGTCATCGGGTTGTAGATGGTCAGTGGTGTAGGAGAACCACCAACAATTCTCGGCAAATCCAGGAGGTGCAAAGGTAGAGTTGCAAGGCTGAAGAGTTCCAGCAAGGTCCAGGGGACTCGACCCTTGGAGAGGAGAACGGGCTGACACTCAGCAGCTGGGGAGCTAGCTGAAGCAGTAGCAGCCCCCACGGACAACCCACTGGCAGCAGACACAGTACGTTGTAGTGAGGTTAAGTCAGCACACCTGGAGAGGAGTCCTACGTCGCTGGGGCATCAGAGAGGAGATTTATCTTGCCAGAATAAAGTGCTGGAGGCCTGGGCTACTCAGAGCCTGAAGATCACTTGGAGCAGGAGCCAAGAAGCCTTGGTAGTTGCAAGAGTTGCAGTGCATAGGGGTATTGTTCTACAAGGAGAGGCAAGGGCTTACCATCTCCCAAGTTGGAAAGACGGCAGAGAGGACCAAGGGGACCACTCCAAATCACCACCTGTGATGCAGGATCCACACGGTTCCAGAGGAGAGCAGATCCACACAGCCTGACATTGTTGCTGTAGGTGCCTGCAGATGCAGGGTGTGACTCCTTCACTCCAAGGGAGATTCCTTCTTGGTGTAGTGACCTATGGTGAAAGGGTGCAGTAGACGCAGGCTGCAATGGCTGATCTGCACACACATTTTGTATGGGCTCCCATGGGTGGCATAATACATGCTGCAGCCCAGGGAAGACCCCTGGTGCCTCAATGTCCTGGGTACCTAAGTACCATATACTAGGGACTTATAATGGGGGCACCAGTATGCCAATTGTGGGGTGCACAAAGGTCCTAGGCAACCAAATTTAGAGGGAGAGAGCACAATCACTGGGGTCCTGGCTAGCAAGATCCCAGTGAAAACAGTCTGAGCATACTGATAGCAGGTGAAAATTTGGCATAACCATGCCAAAAAGAGGGTACTTCTCTACAACCTTTAAGACAGGATGCCTCCTAAACTCTAAAGATTCCACAGTGTTGTGGTGCCTCAGTTGGCATATGATAGCTGGCCTCTGTGCCAGTGTGTACAGCCAACCACTTAGGGATGGAGCATGGATAAGGGGTGTCTCCATAACCCTTAGTACACTGCATGTTCAAGGGCTATCCAGTACTATATCCTTCTTAGATGGCCTGTTCTGGGTCAGGGCTTCATAAGTAGCAGAGCAACTACCATACTGCAATCTATTGAAATCATACTCTGCACAAAGATTTTCTCTAAGTCTGAGTGCACCTGCATGCCTCTGGTGTCCCTATGCCGATGGCCAGTGGGAGGGATGGCGTATGGAGTCATAGGAGGCTGCCTTCACTGCAATGGTATACACCATGGGGGCCTCCTTGTCCCACCCCGTATCACCGAGTGCAGGGACGGAGGCATGAACCCTCACAGGTCAACAAGATGACCAGATTGTCAGAGCGGGTACCAGCTGAGTCACCTAGAAGAAAGAAGCCAGCGGGTGGCTCTAGGACGGACCCTGCTAAGTGATGGTCTCAGCATGCATGGCCATTCTTTAGATCACTGTCAGCTGCCATGGACCTGGTCCTGGGCACACTGGTCACCAGGTTGGCCCAGGGTATCTGGTTGCCAGACTGGCTTCGTGAGGCTTAATAGTTGACGGAATGCAGCTGCCTAGGCAGGCCTGATGGAAGAGGTTAATGGCTGACTAGGGGGTTTATCTCTCATTGGCTCCCCAGGCCAGTGCCCCAGGAAGTTGGAAGGCAGTGACCCAGGTCATCTTAAGCCAATGGACTGGTGTGACAGTCACTACCTAGCCCATGGTGGCTGCAGATTTGGGAAGACTGTGGTGTCACCCGGGGTGTGGAACGGAGATAGGACCCCAGTGATGGCCCAATGTGAGGCAGGCAGAGTCATGGCTTTCACCTGGCAGGCCCGGTATCTGCAGGCCAGGGCTCCAGGCATTGCGCAGGGCCATTTTTCTTACAGGTTGTAGGGTGGCATTGGACCAGGGAGAGGTCTGGGGCTCCTTCAGGCAAAACAGCTTCTGTAATCCCCAGTGAGAGTCGGGCAAAGCCATGACTTTAACCTGGGGAGCACCGTACCTGCAGGTCAGGGCTACAGGCACTGGGCAGGAAGACCTTCCTTACCAGGGTAGGCTGGCATTGGGCTGAGGAGAAGTCTGGGTCTCCTGCCGGCTGAACAGCTGCAGTCATCTCCAGTGGGAGTCCGGCAAAGCCATGGCTTTCATCTGGGAGTCCCGCGGCTTGTAGACCAGGGTTCCAGGCACCAGACAGAGCCACCTTCCCTTCTAGGGGCATGGTTGTGTCAGAACATGGAGGAGTCTGGGAATCCTATGGGCCGAACTGCTCCCTTAATCCCTCATCATGGTTTTTACCTAGGAGGTCTCAACTCAGCAGGCCAATGGTGCCAGCAGCAGGCAGAGCCTCCTAGCCTGCCTGGGGCTGGGTGGTACCACACATGCAAGGTTTGCCAGTTTTTAAGATGCCCACCAGTTAGCTTTGTGTTGCTAAAACCGTTACTAGTGACATTTCATTCTCAAGGCTGACCCAGCCATTGGACAAGGATGAATGTGCCAACTTAGTGAACCATATTACCAGTCAAGCAGGCCTAATTGGAATTCCACCCAGGGATAGACATAACATACTATTACAACTTCCTGAGGAGGACCAATGTGTAATTTAGAGGGAGTTGCTTCAGGTGGGATCCTATTTAGATTTTACATTCTGCGATGTCACAGGGGGAAGCATATTCGTTGAGCATTTGATCTTGCTGCAGTGGAAGCAATAAGAGCTAATCTTTTACAAGGTGTCCTCTGAACTAAACGCAATAGCCCCCCCGATTAAAGCAACATAAGCAAGACAAACGTTGATTCCACACAAACATGGTCAGTGAGGGCTGAGTGTGGAAGCTACTGAGTGAGAGTGTGGACACCTCAAACTGATGCCATCCAGGGTGTGTTTTGGGAGGGGTGTGGTCCGAGATCAAACTAAGAATTCAGAGATAGGGTTTATTTTAGAAAGGGAATAGTCACCAAAATGATATCTGGTATTGTTGCAATATAAAATTAACACGGAAAAACTTTAGGTACATATACTTAACAAATATAAAATCAAATCGGTAAACCAAAAAGTTGACAAATATTACCAATTCTAAACTCCACCAGTATTGGATTCGACTCTGCCAGAATATGATTAATCAAACTCTCACACACTTCTCTCCCTCTAACATGTGATATAATTTCAAGTATGCCAGTCCCTCTGTTTGTTGGATTTTGTTTACCAGAAACAGAAGTATTCCATTTTTTCCTTTGAAGCCCTTTGGGACAATCATTTCTAATTTCTATATCCACCTGTCTTAAAATCCTGTTTTGTATCTGCTTGAATGCTCCATCCAATAACGTGCCCAGAATGTAAAATTTCGCCTAGCCTTCGGCTTGATAATGACAAGCAGTTTGTGAATATACATTACTGGATTGCACTTTGCACTTGTGCTCCCTCTGTCTTGGCTTTGATCTCCTTAGTGCCTTGCCAATATAATTGAATAGACAATGGCACTTGATAGCAGATGCATAATGAGTTGTATTGCATGCAGCATAAAAGTGCAATTTTAATTTGGCTATCTGAATGTGAATGCTAAATTGCTAGTCTTATTGATGTTTCTTTATTGGACACAATTTAAGCATGGAAACCTGGCTATCCCTTTTGTCTGCTTCAGGCTTTGGAATGGGATCAGTCTACATGAACCAGAACTATAACGACTGCCGCCAAGAGGTGACCCTGAGGACACTCGCTTACGGATACAGGTTATGTGAGTATGGTAATAAGAGTACTGATGAACTGGCAGGCGTGCCCAGGGCCGGTTCTAGGGTGGTGGACTGGTGCTGACCTCGATGGGGTGGCACTGACCTCAAGGGGCGCTGTGTTTAGCAATAACTTACGAAACTTGATTAAAAAGCACCTGCTAAAAAGTTCCTTGTACTTCCATCCTTCAGGAAACAATAAAAATGTCAAGATACCTCTTGCGATTAATGTTCCTACCAGGGAGAGAGATGGAAGATTTGCCTAGTGGCAGTTTTGACTCATCATAAAGTAGCGCAGAGGGTTAATGTGCCTGCTGCAAAGAACAGAGCTGTGTTTTATGTGGATAGCTGAGTGGATTAGTAAAGCCAGCCTTTACCATCAATTTAAAACAAATGAATGTATGTGAGAGGGGCTATGGAGAGATGAGGGCACTTTTGCCGGGTGGTAGTGAGGGAATCAGAGGAGGTGGTCAATGGATTGGGTGCCAAAAAAGATTGTCGCACAGGGCGCCACCAGCGCTAAAGCCGACCCTGGGCGTGCCCATAGACCCAACAATAGCTATGACAATTAAGTGCTCCCTGTTGAGATTGATGAAGCAGAAAATGAAGGTTTTACATTTATTAGCATAAACGTAGTGTGAAATAATCATGTGTGACTTTAACCGAACTAATAAAGATTGTACGGGGACAAAATGTGCCCTCAGAGTAGTTTGCCAACATTTATAAGTGTGCTTTATATAACGTGGTGTATTAGAATTGCACTAATCCGACATAATCGTAAACGTGTGCTATGATTTGCTTGTTTGAAATGTTTTAGCTTAGCATTACTTTAGTGCAGGCTTTGGCCTAGTTGCCTGGTCTCACGGTTTAGATGCTCGTATTTTTCCAATGTGCTATTAAACGTGTATTTTGCTTGAAGCTGTACTTTTCCACTGAGATCGTTCACATGCTTATCTTAAGGTTTCGTGCCAGCCTGGCATATTTTCTCTTTACTCCAAGGTCGATTTGCAGGTGCGGACAATGGAGGCTCTGAAAGTGAGCTAATTGGTATACAATGTTGCAACTTGCGTACCCATCTCCAAGGATAATGTATGCTTAAGTAAAAGCTTGAGAACTGTCGTTTTTGATTGGAGAATTTGAAGCTAACCTATGAACCCTCCAATGGAAGACCCTACTGGATTTGAACTGTTGTTTATAAAACCCAGGTGCACGAGAAGAAATTAGGCCATTGCTGCCATTGCGGCCATTATTGGACATCCCGCCATTTTGCAGACTTCGTAGCTATTATGGCCCACTTTGCTGCGACGCCATTTTGAAAGAGACTTTGATGCTTTCTCTAGTCGAGAGAAAGAGACTGTAAATGATTCTTGCCCTAGAGACTTTAACTTTGATCCTTCACATGAAGTAGTAGTTTTACCTTGCCGCCGTGAGGCAATTGCCCAGTCCACCCCTGCCCCTTTTGCCCCGTCCTATGCTGATCGAGAACGGTACCTGTGAGACGAAGACTTCCTTGATTGCTGATCGTAATTGGTAAATATGAAAGGAAATTGTAAAATTGCATTGTGTTTCCTTTAGGTAACCAACTGCTGATTTTGATAAGAGCCCTAGTTAGGAGTTTTTCTAAATTAATGTTGCTAAATTGTTTTTGCATGAAGTCCCACATGCCGATGCTAATTTGAGGTTAGACGAGGATTCCATATGTCGCATGATGCAATTTGAGATCTTGTTATGCTGACTAAATGTATGCGATTAGTTCGTTACAGATTATCGTATTAGTGATTTGCATTGCTATTATCGAATGCCTTGTGATTCAAATGCTACATAGATTGCACCTGTTTCGCCGTTATGGACAGCTATTAATGTTCATTTATGTTTATCATTTGGTGTTGAGACACATCTATATTGTGCTAGCTTTGTTAATATAGGGAAATAAATTCACAAACTTTGAATAAACTGGTGTGGTTATTCCTGACTGAAAGGTCAGGGTTCGCCGAAATGTATTCTGGATTAATTGTTAAGTGTTATGTTGATCAAGGTATTGCTTATGTTCGTTATTAATTATTGATTTAAGGAAATTGATCGATATAAGAGTACAGAGAGTTCCACTTAGTCAAAAGATTCATCGGCCTAAAGAGCGTCCAAAATACAGGCAAATTACTAGTACGGACCGCTCTATCAGTAGATGGTAGCAGAGGACGGTTTCGTCTTTTGGGACCCTGTACTCTTAAAGTACATGGTGTTGAATTAACGGTTACGCATTTTGAGACCCCACTCGAGAAGTTGAATTAGATTTTTTTTGGGTAAAATAGATTGAGAAAATGATGATGGGCTAGGTCCACCGCGACTTTCCCGGGATCTCGGAGCTTGCGAATGGAGAGAATGGAGGTGTGGATTCGGCGTTGGCGGTACTAGTGATGGTATGAGTGAAGTTAGGGTTTTGCGCTTGCACAGCTTATTGCCGCAGGGTGTGTGAAAAGGTTGCGAGGATTTTTCTTTTTAGAAGATAGCGGAGGTGCGACTCCGAGTGTAGAAGTAGAGAAGTCGTCGAACTTCATAGAAATAGCGGAGGTGCGACTCCGAGTGTGAGAGTAGGGAAGTCGTCGAACTTCATGTGCATGTGGCGCTTTGTGCATAAAAAGGTCCACGTGGTTGTTGTTGTTGAGACGGGCCCTGCGAGGTCAAGAGACTCCGGAGTATGTTGATCCATGTTGTGGTCTGGGCGGTTTAGTAGGTTGATCGGGCGTGGTCAACAAGTCGGTACGTGTGTAAGGGAGTGAAAGAAACTTCGACTTCGGGCTTTGACAAGATTCTAAGTGCACTAGAACAGATCATTGACAAGTTGAGAGTAGGTCTGCGGGTCAGATTTGCTTGCGAACGTGGGGATCGAGAAAGACGGAATAGCGGCCGAGGCTAGTGAAAAGTCCCTAAGGTCCTGAAGCGACTGTGTTACCCTTCCTGTAGTAAACCGACAGATCTGTTTTAGTTTTGGTAGCTCGCGATACATGCAAGAAGTTGTTACGAGAGGAGCTGAGTGAAGGAAGACTAGCCGCGAGGCTTTGTCAGCCGCAGTGTGTGTGAGTGTGACGTCACTAGGAGCCGCGCTGGGATAGGTTGGTTGGGGAGAAGGGTCGCGCACGGATTTGACGCAGTCCGTGGGGCTCGATTGGAAGGGGAAAGGCAAGCGAAGAGTATTCCGGGAATTAAAGTCACCTATTGATTACAAATTTTGTGAAATAAAAGACGAGAAAATGAAATTCTTTAAAGCATTTAGGAGTGCGATGAAGGGGGAGTCTTACATTAAAGCGAGCGTAGGAGAGGAGACGCCGCCCGAGGGCACACCAGCTTACATTGTAATGGAAGAGAAGGGGGTAGCTCCGTGTCTTTGGCTAAAGCAATGGCACAAACTGACAGAGAAACATGGGATCGTAGCGTTCCCGATACATGGGTCATTCAATATAAGGATCCTAGAGAATTTGAGATTCACGATGTACGACATGAAGGTGCCTCCAAGGCCAGCCCAGTTTGAGGCTCTAGCGATTTGGGAACTAATGGCCAGACAGCAACAGCAGAAGAAGTTTGAGACCAGGATGAGAAAGGTAGAAAAGACACTAGCGGATGCTAGGTGGGATAATGCACAGAAGGTGTGGAGGTCAGATGTATTGCAGGGGATAAAATTGTTTCCCGCAATTACTAAGGAAGAAGGGGAGGCAGGTAAGAAAGCTACCTGTAAGACAGACAGGAAGTGTTCCAAGGATAGAGAGGACGAGGAAAAGTTGAGAAGAGAAGAGGAGTTAGAGGATGAGGAGTTAATAATGCAATTGCTGAACGACCGTCCACCACCTTATGCGGAGAATGGACAAGGTCCAAGTACCAGTTCTGCCCCTCCGGCACCGGTACAGAACAGTGAAACTCAGAGTTCAGGAGCATCATCGGGATCTAAGGACCCGAGTCTACCGTTCACCCCGCAGATACCGCAGGTTAGGAGAATATATCCAGATGTGCCCATGTTGAAACCAGCAGAAAATTATCAGCCGCAGGTCCCAAGGTATTACAGCAGCGACAATAGTACGGGAATGATTTTAGACCCAGCCGCAATGGGAGGACAGAATGGTCACAACCCAACCATGGCACAAGCTGAATCAACCCAGTTTTTGATGCCTCAAAAGCAGATGCAGGGGGGAACAGCACATGCTCAAATGACGGGGAGTCAGATGGGCATGCCGGCAATGATGACCCATGGTGTGGGAATGAACATGCCACAGAACATGGGAAATGGACAAAACCCAGATGCGATATCACTACCCATTACTGTAGGTCCACCGGTACCTCTGTACAGTCAGCCTAACTTAGGTATGAGCGGTCAGGGATCAATGCTGCAGAATGGGACAGAAAGGAGGTGCATAGAAAACACTCCAGGGATAACTCCGATAGCGGCTCAGCCAACTGGACCCGGATCTTTGATGGAGTTTAGTCCCATATGTGCTCAGTCAACACTGGTGAGGTCGAGTCCCCCACTGATAATACCTCTAACATCGAACACTGAAAAGTTGCCGCAACCATCAATGGCAGTCGATGTGAATGCTACACTTATGGGGTTGAATGCGCAACAGCTGACACAGTGGTTCAACAGTCTAAATTCCACACAAAGTTCAGCCAGTGGGAAGGGAGAAGACTATTTGAATAGGGTCAGGTTGAACATGGAAGCACAAGAATTGGTGGAAGGGACTATGGGTGTGAATAGGTTAGAGTCCTACTCGGAAGAAGAGCTGAGATACCCATGTCCCAGGATAACAAAAGAAATGAACAAGGTACACAAAAGTTTGCAGGAGGTAGCTGACAAAAACGGGGTTGATATAGACAAGACAAAACACTTGAGCAGAAGCTACAGATTGGATTTTGGGACCACAGATTTTGAACACATGAGGTCAGCAGGCATGAAGGCGCACCTTAGAGAATTGCTGCAGAGTGCACAAGTGTGGAGGTGCTTAGACAAGTGGGAAAGCAGGTGGGTAAAGAGAAAGGAAAAGAGGAGGGACAGTGCTACAGAGCTCAACGAGAAAAGACCACAGAGTAGCGAGGCATTAACTATGTTACCAATGAGGGAGACAGCAGGGGGAAAATTAATACATGTACCGTGGCACAGAAGCGACATTCAGTCTTTTACGGATGATTTTCCCAAACTGAGAGAGAAGCCGATTGAATGGTATCAACAGACTGATAGGTTTGTGAAGCTTGCAAAATGTCTCTGGGAAGACCTGAATACTCTCTTTGAGATTGTGGTTCCGGCAGATTTGTGGGAGGATTGCAAAAGAGCTGTAGGTTGGCCGACAAGTGAACCAGAGAGAGACAGGGAGACGGGTGCACCATCACCTATGGTGATGAGCTTGTACTATAAGGTGATTGAGCATTTGAAGACGAAGGTTGCCGCGAAAAATGTGGATTGGCAGAAGATTGATCGAACTGCCCAAGAGGCTAAAGAATCGATTCATAGTTACTATGAGAGGTTGTTGAAGGCGTTTAAGAACTACAGTGGCACGGAAACAATAGAGGCGAAGGACATGCTTCATTTTGTGTTTAGATTTGTGGAAGGGCTGAGGCCAGAGATAAGTCAGATGATAAAGTCGCATTTGATTTGCTGGCAGTCTAAACCGATTGACGAAGTCTTGAATTATGCGAAATACTGTAGCGACGAAATTGAAGTGAAACAGAAAAAGTTGAAAGAGAAGGTGATGATGATGCAGCTTAAGGCAGCTCAGACAGGTTTGCAAGGTCTGCAAGGGTTGCAAGGGTTCCAACAGCAGATACCGCAACCGCAGCCGCAGTTGCAGGGAAATATGGCGTTTCAGCCACAGGCCAGAGGCAGAGGCAGAGGAGGTTTTGCGAATAATGGTCCGGATTTGAACACTGTTGTGACGGGTGTGCAGGCAATGAAGAAGGTGATGCCGTGTCACGCGTGCGGAATAGTAGGTCATTGGAAACGCGAGTGCCCGATGGTGGTGCAGGAAGGTGCAGGTGCAGGTGTAGGTGTCGGTCAGCAAAACAATGATGTCAATGCATTTCAGACAATGAGGGGACCGAAAATGAGAGGTCCAAACCCAAATTTTCAGACCGTAAATCAGTTACAGGGATTACAACCTATGCAGCCGCAGCAGATGCAGATGCCTCGTATGCAGGTGACGCAAATGCAGCCAATGCAACAGCAGTTACCCATGGTACCTAATCAGCAAATGCAAATACCTTTGGCGCCAATGAGTCAGCAGCAAGTGATGGTTCCTCCACAGGTCTCGGGTCAGGTAATGAGTACAAATGGCACCGTGCAACAGTTCCCACTACACAGTGAGAGTGGAATAAACAATGTATGGGAGAGTGAAAGCTCAGAAGAAGAAGGAGATTGTGTGCTTGCAGCATCCTTGGAAGTTGATCAAAAGGGTCCGTACGTAGAGGGAAGAGTAATGGGTCATCGTGTCTCGTTCTTGGTTGACACGGGAGCCACACGTTCAACTGTTAAGAGTAGTGAAGTACCAAATTTGCCACTCTCAGGGAGGACAGTTCAAGTGGTGGGAGTAGCAAACAGGCACCTGACGAACCCAATAACAGATCCGGTACCAGTCAGCATCGGTAACTATCAAGGGGTACATCAGTTTGTGGTATGTGACTCAAGCCCGATAGCACTGTTAGGAAGAGACCTATTGTGCAAATTGGGTTGTTCGATCATGTGTTCGAAAGAAGGAATAACAATCCAGACGAGCAGTGATGGGGAAGAAGAGGACAGTGTAGAGGGGGATGAGATGGAAACGGTAGATGAAGAGTATCCTCTGATTTGTCTTTTCCCGATGATAACTGAAGAAGATATTCCAGCTGAATTACGGGAGACAGTCGGAAAGGAAGTGTGGGACATGACAGGGAAAGAGGTGGGATTGATGAAAGGAGTGGAACCAGTGAAAGTGACTGTAAAGCCCAATGCAATCTTTCCCCAGACCCCACAATACCACATGGCACAAGATACCCTCATGAAAGTTGCTCAACTTATTGACGAATTTGTAAAACAGGGAGTACTGAAAGAGGTGTTAAGCAGTCCATGTAATTCACCAATAATGGGACTAATAAAGCCGAGTGGAAAGGTCCGACTTGTGCAGGACTTGAGGAAAATAAATGACATCATAGTCAAATGTTGCCCAGTAGTACCGAATCCAGCTGTGATAATGTTCCAGGTCCCTTGCGATGCTGAGTGGTTCTCAGTCATCGATTTGTCACAAGCATTCTTTTCTGTGCCTCTTCATGAGGACAGCCAATTCCTCTTTTGTTTCAAATTCCTAGACAGAGTGTACAGTTGGTGTCGAATTCCTCAAGGGTTTTCTGAGTCACCGTCAATATTCAATCAGATTCTAAAGAAAGACTTGGAAGAGTTAGAATTGCCATTCGAGTCAACCCTAGTACAGTACATTGATGACTTACTGGTTGCATCAAAGACAGAAAGTGGCTGCACAGCCGATACCATTGCTCTGTTGAATCATTTGGGAAGGAATGGACATAAGGTGTCTCCTTCCAAATTGCAGTTCTGTCAGAAGAAAGTGAAATACTTGGGTCACCAGATAGAGAAAGGGTCACGGAAAATAATGAAGGAAAGAATAACAAGCGTACTTCAAATGAGTCCACCAAAGACAAGGAGGGAGGTGAGGAAGTTTTTGGGAATGGTGGGCTACTGTCGCCAGTGGATTCCCAACTTCTCGACTCTAGCAAAGCCTCTACTGAAACTGACCCAGAAGGATGCTTTGGATCAAATTGAGTTGAAAGGAGATGAGATGGATGCTTTTGTTGAACTGAAAGAATGCATGTGCAGGGCTCCAGCTTTAGGTATGCCTGATTACACAAAGCCTTTCACATTGTTTTGTCATGAACGTGATGCATGTTCTCTGTCTGTCTTGACTCAAGCCCATGGTGGCGTAAACAGACCAGTAGCGTATTTTTCAGCTACTTTGGATCCGGTCGCAGCAGCACTCCCAGGGTGTTTGCGTGCCGTAGCAGCAGTTGGTATCAGCCTCACTCAGAGTGAAGGAATAGTGATGGGACACCCAGTAACAGTCATGGTCCCTCACTCAGTTGAGATACTTTTGACCCGCTCCCGAACGCAGCACATGACTGGAGCAAGACTCACAAGGTATGAAACGATAATTCTGGGCTCACCGAATGTGCAGCTGAAAAGGTGCACTACGTTGAATCCAGCAACCTTGCTCCCTGGAGAAAATGCTGAAATTGAGGACGCTGAAGACGTCGAGCATGACTGCCTTCAGGTGACTGAATTTTGCACAAAACCCCGACCGGACATTAAGGATACTAAGCTTGATGAAAATGACCAAATTCTTTTTGTTGATGGTTCATGTCTAAGAGACGGGATGGGGATTTTGAAAGCAGGATACGCTGTATGTACTGTAACAGGGGTCTTGGAAGCGGGATGGCTTCAAGGAGTCTATTCTGCACAAGTAGCAGAACTTGTAGCCCTTACCAGAGCATGTCAACTGTCTGCATTGATGAAAGTCACCATTTACACTGATAGTCAATACGGGTTTGGGATTGTGCATGACTTTGGACAACTATGGTCACAGAGAGGTTTCCTGACTTCTTCAGGATCCCCAGTGAAGAACGGGGAGAGGATAAGGGAATTGTTACACGCCATTCAAGTGCCAGCTGAAGTTGCAGTGGTAAAGTGCAGTGCTCACACGAAAGGACAGGACTATGTTTCTCTGGGAAATGCATATGCGGATCAAGTCGCGAGATTTTGTGCCTTGAACTGTATATTACTCAGGGACGAATGGAATTCAATAAGTGAGCCAGAACTAGAACCAGCTGAAGCATTTGCCTTGAAGGTCGTAGATACAATAGATGAATTAAAAGCATTACAAAATAACGTCAGGGAGGATGAAAGAGATTCCTGGATTAAATCACAATGTATAAAGAGACCAGACGAGTTATGGGTTTCAAATGAGGGAAAATTTGTTTTGCCAAACAGTCTCTTATCACAGCTTGCGCGGTTCTATCATGGGCAAGCTCACCTAGGGAGAGATGCCATGATAAGATTGTTCAAAACTGATTGGTTTAACCCCAGATTTCGTCAAGCTGCAGAAGCAGTTTGCCATCGATGTGTCACTTGCCAGCAGATGAACCCAGGAAAGGGAACAGTTGTGAACGCGAGCCACATTGGTAGGGCAAGCGGGCCTTTTAGTCGTATGCAGATGGACTTCATTGAGATGCCCGTGCATGGAGGTCTAAAGTATGTGTTGGTGATTGTGTGCATTTTTAGTCACTGGATTGAGGCATACCCCACACGTAGAAATGACAGCCTTACAGTTGCAAAGCTATTGTTGAGAGAGTTAATACCACGTTTCGGATTCCCGATCTCTTTAGAATCAGATAGGGGAAGTCACTTCAATAACGAGGTGATAAAGTTACTTTGGGAAGCGCTGAACATTGAGCAAAAACTGCATTGTAGCTATCGCCCTGAAGCATCAGGATTGGTGGAGCAGATGAATGGTACACTGAAATCAAGAATGGCGAAAATATGTGCATCGACAAACTTGAAATGGCCTGACGCATTGCCCTTAGTGCTAATGTCAATGAGAAACACCCCTGATAGAAAGACTGGATTGTCTCCGCACGAAATTCTCATGGGCAGGGCTATGAGACTTCCTGCAGTTCCCGCAAACGCGCTTTTGAATATTACAGATGATATGGTGTTAGACTACTGCAAGGGTCTGGCTGACGTGGTTCGCTCTTTCTCTCACCAGGTGGAAGCGACCACCTTGCCACCGATCCAAGGTCCAGGACACGCACTGAAAGCAGGTGACTGGGTCGTGGTAAAGAAGCACGTGAGAAAGTCGTGTCTGGAACCCCGTTGGAAAGGCCCTTTCCAAGTGATCCTGACGACAACTACCGCTGTGAAGTGTGCGGGGGTTCCCAACTGGATTCACGCCAGTCACACAAAGAAGGTGTTGTGTCCCACAGATGAGGAAGTTGAAGCGCTGAAACTGCCAGTGCCTGACAAAGCAGTGCTGGGTGCTGAGACAGAACAAAATCGAACTGGAAGCGAACAGGCAGAAGCAGGAGAGAGAGAGATATTATTGGAGGGCGAAGAGTCCGACTCACTTGGGGAAGACCAAGGAGAAAGTTCAGACAGCGACGAAGAAGCTGAAGGTGACAAAGAGCCTGAAGCAGCTGAGGGTAGCAAAAAGCCTGAAGCAGCTGAAGGTGACAAAGAACCTGAAGCAGCTGAAAGTGATACAGAGCCTGACGAAAGTAACGGTGACGAAGGGCTCGAAAGAGGTGAAAAAGCAGGAGAGCCTGATCAGAGGAGGGCTTTCCCAGAAGCAGACGATACAGAAAAAGAAAAAGAGAACGTGATTGATTCCCCAGAAGGAGGGGACAAGGCAGAACAGAACGAAACAGTTCAAACTTCTACAGAAAAGGTCGCAGGTCCAACAAATGGACATGGTGCAAAGAGGAGACTAAGTATATCACCAGTAAAACAAAGGACTGGAGAAGGTTTGAACGACGGAGAAAGGCCAAAAGTGAAAGAGAAAAGAAAGGAAGTGTCTGTCGTGGTACCAACCTCAAGTGAAGAAAAGGACTTGACAAAAGAGGAAAGTACCAGCGAGGCAGAATCGAAAAGAGAAGCAAAATTGAAAAGGAAAAGGATACCGAACAGAAGATATTCCGGTCCTGAATGGGCATATGCAGTCAATGACGATTGGACTGACGAGTTTGTATCTCTAAGCATCGAGAACGAAGAAGAGGAAGAGATACCAATAGAAAAGAAAAGTTTTATGGACTCTGTCGATTGAAAGGGTAATAAATGATATTGCTGGCTACAATCCAACGTGATACAAACAACCAGCTGAGACATTGCTAAACCGGATGAGACATTCGCTAAACCGATAAAGACTGAGTTATTGCCGAATTGAGACAAATGCTGCTAACCGATAAGTGACTGGCCTCTTGAAGAAAACTGTGTGAACATTGTGCTCGTTCAGCTTCGTAACTGAATTGCTAAATAGTTTCATTTATAGGTGCTTCTAGCTCTCTGATTCTATACAGATCATGACGCAAAACAGTAGAAAGAAATATTGTAAATATGTGTGTGTAGGCTTGATAATTGCATGTGTACTAATAATAATGGCAATTGTGCTTGGAATGCATGGAAAGGGTGAGAATGAGAGAATTGCTGCTTCTACTTTTGCTCCTGTTACTGTCACTGAACTAACCGCATTGAAAAAACTAGCATTGGATGAGAGACTCTTGCACGATAAGAAAGAGCTTTCGTATAATGTTTTCTATCGCCTGCTAACAGAATATGTTGAGACTATGGATGCGAAAGATTGTTATGTGTGTACACAGATACCGACATCAGTGAAGGAAGGGGTGACATATCACCACATGCCTCTTACATACGGGATTACATGTAGTATAGTAATGTCTAGGTTTTATGGTCAAACTAACATACAGTATTTTTACTCAAATTATGATGTTACCTTTGCATATGTTCCTATAATAGCGCAGCTAAGCCAGATTGCTAAAGATTGGGATGCTAAGATAATAAGGGAATTTTTCGAGCCAATGCAACCTTTTGAAACGGCTCACGCTCATAGGGAAAATCTTACCTGCTCGCTCTCTGCAGTAGAGATAAGCTTTTTAGATCGCACAGATGATAGAAGGGCACAAATGAATGCGAAATTAGAAAAGGAGCTACATAAGAGGGCTTCAGTAGATAATTATGATTTTGCTGCAATAAAGACACAAGGGAAAATAGCTTTAGATGCTTGGCATGTAGGGAAATTTTGTATATATCGAGGTGAATCTTATTATGACAACATTTTTGTAGGAGCGAGTGAGTGTAAACATACGTTTATCTTTAAGGCCAAATGGACATTCATGATGGACGGACTTGACCCTGTCATTCCAGGTGTATATTACATTTGTGGGTATAATGCCTATTATCGTCTTCCAAAGGGATGGTGGGGGAGATGTTATTTGGGTATAGTGTTCCCAAAGGTTTATCAACTGGATGACCTATCGATGATTCAAAAGACATCTGGATCCCATCGTATCCAGAAACGAGAGACCGCAGCTGCTGTGGTAGGAGATATGTTTGGAGCCATGATTCCTTCATTGGGAGTTGTGCTGAATTCCATCAAAATAAGAAAATTGTCTACTATAGTGGATAACATGTTGACAAAGTTTTCAGGTGCTATAATCCTGATAGATGCTGAACTTGCAGCGGAAAGAGCTATGACTCTTCAAAATAGGCTTGCTTTAGACATTCTTTTAGCAAAGGATGGTGGCGTTTGCAAAATGCTTGGTGCACGACACTGTTGTACATATATTCCTGACAATAGTGTGAAAATTAAAACTATGCTTGCTAATCTAACAAAAGAGAGTGCAGATTTGAAGGAACTGAAAGAACCAGGAGTGTGGGAGAAGGTTGGAAAAGGACTTGCTTCAGTGGGCCATTGGATTGGGGGAATTTGGAATGGAATATTGTTAAAAATAATAGAGGGAATTTTAATAGTTATAATTTGTATATTTGGAATTTGGGGAATAAAAAGGGGAATAATAATGATTATGGAAAGAATTAAGAGAAGAAAAGAAGAGAAAATTATGAAAAGAATGGCAGAAGAATACAAAGCGCAAACTAGGGGAATTAAAAGGAAAAGGGAACTGACAGAATTTTAATGGAATAAAATTTGTGGGCGTGGTTTGGTGTGATGACTAGTAGTCATCAGAGGAGGGATTGATGAAGCAGAAAATGAAGGTTTTACATTTATTAGCATAAACGTAGTGTGAAATAATCATGTGTGACTTTAACCGAACTAATAAAGATTGTACGGGGACAAAATGTGCCCTCAGAGTAGTTTGCCAACATTTATAAGCGTGCTTTATATAACGTGGTGTATTAGAATTGCACTAATCCGACATAATCGTAAACGTGTGCTATGATTTGCTTGTTTGAAATGTTTTAGCTTAGCATTACTTTAGTGCAGGCTTTGGCCTAGTTGTCTGGTCTCACGGTTTAGATGCTCGTATTTTTCCAATGTGCTATTAAACGTGTATTTTGCTTGAAGCTGTACTTTTCCACTGAGATCGTTCACATGCTTATCTTAAGGTTTCGTGCCAGCCTGGCATATTTTCTCTTTACTCCAAGGTCGATTTGCAGGTGCGGACAATGGAGGCTCTGAAAGTGAGCTAATTGGTATACAATGTTGCAACTTGCGTACCCATCTCCAAGGATAATGTATGCTTAAGTAAAAGCTTGAGAACTGTCGTTTTTGATTGGACAATTTGAAGCTAACCTATGAACCCTCCAATGGAAGACCCTACTGGATTTGAACTGTTGTTTATAAAACCCAGGTGCACGAGAAGAAATTAGGCCATTGCTGCCATTGCGGCCATTATTGGACATCCCGCCATTTTGCAGACTTCGTAGCTATTATGGCCCACTTTGCTGCGACGCCATTTTGAAAGAGACTTTGATGCTTTCTCTAGTCGAGAGAAAGAGACTTTAAATGATTCTTGCCCTAGAGACTTTAACTTTGATCCTTCACATGAAGTAGTAGTTTTACCTTGCCGCCGTGAGGCAATTGCCCCGTCCACCCCTGCCCCTTTTGCCCCGTCCTATGCTGATCGAGAACGGTACCTGTGAGACGAAGACTTCCTTGATTGCTGATCGTAATTGGTAAATATGAAAGGAAATTGTAAAATTGCATTGTGTTTCCTTTAGGTAACCAACTGCTGATTTTGATAAGAGCCCTAGTTAGGAGTTTTTCTAAATTAATGTTGCTAAATTGTTTTTGCATGAAGTCCCACATGCCGATGCTAATTTGAGGTTAGACGAGGATTCCATATGTCGCATGATGCAATTTGAGATCTTGTTATGCTGACTAAATGTATGCGATTAGTTCGTTACAGATTATCGTATTAGTGATTTGCATTGCTATTATCGAATGCCTTGTGATTCAAATGCTACATAGATTGCACCTGTTTCGCCGTTATGGACAGCTATTAATGTTCATTTATGTTTATCATTTGGTGTTGAGACACATCTATATTGTGCTAGCTTTGTTAATATAGGGAAATAAATTCACTAACTTTGAATAAACTGGTGTGGTTATTCCTGACTGAAAGGTCAGGGTTCGCCGAAATGTATTCTGGATTAATTGTTAAGTGTTATGTTGATCAAGGTATTGCTTATGTTCGTTATTAATTATTGATTTAAGGAAATTGATCGATATAAGAGTACAGAGAGTTCCACTTAGTCAAAAGATTCATCGGCCTAAAGAGCGTCCAAAATACAGGCAAATTACTAGTACGGACCGCTCTATCAAGATCTGTTGTAATCCGCAGGCCACTGGTTGAACTATGCAGCGCTAACTCAGACTGTCATCTTTGTGAGTCCAATAAACTCCACCCCCTTGTAATGTTTATTAGTAACACCTACTAGTTACATGGCTTTGTAGTGCCATGAACCTATGCAGCAAGTGGTATGCAAAGACGCACTTTATGTTTATTGATATTGTATCGTTATTTATGGAATAACAGGCGTGAATATTTTTAACACTTTTGACATTGATTGTAAACAAATGTGTCTTTCGCCCTCAGATTACTGAACAGGCCTCCTTCTGTTTCTCACAAATGGAGTGAAATAATTCAGTAGGCGGTCGTCCGTCGATATTATCAAAGGCTGTGATGCTTGGACTTGCACAGAAGCTTTTTATTGTAAAACATAAAGGAAAGAGCAAGAACAATAGTGTTTTCTTGACACCAAACAACGTTGTGTCTGTGTGTGTATTAATTAATAGGTGTGGAAATACTTTCTGAAAGATGTTTCCATTGCAAGATTTGCGTTGATGGTTGTAGGTGGTTGGCACCTGCACTCATTCCTGGGGGCTAGAATGTATCAACACACTTTTACTTAGAGCAAGATTTAATTTGATTTCAAGATTTATAAAGCGCTTCTACTACCCGAAGGCCTCTAAGTGCTACCACTGATCAAGATTCAAATGACCGCCAGATGGAAAGAGATGCATATGCAAGGTTATCAAGTAAAAATAACCAGGTTTTAAGAGATTTTCTGAAAGACTGAAAACTGCGGCTTTCCCTCAATTCCTGTGGTAGAGAATTCCACAGTTTAGCGGTCCCAACTATAAAACTTCTACCTTTTCCGGGGAGCTCTTTTAAACCTTGGGGCAATCAGGAGCTTAGCCGAAGAGGACTGGAAAGTTCGTGACGGAGTATACCATACAAACCTATGTTTTAAAAACTATGGGCCACAATTATGCAGTGCTTTAAAGGCTAAACAGGAGGCCTTAAATTCTATGGGGCGGATTTAAGAGCCCCTTGCGCCATATATCGCCATATTAGAGTTAATGCTAATGTAGCGATATGGCAAAAGCTCTGTGCCATATTTATAAAGTGGCGCAATGCATGCATTGTGCCACTTTGTAACTCCTTGTGCCCGGCATAATGTATGCAAGGGGGGCATTCCCCTGTTATCGGAGCAGAAAAAAAGACAGAAAGAAATCGAAAAGATTTCTTTGTGTCATTTGTTGCGGCAATTTTAACACCTGCTCAGAGCATGAAATTACATTTCAAATAAGTGTTCCAACGATAGGATCTCCAAACCTTTGTTTTTCATATGATTGTAGTCACCACTCAAATACATTCTTGGTTTAGTAGCTGGGTCTTGGCCCAGAGTCAGGTCTGCTATGTCTGTGTTGGCTTTTCTTGGTGTTCTCCTTTCCCAGACATTTTATCTTGTTCATTTTTTGGAGCAGGATCCTAAATATACATTCTGACTGGTTTACCCCAAAACTTCTAAATCTGTACCTATTGAAGAACTCCTTAAATAGTGCAAATTTTGATTTTGAATTCACAAAGATTGGAAGTAATAGGCTTGGGAAGTTGTGCCATTCTCAAGTTTACAGTCATACTGCTGGCTATCAAACTCCCAAATGGTGATGGGATGATTGCTTGCAAATAGTCTTACTAATGCCAATCACTCAAGGTTGCATTCCAACCCTTGTGTTTTCGTCCACTGTGTCACTCTAGACAGAGGCCCACCTAATGCCAATCTGTACTAACCCTGTTCCTCATGGAAACAGTCCATCCTGAACATTAGTCTTCTCACCGCTCCACCCGGCAGCAACTGTGTATTTTATTTGGAAAGTTTGAAATTCACATCCCTGAATTTCACTGACTTAGCTACGCCCCTGGGAGGCAAGCAGCCACTTGAATTTCCAAAGCATCCCTTCTCATGTGCTCGCATTAAAATAGTCCACCTGCCTAATATTCATGCCTGTTTAAGCTGCTACTATACACAGACATTGTCAGTGTTCAGTTTGTAACATAATAATTGCTGTTGCCCAAAGTTTTGTTTGGCAGAAGCAATCGAAAGTTGTGGTTTAGAATTGCAAGGCCAAATTGTAATGACTCAATGCCTCTTTATTCCACCTGCTAGGCACTGCTTCATCCATCATCTCACTCAGGTTCCTTTTCATCCTTGCTTTCTTCCGTTATCACTGCTTTCCGTATTTCTCCTCCTTCTTCTTACCCCCTTGTGTTTTTTTCCTTCTCTTGCTCTTTGTGAAGGTCTGATGAGGCCAAATACCTGCTGGTACTGGGAAATGAGTACCGGTGGACTCTACCTTCAACCACTGGCATACATGAAGTACTGCATCTTTCACATATGAATATGGAACCCTGTTATTACACTACATTGCAGGCAACCCTGCATTTCAATCATTGATGCTATATTTTGCTTTGATGAATGTATACTTTTCCACAACTTTTGCCACAGGAAGCAATGTGTTTCCGCAAAGCTCTCCTCTCACAATTTTGCATCTTGTGTGTGCTACATAAAACTTATAATTAAAAAAATAACTGCTTCACCAGACTTAGAGGGACACTGATTGATCCCTTAATGCCACGTGGTCTCACAAAGGGCCTATGAAAAACTGACGATTATCATTGTCGACCAAATCCTAAAGAACCACCTAAACTGCATCATTTTAGAGTAGTGCTAGCCTAGAAGAAAACAACACCCCATACTGAAGTTAAATAAGTTAGAACTCCGGGGATGACGGCAATCCATCTACAAACGTCAGTAGTCAAACTTGTGGTTAGTAAAGAGCCATAAGCCCTCATTTACTGACCCCATGCTCTAGATGACTTATTTAGAGTTTGACAGACAGGGAACTCCACAAATAACAGCCATTTAATTGCCAAATGTTAATTATCAGTAAAGTTTTAGTCCTACTCTACTCTAAAAACCTATCCCTAGATGGATCGGCTCAGTGTCAGCCCCCATTTGGCGGGGTTGTTAAGGTTGTTTACGAGAAGTACTTTAATAACACAACAAAATACAATACTACACACAGTTATGGGGGTCAGTCACTGGGTTCTTTAAATTGCTCTGGATTGCGCCTACCCAAGGTTTTGATCAGATTTGGTGATGCCTGCCCTAATAGAGCACTATCCATCTGGGGCAGTTGCCCCCATCTCTGCATGCAGAATATTTACTGATATGGAATCTCAGGCAAGAATCAGCTCAGCCATGCTTCCACTATTATGCCTGATCGATCATTAGCCTGATGCAGTGCAGAGGTAGGTCCACTTAGGGGGTCATTCGAACCCTGGCGGTCGGCGACCGCCAGGGCTAAAATGACGGAAGCACCGCCAACAGGCTGGCGGTGCTTCCTTGGCCATTCTGACCGCTGCAGTAAAGCCGCGGTCAGAAAAGGGCAACCAGGGGTTTCCCGCCGGTTTACCCCTGGCCAAGGGAATCCTCCATGGCGGCGCTGCTTGCAGCGCCGCCATGGGGATTCCGACCCCTCTTACCGCCATCCTGTTCCTGGCGGTTTTCACCGCCAGGAACAGGATGGCGGTAACGGGTGTCGTGGGGCCCCTGGGGGCCCCTGCAGTGCCCATGCCACTGGCATGGGCACTGCAGGGGCCCCCTAACAGGGCCCCACTAAGATTTTCAGTGTCTGCAAAGCAGACACTGAAAATCGCGACGGGTGCCACTGCACCCGTCGCACCCCTTCGACTCCGCCGGCTCCATTCGGAGCCGGCATCCTCGTAGAAGGGGGTTTCCCGCTGGGCCGGCGGGCGGCCTTCTGGCGGTCGCCCGCCGGCCCAGCGGGAAAGCCAGAATGGCCGCCGCGGTCTTTTGACCGCGGTGCGGTCATTTCCGCCCGCCAATGTAGGAATTACCCCCTTAGTCTCTTATCTTGCTATAAGTTCTGGCAGCACACTGGTGGGGATAAACGTAGGCCAAGGCGCAGTTTTACAGTCTTTCAGACATGACCTCATCTTACCGGCCTGGACAAAGCAATGCTCAGTTTTGTGGCAGACACATTGCATACTCTTTGCAGCCACATGGTGGACTCCTCTGGCAGCAGGAGCAAGATTGCGGAGGCTGCCCCACTACTCGGCTCATGCGGAGTCGCAGCACTGCAAGCTGGGATCTTTGGTGACCTCTACTTGGCAGCTGCAGCCATTTGGCCGACAGAGAAGTCCTCAGTTACAGCAATGATCACATCCAGCCACAGAATTCATAATCGAAGGCAAGCAGGGCCCTCAAAACTCAGCGGAGATTCCAGTAAGCAGTTTGGGATCAGGGGTTCTTTCTCTTCTGCAGTTGTGGCTCCACACTGTCCTTGGCTGGAGTAGTGATGCCTTCTAGACACATATATCATTGGCAGCAGCAAGCAGACCCCTAGGCTCAAGGCAAAAATGCTGAACTGCACTCTGATAATAATAGTTAAAGCTAATCTGCTCAGTTTGCCAAATGCACCACACAAGTGCAATTCCCTTTCAAATGTCATTTTCTGGCTGCAGTGCACACACAGCCGTTGTGCAAAGTGATGACTATAGAGATGTTGCTGGTTCCAAGCATGGCTATTGAAAACAAAGGTCACAATAAAGCGTGTGATCTCTTCACCTGGCTGTCCCCAGCCTAACTGAAGAGGTAATCAGAGACAAACAAAAGGACGGGTCCTGTCTGAAAATGCCCTCACAGTTATCAGCAGAATCTGCTGTCTCACTCCCTCTCACCTACCATCCGCCATAAAGCAGTGCTCAGGAAATGTAATCAGCAATACATAGCAAAAATATCTTTACAAACTTTCAATGGGTGTCCTGGTCTCTCGCCTCCTCCCTATAGTATCAGAGTTTCCACCCACTAATACAGGAATGCAAACAATACACTTCCACTGTATGGGGAAGCTTCATCCTGCCTCCATCGTCTGTCATGTTAAATCAGGGTCCTTCCAAAATGGATGCCATTGGTTATAGCAGCCATACTCACACTACACATGAAGCCTTGCTATAATGTGCCGTAAATCTATTATGCACACAAGCAATTGTCACATATGAATGCAAGGGTCGACTTCTCACACCCCAGCAGAAGTGTACACGAGCGAGCTAGTATACTGCACTCCTTTGAGCTCAACAAAAAAGGGTCTGTCACCACCACCACTACATGCCTCACATTTCTACAGAGGGTATGCTTGGAGTGCCTTTCTAGGCCAGAGAGCAGAATCTGAACCTTCACTTTACCATAGACAGACCTATGCATCAGCACAACTCTAGATTAGCATGAAGGCTGGGCCAAAATATAAATAAGGATATTAGTTTCAAATGCAGTTGTGCACTTAAGATAAGGGTACATGCCTGTATACCATGTAGGAGACATTCCCGTCCCAAGAGCCAGTATCTGAGTTTCATTGTTATACCACATCCCCCAAGGCATGCTATGAAGCAATTGTTCCAACAGTAAATGGCAATTCTACATCAGAATTTCAGAAAATGGGTGCACTAGAGCAAAACGTCTTCAAAAAGCTTCTTCATCTACCTTGCACCATGCAAAAGCCACCCATTTTCTTAACAGGCTGGTACCAGGTTTTACCATTTCTGAGAATAGAGGACTAAAACTTGGTATGGTTTTCAATGAGGTAGAATAGGGCCAATGAATTACCACTGAATCTGTTTTCCCCTACACCCTAATGCCTTCAGGTGTAAGTATGCTACTTTAGAATGAAATGCATGCTATTTTACAGAGTCTGAAAAGATAAATATCATAAAGAATAGAGTACATATCCAAGTATCCTCTCGAAACCTCATCTACTAAGTACTGATAGAGTACTGAGATGCATCGGGAACATTACAGAGTTTGAAAGTCATGACCAGATATGAAAATAATCTGCATTTTGTGCAAAACTTTAGACTCTGTCTAAATGATAAGTTCGCCTAAGATCTAGCTTGTTGAAAATGTTTGCAGATCTGATCCAGTCTAACAGAACAGAACAAAACAGAACTGATATCAAAGCCAATGTATAAAGATTATTAAAAATAGTAACTCTATTGATGGCTTTATAATAACTTCAGATTCTCAACTTCTCTTCCTGATAACGTCTAGGAAGGGAATATCAAACATCTGCCTTGACAATATTCTGAATTTAGTAGCACAGTTCTGGTTGCCCAATAAATAGTGGGGTTATGCGTTCCCCAAATTACCTTGAACTGCAGTGCATTTATTAAGTCAGAACACATCTTTATATAATGAGTTCCAAAACAAACCAACTAAAGTGTGCATGAAATCGTATTGAACCTGAAGACGTAATGGAACTATCTTCTGCAGTGACTCTTAACCCCTTTGTTGTTGAGGACAGAACTGTTCCATCCTCAGCACAGGTGCTTGTGTGTTGAGGATGGAACCGTTCTATTATAAATATTCCTTAACTCCGATGATGTTCTTTAAGAAATAATTTATTGGCAAGATGAATTAACAACAGCCTCCAGCCACAACCGGTAGCGAGCATTTCTCCTCACAGCTGTCAACTGTCACAGCAACAGTTATAGAATGCTGGTAGGAACCAACTGGGAAGACAAGGGGAAAATGGGGAGGAATGGAATGTTACACTTGGATCCCTATGGGCAGGTGGGCACACAATGAAAGGAAGGGGGAAATAGAGAATGTACATTTTATACAAAACATTACTTATGATAAATGACAACACTTCTCCTTCCCATAAAAGACTTTCATAGAATGTTTGAAAGTAATATCCTGTTGGGAAATCAAGTGAGCATGTAATCTTTGTGCCAGACAGGAACTGCACGAGCCCTAGCTCTGCGATTGTTCCCATCATATTTCAATACATCCTTTGGCTTTCCATCCATACCTGAATACTTCTGAGATGGACAATGGGGTGTTAATCTATCCATGCTCCACGTTCTGCCATCCTCTAATGTTACTACATTTTTCTTCACCTCTGTTATTTTTATAGGTTTGGAGAATTTTGATTCACACTCTTGGCAATTGTCTGGTAGTTTAACCATTACCTGATCGCCAACATTCCATCTTCCTAGCTTGGAACCATGCTTTTGGTCATATCTTTTCTTGTACCCTTCCTGATATGTTTTGACTTGATTCTTCATTTTATCTCTATGAACCCATTTAGGCTCTCCTCCACCCAGCCAGTTGGGGGTCAATTTGGTGCCTGGTAACCTCCCTTTGAGCGCTAAGAAGGGTGATACCTTGGTAACTGAATTAGGGGTTGTGTGATAGGACCAAATCATTTTTTGAAGTGCTTTATCAGGAGGACTCCTTGATATGTGTGCGGTTTGCATACACTCTTTGATCATACGGTTAACGCGTTCCCCCAAACCATTTGCTCTAGGGCAATACAATGCTGTTTTGTGATGGATGATAGACAACCTTTGTAAAAACTCACACATTTCCTCAGAAGTGAATTGGACCCCGTTGTCTGTTACTATAGTGCTAGGCACACCTTCTGTCATGAATGTATCGGTTAAGAAATTCACTAGAGATTGGGTTGTGATGCTGCTAACTACTCTGATGGTGATCCAATGAGAGTGATAGTCCACCAGTACTAACATAAATTTACCAGCCCACGTGGAAAGTTTTAATGGACCAATAATGTCGAGACCCAGTTTGTCCCAAGGTTTGGATGGCACACTCACGGGAGATAGTGGTGCGCACCTGGTATTCTTGCTTTTGTCGCTCATGGCACAAGTCAAACAATCCCTGACTTTATTTTCCACAATGCGGTCCATGCTCGGGAACCAGTACGTGGCCCTGACTTTAGCCTTGGTTAAGCTTCTACCTAAGTGACCTTCATGGGCCAAATCCGTAATCCTATCCCACAAGCCCTTAGGTGGTACTATCCTTTCCCCTCTCATGACTTTGTCGTCAACAATACTTAATTCTTGTCTCACAGCCCAAAAATGTTTTAAATCCTGATCTAGGCCATTAGACTTTGGGGGCCATCCTTGGACTATCCTTTCCTTCACATTTAATAGAGTATGGTCGTTTTCCATGCAAGTGTTCCATTCCTCCCTTGTAATACTAGGGATATCAATCATTAATACAGGCTCTTCAGATTTATTCGCATTTTCCTCCTCCTGTACACATGATAGCGTGGATAGACAATCCGCTACAGAGTTTTTTATACCAGGAACATATTCGATTTTGAAATTGTAACCTTCCATACCTATGAGCCATTTAGCTATTCGAGGAGTGGTGGTCTCCCTCCCCTTTGTTGAAAATATATAAATCAGAGGCTTATGGTCAGTGCGTACAGTAAATGGTAATCCCCAAAGGAAGTATTTAAAGTGTGAAATAGCCCAAGTACATGCAAGTGCTTCACGCTCTACAGTGGAGTAATTACATTCTGTATCTTTTAATGCTCTGGAAGCAAACGCTATGATTTTTTCCTCGCCTTCCACCATTTGAGGTAGGGATGCTCCAATTCCTTTCTCACTGGCGTCAGTAGTTAGGATGGTTTTACGTCTGGTGTCAAAATTTCCCAACGAAGGGGCACTAACAATGGCTTTTTTGATAGACTCAAAGGCTTCATGGCATTCCCCGTCCCATTTGAAATGAGTACCTTTTTTTAAGAGGGCTCTTAATGGTGCAGCAATATCTGCAAAATTCTTGAAGAATTTAGTCATGTATTCAACTAACCCTAAAAAGGATTTTAATTCCTCCTTATTTGTTGGAGGAGGAGCATCTTTTACAGCGTTGACTAAATCAATTTTAGGTTTAATTCCATGTTTGGAAATCGTATGTCCTAGGTAATCAACTGATTGGACTCCCAACTGGCATTTGTCTTTTCTTATGGTTAGACCTGCTTTTTTGAGTGCTGACAGAACTTCCCTTAATGAGTTGTCATGATTAGTTGTAGAATTGCCATATATAAGTATGTCATCTTGGAAGCATAAAACATTCTTTATCCCCTCCAAAATTTTTTGCATGACTCTCTGGAACACTGCAGCTGCTGAAGCAAGACCGAATGGCATTCTGCAGTACCTGTATGCTCCGAATGGAGTTATAAATGAGGTTAAGGATTTGGAATCTTCGTGTAATTCTATTTGGTGGTATGCTGAGGAGAGATCAATTACGCTAAAATGGTTTGCCTCTCCAATTACGCTGATCATTTCATTTATTCTGGGCAGAGGAAATCTATCCACCCAAATATTTGCATTGAGATCTCTTAAGTCGACACAGAGACGAAGACCCCTCCCTCCAGACTTTTGGGTGACTACAATTGGAGCGAGCCATAAAGAACTTTCTATAGGTTCTATAATTTTCTGCTTGACCAGTTTGTCCAATTCCTCTTGTAAAGGGTCACGCATTAAATGGGGAATTGGTCTTACCTTATGTATTACTGGTACTGCGTTGTTTTTTAGTTTGATTTTATGTTGGAAATTTTTAAGATGGCCTAAATCATCATTAAATACTTCAGAGAACTCTTCACATAGTTTCTCATACCGTCTTAAGTTCTCTCTTCCTTCCAAAATTGATAACACAGGTTCTTGGCTGTTACGATCAAGTTTGATTCCTAAAGCTTTTTGGTGAGCCCAACCTAATAAATTAGATCCTTTTTTTGTTAGATAGATCTTTCCCGCAGTCGAACGGTCCTTAAAGGTTATAATCATATTCACCATTCCTACTAATGGTATGGGATCCTTGTTGTACCCCCCAGGTTCTACATCAGGTTGTAAGATAACATACGTTTTGTCCTTAAATTTTTCTTGAAAATTGTTGTAATCGATCAACGTGTAGGGAGAGCATGAGTCAGCATACATTTTGAACAATACTCCATCCAACAAAACGTCACAAGTGGGATAACTACTCCCAGTAGTAGATACTTCACTTACCACTTGGAAAACATATTTGTTAGTACATTCCCCCACATGTCCCACAACATGTACACTTTTTCTTTCATCTTTTAGGTTTTTACATAGTCTAGCATAATGCCCTCTCTTATTGCATTTCCTACAGACTACGGAACGTGCAGGACAATTGATATTGTTGGCTAAATGGTTAAAATTTCCACATCGAAAACATTTTAATTTGTCTCTTCTCTCTTCTTCAAATGCCTTTTTATTGAGAGAGTCTGGAATTTTCTTCCTTTCTCCTGTGTCTTGTACTTCTTTGCCTGGGTGATCTTTCACTAAGTGGATAGTGTCTGAATTGTTGTTTTGTTTCATTTCTCTAATGCACTCTTCTGTGTGTTCTATAATTTTAGCTATTTCTATTGCTTCTTTTAAGTCTGGATTTCCTGCTAATAGTTTTTCTTGAATCTTGTGGTTGTTCGTGCAACGAACTAGCTGGTCTCTAATTAAGGAATCACACAATGGGCCAAAGTCACACATACTAGCCAAACCTCTTAACACAGCAATGTAACTAGAAATTTTCTCTGTTTTTCTTTGTATTCTAGAAAAGAACTTGTGCCTTTCTAATACAATGTTTATTCTTTGACCAAAATATTTCTCTAATTTGTTGAAAGTTTTATAGTAAACATCTGCTTCGCTATCTGCATCTTCATCCTCACTTTCAGGATCTGGCAGATTCTCATAAACTTTTCTCCCTTGAATACCTAAGTTATGAAGTAATATGTGTTGTTTCCTTAAGGGAGAGAATTTTTCTCCTCCTATTGCAATCAGATATGAGATGAATATTTTCTCCCATTCCTTCCAGGGTATGGTTGGTTCTCCTGCTTCATCCAAAAAGGGTGGGGGTTGAGACATATTTGTCGCCGCCATGTATAAAGTAAACAGATAACAATATACTCAATATACTCTCAGAAAAGAATTAGTATCACTGGCATATATTCGTAAATGTTTAAAGTTCACTGTTTACCTCAGCAATAGAAAGACATATAAAATCATCTATAATATGTTACTATAACAATGGAGGGGTTAATTGTTGATCTGTGCCCTCAGCTGACATATTCCCCATTTTAAATGGAAGGGAATAAACATAATAAACTTATGCATAAACAAATGCAATTAATAACTACTATAACTTGTTAAATAAGCTGTGCCCATCAGCGTGACAGGCTTCTTGTAAAGTTGGTAGAAGATGCTAATGAAGGAGCTTTTCCAATCAGCGTGTAGACACAGAATATCAAGCCAGCTCAGATATAAGATATTGAGGCTGTGTCATTAGCCTCACAGTGCAATAGAGCAAATATGCAAAAAAACAAACTGTGTCTGCCAGTGAATGACATGAGATTCAGATTTGCTCAGGAAGGTTTAACAGCTGTGCCCATCAGCGTGAAGATTATGTGCTGGCTCTCGATAGTAGTAAATCAAAGATGGCGCTATATTTTGTTAGTGTTTCCTTAAGGTGTGCGCTCTAGTCTTCACTCTCTAGTTTCCTGCAGGAGGGGCCGGCTTTCCTTGTCCCATCCCTCCAATCAGACTTATGAAGAAAAAGACTTCGGTTGCTGAAGGGATTCCAGTCAGAAGGTGAGGTAAAAGAAGGATTTATTTCTAGAAATGCAATTGGTGATAACTTTGACAGGCTATTTTAAAGCTGTGCCTGTCAGCATGCAGATGGAAAGATTCTTGGATGGTTTACAAGTTTTACAAGAGTCTTTCTCCTTTAATTAAATGTTCAGAGGCAACAATTCAAATTGGTAGTTTCTGTTTGTCTGTGCTCCCAGAGTTGAGCTGAATAGAATTCTGTTTATAATCTTGAAAATTGGTTGAGAAATGCAGTGTGTGTCAATAGTTTATTTCAGCCTTGAAAGACACATTTATCAGCTGAGCCTGTCAGATCTGAAGATAGTGCAAGGTTAATAAGGTTTCCTGGTTGTTGCCAGCAAAGGGCTATACATTTTTCTTAATTGCTGCTCTGACAGGTTGAATTTGAAAAAAATACAGTGGAAATTCTGAAGTTAAACATAAACTTGCCATTATGTGTTTATGCTGAGAGTATATTTTATAATAATAACCTGTGTTAGCAGCATGGCAGGTGAAATGTAGAAACAGACAGTACTTTCTCAAATTATTTCCAGACTGAAAGTTCTGCTCACCTCAGGGAATTATTCTCGATCTCCTGTTGTTTATTTCCAGCATCTGTCTGTGACACAGGTGGCTATAAGTTGTAGGGGAGGAGGCTGAGACTGCTGTCCCCCACCAGCAATTCGTCGCCAGTATTATAAATATTCCTTAACTCCGATGATGTTCTTGAATTAACAACAGCTTCCAGCCACAACCGGTAGCGAGCATTTCTCCTCACAGCTGTCAACTGTCACAGCAACAGTTATAGAATGCTGGTAGGAACCAACTGGGAAGACAAGGGGAAAATGGGGAGGAATGGAATGTTACACTTGGATCCCTATGGGCAGGTGGGCACACAATGAAAGGAAGGGGGAAATAGAGAATGTACATTTTATACAAAACATTACTTATGATAAATTACAACACGTTCCATCCTCTGCAAATGAGCACTAAATCTGTCTGGTGTTTACAGCAGAGGGATTTCCTTTTTTAATTTTGAGCCTCAGGAGCAGGGGAAGAGCTTCCCCTGCAGCCCCAGGCATTTTGTTTCGCATGATGCGCTGACGTCATTACAGTGAAAGTGAATTGGCTCATTTCACTTTCACTGCTTTGGTGCTCAGGGGGCTATCTCAGCCCCCCAAGCACTTAATCACATGGGAGAAGTATCAATGCAAAGGGGGGAATCTGCCCTTTCAATGATACTCTTCACAGGTGGACCCCTGCTTGGAAATTGCCCATGGAGGGCAATCCCCAAGCAGGCACCCACCCCACTAGACACTAGGGATTTCTTGTTGGAGCTGGGAGTGGCCCCTTAGGCATAGACCGCTCTCTTTAATAGGGGCATTATTTTGGCTGTTTTCTGCCCCCACCCTGGGGGCAGATTGGCCTTATATTGTGGCAGATCTGTTCCTTTGGGGGCACACAACCATAAGACACCAGGGAATTTAATAAATATATCTCAGGGAGCAGCCCCTTGGGCAAGGGTCGCTCCCCAATATGGGGCCTTTTTAGGTCATTTTCTGCCCCCCACAGGGGCAGATTGGCCCTATTTTTTAGACCGATCTGTCCCCGGGGGGGGGGGGGGGCAGAAAACCACCCCAGGGATTACTGGGGCAATAACACCCTTCTGCTCCCACTAGACATCAGGAATAACTTTTTTTCATTTACAGGGGTGGCCATGCCCCCATCTCCCCTCACCAAAAAAGGGAAAGTGTCTCTCTGCACTCCCATGGGGGCAGATGGAGGCAATTACTCCATCTTGCCCCCCCCACCACTAGGTGGGCAGAAAGGCCACTAGACATCAGGGATTACTTTAAAAAAAAAAACGTTTTACCAGTGGCGGCTGCCCATCATGAGCATGGCCATGCCCTTAATCCCCTCCCTAAAAAAAGGAAACAGTCTTTCTGCCCCCCAAGAGGGGCCCATGAGGCAATTACCCCATCTGCCCTCCCCAGGGAGAGGCATAAATCTCACTAGACACCAGGGATTACATTTTTTTGTAGGGGTGTGGGCTGCCGCCTGCAGACTAAAGCATCTCATCCAATTGGTAAGCAAAAAAATATTTGAATTTTTTGGGTGTTGTTTTTACAGATTAGGCCAGGAGCGTTTGGTTAACCCAGTATCATCCCACTTGCAATGGTATACAGCTGCACGTTTTGGGCTTGGGTAGGTTGCCACCTAGAAAAAACTACCAGACCCAGACAGTTCTGAAAACTAGACATCTGGGGGAGTCCAGGGTGACGTGCTTTGCATCCATCCCACACCATTTTCTTAAACACAATGCAATGTAAACCTCAAATGTTGACTAAAACACACATTTATCCCAAGATTTCTATGATAGAATCTTCCAGAACTAACAGGAATCAACAAAATTACTATTACCCAGTATCCCTCCTTTTGCCGATAAAAATGCTGTGCTACTTGTGTGGTTGGGCTTAGTGGCAGCGGCAGGAACGTATCCAACCGATGTCAATGGGAGGCCCCATGCAAGGGCTCCTATTGACCTTGGTTTGATAAGTTCCTGTCACTGGCAGTAGGCCCAGCCTCACAAATGGCACACCATTTGTATTGGCACAAATGCTGGGTGGTAGGAATCTTGTGGATTCTTGCGGATTCGGGGAGTTTCCATCCAGGTAATTGAGGGTAGAAGCACTTCCTGGGATTCATGCACATCACTCCACCCTGGATTCCCGTAGGTGTCTAGTTTTCAATAATGTACAGGTTTGCAAGGTTTCCCTGGGCACCAGCTGAGGTAGAGCCCAAACCCCACAGCTACCCACTTTGCAAAAAACAGGTCAGTTTTTCATGGAAAATGTTGATATAACCATTTGCAGGTACTAGGCCTACCCACACAAGTGAGGTACCATTTTCACCAGAAGACTTATGAGAATGATGGGTGGGGGGATGTTTGTGGCTCTGTGCAGATTGCAGAACTTTCCATCACAGAAATGTGAGGAAAATGTGTTTTTTTAGTCAAAGTTTAATGTTTGAAAGGGATTTTGGGTAAAACAACCTGGTGAAAGCCACACAAGTCACTCCATCCTGTATTCCCCTAGGTGTCTAGTTTTTAAAAATTTACAGATTTGCAAGGTTTCCCCAGCTGCCAGCTGAGGTAGGGCCAAAAAAACACAGATACCCACTTTGCAAAAAACGGGTCAGTTTTATGTGGAAAAATGTGATGTATCCATGTTGCATTTTGGGGGTGTCCTGTTGTGGGTACTAGGCCTACCCACACAAGCGAGGTACCATTTGTTTTGTGAGACTTAGGGGAACACAGAATAGTTGAACACGTTTTTTTACCAGTTGTAATTCTCTACATTTGCACCTTCCAAATGTAAGACAATGTGTAAGAAAGAAGTCGTTTTGAGAAATACCCTCTAATTCACAATTCGGAAATGTGCAAATAACCACTGCTTCTAAACTCAATGGGGGTCATTACGACCATGGCGGCCGGCGGTAAGCTGGCAGTAACACCGCCAACAGGCTGGCGGTGTTCCGCCAGCTATTATGACCGTGGCGCAATAGCCACGGCCATACCGCCGGCCCCTCCAACATACCGCCAGGCTTCCGCCTGGCGGTCATAATCCCCAGGGCAGCGGTGCAAGCACCGCTGCCCTGGGGATTATGAGTCCCCAACCGCTGGCCTGTCCGTGGCGGTAAACACCGCCATGGAAAGGCTGGCGGTAAGGGGACTTGGGGTGCCCCTGGGGACCCCTGCACTGCCCATGCACTTGGCATGGGCAGGGCAGGGGCCCCCAGACATAGCCCTGTCGCGCATTTCACTGCCCGAATTTCGGGCAGTGAAATGTGCGACGGGTGCTACTGCACCCACTGCACATCTGCATTGCCGCCGGCTCTATTACGAGCCGGCAGCAATGTTGATGTGACTTTTCCGCTGGGCCAGCAGACGGTAACACTGTTACCGTCCGCTGGCCCAGTGGAAAAGTCATAATAGGGAGCCAGGAATACCGCCGGCAATGACGGTATTCTGGCTCCCGCAGCCTCGGCGGTCTTTTTGAAAGACCGCCGAGGTTGTAATGACCCCCAATGTCTTGTGCCCATTGCAGAAATACATAGGTTTTCCTTGATACTTACTTTTCACTATTCATATTTTACCATATGAATTGCTCTATGCCCGGTACACAATGAAAAACCATTGCAAGGTGCAGCTCAGTTATAGGCTTTGGGTACCTCACGTTCTTAGATAATCCACAAACCCTATATATCCTCACAACCAGAAAAGTTTAGCAGTTGTAATGGTACATAGCTTTTCCGAATCAGCCATTATGATGAAAAGTTACAAATGGAAACATTGTCACAAACGTCTGTTTCTTCCTACTAATTTTCAATATATTTATTTTTCAACTCTTGGTTTCTTTGAGAAAAACTTGAAGGATCTACACAAATGTCCCCTTACTGAATACATGGATTGTATCTAGTTTTCAGAAATGTATAGCTCTTCAGTATCAACCATAGGGTTCACACCCATTTCAACCACAAACTAGAAGGAGGTTGAAAGCATAAATTGGCAATCGCCCAACAAAAAGCCAAAACTGTGTTAGAAAATTGTTTTTCTGAATCAAGTCTGTCTGTTACTTAAAGCTGGGAAGGTGGTGATTTTAGCACTGCAAACCTTTTGTTGATGCCATTTGCAGGAAACAAAACAGACACTTTGTTTGTCAGTGCATTTTTGCATTTTTTCCCAAGAAAACAAAATGTACCTATAGTTTGGCTAATTTCTCGGTTTCCTCCAGGGGAATCCACAAACCCTGGATACTTTTGGAATTCCTACGAAGTTTGAAAAAAAGACCAAATTTGGTGTGGATAGCTCATGTGGGCAAAAAATGATGGGGGCCTAAGAATGCACTACCCAAAACAGCCAAAAAACGGCTTAGCACGAGGAAGGGGCTTGGAGAGGGAAGCCTAGCAGTGAAGGGGTTAACCTGTGGTCTGAGGGTCAATGGGGTTCTGTGACTCCTTAGATAACTATAACTATAGCTGGTGAATTTCTGTGGTTTCTAGAGTTTAAAGGATTGCATTACATTGTTACTGAACACTTCACCTAACTATAACGTTACTTTAACCTTTGTTTTTTTCAGTGGATTTCTAGGGTTTATTTACCTTAAAATAATATTTAATTACCATACGTAAATCCAACTCCCCTGCTATGCACAGCCTTCGGCCATGCACGACAGGGCGTTGGCTGCATGCCTCCAACCCCATGTTGCACATGGCCTGTGCGCGGTGGGAAGTTGGACACATGGCCTGACTATGGGTCCCCATCCCCCAGGGCCTTTTTTTTTAAAGGAGATGGGGGGGCTGCATGGCCCCTCTCCCTAAACCTATCATGGCCCTGGGGACCTCGCCCCCTAGGAAGTGACCCCCCTCCCTGAGAGTCATTAGGACCTGGGGATCCCATCTGCCACGGCCTTATTTAGTTTAAAGGGGAGGGGGCCTGTGGCCTGTGGCCTCAAACGACTCAGGCAGAGGGGCCAGGTGCCCCCCTCCCCATACAATTTATGTGTGGGCCTTGGGAGATGGGATCCCAGGGACTCAGTGAGGATCGGGGAGGTGGGTGTGCATCTCCCTCCCCTGTTTTTTACATTGTGGACCCGAGGGATGGGGTACATGGGGCCAAATTTGGGGAGGCACATGTCCACCTCCCCAAATAATATTATATATTGAATCTCCGACTGTGGCTCACCCCGGGAATCATGTCATTTCAAAAAAACAATGGCAGTCACCAGCTCTTTTTCTTTTTGTTTTGCTATGATTACCATTTTTTTTTTATTTTTTAAATGTTGGCACTCTGGGCTGGGCAGGGCAAGGTGTCACCACCCTGGTGGTTAACATTGTATTTTTTTAACCATTTTCAGGACAGAGGACTAGGTACCCGGAGTCCTGTAATGGATGCCGCAACATTTGTTTCCATGTTGCGGCTATCCAATCAGAGGGATCACTCCTGCTGGACTCTTGCTTCCATGGGAGTGAGGTGACCTAAGGTTAAAAAAAAGCCTACTAGGCCAATCAGAACACTCTGTTTTTTAAGTTGAGCTCGCAGGACTATTGCAAGAGTCCCTCGAGCCCAACCTTCCAGATGTACAAATATTTATGTACCTTCATTTCTCAAAAACTACTGTTCGATTTACACCAATCCAAAATCTAGTTTCTTGACAACTTTGGTGTATTTCCGCCTAGCAGTTTTTGTGATATCACATTCCAAAAACGTCTATAAAAAATGCATTTAGGATGTATGTATATTACCTACTGGCGGTCGCCAGTAGGTATTTGTAGTCACAATCTAGTTTACATAGGAAAAGCATTTTTTGTTTTACTAATAACTTTGGTGCCGTTTCACAAATCTACACAAAATTTTCAAAATTAGTGTGCCAGTCACTTCAGCTGCTGTTTGGAAAGTTTCGGGGTGATTTGTAAAGCGAGGGCTGAGAAAAGGGAGGGTCCCAAAACACGTTTTCCCCATGCATAGGGACTACAGCAAAAACCGCTGAACAGAATTATACCAAATATGGCAGAAAAATAGATCTTGGTCCAAAAGAGTGTTTTGTTTTAATTTGGTGCAAATCTTTTCAGTAGTTTTGGAGTTAATAAAGAAAAAAGATGTATGTATATCTAGCGACACAGATCCGCCGTGGATTCACCACAGTGAACCCACGGATCCACATGCCAACAGCAATGCTGTAGGCGCAACCTGAGATAAAGCTTGCAGCTGCCATTTTGTGAATCAGGACACAGTTCCCGGTGTAGAAATACAGTGTAAATAGGATATAGGTGGTCATGAAAGAGGTATCCTGACCCATGGGACTGAGTTTAGGGGTCTGTGAGGGACCCCTCATGGGCAAGAAATTGCCCCAAAAATGTTTTTTGAGGGTGCTCGAGGATCCGAGATCAACCATGGATCCAGACCCCAATTAAAAAAGATACACTCACTAGCAGACGCACTCACTTACACACCCACTCACACATCCATACATCCACTCACACACCCATACAATCACTGATACATCCACTCAGAGACCCAGACAACCACTCACACTTTCAATCCCAGACCCACATAGGCACTCACAAACCCACATAACCACTCACACAGCAATACAGATTCTCACTCGCCCACTTAGATACCTGGAAAAAAACATACACACCCACTCAGACACCATACAGCCATTCACACACAGATTTACACACTCATACAGCCACTCACACACCCACCTACAGACCCAGAGAACCACTCACACATCCACTTACAGACCCACAAAGGCACTCACACACCCATTCAGACATGCATATAGTCAGTCACACACCCATTTTCACATTGCAGTGCACTTTTGTATTAAACAAAACTATGAAATTCACTAAAAAAACAAAGGTTAAAGGGATGTCATAGTTAGGAAATAGCATTAAAAACCGTAGAAATTAACTGAAAAACCCAAAGGTTACAGGGACGTTATAGTTAGGAAATAGAGTTAAAAAAACCTTAGAAGTTGAGTAAAAAATACAAAGGTTAAAGGTTCACATACAAAGTCACAGAAATTCGCCAGTTATAGTTATAGTTATCTCAACTAACTATAACTTGTGCCCTGAGGTAACTACAACTCGCGCCCTGGCCATGCACTGCTAATTAGTTCACATTTTACATCACTCATGACATCTTCTATCACATTATTGATAATACCACGGCACTGAAAGTATTGATGAAGAAATCGTGCATGGAGAGGGTGCTAGTTATAGTTAATTTGGGGCACTAGTTATAGGTATGTGAGATAACTATAGCTGGTGAATTTATGTGGCTTTGTGCGTGTAAATTCTGATACAACATGTGTGCCCGCTTAATTTCATAGGCCGGAAGAAGCAGAGAGATTTGTAGGATAACCGTTCGTGCTCTCCCTCACAAAGATCAACCACTAAAATCTCAACCTAACTATAACGTTCATGTAACCTTTGTTTTTTTCCAGTGTATATATGTATGTGTGTACACACACACACACACACACACACATATATATATTGCTATATTGCCAAAAAAAACAAGATAATCGACCACCTGAATCTGCTCACCTCAAATGTCTGTTTTTCTAGTAGAATGTTTAATCTTAGAATTAACACAATGTCATCGAGCTACACAGTTACAAGGCCTTTTGCCATATTTACATCAAAGTCTTAAGCGTTGGTATTAGCAAGTGTCACCCATGCTGAACTGAAAAATGACAAAAGCCTTTCACTATTCCAGGCACACCATTACGGCTTTGGATTTGTAAAATACCATCAAAGCCAACCAGGAGTGAATACAAGCATTCTGTAACACATATGTTTAATTCTTACTAGAGCTCCTCCGAGAGCTTTAGCTTTGTTCAAGCACAAGGGAGCAACCAGTATAAATCAAAACATTGCCTTTTCAGGCTTAGAGTGTTATATAAAACATGATACCTTCAAACTATGGGGGTCATTCTGGGCCAACGACCGCGGGAGCACCGCCAACAGGCTGGCGGTGCTCCCATGGGCATTCTGACCGCGGCGGTACAGCCGCGGTCAGAAACGGGAAACCGGCGGTGTCCCGCCGGTTTCCCGCTGCCCAAGGGAATCCTCCATGGTGGCGCTGCAAGCAGCGCCGCCATGGGGATTCCGACCCCCTTACCGCCAGCCTGGTTCTGGCAGTTTTGACCGCCAGAACCTGGCTGGCGGTGACGGGTGTCGTGGGGCCCCTGGGGGCCCCTGCAGTGCCCATGCCTATTGCATGGGCACTGCAGGGGCCCCCTAACAGGGCCCCACCAAGATTTTCAGTGTCTGCCAAGCAGACACTGAAAATCGCGACGGGTGCAACTGCACCCGTCGCACCCCTTCCACTCCGCCTGCTCCATTCGGAGCCGGCATCCTCATGGAAGGGGGTTTCCCGCTGGGCTGGTGGGCGGCCTTCTGGCGGTCGCCCGCCAGCCCAGCGGGAAACTCAGAATTACCGTGGCGGTCTTTTGACCGCGCAGCGGTATTCTGCCGGCGGGACATTGGCGGGCGGCCTCCGCCGCTCGTCAAAGTCAGAATGACCCCCTATGTCTGTTTCCGACTTTCTTGAGAAATGGGACACTGATATTGCTGAAAACGCAAAGCATGGACAGAACATATTGCCACACGTATATTGTAGTTTGCCCTTCTATCACCTCTAATATAACAATGTTTGCATTTAAAAGTAGTTACACTTTCAACTCCTGATGCTTGTGATGTTAATTTCTGGACAGCACTTCTGTAAACTGAAATATTCAACACGAATCAGCATTTTGTTACCTTGCTGATTCAAGTAATTATCCTCCTTGAATTATCAATTCCCTAAACACAGTGTGCACATTGTAAATATTAGAAACCTCTTGCGCTTTAGGGATTCTATCCTTTATCCTCATGTAATATGGATCCATATGCTATGACAAACAATAGTTCAGAAATGCCTTTAAACTGTAGTCATTGTATTGCTTCTAGTCCATCACTTTAGCAAGTGAAGTAGTATCCGAATATAAATGTGTAAAGTCACTTCCTTAAGACAATTGAATCCTCAGAAGACTTCTCAAAACACAGTAATAGGTTCAAGAACATAAGCCATTTGTGAAATAACTTTCCTTAAGCTTTTGTGGGTTCATGACAACATATTCCCGGCTGCAAAAGCTGCTCATGTGGACTGCCTAGCAAAGATGCTGTGACCCATAGGAAAATGTATGACAAACATTAAATGCTGTGAGAGTTCGGGAATCATGGGCAATGTAGTTTGGGCTCAGTGCTGTTGCCTAGTGTGGCTTCCAAAGATTTAACGCCTTTCACCAACTGTTCTGTAGTTAGTTGTCCATCTTCAGCCATCCCTTCCTTTTTGACTGGAGCTAATGCTTGTACACTCAGAGAATGATGTCTACGCTCGTGTCTATGAAGCAGTAATCCATGGCTCATGAAAGGTAGTATTACATTTCCCAGAGCTCTCCTGGCCTTTTTCTGCCGCCCCTCTGCACAGTCTAAACTCATAACTGAACCACCAGCAACACTGGCCTTTGAGCTAATCAATGTAAACTCTCTCTCCATGTACTGATGCCGATTTATTAATAATATATTTAACTAGAGGTGGGCGTCATCTTTTCTTTACAAAGACACAGTTACTGGACAGTTCTAGCTCTGACATAGAAAAGGCTGTTACTGAATGATATAAAATTCACTCAAGAAATATAGTTGGGGATGTGGGAAAGAGTAGTGTAAGCCCTGAAAAAGGCTGTGACCTGCTTTAGTGTACCCTAATAAATTATTTCCCTGAAGCCCTTACCATTTATTGCAAATTCACACCTACATCTCTGGCAGTGATTTATCGCCTGACTGGGTCAGATACAACAACCTTGAATAAGCTAATTAACTTTGTCAGGTGACTCTTGAAACATCTGATCATAGTCATAGCCTTTAATTTCGATCTGGAAGTCCTGGTTGACCCAGATGCACGAAATGAATCCCAGTTTTTGAAGAATGAATGTCGGATTTGTAAACCATGAAAAGTACTCAAAAATGGTTTCTTGCACTGGTAGAAGGAATGAAAATGGAAGAACTGAGGCATACAGATGTCTATGTTTATTTACATAGCCAGGGTGTGAGCAGTTTTTGGAACTAATGTGTCTCAGTCCTTGATGGAGATCACTCCAGCAATAGGTAGCAAGAATAGGTAAAATATCTTCTGCACATTCTTTCTCTTTTGTACACTTTAGTTGGGGTCATATTGGAGTTAGACAACCCCAAAGGGCCAGCTAGAGCATAAGGTTGTTTAACATCTTGGACTGCGTGACCTTTCCTATTTAAAGCCTTCTCAGTAAAACAAAGTGCTTTACAATTCATGTAATTTAATTGGATTCCAGTGAAGGCCCTTTAAGTGAGATGTAACTGATTGTCTATGAGGAAGATTGAGTACTATTCTAGCAGTCATGTTCTGCACAGTTTGCAGTCTATTGAGGAAGCAGCCAGGGATGCCAGAGTAGAGTAAATCCCCATAGTCTAATCTGGAGGTAATCAAGGCATGAACCACAGAATTACAGATAAAAGTTGGCGAAAAAGGAAGAACCTTCTTGAAAGCTCTTAAAAGTGCAAAGCTTGTAGTTCTTACAGAACCGATTAGTGGGGTAAAAGAAAGATTGTGATCAAAGAGGATGCCAAGATTTCTGGATATGTTGGGTAGTTGACAAGGAGAGCCTAGTTCAGAGGCTCACCAGTAGTGGGACCAGATCATGTTCTGTCCAAACAGTAGCACTTCAGTTTTCTCATCATTTAGGTGAAGGCAGATCTAGTTTATTTTCTTGGACAGGCATTGCTTAAATTTAGCTTATCTGTTAATGGGAGAGTTAGAAATAGAAAATACTAGTTTATTTTTCATTAGTGTAAACACCATGCTGAACCTTCCCATACTGACCTTAGTAACCCTCCTAATGGATACTCATACACATGGAAGAGGTAGGCTTAGAGATGAGCCCCGAGGAACTCCACATTAAATTGAAGAAATAGAGGAAGTATATGGTCCTGAAAGGACTGCTTGAGATCAGTTTGTAAACTACAACCATGTTAGAGATGTTTTACAAACCCATAGTTTAAAGAGTGGCTCTTACAAGATGGAATGGGGCATGGTGTCAAAAGCTGCAAATAAGTCTGGTAGCTTAAACACAGCTGATTCACTTTGGTCTAATATAATACAAAGTTGTCTAAGACTACTAGATGAGCTGTTTGAATCCAATGTCCAGGCCTATATTCCACTTGAGTGCTCCCAGTAATCTGTGAGATTATAGATGAAAGATAGATAGAATGTTCACTCCTTTTCTAGTATTTTTGCTGGAAAAGGTAGACGATAAATTGGCTGAAAATTAGCCAAGATACATGGGTCAGAAGAGGACTTTTTATGCAACAATACTGCTGTGTTTTTTTCCAGATATCTAGAACCAAGGCATTAGAGAGGAAACCATCTTTAAGCTTGGTAAACTCTGACAAAAAAGTCAGCAAAAGATTGGAAGATTCTGTGGGACATGGATCTGAAAAGGCACCAGGTTTACAAACTAGATTTGCAAACCTTGCCTCAATTTCTGCTCGGAGATACAGCTAGATTGTAGGAGTGATGATTCTATTGCACAAGTGGCTGGACTGAAAACGTAAGTATGGAAAAGATTTATTTTGAAGATTGGTTGGACTTTTCAATTTCATCCTTGTAATAGTTGGTGCAAGCAGCACATATAGGTTTTTGGTGGCTCTGAAAGCAGCTCTATTGGTATGTTTAGCTTCTATAATGTAAATGGAGTGCCCGCCATGTCTAATTTGTTTACACTGTTGGTTAATATTGACAATAGAAGTAGTAAACCAGGGGTGCCAAGAGCATTCTACACTTAGAGTTGCTCCAAAATGATCCATTTATTCAGTGACAATGCCTCCTCTGTGTTTTTATAGCTGGGTAGACCAGAATTCTCTACAAGTACTTGCACAGGAATTTCCACTGTGGTTTTAGATCAGGTGTGGTAAAGGTTAGGTATCTGAAGGCAGATAGAGTAGGGTGGAAAATAATGTGAAACAGGAACTGCAAGATGATCTCTTCATGGTAGAGGCCATGGTGAAACAACAGCTAGAATATAGTTATGGGGTGCCTCATGTGGGATGTCTTACACACTGTACTCGTTCAAAAGCAGACAGGTTTTAAAGAATCTCTTGAGAATAAGGATGTGAGGGGTTGTCCAACTGGAAACTTAAATTGCCCAGTATGGAGAAACTGGAGCGACTGAGAATGAAAGGTCCCATGTTTTGAAAAAGTTATTTTACGGAGTTCTGTAATGAGAGCTCAATTGAAAAAGATGGTGTCACGAAGGATCTCTGAGTAAAGCAATGTTTCACCACCTTCAATAGTGACCACAGATATTATGGTGCAGAAAAAAAAAGATTTACGGTTTATAACAAATCCATCACCAGGACGACTTTCCCATTTGTGGCAGACAACTGAGTTATTTTGGGTTACTGCAAGAGAAATATCAGGTGGAGAGCAGTCCTTTAACTAAGTCTCCATAATGAACAAAATGTTAGGGGTATATTTTCATAAAATCCCAAATACTGCCACTTTATTTAGGAATTGATCTAACATTTATAATAAAGAATTTAGCAGCAACATAATCAGGAGAAATCTTATACAGAAGTGTATGCCCTGAGCCCGACTCCAAAGTGGGCAACAACAAAATTATAGAGAACTCGCATGTGTGGCAATACAGGTGCAGTTACTTGATGTGGAGAACGAAGGGCGCAATGTGAAGTCTTAATTACTTTACAGTCTCTTCTAATATGCCAGTGGTCATGATGCTTGGCTCTTCTTGGATGTCGAAGGTTGCAGATGGACTTACCTTTGACAGGCCACTGGCACAGATGCACGACAGCATATTTTTTTATCTGCCACCGTAGGAGGAGTAAGTGGCTACTGAAACAACTAGAAAAAAAATCAAACACAAAAAAGGTGATGGGATAAATGCTTGCAATAAGTCTAATCACTGGCATTCACTTGGTGTTGCATTCCAACCCATCATTCTTTTTTCCACCATGCCACCTCAGTCTGGCTCTAGCCATATGCAAATCAGTCTGGATCCTGCTCCAGAAGGAACAGTCAAGCTCAAACTGCCAGACCAGGTCCTCCCTGGCCAGGAACACAAGCAATCCTAGACTGGTTTCTCCCTGGTTGTGGTTTGTCATTCAGGTGTAGCTTGGTTCCAGTGGCACAGTGAGCACAGAACTCATGTCTAGATATACACTCGCCACTTAGGGTGTAACATAAAACACACAAAAGGTGCTCTGCATAGCATTCAAATCCATTGTTCTTTTGCCCACCATGCCACCACTTTTTGGACCAAGGTCTGACCAGGTCCATATTGAACCAGAACACAATCTTCAAAAAACAGGCTTCTAGCTTGGTTCAAGTGATGCAATCAGCATGGCACACACATCTTGCCATTACTTTTTTGTGTACATTACATTACATTTGTGATACCTTAAGTGCCAAGTATATCCCTATATGTGGGTCAGTGCTCACTTTGCCACTGGAACCAAGCTGCGCTCGACTGATAACTAACAGCTGTGGTGAACCAGTGTTGGATTTTGTGTCTTCCGGTTCGGAGAGGACCTGACTTGACAGTTTGGGCTAGATTGTTCCTATTGAAGCAGGATCAAGGTTGGGTCTAATCTGAGGTAGAACTTTAGGCATAAAAACAATGGACTTGGGCATAGCCCAAGTTAATACCAGTGGCTGAGCTAAATCCAAACATCCCACACATAATTATTTTGTATAGTTCATTCCACAAGTAGAGTGCAACACCTTCTGTTTAACTGAAAGAGGTGAATTAGGAACTGCCTGGAGCTGAGCAACTCCTGTGATTGCAAGCCAGCTTGCTAATTTGTCATCTGAATCTAATAGTCTTGCAAATCAAGACTTTTAAGAATCTTATGGTCTCTACATTAAAAACTGCCAAACATTCGGAGGGTCACACAGTCAGTCTTATCCTGGCTCATCATAGGGGAGGGCTAGCAATTCACACTGCAACCTGCTGGTATGGACAAACCACTTCCTGGTCATATTTGACTCCTTCCTACTAGACAAGAGAGAGCAGACACAGCTGTCTGTGAAATGTTCCTATAGTGTTGGGAGTAAACGTCTGTGGCTCAAGATTCGGTCATCTCTTCCTGAGCATTGGAGAGAACCAATGGACATCAGGACATCAATGTGGTTCTAACAAGTTTCTTTTCAGGGCTAGAACACATCTAGCATAGGATTGCCCAAATAAGGTCAACCTGCAAACCTGTCTGCATGATCTAGCACGTGTGGTTTATGGAAGCTTTTAAAAAAATGTCTACTTGAAGTATGCCAACAATAATTTAAATGGCACAAGCATTACATTCAAGAGGATTGAAATCTCCTTAAATCCCAACTAAGGCTGTCCAAAAAGGTAAATTTAAAGCAAAATCGGACTTCATGTGTTTCCAGATTAAGCAAGCAAAATCAACCACAGAATCTATTTAAGATGCTGAAAGACTTCATATATCCTGCTTGTCCTGTACTAAACACACTTCTCTCACACGCTCTTTGCAATAACCTGGCCACCTTTTCCAGTACAAAATAGAAGGCATCTTTGATGAGATCAAAATCCTTTTCAGGCAGGGCAATCACCTCATTAATACTAGGGGGTACAGTAGGTCTTCATTTTTAACAGAGAGACCTAGAAAATGCAATCAAATGCTGATTTGCTAACAAGACTAGAGTGTCAGTTTGAGGTTAACACTGAATCACAACCTATCATTACTGTGGAACGTTTAGTAGTGCCAGTACATGTGACAGACTTTTCACAATTAATAACACAACAAGTACCAAACACAATTGCTCAAGAGGGTTTCTCAAGGTAGTAAATGAAGATTAAAACACGTTTTGTATGACAGGGTTTGATATTTTTTCCCAGAAGGTATCTGTAGTCTTTACTTGTTCATTGGAGTTATTATAGTTCTCTCGCAGGATATCCATGAATAACAAGGACTCTATATATCGTTAAAAGTACCTTTTGAAGGCTTATTTCAGCAAGATCTAAAGGATCATGTTGTGCACTTTTTACCATGCAAAAACATATCATCACAAACCACAAGGTTTACTGTTTTCAATAACACAGAAGAGGTGGGAAAATACGGCAATGGATTTTGTGGTGGACTTACCTTCATTAAATGGATGCAAAACTCCTTGAGTGTTCATTGATTATTTAACCAAGATGTCACATTTTATCTCAAACAGACGAAATAAGCAACTAACTTGACAGATATTTTCCTTAGTAATGTCCGACTCTATGGGTTACCCACTAGTATGGTCTCTGACCGAGGTTCACAGTTGACCTCCTATTTTTGGCACGTGGTTTGTGAACTTCTGGGAATCACTAGTAAATGATCCACTAGTTGGCATCCACAGACAGATGGGAAGTTAAAACGGACAAACAATATTTATGGTGTCATTTACAGCACTATATAGAGGTAATTGGTAGGACAGTATTGCTATAATAGAGTTTGTTTATAATGATACTGTAAGGAAATGCCTCTTTTGCACATTCACCCCTACATGTGGACTAATACTGCTGTTTTGTTCTGACTCTAAGAGTGCACTGAGGCCTGCCAACCAGACCTCAGTGCCAGTCTTCTAACCCCTTACAAAGTGTATGTTGAATTGGCTATCCCCACTTATCAAGTACTGACTTACTTATACGGCCTTAATATGTGGTACCCATGGTACCAGGAGCATGTAAGGCAGAGTGTCCACTCAGAGCTGCAGCACTGATTGTGCCACCCTGTGTGTGACAAAATGGCTCCCAGACTGTCTTTGCAGACTGTAAGAGCAGTGTTCACACTACTAGTTCGACTTTGCCATTCAAACTAATGGCAAGCCACCACTTTCCTTAACCATATATGTACGTCTCCCCTAAGAAAGGCTTGTAGTGCCCTATGGCAGGGAGCTGTATATTATCAAGTATGAGACATAATTTTTATGCATGTCTTAGAAGCAATATCTCCAAATTGCCATTTTGCTGTGGAAAAGTTAGTAACCCTATTGGCTAGTACAAGGTTACCATCTGGCACCCCATCCTGTCTAACTTCTGAAAGGGACTACCTAACTGGGTACTGTAAGGTATCAAATGAACCATCTCATTAAACCCGACCTGATGCCCAGATCGAATTTAATGTCACTATTAAAGTAATGCAACCCTTAGAAATTTTCCTCTGCATGACCCAGCAGGCATAGCTGCCAATATTTCAGATTGTTATGTGTGACATTTTCATAATTTCAGTGTAATTATGAGTGATATATCAACAGTTATGAGTGACACTTCCTCGCAGAGCAAATTGGGGCAGTGCTCTCAGTCTGCCCCCAACTCAAAACAAGTTAGTCCAGTAAGTATGCTAACACCGTAGTGAGCTCAGCTGTGAGGAGACAGACTGTGTGACTGCAGTTCTCTTTATGCTGGCATGCAATCATGAATGAGATCAATCATCATCTTCTGTGATCTCATCATGACCAGGCGCCAGCAAAAAAAACAAATTTCATAGCATCAACAGATGATTCGGAGATCAGGCACTTACATAACTGCGAGACAGCACTGCAACAACACTCAGGTGAGCCCCTCGTGGCCTGCTGCTATGACTGGAGGAGAATGAGACAGTCCTGCAGCACAACCAATGCCACCGCCGCACATTCTGCAGTGCTGTCACATCACAACTGCCTCACTGCGACTCCAGACAGTGCTCTCTGGCTGGGCTGCAGAACACACCACTCTAGCCAAGGTGAACTCTCCAGCATCCCAGCCACCGGTGGGGTCGGGTCAAAGTCAGTTGGTGGTCCATGACGGCATACCACCGCAGTAAAAGCGGCGACCTCACAGGTTGCCAGCAAGCTCAAGACGTCTGCAAGCTGTGGGGGTGACATCACGGTCAAGAGTCTGAGAGTCATCCATACCGTCATGGTGGTGCGAGCAGTGTGCTCTCAGCTGCTCTGCCATGAATGTCCACACACACTGCAGGCATCAGCTAGCAATAACTTGAAATGTCGCCCAGCGCACGCTTGCCGCAGGTGGCAGGAGGAACCTGGCAGACACTCACCTATTAAAGTCAGTCTAACAAACTCAGACTCACACTGTCTCCATAATAGCCAGCCATTGGGCACTGTCGGTGACTCCTCCTGATGTCACTATGCCTCGTGGTGTGTTGTGTGTTACATTGCAGCACACTAGTAGCAGCTAGTGAGCAGATGAGCCAGCTTCCAAGCCTGCTAGGAGCAGCGCGCACCATGCGCTACAGTGAAACTTTCAGCATTGGTTCTTTATAGCATTGCTCAGCTTGAGTAGCTGAGAGGTGCTATAATGCTTGATTTTGCATTTCAGTGCAGTGATGCGCTCACCACACTAAATTGTGTTACACTAACATCTGATGGGTGGTACTTGGCAAGGCTGAGCAGGTCCAGTAGCCTCACATGGGCAACAGATAGTTTTCTGTCCACCTAGACAGTAGTGTGAATGACTCCCAGGCTTACGAAAATTAGCAGCCTGCTGGAAGGCGAGGTGTTACCTCCCCTTCTGAGGAAACCACTTAGAGTGTTAGCCCAAAAGGGGAGCTTCAAAGAGGAAGCCACTTTTGCTGGACAAATGGCGATCACACTCCTGAGGGGCTGCCCTTTGTTCCAGTAAGTTGGCTGGTGACAGGGACAGAGAGGGGAAACCAGTGTCCAAACAGGTTTTCCCATGGAAGTGTGGCCCTCAGGTAGCCACACCTCTAGGGTGGGCTACCAAGCTCTTAACAGCCAAGGAAGGGTGCATACACCTTGGGAGTGGGCAGAATAGTGCACTCTGGGATTGGTAGGTACCACACATTGCAGGAAAGTCATCACAAGAAGGGTTGGGAACTAGGTAGCTCATTGGGTAGTGAATCTGTGGTCCCCTCAGGACACTTTCCTGGTATAAATATTGCACATTGAACCTCAGATCACATGGGAAGTGGAAAAAGGACCAAAGAAAGGCTGCCCTGTTAAACCATGAACTGCACAAGGAGAGGATGCACCATCTGCTGGACTGTACCTGCTGCACCTGGGGCTAGCAAAGTAGGGACTGTGCCTGTGGCTCATGGCTTGGGGAAAAGCCATGCCCCAGTCCCAGACTAAAGCAGTGACTCCAAGGATCAGTTGGCAGATCCCCTGGGACTAGCTTCTGGAAAAAAGAGCTGAAGAAGCCCAAACTGGCAGGTTGGTAGCCACTTCAACGAACTCTCTGCTGACTGCTGCTGGGCCCCCCAAGAGACTGATCCTCAATGGCCAAAACTTGTACCGGAGTTAACCAGACCTGGGAGTGTCATCTGAGTCCAGATTGATCACCCAGGAGGGACACCAGCCTCCACAAAAGGATTTTGCTTGACTGCTGTGTCTGGAGACCTCTAGCCCAGCCGCAGCTGGCCTTTCTACAATCTCGAAGAGGACCTTGTGGGACTCCAACCTCTGTAGCCAAGGTGACCCTATATCACCCATAGACTGAAGCATCATCACAAAGGCACTCCCATCAACCACACAGCAACCAGAGCATGCTTAAGCATCTTTTCATTCTGTAACCCCAGCATCAAGCTACTCCATTTAGTGTATGGCGGTCGTGCTGTAATGTTTGGTACTGGACTGGAAAACATTCTGGTGGTCAGGTAACTGTCCAAATCCACCCCATTGGTCCCTCAGACCTTCATCTTGATTTGGTCTCACAAGCTGGGCCGGAGTAGCCAAACTAACTTTTACAAACTTTTGAAAAAGTTCCAAACTTTTGATTGACCAATGCTTGTTTGCGGTCAAATTAAAAAGTGACAAATTGTTTAAAAATTCATATCTCTGGAACCCTCTGGTGGATTTTGCACATCTTGGCCGTTATTTTTTATTTTTTTTAATTATCTATTATAAGCAATTGCTATTGTATGGCTCTCTTATTTAATTGTTTGGTAGTGTTAAATGTTTTAAACTAAGTTCCTTTGTGCAAGACTTGTTGCTCGAAAGCCACAGCTACCTAGGGTTGATTGTTGCGGCGGGCTCCTTGGCAGCGGGGCTTGTTGCGGCAGTGTCCTTGGCAGCGGTGCTTGTGGCGGCGGTGCCCTTTTCAGCGGTGTTTGTGGCGGCGGTGTCCTGTTCAGCGGTGCTTGTGGCGGCGGGGTCCTTGGCAGTGACTCAGCTGCTGGCAGCCCAGCGGGGCTGGTGCTGGCGGTCCTTCATGGCCCAGCGGGGCTGGAGCTGGCGGTCCTGTCTGGCCCAGCGGGGCTGGTGCTGGCGGTCCTTCATGGCCCAGCGGGGCTGGTGCTGGCGGTCCTTCATGGCCCAGCGGGGCTGGTGCTGGCGGTCCTGTTTGGCCCAGCGGGGCTGCTGCTGCCAGTCATGTCTGGCCCAGCGGGGCTGGTGCTGGCGGTCCTGTCTGGCCCAGTGGGGCTGGTGCAGGCGGTGGCCTCCTGGGCAGCAGGGCTGGTGCTGGCGGTGGCCTCCTGGGCAGCTGGGCTGCTGCTGGCGTGGCCTCCTGGGCAGCTGGGCTGATGCTGGCGGTGGCCTCCTGGGCAGGGGAGATGATGGCGGTGGCCTCCTGGGGAACAGGGCTGGTGCTGGCGGTGGCCTCCCTGGCAGCGGGGATGATGGCGGTGGCCTCCTGGGCAGCGGGGATTATGGCGGTGGCCTCCTGGGCAGCTGGGCTGGTGGCGGTGGCCTCCTGGGCAGAGGGGATGATGGCGGTGGCCTCCTGGGCAGCGGGGATGATGGCGGTGGCCTCCTGGGCAGCAGGGCTGGTGCTGGCGGTGGCCTCCTGGGCAGCGGGGATGATGGCGGTCTTCTCTGCAGTGCTGCTCTTCCCAGACTTGCTGACTTTCTTGTGGCCCTTCCCCACCTTGGAAGGTGTCGCAGCTGACTCCACACTCCCACCTGTACCCCTGGGAGCAGCTTTGGTGGCTGGAGTCTTCCCCCTCTCCCGCCGGGCACTGGCCAACTTCTGATGCTTGACAGGGGGGGACTGTCCGTGCTGTGGCTCCGTGCCACACTGGCTGCCCTGGTGGCCGGTGCACTCCAGATTCCGGTGACTACAGGCACCACTGGTCCCGGAGATGTTGTGGCTGAGGTGCTAGGTTGGAACCTGGAGAGTCGGGCCCTAGGAGACTGACGGGGTGGGGGAGGTGAGGGAAAGAGGTCAAGGTTGGACAGGAAAAGTTTCTTGGGAACACTGGGACGGGTAGCTGGAGGGGGTTTGGGAGTGGAGGAAGAGGTTGTAGGAGGTGTTCGTTTGGTGACTTTGGGTGAAGGTGCATGCGCTGGAGGCTGTCGTGAGGTGGATTGCTGTTGGGTGGGTGTGTGCCTACGTTTGTGTATCTTGGGAGGTGGCGTCACAGACACACTGGGAGAGGACACAGGGGACGTGTGAATGGCAGTGGGGGTGGTGACTGCACGTGAGCGGGGTGTGGTGGTGTGTGTGCTGGTGATGGAAGTAGTGGCTGTAGATGTAGTGCATGCAGGTGTGAGTGTAGACGAGACTGGGAGGGAGGAGGGAGACAAGGAGGAGGAGGACACAATGGAGGCAGTGGATGTTGGTGTGTATGCATGTGTGTGATGCTTGCATGTGTGCCTGTGGGATGTGTGCTGCTTATGTTTGGCAGAGCTTCCCTTGTGTGTTGACGTGTGTGCATGCTGGTCTGAAGGTGTGCTTGGGATAGGCTGAGGTAGAGGGGATTGGGTCTGGGTGGGGGAAGTTGGAGGGGGGAGGCTAGAGACAGGGACAATGGCTGCCATCAGTGCTGAGGCCAGAGTCTGAAAAGCTCGCTGAAGGGCCGCCTGACCAGAATGAATGCCCTCCAGGAATGCATTTGTTTGTTGCAACTGCCTTTCTACACCCTGGATGGCATTCAAAATGGTAGACTGCCCAACAGTGAGGGACCTGAGGAGGTCAATGGCCTCCTCACTGAGGGCAGGAGGGGTGACTGGGGCAGGGGCTGAGGTGCCTGGGGCGAAGCTGATGCCCACCCTCCTGGCTGAGGGGCTGCTGGGAGGGCGGTGCTGGTAGGGGGGGTGGCGGCTGTACCTGTAGATGCGGGGGGCACAGATGTTGCCACCACCACAAGGGAGCTCCCATCAGAGGACGATTCCGTATCACTGGTGTCAGCTCCTGTCCCCGCCGTGGAGTTCCCCTCGCCCTCCATCCCACTGGTGAAGTCCGTTGTCTCGCCCTCCAGGGCCATATGGGATGCAGCTCCTTCCTGCTCCAGTGCCACTGCTCCTCCGCCTGATGATGCTAATGCACACAAGAACAGGGAGACCACAAAAAGGGGGGGCGACAGAAGAAAGACATGTTGAGTGCATGCATTACTGCTACCGTTGGTGGACACGACAGACACAGAAGCCCCCTGCACTACGCCGCGCACTTGGGCTCCACTGTTCAATCCCTGGGACAAGGCCTACAAGTCTATGGCCGACATCGGCACACATGGATGACACAGGAGCCTGACTAGGTGTAGTTGGCACTGTACACAGGTGGGGTGGGGTGCCACAGGGTCTGCCAGAAGAAGGGGACCTAACTAGCACACTCGCCCTGGCCTAGGAAACCCACAGCCCACCTCCCTCACCCAGACACCTCCACTGTGCGCAAAATCAACAGAATGAGAGTGTACTCACCCCCTTGTGGCTGCTGTGATGCCCTCAAGCACCCATCCAACTCCGGGTACGCCACCGCCAGGATCCTGTACATCAGGGGGGTCATGGTGCGACGGGCACCCCTCCCACGTTGGGAGGCCATCCCCAGCTGGGCCTCCGCCGTCTTCTTGCTCCAGCGGCGGATGTCCTCCTATCTCTTACGGCAGTGGGTGCTCTGTCTGTGGTAGACCCCCAGGGTCCGGACGTCCTTGGGATGGCACGCCAAATATCCTTTTTCTGGTGGGCGCTGGCCTACATGAATTGTACAGGTGGAAAAGAAAAGTTATTACCAACTGCACCCTCACAGTCATTGGCCTCCATCCCTACCCTTGCCATGTGGAACATGCACTCACCGTCGTTTCATGCACGCCTCAATCTCCCCCCCCATCTTTCATCCACCCCACTCCACACAGGCATAGCCCATACAGCATGCTCCCAGTGTACTTACCTGTTTGTCTGCAGGACCATAGAGTAGCGTGTACTGGGGGAGGACCCCATCCACGAGTTTCTCCAACTCCTCCGATGTGAAGGCAGGGGCTCTTTCCCCAGACACAGGAGCCATTGTCTCTTCCAGACCGAGGTCACAGCAGCACTTGCAGTGTAGGTCCTCTCCTGTCGAAGATCAGGTATCGAGTGATTGAACAGATAGAAAATGGCGGTCACGTCCGCGGCGGTGCGTACCGTCATCCCCGGCGTACATCGTCATTGGCTCCTGGGACCCATAGGGTCCAATGTTAACCAATGCAGAATTGCGCTGCGGTCTTCGACCGCCTACCGCAACGGTGTACAACGCCAGCGCAGTTACCTCACATCCCATTGTTCCACTTTACAGATCAGGCAGACGCCATTTCAGGGGCCCACATGGCTTAATTTTTTACTGCGTCCCACATACCTAGGCCTTTCCTCAACACTCATACAGGCCACATTTCGGATTATGATTCGTGTTCTGTGTGAGCTGTGGGTACGTACCTCTGAGTTGGTTGACTCTGTGCTCGCTGTTGTCCTTCATGGGCACCGTCCGCTGGGACATGTGAGGATATGGCGGCATCCTCTGGTGTACAGACCGCTGGTGGACCTGTCGACAATGGAGGAAAGACATGCGATCATCACCTACAGGCTTGATCGTGCCACAATCCTGGAACTGTGTGCCCAGCTGGAGCCAGACCTGATGTCAGCTATCCGCCATCCCACAGGAATCCCCCCTCAAGTGCAGGTGCTGTCAGTACTCCATTTCCTTGCAAGTGGGTCATTTCAAACAACAGTGGCCATAGCATCAGGGATGTCCCAGCCTATGTTTTCCAACGTGTTGTCCAGAGTGTTGTCTGTCCTGCTGAAACACATGCGGAGCTACATTGTTTTCCCTCAGGTGGAGGATTTGCCTACAGTGAAAGGTGACTTCTATGCCCTGGGACATATCCCCATCATAGGTGCCATTGATGGGACACATGTGGCTTTGGTACCCCCCCGCAGGAGTGAACAGGTGTACAGAAACCGGAAGAGTTATCATTCCATGAATGTGCAGATGGTGTGTTTGGCAGACCAGCACATCTCCCATGTTAATGCCAAATTCCCTGGCTCAGTGCATGAAGCTTACATCCTGCGGAATAGCAGCATCCCTTATGTGATGGGGCAACTCCAGAGTCACCGTGTGTGGCTATTAGGTGAGCACCTGGAAGCAAGTCAGTGGGAATGGTTGTCTGGGTCTGGGGATGTCCCTATAGGTTAATGTGTGTCTAACAGTTGTCCCTCGCCATTTTCAGGTGACTCTGGTTACCCCAACCTGTTATGGCTACTGACCCCAGTGAGGAATCCTAGGACTAGGGCAGAGGAACGCTACAATGAGGCCCATGGGCGAACTAGAAGGATTATAGAGCGGACCTTCGGCCTCCTGAAGGCCAGGTTCCGGTGCCTCCATATGACAGGTGGTTCCCTATTCTACTCACCAAAGAAGGTGTGCCAGATCATCATGGCCTGCTGTATGCTTCACAACTTGGCTTTGCGACGACAGGTGCCTTTTCTGCAGGAGGGTGGTCCAGATGGAGGTGTTGTGGCAGCTGTGGAGCCTGTGGACAGTGAAGAGGAGGAAGCAGAAGAAGAGGACATCGACAACAGGAACTCGGTGATCCTGCAATATTTCCAGTGAGACACAGGTAAGAATACAAACCTGCTTACTACATGTACTTTAACACTACTACCTGTCAACTGTCTGTCGTTTTCACCCAGTGTATGGTCACTGAGTTGTCACTTTCCCTTACGATTTCACAGATGTGGGTCCCACTGTGTGACATCTGCTTTGTTTCCTCATGGACTAGAGCTGTGTGACATAGGTGTGTTGACATTACATTTGAAAGAGCATTTTGACACTGTAATTGCTAATACACTATTTCGAAATCACAGACTGACTCCAGATTGTTTTGTGCTTCAAGGGTGTTTATTTAAGTGCTCAATATTGGAGGGGGTTGTAAAATGGTGAGGGGTGATGGTGGAGGAATGTCCATGGCAGAGTCCAGTCTATTAGTCTCACAGGTGCATTGCCCAAATGGGCATAGGAAGTGGAGCTGGGGCAGTTTGAGGATGGACAGGGTGACAAAGTGGGACAGAAGGATGACATTCAGGGTGGTCTCATTTCTAGGCAGGGGTCTTGGCATCGTTCTCTGTCTTTGTCCTGGATCTCAGGGACCATTTGCAGGGTGGTTCACCCTCTGCAGGGGGTGGGGTGCTGGTGTGGTGGTCCTGTGGCGGTGTCTCCTGTCCACTAGCGCCGGCGGAGGGGATGGCCAGTTCATCGTCCAGGCTAGTGTCAGGGGCTCCTTGTTGTGCTGCAGTGTCCCTCCTGGTGTTGAGGACTTCCTTCAGCACCCCTACGATGGTGCCCAGGGTGGAATTGATGGATCACTGAAGCCCACATACTGTTCCTCTTGCAGGCGCTGGGTCTCCTGAAACTTGGCCAGTACCGTTGCCATCGTCTCCTGGGAATGGTGGTAGGCTCCCATGATGTTGGAGAGGGCCTCATGGAGAGTGAGTTCCCTGGGCCTCTCCTCCCCCTGTCGCACAGCAGCCCTCCCAGTTCCCCTGTGTTCCTGGGCCTCTGTCCCCTGGACCGTGTGCCCACTGCCACTGCCCCTAGGTCCCTGTTGTTGTTGGGGTGGTGGGTTAGCCTGGGTTCCCTGTAGTGATGGACACACAGCTGCTTGACGTGTCCTGGGGACAGAGGTATGGGCCCGCTGGGTGGGTGCTGTGCTGGTGTTTCCAGAGGGGGGAAGCTCTGTGCTGGCCTGTGACTGTGTCAGGGGAACCGACTGTCCAGAGGTCCCCGATGGGCCGGGCTGGTCATCTAGATCCAGTTGGATAGAGCTGCCGTCATCACTGTGGGCCTCTTCTGTTGGTGGTGTGGACATGTGTGGACCCTTCTGTCCGGTGACGTTGGGTAGGGGTCCTTCAGGGGTATAAAAGGATGTTTATTACATCTGTGTGTGCCATGGTGTGCAATGGGTGAGTGACCGTGTACCCCAGTGCTTGCATTCCTGTGTGGGTCCTTGTGTGATGGTTGTTTAGGGGTGTGTATGGGTATGTGCAGTGGCCATGCTTTGGTGATGGGTGTCCATGCTTTGTTGTTGCATGCAGGGCTTGGTGTTAGGATGTGTGGTTTGTGATAGTGGGACATTTGTGAGGAGTTGGAGTGATGGGGTGGGGGTGAGGGTGGGGGTATGTGAAAGCATGCAAGTAGGGTGGGGGATGTATTAGTTAAGATTTGACTTACCAGAGTCCATTCCTCCATCTACTCCTGTGAGGCCCTCAGGATGCAGAATCGCCAAGACCTGCTCCTCCCATGTTGTTAGTTGTGGGGGAGGAGGTGGGGGTCCGCCGCCAGTCTGCTGAACCGCAAGGTGCTGTCTTGATACCACGGAACGCACCTTCCCCCGTAGGTCGTTCCACCTCTTCCCGATTTCATCCCTATTTCTTGGGTGCTGTCCCACTGCGTTGACCCAGTCCACTATTCTTCGCCATAGCTCCATCTTCCTAGCTATGGAGGTGTGCTGCACCTGTGATCCGAATAGCTGTGGCTCTACCCGGACGATTTCCTCCACCATGACCCTGAGCTCCTCCTCAGAGAACCTGGGGTGTCTTTGCCGTGCCATGGGGTGGTGTGGGTGATGTGTGGGGTGGTGTCTGTAGTGATAAGTGGTGTGATATGTAGTGGTGTGTTGTGTGAGGTGCTTGGAAGTAATGTGGGTGATGGTATTGTGTGCCTGTGGATGCTTGGTAGTTGTTTGTAGTGTCTCGCTCTGGCCTTCTCTCGGTAAATTTGTCGTAGGGGTTTGTGGGTGATGTGGGTGCGTGTATATTTTGAGCGCGGCGGTGTGTACCGCCAATGGAATACCGCGGTTGAAAGACCGCCGCGTGGATTCGTGTGTCGTGATAGTGTGGGCGTATTTCTGTTGGCGTGACGGTGGAGGTTTTGTTTTCGTCAGTTTATCACTGACCTTTGGTGTGGCGCACTTCTGTGGGTGTCTGAATTTTGGCGGATTCCGAACAGAGGGTCATAATGACCGTGGCGGAATTCCGCTGCCGCGGCGGTGTGTTGGCGGTCTTCTGCATGGCGGTAAGCGGCTTTTACCACCAATGTTGTAATGAGGGACATTATTTCTAATCCTCACCCACATTTTGTTTTTAATCATGACAAGGGTGTATGTATGATTAAATTTGTTGCTTCCAGATCCTTAGCCATTTTTACTCTCACACTTTACCAATCCCATATTGCAGCACACAACAACCGGCATTTCTCATTCAAAAGATCTCCGGCAAAGAGCCCCCACGAGGGGCCCATCAGGCATTGGAGTGCCGGCCTGATGAGGAGCAAAAGCCCGATGATAAAGCATGTCACCAATTGGTGAGTGAGGGCTCTTGTTCTAAAAAGAGCAGACTCATAGACTCCATCATTCACTGTACACACTAGTACAGAATCCATTGTCTGGAACTGTGTACCTTTGGCCTTTTTGACATATGATGGGAGTACCGTACACAGGACCAACTCTCTAAACACTCCCGATTTATTAGCCCTTCTGTGTTTGTTTTTGATGACTACTTTGAGACCTGAACTCTTTAAGGCCCCTGTGATAGGCACAGTCTGGTCAGGGGCACTCAGCAAGAGCCACTACTGTCCCTAGGCCACGAGGACACTAGGTAGGAGCCAACACATGAGGGCGTGAGATTACTTTAGCTATTACACAGGCATGTTATTTTAGCCTAGATCTGCAGCTTGTGCCCTTTCATTCTGAGGCATGCATTTTTATTTCTCTATTATTTTAGCAGAAGGCTTAGTTTTGTGGCGGTGTTTTCAATTATTTTATCAGCTTGCCCTTTTACACAGACGTCTGTTATTCTTTTCTCTTCACATCATTTTCACTCTGTGCTTTATTCACGGTTGTACTTGATAAGTTACAGATGATTGCCAGTGCAAAGCGTTCATTATGTCCCCAGCTCTAATCCACAGAAATATACGTGTTGTTAGGGCAGTTTTCTCAGAACACCAGATGTTTTATTATATAAAAACACCTCACTGCCCCCTACACGATAGAGGGGAATTCCAACCAGTTGCCATTGTACACTGCACATCGCCTTTGCAGTTTCTGCTGAGACCTGACACAGTCTCTCCCTCGATATGGGAGAATTTGCAGTAGACCTGCGGACCTTTTCTTTACCTACAATCACAGGTAAGGAGGATGGTGTTCTCCCAGGGGGCCTGATGGGCAGATTAGTGCTTACACTGCCACTCTCTTATATAAAACCTTAGTAGTGCAGGTAAGGATTCTAGAAACATTGTTGTGACAGTAAGGTGGTACTTTTCCTATTTCATTTTCCTTGTGACTGCCTTGCTTTTATTATGTTTTATCATCCTTACAACCACAATACATGCCTTTTTACAATGATACAGTTGATTCAATAAAACTTATTGAACCTAGTCTTGCTTCTGTTTTGCCTTTGTGTGGCTGACAGAGAGGGGTAAGATCTAGTCCACCATGATTTCCCCGAGAAATCCAAATGTCATGCGAAGGGCTGCCAAAAATCACCTTTTATTATTGCATACTGGTGAGGTGCCGCTAGCTTGCTGGAAGGTTTAGGCTGACAGCTGTCACACTGCGCAGGATCAGACTCAATCCCCCGTGCTCAATGGTGCTTCCTCCTAAATCTAGCAGTCTCATTACTATAATGAGAGTCATTACGAAAACCACTTTGAGACCACAATTACTGAACTCTTGAAGGCCTCTGTGATAGGCACAGTCTGGTCAGGGGCACTCAACAGGAGCCACTACTGTCCCTAGACCACGGGGACGCTCAGCAGGAGCCAACACATGCTCCAGGCTGAACTGTGCATTAAAACACTCCTTCCTGCAAGTGAGTAGCATATTAAAATGTATTCGGATGCCCTTTTCCAAACTAAACTTAGGCGGTACACAAAAGCAGCTGAAATCACATGAGAGGAGAAGTACCACAAGACTTGTTGGCCATATTATGCACAGCCCAGATATTTAAAATGGCTCTGCCCCGCATTCACCACCAGTCAGTGCAGTTTCAGAGTAGCAGTGGCAGAAATGCAGCACATTAAGAAACACCCCTGCTTTTAAACCACGTAAGTATCTGCAGAGACTTTGGGAGAAGGATTCTTCCATAAAATGATGACAGCAAATTATTCTGCAGGAGGCAAAATAAGATTTTCTTGTTGAAGTCCCTTTATGTGAAACACCTTATTTTCTTGTGGACCTCATCAGGTAATTTCTGAAGACCTGAACAATTTAAGGAAAGATGTATAGTGCCTTGCAGATACCAAGATCCCCCTGGTGCAAGTAAGTTTGGCTAATTTTCAGGCTGCCTAGATACTGTAGGAAAAGATAGAGTGGATGGAGGGTTGCAATAATTGCAGAAATGCATTTAGAGTCTTATTGACTTTGTGCAATATTGAGATTCTGTCAGGTGTATGAAGGAATGGGTTTCCAGATAATGGGAAATTCTAGTTAAATATTGATATGTTGCACTCATGTCTACCTGTAATGTATATGGATTCCTATTTTGGTCTGTCTTTGTAGAGTCTCAGCTTTTCCTAAGTCTCTACCTCTTTTAGCCTAGCCCCTTCAGTAAGTTCAAATGTCTAAATTCATTTAAGAGTGAGAGGTCTGCATATCCACATCACGTACAAGACGTTCATATAAAGGGTATTCTATGGAGAAACAAGCAATAATTTAATCCAGAAATAACAAGATCTACCATTTCAACAAGATCAACTCTCTGGCATGCCCAACCTAACTCCCTACATCAAATTCTTATAGTGATTCGTCATTTGAATCTGACTGGTGGCTAGCACTCCAGGGTTAGGACTTCGAGGAGTAACTTTTTTCTTGTCTTCCAACACAGGAGATCACACCTCAGACTTACTGGGAATCCAATAAAAGCTTTCAACCCCACCATATCACGCAAGGGAGCCCTACCTGGTCCTGTGCAACCATATCCTGGAAACACTGTGAAACCACACAACGGTGAAGAGAATCCAGGCCCAGTTATGCACCCCCAGGCACAGTGGCATCCACCACAAATCTCAAGGAGGGTGCAGGGGCAAAGGGGGGTAATGGAGACGAAGCAGTGAAAATAATAAAATAAAAAATAATTTAAAAAAAAAGTACCTGTCTGCTGCCGGCTATTTTACTCCTCTTCTTACCTCCAAATGGTGTTGGTGTCCCAGCACCTCCTGGAACACCAGCATAGGCTCTCCATGCAATCCTGATACTGCTCTCATGCTATACCTAGCATGAGAGCAGTACAGGATTGGTCTAAGAGGCTTGTTCTGCTGCTCAGACACTGCATGGGAGTTTGTGCAGTTTCTTCAAACCGGCTGTGCAAACAGATATGTGCACTGAGTGCACTCTATTCCTCCTCCACCTTCCACCTCCCACGGCCCAGCCCCGCCCCTCCCATTACATGCTGGCTGAGCCAGCAGCTGAAAAAGAAAATGATAGTAAACTATTGTTTTATTTTTCAGCTGTTGGCTCTTAGCCAGTTGTGTGACACTCCTTCGGCACTGCGAAGGAGCTGCCCCTGTCTGTGCAACTGGAGCTCCCACCAGGGATCCACACATAGATTTTACCCCATTTGATAAGGAGTGGACTCCTTGGGTCTACAGAAGTGTGTCCTGGATAGCATATGAAACCAAAGATTGGTGTCTGCCACCCAAGTCCAGGATTTGCAAGACAGGCCTTCTGCAGTTCTAACAGGGTACCTGATTGAAGCTTCCTCCCCAGCTAGAACAGGCAATCCCCCATAGTGCCTGTGGTGCTCCATCCTGGGTACTTTGAGCCCAAATTTAAAGGGCTCCACTATGCAAAATTCTGGGACACTCAGTCAATCATCTTCAGAGCTGTTCAGTCCGGAGGGGCCCAGCAGCCGCCCGTCAGCAGCTCCTCCCTCGTCATATCCACTTGCCTACAAGAAGAACCTGGTCAGGTGGAACTCTGAAGGTCCATCTAAACCCACATATAGGTTCCATACACCATGTTCATACTAAACTTGGGAAAGTTCAACAAGCTGACTTCTAATTTATGTACTGTAACTGACAGAAGAGGATGATTAAACACATCTACTCACCTACTTGGAGCACTGGCTAGGACTATTCTTCAGAAAAACTCTCTTTGGGGCTTTCAGAATACGATAGCCATCAGCTATACATTTCATTTCTTAGGGCACAAGATCAGATGCCTGATCTCAAAGTCTTGACACCTCTTTGTATCATGGATTCTAATGCAAAATGAGTGTTATTTTTCAGCCTCCACTCAGGAGACAGGCTGTGCATAGAAGTATTTCCAAGGTTGGCTGCTGGAATTTGGGCCTCAGGAACAATCTGGAGCTGTGGATGGGGTCTGATGAGCAGTTTGTGCTTGTGAGGTGCCCAGGACTCCCCGACAGGTTTCTGGAAGACTGAAATGGACACAAGGGCTACCCATGGCTGGCAGAGAGAGCCCGAGCCTAAAGACCCTCCCCAACCCAGCAAGTAGGGCCTTAAGGAGCTCTGACCAATGACCCAGTCAAAGTTTTCCTCTATACTGGAGCTGGAGAACTCCACCTAAGTTTGCCTAGCCTCCATCCTGGAACCTTTGTGACACCATAGGCCACTGAATGGAGCCCAGGCCCGGGCTACTGCAAACTGGGTCTGGCAGATCTCGTACCAGGGGATCTGGTCAAAGCTTTAGTCCCTGCTGGAAAAGGGGAATCTTACCTGATCCTGTGCAACCCTGTCCTGGGTATTCAGTGACAACAAAGGTTGAAAATGGAACCAAGACCTAGAGAATCACACCCAGGATCTATCAGAATCCTGATGAGGCACCCAGTGGGAGATTAACAACCCACCTGAGGCGAGTAAGCCTCCCTAGCACTGCATAAGTGTATCCCGGTAATGTGGGATGCTAATCATCTGTTTCTGCACCCGGGCCTTTGACTTGGATCTGTCAGAGCTTTTAACCCTCATGGGTGAATCCCTTTCAAGGGTATGGAAGGATGCCTCTGGTCGGTGAAAGAGCCTGGCAGTCCTCATGTGGCCAAAAGGCAGTCTTGTCATACCACCTGGGAGGAAGATCTAATTAGTGCTGTAGTCACTTTGTCCCCAACAATAACTATCTAGGGGAAGCTTACCATGCTTTCTTTTAATCTGAATATCTGAAGTAAGAGAGAGGGCTTCTGAGTGGTGACAACTCACTTCATAATGCCTTGAAATTGAGAAAGTTTCAAATGTGCCCTTATTGTGACTTCCAGGGCACCATAAAGTTCTAAAGTCAGAGTCCCAGCAATTTAGCAATTTTAGTGTACAAAGCGCCACTGGTGACATTGGCACGACACATTTCCCACACCCCTTCACCTGATCAATTTTGCACAGGCATAATTGTGCCTACTCCTACTCTTTACACACTATGGTCTGCATCTGGATTGACTGCAACCCATTCTCAGTTCAGAGATTTTAAATAATTTTACTCAGTAACAGTGCAAGCAGTGACATTGGTTTCCACACATTGCAGATCTCCTGCTGTGCCTGTTGTCAGCTCAGCCTCTGCAATAGATTAATATATTCATCCTCCACAAAAAGAAACATGAAGTGTACTCCGAATCTCACTTTTTACTCCCACCAGATCCAGCTGGCAGGCCAGCACCAGTTTTGAGGGGAGGGGGCTTCTATTTGCACGTTCTGTTGCTCCTTCTGCTTCATGATTAAGAACATGTGTATTTTATCGTCCTATTTGCACTGCTTTCTGAAGCCCCCTGGCCTGCCTGTGGTCTGGGGAATGCTTCCTTCCTGGAGGTTGTGCAGACTATATCAGAGAGTCATCTGACAGCTGATAAGAGCATCAGGAAAGAAAGTGAGAGGTTCACTGACTTTGATGTGGCGGGGGCATTCATCAGAAGTATAGGTTAGGAGTCGAAACACAGATAAAGGCAGTCTTTAGTTTTTAGTGTATGTAATTAGCTTCCAGCCCATCTGTTTAAACCTAAATGGAAATAAACACCCCCAGTGCTTCTGACAGGGTGACCTTTACTCAGACAGCAGTTGCGTAAAGTAGCTGCAATGTTCCTCTAGATGAGTCTAGAAGGAAACAGGCAGAAACCCTGATTGGCTAGATCCTCTAAAATGATGGTACCTCTGGGGCATAATTCAGTCTTATGCAGCATGGAGTGCTCAGTGAAAAACTGGTGTTTCATTGGAATAATCCACTTCTCAGAGATTCTCGCAAATTGGGAATTCTCTTTATTTCCCTCTTTATTTGGCCCAGATCCCTAAACGGTACCTTACACTTTAGGCTTGTGCAAAGATGCATAGCCTGACGTCTTGAACCTGCGTGATATATTTTTAACTGTGGGAGCTTTGCAAGGCAGACTATTTCTTGTGGGTAGGCATCCTGGTCCCCCGCGGTAAACTCTCCTCCCTCTCCAGCAGCAACTCCTCCTCCCCCCTCCACCTCCCTCCCACACCCCAGGTATCTATTCTCTGACCCATATCTCAGAGGCTGAAATATTCTTTATTCGCCCACCTATGTGGTAATAGAGATTGTTCAGCCTTACTGTTGACCTAAAAAGAAAATAGCACAGCATTATTTAAAAGCAGTTGCCTCTTCAAGCTACACTGTGTTACTACTACATGTATGTTGCTCTGATTAAAGGCAAAAGGCAATTTTTGTCAGATTAGATTGAACTATGATATGTAAAATGAACATGCCTATAAAAAAGGTGACACATGGGATTAAATTATGTTGTTAATGACTACATAGTTTGTAGCTGTCCCCTCCCCAAGTTAACAAAGAATATAACCCTCATGGTTTGGTATTCGGCTGTTTTGGCACTTTGCCCTCTTTGATACGAATAACTGATCACAGTGCACAAGTGAAGCACTGAGGGGCATATTTACAATGTTTTGGAGCAGGGCAGTGGCGCAAGCCTTCTTGCTGCGCTGCCCTGCGTCAAAACAAAAGGGCAAGAATGTGCTGTATCTGCAAGATACAGCGCATTCCTGTCCTTTCCCCCCACGCTGGTGCACAAATTGCTGCCATGCGCCAACACAGGCACCCTTTGCACCATGGTGCAAAGGTGTCTTCATTGCAGGATGATTGTTTTTGTGCAGGAAGGTACGCCTTCCTGCACAAAAACAATCCAGATAGCAGCTTTCCTCTTTCTATGTGTGCTGCAAAATGCAGCACACATAGAAAGAGGAAAAAACAGGGAGAAATAAAGATATACAAAGTGGCTTTGCGTAGCTATGTAGATACGGGTTAGCAGCCTGCACCGCCGATGTGTCAACATATAGTGACGCATCGGCAGCCGCTTGTAAATATGAGTTTGACAGGCCACTGTGAGTTCAATTCTCTGTCATGAGCATTGCCCTTGAACAGTCTTTGATTCAAAATTGTTTCTTGCCTCTATGATTCAAAATTGAACTGCCTTTTTCTGCTTAATGTTCTCATCTCTGTTACACTGTTCAGTGCTTTTGCACAGATCTTGTTTCATGTTTGCTTTTGCACTATGCCTTTATACGGCATCACATTTCATCCAATAACTTCCCAGTCAGACTACTGCTAATATGTGTTACCAAGTTTTAGAAAAGTACTGTCTCCAGGACACTGACAGTGGGACCCAAATGCCCTGTATGTAAAATAACTAGAAGAATGAGGCCCACACACTCACTTGTTTCCAGTTCCAGGTTTTTAATGCAGAGTATTCAAAAGGCTGCTGAGATCCAGGGTTGGTGTCATTGGTAGCTGTTAGAAATGGGGTCTCTAGTTGGCAGTCAGTTTGCACCCTGTCCAAGTAGGGACCCTCACTCTAGTCAGGATAAGGGATATACCAGCTCCAATAACCCCCGCTCAGCCCCTTGGTAGCTTGGCACGAGCAGCTCGGCTTATCTCAGAAGCAGTGTGTAAAGCATTTGTACATAATACACAGTAACACAGTGAAAACAATACAAAAGGACACCACACCAGTCTTAGAAAAAAAAGTCTATATTTATCTGTATAAAACAAGACCAAAATCCAATATACAGTAATAAGGATATGAATTTTGCAAGATTTAACTTAAAAATACAGTTCCTTGAAGTCGATAACTCCACCTGAGGCTATCACAGCGTCGTGATCAACAAAACCAACAGTTCAAGCCAGCGGCGGCATCGCGGGCCAGCCACGGTGTCGGAAGACCCGCAAACAGTACCTTCGGATTTTCAGGGCATCGTGATCCTTGTGGTGAGCTGGTGAGCTGGCGTCGCTGTGTCGGTTCCAGACTCAGTGCGGGGGTCGTCGGGCCCCTGAAGTCACACGCGTTTCAGATCGAACTCCGGGCTGATGAAGTCAGGAGCGCTGGGATGGATGGTGTTGGGGGTGCAAAGCGAAGTGGGATGATGCGACGTGCAGTGCCCACAGGTCACGGTGCAGGCAGCAGGTCGGTGATGGCATCGGTGAGAATAGGGCTGCGGTGTGAAGCGGGGCGGTGCAACGTGCTGGGTCACCAGGTCACGGTGCAGGCAGCGTTGTCATCATTGCTGAAGCACTATCGTCAGTAGGCCCAAGTCGGCGGTGTGGCACGGGCGGACTGAGTGCGGCATCCACGGGTCGAGTGGAGACAGGGACATCTGTTTATGAATCGAGGAGTCGATGGTGCTGACGTCGGTGGACTGGGGCGGGACGGTGCTTTGTGTTCCTCGCAAGCTGTGTCCACAGGCCACGGTGCAGGCAGAGGCGCAGGTGTCAGCAGGAGTGTCGTCGTCGGGGATGCACAGGTTGCAGTGTGAGCAAGATGATGCCAGAGTGCAGGGCATACAGGTCGCGGTGCGAGCAGCGGCTCAGTGGAATCGTCAGATGACGGCATAGGTGAGACCAGGGTTGCGGTGCGAAGCGCGGCAGTGCAGCTCTGTGCGGCAGGTCATGGTGCAGGCCAGCGGCATCGTTGATGTCATCACAGTGGTTGTTCTCCTTCAACAGCACAAAATACACAGTTCCCAGTGCTGTAGGAAGATGAAACTGAAGTCTTTGATATCCCTGAGCTCCAATCCCTTGGAAAACTTTCTCAAGCAGGATTCACAGCAAAGTTCACCCTTTGCTCTTTTTTAAGGCAGAAGCATCAACTGCAGGCCAATCCAGCAAAGCAACACAGCAAAGGGACAGTACTCCTCCTTCAGCTCTTCAGCTCTTCTCCTTGGCAGAGGTTCCTCTTGATTCCAGAAAGTTTCTAAATATCTGGGGATTTGGGTCCAATACTTATACCCCTTTCTGCCTTTGAAGTTGGCAAACTTCAAAGGAAAGTCTCAGTTGTTTGCATGATCCTTCCTTTTCCAGGCCAGACCCCCGACACACACCAAGGTGTTGGGGACTGCATTGTGTGAGGTCAGGCACAGTCCTTTCAGGTGTAAGTGACCACTTCTCCCTCCACTCTAGCTCAGATGGCTCATCAGAATATGCCGGCTACACCCCAGCTCCCTTTGTGTCACTGTCTAGAGGTGAGGTGAAAATAGCCCAACTGTCAAACTGGGAATCCACAAACAGGCAGAGTGACAAGATGGTTTAAGCAAGAAAATGCCTACTTTCTAAAAGTGGCATTTTCAAACTAACAATCTGAAAACCGACTTCACTCAAAGATGTATTTTTAAATTGTGAGTTCGGAGACCCCAAACTCCAAATTTCTATCTGCTCTCAAATGAAATCTGCAATTTAAAGTTATTTAAAGGCAGCCCCCATGATAACCTACGAGACAGATAGGCCTTGCAGTAGTGAAGACTGAATTTAGCAGTATTTCACTGTTAGGACATGTAACATACATCAGTACATGTCCCACCTTTAATATACACTGCACCCTGCCCTTGGGGCTACTTGGGCCTACCTTAGGGGTACCTTACATGTAGTAAAATGGAAGGTTTAGGCCTGACAAGTGGGTACACTTGCCAAGTCGAATTGGCAGTTTGAGACTGCACACACAGACTCTGCAGGGGCAGGTCTGAGCCATGTTTACAGGGCTACTCATGTGGGTGGCACAATTAGTGCGGTAGGCCCACTAGTAGCATTTGATTGACAGGCTCTGGGCACCTCTAGTGCACTTTACTAGGGACTTACCAGTAAATCAAATATGCCAATCATGGATAAACCAATGAACAGTACAATTTTATATATGAGCACTTGCACTTTAGCACTGATTAGCAGTGGTAAAGTGTGCAGAGACAGTAAACCAGCAAAAACAGAGTCCAGTATACCATAAAAACAGGAGGTCAGAAGGCAAAAATACAGGGGACACACGCCAAAAAGCTGCCATGTCTAATGCATGTCCCCTCCAGTTGAGAGTAGGGGTAACTACACAACCCCTGGCGAGTCCTCCACACTAAGGCGGAAGAACCTGGACAGACCATCGGCGTTGGCTTGTTCTGTGCCAGGGTGGTGTTCCACTGTAAAGTCCATCCCCTGAAGGGAAATGGACCACCTCAACAGTTTTGGGTTCTCACCCCTCATCTGCATTAACCATCTGAGGGGCCTGTGGTCGGTCTGAACCCCAAACAAGTAGGGTCTTAGCTTCTTCAGCGCCCAGGCCACAGCAAAAGCTTCCCTTTCAATTGCACTCTACCTCTTTTCCCTGGGGAGTAGTCTCCTGCTAAGGAAGACTACAGACTGGTCTAGGCCCTTTTCGTCCAGCTGTGAAAGTACTGCTCCCACACCATGCTCTGAAGCTTCTGTCTGTACCACAAACTCCTTGGAGAAGTCAGGGGCCAGCAGCATGGGTGGCGTGCACATGGTCTCTTTCAGGGTGTGTAATGCAGTCTGGCTAGCCTCAGTCCAGATCACCTGTCTAGACTGCTTCTTAGAAGTTGGCTCTGTCAAGGGGGCAACAATGGTTCCATACCCCTTGACAAATCTCCTGTAATATCTGGTGAGGCATAGAAAGGCTCTCACCTCTGTCTGGGTCTTCGAGGGTGCCCAAGCCCAAATGGCATCAATCTTGAGTTGTAGAGGTGCCACCCGGCAGCTTCCTACCTGGTGTACCACGTACACCCCTGACCCCTGCCCTATCAGGCACTTACTGGCCTTGATAGTGAGGCCTGCGGCTTGCAGCACCTTCAGCACTTCCCAGAGGTAATGCAAGTGGTCCTTCCAACTTGAGCTGAACACAGCAATGTCGTCAAGGTAGGCGGCACTGAAGTTTTCAAGCCCATCGAGGACCTGATGGACCAACCTCTTGAAGGTGGCAGTGGCGTTCTTCAGCCCGGAGGGCATGCCCCGGAACTGGAAGTGCCCCTCTGGTGTTGAGAACGCTGACGTCTCCTTGGCCTCATCAGTTAAGGCAATCTGCCAGTACATTACGTTAAATCAAACATGCTGAGGAACTTGGCTGCCCCCAACCGATCAATCAGCTCATCAGCTCTGGGGATGGGGTGGGCGTCAGTCTTAGTGGCAGCATTGAGCCCCCGGTAGTCCACACAGAACCGAAGTTCTGGTGTGGCACCAGGTACAGCAGCCTTGGGTACCAAAACCACTGGGTTGGACCAAGGGATGCTGGAGCGCTCAATCACCCCTAAAGCCAACATCTTGGAGACCTCCTCCTTGTTGCTGGCCTTCACTCTGTCAAGCAACCTGTAAACCTTGTTTTTCACAGGCAGGTTGTCCCCAGTGTCCACATCATGCATGCATAGATGGGTGACACCTGGAGTGAGTGAGAACAGAGTGGCAAAGTGTCCCAGTAACTGGCGACACTCACTCTGCTGCTCTAGAGTCAGAGAAGGGGAGAGGACCACACCTTCTACTGACCCATTCTGCTCCTTGACAGACAGGAGGTCAGGGAGAGGTACACTCTCCTCTTCTGCCTCAACATCTGTAGCCAGAATCATGGTTAACTCAGACCTCTCAAAGTGTGGTTTGAGGCGGTTCACAGGTAGGACCCTCAAGGGGTTTCTTGGAGTCTGCAAATCCACCAAGTAGGTGACATCACTCTTGCGCTCCATCACCTCAAAGGCACTGACCATCTGTCCTGCAGAGGACAAGGCTCTAAGAGGGCCATGACCCACACTTTCTGGCAAGGCTGCAACTCAACCAGAGTGGTATTCTCTTCGTAGTAGCGTTTCATGTCCTGGCTTGCTTCTAGGTTCTCTTGTTCAAGCTTCCTGAAGGCCAGCATGTAACTAAATATATCCTGGGGTTGCTTCCTAGGTGCTTGCTCCCAGCCCTCTTTCACCAGACATAAAGGTCCTCTGACTGGTGGCCCATACAACAGCTCAAAGGGGCTAAAGCCAACCCCCTTCTGTGGTACTTCACGGTAGGCAAAGAGAAGGCATCGTTAGAGGATGTCCCACTTACGGCTCATGGAGTCTGACAGACCCCCAATCATGCCTTTCAGAGTTCGGTTGAATCTCTCAACCAACTTGTTACTTTGAGGGTGGTAAGCAGTGGTGAATTTGTAGTTCACTCCACATTCCTTCCACATGGCCTTTATGTACATAGATATAAAGTTGGTACTCTTGTTAGATACCACCTCCTTGGGGAAACCCACTCGGGTAAAGATCCCCATCAGTGCCCAGGCCACAACGGGCGCTGTCACTGTACTCAGAGGGATAGCTTCCGGGTACCAGGTGGCATGGTCCAACAAGACCAGGATGAACCCGTTGCCTAAAGCTGTCTTGGGGTCCAGAGGCCCTACTCTTTCAATGCCCACCCGCTCAAAACGGGTGCTCACGACAGGAAAGGGTTGGAGGAGAGCTATGCATTGCCCTCCACTTTTGCCACTTGCCTGGCAAGTCTGACAGGTTCTACAGAACACATCTGAATTTGTTCTCGTTTGGGGCCAATAGAAGTGGGTGACAAGCCTGACAAAGGTCTTGCCCTGCCCCAAATGTCCTGCCAGAGGCACGTCATGAGCCAAACCCAGTAGGAAGGCTCTGAAGCGCTGGAGTACCACCAGCACACGAGCTGCCCCAGGCTCAGCACCCTTAGGCTCGCTATCCAGGAGATTATTCTTCCAATATATCAGGTGATCCTTGGGCTCAGTGCCAGCTGCATGGTCCTCGGCCTGCTCCCTAAGACCCGCGAGAGTAGGGCACACATTCTTCTCTGCGCAGAACTCCTCCCTGGTGGGGCCCCCTTCTTGCTGTCAATGGGTCAGCTCAGGTAGGTCTCTGGGGACTCTGCCAAAGGTGGGCAGGGGTCCCAGCAGCAGAGTGGGGGGGACAAGGATGAACAAAAGGAGTTCTCCAAAGGTCCCCAATCTAGCAACCCAGGTAAAAATTCCGACCCCTCCCCAGGAGATAAGAAACCATGGGCCTCTTCATGAAAGCCTGCAGATGCGGTATCCCGTAAGTGCTTTGCTTGTGACCAGGTGGGTCACATCAAGGGGATTCCCAAATGTCCCAAGTGGACACAGCCACACAGCAGTGGGCAGACCAAGGGGTTGGCTATTGTAGCGCTTGGGGAGGAGTTGGTCCCAGGTCGGTGGGGGGAACCCACCGAGATGACCCTTATCTCATTAGGGGACGGTGAGATGGTCCAGCGAAACTTAATGCCTGATAACACTAAGAAATACAGGCAGTGGGTGACCATCAATGAAGCTCTCAGAGACACTGGTGCCAGTGTGACCACGGTCCGGTGTCACCTAGTGGCTGAAGGGCAACTATCCCTAATGTATTTCACCAGGTCGTTGCAGTGGACAACTCAGAGCACCAGTGTAAGGTGGCACAGGTTCCCTTTCAGTGGGGGTGGTCTCAGGTTCCTTGAGGGTAGCTGTGAGTCCCACCATTCCAGTTGACTGTCTGCTGGGCAACGACCTAGAGACTTCCGCCTGGAAGGAGGTGGAGCTCAGGCCGCACTTGGGGATGTTGGGGTTGCCAGATTGGGCATGCGTGACCACTCGGTCAATGGCAGCCATACAGGGTGATCAGACAGACCTGGAGCCTGAAACAGTGGCCCAGGTGGCTGCCAAGAGAAAGGGCAAGGGGTGCGGGAAACTCACCTCAGAAATTCCCAACTTAAAGCCAAGATAATGGTTTCTGAGTCCAGATTCCAGTGCTCCTAGACTACTGCTACTTGCCGTTATTTAAGTAGCCTCTAACGCCACTGAGAACCATGTCTTTCACCAGACCACTGGACTTTGCCGATCTGCTGAAGTTGAACTTAAGGCCGGACTCAAGCTGAAAAGGACCACATCTACCTCAGTGTTTATATGAAAAGGAACTAGAAATGTTTCTAAGCGCGAAGGTAAAATTTTGACCGGGACTAACACAGTTCCAACATCCGACCCTGATTTCCATTGTTGTCGGCCTGAAATTTGACTTTGCTCTGGACCCTTAAGTTTGAGGCTCATAGACTACCACCAATAGCAGTGAATTAAAAACTTTTTAAAACCTTTCAAAACTTTTTGGAGTGAAAAGCAGTGATTTATGAAAAGCTTACAAAAATCATAACTCTGGATCCCTTCATCCGATTTTCATCATTTTGGTTTCTAATTAAATATAGAAATATGTTCTATTTTCATAAATTGGAGTGGGATTTTTGTTGTGTTATGTTTTTCTTTTTTTTTTATGGACTGATTTTCTTACTACTGAGAGCCATTAGGTTGAGGAAGAGGTGCAAATAACAACAGGGATCTTTGTTGTGGAGCTAGTTTCAGTCAATGGGAGGGACAGACTACTGACAGAAGATGAGGAATTAGCAGAGTCCTATGGCCACATGAAGAAAGCCCTAGTCAAAACGTTTGGTCATACTCTACAGGGGTACAAAAACAAGTTCAGGGACACCTATCAGTAACGGCATTAGAAGGTTGGTTGATGGGCAATGGAGTTAAAAGGTATGATGGGTTGTACAATTTGATTGTAGAGGACCACATTTTAATTATTGTACTTCAGAGAAGTTACATCAGCAACTCATAGACTCTAAGCCATCCAACCCCACAGAGCTGTTTAAGATAGCTGATTAATAGGTATGCACTAGGGTGCCCAAGATGTCCCAAAGGGGTGATCCTAAGAAAAGAGGTCAGAAGGGGAAAAGGGTCGCACTAAGGATAAATTGAAGGAGTTTTCTAAAGGGCCCCCAAAATCTGCAAAACAGGAGTCCCATGACCCATCCAAATTCAATGAGAAGATTAAAGGATTGATCCAGTTGTATTGGTGAAGGGACTTGGACACTCAAACACATATCCTTCCATTGATTAAACCTGAGCCTGGTTGCCATTATTTCCTTTAAGTGGTGGATGTTCACTGGAACTTTTGAGTCGCCTATAAGATAAAATAGATTATTTCAAGAAAAGGGGCATATTGAGAAAGATTTTCAGGCAGTTTGTAGTAAAGTTTTTTTTGTTTTGGCATCTGGGCTCTACTATGGTGGTCATTATGACATTGGCGGTGACTGTTAAAGGGGCGGGAATACCGCCAACAGGCTGGTGGTACATACCGCCAAATTAAGACCATGGTGGTAACTCCCATAGACAGCCAATGTACCACACCATCCGCCAGGGCGTTAACACCACGCACCATGGCGGTAGCCATCAACAGCGATGCAGAAGACAAAGTACCGCCCACCATATCATGACACTGCAAACTGCTATGATTTCCAGGGCGGTACCAACCCCATCAAAAGCCTGGCAGAAACACATTACAGAAGACCAAAGTCTCACCAACAGAGACACAGAGAAGATCAACGGCGCCATGGGACCGGAACTTCAAGGCTTCCCGATGCTCTTCTACGCCATGCTCCACATGGAACACCAATGCCGACAAAGAGGACGACGGTGAATACAGCCATCTAGCACACAAGGGAGGGAGGGAGGTAAATGAACGCACAACACACACCAGACACACACCATACACACAACCAGCTGCAGACATAAACCAATGGCACAGGACACACGGCATAATAATACAAGGACTACAGTTTGGCAGTACTGAAATTGTAATTGCATGGCAACAGCTACCATATGAACCCATTTTAGAACAAAGATACATGAACATTTGTCCAGAAAGGGCCAAATGCCCAGTCCAAAGTACATAAGACCCACATAGCCACAGGGCACAGTCCAAGTCCCAACTTGATCCTGACCAACTCCGCACAAAACTGTGCAGGGACAACATCTCGAAAGTGGACAGGCACCTCAGGAAGAAGTGGGGTGGGGAGCACCGTAGCTGAAGTTGGGAACTTTCCCACTGCTTCTGGAGGGGGCTCCATGCCCATTTCCCAATGCTGGGGAGTGCAAGGTCACAGTCTCTGAGGTGGGGAACTTGCCCAATGCTTCTGGAGGGGGCTCCATGTCCACTTCCCAATGCTGGGGAATGCAAGGTCACAGTCTCTGATGTGGGGAACATACCCACTGCTTCTGGAGGGGGCTCCTAGTACAACAGTCCCTGGAGGGTGGCCTACATGCCCTCTGCAGGAGGTGAGGGCTGCATTGTCTCTGCTGGGGGAGGTGTCTCCTGGGCAGCCTCTGCCGAAGGTGAGGGCTGCATTATTTCTGCTGGGGAAGGTGTCTCATGGGCAGCCTCTGCTGGAGGTGAAGGCTGCATTGTCTCTCCTGGGGGAGGTGTCTCCTGGATAGCCTCTGGTGGAGGTGAGGGATGCATTGTCTTTGCTGGGGGAGGTGTCTCCTGGGCAGCCTCTGCTGGAGGTGAGGGCTGCTGTGTCTCAGCTGGAGGTAAGGGTTTCTTGCCTTTCATTGGTGGTTCAGTGGGAACCTCTTCTGTCATTGGTGGTTGAGTGAGACCTGCTGCTGTCATTGGTGGTTGAGTGGGAACCTTTTCTGTCATTGGTTGAATGGGACCCGCTGCTGTCATTGGTGGTTGAGTGGGAACCTTTTCTGTCATTGGTGGTTGAGTGGGACCCGCTACTGTCATTGGTGGTTGAGTGGGAAGCTTACCCCTCCTGGCTGGTGGAGTGGGATCCTTCCCTTTCATGGCTGGTGGAGTGGGATCCTTCCCTTTCATGGCTGGTGGAGTGGGATCCTTCACTGTCTTGCCTCCACGACAAGGAGGTGCCTCCACTCTCCCAGTGGACTGTTAGACTGAGGTGTTGGGCTGGGTCATTGGGACCCTGCTCTTACAGGCAGGACAGGGGGGAGGGAAGAGGTCAAGTTGGGCAAGGAAAAGCTTATTGGGACGGTGGGGCTGGATGAGGGAGGAGGGATGGGAATGGAGGTTGAGGGAGTGGTTGATGGAGGAGTATGTCTGCTGGACTTGGGTGCAGGTGCATGGGCAGTGTGCTGATGTAAGGTGGATGGCTGTTGGGTGTCTGAGTGCCTGCATTTGTGTCCTTAAGGAGGGGGGGTAGGTAGACAGGGTGGGAGGGGACACAGGGGACGTATGGATGGATATTGTGGAGGTGTCTGCTAGTGAGGTGTGTGTGCTGCCTGGTGTGGTGATGCTGGTGGTGACTGTTGAAGTAGTGCATGCAGGTGTGAGTGTGGACGTGACTGTGAGGGAGGTGGAGGAGGAGTGGGAGACAGTGAAGGCAGTGGATGTGTGTGCAACTGTCTGTTGTTTGTGTGAGTGCTTGTGGACTGAAGTGTAGTGCATGTGTTTGACTGTGCCACTCTTGTCTGATGTCTTGTGTGCATGTTCATCTGTATGTGTGCATAGGATGGGTTGGGGTGGAGGAGACTGTGATTGGGAAGTGGTAGTTGGAGGGGGGACGGTAGGAACAGGGACAACGGCTGCCAGCAGAGAGGAGGCCAGTGCCTGAATCGGTCTCTGTTGGGCCATCAATCCACTGTGGATGCCCTCCAGGAATACATTGCATTGCTGCATCTGGGTTGCCAATGGTTGACTGCCCTATAGAGATGGCTCTCAGGAGATCAATAGCCTCCTCACTCAGGGCAGCAGGGCTCACTGGGGCAGGGCCTGAGGTGCCTGGGGCAAAGGAGATGCCCACCCTCCTGGGTGAGCGGGCACGGGCAACTCGCTGAGGGGCTAATGGGAGGGTGGTGATTGTTCAGGGGTGGCGGCTGCACCTGCAGCTGTGGTGGTCACAGAGGTGTCCGCCACCACTAGGGAGCTTCAATCGGAGGAGGAATCAGAGTCTGTGTTGTCACCTCCTGTCTCTGCCGTGGTGCTCACCTCGTCCTCCATCCCACTATTTCCCTCAGCATTGGTGGACTCTGCCTCCTGGGTCCTGTGGGATGCAGCTCCCTCTGTTGCGGTGCCCCCGCTCCTCCGACCAGATGATGCTAATGCACACATGAACAGGATGACAGAAGGAGAAAGGGGGGGAGGGAGAGAAAGGGAGCACTGAGTCAATTACAGCACCAACATCACTGTTGGCATACACAGCACTGTCACACACAGGGATCAGGCTTGAGCACTATGCATTTCACTGGCATTGAATTGGCTAGATGCCACAGCAAGATGAGGGCCAACTGCACCCCTCCTGGGACCCACAAAGCCCTGACTGCAACCCTGAATGCAAACGAGCTTGGTTACCTGCATTTGCCACACACCCATTACCCTTGAGCTGGATCACACTGCAATGTCTGTCCTGGCATTAAGAGGCACCCACTAACTCAAACCGACCACTCAGATCCCATGCCACCTACCAATTATTGTTGTAATGCCAAACTGTACTCACCCCCTGGTGTCTGCTGTGATGCCCTCAAGCGCCCATCCAGCTCTGGTTAGGCAACCGCCAGTATGCGGGCCATTAGGGGGTTCAGGTTCAGAGTGGGTACCCCTTGCTTATTGGGAGGCCATCCCCAGCTGGACCTCCATGGTCTTACATGCCAAGCTGTCCGTCATCCCACTGGGAACCCTCTCTTGTGCAGGTTCTATCAGTGCTCCATTTCATGGCAACTGGTTCTTTCCAAGTGACAGTAAGCTTGGCAGCAGGAATGTCACACCCAGTGTTCTCAATCGTGCTGGCAAGGGTATTGTCTGCCTTGGTGAAACAAATGTGCAGCTACATTTCTTTCCCCCAGGTGGAAGATTTGGCCACTGTGAAAGCACGGTTCTATGCAATGGGACATATACCCAATATTATTGGGGCAATTGATGGTACACATATTGCGTTTGACCCCCCGCCGCACCCCGCCAGAATGAACAGGTGTTCAGGAATCAGAAAAGTTTCCACTCACTTAATATGCAAATGGTGTGCCTGGCGGACCAGTACATCTCTCACGTCACTACCAAGTATCCTGGGTCGGTGCATGACGCCTTCGTTCTGAGGAATAGCAGCATCCCAAATGTGATGGTTCAACTACATAGGCACAGGGTGTGGCTATTAGGTGAGCCAGAGTCCTCACCCACTGTATGTCAGTGTATGCCTTCAAGTCTTATCCCCATAGTATTGTGTAAGGCTAATTTTTGTCCCTCAATACTTGCAGTTGACTCTGGCTACCCAAACCTATTGTGGCTCCTGACCCCTGTCAGGAATGCTAGGGCAGAAAGGACCTTTGGCCTCCTGACGGCCATGTTCAAATGCCTGCATCTGTCAGGTTGATCCCTGTGATACTCACCCTAGAAGGTCTGCCAGATAGTAATGGCATGCTGCATGTTGCACAACCTGGCCCTCAGACGACATATGCCTTTTCTGCAGGAGGAGGAGACTGGAGATAACCCTGTGGCAGCAGTGGACCCTGAGGACAGTGAGGATGAGGAGGCTGAGGATGAGGATGTGGACAACTGAACGTTGGTTATATGTCAGTACTTCCAATGAGACACAGGTGAGAAAGTGGAACTGACCATTGCTCTGACTATTGATCTACCTGTGTGGCTGTAGCATGAAGACATTCACTTCCTTTGCATTTCAACTTACTGTCATCTATTGCTTGTCATTTTACAGATGTTGGTGATATGATAACAGTGTCCTCATTTTTTTACTACAGACAGCTACAGGTCATTATTTGAATGCGATCACAGTGTTTAGATCATTTGCACTAGATGTGACTGTTCCCATAAATGCACATTTTCAACACATAAAACAGAGTCACTCAAGTTGTTTTCAAGGGTCTTTATTTGTAGTGCAAATAATTGACTGAAAAGTGCAATGGAATGTGGTGATGGTAGAGGAAAGTCCAGGGTATTGTTCCAGTCTGTTTGTAGCACAGGTCCAGTGTCCAAGGGGCCATAGGAAGAGGAACAAAGGTAGTTCAAAGTGGACAAGGTGACAGGGTAGGACACAAGGGGGACAATCAGGAGAGTCTCATTTCCTGGCGGTGGTCTTCGTCTTGGCAAGTATCTCTGGCTTCTGTCTGGGTCACACGGAACGTTTGCGGGGTGGTTCACCTTCTGCAGGGGGAGTGGGTCCTGTGGCAGGGCCTCCTGCCCACTAGCTGCAGCAGAAGTGGAGGGCTGGTCAATAGACTGGCTAGTGGTAGGGGCCCACTGGTGTGCTGTAGATTCCCTCATGATGTTGGCCATGTCTGCCAGCACCCCTGCTATGGAGATCATGGTGGTGTTGAGAGCCTGCAAGTCCTCCCTGATGTGATGATGGTGTTCCTCCTGCAGCCGTTTGTTCTCCTGCATGTTGGTGAGGATCTGGCCCATTGTGTCCTGGGATTGTTTGTAGGCCCCCAGGATCTTGGTGAGTGCCTCCTGGAGAGTCGTTTCCCTGGGCCTGTCCTCCCTCTGGTGCACAGCAGTCCTCCCAGTGTCCTTGTTGCCCTGTGCCTGTGTCCCCTGAATGGTGTGCCTACTGCCACTGTGCCCAGGTCCCTGATTGTCTTGGGGGCGAGGTGTGGACTGGGGTCCCTGTGCAGTTGGGCACACTGCTGATTGACGTGTCCTGGGGACAGAGGTGTGGGGACGCTAGGCGGGTGCTGTGGTGTTGGATACTGATGGGGGAGGCTCTGTGGTTGACTGGGAGTGGGCTGGGGTGACCGACTGACCAGTGGTCCCTGATGGGCCAGGTAGTTCATCCAGATCCAGAAGTCCAGGGTTACTGTCATCACTGGGGGCATCTTCTGTTGGGGGACTGGTTTGTCGTGGCACCTCCTCTCCGCTGACATTGGCTGGGGCAGCTGTGGGGATGTATGTGATGTATTATGCTTCATGTCTGTGGCATATTGTATATCCCTAGCTTCCCCTCTATCGTTGCTGTTGCCTCGCCATCTTTGTTTGTGTATGGTGATGTATTGTGGGATTGTTAGGTCCCCTATGATGTACATGTTTTTGTGATGGGTTTCCATGCAGGGCTGGGAGGGCTGTCCATGCATTGGTATTGCATGCAGAGCTCGGCATTAGGGTTAGTCATATGTGTAGGTGCAGTGTGTGGGATGGAGTGGAGTGATGGGAGTGAGGATGAGGGGGTGAGATGGCATGCAGGTATGGGAGGTGATAAGTAGTAAGTGTTGACTCGCCAGTGTCCAGTCCTTCGGCAACTCCAGTGAGTCCCTCAGAATGCAGTATTGCCAAGACTTGCTCCTCCCATGCTGTGAGCTGTTGGGGAGGAAGTGGGGGTCCACCGCCAGTCTTCTGGATGGTGAGCTGGTGCCTTGCTGCCACGGAACGTACCTTCCCCTGTAGGTCGTTCCACCTCTTCCTGAAGTTGTCCCTTATTCTTGGACGCTGTCCCACGGCGTTCACCCTGTCCACGATTTTCTGCCATAGTTCCATCTTCCTGACAATGGATATTTGCTGTACCTGTGCTCTAAACAGCTGTGGCTCTACCCTATTTCCTCCACCATGACCCGCAACTCCTCATCTGTGAAACGGGGTACCTTTGTGGTGACATGGGTGTTGTGTGGTGTGTGTAAGTGTGTGGGTGTTGGGTACTGTGGTTGGGTGTGTGAAGTGGGGTACATGAGGGATGTATGGGTATATGTGGTGTGTGTGTCTAGTTGTTGCAGTGGTCTTGGTGTCAGTCTTGTGGCAATAATTTGTATTTGTAAAGGGTTGTGGGTAATGTGGGTGGGTGTTTTATAGTGCTGTGGGTGTGTGGGTGTGGTGTGTGTATTAGTGTCAGGTGTGTGTTTTTGGTATTGGCCAATGTTGTGTAGTTTAGTATTTGGGTGTCCATTTTGAGCGGGTCGGTGTGTACCGCCAATGGTTTACCGCCATTGAATGTCCACTGTGGTGATTTGTGGGTCATGATGTGGTGGGTGTTGTTTTGTTGGCGTAACGGTATGGGTGTTCGTACCGCCACTTTAGCACTGACCTTTGGGCTGGTGGATTTGTGTCAGTATTCTGTTGGATTGGTGTGTGTGTGTGTCATAATTTGGCGAACGCATGTTCGCCTCCATGGTGGTATGTTGGCGCCCGTCACCGTGGCGGTAAGCAGGATTTACCACCAATGTCATGATGAGGAGCTATGTGTTTTATACAATGATATCACATTGTGCTTCACCTTTAACCCTTGCGCTAATTCTTTCAGTACTGTAAAACCTCAACCAATAAAACTCCCACCCCTCCAGCCCACGTGCTTAAAATGATCATCTCATGTTTAACCTTATGCAAAAACAAGACTATTTACACACTAGTGGCTAGGATTGCCCTCTTGAATTTCAGAATTTATGCACTTTAGAAATCAATGAAATAAACTGAACATGTCTTGGATGCTAACCATCAGCCTCTGGGATTTAAGCTTCAAAACAAAAGTCTTCTGACTCCGAGGAATTCTCGATGGCATGTTATTCTTGATTCGGCCATTACAGTTGTCACAGGAAAATCACAATGAGGAATAACGTGAATCAGCGCAGAAGCCCGGATTCTATTACAGCTCCTTCAAGAGAGAATCAGTCTGTGGCTGTTCAAGCTGTCGTGACATCTTCTTCACTCGGCATGCTCAGTTGTGTGCAATGTTCATTTGTCAACTGTATTTTTTGTTGCCTTTCTTTTGATGAACAATTGTATTTGTATATGTTTCTGCATAATTTCTTACATTTTTTACAAGTTGCTTTGCAGGTTCTTTTTTCTTATTTGTTTGTTATATGTCATTCTTTATATGTGAAGAAGTGAAGCAGTTGGTATTACTTTTCTATTTTATTGTAATATGTTCAATGATGCTGTAAGGGTGCCATCGGCCGTAACGACCCCTGAGACTCAGGGAGTACAATGTTACTAAATCTGCAGCACTCATGAGAGCTCATTATTTTGCTTTTTCTAGTGAAATCAGTGTTTTTCTTGGTGGCTCCGACTATTCAAATGTATTTGCAGGATTCAGTTTAGCACTTCTGCTTAGGAAGACTGCACAATGAGCACATCTACCCTGCTTGTTTGACATAACCTCTGCCACTGGGACTCCAGGACATAGCAGTGGTTGCCCCACCTCATTAGGGCCACGCTTCCCTCACTAGGTTTCCATACTTGCGACTGTATGGAATTCTAGACTGTCATACAACCAAGGAATAACTTTAAGCTTTTTACAGCACGAAAACATGCATTGCACACCTCCTTCAACACTTTTCTATACTGTGGATACTGACGTCCCTACGCCTCGTGTTCAGACAGGAGAGCTCATTTCTAATACAGGACCACAGACATTGCTGGTTGATGAAGACTGCCCCCTCAGGTGTCTCTGTGGTACCCCTGGGCAGCCCTGCCACATCATTACCAATCCTGTCAAAGAGCATGTCTTGAAATGGGGAGAGTGCAGAGGGGAGCGAGTACAAGACAGTAGATATATACATGAAATCAAATTGTGCAATAGTCAAAGTAAGAATACATTAAATGGTTTATGTCACAACCACAAAGAAAAAAAGACTAAGCAGATGAATTACCATTTCTAAAATAGATCAATTACCATTTCAAAAATAGTGGCATGTTAACGTTTAATGGTAATTGTATCTGTGGGTGGTATCTGCTTGCAGGAGAAGCCAGATTATTCAGGCCCAGCATGGCAGTCCATCTGTGTCCCTTCAACAGCGCCATCTCTCCACGCTGGACAGCTCATCTGCTGAAAGAATCTGTCTGTGTCAGACAAGCAATTCAGCTTCAAACGCTTGCTAACAGGAAATCCTGTCAGCGCTTACACATGTCTGAACAGGCAATGCGTCTCCTGACAGACAGCCCTTCAGAGGACGCTGCTCTGGCCTAGACTCGGCCTCAGAACTCGGTGGGGAGCGCGGCGAACCGCGCGACACACAGAGCTGTATGTGTGAGGGGTTAGTGACAGGGAAAACGTGGGAGGGGAGGGTGGCGGGTTGATGCACAGACACTGAAGACCCAAGACAACTATTAATAAGCAGAGTTTACTAAACTTTATCTATGATATTCTATGATGTTTTTGAACTTACATTTAGTGAACCTTGCTGATTGCAAGATTTACTTTTGCAAGATGTGATGGGGGAGGGGTGTGCAAGAAACAATTACAGTATACCACCTTAGATACGAGAGAAAGACCTCGGTAGGTCATCTAGAGGTAGGCCATAATATGTCTCTTAAGCCTACACCTTGGTTACCGCTCCTCGATTACATGACTGGTAAGCATCATTTTTCAGAAGGAGTCATCGGTAGCGGGAACACGACTGGATGTATCCGAAAATAGTGTAAATGATGTTGAAGGGCCTCCTTAGTGCTGCCGCTCCAACATCACTTCCACCAGCATATTTCGTGTCTGGGACCTTTGCGTCACTCATCCTTGTCTCAGACAGGCAAAGTCCACAAAAGTTCTCCACGTTCTGGGAGAGATCATCCAGCTTAAAGGGGGCATTATTTTTTTCCCACCACTTTGGGTGGGCTGTCGTGAAAAAAAAATACATTGCTGGCAGGCCGGCCATGCTGCTAAGTTTTGAAGAACCTGGATCACTGATTTTCTTTCCCCTGAAGTGGCGCACACCATGGAGGTGGGAGCTGATTCATGGGGAAAAGGCTGCCAGCTCAGTGTTATTCTCGAATGTGGTGGGCCAATTGCAAATGGTGTGGCTGTAGCAGTGACACCTCCATCCAAGCCAAAACAACAAGGTGATGGATGGAATGCTTGACTTAATCTCGGCCACTGGGAGGCATCCCAATCCATATGTGGTGGCCTAAGTGTAGGTGGTGTGGTTGAAGCAGTGACACCTCCAGCCAAGCCATACAGTGGCTGTCCGACCAGTCTATAAATCATGTCATCAGGGCCGCTTTGACGCTGGTGGTGCACAGTGCAACAGTCTTTTTTGGTGCCCCCAACCCCATGACCACCTCCTCGGATTTCCTCATCACCACCTGGCAACTGAGCCCCTCATCTCTCCGTAGCCACTATTTCACCTACATTCATTTGGTTTAAAGCACTTGTAAAGGCTGGCTTTACTAATCCAATCAGTAAACCACATAAAATATCGTTCTGTTCTTTGCAGCAGGCACATTAACCCTCTAAAATACTTTATGTGACCAAAGCTATCGCTAGACAAAACTTCCATCTCTCTTCCTAGCAGGAACATTAATCACAAGACGTATCCTGATATTTTGATTGCTTCCTGAAGGTTGGACACACAAGGAACCTTTCAGCAGGTGCTTTTAAATCGCAAGTTATTGCTAAATACAGCGCCCCCCTGAGGTCAGCGCCCCCAATTCCAGGTCAGCACCCAGTGCGGCTGCACCTCTCGTGCTGCCCTAAAGCCTGTCCCGAATGTCATTAATGTTCAGAGAAAAACAGATTTATTAAGAATTGACAGTCAGTATCTATAAATTGCTTTACTTGTATGTGATCTTGGTTGGAATGGGCACGTTGTAGAATATGTTAGAATACATAGAGATGCGTACAATCACTGAAAATACCCATATGCAAATATTTACACAAAGAAAACATACACAGACTCACATGGAGACAAACAACTCACATTAAGGCACATACAGCCACATGTGTATGTTAGATTTGTTAATTGAAGAAGTGGTTGATTATCTGTGGTTGGAAGAATAATTACCGGAATGAATGGGTGGAGACATGTGAGCAGAAGTGTGGATGGTCAGATGATAGTAAATGAATGGATGAGTACATGAATGAAGGCTGAATGATGCATGATTTGGATTGCATGGACATAAGCAATTTCCAATCACAATGATATGCTAGTGAAATTGTTAGAAATGGGTTCTCTAGTTGGCAGAGGTTTACACTTTGTCCAAGTAGGGACCACAATCCTAGTCAGGGCAAGTAAGATACACACTAAAAGTTTACCTGTGCTCACCCTCTGGTAGGTTGGCACAGAGCAGTCAGGCTAAAATAAAGAGGCAATATGTCAAGTATTTGTGTGCACACACACAGTAGCACAGTGAAAACACCACATTAGGACTCCACACCAGTTTAGAAAAATAGCCAATATTAATCTTAGTCAAACAAGACCAAAATGACGAATATCCAACATACACAAATCAAGTTATGAATTTTTAAAGGTTAGATCAAAATGTAGTGCTTAGAAGACAATAGCTCCAACCAGAAGTATCTGGTTGAGCTGGGTACCTGGAGTCACGCAGACCCACTGACAGTAACTTTGTTGCATTGATGCTCAGTGTTGATCCAGAGGAGGGGGTGCGTTGCACTAGCAAGTGATGCATAGTTTCCTGATCAGGCAACGTCATTAATGTGTCGATATCCAGAAGCAATGAGTACTGGTTCCGATACATCAGTGCTGCGTTGGCCAAGCTGGGGCTGTGTTGTAAGTCGGGGACATTGTGCAGTCGGCAAGCGGTATCTGTGACTTCGGTGCATGCAGCAGAAAAAGCAGCGTTTTTGCAGCGGGATGCTTGGGTTCCAAGTGATGCACCAGTGTTGTTGCAACAGTTCTTGTGTTGCAACACCACACTCACCTCCAAGGGATCAGGACTGGATTTGCCACCACTTGGCAGAGTAGGACTCAGAGCAGAGGAGCCCAATGCTAGAAGCAAGATGCAGATGATGTTTTTGATATCCCTGCGACTTCATAAACAGGAGGCAAGCTCAGTCAGTCCTGGAGAATCTTTAGATTGAAGGATGCAGAGAGTTAGACCCAGTTCTCTCGCTCCTAGGCAAGAAGTAGCAGGCAGCAGGCCAATACAGCAGAGCAAACAGCAAAGTGGTAGCCCCTCCTGACAGCCCCGCGGTCCTTCTTCCTGGTGGTCCAGAAGTGTTCTGAGTATATGGTCTCGGAGGCCTAGTACCTATACGGAAAAAGGTCTTTGATGTAGGTGTAACTTCAAAAGTCATTTTGAAGTGCACCAGTTCCGCTTTTAGCCCAGTCCTGTCTGCAAGGAGATCTGTGGAGAGTTATCAGTCCTTTGTGTGGGGTCAGGCCACTACCCTTTGAAGTGTAAATGAGAGCCCTATCACACTTCCTGCCCAGGAAGACCCACCAGTATGCAGAATTTTGCAGATGCAGCTGAGTGTCCTGTGTTTATGGCTGTCTGGATGAACTGCACAAGGGGAGCTGCCACCCAGCACTGACCAGATGTGGATTGGAAGTAGGCTGTAAGGCACAGAGAGCAGTGAGAACAGAGAAATCCCTACTTTCTACAGTGACATTTCTAAAAGAGTAATGTTAAATTCAACTTTACCAGTAAGCAGGTTTTTTCACTACCATTCCAAACATGACAACACCACTCCTTTCAGATCAGAAACTACCACCTAAAAGTACATAAGGGGATTTCCAATGCTAATCTATGAGAGGAGCAGCCCTCACAGTGGTGACAAATTAAATAGGCTGTTTGCCGCTACCAGGACATTTAAAACTTACAAGTATACGTCATAACCTGCATTGTGGATCACATTTTGCCGACCTTAGGGGTGACGTACATGTAATAAAAAGGGAGGTTTGGGCCTTGCAAGTTGATACACTTACCAGGTCGAAATGGCAGCTTCAACTGCATACACAGGCTCTGCAGTGGCAGGACTGAGACATGTTTGAAAGGCTACTGTAGTGGGTGGCACAACCAGTGCTGCAGGCCCACTAGTAGCATTTGACTTACAGGCCCTGGGCACACATAGTGCACTTTAGTAAGGACTTACCAGTAAATCAAATATGGCAATCATGGAGAAGCCTATGTTACCATGTTTTAGACAGAGAGCACATGCACTTTAGCACTGGTCAGCAGTGAAAAAGTGCACAAAGTCCTAAAACCAACAAAAACAGGGTCAGAAAAAGAGGAAGGCAAAATGTCTGGGGATGACCCTGCAGAAAGAACCATTTCCAACAAAAATAATTTATGAACAAGAAAAGAAGAGCTCAGACACCAAGCATCACAAACACAAGCTCGCGATATAGCTCTCTGAGTTCTGACCAAACAGCATTTGGTTTCAGGACAAGTCACCCTAGATGTTCCAGCCTGTGACCTGGCAACCCATCTACCACAGGGCTAGTATGTCTTCAGGTTGAAGGCTGCCTTCTTACTGTAGCGATTCAGATGCATATTTTTCATGCTTGGTACCATCTTGTAAGCATATTAGAACATATTCACAGATAGGAAAAATGGTAAGTGGCACACACTGGGAGAAACCACTCTGAGATCAGGACCATTCATTTTTCAGACAGCAAAGCCCAGCTAGCCTGTTGCTGCAAATCCATTACCTCGGAGCCCAGTGGCTACAGTGCCACATAGTCTGTGCACCTTAATGAGGGGGCGGGGGGCTTCCAGCACATGTTGTTCTTGTTCCAGCCCTGTACTGTCATGGTGGAGAAACACATCAGGGCACATCATAACATGGTGCTCCTGATGTGTGCAAAGTACATTAACCAAAATGATCTCCACTAAGTTGACATGGTTCTCGGGGCATAGTAGGAGTCTTGCATCGAGCAGGCAGAGGCAAGCACCTCTATCATGCTGTAAGATTCAGAGATTGCCTACTTTACTCTAAATAACCCTCAATTTCAAGCAATATAATGCCATACTCTAAAAAAAAAAACAGCACAGCCAAATCTTTTGTCAACTTTCTGTTTATTATAGCACTGCAGTCTCATTGTTGACATTCAGTGTTGATACCCAGTTGTCCTGCATAAGGTGTACATCAGCTTCTCAGACCCTATAGATCACACAAGTTCTCTAGTATCTGTGGCATGTTAAAAAATGCATTGTTCCCTAAAAAGTATGTTGTTTGGAGAATCCATTTTTAGTGCAAAATCCAAGCATCCCAGAAGCAGCTGAGTCTTTCCCAACCTCACCTTTTTCAAACCCATCCCCTATAACTCAGCTGTGTTGAGCTGAGACTATTTTACACAGCTGGCCATACACCACCACATATTTTATTACCGACTCAGAGATGACTGGGTGGTCAAAGTAGAGTAGGAAAGGCTTGATAACACTTATACATTTACATACAATGGTTCTAGTTGCAGTCCATAGGGAGGGAATTACATAGTTGTGCACTCTGTCTGATGGAAATATGACCTTTCATAGTAGCTAGGTGCAAAGATGCAGGCCTTTAATAATGGATCTCAGCACACTTCTGTCAAAACATTGACAAAGTAGTCACTCCTGGGTTTGTCTGAGGACAGCACAATGTTTAAGCACAGTGAGTACGGAGTGTCAGAAAAACATTATTTCCCGTATTAACTATTCCTAGGTGAAAGACCAGATCCAGTAGCTCTGGATAAGCAAGCCTCACCAACATAATTTGACATGCTTCATCATAGGCTTCCTCACCCCACCCTGGTAAGATGGTACTAGCAGGGCGGACTCAACCTCATGGGTATGAGAAAAGTCTTGATAAATTATAATTCCTGGATAATTACAGGGATCCAGATAAAAATACCTTATTGTAACCCTATAGGATATCTCCTTATTATGAGGTACCCTAGGTATGGTTGAGAAAACACAGGGGATGTTTATGGGTACTATCACCTTTATTTCTATTAATCTGTTAAAGAGAATATGATGCTTACACCTCTTATACTCCCAACATATTTCCGCCCATAAACTAGCCTAACTAACGGTCTCGGGCATTCACCAGAGTGGTTTAAAGATAGAGATAAAATACCTCCTATACTTAACAACCACCTCTACATGCAAGTGAAACAAAGCCCTCAAACCTTGCTTGCATGGAGGTAATCACATAGGTAATAACATCATGGTAAGTATGGTTGATAAAGTTGACAGAGTGATATAGTCAGCACTTGGCATGTTTGTGGGTCATTGCATGGCTCCTGGGTGGGTTGTTATACTAGTTATCTATGAATCCCTGCTCTCATCTTATCACACTTATCTACCCATCATCATATGTCATGTCTCTATCAATCTATCCTCCATTCCCACTCTGACTCATCCCAAATCCATTCTACTACTTTAATCTCCAAAATAACTCTGCCTAAGCTCTTCCTCCGCTTCCACATCTAACTCACCAAACCTCACCCTACTACCATGACCTCCCAAACAACCCTACTAAATCACCTTAATTTTTCTCACCCTGCTACTATGATCTCCCTAACCCTTCCCTCCTCCATGAAACTGCTCCTCCATGAAACTGCTCCTGTTAAAAACGACTTCAGAACCGAAGGTCCTGACAAAACCTGCTCCAATTTAGAAAAAAAAAAGAATACATCACCAAAAAGTTATAGTACATTTCTGTCCTAGAACCTAGATAACCATCCAATCACATGCTCTCTGTATTGTTGCTTTTGACCCTGTACAGAACTCTATTGCCTTTTGACTAGTCTTTCACTAAACAAATCCCACATAGAGGTATTCCCTGAATGATCTAAAATAATATAAGATTGTAGTTTTTGGGGCTGATTACGAGTTTGGTGGTCCTATGCCCGCCATGCTGGTGGTCCGATTGACAACAGGCTGGCAGTGGAGCGGACCGCCATATTATGAGTTTGCAGGTGGTGCACCCAGAAGACCGCCAGCGATCCACCGGCACAGCGAGCCAGCCCAGACCGTCACAGTCAGTCACAGACACAAACAGGCCGGTGGAGACCATGTTTGTGCCGGACCCATTTTGAGGGAGCACATAGCCAATATCACTACCGCGGTCAAACCACCTCAGATCAATAGGCAAAAACTAATAATACAAAGGGAGACACTTACCTCCAGGAAGCCATACACGTCCAGAGCCACCATGGATCCACACCTAGACATCATTCCACTGGTCTTGCTTGCAGAAAGACAGAGGAATCCACTCCGACGAGGACGACAACAACCGTAAATAAACACACACTTACCTGTGTCAACTGTGAAATGTAAAAAATTTCTACGTAACAAATCATAACATAGGTAGGAGTGTGCAAAGGGCTGTATGCACACGTCACAATATATTGACACACACTCACCTGCAGCATTAAGGAATACCACACATACACAACATGCACACCTCAGCCCGCACATACATGTTACACGTCAATACCACGCATATACGCACGGCAACATAACACAGGTCTAGGCTTCAACAACCTCACACAGCATACAAACTCACAACAACAACACAACTACTCCACACATAAAAATGCAATTCACACACTCAAAACTGGCAACGGACTGGACACACATACAACACACATATACATCCTTGTGCCATCATTGACAAAAAACACCCCCATCAAACCACACCACAGTTGACAGAAACATCACACACACACAGCACTTAGGTTCAATTAGGCCATGCACAATACACACCGACACAAACATACCAAACACACAAAGCGACACACCACAACAAGATCGGTACATTAGCGAAGACAGCAGCAAGAATACACATGGAAGGAGCCCGTACTGGGACACATGTCATTTACAACAAGGCTCAAAAAACATATCCACTTGAACTGACCACATTCACAACTCAGAGACAAGCGTCAACAATAACAAAGGTACTGCACAGCCATAAATATGGGTGAAGGGGAAGTGCACAAAGCATACACCACTCGAGCCACCATGCAAAACACCAGACAGCCCTGAGGGGCACACACCTAAGCAGTCATATGCACACAAAGGCAGAGCAAAACAGCACACTTATCAAACTCCATGTCTGCACTGACAACACTCACCCATATCAGGGTACAAGGCATACACCAAACGTGTCCACATTGCACATAACCACATCAAACCACATCAAACACACTCCACTACAACCAAAACACAACCACAACACAACACAATACAATAATAACAACATTTATGAGACACATACATACCTAACACACTACACACACCCTTCACTTGGGAAACCACAGCAAAGCCCACAGACATTAAAATCACCACACATGGATCTGCAAGCAGCACACACACAAATACTTACACTCAATCAATGTCAGCCAGGAACAACATACACCTAGGGAACCAAATGCAAGATAAAGATATAACCAACAAACTAAGAATTGGTTGTGTTCAATGTCATACATATGACAAATGCTATAGTCCAAGGCCGTTGGCCAGTCCACAATAGTGCCATGAGCACCAAAGGCATTAAAAGGTGTCCCAACTTGACTTCTGACTGCCATGTAACCTCCACAGCTAGGGGCATCAAGGGATAGGCAGGTTTCTCAGGGGACATGGGGGGGAGGGGGTTTGGGCTTGGGAGGAGTGGGTTTAGGTTTGGGTTTGGGAGGGAGAGAAACCTTCTTGGGAGCGGTGGACTTATTCTGGGTGGGGAGGGGATTGGGTGGTGGTGGGGGGCAGGGAAGGCCTTAGAGGTGGAAGGGATGGCCTTTGGGAGGGTGACTGATCTTTTGGGGTGTCACTGGGGGTGCAGTAGAGAAAAGGTCAAAACTACATAATGAGACTTTCTTAGACACATGGGGGCGATCATCAGAAGGGGATTTGGGTGTGGAGGGTGAAGGAGTGGTTGTATGATGTGTAGGTGTGGATGGAATGTTTGTAGGGTGTCTGTTGGGTGAGGGTGGGCATTTATGTTTCTTGGACTGAGGGGATGGAGGTGCTGGGGGATGCCCTGGTGGGTGGGAGGCTGTCTGTTGGGGTGGTGATTGCATGTATGGTGGATGTGCTGCATATAAGAGTGTAAGTGGTTATGGTGTCTGTAGGTCTGGTGACTGTGGTGGATATCTGAGGGTCTGATGGGGTGGGTAGGATGGGTGTGGTGGCTGGATCAGTGAATGCCCAGGCTGCCAGGACAGTGGGAGATCCATTGCTACACAATGGACTTGTTTTCCATGGTAAGTGGGTACAATAGTGATCTTTTTGTGATTTTGTGTCCCTGTCACTTGTTTTCCAGTGCAAACCATTCCCTCTACCAATTATCCGGTGTGACAGGTATGTAGCTGTCATTGTGTTCCCTCATTGCAGGCCACAGTGCCTGTGGCACAACAATGACAAAAGTGTATCACATGCCTACAGATGTCTGGTCATTCTCTCCTATGAGTTAGTTTTGCTTTGGGACATGCACAGGTTGGCCTTGCTTGATGCCCTTATGTGACAGGGACCTCAACGTTCAATATCACAGTGCTGTCCTTGGGAGTTTCAGAGGTTTTATTTCAGGTCACCTTGCTACAGGATGTCTGGGTATCTTGGCACTTGTATGTCTGTTCACAGACCCATATTTTGGCAGCAGTGGAGCATCATTGGTTTAATGCTACTTCCCAGTTCGGTAAACAACATGTTTAAGTTAACAGACAGCTGCATCTTGTCATATGGACACTGATGTGGACATCAGATTTGGAATGGCCATTCTACCTGGCTATGTGAGACAGGTTACACCAAGTGCAACACACTGCATATTTATGTGAGACTTCCACAGGTGAGTACAGTTCTATGGGTGATGGGAGTTAGAAGGGCCGGAGTATAAGTGGACACAGTAGTAGCAGGGTATAAGTAGTATCCCAGTGGCAGCTCTCCTCCATTCCTGTCATTAGGTGTCCGATGCCCACAGACTATACATTTATCATCCCCCCAGGTGAGCACAGGTCTATGGGTGATAGGAGGTAGAAGGGACAGAGTAGCAGAGGACACAGTTATAGCAGTGTGTAAGTGGATTTGTATGGGCAGCTGTCCATTGCATTGTTGTCATTGCCTGTCCTATACCCACAGTGTATACTGATATGAACCATTCATTTAAGTATTCTCCATTGTTAAGTTTCTGAGCATGGCTATTACAAATTGTTAGACAGTTGTGATTTTGGTTATGGTGAAACAGTGCCTTCTGGGAATTGTAGTGCTATCACTCCTTGCAACACCCACACCACACTCAGAAACTGTGCCCCAGATGAGTTCTCTCCACATGTGAGATGACAGACAGGGGTATTTGGACAGTTATAAACAGGGGTGGTGAGTGGTGTCACAGTGAAGTTAGCAAACAGTGATCAGTGAGCATTCATGCAAATACATTTATGTGACAATGTTGGTGTATGGACTTACCTGACTTCACTCCCCCATGTATTCCTGTCAGTCCCAGAAGAAGCAGGATGTCCAAGGCCTCCTCCCATGATCTGAACTGTGGGGGAGGAGGTGGAGGACCACTGTCAGTTGGTGCCTGGCGAACATGGACGTACCTTCCCCCTGAGGTCGTTCCACCTCTTCCTGATGTCCCCCTTGTGTATGGGTAGCTGCCTACAGAATTGACCCTGTGAACTATCCTTTGCCACATTTCCATTTTCCTAGCGATAGTGGTATGCTGCATTTGTGCTGCAGTGTTGTGGCTCAACTCTGATAATTTCATCCTCCTTGAATCTTAACTTGTCATCTGTGAAACGGGGATGTTTTTGTGGTGACATGGTGTTGGGATCCAAGACAAATGATAAGAGGGTGTAGGGCTGTGTGGTGAGGGGCTAATGGCTATAACATGGGGTGTAGAGGTGCTATTGTGTGTGGTGTGTGTATTGTGCGAGTGTGGGATATGTGATTGAGAAAGTTGGAAGGGTGTCTCATCTTTGTTTTGGGTATTGTTTCTGGTTCTGTCTTTGTGTGTCGTAGTAGTTGCAAAGGATTGTGGTTTGTGAAGCAATGTGTTTTATAGTGTAGTTTGTAGGGGTGTCTGGTGTGTATATGTGACAGCTGTGTTGTTTTCTAATCCATCCAAAGTGATATTGTGTTGTACGGGAATGACCAGAGTGGTTCAGACCGCCATTGGTAGACTGCCATGGAAGAGCCGCCAATGTGATTTGTGACTCGTAATAGGTTCAGTAGTAGGTTGACAGGCTGGCAGTGATGGGGGTTGGACAACTCTTTCCCGCCCTCCCGATGTAGATTTTTTGGCTGGGTTTTAGAGGTCCTGGCTGTGTAATCCATAATATGGCAGTCTGTGTGACCACCAACGTGGCGGTGTTTTGGCAGCCGCCACTGCGACGTCTTGCAGTCAGACCGCCAAACTTGTAAGGAGGCTCTTAATGTACCTGAGCAGCTGCCAAGCCTGCATTTATATTATCACAATGGATTGCTTCTGTTGTCAATTGAGAGAGCTGAATGATTTTGAGACTGATCCAATGTTTAATACCTCCTTAGCCTTGATGACAATGATGGTGTCCCTTCTAGCCTGAAAGAAGGGTTCAGGGAACATGAGGAAAATTCTTCCCACAGAGATCATCAGAAGAATCTCCATAAGAAGGGCAGTTCACTCTCAGTCTAGGGCTGAATGTGGGAGATGATCTGCGCCATAAGTGGGATTGGGTTACCTAAACGCTCTCTGAGTTTAGGGTGCACTTTCTAGCTCTGATCTCCAAATGCCTCCAGTGCCTCAGAATCAGAGTGCTACAGTGGTGGTGGCCCTGGGTAGATGATACGTTGAGTCTAGCTGATGTCAATGGGGCCTATTCACAAACTACATTTTGTATTACTTTAGCAGTGCTACAAATTGCTATTTAAAAACCTACCACTGTAGTTTCCCAACTGTCCTATCTTTTCTACAGGAAGGTCGTTGTGCATTTAAGTTTACTACTAAAAGGAAATGTGGGATGGATCTGGGGGTATGGCTGGAAAATGGGGCATACTTACTACTAAATGGGAGGAGTTTAAGGAGCAGTAATAGGGTTTTATGTATGGTTATGGAGGGGTTTAGGGAGGGACATGGACCCAACCAGAAAACATTAAGCCTATTGCTATTCGTAACCTGCACTTCTGGCGTTACCAATAAAACAAGTGACCTCAAACATTAGTAAATAATAGTAGTAAGTTCAGCACTACACACGGCCAACCACTAGTACAGCAACACCCTCCAATAGGAGGTAGGGACTTAAATAAAACCCCATATAAAATATTGTTAAATACAATTATTTGCTTTTGTTGAAAATATAAATAAAAATATTTTTATGTTTACAACATCTAAAAATAAAACAATTATTATTTAACTACTATAAAATATTTAACAACATTGTGAATGTATACATAAATACAACATTACATTTTATAAAAATATAATTAAATTACTTCTAGTTCTACACCTCACTTTTAATAATTAATAATGCACACTAACAATGTAATTTGTTTACTTTAGGTGTGATCTTTTTCTATTCAACCATCAGAAAATTAACCTCTATTTAAATTAATATATTTACAGTAACTAAAGATTTAATTTACAATTAAGTTAATAGTGGTGTAGTATTTTGTCTATTGTTCTCCAATTAAAATACATGTTAAATAGGCTACATTAATATTTTTAAAATAATTTTTATTGTTGAAAGAGTTCAGACAGCCATCAATTCATCTGACAGTATAGAGAAAAACTGTTTTTATCATGACATATTCAGCTTTTGGCATTAACACAATAAAGTGCATAGAGATAGAAACAAATATTACACATGGTCCCAATATTAGCAGCAGGTGTTATAATTAGCAAGAAGAAGTAAAAGCATATATTTACTCTTGTCCTGAATTTTAGCAGCAACAGACCACAGCCTCACCTATACCAATTCATCCCATAATCTCTGAACTTTGTTAGCTGTACCAGACCTTAGTGCATAACAACATTCTAGTCTCTTAGGGATGTTTCCAACCTCCAAACTCCCGACAAGGAGACCCCCACAGTGTTGGCAGTCTCCCCACCAGCCCCATTACACTTTTCCCACTGGGCTGAAGTGCAGGAACCCACCCAGCCCACCAGAGAGTGCGCATTACAAGGGGGCAGTGCAAGACCCCGCTGAGGCCCTCTGCACTTGTTCTCATGGTAAAACCACCATGAAAAGGCTGGCGAGAACAAGGTTCAAATCAGCAAGGCAGCGCATGGCTAATCACAACCAAGACTGCCATCATCCTTTCGGGATCAGAGATTCTGGCACAGACTGTGGTTCCCTGGCGGTCGGACCACCAAGGTCGGAATGTGATAGCTGGACCGCCACAGCTGCAGTGGTCCAACCGCCACTGCGAGTCAGGCGGCCTTGAGACTGCCAGACTTGTAATCAGGCCCTCATTCTTTAGCATTTTAGACTGCCAGTGTTAGAAAGCGAGAGAAGCGTCTGAGCATCAATTTTGCTGAATTATATACCTTGAAATGAGAGTAATTATAAAACGTTGTTTCCTCTGCAATAATTTCATGTTAGGATCAAATGATTAGCCCAATACTGTCATCTGCGTGTCAATTGAGACAATAATCTCTAACATGTGTTAGTAGCATTCCTGTAAATTGGCCCAACACTGCTTTATTTTTCCATCTCCATCTCCCACTCCCCCGAACTCCATTGGATCGACCAGAAGTGCATCCACTTTACCTACCGAAAGAACACGGCATGCCACCACCCCTCTGTGTCCCCCCCACCACCTCCCCCAGCAGACGCTGGGGCAAAGTCACAGAAGCACAGCTCACCAACACGCTCAACTACTCTATCCCACCAAATGCAACAGATGCTAATGAAGCCGCAAGCATCTTACACTGATGGCTCTCAAACTGCACCAACCTCGTAGCCCCCCTAAGGAAATCATCAGGGAATCAACAGAGAAAAAAAAAAAAGTGGGATACGCCAGACCTACAGGAATCCAAGCACACCTGCAGCCGATTGGAACATAAATGGAGGCTCAGCAAATCCACTGAAGACCGCACAGCCTACAAAATAGCAGTCAACACGCACCACCAGAACCGCCAAAAAAGCCACCTTTCAAGCATGCCTCAACACCAGCACTCACAACAGCAACACCGTCAAAGAGTTCACAAGCCCCGGGGCAGGCACCTCATCCATCCCTCCCTCCCAAGACCTCTGCGACGACCTCGCCACCTTCTTTCTCCCTAAGATTCAGGACATCTATGAAGGCCTCAGGAACCAAAGCCCGCCAGCACTGCTCACCACCACGGACCCTGCACCCCACCAGATATTGAACTCCTGGACCCCCATCACCATAGAGGACACCCATAGATTGATGAACTCCATCCACCCTGAAACTCCCTCAGATCCACGCCCTCATCACATCCTCAACATGGCCAGCCCCTCAATAGCACCAGAGCTCTGCCAAACCATCAACCTATCCTTCAAGACCTCCACATTACCCACAGACTGGAAACATACCAAAATCAGCCCGCAGAAACCCACAGCTAACACTAGAGAGCTGAAGAACTACAGACCCATCGCTTTGCTCCCTTTCCCAGCCAAGGTAACGGAGATGGCCGTCAACCAGCAACTCACTGAGTTCCTTGAGACACACTGTATCGTAGACCCATCCCAGTCCGGTTTCAGAAGCAACCACAGAACCGAAACCGCACTCTTAGCAGCCACCGATGACATACGCATCAAACTGGACCACAAAGGCACTGCCGCACTCATCCTCCTCAACCTCTCCGCTGCATTTGACATCATCTCCCACTCCACCCTCTGCGACAGACTGCACAACGTCGGCATCCGAGACAAAGCGCTGAACTGGATCCGGTCTTCCTCACCAGAAGAATACAGAAGGTCAGACTACTACCGTTCACATCAGAACTTAAAGACACCTGCTGCGGAGTGCCGCAAGGATCCTCACTCTGCCAGAACTAGGTTGGTGAAATGCTCTGTCGACGCATACTCTTAAAGTTTCTTGTATTTTAATAAGGTTTTACCATTTCTAATCTTTTATCTGATTTTAATTTTAATTTTATTGTTCATTTTGATTAGGTTGCACTGTATTCAATAGCTGACATAGGCCCGTGTTCAGTGGCCAAGTCAGCTGCAGCACTGCAGGTCACACTTTTGGGTACCTCCCCCACTCCCTACTTACCTGCGTGGGCATTAGCGTTACACACTGTGCTCTGGCTGCCGGTTAGGCTGCGGCCGCCATTTCTCCTCTCTATAGCTATCGGCACATCCGACGGCCGCCATTTTTCTGGGTTAGCCGTCTAGCTGTAGAGAACACAGTTCAGACCCTATAAAGAGCGAGATGCTGCGGTCGCACAGTTGACACTGCCAGAACTAGGTTGGTGAAATGCGCTGTCGACGCATACTCTTAAAGTTTCTTGTATTTTAATAAGGTTTTACCATTTCTAATCTTTTAGCTGATTTTAATTTTAATTTTATTGTTAATTTTTATTAGGTTGCACTGTATTCGTTAGCTGACGTAGGCCCGTGTTCAGTGGCCAAGTCAGCTGCAGCACTGCAGGTCACACTTTTGGGTACCTCCCCCACTCCCTACTTACCTGCGTGGGCATTAGCGTTACACACTGTACTCTGGCTGCCGGTTAGGCTGCGGCCGCCATTTCGCCTCTCTATAGCTATCGGCACATCCAACGGCCAACATTTTTCTGGGTTAGCGGTCTAGCTGTAGAGAACACAGCTCAGATCCTATAAAGAGCGCAATACTGCGGTCAGGCAGCGGACGCGCCACTGGTGCGCCCAAGGCGCACCTAAGGCAAGCCCGTCTGCGCCCGTCCGTGCCAGGTCGGGCCCAGGGGTCAGTCCCACTGGTCCGGCTATGATAAAGGGGGCCTTCTACTCCCCTGAAGCTATTCGGACACTCAGGCCTCCTTTCTCCGAAGCCTGCCAGACATGTTCAGATCTGAGGAATAACATGTGAATATGTCCTGGTTATCAGTGGGTCCCTCAACTTAGAGGGACAAGCGCAACGTCTGAGGCCATTCCCTCCACTACTCTGCTGCTGGCAAACTGTAGATCGATGTCAGCTCACAAACTTGACAACGATCTTCTCTTAAGTGAGTCCTCGCCAACAGCCTTGTTCCTTACGGAGACATGGCTGCATGAGGGGTCATGGCCTGACATTAATTTGGCATTACCTCTGGGATATTTAATAGCAAGGCTGGATAGAACCACCTCTAGAGGGAGAGGAATTGCTGTTATTTTAAAGAAGCTATTAAGCTGTCCTTCCGCCCCCTGGTGTTAACAGGATGCAAAAGTATGTTCTTCTCCTTGACACTCAATCCTCAATTTACGTTTGCAGGCGTTCTTCTTTATCATCCCCCTGGCCCCCCAGAAACTTTTTAAGATTCCCTCTCGGATCAACTCTCTGAATTAATTTGTAATAGAGCCTACTTCACTATCTTAGGTGACTTCAATATCCATATAATCCAGAACATGGAACGGCCAGACGTCTTCTGACTGACATGGAAGTGCTGGGATTAGGGCAATTGGTGAGAGGCCCTACTCATGACAAGGGACACACACTTGATCTAGTTTTAAGTCATTTAGCAGCCTTAACTTCTAGGCCCCCTCTGCCGTTGGCCTGGTCAGATCATTTCTTAATTGCACTACAGTTAGCTACTCCCACGGCTAGGGGACCCTCTCAGCCTACAGTTCAATTGTGCAGACGATGGCATACACTCAGCACTTGTGATTGGATCAGGACGCTGGAAAGCCGCAAATTTATGTTTTTTAACAGGAATAACATTGATACTGATCCATTCAATGACTGGATCACCGATTGCCTAGACACCCTACTTCCCCTCAGGATAAAAATCAGGAGTCGCCGGAAAGCTGGAGCTCTGTGGTTCACCCCTCACTTGCAACTTCTCAAAAGGAAGTGTAGAAGTTTAGAAAGAAGGTGAAGAAAATCCTACGACCCTGCAGCAAGGGATGAATACAGGAAGGCGATCAGATTATATCATGCAGAAATAAAATCAGCGTAAAGCGCATAATACGCTAGCAGAATTGAACAAGCCTCTGGCTCCCCTAAAGAGGTCTTTCAGGTGATCAAAGAAATTCTTCAGTCCCCCCTCGATGGTGACCCAGTTGAAGCTTCGGAAGAGCATACTAACAATCTGGCTAGGTTCTTTAAAAAAAAAGGTTAAGTCGGAAGTTCAGGTGAACTATCGTCTTAACGGTGTAGCCACTATTTCACAATTCACTCCCATCGCTCAGGATCAGTTGGCCTCTCTCCTTACTTCTTTGAAGTCAGGATCTCCGCTCGACCCGGCTCCTCCTTTTATACTAGCATTTGGGGCTCCTGTTATTGTCCCGGCTCTGACCGAACTGTTGAACTCTTCATTATCTAGGGGCACTGTCCAGGGTCAGTGGAAACAGGCCATAGTCTAACCACTGCTAAAGAAACCTAACCTGGATGCAACTATGCTCAATAACTATAGGCCCATTTCTCTACTCCCTTCTCCCTCTAAAATATTAGTTAAATATATTACTACTCAACTATCCATGTTTTTTGAGAATAATAACATCCTTCATCCTACCCAGATGAGTTTCAGGCCGCTTCATAGCACCGAATCAGCCTTGATAGCCGTCATGGAAGAGGGCAGCAATCCTATGGACTAGGGTCACATCACGGCTGTTATTCTTCTTGATCTGAGTGTGGCTTTTAATACAGTAGATCATCAGGTGCTTGGCCAAAGGATGAGGGAGATTGGAATTGAGGGCCTAGCACTCAGCTGGCTTACCTCGTTTCTCGAGGATAGATCATTCCAGGTCCTTGATCGTGCATATTTCTCTGATAGGTTCAACTGCAGCTGTGGTGTGCCACAGGGCTCCTCGCTCAGTCCTACGCTATTCAATATATATATATGGCCCTACTGGCTGATCTGCTGGAATCGTTTGGACTCTCCCTTGTCTCTTATGCAGATGGCACCCAATTAGTGGTTTCATTCTCCACTAATTCTGTGACAGAGGGACCCCTACTCTCACTGTCCTCCTGCCTATCAGGGTGGATGACTGATAGTAGGCTCCAAGTAAACAGTGACAAAACAGACATAATGATGTTGGGCCACCACCCGGGCAAGAATCTTTTGTTGTCTAGCGTCTCCAGGGAATGGCCTCCCCCAAGAAGTATATTAAAAGCTTGGGGATCTGGTTAGACCCCCAACTTACATTGGAACACCATGCTAAGAAAATCTCCGCCACTTGCTTTGGATTAATGAGACTTTTAAGGAAGGTTCTTGTAATACTTCCTCCCCTATCAAAAAGGCTTATCATTCAGGTAATTATTATGTCCCGATTTGATGGGAATGGATTGTTTCTTGGCTCCCCCAAATACGTTAAAAGGAAGTTGCAGGTAGTTCAGAATGCCGCGGCCCGCCTGGTACTGGACATCCCTGGGCACACATGCCTGAAACCGGCTCTTGCCTCCCTACATTGGCTACCAGTGGAACAGCGTATAGAATTTAAAACTGTATGCATTTTCCATAGGTCACTGCATAACAGAGGTCCTCCTTTGTTGAAGACCTTAGCAACCTTCTATAAGCCCACCAGAGACCTTAGATCTGCATCAGCAGCAATGGCCACGCTACATAGGGTCAAAAAAGCCAACTGTGGAACACCCTTCCCTTAGGCTCCGACTAATCAGTCACAAACTTAATTTTCGAAAGGCACTGAAAATCTGGTTGTTTTAGATCCAGCCATCTCTCCTTCATAGTTATGGGTATTGTCCTTCAGCGCTGGGAGGCCTTCGGGTAGCCATGCATTCTATAAGTCAATTAACATAACATAACATAACCTAACTCTGCCTGACGCTTTTCAACGTCTACATGGCCCCACTTGCCAAAATCACCAGACAACACAAGCTAAAGATAGTCTCCTACGCTGACGACACCCAACTGATCCTCTCCTTGTCCGAGGACTCTGTGCAAGCCAAGAGGAATTTCCACAATGGGATGAGAGCAGTCGCCGCCTGGATGGAGGCCAGTTGCCTCAAACTCATCTCAGACATAACAGAGATCCTTGTGATCGGCTTCACCCCTTCTGCCTGGAACGACTTCTGGTGGCCCACTGCACTGGGTAACGCCCCCGGCCCCATGGACCATGCGCTCAACCTGGGCATCATCCTGGACTCCACTCTATCGATGACCCGCCAAGTTATCGCCACCTCCTCATCTAGCTTCCACACCCTCTGTCTCCTGCAGAAGATCTTCAAATGGATTTCCCCCTGACACGAGGAAGACAGTCACCCAAGCCCTCATCACCAGCAAACTGGACTATGGCAACACACTATGGGCCTCATTATGACCCTGGCGGTAGAGAACCGCCAGGGCCAACGGGGGCGGGAGCACCGCCGACAGGCCGGCGGTGCTCCCTTGGGCATTCTGACCGCGGCGCTTTGGCCGCGGTCAGAAAGGGAAAACCGGCGGTCTCCCGCCGGTTTTCCACTGCCCCTAAGAATCCTCCAAGGCGGCGCAGCTCGCTGCGCCGCCGAGGGGATTCTGACAATCCTTACCGCCATCCTGTTCCTGGCGGCTCACCCGCCAGGAACAGGATGGCGGTAAGGATTGTCGTGGGGCCCCTGGGGGCCCCTGCAGTGCCCATGCCAATGGCATGGGCACTGCAGGGGCCCCCGTAAGAGGGCCCCGCTAGTATTTCACTGTCTGCATAGCAGACAGTGAAATACGCGACGGGTGCAGTAGCACCCGTCGCACCTTCCCACTCCGACGGCTCGATTACGAGCCGGCATCCTCGTGGGAAGGGAGTTTTTCCCTGGGCTGGCGGGCGGTCTTTTGGAGACCGCCCGCCAGCCCAGGGAAAAACTCATAATACCCTCCGCGGTCTTTTGACCGCGGAGCGGTATTATGGAGGGCTGAATTCTGGCGGGCGGCCTCCGCCGCCCGCCAGAATCAGAATGAGGGCCTATATGCTGGCATTACCAACAAACTTCACTCAAGACTACAGCAAGTCCAAAATGCAGCAGCCACACTCGTCCTGGACATCACCTGACACAGCCGAATCTCCTCCCACCTCAGAGACCTATTTTGGCTCCCAGTCAACAAGCAAATCACATACAAACTCCTGATCCACACCTTCAAGGCACTGCACAACATAGGACCAGCATACCTCAACCACCGCCTCACCTTCTACATACCCAACAGATGTCTCCATTCCTCCCAGGTTGCCTGTGAAGCCGTCCCCAAGATTTGGAAAAGTACAGCAGGAGGAAGATCCTTCTCCCACCTAGCAGCCCGGACATGGAATACACTTCCCCTCAAGCTCAGTTAGACAGCATCACTGAAGCAGCTCAGAAAGGACCTCAAGACCTGGCTCTTCAACTAAGCAGAACGCTTTCTTTCAGTGTATTGATACCCTATGGGTGATTAGCCATGTTATACAAATCCTTGATTGATTGATTTTTGGACAATTCCAGAAAAAGTGTGTCCCAATACCCTCACCCTGCATAGTACACCTGAAAAACTGGCGGATATCTGAGAATTAATTTTATTTAAAAAAACGGTGTTCTATCAAGCAGCCATTTTGTATAATATTGCATACAGCAAAAATGTGCTTCCTTTAGTAAGGAGAAGGTAAAAAGATTAATCTTAATCCAAGTCTCAACTGAAATCGAAAGCTGCCATTTCTCACAAATTTTCATAAATGCATTGGTTCCTTGATGTTGTCTGAAAATGGCTACCCAATAACTAATTGATCTGCATGTTTTAGTCTCAATCCAATCTTCAACTAAATATAAACTTAACATAATTCTTCTGGGATGTACTTCTGTTAGAAAGTGTCTTACGTGAATCAACAACCATTGAATCACCATTGTAGATTGTCTAATCGTAGGTTCCACATTGGTCCAGCCCTTCCAAGTGTTAAAATTCAAACAATCTGCAATGCTCTGATAACCGTTGCTCTCCCATCTAGAAGCATTGGTTGAGCTTTATTAGACACTTTTAACTATTCTGGGAAAATGGATTCTTGGTTGAAGATTTTAATTTTCTTTTAAACCCATAAATTGATTCTTCGTCAAATACCCCTAATCAGCACAAGCCCTGAGTGGACAAAGTCTTGTCAAAAAGCATTAACCTGATAGGTGCGTGCGTCGGCCACTGGCCGACGCCCACACACCCTCCCTGGTGCGGGTCACGACCAGTGGCCGACACCAGGAAGGGTATCAATAAATCCTCGGGTGCGTCGCACCCGAGGATTTTTTTTTTTTTTTAAACCCCCCCCGGGAGACACGGAAGCTTCCGTGTCTCCCCCCGCCCCCCCCACCCGCCCCTTTGTGACGTCAGCGCGCCTCGCGGCGCGCTGACGTTGCAAAGGTGTTTTCCCCATCAAAGCAGGAAGCAGCCTTGCGGCCGCTTCCTGCTTTGATGGGGAAAACGGCCTTTCTCACGTTCGGGAAGGCCTCGTAAGAAAGGGGAGTGTCTCCCCTTTCTTACGAGGCCTTCCTGAAAGTGTTTCCTGGCCCCCGATCGCAGCACAGCTGCGATCGGGGGGCCAGGAAACACTTTGAAAAGGCCTCGTAAGAAAGGGGAGACTCTCCCCTTTCTTACGAGGCCTTCTCAAACTGTTTCTGGCCCCCGATCGCAGCTGTGCTGCGATCGGGGGCCAGAAACAGTTTGAGAAGGCCTCGTAAGAAAGGGGGAGAGTCTCCCCTTTCTTACGAGGCCTTCTCAAAGTGTTTCCTGGCCCCCGATCGCAGCACAGCTGCGATCGGGGGCCAGGAAACACCACTAGACGCCAGGGATTTCACTTTGGGGGGGCGGCCCTCTCGGAAAACGGGCCGCCCCCCCCCCCCGGGGGCATAATTAATAAAAATAAAAAAAGGTAGGTGCCCCCCAGGGGATTGTTTTTTTTTTTTTTTTTTAATAATGAAAAAAAAATACAAAATGACAGGGGGTCGCCCGTCGGCAGGGTGACCCCCTGTGGGGGCAATTTTTTTTTTAGATGTTGTAGGGTTTCCCTGGGGGCCACTGGAGGTTCACTGTTCGAAAAGCCAGGTTTTGAGGCCCTTCCTGAAAAGAAGTAGGTTTTGGGTCTTGCGAAGGTGGGTTGTGAGGGCGTTCCAGGTTTTGGGTGCAAGGTAGGAGAAGGATCTGCCCCCGGTGGTGGTGTGTTTGATGCGGGGGACAGAGGCGAGAGAGAGGTCAGCTGAGCGGACGTTTTGTGTGGGGGTGTGGAAGGTGACTCTCGTTGAGGTAGGCAGGGCCTGTGTTGTGGAGTGATTTGTGTGCGAGGATGAGGATCTTGAAGGTGATCCTTTTGTCAATGGGGAGCCAGTGGAGGGATTTGAGGTGTGGAGAGATGTGTTCGTGTCGGCGGAGGTCGAGGATGAGTCGTGCTGCTGAGTTCTAGATGCGTGTAGTTTGCGCTTGAGTTTTAGAGTGGTGCCGGCGTAGAGGGCGTTTCCGTAATCAAGCCTGCTGCTGTGTGCGTGAGTGACAGTTTTTCTGGTCTCTGTGGGGATCCATTTGAATGTTTTTCAGTATACGGAGTGTGTTGAAGCATGAGGAGGTGAGAGCGTTGATTTGTTGGGTCATCGAGAGGGAGGAGTCTAGGATGATGCTGAGGTTGCGTGCGTGGTTGGCGGGGGTGGGTGCAGGGCCTAGCGTGGTGGGCCACCATGAGGGGTCCCAGGTGTTTTTGTGTGGGCCAAAGAGGATTATTTCGGTTTTGCTTGAGTTGAGTTTCAGGTGATTGGCTGTCATATATATATCACTTTTGTCAATATGTGTGTGGTTTCCCTGGGGGGAAAAGGGTCCGACTTGTCTAGTGGCAGTTTTAGTGCCATAAAGAAGCGCAGAAGGTTTATATGCCTACTGCAAAGAGCAAATCTGTATTTTATGTAAATAGCTGAGTACATTAGCAAAGTCTATGGAGAGATGAAGGGCACTTTTGCTGGGTGGTAATGAGGGAATCCGAGGAGGAGGGAGTGGGAGCACCAATAATGATTGTTGGACTGGGCGCAGGAGGTGCTAAAGACTGTGACGAATGGTATGTGACAAGGTGTTTTTTGAGTGTCTTGAAAGTACGTGCTGATTGAGGGAAGAAGCGCAGGTAAGGTGGCCTCTACTGTTGCACGTATCTCACACACCATCGATTTTGTGACTGTCTACGTAGGCTAGTGTTTTAGAGCAACAGTTTAGCCAATAGCAGAGATGGCATCTTGATGGATGACTGCTGCCTACACTCGGGTTATAGAGGACCGCTCTGACATAGGATCAGAGACTGAGACATCAGATACTGAGACAGCATCTGAGGGATAGGACAATGGCGCAGACTCTGGGAGTGATTTTTCAGTCAGAGGAGTCCCATTCGATAACTCCTCTTCCAGTACATTATGAGGGAGGTGATGAGGACAGTCCTGCTGTCCCTTCGCAAGCTGTTTGTGCAACTGGGTAATAGTGGGTTAGGTCAACCCAGAGAGCAGGTGAATGTGGCGGCAAGCAGAGAGAGAGTGCTCTCTTGGGAGCTCCCCAATTTAGTTCAGCCCCAAATTCCACCACCCAAATCATATTGTGGAGACATCAAAATTATCCATGGCAAAACAAACTGGTTTTGTAAGGCAGGCACCTGTGTTTTTGGTCCTGGATTCGGCGGCCATATAGAGAAACACACTAAACCCAAACATTTCTGGAAACTAGACATTCGGGGGAGTCCACAGAGGTGTGACTTGTGTGGCTTCCCCAAAGTTTTCTTACCCAGAATACCCTGCAAAGCTGAAATGTTGAAAAAAAACTAAATGTTTCTCGCATTTCTGTCACACAAACTACAGGAATATGCTGGGATCCACAATATTCCTACCACCCAGTGACTCCTCACCTGTCCTGATAAAAACACTACCCCACTTGAGTGCCTACACCTAGTGTCTGTGTCAGGAATGGATCACCCCAGGGTCAACAGCTGCCTCACGTAAGGACCAACATTGACCGTTGTGTGATCTATTCCTGTCGCAGGCACCAGGCCTAACCACACAAGTGAGATATCATTTTTATCGGGAGGCTTGGGGGAACGCTGGGTGGAAGGAAATTTGTGGCTCCTCTCAGATTCCAGAACTTTCTGTCACCGAAATGTGAGGAAAACTTGTTTTTTTAGCCACTTTTTGAGGTTTGCAAAGGATTCTGGGTAACAGAACCTGGTCCGAGCCCCGCGAGTCACCCCATCTTGGATTCCCCTAGGTCTCTAGTTTTCAGAAATGTACAGGTTTGGTAGGTTTCCCTAGGTGCCGGCTGAGCTAGAGGCCAAAATCTACAGGTAGGCACTTTGCAAAAAACAGCTCTGTTTTCTGTGATGTGTCCACGTTGTGTTTTGGGGCATTTCCTGTCGCGTGCGCTAGGCCTACCCACACAAGTGAGGTATCATTTTTATCGGGAGACTTGGGGGGACGCTGCGTGGAAGGAAATTTGAGGCTCCTCTCCGATTCCAGAACTTTCTGTCACCGAAATGTGAGGAAAACTTGTTTTTTTAGCCACTTTTTGAGGTTTGCAAAGGATTCTGGGTAACAGAACCTGGTCAGAGCCCCGCGAGTCACCCCATCTTGGATTCCCCTAGGTCTCTAGTTTTTAAAAATGTACAGGTTTGGTAGGTTTCCCTAGGTGCCGGCTGAGCTAGAGGCCAAAATCTACAGGTAGGCACTTTGCAAAAAACAGCTCTGTTTTCTGTGATGTGTCCACGTTGTGTTTTGGGGCATTTCCTGTCGCTAGGCCTACCCACACAAGTGAGGTATCATTTTTATCGGGAGACTTGGGGGGACGCTGGGTGGAAGGAAATTTGAGGCTCCTCTCAGATTCCAGAACTTTCTGTCACCGAAATGTGAGGAAAACTTGTTTTTTTAGCCACTTTTTGAGGTTTGCAAAGGATTCTGGGTAACAGAACCTGGTCAGAGCCCCGCGAGTCACCCCATCTTGGATTTCCCTAGGTCTCTAGTTTTCAAAAATGTACAGGTTTGGTAGGTTTCCCTAGGTGCCGGCTGAGCTAGAGGCCAAAATCTACAGGTAGGCACTTTGCAAAAAACAGCTCTGTTTTCTGTGATGTGTCCACGTTGTGTTTTGGGGCATTTCCTGTCGCGGGCGCTAGGCCTACCCACACAAGTGAGGTATCATTTTTATCGGGAGACTTGGGGGGACGCTGGGTGGAAGGAAATTTGAGGCTCCTCTCAGATTCCAGAACTTTCTGTCACCGAAATGTGAGGAAAACTTGTTTTTTTAGCCACTTTTTGAGGTTTGCAAAGGATTCTGGGTAACAGAACCTGGTCAGAGCCCCGCGAGTCACCCCATCTTGGATTCCCCTAGGTCTCTAGTTTTCAAAAATGTACAGGTTTGGTAGGTTTCCCTATGTGCCGGCTGAGCTAGAGGCCATAATCCACAGGTAGGCACTTTGCAAAAAAACAGCTCTGTATTTTGTGAAAAAATGGGATGTGTCCACGTTGTGTTTTGGGGCATTTCCTGTCGCGGGCGCTAGGCCTACCCACACAAGTGAGGTATCATTTTTTTCGGGAGACTTGGGGGAACATAGAATAGCAAAACAAGTGTTATTGCCCCTTATCTTTCTCTACATTTTTTCCTTCCAAATATAAGAGAGTGTGTAAAAAAGACGTCTATTTGAGAAATGCCCTGCAATTCACATGCTAGTATGGTGACCTCGGAATTCAAAGATGTGCAAATAACCACTGCTCCTCAAAACCTTATCTTGATCCCATTTTGGAAATGCAAAGGTTTTCTTGATACCTCTTTTTCACTCCTCATATTTCAGCAAATGAATTGCTGTATACCCAGTATAGAATGAAAACCAACTGCAGGGTGCACCTCATTTATTGGCTCTGGGTACCTAGGGTTCTTGATGAACCTATAAGCCCTTTATATCCCCGCAACCAGAAGAGTCCAGCAGACAAAACGGTATATTGCTTTCAGAAATCTGACATCGCAGGAAAAAGTTACAGAGTAAAACATAAAGAAAAATGGCTGTTGTTTTCAGCTCAATTTCAATATTTTTTTATTTCAGCTGTTATTTTCTGTAGGAAAACCTTGTAGGATCTACACAAATGACCCCTTGCTGAATTCAGAATTTTGTCTAGTTTTCAGAAATGTTTAGCTTTCCGGGATCCAGCATTGGTTTCACACCCATTCCTGTCACTAACTGGAAGGAGGTTGAAAGCACCAAAAATAGTAAAAATGGGGTATGTCCCAGTAAAATGCCAAATTTGTGTTGGAAAATGTGGTTTTCTGATTCAAGTCTGCCCGTTCCTGAAAGGTGGGGAGATAGTGATTTCAGCACCAGAAACCTTTTGTTGATGGCATTTTCAGGGAAAAAACCACAAGCCTTCTTCGGCGGCCCTTTTTTCCCATTTTTTTGGAAAAAACTAAATTTTCACTGTATTTTGGCTATTTTCTTGGTCTCCTCCAGGGTAAACCACAAACTCTGGGTACCATTAGAATCCCTAGGATGTTGGAAAAAAAGGACGCAAATTTGGCGTGGTTAGCTTATGTGGACAAAAAGTTATGAAGCCCTAAGCGCGAACTACCCCAAATAGCCAAAAAAGGGCTCAGCACTGGGGGGGAAAAGGCCCAGCAGCTAAGGGGTTAAGACTTTAAATCTGGTTGGTTTACGGCAACAGAAATTTCCAGCTAGACTGGAGTATTTTTGCATCTCCGAAGATATAAATCTGCATCAAGAGTGGATTATTTTCTCTCTTCATCTGACCTGAGCTTAAGTAGCTAGAGTCATGTCACAAACAGGTGTTCAGATCACTCCTTGGTTGACATGGAAGTGACAGGGATTAAATTAGATAGACCAACTGGGAGATGCACTTTCAGCAAAGGGAAATTGGAAGACAATGACAGGTTGTGAGACTCAAAATGAGCCTTTTAACTACTTTAAATTGAATATTAACACTGCAGGCGTGGAAAATGTATGAGAAGTGTTTAAATCAACAATCCATGCTTGCATAACCTCTAGGGGTATTACGGAGAAATGGTGCCTAGCTGAGCACAGACCAGGGTTAGAATCTGCTTTACACCAGGCTAGTGCAAAATATTTAAGAATTAGATCTCAGGTAAATAAATTGGAGCTTTGAAACTCTAAACAGCTAATGCAGAACTATTATTACAAGTGAAGGTATATTTCCAACAATGTATATCTTCAAAATATAAATGAAAAAAGCGAGTATGCTGGAAAACTCTTAGCTTGGCTGGCTAGTGAGCAACAGGCTCAGAATAGTATTGAGTCACTTTTCAGTGCTGCAACAAACACTCGCATTTCGGCCCCTAAACAAATTCAGGATACATTTTAAAAACATAATGAGCAGGTATATAGTGTGAAACAAATGGTAGATATTGGCCAAGTTAGAAGCTTCTAATGCTAAATTTCCATTCCAGAAGTAAATCAGAGACAACCACAGGCTTTGATGGCTAAATTCTACATAGGAGAAGTCAAGGAAGTTATTAAATCCTTGGTCAATGTGAAAGCCTGTGGAGAAGACGGCTCACCAACCAAGTTATACAAGACATTTTAAAGCTTGCTAAGCACAATGTAAGAGGTAAAGTTCCACTATCATTTCATACGGCAACTGTGGTTAGTTTCCTAAAGAAGCATGACTCTTGTAAGGCAATGATTAAGCTCCCTGCAAATCATATAAGCAAAATTGTTAGAACAATTGTCCACTAGGACAAATGTGGCTTTGTTTCAGATCCACAATTGTTCTCTAAAATAAATGTTTTGGTTAAGGCTCTAGATTATTTTAAACAACCGCAGGTTTTTGCTCAAGTACTGCTGTTAGACACCTAGAAGGCATTCGACCTGGTCTGCTGGGAGAGGATTTTTTTTATCATTGTTAAAGAATTTGGCATTTCATCTGGTTTGACACAGATTATATACCAAATGTATAAAGGTGCAATAGCCCATTTGGCATTGGATTCTGAAAGGTTAATAGGTGAATGAGACAGGGCTGTCCCCTTTCACCTACACTTTTTGCTCTTTTTATGGAGCCCTTAGCTATAGCTGTAAGAGAAGATAGGAGCAAAGATACCAATAATGATAAGCGGTTTGACTAAAAATAAACTGTACGCTAGCGATATTGCTATGTTTTTAAAGCCTATTCTGGAGAATCGGAAGAGGGTGTTCATTATTTTCCAAGATTCTCAAGCTTTAGGTGGTTTTAAGATTAATAGGTTAAAAAACAATATTTTACCATGAAATTGCATGCTAGACACTTTGGGGGTCATTAGGAGTTTGGCGGATGAAAACATCCATCTGCCAAACTCCAGACGAGGAGACCACCATGGTGCTGACGATCTCCCCACTGGCCCCATTACAAGTTTTCCACTGGGCTCAAGGTTTCCGCCGGTCAGCCCAGTGGAAAAGGTGCAGCAGTATTGCTCCTGGCTCATAACTGAAACAGTGGCAAAGCTGCCACATGCAGGGTGCGCCTGCATCCTTGAAATGCACACTGTCTGCACAGCCGTGGCTGATTACAACCATTACTGTCATCATCCTGTTGGGATCACTGATCCTGGCAGAGACAGCGGTCTTTTGGTGGTCTGGGAGCCAAACTCCTAATTTGATGGTCCGGCCGTCCAAGCTGCGGCAGTCTGGACCGACACCACAAGTCTGTCGATCAAGTGACGGCCAGACTCGTAATTAGGCTCTTTATTTCCAGATTTCCACTCTCCAAATTGAAGCGCTATTCAAGAATTTACAGAAAAGAGAATATTATTGATCTATACACAATGAACTACTCTCCTTTGACCAGTAAGATCAGGGTGCTTTTTTCTCGATTGGTTTACTCAACAATGTCAATAGTGGGTTGAATTGTACTGATTTGACTGTCAGTTCAACCTCTATGCAATTTTTTATTTGCTGCGATCCCCTGTGCCCTCCAGATAAAGATTTTTAAAGAGCTAGAAAGGATGTTCTCTGCCTTTATTTGGTCTAATAGAACACCCAGATTGGCATCAGGCACCCTATGTAGACCGGTGAAAGGTGGGGGCATTGCTCTTCCGGATCTTAGAGAGTACTAATTGCCAATTTTGCACACTGTTTCTATAGATTTTTTAAGTCCCAAGAAGTTTCAAAATGGATCGATACTTATTTTTCATCAAATGGCACAGGAATAGAAGATAGATGATTCCTATGCATACTAAATCATCCAAAAAGGTTAGATCTAAGATCCTACAATGGTCCCTAAAACAAAAGGAATAATTGCTCAAACATTATGGCATACCCGCTATCAGTGGTGTCACTCATCTAACGAATATGTTCATTGGACACCTTCCTTTAATAGATAAACTACATTAATATTTAACATAAACATATTTTTATATTTTCTAGGTAAATAAAATGTAGACTTTACCATAGGGACACTCCACAGGTGAGGTGGGGACCTCCCTATGCGAAAGTATAGGGAAAATGTAGAAAACAAACTTCATTAAACATTTTACTAAATTAGTAGAAATATTTTATGTTGAATATTATTGTAAATTTATTTTATATATTTATTTTGAATATAGAGCAAAAATGAAACAGCACTATTACCTTAAGTTAAACAGTAGGTATTTTTATAATGTGATGTATATAATTATTTAGAAGTAGCTTAATTATATGATAAAATAAAACATGTATTTTTAATATATAATAAAATAAATAATGTTGCATTAATTTATAAATTCAGAAAGTTTGTTAAATGTTAAAATATTTCATAATTGAATATTACATTTGTTTTGTATATTATAACATTAAAATATATTTATTTAGGGTAAATTTAAATTTAAATGTAAAATTACTTTAAATAATTGAATTTACCATTATTTTCTTTGGGGTTTTAATTTAAGTCCTTGTCTGCATTATTTTCTATGGGAGGTGCTGCAGTTTCAGTGACTGGCTGCGCGTAGTGCTTGATTTACTACTGTTTATTTTTTACAGTAGTAACTTACACGTATAAATTTGGCTCCATTCACACTTTTGGGACGCCCCAACCCTCAATCCCACACCCAGCATACGTACTCATCAAATACCTATATCCAGACCTATTGCACTCTTGTGATTGTAGCATTCGAAACTTCCCCTGCCGCTAAACAGTGAATCTATAAACATTTGCTAAATGTAGTATACCTATGACATATGCTTTACCTTCCTGCCACTTTCCAGTGTGAGCTTGTTCACACTCTCCTTTTCAGTCTGGTTTGCCTATGTCAACAACAATAACCTTAAGTACAGCCCTGCAAACTTGTGGGCCAACCTCCACCGGAAAAATATACCATTTTTTTTTTCTGCCCCCCCCAACACTGTACTCTTCACATCTATATCCTTAAGGTCCTAAAGAGAAAATCTCTCAACTCCATTAGGTACAGTTCCATCCCATACCTAGAAAGATGTGCTCCATCATCCTGAAAAAGCTCCACTTCCTCATAACACAGGTCAATGTGTTCCACGCCATCTATTCCTTCAACCCTGCCGAAATTACACATTTCCCTATTAACTTTCCTCCTTGCCTTGCCTATAGCTGCTGGCTTGCTAGCACCTCTCCAACACCCCCTGGCAATAAACTCAGTCCAAAGCCACAAAATACCCTGACTACTAATCTTTGATTTTCTTCAAGACCTATTTGAATGCACTCTGTAGTGCCAAACCCTTCTATACCACCAAGTCATTTTAACCAAAACATATGAGACAAATATCTGGGCAAATCCTGATGTGCATTAACTTAATCATTGTGGGCAAAAGTTCCTTCTACCTCATGCCTCCTGTACTGTGCCATGCTACCAAAAGGGTGTTGGTGTCAAAACCAAGTTTCCGTCCCCATGTACTCTTCCCTGCTTCCCCATTCACCCATTTCACAAAGGAATGGCCAATGATCCAAACCAACAAGCCAGCAGCCAACGGGCCAGGAACTAAACCGAGAAAAATAAAAAGGTGTGAGTGAAACTGCGGCAAACTCTGGTTCCAGCATTTCCCCTTCAGTGGACCTGACATATCTCTGAAAACAATTTGAGGACCATCTACCCAAACTCAGATTATGTTCCCTTGACCAACCCCACCTGCCCGCTTCCATCACCACCCCTATGTGAAAAGAGTGAATACCAAAGTCCACTAAACTCATCCCAGCCAGAGCTTTCCTCAGAACTGCTAATAGTTGAAAGGCAGGATAGGGTCCCCCAGAACATGAATGAAAACTGCCCCATTTGGTTCAAGCGGCTGAGCCTTACGTTTTTGACCTCATGCTACTTCACACAAGGCCTTCAGTTAAAGGGCAGGCATGATGACCGTTGTTTCCTTGGGCCTCTGGTCGGTTTTGGACCAACGCAGGAAGATTACTATCTATCCTGTCAGGCTTAAAACTGACATCCTCCCATAACAGGTCTCTGCTACCTCGACCGCTCGACAACTCTGACACCCAAAATGCACCAAAAATATCCACGTCATCAGTGTGGAAAACAAAACAGTTTTTTTTGGCGGTCAACAAGCATCAGGCAAACTATGTACTACTCTGCAAAACACTTTCCAAGTGAGGGGCTTCCTCTTTTGCCCTGCATGACCTTGTTCCCTGACCCAACCTTCCAACATCCGTTTTGCTGAATTCCCCTCCCGATAGACCGTAACCCGAGAACAACTTCCCCATAAAGGTAATGCCTGCCAGTTTCCCAGAAATCATGACTCTAGACAAGCCTTGCTTTGTCAACCCCAAAATGAACAGCACCACATCTTCTACCCTCTCCCAGTCACCTGAAAGTTGACAAGTCCCTGTGCTCAAAAATTCTTCCCAAAACTGGTAATATGTCTTAAGGGTGGACACAGCCAGGGACCCTACCACCAGCTGGAACATCATCTGTCTCCTACTTTCCATAACTCATGTGAGTCCTGCCTCTGTCCACCTCCGTGGCCAGTCCATGGAATCTCTTGCAGTGTGAATGAGACAAAGAATCCGTTATGTCATTGTCCATACCTTGTGCATGCCGTGCTTCAAACAAAATATCCTGCTGCAAGCATTCTAGCACAAATACCCGCAGCAGCTTGAGAACCTGAGTGTTTTTCGCTGATTGCCTAGTAACTACTTGGACCACAGTCATATTATCTACTCAAAAAAGGACCTTCGTGTGCTTTAACAAATTGCCCCACAAAGTGACCGCCACTACCAAGAGAAACAACTAAAAAAATGCAATACTGCATTTCCCTTGTTTCCAACTGTCTGACCATTCTTCAGTGCACCAACATCCCTGCCAGTACAATCCAAACCTACACCCCCTGAGGCATCTGAATAAATATGAATATCCCATTCAAACTCCTGCTGTGAAAAGATGGGAATGTCATTGAAAGTAAAAAGAAGCTCCCCATTTGGAAATCATATTTTACTCCCAGAGAGAAGCGTACATAATGGTGTGGCACTAATAGTCCCAATACCATTCTCCTACAAAAGAAAACTACCTACCCTCACAACCCTGCATGCAAAATTCAGATGACCCAAGACCGCTTGCACCTCTCGGACCGTGATCTTTGGTTTCACCAGCATTCTGTCCAACAGTATTTGCATCCCTGCTTTTTTCTCCAGCAGAAGGCGAGCCAGCATCACCTCTGAGTCCAGCTCAATTCCCAGGGATGAAAGGGTTATAAATGGCCCTACCATCTTCTTCAGTGCCAAAGGTACCCCAAGGTCCTCAACTGCTGGCAGTCTGTAGAACTGGAGTCCAGTACAAATAAAAAATTGTCCAGATAATGTGTGACCTTTTCATGCCCAGGGCACTGCGAAAATAGCCCTTGCAGAAAAGAGCTAAACAGCTCAAACAGAGATCATGAGATAGAGCATCCAATTGGCAGAGCTTTGTCCACATACCAGTGCCCTTCAAACTGAATACCCAATAGCTGAAAATCCTCTGGATGTACTGGTAGTAATCGGAACTACGATTTACTGTCATATTTTGTCATATAAATTCCTGCTCCAGCTTGTTCCACCAATGCAATTGCTACTTCCACTGAGGAATACAACACAAACAACAGCTCCTCACCAACGAAATCATTTATTGCCTGTCCCTGTGGCCCTGATAGGTGTTGTATTGGTCTGAAGTGCCTTTCTTCTTTTCCGGCACCAACCCTATCGGGGACACAAGCAAGTCCTCCATTGGCCATGTGTCAAATGGGCTGACCATTTTCCCCTCCTGTATCTCTTTCTGAAATTTCTCCCACACCACCTGTATGTGTGCCTTAACTGACCTCAGATTGTCTGCCCAATGTCACAGCCCTCGTAACCCAATCTGAGTACCCATTGAAAACTGTCCTGAAGGATCGCTGCAGCTTCCCTGTTAGTCTAAGAGCGCAATCAGAATGTTAGCCTGTCCAACTTAACTGGAGTGTGACCTTTACTTATTAGGACCCTGTGCCCCCTATCTCCGTACCCCCTACCTCCACTGTAGTTCCCTGCAGCATGTGCTCCTGTCTCTCTTGCATTCTGGTGCCACTAGCTAGAGTTGCCAGCTGTCTTCCCCCTTGCATGCCACCAGCATTCCCCTAGCAATGTTTGAAGTGTGCATCCCTGAGCAGTTTCAGCATTCATGTCTAATTTGCAATACTCCCTTGTGCACATCCACTTGTTGTAGTCCCAACAAGCCTGCGACTAGCATCCACTCCCATTGACACCATCAACGGGCCCTCCCCTGCAATGTCCTTGCGCCCTTACCTGGCGTTAAAGTTAGTTCCTGCCGCCTTGCCAGTGGAAGTTGCCTCTTTTTCTCCCAACTGTCGACGGGCTGTGCCAGTGCTGTAAGTGGAGCCTGCAAGACAGCACTGGAAAATGGATTAGGTTTACCCCCCTCCCTCATGCATCCCATATTCACATGCTACTACCTCTGGTCCGGCAGACCCAGCATCTCACATCCAACAATCTTGCCCATCTCAAGACTGTCTTTTTCATAATCCAGTTCCACCTCCTCATGCCATGCGGCCGCCCCCGCACCTTGTATCACACCAACCACACAACATTTTTTCTGATGCTCTACCATCAGGCTACCATCATCCTTACCCTGAGGGGCAATCCCAAACTCTCTCAGTATTTCTGGTGAAGTGGGGCGTAGGGACCTGTGCAGTCTCCCTTCCTTCTGACAATGCTCCGCACCCCTCCTGTGATCTTTCCAGCAAGGCCTCCCTGGAACTTCTTGTGTCATACGGTCCCACGACACAGACGGCTGCCCATTCTGGGCCACGCCTTTGCTTCACCCCGGGGTTTATGAGCCACACTCTGCTCTCCCGAGTCTGCTACTCGTCGTAGGCTGGAGACCTGCAAAGAAGAAGGTAGGCCCAATGTGCAGTGTCCTAAAACCCCTATCACCGGAACTTGACCAGTCACGTCATCGCACACCTGGCATGTCGCAAAGTACCTCCTGCGCTCCTGTCCTAGCCTGCTACCCCTTGAATGTACCCTTTGTGGCCTGACTGTGTTAGCACCCTGCCACCCCCCTAATGGGCACTCATCATCGCTACATTCTAGTACAGCAGCTACAAGTGCTGATGTCAGGCCCCTCTTCGCTACAGGGGTTAGTTTGTGGGCTGAAGAAATATCCTATCCCCCCCTTCAGACCTCCTCTTCTCTGCTGCTCCTTCACACCTGATGCACGCCTGTATCCCATCTATCACTTGAATTTTGGGCCCAGCCCCGCCAGACCCCGCAGCCTCACCGGTATTCTCTACTCCCAGGCTTATCTCTCCTACCTCTGTGAGCTCCAGGCCTTCTGCACTCTGGTCTGCTTGTGCCCACACTACTGTCATAAAATCAGGCCCCAAACAAGGGGGCTTGTGCAAATCTGTCCTACCTCACCTTGCTGGCTGTTACCCCACTGCAGGCCTTTGGGCCTGCCTAGTCACTCCCTCCCAATCTGGATCCAAAACTTTGCCTGCATTAAGTTCTCCGTAAAGCCACTCCCCCATCCCCTCCAAGCCGAGCTGATGGAAAGTTCCAGCTACACGTTTCTTCCTGCCTGCCCTCCTGCACCCATTTTCAGGACTAGCCCAGCTGGGCAGCATGGACGTGATCCCAGTCAGGGGTGGCTCCTCCATTTGGGCAGAGGAGGGTTGCCCCTCCTACCGGCAGCAGCTGCAAATCTTTTACCAAAAAACAATAAGAAAGTTTGTTTACTATTGTTTTTTGGCAAAAGGGGTGGGGCCACAAGCTGCAACGAGCCCTGAGGAGGAGTGCCCAGCACTCCCGCTCAGTGCGCATGTATGTTTGGCCAGCTGGAGAGAGCATGCAGACTGCCTGAGAGCGCCCTGGCTGGGCACTCCCAGCAAATCCTCACGCTGCTCTGTGCAGCATTACGATTGGCTGCAAGGCAGGTTGGGAGCCTGTGCCTGCAGCCAGCAGAGGAGCGGATAGAGCGGTGCGGCAGCGATGGAAGTAAGTGTTTTTTTAATTAATGTAATTTTTATTCCCCCTCACACGCCGCCCCGGCCCTTCTGTGCGAGCTGCGATTGATCCCAGTGTCGCCTCAACCACTTTACTAATGCCACTCTTGCCCCAAAGCCTCTCATTTGTCCCACCCTGACCTGCTTTCAATGCAGGAGCCACTCTACATGCTTGTGAGTGGCCCCTGACACATACTTGGGCTTCCCCTAGTCCAATACACAAGCGTTTTGTGAGGAGCATGCCAGGATGGCAGCGGCTACCCCACCTCATTCACGCCACGCTGGCGGAGACGGCTGGGCGAGTGCTCTGCCTCCCGCAAGTAAGTTTAGGCACGTGGCTCCTTTCAAGAGTCAGAGTGCCTGCTGAACCTTATATTCTGCCATCTTCACACCAGAGAGCTTCACTTGCCGCAACTGTCCCCTGAAGGCAAGGTGATATTGGTTAAGATGCAAAGCCAATTAACAATATACTCGCTCACTAAGAAACTTCTGTTACACTTAGCATCCTTAGCGTGGATTCCCCTAACTCTTTGCCCTTTGACCTCCTGTTTTTCGGACTCATTTTTGCTGGCTTTTTACGATTCTGTGCACATTACCACTGCTGACCAGCGCTAATGTACGGGTGCTCTGTACTCTAAACATGGTAACATTGGCTTATCCACAATTAGCATATTTAATTTACTTGTAAGTCCCTTGTAAAGAACACTATATGTGGCAGGGCCTGTAAATTAAATGCTACTAGTGAGCCTGCAAAACTGTCACAGTGTCCTTTCCTCGGGATCTGCACGTTGCTGAACAAAAGGCCCACCTTCCGGCGTCATCAGCTCAGAAAGCTATTATAGCACAGAGTTATGATGAAGCCAGTCGGGAGGAAGGGAATTAGGGTAGGGAACAGCAGGGAGAGAGATCTGAAAAGAAAAAGGTTAGAACAAATATGCATTTACTCATTCATAGGAATATAACTCATCAATAGACTCTTGACTAAATGTGTCTCCGGAATATCAGATGGAGACCCCTTTTGAAATGAGGGCAAAGCCCTTTCTTTGAATCATGGAACAAGAATAAACTACGACCTCAGAACCAAGAGATGGCAAGAGCTTTGGACTATGATCATACTCAGAATATCGATCTTGTAACATCTATGCATTCATAACATAAACCTTTGATCATGACCTAGAACATCTCAAAGAATTAAGGCCCATATTTATACTTTTTTAGCACCACTTTTTGACGCAAAAACGGCGCAAACCTACAAAATATAATTGTATTTTGCAAGTTTGCAATGCTTTTGCGTCAAAAAATGACGCAAATGCGTCGCTAAGAAAGTATAAATATGTGCCTAAATATGCTTTTCACAAATTATGCTTTCCAAAAACAATGAAAACTACGATTTGCTTATCTCCAAAAATACTTTCACATTCACAACTATAAAGGCCGAAAAGTTTTTACTCATCGAACTTGAAGCGCTTTAATTATAATGCCAGGAAGCGCTTTTTACTTGTCTTGCCTGAAGCCCTACGCTCGTTATGCTAAGGGGGCGATTTACTTATGTGGCCTGAATCACTTTGATTGCTGTGCCAAGAGCCTTTTACTCCTGTGGATTGAAGCGCTTTGATTGCTGTGCCATGAGCGCTTTACACCTGTGGACTGAAGCGCTTGAATTACCGTGCCAAGAGCGCTTTACACATGTGGACTGAAGCACTGAATTACCGTGCCAAGAGCGCTTTACATCTGTGGACTGAAGCGCTTGAATTGTCGTGCCAAGAGTGCTTTACACCTGTGAGCTGAAGCGCATGAATTGCCGTGTCAAGAGCACTTTACACCTGTGCTCTGAAACGCCTTTGATCATCGTGCCAAGGCCGATGTACTCTGGAAACTGAAAACACTTTGCTCGTTGTGCTAAGGGGCACTTTACTTCTGGAAGTAACGACTTCCTCCAAAATTGGATTCATCAAGGCCTTACCGTTACGAGTACGACCTACTCGTTTTTGAATTCACCATGGAAACAAGGATACTTTGATTGGATGTCCCTCTGCCATGCAGGAACTCTGCTCTTCTTCAGAGAAACCCCCACGAGGTCTGACTGCATCGAAGTCTTCAAAATAGTGAGCAACGTGCTTGAGTGTGGCTGGGCTTTATAGGCCTGCCACACCCCATGATGGCTGCTGCCACTAAAAACATGGGAATTGTAGTCCCTTTTTGGAATAGCACTGATAAGTGCATCTTGTCCACCAATGTCCTGAACCTGCAGCTCTATGAGCTTTGCCACAGGGCAGACGACGCTGATGGCCACCTTTGGAACAAGAGGGGATGAAAAGTGGTGCGCATAAATCGCCATAGAGCCGCGCAGCGGAGTATCGGGCGGGGCCTGGACCGCACATGGCCTTATTCCTGACAAAAACTGACTGTGCCACCCACTACAGTAGCCTTTCAAACATGTCTCAGACCTGCCACTTCAGAGCTTGTGTGTGCAGTTTTAAACCGTCATTTTGGCCGGGCAAGTGCACCCACTTGCCAGGCCGACACCTTCCCTTAATATTACACGTCACCCCTAAGGTAGTCTCTGGTTAGCCCCAAGGGCACGGTGCAGTGTACTTAAAATGTTGGATATGCCCTTTTAAGTTTAATATGTCAAGGTAGTGAAAGACTGCTAAATTTGCTTTTCACTATTGCCCAGCCTATGTCTCCCATAGGTTAACATTGGAGTTACCTTGAAGCATACTTTAAGTGTAACTTCCTACTGGAAGAAGATAGGGGTTTGGTGTCTCTGGGCTCAGAATTTAAAATCACAACTTCTAACAAAGTCAGATTTTAAATCATAAGTCTGAAAATGCTACTTTTAGAAAGTTGACATTTTCCTACTTTAAACATTCCGTGCCTCTGCCTGTTTCTGAACACAGGCCTGGGGTAGATGACAGCTGGGCTTTGATCATTCCCAATAGACAGTCACACCAAAGGGAGTGTGGGTGTTACATTTGCATCCTGATGCCCCATCACCAGGCTGATGGGTCTTCCTGAGCTAGATTGGAGGGAGGATCTGAGACCTACACTTGAGTAGGGCTGTGAATCTCCTCACACTAAGGGCTGCATACCTCTCCGTAGAGTGTCTGGAGCCAGGGAAGGATGGGCAGGGACCTTGTGGTCTTCAAAGGCCTCTTTTGAAGTTTGCTGCACTTCAAAGACACATTTTGGTATAACTACTGGACTCAAAGCCCATCAAAACAGTTCTCTTTGGGGTCCTGAGGATATTTTGCAACTAAGAGAAGCTATGCTTCTAGGAGGGACTGACACTTTACCAGTTGCTTTGCTGTGTTGACATGCTGCCTGTGGATTACTCTGCTGCCAAGAAGGACTGCTGCTTTGCACCTTGATGCTGTGTTGGCCTGCTGCCTACTACCTCAGCAGTGAGGGAAAATTGAAGTTGCCCTCTACAACCTCTTTAACCCAAGAAACTCAAAGGGATTGTGGGCTTGACCCATGTTGCCAAAGTCTCAGGGCCACAAAAGACTTCATGGTATTCAGAATAAGCGCTACACTCTAGAAGGACTAGCATTTGCTTTTCCTGATCTACGACTTTGCCTTGCAACAAGCCTCGTTCTCTGCTGCTCGAGATCGCCGCTTTGTGTTTGCATCGATGCTGCAGAGCTAAAGAAAGCAAACTGGGAATTGTCTCTGCAATGTCATCTTGAGGCCAGTTCACTCTTCCTGCCAGTCTAAGCCATGCTCAGAAGGGAGTGCAATCACCACATCGAGGATCTTGTTGGTCTGCTTAGGCCACCGGGTTTGTGCTGAATCTGACTGCCAGTCCTGCACGACTTCACCCAAGACTGTCTCCCAGCACAGGGAGCTCCCTGTGTGGCCTGCCTCGATCGAAGAGTCCGATGTCCCCGCTTCCCCAGATGGATCTCCTGTCGGATCTCAGGTACGATGGAAGTGAAGCCCTTGCTGTTGATCAGCATAATATGGGCAGTCTGGGGAGCACTGTCACACAACCCTCTTTCTTGGCACGATCACATGTAGCCCCCCCAGGAATTTTGGGAACCTTGCTTTCCTGCTTCACCACTGGAGCAGGCCTGTTGCAAATGGCCCTTTTTGCAGGGTCATCCTTAAACTTTTTGCCTGCTTCCTCCTAGTTTTTCTGACCTGTTTTTGTTGGCTTTAGGACTCTGGGCGCTTTACCACTGCTAACCAGAGCTAATGTGCATATGCTCTCTGTGTACACTGTATTTTTAATTGGTTTATCGATGATTGACATATTTGATTTACTAATAAGTCCCTAGTAAAGTGCACTAAAGGGGCCCTAAGCCCGTAAATCAAATGCTACTAGTGGGCCTGCAGCACTGGTTGTGCCACCCACATAACTAGCCCTGTAAACAAGGCTCAGACCTACCACTGCAGTATCTGTGTGTACAGTTGTAAACTGACAATTAGGCTTGGGAAGTATACCCACTTGCCAGGCCTAAACCTTCCCTTTTTATACATGCAAGACACCCCTAAGGTAGGCCCTAGGTAGCCGCATGGGCAGGGTGCAGTGTATGTTAAAGGTGGGAGATGTACTGATGTGTGTTCCATGTCCTAACAGTGAAATACTGCTAAATTCAGTCATCACTGTTGCAAGGCCTATCTCTCTGATAGGTTAACACGGGGGCTGGCTTTAAATATTATTAAAGTACAGATTCCCTTTGGGAGCAGATAGGAGTTTGGGGTCTCCGAACTCCCAATTTAAAAATACATCTTTTGGTAAAGGTTGGCTTTGGATTGTGTGTTTGAAAATGCCACTTTTAGAAAGTAGGCATTTTCTTCCTTAAACTATTCTGTGACTGCCTGTTTGTAGATTCCCTTTCTGGGTCAGTATGACAGTTGGGCTGTTTGCACCTCTCCTCTAGACAGTGACACAAAGGGAGCTGGGGTGTAGCCTGCATATCCTGATGAGCCATCTGTGCTGGTAGGGAGGGAAGGATTGGTCACTCACACCTGAAAGGGCTGTGGCTGCCCTCACACAATGCAGTTTCCAACCCCCTGGTGTGTGTCTGGGGCCTGGCCTGGGCAAAGCAGGATCTTACAAACAAGAGAGTTTCCTTTGACGTTTGCCTACTTCAAAGGCAGAAAGGGGTATGAGTAGTAGACCCAAAACCAATGAAAATTAGATCACTTCTGGAATCAAGAGGAACCTCTGCCAAGGAGAAGAGCTGAGAAGAAGTGCTGCCCCTGCTTGTGACTGTGCTTTGTTGGGTTATCCTGCAGTTGTGGCTTCTGCCCGTGAAAGGGGACAAAGACTGGACTTTGTTGTGCATTCCTGCTTGAGAAGAATCTCCAAGGGCTTGAACTGAGCTTGTCTCCTGTTGTTGAAGTCTCAGGGCCATCAAAGACTTCCCTGCCAGCACCTGGACTCTCTGCTGAGACTCCTGCCCTGCCAAGTGGTGTTCTATCCAGTCCCTGGGCCATTGAAAGGTGAAGTTGGCAGACAAGAACTGAAAATCCACACACAGAACGCCATGCGGGGAAATTTTTGACGCACTTTCTGCAACGGGGCTGAGAAACGATGCAGAGTCGGCTTCGTAGCTAACATCAACACTCCACCAGCATCGCAGTTGGGAGATCTATGCATTGCGGCTGGAGAAACGACGCAAACCCCATGCAGCACGGTTTTCTGATACGTGTGACCAGATTTTCCAAGTATCGTCCTTAGGTGTCCAAGTAAACCCGACTCTGCGTGGATCCGAGGTTCCCCGTCCAGAAATCGATGCATCGCTCCCTTCCGAGTAAGAAAAAACAATGCATTGCTGTCCTGACCGGAGAAGGAAACGACGCACGGCCTTACCTGCATGTAAGGAATCAACGTATTGCTGCCCTTTTCTGACGGACGCTTGCCTGTGCAGCTTTATTTTTTAATCTAACCAGGTACTTTGTGTAACAACAACATTCTCACTGTTTTCTAAGGATTAAGACTCTTATTCTTTGTAAAATTCATATCTTGACTTGTGTATGTTGGATTTTTGTCATTTTGGTCTTGTTTGATTTGGATGAATATTACTTGTTTTTCAAAAAAAGGTGTGCTGTCCATTTTGTAGTGTCTTCAGTGTATTACTGTGTGTGTTGGTACAAATACTTTACACATTGCTTCTGAATTAAAGCCTGCCTTCTCGTGCCAAGCTACCAAGGGGGTAACTGAGTGTGATTCTCCTTTACCCTGACTAGAGTGAGGGTCCTTGCTTAGAAGGGGGTAACCTGATTGCCAACCAAAGACCTCATTTCTAACAGTAGTGGTCCCAAAACTCCAGACTTTAGATTTCTCCAAGATTAATTTTGGAACCAAGAGGAACCTCTGCCGAGGAGAAGAGCTGGAGAGCTGGAGGAGAAGTACTGCCCTTTTGCCTATAACTGTGCTTTGCTGGTATGGCCTGCAGTAGCTGCTTCTTCCCGATAGAGGACAAAGACTGACTTTTGTGTGACTTCCCACTGGTGAAGAATCTCCAAGGGATTGAACTGAGCTTGCCTCCTGTGGTGAAGTCTCAGGGACATCAAAGACTTGTCTCTGCCAGCACCTGGACTCTCTGCTGAGACTCCTGCCCTGCCAAGTGGTACTCCAACCTGCCTCTGGGCCCTTGAAAGGTGAAGCTGGTGGGAAAAGACAGAAATCGATGCACAGACTGCTGTGCAGGGAAACTTTTGATGCACCACCCACAACACGGCTGATAAACGACGCACTGCCGGCCTTGTGACTAAAACCAACGCTCCACCTGCATCGTGGCTGGGAGATCGACGCATCGTGGCTGGAGAAACGTCACGCAATACCCGCTTTAGTGGTTGCTGATAAGGATGCAAATCACACGCACCATGGTTTCCTGACACCGTGCGACTGGATTTCGACGCAACATCCCTGGGCGTGAAAAATCAACGCAAAGCTTGCCCAGACCTGAGGTGCCCGTCTGTGAAATGAAGCAGCGCTCTCTTGCGGTCTCACTTACAGATCAATGCATCGCTGGTCTTTTTCGACGCACGCTCACCCTTGCAGCTTTATTTTTAATGCTAACCAGGTACTTTGTGTAACAACAGCATTCTCACAGTTTTCTTAGGATTAAAACTCTTATTTTTTTTTTTTTATTCATATCTTGACTTGTGTATGTTGGATTATTGTCATTCTCGTCTTGTTTGATTTAGATAAATATTACCTATTTTTCTAAATATGGTGTCCATTTTGTAGTGTTTTCAGTGCATTACTGTGTGTGTTGGTGCAAATGCTTTTCACATTGCTTCTGAAGTTAAGCCTGCCTGCTTGTGCCAAGCTACCAAGGGGTGAATGGAGGTTAACTGAGGGTGATTCTCCTTTACCCTGACTAGAATGAGGGTCCTTGCTTGAACAGGGGGTAACCTGACTGCCAACCAAAGACCCCATTTTTAACAAGGCCTATTCACGATCCTAAGATGGCGACCGTTGTGCATGAGGTCAGGTTTACCTTAGCGAACTGGATAGAAGTCTGTATGTTTTTAAGCACTAGCCTTGCATACTTGCCTTAACAAAGTATAACTTAAGAAATACTGATTGGATTTTTGTCATTCTGATCCTGTTTTACTCAGATAGACGGTCTCTATTTTTTTTTCTGTTTATGGTGTGCTTCACTGTATTACTGTAATTAAGTGGTGCACAAATAATTTACACATTTCCTTTAAATTAGGCCTGACTGCTCTGTGCCAAGCTACCAGAGGGTGAGCACAGGTTAATTTAGGGAGTGTAACTGACTTACTCTGACTAGGATTGTGGTCCATACCAGGACAGGTTGCTAACACCTGCCAACTAGAGACCCAATTTCTAACAATTTCCCTGATGCTAGAAAACCACAAAGTTTTCCTGTCACTAAGGGATGTCACCTTGTGCACCTAGCCGTAATATGGCTACGTTACCAGCCTTTAGGCTATCCTTGGGCTACATATTTCAACCGATGTAGCCCACGAAGCCCAGTCATTCCCAGTTCCCCCACTGCCCCTGGGGGACAGACTTCTCTCCAATCTGCTGTCCTCCACAACCCAAATCACCTCCTATGAGCCATCTCTCACCATTGCATCTTTCTTCTCTCTTTAAAATCACACCCTGAAACCTACCTCACTCCAGACCATTTGCTGGATACTTTCTATGTTTTTAAATTTCACTGACCTCCCTCCAACCTAGTTGCCTTCTCTATAAACTGATATCACTTTAGCCTGCACTGAATCTTATTCCTTCCCATTCTGTGCTCTCACAGCACCTCCTTTATCCACCCAGAGCATTCATGAACAGACGACTGATACCCCATTTTGCTCAGGAAGCTGCCTACATATGCATCATATCTGTAACTTCCAAACACTTATCTTTGTCTTCACTTTCCATACTATCCAACTCTTTGATACCACCATGACTCATTACCTTGTTCCTGTCTACCTGCGTAACCTCATGTTCTGTCCCAAGTAACATCTGCTGAAATATTTAGTTCCCCCACTGATTGAGCGGTACCATGCTTGACTCTCGTGTCCAGATTTTGTGATGGCAGTGCTACGATAAGCCCCTCCTGCATCCTGTCCAAAGTTATGTGAAAAGCTTATTGTATTCAGTCATTGCACGAGAAAGTGCCTCTTCTAATCTGATACCAACTCTTCTTGCCCTAGTCACAAAACCAGTACTGAGGGCTGTCTCCCTCCTGTCCATCTCACTCATCCTCCCTAAATCCTTGTGGATTCCAATCCATGCTTGTGCTCGCATGTTAATCCCAGATCTATTGGCCTTAAAAAAGATGTGCTTTGTAAGGGGATGTGCTGCAAACATGTCTGGGAGGGTTGCAGGTGAGATATTTCTGTTCAAGGTATGTGTAGTGGGCAGTACTGGAAAGTAGGCGAACCTGCCAAATCTCAGTTCCCTCAGCAATTTCTTGGCCGCATCCCAAAGGAAACATGCAGAACTTGTCCTGGTGTCATTGGCAGACACCAAGACATAATTCAACAGTGCCTGCACGTTGCCTGCATTCCATTCAGAGTAGCAACCTACAGACAGGGAGAGGGCTTTCTTTTTTTTCCTAAAACAAAGGACTGATTTAAAGGGTCATCAGCCCTTCTTTTTTTAGCTATCATCTTGGCTAGGAGTCATCTGGAGCCTAACACCTAGATGCAAAGGAATGAATGGCACATAGCTTATCACTTTACAAGTACTTTAGAGAAACTATGACTTGGAGGCAAGTTTTTGACTTTGTTGATCACCCTCTGTTACAGGTGTTAATGCACTGTAAGAACGCAAAATGTATCTGTGTATATGAGTAATTACGCAAATAGTGATTTAAAAGGCATTTACTTTGTTATTTAATTCTTTTATACTGCAACTCATCCCAGTGTAAAGTGTCAGAGCACTTTACAGCACACACAGAGGCACAATAAATACAAGTGTGTAAATCACTGTCCAGGAAATGTAAGGGGGAGAGGTTTATAAGTTGTTGGAATCATACCATATCCATATTTGTAGCCATTATATGTTGAGTGAATGGCTGGGAGAAACTGAAAGTCAGGATATACACTGTAATGCAGTGGCTGTTTGTGCTAACACAACTTTATTACTTCCCAAAGGAACCCTTCTTTACAATATTAGAATAACAACAGATTGAGAAAGAAAACAACAAGCACTTAAAGCCATCAGTATGCATGCAGCTTATTGGTATTGGGCCAGGGTGGTGTGCCTCACATGCACCCCACACTATTTTCTTACAATGACCAGCAAAAGTGACGCATGTTCCATACATTTCTGTGATGGAAACTCCAGGAATCCACAGGAATCCACAAAATTCCTACCACCCAGCATTGCCCCATCTATACCGATAAAAACCCTGCCCCACTTGTGTGGCCGGGCGTAGAGCCAGAAACAGGAACCTATCCAACTGTAGTCAGAAGAAGTCTCCATGAAAGGGGTCCCATTGTCTTGGTTTGATCCTTGCCTGTTGCGGCAGTAGGCCCACCCACATCAGTGGGGCAGAATCTTTATTGGCACAGGTGGGGCAATGCTGGGTGGTAGGGATTTTGTGGATTTCTGCTACTCCAGAAGTTTCCATTGCAGAAATGTAAGGCAAATGCATGCTTTAAGGCACAGTTTGTAGGGCATTGTGGGTAAAAAAAACTAATGCCTTCCACAAAAGTCATGCCATCCTGGATTCCCCATGGTGTCTAGTTTTTAAAAGTGTACAAGTTGACTAGGTTTCCCTAGGTGCCAGCTAAACTAGGGTCCAAAATCTACAGATACTCACTTTGTGAAAAGAAGATCAGTTTAGGGTGGAAAAAATGGGCTTTGTCCATGTTATGTTTTGGGCCTGTTGTGGGCTCTAGGTCTACTCACACAAGAGACTTAGGGAAATGCCGGGTGGAAGGAAGTTTGTTGCTCCCCGCAGATACAAGAACTTTCCATCACAGAAATGTGAGGAAAATATGTTTTTTAGTCAAAGTTTGAGGTTTGGAAGAGATTCTGGGTATTTAAGCCAGGTGAGAGCCATGCAAGTAAGCCCACTCTGGATACCCCTAGGTATCTAGTTTTAAAAAATATACCGGTTGGCTTGGTTTCCATAGGTGCCTGCTGAGCTAGGGTCCAAAACCAAGAGCTACCCACTTTGAGCAAAGAGGGCCAGTTTTCGGGTGGAAAAATGGGCTTCCTCCATGTTGAATTTCAGGCTATTTCCTGTCACGGGTACTAGGTCTACCTAGACAAGTGAGGCATTATTTTTATTGGGAGACTTAGGGAAATGATAGATAGATAGAAGTTGGTTGCTCCCTGCAGATACAAGAACCTTCCATCAAAGAAATGTGAGGAAAATTTTGTTTTTTTTAGTCACATTTTGAGGTTTGCAAGGGACTATGGGTAAAAAAAATGTGTAGAGAGCCACACAAGTGAGCCCACCCTGGATATCCCTCGGTGTATAGCTTTAAAAAATGTACAGGTTGGCTAAGTTTCCCTGGGTGTCGGCTGAGCTAGGGTCCAAAAAAGCTACCTATATTGGAAATAGAGGGTCAATTTTTGTTTAAAACATGTGCTGCGTCCATGTTGTGTTTTGGGCAATTTCCTGTTGTGGGCACTAGGTGTACCCAACCAAGTGAGGTAGCATTTTTATCAGGAGACTTGGGGGAATGCCGGATGGAAGGAGTTTTGCAGCTTCCCTCAGATCCCAGAACTTTGCATCACAGAAATGTGAGGAAATGTGTTTTTTTGTCAGTTTGAAGTTTGCAAGGGATTCTGGGTAAAAAGAAAATGTGGTGAGAGCCATGCAAGTCAGCCCATCCTGGATAATCTTAGGTGTCTAGTTTACAAAAATGTACAGGTTGGCTAGGTTTCCCTAGGTCCCGGCTGAGCTCGGGTCCAAAATCTAGAGTTACCCACATCCGAAAAAGAGGGTCGGTTTTCATTAGAAAAATGTGCTGTGTCCATGTTGCGTTTTGGGCTGTTTCTTGTCGGAGGCACTAGGCCTACCCACGCAAGAGAGGTACAGTTTTTATCAGGAGACTTGTAGGAGCATAGAATAGTAGAACAAATGGTGTGAATGGCTTATGTGGAAAAAAGTTCCATTTTTTCAGGCCTCGCTGCGCCGGAACACCCCCTTTGCATACATTATGCCCAGTGCTTGAAATGGAAAAATAGAAGTGCAGATACTCTGTACCAGAATACCTGCTTATTCCTGAGAAGTGCCGGTACTCTCCGATAAAAAGTATTACGTTTTTCCTGGGAAGTGCAGGTACTCTCCCTCTAAAAATAAAAAAAGTGCCAGTACTCCGTACCGGATAGTACCAGCCCATTTAATGCACTGATTATGCCTGGCGCAGGCATAATGTGGTGGAAGGGAGTGCAAAGCAGTGCAATGCAAATGCCTTGCTAACGCCACATACGCGTAAAAAAAAAAATTACGTTAATGTGGCACAAGTAGGCGCTAGGGGCTTGTAAATATGCCCATAAGTAAGCTAGATCAGATTTACTGTCATACTCCTTATTGCCATTTTCTTTGCAGCAGATTCCTTTAAAACTAAATGTACAAGTTGACTGCTTTTCAATCTCCTCCCCTCCTGACTCAAAACCCCACCCCCACCCATTTTCCTCTGCTACTCCTTGACCAGTGTTGCCAGATTGGGCTATTTCCCACACAAATGGGCGACATTTTTTTCATTCGTGCGGGAAATAACTCTCCCGGCGGGTTGCACAAATTTGGGCTTTATTGGCCCATTTGTGCGCAAAATTTGTAAAAACGTGCCGTCAATCATTAATAGCGCAAAAGCGCTACCTAACCACACAGCTTCATGCTGCTGGCCTGCCCTCCCAGAGTGTCTGACTTTGGACCAATGAGATCACGAGGGACAGGCCAGCTATTATTTTTTTTGTTATGATTGGCCCAGCCGTGGTTTGGGGCGGGGCCGCAACTCCAGCTCATCCACACTCAGAATCGAGAGGAAGGACGAGCGGATTGCTGCTGCCTGGAGTGCTCAGGTTAGGCGATGCCGCAGGCATGGAATGTGCAGCATGAAGGGCGCTGCTGGCAGTGTTAGATGTGGGCAGGTTCCTAGAGATCAGTTATGGTGAGTGTACAACGATCCAGACATTCAGGGAGAGCTGTTTTTGAGGGGAATTGTGAGGGGCGCATCTCTCTTTATCCCTGCAGGATCCTCGATTTGTTGATAAAAATGATGTTCATTTACATATATTTAAAATTTGGTGTGTGTTTGGAAAAATATGGCATTTTGTAGCATTTGCTTGCCTACCCATTGTATCAAGTAAGATTATTGCAGAGTTCACCTAAGAAAATTCTCAGTGTGAGAAAAAAAATAAACACCAAACTATCTTGTAAGAAAATAAGCAGCGGTTTGTCATAAGCGATAGCCTGACATGTGACCTATGTCTTTGAACAAGCAGCAAATGTGACTAGATATAAACAACATTTAAAGGCATCTTTATTCTATTACACCTTCTGATCTCAAGTATGATTATTTTGGAGGTGCCAGGGCCTATTCTGAAATTACAAATGCAGATATACACATAGATATACTTGCAACCAATCCTCTATCAACAAACATTACCAAAGTGGGGAAAATGCTGCAGCTGCCACAGGCCTCGCAGGACATTACTGTGCAACAGCTGTGCTAAATCACTGCAATCATCATGCTGTTGCTGGGGTCATGCTGGGAGGCAGCCTCTCTCACCTCACACCAGGGGCTTCTGTTCCTTAAGTAAGTTCTGTCCAACGCGACAGAGGAGTCTTCTGACAGAGGTGTGTTACAGCCGTGGCAAGGTCTCAGCTGTTTTCAGTACAGTCTGCTGAGCCCAGTCCAGTATAACATGCACCTGAGGTGCATATAATGGCTACCAGTTACAGATTATATGTGGCTCCTATACCTCCTACCCTCATTGCGTTACATAAAAACCCCATATACATTGATTTACACACTAGTATGATTCATTGTCTCTGTAGAGTAAGTTTATGTAATATAAAGTGCCTTGACACCCTATAGTAGGAAAAATAGAGCTATAAAAGGAATTCAATTAAAAAAGTAAATTAGTAAGTGGTATGTACATGATTAGTGTAAATACTCATACAGACATACAACCCTCCTCACCCTCGTCAGATTTCTGCTGTGAAAGTAAAGCAGACAAATGTATTGCACTAATGCTGGCCCTGATCTAGCTCAATAATAGCTGCCTGATCCTCACATTTCCTACACAGATAAAAGGAAATATGTACAGAAGAAGAGAGACAAAAATGGTGCTGAAGAGAAGAGGAGTCACGTGAGGTATGCAAATGGAGGATTTCGAAAAGATATAGGGGTGAAAGGGGCCTACAGCCCCGGCCTCATGTTGCCCACATGGCCATGACCCAGCTTCCTGCTGTACAAGTGCAGTACTTTCATTTGCAAAGAGACCCAGGATTACATGTGCATTTAATCTGAACACCTTAGAGACCCACTGGCAGGCACAGTGAAAAACATGTACTGCTTTCAGCCTTAGGGCTCTTAATCATGCCACACACAAATGCCCACCCATAATCTGAACTCACCCAGACACCCAGAGGTGACTCAGTTCGCAATATGTACTGTACAAGTCATATGAAAAGAAAAACACAGAAACAGCATCTGGGAAAAACAAATATTTATATGGGTGAAGTAAAGCATGTGAAATATAAATAGGGACTGCTTTGCTGACATTGATTATCTTAGGGGTTTTCCAGTCTTCGTTGAGAAGTCAATCAACGTTTTTCCCTTTAAAGTTAACAACATGAATATAGGGATCCATTTTGAAAGCAGTTGTCGGACCTGTCACACTTAAAGTCCATTAAGGAGTTGCAAAGCCTCATGAGATTGCCCAGCAGTAATGATGAAGTTGGATGGGACCAGAAGAGTGATGACAGCGTCAGCTGAGTTGAGGCAGCATCACAGTTGAAATGTTGGGGATAAGGTTTTGCCATTAGTTCTGGGAAAATGTATCTTTTTCCTTTCTGTTCCAATAGCTGTTACTTCATTTAGAACGAAAACAAGCCTATCTGCATCTTGCCAAGCCTGGAAGCTTTAGTATAGTTTTTGCTGCAAAATGAAGGCAACGACACAGGTTTTATATATCATTAATTGCCAGATTATGTGCTCATGTTGAAGGACTTTGAAGTGAAATTCAGGGGACTTAGAGTAAGTGACTATAGCCTTTCTGGCCTTCTTAAATTTTAACTAGAAGAAATGGGAATCCTGTCGTACTGCGATGACCCTACCAGCTTTCCAAACCAGTTGTGCTGGAATTGCTTTAACCCCAGGGTGGTTTATTTATGTGTATCATTGTGTGGTGTTAATCCTGCGAGATTCATTAAACATACTGGTTAAATATACTGTTTTACGAGCTATGTTACTTAAAGAGTTTCAACATTTCTGCACTTGTCCTTCATTAAAGATGAGTTATAGTCTGTTCTTGTGAAGTCCATTCATCAGTGCCAGGATCGGATCTGTGGTGATAGGTCTCCTGGAGGACCTTCTATTTGGAACTTCTATCTTAAAAATTAGTCATTATTATTAGAATTTGGACATGATTGCAGACGTGCATAGGTGCCCATTGAAACTCCTCCCATCATATGCTTATTGAACAGAAGTTAGATTTATGGTCAGAATTAGTCCTGAAGGCTTTTTTTGCATACTTTGAAAATTGCAACTTTGGGCTGGTTTTTGGGCTGATACTACTCTACGTTGGGCTTGAACGTGGACAGCTTTGGGCTTGGGATGGGTCTCAAAATCTGGCAACACTGTCCTTGACGCCCAATTTATTGGTTCCAACTAAAAAAATTCTAATTCTAGCAGTGGTAGTGGGGCATCACATAGTGCGGCAAACTCAGTACTGCTTGGGAACGAGTGCATGTGTCGTAAACTACGCACAGACGAGCTCTGAGCTTGCAAAGTGCCTTTTCCTACGGAAGAAGTGGCTTCCAATCAGACGACCTACCCAGTGTGCACATTCGGGATGCTTATAACCCTTTCAGTTGCCAAGAAGGCCGTGAGTCACAAACTTCCTTCACAACCTGCCATGATAGTACGAAAAATCCGTTTCCACTTAAGGCGACAATAATCTTAATAGCAGTGCTGTATTTATTTATAGAGCACTTCAGGACTCCCGTCTCCCGAGCCCTTCCGAAATGGAGTGTATTTGAAGTTTCGCACTTCAGTTCCTTGTTTCACCACCCAAGGGCTGAGATCAGCGTGCAGGCTTATGAGCGCGCCGTCCTTTGGGGGTACACATATTAAAAGGCCGCCCGGTCGGATTCCAACAAGAGGCCAGTCCCATAGCTGTCTGAAGAGATCACCAGGGCTCTGATAGGAGCACACACGCGCGCGCCACTTTATGAAAAGGCGGAAGATGCAATCCAGAAATGAAAAGCGTTTCTATGCTCCTTCCCGCACTGCCTGCAATTAGGCACTGCGTGCAGGCACAATGAGCTTCATTTGGAGATGGAGACTGTAAACAATTAAAGAAATTGGTATGATTATCGTCTTATTGTTCACTAGGCTTCTTCCATTTACCTCTGACCACAGAAAAGGCCGCGCATGAGGTATTTTCTCAAATAAAAGATACCGAGAAAGAAGCAAGCAGAACCTTCTCCTGGCAGCACAGGTACCGTTGTAGTGATGGTGAATGGAATCCAACACACAAACCAGTGGGCGGATTCAGCTCGAAAATGCTTCCCTGCCATTGCTAAGTGCTTGGATTTTACTTCAAAAATTAACCCGGGAAAATGGAAAAAAGGAATGAGCTGTTGAAAAATGAATCTTTTTTTTTTTTTAGAAATGCACCCTGCGTAGTATGTCTGAAATTCAATAGTACCATGAACTTGTGTGGGCTGTCAAGGGGGGGGGGGGGGGGGGGTGAACTGTGTTTAGCAATAACTTACGAAACTTGCAATTTAAAAGCACCTGCTGAAAAGTTCCTTGTGCATCCAGCCTTCAGGAAACAATTAAAATGTCAAGATACCTCTTGTGATTAATGTTTCTTCTAGGGCGAGAGATGGGAGTTTTGTCTAGTGGCAGCTTTTACTTGCCATAAAGTAGCCATAAAGTGGCGTAGGTACTAAGGGCCATATTTATACTTTTTGACGCAAAACTGCGCTAACGCAGTTTTGCGCCCAAAAAATTAGCGCCGGCTAACGCCATTCTGAAGCGCCATGCGGGCGCCGTATTTATTGAATGGCGTTAGCCGGCGCTAGCCGACCGGCGCTGCCTGGTGTGCGTGAAAAAAAACCACGTACACCAGGCAGCGCCGGCGTAGGGAAAAATGGCGTTTGGGCGTCCCAAAATGGGGCAAGTCAGGTTGAGGCAAAAAAATCGTCTTAACACGATTTGCGCCATTTTTTTCAGGCGCCCAGACGCCATTAACATGACTCCTGTCTTAGCAAAGACAGGAGTCATGCCCCCTTGCCCAATGGCCATGCCCAGGGGACTTCTGTCCTCTGGGCATGGTCATTGGGCATAGTGGCATGTAGGGGGGCACAAATCAGGCCCCCCTATGCCACACAAAAAAAAAAAATACTTACCACAACTTACCTTTTCTTCCCTGGGATGGGTCCCTCCATCCTTGGGTGTCCTCCTGGGGTGGGCAAGGGTGGCAGGGGGTGTCCCTGGGGGCTTGGGAGGGCACCTCTGGGCTCATTCTGAGCCCACAGGTCCCTTAACGCCTGCCCTGACCCAGGCGCTAAAATCCGGCGCAAATGCGGGTTTTTTAGTCCCGCCCACTCCCGGGCGTCATTTTTGCCCGGGAGTATAAATCCGACGCAATAGCATCACAGTCATTTTTTTAGACGGGAACGCCTACCTTGCATCTCATTAACGCAAGGAAGGTGTTCACGCAAAAAAATGACGCTAACTCCATGAACTTTGGCGCTAGACGCGTCTAACGCCAAAGTATAAATATGGCGTTAGTTTTGCGTTGAATTTGCGTCGAAAAAAACAACGCAAATTCGGCGCAAACGGAGTATAAATATGCCCCTTAATGTACCTGCTGGAAAGATCAGAAGTATATTTTATATGGCTAGCTCAGTAGATTAGTAAAGCCAGCCAAGCGCTTTAAAACAAATATATGTATGTGAAAGGGGGGCTTTGGAGAGATGAAGGACAAATAAAGTATCCAGGATAAAGTAGCGTAGGTACTTAATGTACCTGCTGCAAAGAACAGAAGTATATTTTATATGGCTAGCTCAGTGGATTAGTAAAGCCAGCCTTTATGCAAGCGCTTTAAAACAAATGAATGTATGTGAAAGGGGGGCTATGGTGAGATGAAGGACAAAGTTGCCAGGTAGTAGTGAGTAAATCAGAGGAGGTGGTCATGGGGTAGGGGCACCAAAAAAGACACCCCGCTAAATCCGACCCTGTCTGCGTGTCTACCACTACAAGATAACAACATATTGGGAGAGAGGGGGGCAGCACAGACCACTATTTTGTAGTATGAAAAAGGCTGCTTTATTAAGACAGGTGCACCTTAAAACTCAATCCTCGGCCAATCACTGTACAAAATGAACACCTTGCTACACATAAAATAAACTATCCAATATCCAACACCCACCCCTACGGACCCAATTTCATACCCTACCCTGCAAATATCTAATTTCTTTGCAACATTTCCAGCCTTAATTTTCTCAACATTCCCAACCTTAAATTTCCCGTACGCCTATGATTGTAACTACTAACCTATAATCAACTAAAATGTATATCTTTTACCTTGACCTTCCTGCCTACCCTCCCTTTCCCATGTTTCACCAACAGCAATGCCAATCAAGTTACTGTGAATTCCTGCAAAAAACTTTCTAGGCAACCGCCACCCAGAAAAAGGCCACTTGCTGAGTTCTTTCTGCCCCACCCAGCCAATCTCCTGAAGCCTTTCCTTTACCTACAGATGTTCAAAGTATGAGACAATGCTTCTCTCAACTCTAACAGGTACATTTCCATGCATAACCTAGAAATCAAATCAAATCAAATCAGGGTTGATAAAGCGCAACTACTCTACGGTAAGGGTCTCAAGGCGTTAAGGGGGTTTGTCCTCTGAGCTGCAGTTAAGAGCCAGGTTTTAAGGTCCTTCCTGAATTGGGGTAGCGAAGGTGACTGTCTGAGGTGCAGGTTAGGGTGTTCTAGCTCTTTTCCGTGAGGTAGGCGAAGGATCTCCTACCAGCTGAGGTCTTCCGTATGTGGAGTATGGTGGTTAGTGCTTGTTGAGCGGAGTGGAGAGGTCTGTTGGGGGAGTAGAAGGTGATGCAGTGGTTGAGGTAGGCGGGTCCTAGGCCATGGAGGGCATTGTAGGCGTGGATGACGAGCTTGAAGTTAATTCTCCTCTTGATAGGGAGCGAGACAAGGTCTCTTAGGTGATTGGACATATGTTTGCAATGGGGAATGTCCAGGATAAGCCTGGCAGAGGCATTATGGATGTGCTGTAACTTCTTGAGGTTCTTCTGGGTGTTTACGGCATAGAGGACGCTGCCATAGTCGATACTGCTGGTAACCAGGGCATGGGTTACGGTTTTGTGGCAGTGCTTTGGGATCCATTTGTAGATCTTCCGGAGAAGTCGAAGTGTGTGAAAGCAGGTGGATGCAACTAAGTTGACTTGGAGGGTCATGGTGAGCGATGAGTTCAGGATGATGCTGAGGTTGTGTGCGTAGTTTGTTGGGGTGTGGGGGGGTGCCAAGGGTCGATGGTCACCAGAAGTCATCCCAGGCTGATGTGGATGGTCCAAGGATGAGGATCTCCATCTTGTCAGAGTTGAGCTTGTGGCAGCTGTCCTCTATCCAGACGGCAATGGCTTCCATCCCGTTTTGGAAATTCTTCTTGGCAGAAGTGGGGTTTTCAGTCAGTGAGATGATCAGCTGGGTATCATTGGCGTAGGAGACGATGTTCAGTTCGTGATCCCTGATGATGGATGCAAGCAGGATGCTCAGGGAGGAGCCCTGTGGAACTCTGCAGCTGATCTTTGTAGGTTCTGACAGGTAAGGTGGGAGTACAACTCTCTGTGTTCTGCCAGACAGGAAGGAGCGTATCCATTGTAGGGCCTTTCTGCTGATGCTGGCTGTTTGGAGCCTGGAGTAGAGAGTGAGGTGTGAGACCGTGTCCAAGGTGGCCGATAAGTCCAGTAGGATGAGGGCTGCTGAATGGCCGCAGTAGTGGACCAAGCAAATGTCATCTGTGGCGGCGAGGAGGGTGGTCTCTGTGCTGTGATTGCTGCTGAAGCCTGATTGGAAGGTGTCCAGGATGTTGTTGTCCTCAATGTGCTTACGGAGATGAGCCTTGATGAACTTTTTTTGATGACCTTGGCTGGGACAGGCAGCAGAGAGATGGGGCAGTAATTCTTAAGGTCCATGGGGTCGGCTGTGGGTTTCATCAAGAGCGGGCGGATCTCATAGTGCTTCCAGTCCTCTGGGAAGGTGGCTGTCTCTATGGAACAGTTGAGGGTGTGTGGGAGCTCAGGTGCAATGGATGGGTTGGCCTTGTTGAAAATGTGGTGAGGACAGAGGTCCGTATGGGCTCTGGAGTGGATACTGCTCATGATGGTGTGGGTCTCGTCTGTGGTGAGGGTGGTCCAGTGGTACAGGGTCTGTGGTGGTTTGATAGGATGAATCTACGGGGTTGTTGGAGGGTTCGGAGGGTCTTGGGATCTGAAGCTGTCAGATAAGTTTTCAGTTTTCCGGTGGAAGAAGTTAGTTAGCCTATCGCAGAGGTCTTGAGATGGAGGGATGCTTGCTGTTTCTGATTGGGGGTTGGCAAACTCTTTGACCACGACAAAGAGCTCTTTGGTGTTGTGAGCGGTGGCGCTTATGCAGTCCTGCAAGGCAGCTTTCCTGGTGACTCCGATGAGGTGGTGGTGGGATTTGGTGGCCGCTTTATGAGGCTCGAAGTCTTATGTAGACTTGCTGTTCATCCATCTTTCTCTAGCCATCTGCAGGTGCACCTGGAGTCCTGGAGTGCGGGGGAGAACCAGCAGGCCTTCTTGAGGTTGTGCTTAGCTGAGGTCTTAAGGAGAGGATCTAGGGTGTTGGCGCATTCAGAGATCCATTGGTGGAAATTCCGTGCTGAGATGTTAGCATCTGCGGTGGTGGGAGGAAGACTTGCTGAGGGTGTTGGAGAGCTGTTCCTTGGTGATCCGGTTACATTTTCTGCTTGGAGCTCGGAGCGTGTGGAGGTGGATGGTTGGTGAGGTGATGGTGAAATGGATGCAGTGGTGGTGTCGAAGGTGATGTTGCTGTAGGTGGAAAAAATGGCATCGAGTGTGTGTCCTTTGGATGAGTGTTGGCGAGGTGACCAGTTTTAGTCCTATTGTGACAAGGTTGTTGAGCAGGGAAGTAGTGTTGGTGTCGTCGCTGTGGTAGTTGAGGTCGGCGAGGAGGAAGTAGTTTGAGGAGGCGAGAGCGTGAGGAGAAATTATGTTGACAATGGAGTTGCTGGCCGGGGGCTGGGTGGCCTGTAGATGAGGGTGCTGTGGAAGTTTGATTTGGGTGTGGTGTGTATCTGCAAATGGAGGTGCTCCATGAGGGGGGAGTGTTCTTCTGCGTTGGTTGTCAAGCGGAGGGAGGATTTGTGTATGATGGCCAGACCGCCGCCTGAACAAGAAGGCTGGTTTCTATGGAGAAGTTTGTAGTAGTTAAAGATGGCAATGGTGATGTCCGGCGCAGATGCTGGGTTTGCCCAAGTTTCAGTGAGGAAGGCGGTGTCCGGGCGGATGCAGTCCAGTAGGTCCCAGAGTTCTCTGGCATGTTTGTGGAGGGAGCAAATGTTGAGGAGGATGCAGCTGAGATGCTCTGAGTTGGTGTTTGATGGCTCTGCCGCAATAGGGTCTGTTGCTTGGTGTAGGGCGAGGGTGCGGTGGTAGTGGAGGAAGGAAAACAGTCCATGGGTGTCTCTGGGTGTAAGATGGCAGGCAGCAGATGGTCCTGTGTTCAGTGCCTGGAGGGACTCCGTGTTGTAGGGATGGATGGTCAGAGGACCAGGGTTTTAGGGCTCTCAGTTCGAAACGCAGCAGAGGCAGCAGCATTAACAACAGGTGGAGCTGCACAGAGGAGCGCAGACAGACCTGGCCAGATCGCTGACCAGATCACTCTTGTAGAACTCTGTACTGTCATATCTGATGTCTTCATGTCTTATGCAGCCAAAAGCAAGACCCCTGCAAAACCGACTCATCTACCTATTCACCTCCTGAAAGCTCTGTCCACAGCCGATGGCTTTCTGGCCCCCGCCACTGTCTGCGGGGCACAAACTCTGTCCAAAGCATAAAGCAACTGGACCACTGTGCTTTTATCTGCCTAAGGCCCTGCTTCACCGCCCTCATCAAAACCACACCTTTCTCCAACACTAGATCATTCTCCCCAAGTGGAGAACCAAAACATCCGGGGATCTACCTTCCTCCATCATACCATTCAAACACTGCATCAAACCTTGCCTTCTCATATCCCCTTTCCCCTGCCATGTAATAGAAAAATAAAGCTGGTCAAATCCCAAACACATGTCCCAAAGTCCCTCTGTGCTGCTTGCTGCTCCACCCTGCTCCACCCACTAGATGAATGAATGACCAGCTACCCGAATGGCCACTCCAACCGCAGCCGGGCCATCAACCGAACCTGAAACAGATATAGCAGCAAATATTCACACAGTAAACCCAGAAATGCTCTCCTTATCCCCTGCCTACCCTACATATCGCTGAAAACAATTAGTAGACCACCGACCCAAGCACATGATATCCTCCAGTGCCCAGCTGCAGTTTCTTGCCTCTGTAGCAGCTCCAGTGCAGAAGGGATGTGTACCATAAGCCATTGCGTCCACCCTGAGTTCCGAAAGAGCCTTGCACAGTACTGAAAGGAACTGGAATGCTATGACCTTTGCTCCTGACTGGTGCTGAAACACCTCACCACTGGCTACCCCACAGTGCGCAGCCTACGAGTCACCACATATTACAGGACAAGAGACTGGTGAAGGCAAGGCATGCAAAACCACATTCTTACCCTGATATCTCTGATCAGTTTTGGAGCTGCCCAGCCATATCACCAATCTATTCTGCTCCCTTATAGTGTCCCCCCACAATATGTCTGCTTGCCCCTTTCAACTCAACAGCTCAGACACACGGAAAGCCACCAAAGACATGAGGGTGGGAAACAAGCAAACCTGTCCTGCTCCCCTGCAAATTCTGGGAAGCTGCTGCAGCACCCTACACAATAAACTCCATGCCAGTGGACTCCAAACTTTCCCCAGTTGACCATGCTCCCTTGCCCAGCCCTGCAGCATTCTCTGACCTAGTTCCCCCACTGACATGCCGTAACCCCACAGCAGCTTTGCCATGAATGCAATGCCTGCACGTTTACCGGCAGTCAACACCTGCAAGAGGCACTTGTCCGTTAGGTCCAAGATAAATTTGACCACATCCTCCATTCTATACCACCCTACCGCCCTGCACTACACCCTTATGCCAACATTTCTGCCCATGCTTGGCCATACGCTCTGCTTGTTGACTCAGCTAGGGACCCTCCTACCAATTGAACAATCTTGTGTTGTCTACTGACCACAGCTTTACTGGTATGGGCATCTTGCATCTGTCCACTTCCTTGGCAGGCCAAGAGAATCTCTCCCACTGCAAATGCGACAAAGCATCTGCAGTGTCATTGTGCACACCTGGAACATGTCGTGCTCTGAAAGTGATATCATGTCGCCTGCAGCTCAGCACAAAAACACATAACAATTTCAATATTTGAGCATCTCTTGCCAGTTGCCTGTTGTAGGAAGCTGGCTCTGTATATACTATCTCAAAGTGAGAGATAGTGTGTACAGAGTCGGGGGGTTCCCCAAGAGGCTTGACAGAGGCAATAATAGATAATCTTATGCTCTATTTGTGGTAGTGTGGTCGAGCAGTTAGGCTTATCAGAGGGTATTGTTAAGCATTTGTTGTACACACACAGGCAATAAATAAGAACACACAATGACTTAACTCCAGGCCAATATGTTTTTATATAGAAAAATATTATTTTCTTAATTTATTTTAGAACCACAAGATTCAAATTGCAGGTAGGTACATTAAATGTAAGGTACTTTGCATAGGTAAAGATAGGACTTTGAATTAAAACAGTAATGTACACAGTGTGGCAAAAAATGGCAATACGCTATTTTAAAAGTGGACTCTGCAAAATTCAGCAGTTCCTGAGGGAGGTAAGTACAGGTTAGGTTTTGAGGTAAGTAAAGCACTTACAAGTTAAGTCTCCGGGGCATAGGTAGCCCACCGTTGGGGGTTCAAGACGATCTAGGCAGGGCACAGGGGTGCTTCGCGGGCCAGCCACTGACTGGGCAAGGGTAAGGGCTGCCTGCTGGTCACTGCTACACCAGTGGTTGGTTCTTCACGGGCCTGGGGGCTGCGGTTGCAGTGCTTCTTCCAGGTGTCGGGTTCTTTGTTACCGGGCAGCCACGGTCGGGGGGGTCCTCTGGATTCCCACTGCAGGTGTCGTCGTGGTGGTGCAGGGAGGTCAGCTCAGGTTGGACACGTCGTTGGAGTCGCCTGGGGGTCCTCTCTGCGGTGTTGGTTTCTCTGAACACGGGCCAAGGGCGTCGGGTGCAGAGTGGTGGAGACTCACACTTCTGGAGTGAGGTGAGAGTCCCTTTAAAGATGGTTTCTTCTTATTGCTTTGGACAGAGCTGCTGCCCACAGGAGTTTCTTGGTCCTTTGGAATTGCAGGGCAGTCCTCTGAGTCGGCAGAGGTCGCTGGGCCCGCAGGATGTGTCGCTGTTGCAGGTTCTTTAAATCAGGAGACAGGCCAGTAGGGCTGGGGCCAAAGCAGTTGTCATCTTCCTTCTTCTCTGCGGGGTTTTCAGGTCAGCAGTCCTTCTTCTTGTTAGGTCATCAGGAATCTGATTTCCTGAGTTGCCCCTAAATACTAGATGTAGGGGTGTGTTTAGGGCTGGAGGGCAGTAGCCAATGGCTACTGTCCCTGAGGGTGGCTACATCCTCCTTGTGTCTCCTCCCTTTGGAGAGGGGGGCACATCCCTAATTCTATTGGGCTAAATCCTCCAAAGCAAGAGGGAGGATTTTCTAAGGAGGGGGTCACATATCAGCTCTGGTAACCTTAGGGGTGGACCTGGCTGAGGGGGTGACTCCTGCTTGTTTTTCTCATAATCTCCTCCGGACTTGCCGCCAAAAGTGGGGGCTGTGTCCAGGGGGCGGGCATCTCCACTATCTGGAGTGTCCTGGGGCATTGTACCACCAGGCTTGAGCCTTTGAGGCTCAAAGCCAGGTGTTACAGTTCCTGCAGGGGGAGGTGTGAAGCACCTCTACCCAGGACAGGCTTTGTTCCTGGTCACAGAGTGCACAAAGGCACTCACCCCATGTGACCAGAAACAAGTCTGGAAGTGGCAGGCTGGCAGAGACCGGTCAGCCTAGCACTAGCAGGTGGGCTGGCATGCAGGGGGCATCACTAAGATGCCCTCTGTGTGCTTTTCTCAATAAATCCCACACTGGCATCAGAGAAGTTTGATACCAAATTTCCCAGTATTCAGTGTAGCCATTATGGAACTGTGGAATTCATGGTTGACAAACTCCCAGACCATATACTCTTTATGGCTACCCTGCACTTACAATGTCTAAGAATTGGCTTAGACACTGTGGGGGCATAGTGCTCATGCAGCTATGCTCTCACCTGTGGTATAGTGCACCCTGCCATATGGCTGTAAGGCCTGCTAGAGGGGTGACTTACCTATGCCACAGGCAGTGGGTTGTGGGCATGGCACTCTGAGGGGAGTGCCATGTCGACTTAGTCTTTTTCTCCCCACCAGCACACACAAGCTGTGAGGCAGTATGCATGTGCTGAGTGGGGGGTCCCCAGGGTGGCATAATACATGCTGCAGCCCTTAGAGAACTTCCCTAGCCACAGGGCCTTTGGTACCAGGGGTACCTTTTACAAGGGACTTATCTGTGTGCCAGGACTGTGCCAATTGTGGAGACAAAGGTACAGTTTTAGGGAAAGAACACTGGTGCTGGGGCCTGGTTAGCTGGGTCTCAGCACACTTTCAATCAAAGCTGGCATCAATTAAAGGCAAAAGGTTAGGGGGTAACCATGCCAACAGTGGCATTTTCCTACACCTGTTGACTACCTGCACTACCTTCATGTTGTCAACCCAAAACGTAACTTTCGTGTGCGCCAATTCCGCACCACACAATGTCACTGCTATACTCCTGCCCCCAGCTTTCCACTTCACCTGCCATTCTTCCATGCACCGACTGCCAGTACAGACCGAATACATTGACTGCATCTGAGAATATCTGTACATGCCAATCTAGATCTTCCTGCCTCGCTAGTAGGATCCCATTGAGGGAATCCAAGAAAAACTTCCTTCTTAACTACTGCTGGCAGACGCACATGGTAGTGCAGCAAAGATGTCCCTGTGAGTGCCATCCCCAGCCACCTGCAAAATGTCCTCCCTGCTCTGACATGCAAAGTTCAAGTGTCCAAGTGTCCTAGTACCACCTGAATTTCCCTCCCTTCCACCTTCTCTCTTGTCAGTATTTATAGCAACAGGTTCTGCATTTCTTCCTTTTCTCTTGCGGCAGCCTCACCTTCATTTTAACTGAATCTATTTAAATTCCCAAGAAAGACTGCAGCGTGCTGGGACCCACTGCCAGGGGCATGCCCAAATTGCTCACCAGTTCTTGGAACCTTACCAGCACCTGCTGGGAGTCCACAGAGGCGTGTGTCCCTGCAAAGAGAAAATCGTCCAGGTAATGCGTCACCAGCGCTTGAACCGCATGCCATGTGAAGAGCCATTGCAAGAAGGAACTGAAACATTTGAGCAGTACACATGAAAGTGAACATCCCATCAGCAGAGCCTTGTCTACATACCATTTCCCTGCAAAATGCATACTCAACAGTTGAAAGTCCTCTGGGTTTACTGGAAGCAGCTTAAAAGCTGAATTCACGTCACACTTGACCATCTGTGCTCCTGGCCCAGCTGATACCACCAATGCAGTTGCCACTTCCACTTAGAAGTATGGAACCAATGCCACTTCATCCTAAATGAAATCATTTTCTGACCCACCTTCGGGCCATGACAAATGCTGTATCAGCTGAAATTGCCAATGCTCTTTCTTGGGCACCACCCCAATTGGTGATACAATAAAATTTTCCATCGGCCATTCAACAAATAGACCCGCCATTATCCCTTCTGCTACTTCCTTGTCTAGCTTTTCCTGCACTGATTCCCTGTCCTCCCCAGCGGACTGCAGATTGTCTGCCCATCTGTGAACCCGGGATCTTTCATGACCCAAATAAAAACCTCATCTGAAATCCTCCCAAAATATTCTCGACTCCTCGGGTCGACTGTACCACCCCAGCCAGTACTCCAATCTGTCCAATTTAACAGGTGAACACACATTTTGCACTAGGTCGCTGTGCCTTTCCCCTTCTGTTGCTGTAATGATGCTGCTGTTGGTATGTTCCTTGATTGTTTACATTTCACTGCCATTGTCCTGCATTCTGTCCTGAAACCCCCCTGCGGCCCCAAAGCAGTGGATAAGAGAATGCCTGCCTGCACACTTAGAACACTCATGCCTAAACTTGCAGTTTTCTTGCATACACAAGCCTTGTTGTAATCCCAGCAGACTCCCCCTGACCCGCTCTGCACTTTGGAAGTGGTTCTCACCCCTCCCACGGTGGGGCACCCCTGAAAGGGCAATCCACTGGCTGTAAAAATTGCCTTACCAAATTTGGTGGGCCCCATGGTATGCTGCCAAAGAACTGTGGCCCTCATTATGAGTGTGGCGGTCTTTTCCGAAAACCGCAGCAGCCAGGGCTGCCGGAAGACTGCCAGTGTAGTCTTCCGACTGCCGTATTACGACTGCCGCCGGATATCTGCACCGCAGGCGGTCAGATATCCAGCGCCATTCACGACGGCGGCCGGCACCGCCACGCCACAAAAACACCGCCCACAGAATTGCGACCCATAATTCTGTGTGCGGTCTTCTGATGGCGGGGCGCTGTTGGCAGTGGGAGCGCTAGGTCCCGTCCCCTCATGGAGGAGAACCTTGCCGGACGAAGTAAGTGTTGTCCACAAGGGGAGGAGGGTGGCGGGATGGGTATGGGTGTGTGTGAGTGTGTGTGTATGTATGTCACTAATGTGGGGTGGGCAGGAAGTGGGAGTGTTTTTGCATGTGTGTGTGTTTGTGTGTAAATGTGGTGATGCATGTGTGGGTGAATGTGTATGGTGGGTCAGGGTGCGTGTGTGTATGCATGTATCCATGTATCCAGGGTCTAAATGTTTCAGCCGTTTCCATCGCCCATATGGGTCATTCGGCCTTCATCAGGACCATCGATCCCCTCAACATAAAATTCCCTGCCTGTTGTCAACCAATTTTTGATCAACAGATGAGCTTGGGTTCAGTTGTCCCCTTTTAGTGCACACACTCAGGATTACCTACAAGGGAATACAAAGACAGACATATACAAATGCGGGAAGGCTACTTCATCCATATATTGCCTCTTGCTCCCTCACAAGCTTCTTTCAAAGATATGGAACAATAGTTCTTCGTTTGAAGCAACGAATAAGCAGCATTTCAGATTTGGTACAACTGTGAGGAACATCACTGTGATGTATGAGTGGAAGCTTAACTCACAGGCATAGCAAGATTTTCACACACAAAACATGTACAGCAGCAGACCGGTGCACACACTTCCCTCACACCCACAGAACACATACCAATATGGATAAAAACAATGCAAGCTTCCCTGGCATGCTCAGAACATTAACAACAGCTTAAAAACATAGGCCAAGCTTGTGTGTAAACACATACACACACTATGTGTAACATGTGGCAGCAGAGCAAGTTACCCTCACCCAATGTGCAGGTACAAGATTGTCCGCAGCAGTGCAAGCTAAGTTATCTTCGCATATGCAACAGGAATCACACTGACAGAAATATAGAAGCTAATTAATTCAGGCATAAAATACCCAGAGTAAAGTTTAGAGGTGAGTGAGCAACAGACGACTCAAGACAGATTCTAGGCTCTGGTTCAGCTTGTGGACCTCTAGAGCCCTCTAGCCCAAAATGAGCTGAGCTTTTCTGTGGATTCTCCCTGCTAACCACACTTTAACCTCATGCACTAAGAATTAAAGGTTTATGTCAAACAGGAGCCAGAAAGGAATACCAATTGACCCAATTGTGTGATCCTAGGAACATATTTTATTATGTGATGTTGTGTCCCATCCTAAAGTAAAGCCCTTAGATCCTAGCTTGGATTGATAGTGCAGTAACACTGGCACTTGGATGATTTTCAAAAACATTGCAGTTTGGAAATTAACTTAAGCGTTTAAATAATATGTTTCTGTGTATTTGTTCCCTTCTTTCACTAGAGTTATTATTAAAAGCATGATGTTTTGCTTTGTACACTCTGATAAACACATTGGCTTTTATAATTATATTTCTATTTTGTCTACGCATTAATTGTTTAACTATTGCAATGTAGTTTGTTTCATCCAAGACTAGTCTGAGCAAAATTGAATGTCAAACAAATCTTATATTTCAGATTTTGTATCAGATTCAGACAGTGATTAGATAAGACTTGGCAAGTGCCTAATTTTCTGACATGTGTTGGACATTCGTGTGAAATGTGTTGCCAGAGCGGTAACACCTTCAAGGCTTTTCATCGTCTCCCGAATTCCTCACACTTCCTCACACTGTTCCTTCAAACCATATTTTTACCTCCCTGTATCCTCCATGGTATCTGTCTCCTACTTAGTACAACTAATTCATCTAACTGATTCTTATTTCCTCTTGCCAGTTCTCCAACTTGCTCCCGCATAGGATTATCTGTAGATAAGCTGCTTCTGTGTTTTTTTTTTCCACTGGTAGACTTTCCTGATAATGTTTTCAAACAATAGCCGTTGTCCTGCCCTTGGCACACCAACGACCTAGCTGTCTTGATGATGGTATGTGTGCATTAGTTATATTAAACCCAGAGGAACGTGGATGTCTCACCATCCTCGCACTACAGAAACACGTGCCTCATCGACTTTCACTTGTGATGGTTTTGTCATAAAGTAAATCTTTGAGCTGTGAGACGTGGCAAAATTCACTTGCACTGTTGATATTGCATGCCAAGGCTGCCTAAGACAGATGCACAGTGAATGTTTAAGTGACCCGCATGTTTCAGTGGAGTGTGCACGGCAAGGTAAGCAATGATATTGCCAGAGCTTGACCGATTCATCGCCAGGCTAAAGGATTCCAACCCATGGACTAAAGTAACTGACACACAACATAACAAAATATTCCACAACGAAGTACAGTGTCAAAGCCCATAGGTTTTAAAGCACAACTCTTCATAAGCAATAGAATCCAACAGACCACTTCCCAGATCTAATGCCCTTGCTATGTGTTCTTTCTGTAATTTGTAATTATTGGTTTAATTATTTCACCAACTAGTTCATTTATATAAAACACCATTAAGTAAAGCAATACATAAGTTACATAAAGTACAAAAAATAAATGAATAAATATAAAAAAATACCAGTTCCAGCTAACCCGAGGTGGAGTGATGTGCAGCCAAATATTCTTATGATGAATGCTTGGTGGTTTTGATGGTAGCCAAGCAGTTTGTTGAATAGGGAAATAATAGCTCTGTACTAGAACTAGACGTTTTGGACATCTCTGTTTGTGCTAGAGCCCAACAGGTCAGCCATCTCTAGGGCTTCCAGGCAGACTGCCCATTAGACGCTGATAGTGGTACGAGTTTCCTTCTCCATTCACCCTCAGCTGTTAGATAGTTGTTTGTTGTGGAGGATTAGTGTGTCATCTAAGCCTTTATGTTCTACAAGTCCTTTCTCTGCCTCTGTCTCTAGACGCAATTATTTCTTTTTCCACCAACTCAAATTTTACACTGTCCCAATCACTTTCTGTTTGCGATGGTGGTCTCTCCCAGTTCCCCATTGCAGTTAGAATGCTCCTTAGACACCACTGAGTCCTTGGCAACGTCAGTTCCTGGATCCATGTGATGCTGAACTGTAGGAGACGTCACTTAACATCGAATTTAAACCTTTGAAGATAGTAGATGGTGGAAAGACGATATGAGATGTATCGCCCACGCAGCAGATTTGGGTACTGAAGTCAGATGGTAAGATGCAGCTTGTGTTGCATTAAGGAGGGCTGGGACTGCTACACCTGCATCTGTCATCTTTTCTGCCCTCATGGCAGTGTATAATGAGGAAAACCAATGCTATTCACCTGTTCTCAGGTCTCTCCACCCATTATTCCCTTGTAGACAGTATGAGACAAACTCAGGCAAGTGAAGTGTTCTGATGTGGCTTGGAATGTCTTGCATGTCACATTGAACCTGGTGACATCGCACAGACACGAGAGCGGCAGATGTTCGTTGGTGGTTTCCAGCATAGGCTATGTTTGTGCTCTGTGCCCTTTATTGCTATATCTCATACCTTGAGCTTCAATCTAAATAAATCTTTTACCAAAGAGAAACCACGGAAGAGTCATTTCACAGTGACGATGAGGATTAAAATGGCGCTGGTCAACAAACTGCTTTCTGAACAGTTGGCTTGGGACTCGCATCTACGTTCTTCTACAACCTACTGTGAGTGTTTGTGGGGGCACAGAGCTGATTTTTTCATTGTCCCGGTAGGCTGTTTCTGGGTGTTTATCTATACCTAAAACGCTGGCAATAATGTCTATTTGCAGCGCGCGAGGCTGTGAAATGTTCAACATTTGAAGCGTGCAGTAAAGTTTTCTGCACACGCGCCCGCAGGAAGTTCACGATGGGATAATTTAAACATTTTCAGCGCGTGCATTAGCGTTCTCTGCACGCGCACCTTCATGTGAAATTTAGCGCGTATTTGAAAGACTGCCTGAAGCTTTATTAACTGGATGGAAACGGACTTACAGAATTTGTAGCAGCTTCTTGGTGGACACCTTTTCTGTTTCTCTTCGGTATTTCAGAAACACAGAGGAAGGACAGAACATTTCCTGCACTTCATTAACATTAAAGGAGGACTGGGTCTTTTGAACTCAATTCAGTTCGGCCATTTTACATTGGGAAAGATGATTTTTTTAGCTTTTTGAACATTTTTATTAATTTTACTCTATATTTTTTTGGGGGGGGGAAATAATAATAATATATTTTTTGTTATTCTCAAGCAATGTTTAAAGAAAAAAAAAGAAAAACAATTACAGTTTTTTTTTTTTAATTATCTTTGGGTACTATTGACAATGCAGAATGTGGTGCCTCCTGCACCTTTTTTGCAAGATCATGGAGATTCTCCTTAGGAATGGAAGCTTTGGATACGTTCTTTTAAAGCCTACTTAGGAGCCATTGATGAACACAAATTCAGACCAGAAAGGAAAAAAAAGTTTCACGTACTATTATTTGGGGGTAGAAGGTCAGAATATGTTTGATCATTTACCAGCTTACGAAATGGGTGTCGAAGAGGAATTGGATGAGTTTGACATGGCAATTGCACAATTGGACAAACATTTTACTAAGACTAAGAATATTGTAGTACATAGGTATAAGTTTTTTACTAGATCTCAGAATCCCAATGAAAGCATTGACATGTTTATCACAGCATTAAAAGTGTTAGCGGCTAAGTGTGAATTTGGGAATTTTACTTCTCAACTTATAAGAGATCAATTAGTGGCAAGATGTTATTCCAAAAGAATTCAAGAGAAATTACTTACGTGTAAAGATCCGTCGCTGGACAAAGCTATTGATATAGCGAAAAGTATTGAGTGTTCTTTAGAGGATGCTAAACAGTTGGAGCTCTCTTTATCCAATGCAACCATTTTGAGTGCAGTGTCAAGTGCACAGTGTAATGATAACAAAACGTTTTCACGGAATGATAAAAAACAGGATGTTTCTTCAACCTCTAAGAACTCTTCTTCATTCAAAAATACTCAAAAGACTATGGCCCTCATTCTGACCTTGGCGGGCGGCGGAGGCCGCCCGCCAAAGTCCCGCCGTCAGGTTACCGTTCCGCGGTCGAAAGACCGCGGCAGTAATTCTGACTTTCCCGCTGGGCTGGCGGGCGGTCGCCTTCAGACCGCCCGCCAGCCCAGCGGGAAAGAGGCTTCCACGATGAAGCCGGCTCGGAATCGAGCCGGCGGAGTGGAAGCTGTGCGACGGGTGCAGTTGCACCCGTCGCGTATTTCACTGTCTGCGCAGCAGACAGTGAAATACATGTAGGGGCCCTCTAACGGGGGCCCCTGCAATGTCCATGCCAGTGGCATGGGCACTGCAGGGGCCCCCAGGGGCCCCGCGACCCCCCCTACCGCCATCCGGATCCCGGCGGTCGGACCGCCGGGATCTGGATGGCGGTAGGGGGGGTCAGAATCCCCGCGGCGGTGCAGCAAGCTGCGCCGCCGTGGAGGATTCAATGGGGCGGCGGTACACTGGCGGGAGCCCGCCAGTGGTGCCGGTCCGACCGCGGCTTTACCGCCGCGGTCGGAATCCCCATTGGAGCACCGCCGGCCTGTCGTCGGTGCTCCCGCGGTCCTCCGCCCTGGCGGTCTTTGACCGCCAGGGTCAGAATGACCACCTTTTTGTTTTAGATGTGGTTCTACAGCTCATGTGTCTTCTTTCAGAAACTGTCCTGCAGTTCACCAACAACGTAGGAATTGTAACCAGATTGGGCATTTTTCAAGGGTTTGCAGAAGTGTAGGCAAGAATAATGTTCGATGTGTGATAAGTGAGGATGCAGAAGATGTGCAACATAATGATAAGGAATTTGTACTAGTTGTTAAAGGACACAATATCACGACATCGAATAATAGACTAGTCATGGATCCTGATGTTGATGTATCAATTGAAGGGGTTGTAGTTAAACTTTTGGTGGACACAGGAGCTCGCATCACAATTGTGTCTCAACAAAAGTTGGATGAGTTTTGGATGTCAAAACCTCTTTTATCTCCTGATGTTTCTACAGTTGCTTTTGAGGGAAGCAAAATTTACTTAGTTGGCTATTTTTGGGCTTCCTTGTCGATTTTAGATAAAACCATACAAGGGAAAGTGTATGTGGCGAAAAAGGGGATTGATGTTTTAGGTTTGATTCACCAAGCTGAATTCAACTTAGTGATTAAACCAGGACGGGAAAAACCTGTGTCTGTTGAAATTGACAATTCTAATAGTGTTAAGACAGTTTCAGACTCTGTAAGTGTTTGGCAACAAAAATGTAATAGATTATTTCAAGACAAGTTGGGCAAAATAACTAATTTTACACATTCAATAAAATTGAAACAGGGCACTGTGCCTGTTAAACATAATTTGAGGAATGTTCCTTTTAGTGTAAGATCAGATTTATCCAAATTACTAAAGGATATGTGTGACCAAGGAATAATTGAGAAGGTGGAAGCGACGTTGTGGTTGTCTCCCATTGTATTAGCTAAAAAGAGTTCAGGAGATTTAAGAATGTGTGTAGATTAAAAAATCTTAATGAGGTAATTTGGGTGGATAGCTTCCCTTTACCAAGGATTGATGATCTCATCACAAAGGTTGGGTCGGCTAGTTGGTTCACAAAGCTGGATTTGAAGTCATCATATCATCAAGTAGAGTTAGATGTTAACTCCAGACATTTGACAGCATTCATAACTCCAGATGGAACCTTTCAGTTTTGCAGGCTTCCCTTCGGCCTTGCTTCCGCGGCTGCAGTGTTCCAGAGATTGATGTCTGACATTTTTTTTGACAATCCTAATGTAGTGGTTTTCCAGGATGATATCTTGTTTTTTTCTGATACAGAATTAGCACATGACAACATTTTAGAAGGTGTGTTAGGAACATTAGAAGCCAGGGGAGTCACTCTAAGAAAGGAGAAGTGCATATTCAAAATTAGAGAGATTGAGTATCTTGGGCACGTTTTATCTGAACAAGGTGTTGAGCCTAACCAGGATTAGTAAAAAGTATTCTAGAAGCGCCTGCTCCTAAGACCAAAGAACAACATTTGTCTTTTTTGGGGTTGTTTGAGTTCTATGCAAACTTTTTGAAAAACTTTGTTAAGACCATTGAATGTTTTAGATCGGTGCTAAAGAATAAGGCAACTTTCCTTTGGTCAGCTGAATGCAATAGAGTGTTTGAACAAGTTAAACGTGATTTCATGAATGCTTCTGTTTTACAGCCTTTTTTGGAAACTAAAGAAACAGTTGTGACGGTGGATGCTTGTGAGTATGGTCTGCGTGCAGTTTTAACACAAATATCAAGTGATGGACATGAAAGCACTATTGGATTTGCTTCAAGAACCTTGCGTTTAGTAGAACATAAATATTCAGTGATTGAGAAAGAACTTTTGGCTTGTGTATGGAGTGTGGAGAAGTTTAAACAATATCTTTGGGGCAGGCATTTTCTTTTAAAGACTGATCATCGACCTTTAGTTGAAATACTGTCTGGAAGGAAAATTAAACGTTCTACAGCTCGCATAGCTAGGTTGTCAGCTAAACTTTTGGAATTCAACTTTTCTGTTGAATATATTCCTGGAGGTAAGAACTGTAGGGCAGACTGTCTTTCTCGATTATCCATTACTGAAGAAGATGAACTAGAATGGGAAACAGAAATTGAGAAATGCTTTGTAGCCTGTATCAATCAGTGTGATAAAAATGTGGATGAGAATGCATGGATTGAATCAGTGCAGAAGGATAAGTTGTTAGTGGAGGCGATGCATTTGGGAAGGTCTGGTTGTCCTAAAGAGAAAAATTTGGTCAGAAAAACAACCTATGGCTTGGTCATATAACTCATGTAGAAGGCCTTTCACCTATGTAGCCCTTGGTAGCGGACTATAATGCTTTGATAATTTAAGGGAATTCATTTTAAGAGCATACATACTGCTAGAGTGAACTTAGTGAGTTATAAGTTCTTTTTTCAAAATGTATGCAGTAATATTTATGCTTTTAGTGTATTGTAAGACTACAACGCTAGGAATAAGCACTGCTTTAGTACACTTTGATGTGTTTTATAATGCATCCATAATATGAAGTTGGTTCTCAAGCAGAGCCCCCAGCTCCTAAAGATAATGAGCATATTTAAAAGAGGAAATGGGCGCTCAAATATTACATCTTAGGAAAAAGTTGAATACATTGCCAAGGACAGCAAAGCCTTTCCATGAAGCACAAGCATCAACACAGTGCAGTCTTGAGTATGAGCAAAGGGCACTTTTTTGTGCATGAATTGCTTGTGGTACACATGAAAAAATGAAGATATGTTCTCCCTTTTTCTCTTACTATTAACTGCTTTAGAGCGAGCGTCGGCCACTGGCCGACTCCCACAATACCTCCCTTGTGCGGGTCACAACCAGTGTCCGACACCAGGGAGGGGGTTAAAATGTTAATGTAAAAATACCCCGGGAGACACGGCAGATCTTCTGTGCCCCCCGCCCTCCTACCTGCCCCTTTGTGACGTCAGTGCGCCTCCGCACTATCTGTTTTCTCCATTAAAGAAGGAATCGGCCGCAAGGCCGCTTCCTGCTTTGGTGGGGCAACCAGCCCCAAACTGCCTTCCTGACGTTCTGGAAGGCCCCGTTTGAAAGGGGAGACTCTCCCCTTTCAAATGAAGCATTCCTGAACCAGTTTCCTGGCCGGAAACCCCTCTAGACACCAGGGATTTCACTTAGAGGGGTCAGCCCCCTCGGCAAACGGGCCGCCCCCCGGGGCATATTTTTTATTAAAAAAGGTAGGTTTATCTCTGGGGGGCACCCCCTAGCGATTTTAAAATATAACAAAAAAAGCCAATTAAAAAAAACTGAAATTGACAGGGGGTCACCTGTGAGCAGGGCGACCCCCTTGGGGGCAATCATTTTTTTTCATAGTTGTATGGTTTCCCTGGGGGCCACTATGGCCCCCAAGGAAACCATACAGCTATTAAAAAAAATATAGCTCTATATATATATATAGATTTATATAGATAGATATATCTTTCTATGTAGATAGATATATCTATCTATATAGATATGTATATATATAGATGTATATGTATAGATTTATATATGGATATATAAGTATATATATATATATATATATATATATATATATATATATATATCAACACAAACCGGTCCTATCTCAGTGCGCTCAACAGCTGGTGCTCGCGTCAGAGAGGGACCATTTCCCTGTGGTATAATTTGTCACAATTGACAAGCAAGTCAGGAACTCTGGACTCCCAGGATGTGAATCATCTCATTTTTTATTGCATGAAATACTGCAAACACCCGACACCGGACGCGTTTTCGACCACCCCAAGGTCTTGATCACCATGATTAGGTCCCACAGCAACTATGGGACGGTCACTGTCCTTGGTTTCCTGTACAACATTTGCAACATGTATGAATAAGGGATAGTCTTCGCATTCTTTGTCTCTCTGTGTACCTTCCACAAGGTTGTTTTCCCAGACTCTTTATAAATAAGACAATAGCACATCTATTTCGAAACTAACATTTCATGTAAAAATATCTGCAGTGAAATTACACATTAGCAGAAATTGGAAAACAGTTTCTCATGTTAGAGAAATTCAGGCCTAGTAAAGTCAAGCTAAGAAAAACATTCTCATTTGTATATTTAATTCATGTTATACAGTTATACAGTGCACATTTAACTTCTACAGTCACATATCACTCTTTCTCAATTTAAACTTAATGTTACAGTTAACATAGAATACATTTGTTAACACATGTATTTGAATAAAATAGAGAACTGCATTTCTCAACCTTAATCAACAACATTAGTGCACACATTACATAAACTGTTATTGTTTTAAATGCAACTACACTAAAATAAAGTGAGTATGGTTAATATAATATGCTCAATGATTACAATTCAATTAGTAAGTAAGGGCACACAGTACATATTCTCCTCTAACACTACAGAGAATGTACTTATTAGTTGACTTTGAAGCATTTTACATTAGAATACCATTAATTCACACATTTTGTTTCTCTTATGGCCACATATAGATCAACATTGTAACATTAGGGGTGGCAGCCAATTCTCCGCTGCACCATGCTCTACTGCCTCTGTCAACTCCTGACACTCGGGCCCTAATGAGAATTTTTGCTTCTTTGCAAACATATTTGAACAGCTACAAAATCTGCTCTTCATTTAACAAATAAACCTGTGAACCAATTTACCTCAAAACATGTCAGAGAACGTACCTCATGACTTTAAGAAAATAGTTGATTTTTTTTCAAATAGATTGCTGTTTTTAGTTTGTTGCTCCACTTGTCCAGGGCCATCAAGCTTTTGCCCACAATATATTCTATAAAAACACATCCTTCTAATAATCTTAAACGTTGAACAGAATGCCTCATCATTTGTCATTCTGTACCATATTTGCTTTTTCAAAGGATAGGAATCTTGAACTGATTGGATTATCAAATGCAACAGACGCTCTCACAATTCCAAAAACTGTTCTAGCAATAGACTTTACAGATGAGACTCCTCTAGCTGAAGGTTTCACTGTATCTCACATGAATTGTGACCTACTTACTGAGCTTTTTAATGTAATACATTTAGATAGGTTACCAGCTGCCAGAAAAATGTGTCTGCCTTTTCCAAAATAAATAAGTGAATTTTCTTCCAGAAATATTTTTTCTCAAAGGGAAGTGCAGTTGATTTTCAGGTTCTGGCAGGATCTTAAGGCAGTAAATCAATACCTAATGGGACTCTGCCTCCCATCCGTAATCTAGTAAATAAACTGAATGGGTGAATCAAGCATTAGAGCAATGAATAAACAAGGTTTAATGGACTGTACTTACAGAATATTTAAGAAGCATTACAAATGCATATTACTCCAGTTAGGTTTCCTTTCTCCATAAAGTGAAGGTTACTTCTATAAATATTAGAAATATAGTTGCAATTAAGCAGCTTATGATTCGACCATCCATGTGCCACACCTTCACAATGCAACTCTCCTTATCAGTTCCTTGCTGATTATGTCTTTTCGCATTCCCAGTTCTCTGGCAGTCCTCTCCACTTGGGTGTTAATACTCTCTTCCCCCTCTTTGCCTCTTACATTGGTTGATACTTTTGCTTCTAGGAGATGGCTTTGACAATATTCTTGTCTGGCCTGGACACCTCATTAGAGATGTTAAGTGATCCTCCCTACAGGAGCGATTAGTAAGCCTTTATTTTACATTCAGAATTTACAGACCATTGGAAGAGTGAAAAATGAGCATCAACACCAGTTACATGTGTTCCAAACTCCATCACTGGACAAGCACATCGTTTATGAACATGTACTGTTACAAAGGGAAACATTTTGGGATTCCTTCTTTGGAGATAAGGCCTGTCCTTAGCACCAGGAAGTGGCCTAGGGTAATTCTAGGCATGCGATATACAAACATGCAACACACCTACACAACCCTGATGGTCTAAATAATGTTCTGGACTCAGGAGCGTTGGAACAGGTTAAAATATAAATTCCCTGGGTTATTCTACATGCCAGGCTACCGTCAGCAGAATTGGAGGAATTTTGGTAATTCTGCTTAACGCAGAATTACTGATTAATTAAAGTTCTACCTCTCCACTGGCAGAATTAAACTATTCAGTGGTTTCTAAAGTTTAGAAACCACTGCATACCTCTCTGTGCCCTTGCATACTCTGCATTTAATAACTTTTAATCACTTAAGAGTATTTAAGGGCAATGACTGATATGCAGTGGTTTCTAAAATTTAGATACCACTTCATACCAGCTTCATACCAGCTTCATACCAAGGGCACCATACCAGTGCCCTTGCATACTCTCTCCAGAGTATGGCTGCGCTATTTTCATAGCACAAAGTGCACTCTCACATCCAATTTAGGATGCAAGGGTGCATTTTACGAAATCAAAATAGCCCCACATGGCAACTCCACTCTGTTGCACAATTCCTTAGATTCTGGCAGAATTGTAATGTAATTCCACAAAATCAAATTCCGCCAATTCCGCCCACCCCTAATATGCACCACGTCTTGTTGTTCACTGTCTAACTGACTGACTGAATAAGGACTTATAGAAAGCAAAATGGAGTTTGTAGACACTGATGACCAGTGCACATAGCCATGTCCTGATCTAAGAAAAGGAAGATTTTCATTGGATGGACAATCTAGTGTCCGTATGTGTAGTCTGAAACTAAGGGTTTCATTTACAAAGTTTTGGTGCATGACAGCGCTGAAAGCCTTCTTGCTGCACCGCTGTGCGTCAAAACAAAAGAGCAGAAATGCACCTTATTTACAAGGTACAACACATTCCTCTCCTTTTCCCCTGCGCTTGTGCACAAATTGCTGGCATGCGCCAATGTAGGCATCCTTGCCCATGGTGCAGGAGTGCCTGCGTAGAGAGGATGATTATTTTTGTGCAGAAAGGGAGACCTTCCTGCACAAAATTATTCATGAGAAGCATTTTCGTCTCTCTATGTGTGCTGTAAAATGCAGCACACATAGAAAGAGGGAAAAACAGGAAGAAATAAAGATATTCTGTCACCCACGCAACACCTCCCTGACTCAAAGTAAGGCAACGCAGTGACTTGCGCTGCGTTGACTTACTCCACATCTACAAGGCCATGAAAAGCCATGCAAAGTGGTTTTCATGGCCTTGTAGATATGGGTCAGCAGCCTGCGCCACCAGTGCATCACAAAAAGTGACATACTGGCGGTGCAGGCTGCTTGTAAATAAGCCCCTAAATGTTCTTTATTCTATACTAAGGATTGAAGCAACTGGATACCCAAGGCTCCTCTTCCAGTGAAAACACTGCAACTGGGTACCCTACACTCCATTTTCAAGGGACTCATTAAGCCATAACGTCTGGAATGACTAGAGGACATTGCACATACTGCTGTTGGAAGATTAGTAAGTAACATAATTTGCACTTCGCAGGTCATTTTGTCTTCCTGTGCTCCATTCTTGGACATTCAAAATGTGTTGACTTTTCTCTCACCCATATCTTAAACTTGATCTTCAGATGTTCTTTCCCAACCTTTTTTTCACTGCTTGCCATTTTGTTCCTTCCCTTGTACCATATAATGTACTGTAATTTTGTGTCTGCTGAATATTGTTTTGGCGCAGGCAATGAAAATATGGCACAGAGCACAAGACTGTAGAGGAGACGGAGAAGTACCTGCACACGCCTGCAGATCAAACAATCTATATGAACAATTCTTTCCAGAAAAATCACTGGGTACATGGATCAAACAGTGTCTAACTTGCGCCACATGCACCAAGAATCAGGTGAGCCAATGGTGGGCAAAAGCCATGTCCTTTTAGTGTGACATGTAGCCCTGGGCACTGCTGGGTGATGCCATACAAAGGGATGGTACATCTTGTTACTATAGTTGCTATTTCTTTGCATGGTGAATATCTGCTAATGCTGTGGCCTTCTACTACTAGTGCTTTGGGACTTCCACAAAAGATGTTTCAGACAGCAATTACCTTCAATAAATATCTATAACTGAGCATACCCGAGTGGGAGAAACAAATAAATAATTTGATTGCACCAGATCTTATTGTCTGAAAGAATATAGATGTTCTTATGTTTCTTTCAACAACTTCATTAGATTTGGCCTGGGAGACTTAACTGTTTTCCAGCAACTTGTTGTTGTGAGTAATAATCATGCATGAAATAATATATAAATATATATAGGTGGACGGGTTTCGAGTCAGACCCCTTCTATTAAAAGAAGAATCAAATGAAAGAAATTAAGAAACAGATGAAAGAAATGAAAGAAATGAAGGAAGCAGTCAAAAAGAAAGAAAAAGGGAAAAGAAATAAAAAAGGAAAAAGGAAGAAAAAGGAAGAAAAAAGAAAGATTGCAAAAACAAAGCAAGAAGTAAAAAAGAAATGAAGAAAAAAATGGAAGAAGGAAGGCAAAACAGAAAGAAAGAAGGAAAGAAAAAGGAAATAAGGCAAAAAAACAAAGAACAGAGGAAAGGATGAACAAAGAAAGAACAGAGGTAAAACAGAAAGAAAGAAGAGCTAAAGGGAAAAAATAAAAAAGACAAGAAAGAAGGTAAAAGTATGGAGGAAATAAAGCAAAAAAGTGAAGGCAAGAAAGAAGAAAAAATATTAAGGAAAGAGGGAAATAAGAAAGACAGAGGTGAAAAAGTAAAGAAGAGAAGAACTAACGATGCAAAAAAGAAAGAAGGTAATAAAGAGAAAGCAGAAAGAGAATTAAAGAAGACAAAAGAGAAAGAAAGAAACAACAAAGAAGGAAAAAGGAAAAGGTAAAGAAAGAAGGACAGAAGGAAAGAAAAGAAGGCAAAAAGAAAGAGGGAGAAAGGAAAGATAAAGGAAGAAGTCAATAATGAAAGAAAGAAAAAGGAAATGTAGAAAAGAAAAAGAAGGAACTAAAAAGGAAAGAATGCAAAATTAGAACGAAAGAAAAAAAAGGAAGGCAAAAAAGTAAGAAAGAAGGAAAAAGGAAAAACAAGGGAAGGAATAAGGAAAAAGGGAGAAAGAAAGGAAAGAAAGAAAATAAAATGAGGGTGCAGTAGATTAAACATGATGAAGTTTGGATTTCTTCCTGGGGCAAATACATTAAAGAACCATTGGTGAAACCGAACCCAGGAACACAATATTGTATTGGTATACCATGAAATAGCAGCAATTCACTTCAAAAAGAATATGAAACAGCATTGGAGAAACAAAGGAACTGATAACGCTGGAAAGTGCCCCTGCTAAATTCATCCTTCTAATCACACCAGGCAACACTGGCACTAAAGGGAACTGTCCCTGTGCGGATGTCCATTATGTGAAAACAGTCCAATGAGTAATACGATTTTGCTGAAAGTCCCTCTAAGTAAGTACATCATACATATTATTTTAGTCAAATCAAAAGGCTAATGCCAGACCTAAAAAAGTGAGGAGATTGATAAAAGTGAGGGAAAAGAGCACAGAGGCACAAGGGGTGAGAGAGAAATCCAGCCTGGCGGGTGGGGCTGCAGAGGCGGGATAAGGAGACATGGCAGGAAGAGCAGGTAAGGAGCGGGGGAGGTGGGAAAAGGCACAGGTGAAGCTGTAGACTGCGGGCAGCGTAACAGACGGGGCAAAGGGCCTGAAACAGGTGAACACGGCACAAGAAAATGAGAGGAAAGGCCAAAAGCCACAATGGGTGTAGGAGAATGCAGGCAGAAAAATGGGTGAAAAGATAAGAAAGGAACAAGGGGTGAGAGAGAAGGCAAACAGAAAAACAGGTGATAATTGACTAAATGAATGAAAGGACCACAAAGGCACAAGGGGTGAAAGAGAAAGCAAGCAGAGAATTGGGTGAGAGAGCAGAAGGAGCGAGGTGGGAGCCAGGTCCAAAAGTGCCTGGACTCGTCAGAGGATCAGTCACAGATAAATGGGGTGCTGGACCTAGACACCAAGCTGACCCATGTGATAGGAAACTGAAGTGAAGATGCCCATGTTATGCCACCTGCTATGCCCCTCCCACTATGTGACTTTCCACAACAGGAAATGCGGGGCAATAACATGTCTGTGATAGTCTGTAATTTGAGGTGCATGTCTGCTGCCTGTTGCTGCTTGTGGTGCTCTGCAGATAGTTTGTGTAGCTGCAGCTTGTGTTTACTGACACTGATCATGAATACAAAGATGTAGGCACAACACAGTGCTGGGCCATTCCATAAGATGCCATTTGGAATGTCGGAGAGTATGCTTTCAGCATCCTCCAACTCCATAGACCTATATCATGGGCAATTTCTTACTTCACAACAGTAGTGGTTTTTCTATTAGGGCCCCAGGTGTTGAAGTAAGCCTCAGCAAGGCCTACTAGTGCAAGGGATTCACCTTTCTCTGCACAAAGTCCTCAGACCATATAGGAAGAAGTTGGCACAGAAACTGAAATAAAAGACAAAGTTTATTAAACCTCATGAGGTGGTACTACAGTTCAAACAGCACCCATCGGTAATGTTTGAAGTAGCACACTGAACTGAGAGAGCATGGTCCTTTTATACCCACGCAGGGGCTAAAAGGAGGTGGTACAATTATAGAAGCAAGACTTGCATGCATGTAAGGCTGAGGTCTTCAAACTTTTGATGCCAGGACCCCCTCTTAAAACTTTTTAGGTGTAAGGACCCCCTCCTGATAAAAATTTCTAGAACCTGATACTCCTCATCATCAACAATAATAAACATCCCCATTTCGCACAGCAAGTCTTCTTGCTACACTTCCACACTCTCAATACAAAAGGGCAGGAATGGACCGTATTTATGAAATACAGTACATTTCTGTCCTTTCCCCCTGCGCTGGCGCACAATTGCTGCCTAGTGCCAACATAGGCAGGATTGTATTTGTGCAGGAAGGGACACCTTCCTGCACAAAAACAATCCAGAAAGGCATTGTACCTCTTTCTACATGTGTGGCAGATAGCAGCACACATGGAAAGAGAAAAAAACAAGGAGAAATTAAAACATTTCTCCTCATTATGCCTGCTCTGGGGAGGCGTAAGGTTTTGCCACTGCTCCAGTTTACGTGATTTTGTAAATCTGGGGCAGTGTCAAAATCCATCTGTGTTGCATAGGAACACCCACCACTACGCTCATGGAACGCCTCCTTGACGCAAAGTAAGGCAATGCAGCGACTTGCACTGCCTTGCCTTACTCCATATCAACAAGGCCATTCAATCCGCTCAGGGTGGCTTTGAGTCAGCTCATAGGTACGATTGAGAGGCTTGGGATGCTGGAGCATCAAAAAAAGTGATGCTCCAGCAGCGCAAGCCTCTCATAAATAAACCCAAAATATTCTCTAAATGTTTTTAAGTCTTTCACCGCGAGGTAGCTACATATAAAATATTAGCCAGCTGAAATGAAAAATAAATAAAATAAAGTTTTTACTCATTGGGAAATGCATTGTAGTGCATTATGAAACCTCTATTAATTAATGCACTGCAGAGGTCTGTGTTTAACCGGAGAGCAACAGAACTAAATCTTTTGTTAGTACAGTTGAGAATAGTGACTTGTGCATTTTTAGTGCCATGAGGTCACAGCGTGTGACAGAAAGCACTGTGAATATATAAAAAGGCATTATTTTATACTTGCATTGCACACAGTATAATATAGGCCACTACAAAAAGGTTTATTATAAAACTGTGCTTCCAAAATATGGATTTAAGTAATATCAGAGCATATGCAATAACTTTTTTTTTAATAGCTGTCCCTTCAACACCTCCAGGTGAAGTGAGCGCTGTGTAAATACAATTACAATTAAAAGCATGCACTTCACAGCTCAGTTGTTAACTCTTCGCACTACCCCTCAAACAAAATAAATGTTTGTCCTCACAAAGCTTTGATCATTTAAAGCTGCTCCCATGCACCCTTTACATTTGCAGATCAGCTCGTAGAGCACATTTGCTTTTCATTCAGGAAGCAGAAGCCCTGGGCTGAAAGTCTCCTTAGCTGTCTGTGCGGCTTTCACAACACAGGAGACTTAAATCAAAGTTCAGCTGAGGCATTTTAAGGATCAGCTGGGGGAATGTGCGACCCCCTTTCCAGGTCTCCACGGCCCCCCTGGGGGTCCCGACCCCCGTTGAAGACCTCTGATGTAAGGTCATGTGGAAATGCACAGTCGACAGGTAGGAGGAGCTAAGAGTTTTCATGGACTAACAGCTGCAGACCTTACTGAGCATGTGCGAAAGTGGGAGATGCTAAATATAACTTGTCACTAGGCAGATTTTCAAGAGTAGTTAACAGAAAGGTAGGACAGAGCACATGGCAGCATGTGGCAGAGAAAATGGCTGCCATGAATACAAAATGGATTCCGCGAAATGTTCACAATAGTTACTAAATACAAGATGTCTTCTGCTAATGCTTAATCTAATCTCAGCTAAACTACAACAGACGACCCTTTCAGCATTAGCTGAAGACATTCGTCTTTCTAGGATAATCTAAATATTCATCTTGTATATTTATGCTCATCATTTCAGCTATTTCCTTATCTAACATATGTTGTGCTTTCATTTCTGTAATATTTCTTTTGGTAGGCATACAAGCAGTAATACACATGGAGCAGAACATTGGACCACACTGAATACAGATACAGCATGTGAAAAATATTGCAATCATTACACACAGGATAGTCAGTAGTTTCCAGCCCCAGGCGGAAACAAGAGCCCAAAACCATCCAGAAAAAGTCCAAGTACCAGTCTCTGTGTGGATTTCTGCAGCAATTTTATGCAATTTAGATATTGCATCATATACTGAAGGTGAGTGATATAGGATAAAAACACAGCAACTACTACCGATGATGCGACATGCACCACCTCAGTCAGCTAATATCACATCTAGTACCTGTCAGAGTCACCAGATCCTCAGGGTCTGTGCACGTTCCCAACACTTCCACCACAAAGCAGCTCCCATACTCTGATTAGATTTATCACAGAGTCTAAGAGAGTCCAAGTGGGGAAAAGGGGATTAGGACGGGAACAGCTGGGAAGGAGACCTGTAGGAAGCAAAAGGTTAAAACACAACATCAAAATTACATCTCATGAAATCAGTACCATGCTACAACTCTAAGCTTCGTCTTTTCCGAAAAACATGAACAACTCTAGAATAGTCCTAAAACTGACTAGGCTTTAGATGAGCGAATGCCTGAGGAGGAAACAGGAAAAGTTAAATAGGACTTTCAGATTTGAGTACTTTCTTTAGCATGAGAATCAGGAAACACTCTGAGCAATTTCTAAACAACCATATGAATCTCCTTTTAAGAATATATATCAGGAACACACAGCATTACATCTAGAACTCTGGTATTGTTGCGTTCATCTCAGAAAAAACATTGGGAAGTGAATTGCGCACATTGCAGATTTTTATATGAGTATTAAACACCATAAAGGATTGTGCACCATGAAATCACACAACGTAGATTCAAGGAATAAATCACGCAACGTGTCAACTTGAAATGCTACCAAGAAAATGTCTTAGAATAGTAGCGCACAGTAATTTACATTATTTATACACGAGGAAAGAATTGCGCGTCTTGACGATTCAAATGCCACCATACAAATGCCAAGAAATGGTAGCGCACAATGAACAACATGAAAAGCACTCAGGGAAAGAATTGCGCGTCTTGTCGATTCAAATGCCACCATGCAAATGCCAAGAAATGGTAGCGCACAATGAATAACATGAAAAAACACTCAAGGAAAGAATCGTGTGTGTTGCCGATTCGAATGCCACCATGTAAATGCCAGAAAATGGTAGCGCCCAATGAACAGCATGAATTACACACGAGAAGTGAATTGCGCGTTTCGCCGATTCGAATGCCACCATGTAAATGTCAAGAAAAGGTAGCGCGCGCAATGAACAACAAAGTTAAATGCTCATGAAACGAGTTGCACGTCTTGCCAACTCGTAAAACATCATGTAAATGTCAAGAAATATCAGCGCGCAATGAACAACAATGTAATAACGAAGTCAAATCTTTATGGAATAAATTGCGCGTCCTCCCGATTTGCAAACCACCATACAAATGTAAAAAAATGGCAGCACACAAGTAATCTGTTATTCATTTAAGAATTAAAATCAAGAATATGAAAATTCTCAATTACGGTGTTGGGAAATGTCCAAACACCGTCTTACCGCCTGGAAACAGTGATCACCAATGAGAGATGAGTGCAGAAGACTGGAAAATCCAAATAGGCCGCCGGGACAGGAGCTCAGGAAGAAGCTGCTGCTCTGCACCGGGACCTCTGAATAGTGAGCACTGGAAGTTGGGCTGACTCTCTTTTATAGAGTATTGGCCCAGCCTAGAACCACGCCCAGGCATGTTGCAAGGAAAATCTCTGGAAGGCCCTGGAAAGGGACTACACCCTAACACACTCTGAATGTCTGCAGCAATACATTGCAAATGTACAGTATTTATAAGCACCTTAAAAATGAATCTTTTGGATAGAATTCTGCAATGCAAAAGGTTAAACAATAACATATCATCACAATGCATAAATTACATTATCTTGCGAGTGTTGGGTTTTTGCATTCTAGATGCCCGTAGAGCGCGCACTGTCCTGGTGTTGACAGTACCATACGATTTGGGAGCGCTACAATCCTCGCAATTTGGAGTTCCTCAGTAATATTCCCAAGTGCCAGAGCTGCCTGATTGGTAACAGCTTCCACAACCCTAGTCAATCGTCTTACTTTCCTACTGTTTAACGCAGCACCCACAAAGGGGAATAACCCTAAATTACAATCAACATATTTTTGCAGGCTAGTATCCGTTTGGTCGACCTCATTTGTACTTATTGCCCTTTTATATCTATTTTTAACGATGTCATTGAACAGTTTAAAATCTCGGTGATATGATGCAGGGGCCAAAAACACAGGGGGTAATAGAAAAGATACATAACACACACCTGACCACCCAACAGGTAGTTGGTAATATCCATAGTTACCACAAACAAAATATGTATTATGTGAAGTTGTAAAACTACTATTATTTACACCCTCAATAGTTAAAATCAAGGTACAATCGCTTATCCCTACTGGAATTCGTCCAATGCTTCGTATACATAAATCTGCTTTAGTTTTTGTTACAGAAATCACAAATTGTTCTTTCTTGTCAAAGTCTCTTATATTTGTGAAGACATATGGTATTGAAACATTGTCTGGTTGATACTCTTCCCATTCCCATTTAGTTCCTTTGGCTTGGGGATACCCATCTTTGTCTTGGTAGCATACTTTATAAAGGCGAAAAAGAAGTCTGCCCTCTGTACGTTTTACAGATGCAAACAAAAGCGTATACCAAGCTTGACAAGAACCATTGTGTGAAAAAGGAAGAGGAATGAAAGGTGTTCCTCCTTTCTTTTGATGCGCAGGTATCATTCCACATACCCAACAGTTAGTAGTATTTGTAGCATTATGAGTATGATGGATCATCTGAATGAAAGTATTATTAAAGTACGATTGACGGTGCTTCTGCTCCTGATAGGGAAGCGTAAAGTAATAGTGATCCTCTGGTACTGGAGTAGTGGCAACAAAAAACTCACGAGCAGGAGCCTTCTTTTCAACAAACCAAGTGATTGTTGCTGTAACCACCAAAACAACAACAAACCCCATAGTACTAATGATCAGTTTGTTATTCATTTTAGCAACAGTGATAATCGACCCTTTTAGAAATGAATTAAAAACAATCGTTGGAGCTCTTATCCCTGGGCAGCCGCTGATTTCTTCACCACGGGCAAAGACGGATGTCACTACTCGAATGCATGGCTGATCCCCCCCCCTTGCCACATTGGCTCTCCGTTTCACTAACCCAGGGCGGTAGCTCAACCAGTTTTTTTCAAAATATTTTCAGATTCTTTCCTCGGTCTCAAATTATATCGCGACACTCCAGAAGTCGTATGGTCCGGGAAGACCTCTGCAGATTCGTCAGGTGATATAGCACGGCCTTTCTCCGTAGTCAAAATCTCTCGATGATCGGTCAGCACAGCAGGTTCCACCAAGGTAGGTAGCACTCTCTTGCAGTGAGTACTATGGACCCAATTATTTCGGTTCGTCACTCGAACTGCTGTCCTTGTCGCAAGGAGCACCTGTTCTGGGCCTCGCCACCTTGGTTCCAAGCTGCTTGATCTTTCAAAGGACTTAATCATCACCTGGTCACCAGGTTGGAGTTCATGGCCTTCACCTGTAGATCTGTCAGGAAGTGCTTCTCGAACCTGTTGATGAATAGAAACCAAATTGTCGGTTAACTGTGCCAAATAATCATTCATCAGGACACAAGGTACATCATATACAGATTTTGGCTTAGGAACTCCCCAAATATTCATTGGCCTCCCGAAAACCACTTCATATGGGCTAAGGCCGAGTCGAGAGTATGGCACTGACCTAATAGACAATAATGCCAATGGTAATGCATCCGGCCAAGTTAAGGATGCGGAAGCCTGTATCTTCGCTAACTTCAGCTTCAAAGTAGCATTATACCTTTCCACCAACCCTGCTGATTGTGGGTGGAAAACCACATGGAACTTCTGTTTGATCCCTAATCCTTTCAGGACATACTTAATAACTTCCCCAACAAAATGAGGTCCGTTATCATTCCATAAAAGTCTGCAAACACCAAACCTAGGGAAAAATTATTTCAAAAGCACCTTTGCTGTGGTAATGGCAGTATTATCCTTTGTGGGGTACGCCTCTATCCATTTACTGAAGGCGCATACCACCACCAAGACATACTTTAAATTGTTGCAGCGTTCAAGCTAAATATAATCCATTTGTAGAACTTCAAAAGGTGCAGTTGGTGTAGCAAACCCTCCCGCAGGAGTACGTGTCCCTTTTCCAGGATTGTATTGTAAACAGATCAAACAAGACTGTACTACTCTCTTAGCTGTACTGGAAATTTCTGGATGCTCCCAAACTTGCGTAAGCAACTTCGTTATTGTTGAAGCTCCAACATGTGCCAGCCCATGTGCCATCTGAACCATAGGTTGTACAAAAGCTATAGGCAATTTCCATTTATCCATCTGCTTATTCCGCCAACAGCCCTCATCATCCAATTCTCCTTCTTCAGACCACTGCTCACGTTCTTTCACAGAAGCAGATTACTGTATATCTAATACGTCATGTCTAGCATTATGCCAACGTTCAGCTTGTGACTTCACTACATACATAGAAGTAGTACTTCGCTACATCGCAGTCTCACGTGCTATGCGGTCTGCAAGAGCATTACCTTGCCCTATCTTATCGGTCACTTTCTTGTGTGCACTACATTTCACAATAGCTGGTTTCTTTGGATATGTTAATACAGTCAAGAGGTTATGCACTAATTCTCCGTGCATTATCTGCATCCTGTGGGATGTGAGAAAACCTCTCTCCTTCCAAAGCAAACCAAAATCATGAGCCACTCCAAAAGCATAGCGGCTGTCTGTATAAATGTTCACACATAAGTCAGTACTAAGCTCACATGCTCGTGTCAAAGCTATTAGTTCAGCTGCTTGAGCTGACTTCTGTGGTATACGAGCTGTCTCCACTACCGTGTGTATTGTGGTGATTGCATATGCAGCTGAGGTCGTACCATCTGGCAACTTCAAACAAGACCCATCAACCCACAATTCCCCGTCTACATCTGGAAGGGGCGTATCTTGTAAATCAATATGACCCTTTGTCTGTTCTTCAGTAAGGAATATACAATCATGTGTTTCTTGTGACTGGGGCTGAGTCACCGGATATGGCAACAAAGTGGCTGGATTTAGTGTTGCACATCTCTTCAGTGTAATGTGAGGAGCCAGCAATGTCAACTCATATCCTGTTATGCGAGCGCTAGTTAAATGTTGTGTCTTTGTTTGATTTAAAAGAGCATCAAACGCATGGGGTACTAACACCAACAGCTTATGTGACAAAACTATCCCTTCACTCTGACGTATTGACACAGCTGTTGCGGCAACTGAACAAAAACACCCAGGCAACGCTCGAGCGACAGGGTCAAGTACTGCTGAAAAATATGCACAGGGACGATGCTTATCGCCATGTGTCTGTACTAAAACTGACAATGCACATCCATCTTTCTCATGTACGTAAAGTGCAAAAGCTTCATGTAATCTGGAGTACCTAACACTGGTGCTGAACAAAGGGCTTGTCGTAACTGCCGGAAAGCAGTCTCACATTCATGTGTCCATGGGAGGGGCATTGGAGTATCTTTAGTCAAAAGTGCTAGCAAAGGTTTGACAATGTGTGAAAACCCTAATATCCATTGCCTACAAAAAGAAGTAAGACCAAGGAATGCACGAACATCTTTCTGAGTAGAGGGTACTGGTGTGTCTAAAATTGCTTGAATACGATCTGATGTAAGTGCACGGCCCTCCTTAGACAAAAGGTGACCTAAATAGGTTACCTTTGGTCTACAATATTGCAATTTCTTTCGTGACACTTTATGATGGTGTGAAGCAAGAAAAGAAAGTAAGGACAAAGTGCACTTTTCACATTGCTCAGGGGTATCAGCTGCCAACAAAATATCATCGACATATTGTATGAGAGCCACACCTTCAGGCAAAACAAAAGAATCAAGTTGTCATTTTAACGCTTGACTATAAATACTTGGACTCTCAGTATAGCCTTGAGGAACTCTGCAAAATCTATATGATCGTTTATTCAAAGTAAAACCAAACAAATATCAGCTGTCAGGATGAATAGGGATCGAAAAGAAAGCATTCTTCAAGTCTATCACAGAGAACGTAGTTGCTGTCGGGGGAACCAAAGTAAGAAGTGTTGTGATGTCAGATACCACAGGATATTGTGGTATCACAATCTTATTGACTTCTCGTAAATCAATAATGAATCGGTAAATCCTGGTATCAGTATCCTTTTTCAGAATAGCAAGAATCGGACTGTTACAAACATTATACAGAACTTCCTCAACAACTCCAACTGCAATAAGATCATCCAAAAAGAAAAAGGGAGCACACTGCCTTGCATTCAAGCGGAAAATAACCCCAAGGCATCATGATAAATGCAGTCATTTAAATATAAATAGCAAGAATTTTCAAAAAATGATTCACACTTAGTAGGTGCAGCAAGTGCCGTATCGCTGTAGAAAGTCTTTCACCTAAGGTAGGTGCAGCGAGTGCCGTATCTCTGGACACGTGTTTCTGGCTTTCGGCCGTCATCAGCAGAGAGCGTATGTAACTGAAGGGGTCGCTTGAAATGCCGCCAAACGTCTTCACAGGTTTTTGTACCACTCAGTAGGCACACAGGTGCATCGCCAGTGCTCGTCAGCAAGAGGCTCACGGGAGCCGTCATTTAGACATCCAAAAAGAAAAAGGGAGCACACTGCCTTGGATTCAAGCGGAAAATAACCCCAAGGCATCATGGTAAATGCAGTCATTTAAATATAAATAGCAAGAATTTTTCAAAAAATTATTCACCCTTACTAGGTGCAGCAAGTGCTGTATCGCTGTAGAAAGTCTTTCACCTAAGGTAGGTGCAGCGAGTGCCGTATCTCTGGACACGTGTTTCTGGCTTTCGGCCGTCATCAGCAGAGAGCGTATGTAACTGAAGGGGTCGCTTGAAATGCCGCCAAACGTCTTCACAGGTTTTTGTACCACTCAGTAGGCACACAGGTGCATCGCCAGTGCTCGTCAGCAAGAGGCTCACGGGAGCCGTCATTTAGACATCCAAAAAGAAAAAGGGAGCACACTGCCTTGCATTCAAGCGGAAAATAACCCCAAGGCATCATGGCAAATGCAGTCATTTAAATATAAATAGCAAGAATTTGTCAAAAAATTATTCACCCTTAGTAGGTGCAGCAAGTGCCGTATCGCTGTAGAAAGTCTTTCACCTAAGGTAGGTGCAGCGAGTGCCGTATCTCTGGACACGTGTTTCTGGCTTTCGGCCGTCATCAGCAGAGAGCGTATGTAACTGAAGGGGTCGCTTGAAATGCCGCCAAACGTCTTCACAGATTTTTGTACCACTCAGTAGGCACACAGGTGCATCGCCAGTGCTCGTCAGCAAGAGGCTCACGGGAGCCGTCATTTAGACATCCAAAAAGAAAAAGGGAGCACACTGCCTTGCATTCAAGCGGAAAATAACCCCAAGGCATCATGGTAAATGCAGTCATTTAAATATAAATAGCAAGAATTTTTCAAAAAATTATTCACCCTTAGTAGGTGCAGCAAGTGCCGTATCGCTGTAGAAAGTCTTTCACCTAAGGTAGGTGCAGCGAGTGCCGTATCTCTGGACACGTGTTTCTGGCTTTCGGCCGTCATCAGCAGAGAGCGTATGTAACTGAAGGGGTCGCTTGAAATGCCGCCGAACGTCTTCACAGGTTTTTGTACCACTCAGTAGGCACACAGGTGCATCGCCAGTGCTCGACAGCAAGAGGCTCACGGGAGCCGTCATTTAGACATCCAAAAAGAAAAAGGGAGCACACTGCCTTGCATTCAAGCGGAAAATAACCCCAAGGCATCATGGTAAATGCAGTAATTTAAATATAAATAGCAAGAATTTTTCAAAAAATGATTCACCCTTAGTAGGTGCAGCAAGTGCCGTATCGCTGTAGAAAGTCTTTCACCTAAGGTAGGTGCAGTGAGTGCCGTATCTCTGGACACGTGTTTCTGGCTTTCGGCCATCATCAGCAGAGAGCGTATGTAACTGAAAGGGTCGCTTGAAATGCCGCCAAACGTCTTCACAGGTTTTTGTACCACTCAGTAGGCACACAGGTCCATCGCCAGTGCTCGTCAGCAAGAGGCTCACGGGAGCTGTCATTTAGACATCCAAAATGAAAAAGGGAGCACACTGCCTTGCATTCAAGCGGATATAAGATCATGCACAATTCATGTGAGTGCTTCTTCCCCCTCCTGTGAAATTTTGAATTAAGGCAAACATGGCAATACAGCTCCCTCCTTGACACTAATATGTACCGGTAGAATAATAATTTGTCCCACATCAGTATCTGAAGTAGCCCACAAAGTACTAGGGAGTGAAGCTAATGCAATATCCTCTTTAACAAGACAAACTCTTTCCATCACAGGATGATTATCATTTAAAATAACACGCACCCCTTCAGGAGAGCATCGTATTGTAGCCCTGAAATACTTGAGCATATCAAGACCCACAATATTGTCTGGTGTATTTGGAGAAAGCAAAAATGGACATGGAGCAGTAAATTTATCAACATGGAATGCAAGTGGTTGTGACAATGGGCTAGGGGAAGGTGTGCCATCGAAACCTATCGATATAATGGTTAAGCCAGACAGGGGAGCCCTTGGAATCAATTGTTTAGACAAGGCGCTACGAGTAGCTCCTGTATCAACCAGAAACTGATCAGTAGAACCCAAAACATGTGCTGTAACATAGGGACCCCTCTGATCTACTGGAACTTCAACTGATTCCTTACCCCATCCTAGGCAATCCTATGCATAAGCAGAATCTTGGAAATCAGGCTGCACATGGTTAGACATCTGGTCTTGGTTCCGTCTATCAAAAGTGTTAAACCCATCCTGCCCTCGTACATTAGCATCAACCCTAGCATGATCATTTATGCTTCTTCTAGGTCCTGAATATCCTGAGCGATTTCTCATTTGTCCCCGACCACGTGAACACTGCTGAACACGTAGTGCTGGACAATCGGCAGCCCAATGCCCAAATTTCTTACAATACGCACACTGATCAACAGACAAATTTGAACGAGTGTAAGAAGAACCATAAGATCCACGTCCACCTCTATCACTAACTCTAAAAGGCGGACCATAAGCTTGAGCCAACATAACCTTCATTTTTAATTCTTTAATCTTTTTATCCTCGCTACCTTTTGCTTCTAATTCCTGATGTTCATAATACTAAGCCATAGTCAAAAGAGAAACCGGAGTAGAGGTAGTCCATGAACTTTCACTAGCTTTTAGACGACTAGCTATTCCTGGTAACAGATTTGCGACATATTTATCGACAAACAAATGTCTGCCCGCATCATCTGACAATAACTGACCGCTAAAATCATGAAATGCTTCTTCAAAGCGTGTAAAGAAATCAGAGACCGATTCATCTGCCTTTTACTTACAAGACGCTAAAACAGTCCAATCTATCCTTTTAGGGGGAATAATCGTTTTTAACTTAACCAATATGGCTGCAGGAAGATCTAGAATCAACTGATATGGCTTTTTAGCAGGTTCCCTATCCCTGTCCATCTGTTCTAATTCTTTCCATGACGCCCCAAAAACTGCATGATCATCAATTTTACAAACAGTTCTCCACATATCTGGCGGTAGTATCAATCCGAAAAATAAATCAATGTCAGCCAAAGTCATAGTACAAGAACTAATTGCTCCCTCAACTTCCTCATAAAAGGCGGCTGGATTTTTCCGCAGGTCAGGTAATGCTGTTTTAAGTGCCATTACATCTGCCCTATTCCAAGGAGTATACACCCAATTATAAATAAAAAAACCCTTAGCATCAACAGAAGTTTTATCATCACTTGTACCCAATCCTTTAGGAGGAACATACAAAGGTGCGGCCTCCCGCATTGGTTTCGCGTGAACTATCATAGTCTTATCTGTTCCGAAGGTGGAAGCTTGCACCCCACCGGTCTGAGATGTTCGTGCAACTACGTCCACAGCCCTTTTCTCCTCTTGCAAGCGGACTGCCGTAACACATAATTTCATTAAACGCCTGATTGCATCAGCCACCTGCGAGAAAACAAAAAGACCATCACGCATTTGCTTATGACCTGCTGCTACATCATCGGGCTCTAACTCATCAGAATATTTCCGATATAGTTCAATAACTTCTGAGCCAAATGCCTCTGTAAAATATAGCTGCTCCTTTTCCGTCCACCCTTTCATGTTGTCTAAAAGTTCAGAAGCAGAGACAACGCTACAAATTGTTTTACGAGCAATAGATCTAAGCTCAGACGCACGGTCAGCAGGCGACATAGAGCGACTGTCTCGCATCTTCTGTTGCTCCGAACTGGAGGCCTTAAATAACTCATGAGGGGCAGAAGGAACGACATACGGAGGTGGGGGGCGATCTAATAACAATAAATCATCATGTGGCTTATTAAGGATAGGATAGAGAGGTTGCCTAACGGTGTATTGGCCAGTTACCTGTAATTTACGTTCTTTCTCTTCTAGCTCCTTTAAGTCCTTTATTTCTTTCTTTCTCATTTCCAATGCTTTCACATATACATTCTTCCGCTGCTCTTTCTCAAGCAAGGCTTGCTCACACTTCACTCGTCCACGCACTTCTTTCTCCCACATTCGTACACAGTCAAACATATCTTGCCTAGACTTTTGCTTACACATACATTGTTCCACATACTCAATCTTTCGCAAATCAAATGACCCATGCATAGGCCAATGTAACTCAGGATCCGCACGAGTGTATTTATTCCATAATGTGCTGTACATTATAGAAGAAAGACCATGTTTAACATACATATCTCTATTTGGCGTCCCCTCTGGGGGTGCCGGTTGCGATTCTTCCAGTCTCAAATTGGTACCATTACAAAAGCAACACATCCTACGAAGTGCGCTAAAAACAGGCATGCCAAAAATAGTGCAGAATATGCAATATTATAATCAAAGTAGCACTTAAGGTGCCGTTCAAATCAAAATTAAATTGGAGAAAATTCTCCTCATTACCTGCCTATATAAATTGCAATTTATATATCAATTCAAAGGACACAGATTGACTAGTCACCCAAAACACGAGAGCCACAGTAAGTAGTGCTAAACTACATTACCAAACAAAGGCATCAAAACCCACAGCAAGTGCCGTAAAACGGTTCTTACCAATCACAGGGTGTCCAGGTTCCAACTGCCAACTTCTAAAATCGACCAAATGGTCACTGCATGACGAATGAACAAAAAGGATCTCAGTCGAGGACCGGCGCCACCTGGATGGTCAAATCAGAAAGAAGGGAAAAACGCCGTGGTTGCCAAGACTCGGGTCTCCTCAGGCATTGATCGTCCGCAGCGAGATCCCAATCCTTCGTCGCGACCAATCCGTTGGGCATCCGAGTCGCCGATGAGTCCCTGTTCGGCCGCCAATTTGTTGAAGTAAGCCTCAGCAAGGCATACTAGTGCAAGGGGTTCACCTTTCTCTGCACAAAGTCCTCAGACCATATAGGAAGAAGTTGGCACAGAAACTGAAATAAAAGACAAAGTTTATTAAACCTCATGAGGTGGTACTACAGTTCAAACAGCACCCTTCGTTAATGTTTGAAGTAGCACACTGAACTGAGAGATCATGGTCCTTTTATACCCACCCAGGGGCTAAAAGGAGGTGGTACAATTATAGAAGCAAGACTTGCATACATGTAAGGTCATGTGGAAATGCACAGTCGACAGGTAGGAGGAGCTAACAGTTTTCAAGGACTAACAGCTGCAGACCTTACTGAGCATGTGCGAAAGTGGGAGATGCTAAATATAACTTGTCACGAGGCAGATTTTCAAGAGTAGTTAACAGAAAGGTAGGACAGAGCACATGGTGAGCACATGGCAGCATGTGGCAGAGAAAATGGCTGCCATGAATACAAAATGGATTCCGCGAAATGTTCACAATAGTTACTAAATACAAGATGTCTTCTGCTAATGCTTAATCTAATCGCTGCTAAACTACAACACAGGGCTATGCCCCCCTGCTTTATTATACAAGAGTGAATAATCATCCTTTCTTCACTCTGGGTATAAAATAAAATGCTGTCTAGCAGCTGCAACCTTAGCTCTGCTAGAGAGAATGTCTGTTGTCTGGTGCAGGCACAAAGGCACCTGCACCAGCCATCAGAGATTGCCCAGGGCTGGTGAAGCCCCCAGCCCTGGTCTCAGCCCCCTGGCAGACCTCAGTACCTCCCAATCTGCATGTGTTGAAGTGTCACAGATAAAGTTAATCACAGGAGTTGCAGGCTTAAGCCCTACAGTGCCCTTGGCTACATGTCACTCAGCCAGTCACCCCACCCTTACCCTACTCATCACAGAGTTGGGAATGGGTGGGGTGAATGAGCAGAGACTGAAAACCCAAATCTGGGACTGCGCAGGTTTGAGGTTTCAGTTACAAGTGTCAGAAACTGAGAAAGTTTAGTTTCAAAGCTGAAAGTAGCCGCACCAAATGGGACCTGCAAAGACAGCAAGGGGAGTAAAACCTGCTTTTCAATACTATGGCCCTCATTACAACCCTGGTGGTCAGTGATAAAGCGGCGGTAATACCACCAACAGGCCGGCGGTAACCAAAATGGAATTATGACCACGGCAGAAACTGCTCAGACAGACAGCCACTTTAACACACCAACCGCCACAGCAGAATCAACAAGCACCACGGCGGTAACAGCCAGGCGGAAGACCATGTACCACCCACACTATTATGACCGGCCTATCCGCCACCTTTTCCGGGGTGGTACCAACAACATCAAAAGCCTGGCGGAAACACTGCACAGAAGTCAAAGGACTCACCTTTGGAGACTCAGGGAACAACCACAACGTCATGGAGCCCGAGCGGCAAATATTTCCAATGCTGGTCTACCTTCTGCTGCATTATGAACATCAACACCAGCAAAGACGACAACGGTGAGTGCTGCCGCCTATCACACAAGGGATGGGGGAAGAAAAAGATAGTGACACACACATGCAACACCCCCACCTCCAAAACCATACACACATACAGCTGCACAAACATTACATATCCACCCCTTACCTCTCAGGAATAATGCAAGGACAAAATGATTTGAAGAAAGTGAGTGTAATATGATAAAATACTATGAATAAGTGCATCAAAATACAAACGTATATAAATATTTGCAAATGTTGGGACACTGCCCAGTCCTCAATGTCCGTGGGCCACAGGGCCACAACACATAGGTCAAGGCCCCACCTCACTCCTGCAACAACATGGAGAGAACAGTGCACTGGGATCAGGTCGAAAATACACAAGCACCTTAGGGGGACGGGGAATTGGGGGGCACCCCAGCCGGAAGATTGTACAACACCACGGGTCCTCGAGGGGGCTACATGACCTGTGCGATGTCCTGGGGAATGCAAGGCCACAGTCTCTCAAGTGGGTGGTTTACCCCCTGACTTGTCCTGGGGAGTACAAGGCCACAGTCTCACAAGTGGGTGGTTTGCCCACTGACTTGCCCTGGGGAGTGCAAGGCCACAGTCTCTCAAGTGGGTGGTTTGCCCACTGACTTGTCCTGGGGAGTGCAAGGCCACAGTCTCTCAAGTGGGTGGTTTGCCCACTGACTTGTCCTGGGGAGTGCAAGGCCTCAGTCCCTCAAGTGGGTGGTTTGTCCACTGACTTGTCCTGGGGAGTGCAAGGCCACACTCTCTCAAGTGGATGGTTTACCCACTGCTTGGTACTGGGGAGTGCAAGGCCACAGTCTCTCAAGTGGGTGGTTTGCCCACTGCTTGGTCCTGGGTAGTGCAAGGCCACAGTCTCTCTAGTGGGTGGCTACTTCCACTAGTTCTGGAGGGGGCATAGTGCCCAGTGTGCTTCATCCTAGGAAGGATGGGGTGAGTGGATAGCTTCTCCACTGGTTCTGGAGGGGGCAGTGTGCCCAGTGTGCTTCATTCTGGGAAGGATGGGGTGAGTGGATGGCTTCTCCACTGGTTCTGGAGGGGGCATTGTGCACAGTGTGCTTCATCCTGGGAAGGATGGGGTGAGTGGATGGCTTCTTCCACTGGTTCTGGAGGGGGCATTGTGCCCTGTGATGCAGATCTTGGGGAGTGCAAGGTCACAGTCTCTCACCTGGTTGTCAGACCCACAGGATTTACAGGGGCCAGGCTGCACAACAGCCCATGAAGGCAGGACTACACACTGTCACAGTGGTGGGGGGAGGTTCCAGCCCATCCCCTACAGCCTCGGACGGTTGCCCACTGGGGCTGCTGCTGGCAGTGGTGATGCTGGTTGAGCTGGCAGTGGTGGGGGGAGGCTCCAGCCCATCCCCTGCAGCCTCGGACGGCTTCCCACTGGGGCTGCTGCTGCTGGTGGCGGTGCTGGCAGTGGTGTGGGAAGGGTCCAGCCCTTCCCTTGCAGCCTCGGACAGCTGAACCACCATGGTTGGTGGTGGGGGCTCCGAATGAGTCCCAGCACCAGGCCTCCCCTCCTTCCTGCCTGCTGGTGCAGGCCCCTTGCCCTTCCCTGTAGCAGCTGGTGGTGCCTCCTTGCCCTTCCTAGACGCTGGTGGTGGTGCCTCCTTGCCCTTTCCTGTAGCAGCTGGTGGTGCCTCCTTGCCCTTCCCTGTCGCAGCTAGTGGTGCCTCATTGCCCTTCCTTGAAGCACCTGATGCAGGCACCCTTTCAGTGTGGCTGCCTGGTGCCCGGGATCCTCTCCCACCTGCAGTAGCTGTCGACACTGCTGTGGACTGGGTGCCTAAGTTGAGGTGCTCGCCTGGGTTCTGACCACCCTGGCCCGATGTGTTGGATGGAGAGTAGTGGTAGGGAAGAGGTAAACGGTGGAGAGGAAAAGCTTCCTAGGGACATTGGGGCGGGAAGAGAGTGAAGGTTTGGGAGTGGGGGAAGAGGAAGTAGTTGTAGGAGGTGTCTGCTGATTTTGGGTGCAGGTGCATGGGCTGGATGCTGTTATGAGGTGGATGGCTCTTGGGTGTCTGAGTGCTTGCATTTGTGTACTTTGGGAGGAGGGGGGACAGACACAGAGGGAGAGGACATAGGGGACGTGTTCATGGATGTGGGGGTGGTGACTGCCAGTGAGGGGTACGTGCTGATAGGTGTGCTGGTGATGGAGGTAGTGGATGAGGATGTAGTGCATGCCTGTGTGAGTGTAGATGCTAATGGGAGGGAGTGGATGACGAGGAGGAAGGGGACACAGTGGAGTCAGTAGATGTTGGTATGTCTGCATCTGGATGGTGTATGTGTGAGTGCCTGTGGGATGATGTGTGGTGCTTGTGTTTGCCTGAACCACTCCTGTGTGTTGTCCTGGGTACTTGCTGGTCTGCCTGTATGCTTGTGATAGGTTGCGGTTGAGGGGAATGGGGAATGGGATTGGGTAGAGGAAGTTGGAGGGGGGAGGCTATAAACAGGGGAAATGGCTACCATCAGGGAGGAGGCTGGAGCCTGGATTGATCTCTGTTGGGCCGCCATGCCAGAGTGAATGCCCTCCAGGAATGCATTTGTTTGTTGCAAATGGGCTGCCAGCCCCTGGATGGCATTCACAATGGTTGACTGCCCAACAGAGATGGATCGCAGGAGGTCCATAGCCGCCTCACTCAGGGCAGCAGGGCTAACTGTGGCAGGGCCTGAGGCGAAGGAGATGCCCACCCTCCTGGGTGAGTGGGCACGGGAAACACGCTGAGTGGCTGCTGGGAGGGCGGTGCTAGTACGGGGGTGGCGGCTGTACCTGTAGTTGGAGTGGGGACAGAGGTGTCCGCCACCACCAGGGAGCTTCCATCAGAGGAGGTATCACTGTCAAAACTGTCTCCGCTGTGGTGCTCCCCTCGCCCTCTGTCCCACTGGTGCCCTCACCGTCAGTGGATTTGGCCTCCTGGGCCCTGTGGGATGCAGCTCTCCACGTCACCGGTGCTTCTGCTCCACCGCCAGATGATGCTAATGCACATAAGGACAGGGTGACAAAACAAAAAGGGGGGCGAGAGACAAAGGATACACTTGGTCAGTGGTGGCAACAACACCACTGTTGGCGTACACGACACACACACAGAGGGAACAGCCCTACACACTAGGCAATGCACTAACAGTCACAATGCTAGCCACCAGCACGTGGACAGGGATACCTAAGGCTAATTGCAGCATACCTGACACCCACAGACCCCTGCCCAGTAGTGGCTGCCTACTACCTTGGTTGGAGGAGGCTTACATCAGACCCTGCCCAACATGGGACCTACCCTGCAATGTCCAGCCTTCCCTAGTAGCACCCACAGACCCACATCCCCCACCCAGATGCCACCCCATCACGTACAAGTAGTATATTGGGGCACTGTACTCACCCTCTTGTGTCTGCTGTGATGCCCCCAAGCGCCCATCCAGCTCCGGATAGGCCACCACCAATATGCGGGATATCAGTGGGGTCAGGGTACGAGGGGCACCCCTTCCTCGTTGGGAGGCCACCCCCAGCTGGGCCTCCGCCGTCTTCCGTGCCCAGCGTCTCAGGACCTCCCACCATTTCCGACACTGGGTGCTCCGCCTGCTGTAGACCCCAAGGGTCCGCACATCCTTGGCGATGGCACGCCACATACCTTTTTTTTTATGGGCGCTGACATGCAGAGAAATACACATAGGAAAAGGTATCAGTCAGAACATCCTGCCTGTTACACTCATAGCCCACCATAGCCCTCACATCCCCTTACACAGAGACATGGCCCACCATACATGCACCACGCTGCCCAGGGCCCTTCCACCAACACCCCCAGACGAGGCCCTCACACACACAGCACTCCATGCATTCATGCCCCATGCACTGTGCTCACAGTGTACACCTGTTGGTCTGGAGGCCCATACAGCATTTGGTACTGGCGTAGGACCCCATCCTCCAGTCTCTCCAACTCCGCAGTGGTGAAGGCAGGGGCCCTTTCCCCAGTGACACAAGACATGGTCGGTTCCAGACCCAGGTCACAGCAGAACTTGCAGTGTAGGTCCCCTCCTGTTGAAGGTCAGGTAGCAAGTGAGTGAACAGATAGAAAATGGCGGTCACGTCCGCGGCGGTGATTACCGTCACCGCCGGCGTACATCACCCTTGGCCACTGTAACCCATAGGGCCCAGTGGTATCCAATCAGGAGTTGCATGCCGGTTCTCAACTGCCTCCTGCAAAGGCACACAACGTCAGCAGAATTACCTCTTTTCCACATGTCTCTCCATACAGGACAGGCGGATGCCATTTCAGGGGGGGTGCAGGCCATGGCACCTAACTGCGTCACATTACGCATAGGCACCATTTCGGCCTATCCAACAATATACTGTTACTGTCACAACATGCAATGCAGTGTGGTGTTTGAAAATATGGAATACTGACTGGCTGCTCACCGTTTTGCCCCCTAGATTGCAACCGCTGCGGATGAATAGGAGATGGAGACATCCCCCGTGTACAGGCCCCTGGTGGACCTGGGAACAATGGAGGACAGGTGTCAAGGAGTCCAGATCCTCGGGGTTTGCACCTGTTCCCAATATGTCCACCTCTTGGCTGCTCCAAACTCTCCTGGCCGTTATAGCACAGAGTTAAAGAATGGCCAAGTGGGGGAAGGGGTTTTAGGTTGGGAACAGCGTGGAAGGAAACCTGTGAAAGGAAAAGTTAAGAACACAATAATCAGATTATACACTTTGACTTTCATAGACTTTGTTCAGGATAGCTATGGACTGATAACATGAATGATCAAGAGCCTTTATATATCATAATCTTATTAGCTCTGAGTACCTGGAAAATAAATAAGGATTATGCAAGCTTTCATAGGAGCATTTCTCTAGAATACAATCTGAGGCTCTGAACCTTGAACTAACTCAAGGTATTCTTTGAATAGGAACTACTTAATGACAGTGATCAATAAACACATTAGTATTCAGGAATAATATGCGTTAGGTTCATGAATGATACTGCAAAGGCACACTATAACAGTAATCAATGAACACATTGGTTTTTAGGAATAAACTGTGATAAACTCATGAATGATACTGCACGGACACACTTTGTCTAGATCTCCAAGATTCAATTGCTTAAGAATTAGTATACACTTTAAATATCAAAACTGTGCATCAAGATTTCAATGTCTAGAAATGATCGCGCTTTCTGCCGATCTGAAACACAAGGGTTAAATGCCAAGAATTACTTTCGCACTCTGCCATTGATTCAACCATCAGGATCCAAATGTCAAAATATGATTGCGCACTCTGCCGATCTGAGTTGCAAGTTTTAATTGCCAAGAATGAATCGCGCACACTGCTGCCGTTTCAACCACCAAGGTTTAAATGCCAGGATACGATTGCGCACTCTGCCGATCCGAACTGTGAAAATTAAATGCCAAGAATGAATCGCGCACACTGTTGCAGATTCAACCACCAAGGTTTAAATGTTAGGATACGATCGCGCACTCTGCCGATCCGAACTGTGAAAGTTAAATGCCAAGAATGAATTGTGCACACTGCTGCCGATTCAACCATCAAGGTTTAAATGCCAGGATACGATCGCGCACTCTGCCGATCCGAACTGTGAAAGTTAAATGCCAAGAATGAATCGTGAACACTGTTGCCGATTCAACCATCAAGGTTTAAATGCCAGAATACTATCGCGCACACTGCCGATCCGAACTGTGAAAGTTAAATGCCAAGAATGAATCGTGCACACTGTTGCCGATTCAACCATCAAGGTTTAAATGCCAGAATACGATTGCGCACACTGCCAATCCGAAATGCAAGAGTTAAAGGCCAAGAATGAATCGAGCACTCTGTTGGCGATTTAACCATCAAGAGTTAAATGCCAAGATACGATCGCGCACACTGCCGATCCGAACTTCAGGAGTTAAATGTCATGAATGAATCGAGCACTCTGTTGCCGATTCAACCATCAAGAGTTAAATGCCAAGATACGATCGCGTACACTGCCGATCCGAACTGCAGGAATTAAATGCCAAGAAAAACATTGCACAAGCGATGTAACCAAAAGGCCCAAAACTCGAATATTTCTGAAAACGGAGTCGGGGGCCTAACCCAACCTCTGCCTTACCGCCCTGCTTGACAATCACCAAAGGAAATGAAGACAGGGCCTGGAAATCCTAGGTAGGCCTTCGGCACAGGAGCTCAGGAAAATGCTGCTGCTCTGCACCAGGACCTCTGCATAGTGAGCAGGTGGAGCCGGGCTGGGTCCCTTAAATAGACCCAGGTCCCGCCCACGTGCCACACCCAGCCAGGCTGCAGAAAGGGTTTCTAGGACGGCTTAGAATAGGGACCACACCCTAACCACACCCTGTAGTACTGCAGCAAAGCCTTGAAAATGCGCAATACATTGCAAACAGCATTAATGATGTTTCAACATGAATCTCTGCATTGCAAAAGGTTAACATACTGCATTAATACATAATGCATGAATTATTACATTTCATAAGAGTTAGTTTATTGCATTACGTTGCCCGTAGAGCGTGCACTGTCCTGATGTTGACAAAAGGCACATTATCCTCACCTATAGACTGGACAGGGCCACAATCACAGAGCTGTGTGCCCAATTGGAGCCTGACCTGATATCTGCTATCCGTCAGCCCACCGGAATCCCCCCTCTTCTACAAGTCCTATCTGTGCTCCATTTCCTCGCAAATGGCTCCTTCCAAGTGACAGTGGGCTTGGCAGCAGGAATGTCTCAGCCAATGTTCTCAATAGTGTTGACCAGAGTGTTGTCTGCTCTGATTAAACACATGCACAGCTACATCGGTTTCCCCCAGGTGGAGGATTTGGCCACAGTGAAAGCTGATTTCTATGCAATGTGACGTATACCCAACATTATTGGGACTATTGATGGTACACATATAGCATTTGTCCCCCCTGGAGAAATGAACATGTGTTCAGAAATCGAAAGAGCTTTCACTCCATGATTGTGCAGATAGTGTGCCTGGCAAACCAGTACATCTCCCATATCAATGCAAAGTATCCTGGGTCTGTGCATGATGCCTTTATCCTGAGGAATAACAGCATCCCATATGTGATGGCTCAACTCCAGGGGCACCGGGTGTGGCTAATAGGTGAGCCCTGGTCCCCACCCAGTGGATGTTGGTGTATGGGTATGGGGTGGGCCCTAAGGGTTAGTGTGTGGCTAACAGCTGTCCCTCGATATTTGCAGGTGACTCTGGTTACCCCAACCTCTCATGGCTACTGACCCCTGTGAGGAATCCCAGGACAAGGGCAGAGGAATGTAACAATGAGGCACATGCGTGAACAAGAAGAATCATAGAGAGGACATTTGGCCTCCTGAAGGCCAGGTTTTGTTTCCTCCATCTAACAGGTGGATCCCTGTACTACTCACCCAAGAAGGTCTGCCAGATAATCGTGGCATGCTGTATGTTGCGTAACCTTGCCTTACATCGCCAGGTGCCTTTTCTGCAGGAGGATGAGGCTGGAGATGGGCGAGTGGCAGGAGTGGACCCTGTGGACAGTGAAGATGAGGAGGAAGAGGATGAGGATGAGGACAGCAGAAGTGCCATAATATGACAATATTTCCAATGACACACAGGTAAGACACTGTAACTTCACTTTTCATTAACAGTTTTGTGTTTGACAGTGTCACTGGCAGGCTAATTTTCCCACTTCTATGGCCACTTACTGTACCCTTTGGCATCTCTATTTGCAGATATTTGTGCCCTACTATCGCTCCTGGTGTGTTAACTGCACCCAACTACAGGTCATTCCTATGTGTACATTACCGTACAATTGTATTGCAGTTTTTAAAGCTTGTTAAACAAATACACTCCATACTTGCATTTTTTCAAATGGTGTTTATTTCAGTGCTAATAAGTAGAGGATGATGTGCAATGGGCTGGGGTGATGATGGAGGAAAGTCCATGATAGAGTCCAGTCTATTTGTATCAGGTGCAGTGTCAAAGGGGACGTAGGAAGGGGAGCAATGGCAGTTCAAGGCAGACAGGGTGACAGAGTGGGACACAAGGGTGACAATCAGGAGAGTCTTATTTCCCGGCGGGGTCTTGGCAATAGTCTCTGGTTTCTGCCTGGATCGCAGGGACCGCTTGCGGGGTGGTTCTCCTTCTGATGAGGGAGGGGTGCTGGTGGCCTGTTGGTCCTGTGGTGGGGCCTCCTGTCCACTAGCGGCAGCGGAGGTGGAGGGCTGTTCATCAATGTGGCTAGTGGTAGGGGCCCGGTGGTGTGCCACTGCCTCCATCATAGTGTTGGCCATGTCTGCCAGCACCCCTGCAATGGTGATCAGGGTGGTGGTGATGTCCTTCAAGTCCTCCCTGATCCCCAGGTACTGTCCCTCCTGCAGCCGCTGGTTCTCTAGCATCTTGTCCAGTATATGGCCCATCGTCTCCCTGGATTGGTGGTATGCTCCCAGGATCTTGGTGACTGCCTCCTGGAGAGTCAGTTCCCTGGGCCTGTCCTCCGCCTGTCGCAGAGCAGTGCTCCCAGCTTCCCTGTTGTCCTGTGCCTCTGTCCCCTGAACCGTGTGCTCACTGACACTGACCCCAGGTCCCTGATCATCCTGTGTTTGTGGGGTGGCCTGGGATCCCTGTAGTGGTGGACACACTGCTGAATGACGTGTCCTAGGGGAAGAGGTATGGGTCCGCTGGGTGGGTACTGTGCTGGTGTTTCCTGAGGGGGGAGGCTCTGTGGTGGATTGGAACTGTGCCAGGGTTACCGACTGTCCGGAGGTCCCTGATGGGCTAGGTTGGTCATCCAGATCCAGGCGTCATCACTGTGGGCCTCTTCTGTGGGGGGACTGGATGTTGCTGGCACCTCCTCAACAGTGACGTTGGCTGGGGATGTAAATGCAGTGTTATTGTTTCTGTGTGTGACATCTTGTTTATGGTGTGTTGCCCTCTATAGTGGTTAGTACCCTGGCAGCTTTGACGTGTGTGAGTAGTTATTTGGTGGGCTTTCTGTTTCCCTCTAGTGTGGATGCTTTAGTGATGGGTGTCCATGCAGGTCTGTGATGGGGTCCATGCATTGGTGTTGCATGCAGGACTTGGTATTGGGAGGGGTGGGTTGTGATGGTGGGGTGTGTGTAAGGTGGTCGAGTGATGGGAGTGAGGGTAACGGTGGGGGTATGTGATGGCATGCAGGGGGAGGTAATAGTAACAGAGAGTGGACTTACCAGAGTCCAGTCCTCCTCCTACCCCGGCCAAGCCCTCGGGATGCATGATTGCCAAGACTTGCTCCTCCCATGTTGTTAGTTGTGGGGGAGGAGGTGGAGGTCCACTGCCAGTCCTCTGTACAGCTATTTGGTGTCTTGCTGCCACGGAATGCACCTTCCCCCGTAGTTTGTTCCACCTCTTCCTGATGCTATCCCTTGTTCTGGGGTGCTGTCCCACGGCGTTGACCCTGTCCACGATTCTCCGCCATAGCTCCATCTTCCTAGCAATGGATGAGTGCTGCACCTGTGATTTGAATAGCTGTGGCTCTACCCAGATGATTTCCTCCACCATGACCCTTAGCTCCTCCTCTGAAAACCTGGGGTGTCGTTGTGGTACCCTGGGTGTAGTGTGAGTGGTGTAGGTGAGGGTATGTGGGGTGATGTGTTGGGGTGTGTGATGTAAGGTTCGTGGATAGTGTATAGGTGGTGGTGGTGTGTAGCAGTGATCTTGTCTGTGGTCTTGTTGTCTCTCTTGTGGCACTTGTTTGTCTTTGTAAATGGTTGTGGGTAATGTGTGTGTGTGTTTTATAGTGGTGTGGGTGTGTGGGTGTGGTGTGTGTATGGGTGTCAGGTGTGTGTTATTTGAACTGTCCAATGCTGTGTTGTTTTGTATGTGTGTGTGTATTTTGAGCGCAGCAGTATGTACCGCCAATGGTTTACCGCCATTGAATGTCCGCTGCGGTGATTCGTGGGTCATAATGTTGTGGGTGTAGTTCTGTTGGTGTAACGGTTTGGGTTTGGATACCGCCAGTTTATCACTGACCTTTGGGATGGCAGACTTGTGTGTGGCTGTATAGTGACAGATTGCTATGTGTGTGTCATAATATGGGTAGCAGTAATCCGCTGCGGCAGCAGTATGTTGGCGGCAGTCGGCATGGCGGTAAGCGGTACTTACAGCCAATGTCATAACGAGGGCCTATGTATTTATATGTGATGGTGTGTGTCCATGAGAGAGTGTGTGTTTATGTGAGAAAGTTTTATGTCTGTGTATGTATGAGTAAAGCTGACAGTGTCAGTCAAGGAGTGAGTCAAATTGAGAACAAGGAGTGGTAAGAAGAATGAGTACAAGTGAGAATGAATGTTGGAGAGAGTATGATGGAATGAACTGAATGTTACTGTGTGTGAGACTGAGTCAATTCTGAGTGAGTCTTAGTGAGTCAGAGAATGAGTGAGTGAGTCAGTGTGAGAGTGAGTGAGACTAGTTGAGTCAGAATGAGTGTGAATAAGTGTGTCTGAATCAGAATGAGTGTGAATAAGTGAGTATGAGTAAATCAGAGTGAATAAGAATAAGTATAGCTGAGTGAATCAGTGAAAATGAGTGAGATTGAGTGAGAATGATTGAGGCTGACTATGACTGAGTAAGACTGAGTCACAGTGAGACTGAGTGAGTCAGAATGAGGAAGAGTGAGTGGGACTGAGTGTGAATGAGTGAGATTGATTGAGTATGAGTGAGTTACAGTGAGATTGAATTAGAATAATTAGGGCTGAGTGAATCAGGGAGGACGAGCTTGTTAAGGGGAGACTCATGGAAACTAGGTGTGTGATGTCACAGGTACCCACGGCTGTCCCCCTCGCGGGCCGCAGTCGGATCTGCAGTCATTTTTTCGGGCAGACGATCCTGCCGCTGGACGTTTTTTGGGCCGCGACCTGTTTTCTCGATCGCAGCATGGCTCGGGAATCCTCTCTTGGGCTCTGGGTCATGCCACGTTCGCTTGCGGCCCCCGTAGTGTTCCTTACCTGCTTGCTGGAATTCTTTTCCCTTTTTCCTTTTTTCTTCTTTTTCCTTTTTCTTCTTGTGTCTGTGTTTCCTTCCCTGCATGCATTGCTTACTACCTTTTCTTCAATGGCAATTTTTCCATTCACCTGTATGTGGCTTTCCCAAACTAAGATGGTATCTTTGCTTCTTCCTGCATGTCAGTTCGTGTTTGTCAGTATAAAATCACAGAAGGTCTTCTTTTCCTTGCGTTGCAAACACATCCGTCCTGGTAGTGCTCCTTGTTCCTGCTTCCTGTGTTTATGGACCTATCCTGTTTTTTGCCTGCAGTTTTGTTGTTCCTGATTCTTAATTCTTTTCTGCGTCTCTTTTTGCCTCTTCTCAGAAGTTCCTGTGATCTGAGTTTTTTTCCCAATATTTGTGTTTTTCCTCTGGGACTCCTTCTGGAGGTTACGGCCTGCTAGGCGTTGTATTATCAGTTGCACCGTGGCTATTGGCCAATCCAGAACAAGCAAGAAACCAGGTGGTGCCCGAGACTGTCAGACTACAGCAGTAAGAAGCGTGCAAACCGTGACAGATTGCAGCTCCAAATGTGTTTCTCTGGAACCATGGAAGAATCTCCCAAAGACGTTGTGGAAACTGCACAATCCATGCTTCATACCGTACAACAACAAGCCCAAGAGTTACAACAACTGCATGCTGAAAATACAGCACTGAGACAAGCCTTGGTTTCTCTGTCCATCGATATACCTACTGTATCCACCTCAACACCACGTTATTCTGGAGATCTGAATAAAGCAGTTCCTAGATTCCTTAACAGTATTCTTTGCATTTCGACCCACTCAGTTTACATTTGATAGTACCAAAGTGGGTTATTTGAGCAGCGCCCTGTCTGGCCCAGCCCTAGCTTGGGCGACCTCCTTGGTAGCCGCTGATGACTCTTTGTTGTCAAACTACTCAGCCTTTATTAAGGCCTTTAAACAGACGTTTGAACTACCTAGACCGGAAGCCGCTGCTGAAGAAGCTTTATGCGGTCTACAACAAGGCAATCAGGATGTCCTGAATTACATAACCCGTTCCAAGCAGCTAGAGGCTGAAACCACTTGGGTTGAACGCAGTTTTGTAACTCTCTTCCATCGAGGACTATGAGACGAAATAAAGGATGAATTGGTGCATCAATATCATGTAGAATGATCAGGTAGAATCTTTGAAAGAACTGATGAATCTAGCACTAAACATAGAGTACCATTTACGAGAACGTAAGTTGGAGAAACGTAAGACCAGGGTGTATTCCCAGTCAGGAGTATTTTGCTCCTCAGTACATCGCCCTGATCAAAATCAGTCCGAGAACCCAGCTTCTACAGAAGAAGAACCCATGCAAATAGATATTGTTCGTGGACCTTTAGCTGAATCAGAGTGAGAAAACAGAAGACATAAGGGCATGTGTCTTCATTGTGTCAATGCGGGTCACTTAGTCCGAATGTGTCCTATTCGTACTTGAGGACGGGAGGTGTTGAGATACCTTCTATCTGCTGTTCAAAAGAAAATACCACAGCTCTTTTTATATTGTCCGTAATCCTACAGTGCCCAAATGATCAAGAAGAACAAGTATTCACATTACTGGATTGTGGAGCAAGTGTAATTTATTTAGATGAGAATTGGGCTAAAGAAAGAGGAATACCTTGTGTCCCTAAAGAGATACCAGAACATGTCTAAACAGTTGATGGCTCGCCTCTAACTTCTGGACCATTGGTTAATACCACTCTTACCCTTTGCTTGCAATGTGAAGACATCAGGAAGACATTATTTTCTACTTGATATCTTCCCCTAATCATACTATGAGTTTGGGCATTCCTAACACGGCACAATCCATAAATTAATTGGGAGACAAGGACTATATTGCTTTCATCTCAATTTTGTCAACAACAATGCTGTTCGACTGACTCTTATTGGTCCCCTAAGGGTCCCATCATAACCCCTAAAGAAGCAGGTTGTAACATCAACATGATCCAAGGAGTACCCAGCTGCTATTAAAAATACTCTGATGTGTTCCAGAAACCTATAACGCCCATCTTACCTCCGCATCAGGAATATGACTGTACCATTCCCTAAATACCGGGGGAAGTGGTTCCATTTGGAAGAATGTACTTCTTGTCTGTACAAGAAAATAAGGTACTTAATACATAGATGAAAACAGAGTGGATTGATTGCTCCCTCTTTGTCACCTGCTGTGAGTCCTCTCTTCTTTGTGCCGAACAAGACTAAGGATCTACGCCCCTGTATCGACTTTCAAGAGTTAAATAAGATCACCATCAAGGATAGGCATCCCCTACCACTTATTAAGGATGTCTTAGAAGCAGTTCAAGGAGCCAAGGTATTCACCAAGTTGGATCTGCGGGGTGACTACGATCATTTATGAATTAGGAAGGTGACGAATAGAAAACAGCTTTCCGTACTCCTTTGGGCCATTTTGAATACTGTGTTATGCCTTTTGGCCTGACCAACGCACCTTCCATATTCCAAAGATGTATGGACTCAGTGTTCTCTGATCTTTTGAACCAAGGTGTCGTAATATATCTAGATGACATTCTAGTCTATTCTCAGTATCCCAAACAACAGACTAAGCATGTTCTTCAGGTTTTAGGAAGACTCCGACACAACAATCTGTACTGCAAACCTGAAAAATGTGAGTTGAACAAGACCGAGGTACAATATCTTGGTTTTCGTATCAATCAAGTCGGCATAGCCATGGACCCAGAAAAGTAATAAGCCATTCTTGACTGGCCCTCTTCTGCTTCTATTAAGGAGACTCAGGCTCTCATTATGACATTGGCAGTAAGTCCCACTTACCGCCATGCAGACTGCCGCCAACATACCACCGGCGCAGCGGTTTACCGCTGCCCATATTATGACACACACATAGCAATCCGTCACTATACAGCCACACACGCAAGTCCGCCAGCCCAAAGGTCAGTGATGAACTGGCAGTATCCAAACCCACACCATTACGCCAACAGAACTACGCCCATAGCATTATGACCCACGAATCACCGCAGCAGACATTCAACCACGGTAAACCATTGGCGGTACATACCGCTGCGCTCAAAATACACACAACCTAACAAAACAACACTACATTGGACAATTCAAACTACACACACCTGACACACATACACACATCACACACACACCAATATAAAACACACATCCACATTACCCACAACCCTTTACGACTAGAAAGAATTGCCACCAGAGAGCGAGAGACACCAGGAGCATCCACTGAGCCACAGAACACAATCACCCATACACCATCCACGCACCTTACAGCACACACCCCAACACATCACCCCACACACCCTCACACACACACACTACACCCATGGCACAACAAAGACACCCCAGATTCTCTGAGGAGGAGCTAAGGGTCATGGTGGAGGAAATCATCCGGGTAGAGCCACAGCTATTCGGATCAAAGGTGCAGCAGATATCCATTGCTAGGAAGATGGAGCTATGGGGGAGGATCGTGGACAGGGTCAACGCCATGGGACAGCACCCCAGAATAAGGGATGACATCAGGAAGAGGTGGAACAACCTACGGAGGAAGGTGCGTTCCACATCAGCAAGACACCAGATAGCAGTACAGAGGACTGGCGGTGTACCCCCTTCTCCTCCCCCACAACTTACAACATGGGAGGAGCAAGTCTTGGCAATCATGCATCCTGAGTGCCTGGCAGGGGTAGTAGGAGGACTGGACTCTGGTAAGTCAACTCTTTACTACTTTCACCCCCCTACTTGCATGCCATCACATACCCGCACCCCTACCCTCACCCCATCACTCCACCACCTAACATACACCCCACCATCACAACCCACCCATCCCAATACCAAGCACTGCATGCACCACCAATGCATGGACATCACTCACAGCCCTGCATGGACACCCATCACTAAAGCATGCACATTAGAGAGAACCAACTAGCCCACAAAATCACTACTCACACAAGGTAAAACTGACAGGGCAATCACAACCATAGAGGGCAACACACCCATGCACAAGATATCAGACGCAGAAACAATAATACTACATTTACATCCCCACAGGTCCCCCACACAATGTCACCGGAGAGGAGGTGCCAGCAACATCCAGTCCCCCCACAGAAGAGGCCCACAGTGATGACAGCAGCTCTGGATGCCTGGATCAGGATGACCAACCTGGCCCATCAGGGATCTCCGGACAGTCCGGGACCCAGGCACAGTCCCATTACCCTCTCAGGAAATACGAGCACAGCACCCACCCAGCGGGCCCATACCTCTGTCCCCAGGACACGTCAATCAGCAGTGTGTCCACCACTACAGGGAGCCCAGGCAACCCCACAAACACAGGACAATCCGGGACCTGGGGCCAGTGGCAGTGGGCACACAGTTCAGGGGACAGAGGCACAGGACAAGAGGACTGCTGTGTGACAGCGAGAGGAGAGGCCCAGGGAACTGACTCTCCAGGAGGCCTCACTAACATCCTGGGAGCATACCACCATTCCCAGGAGATGATGGGACAGATACTGGACAAGTTGCAGGAGGGACAGTTCCTGGGGATCAGGGAGGATCTGAAGGACATCCACACCACCCTGGTCACCATTGCAGGGGTGCTGGCAGACATGGCCAACACCATGAGGGAGGCAGTGGCACACCACCAGGCCCCTGACACTAGCCACACTGATGAACAGCCCTCCACCTCCGTTGCCACTAGTGGACAGGATGCCCGCCACAGGAACAACAGGCCACCAGCACCCCTCCCCCTGCAGAAGGGGAACCACCCCACAAATGGTCCCTGTTATCCTGGCAGATGCCAGAGACTATTGCCAAGACCCCCTCCAGGAAATAAGACTCTCCTGATTGTCATCCTTGTGTTCCACTCTGTCAGCCTGTCCACCTTGAACTGCCATTGCTCCCCTTCCTATGCCCCCTTGGGCAATGCACCTGTGATACAAATAGACTGGACTCTATCCTGGACTTTTCTCCACCATCAACCCAGCCCATTCCACTACCCCCTCCACTGCTTAGCACTTAACCTCCTAGCTGCTGGGCCTTTTCCCCCAAGTGTTGAGCCCTTTTTTGGGCTATTTGGGGTAGTTCGCGCTTAGGCCTTAATAACGTTTTGTCCACATAAGCTATCCACACCAAATTTGCGTCCTGTATTTCCAACATCCTAGGGATTGTAAAGGTACCCAGAGTTTGTGTGTTCCCCTGGAGGAGACCAAAAAATTTGCCAAAATACAGCTAAAATTTAGTTTTTTTCAAAAAAATGGTAAAAAAGGGCTGCAGAAGAAGGCTTGTGTTTTTTTTCACTGAAAATGGCACCAACAAAGGATTTGCAGGGCTAAAATCATCATCTTCCCAGCTAGCTTTCAGGAACAGGCAGACTTGAATCAGAAAACCACATTTCTCAACACAATTTTGGCATTTTACTGGGACATACTTCATTTTTACTATTTTTGGTGCTTTCAGCCTCCTTCCAATTAGTGAAAGGAATGGGTGCGAAACCAATACTGGATCCCAGAAAGCTAAGCATTTCTGAAAAGTAGACAAAATTGTGAATTCAGCAAGGGGTCATTTGTGTAGATCCTACAATTTATTCCTACAGAAAATAACAGCTGAAATAAATAAATATTGAAATTGAGCTGAAGAAAACAGCCATTTTTCTCCACGTTTTACTCTGTAACTTTTTCCTTTGAAATCTGACGTGTTTTTTGCAAAGTGCCTAGTTGTAGATTTTGGCCTCTAGCTCAGCCGGCACCTACCGAACATGCACAGTTTTGAAAACTAGACACCTAGGGAATCCAGGTGGGCTGACTTGCAGGGGTCTCACCAGGTTCTGTTACCCAGAATCCTTTGCAAACCTCAAAATGTGACCAAAAAAACACTTTTCCCTCACATTTCGGTGATAGAAAGTTCTGGAATCTGAGAGGAGCCACAAATTTCCTTCCACCCAGCGTTTCCCCAAGTCTCCCGATAAAAATGGTACCTCACTTGTGTGGGTAGGCCTAGTGCCCGCGACAGGAATAGATCACACAACGGTCAATGTTGGTCCTTACATGAGGCAACTGTTGACCCTGGAGTGATCCATTCCTGACGCAGGCACTAGGTATAAGCACTAAAGTGGGGTGGGGTTTTTATCAGGACAGGTGAGGAATCACTGGGTGGTAGGAATTTTGTGGATCCCAGCATATTCCTGTAGTTTGTGTGACAGAAATGCAAGAAAAATAGAGTTTTTATTCAACATTTCAGCTTTGCAGGGTATTCTGAGTAAGAAAACTTTGGGGAATCCACATAAGTCCCACCTCTGTGGACTCCCCCGGATGTCTAGTTTTCAGAAATGTGTGGGTTTAGTATGTTTCCCTATATGGCAGCCGAACCCAGGACCAAAAACACAGGTGCCTGCTTTACAAAACCAGTTTGTTTTGTGGTAGATACTTTTGATGTCTCCACAATACGATTTGAGCGGCGGAATTTGGGGCTGAACTAAATTGGAGAGCTCCCAAGAGAACACCCTCTCTGTGCTTGCCGTCGCATTCACCTGCTCTCTGGGTTGGGCTAACCCACTATTGCCCCGTTGCACAGACTGTGCTTGCAAAAGGACAGCAGGACTGTTCTCATCACCGCCCTCATAATTTACTGGAAGAGGAGTTATCCAATGGGACTCCTCTGACTGAAAAATCACTCCCAGAGTCTGCGCCATTGTCCTATCCCTCAGATGCTGTCTCTGTATCTGCTGTCTCAGTCTCTGATCCTATGTCAGAGCTGTCCTCTATAACCCGAGTGACGGCGTCAGCAGCAGTCATCCATCAAGATGCCATCTCTGCTATTGGCTAAACTGTTGCTCTAAAACGCTAGCCTACGTAGACAGTCACAAAATCGATGGTGTGTGTGTGATACGTGCAACAGTAGAGGCCACCTTACCCTTGCTTCTTCCCTCAATCAGCACGTTCTTTCAAGACACTCAAAAACACCTTGTCACATACCATTCATCACAGTCTTTAGCACCTCCTGCGCCCAGTCCAACATACATTATTGGTGCTCCCACTCCCATGTCCTCCTCCTCAGATTCCCTCATTACCACCCAGCAAAAGTAGCCGCCCCCCACCCCGCACATACATTTCATTTGTATTATAGAGCAGGTAATGGCTGACTTTACTAATGTACTCAGCTATTTACATAAAATACAGATTTGCTCTTTGCAGTAGGCATATAAACCTTCTGTGCTTCTTTATGGCACTAAAACTGCCACTAGACAAAAGTCTGATCCTTTTGTAGCAGAAACATAATCACAAGACTTACTTGACTTTTTTATTGCTGCCTAAAAGCTACAGTTGAAATGCGTCAGTTGAAGTATGTGCATTGCTTTGAAGATGCAAGCTGCAACTGCAAAACAACTGGTGGCAAATATATATATATATATATAAATATATATATATATATATATATATATATATATATATATAGAGAGAGAGAGAGATCACTTTTACATGTCGGTCTGGTTTTCCTGGGGGCCGATCACAGCCCCCAGGAAAACCACACATGCATTGACAAAAATGATATATATATATATATATATATATATATATATATATATATATATATATATATAGATCAATCTCTATTATATAGATGTATCGATCTACATAGATAGATATATCTATCTACATACATATATCTATAGATAGATCTATATATATAGAGAGATCTATCTATAGATATATCCATGTAGATAGATATATCTATCTACATAGATTGATATATCTCTCTCTATATAGATCTATATATATATATATATATATATATATATATATATATATATATATATAGATCTATATTGTTTTAGTAGTTGTATGGCCAAAATGGCCCCCAGGGAAACCCTACAACTACAAAAAAAAGTCTTGCCCCAACAGGGGGTCGCTGTGCTGCGATCGAGGGCCAGGAAACACATTCAGGAAGGCCGCATGTGAAAGGGGAGAGTCCCCTTTCATACAAGGCCTTCCTGAACGTCGGAAAGGCCGTTTGGGGCCGTTTTCCCCATCGGAGCAGGAAGCAGCCTTATGGCCACTTCCTGCACCGACGGGGAAAACAACAATGTGACGTCAGTGCGCCTCGTGGTGTGCGGATGTCACAAAGGGGCGGGGGGAGAAACAGAAGAGCTTCTGTGTCTCCCGGGGTTTAAAAAAAATAAATCCTTGGGTGTGACGCACCCGAGGATTTTTAAACCCCCTCCCTGGTGTAGGCCACTGGTCGTGACCCGCACCAGGGAGGTAGTGTGCCGATGCCCGCACCTGACGGGTTAAATAAACACCATTTAAAAAATACAAGTATGGAGTCTGTCAAATGATTTAACTATGTATTCGTTTAACAAGCTTTACACACTGCAATACAACTGTACAGGAATAAATACATAGAAATTACCTGTAGTAGGCTGCAGTCAACACACCAGGTGCCAGAGTGGGGCACAGATATCTGAAAATAGAGATGCCAAAGGGTACAGTAAGTGGCCATAGAATTGGGAGAATCTGCCTGCCACGTACAACGTCAAACACAAAACTGTCAGTGTAAAGTGGTTACAGTATCTTATCTGTGTGTCACTGGAAGTACTGTCGTTCTATTGTCCTCATCCTCACCCTCTGCCTCCTCATCTTCACTGTCCACAGGGTCCACTGCTGCCACACGGCCATCTCCAGCCTCATCCTCCTGCAGAAAAGGCACCAGGCGTCTCAAGGCAAGGTTATGCAACATTGAGTAGTACAGGGATCCACCAGTTAGATGAAGGCAACGAAACCTGGCCTCCAGGAGGCCGAATGTCCTTTCTATAATTCTTCTTGCTCGCCCATGTGCCTCATTGTAACGTACCTCTGCCCTTGTCCTGGAATTTCTCGCAGGGGTCAGTAGCCATGAGAGGTTGGGCTAACCCGAGTCACCTGCAAATATCGAGGGACAACTGTTAGACAGACACTAACCCTTAGGGCCCACACCATACCCATACACCAACATTCACTGGGTGGGAACCAGGGCTCACCTATTAGCCACACCCGGTTCCCCTGGAGTTGAGACACCACATATGGGATGCTGCTATTCCTCAGGATAAACGCGTCATGCAGAGACACAGGATATTTTGCATTGACGTGGGAGATGTACTGGTCTGCCAGGCACACTATCTGCACATTCATGGAGTGAAAGCTCTTTAGATTTCTGAACACCTATTCATTTCTCCAGGGGGATACAAATGCAATATGTGTACCATCGATTGCCCCAGTGATGTTGGGGATATGTTCCATTGCTTAGAAGTCAGCTTTCACTGTGGCCAAATCCTCCACTTGGGGGAAAACAATGTAGCTGCGTATGTGTTTAATCAGGGCAGACAACACTCTGGTCAGCACTATTGAGAACATTGGCTGAGACATTCCTGCTGCCAAACCCACTGTCACTTGGAAGGAACCACTTGCCAAGAAATGGAGCACAGGTAGGACTTGCACAAGAGGGGAGATCCCAGTGGGGTGACGGATAGCAGATATCAGGTCAGGCTCCAATTGGGCACACAGCTCTGTGATTATGGCCCTGTCCGGTCTAAAGGTGAGGATAATGTGCCTGTCCTCCATTGTTGCCAAGTCCACCGGGGGTCTGTACACAGGGGGATGGATATCTCCATCTCCTATTCATGCGCAGCGGTTGTAATTTAGGGGGCAAAACAGGGAGCAGCTGGTCAGTATTCCACATTTTCAAACACTACACTGCATTGCATGTTGTGACTGTAACAGTATTTTGTTGCAGAGGCCCAAATGGTGCCTATGTGTACTGTGACACAGTTAGGTGCCATGGCCTGCCCCCCCTGAAATGGAGTCTGCCTGTCCTGTGTGGATGGACATGTGGAAATGAGGTAACGCTTTACCGCTGTGCAACTCCTCATTGGTTGTCATTGGGCCCTATGGGTTACAGTGGCCAATGGTGATGTACGCCGGCGGTGACAGTATGCACTGCTGCGGATGTGACCGCCATTTTCTATCTGTCCACTCACTTGCTACCTGACCTTCAACAGGAGAGGACCCACACTGCAAGTGCTCCTGTGACCTGTGTCTGGAACCGACCATGGCTCGTGTCACTGGGGAAAGGGCCCCTGCCTTCACTGCTGCGTAGTTGGAGAGACTGGTGGATGGGGTCCTACCCCAGTACCGAATGCTGTATGAGCCTCCAGACTAAAAGGTGAGTACACTGTGAGCACAATGCAAGGGGCATGAATGCATGGAGTGTCGTGTGTGAGGGCCTCGTGTAGGGAGGGTTGCTGGAAGGGTTCGGGGCAGCGTGATGCATGTATGGTGAGCAATGTCTGTGTGTAAGGGGATGTGAGGGCCATGGTGAGCCATGAGTGTAACAGACCGGACTGTCTGACTGATACCTTTTTCTATGTTTATTTTTCTGCAGGTCAGCACCCATCAGAAAAAAGGAATATTGCGTGCCATCGCCAAGGACGAGCGGACGCTGGGGGTCTATGGCAGGCGGAGTACCCACTATTGCAAATGGTGGGAGGACCTGAGACGCTAGGCATGGAAGACGGCAGAGGCCCAGCTGGGGTTGGCCTCCCAACGAGGAAGGAGTGCCCGTCAGATCCTGAACCCCTATTTGCCTGCATACTTGTGGTAGCCTATCCAGAGCTGCATGGGCGCTTGAGGGCATCACAGCAGCCACAAGGGGGTGAGTACAGTTTCCCTTTATACTACTGTTGTGTATTCATTTTAGTTATAGCTCCATGCACGTTGTTTTAACACAGTAGGCTGCTGTGCACTTTAACCTAGATATATTTTATTCAGCTTAGTCTTATTATTGTTACAATAACCATTTTTACGGTCTTGTTTTATTTCCGTCTATCTGACTGTTTTTTGCCTAGGCCAGCACTCTGTTCTCAAACAAGACATTCTTGATCACTCTGTGCTTCTCCCAAGGCTACAGCACAGTACATTGCCAGTGAACGTGGTAGAAGTTTAGTCTCCAACATTCGTAGAAAACACACATCCTTACGTAGGGAAATTTTCTCAGAACATCAGCTGTGTTATTATAAAAACACTTCTTTGTCCCTTACCCATTAGAGGGAGATTCCAGCCAGGGAACCACGACTGTATGCTGATTGCTGAACGCTTCGCTACAGATGCTAATGCAGACCGCAGGCCTTTGCTCAGGTATGGGGATCGATGTCTTCCCAGGAGAACCTGAAGGGCAGAATTAGAGCTTAACATGCTGTGCTCTATCCTAGCCTAGGTAGAAACTAGTCCATTGACTATAGTGACAATATGATAGCATTGTTCTTATGCTTCACTCTTCTAGTCACAATTTTAATACTGTCATGTTGTGTCGTCCTGGTTATTGCAGCTCACGCTTTGCTATCTAAGATGCAGTTGTTTTATTAAACCCATTATTGAAACATGTACTGCCTCTGTTTGTCATTTATATATGAGACTGAACTGTAAATGAGAGAAATGGATAAGACCTGAGTGACCACGACTTCCCTGAGAAGCTAAGTATGTCATGCGTTTGGCTGCCCAGTCATCCCTACCCTTGGGTAGAGATGAAGCGCTGCAAGTTAGCCGGAGCAAAACCCAGATTGGATCGACAGGTGTCACTCGCAGTGGGTTGGACTTAGTCTTCCACGCCGCAGGCGATACTGCCGCTCAAAATCCAGTAGTCTCATTAGAATAATGAGAGCCGACGCGACACTACTTGCGTGTGGTGGGGTGGTCTCCGGGTGGGTGATGTTGGCCTGTGGGTGCCCCTAGGCCAGGCCGGACATTGCAGGGTAGGTCCCATGTTGGGCAGTGGCTGATAAACACCACCTCCTACCAAGCTAGTAGACATCCACTACTGGGCAGGGGTCTGTGGGTGCGAGGTATGCTGCTATTCACATTAGGTATTCCTGTCCAGGGCCTGGTGACTAGCATTGTGACTGGTAATGCATTGCCTAGTGCATAGGGCTGTTCCCTGTGTGTGTGTGTGTGTGTGTGTGTGTCGTGTACGCCAGTGGTGGTGTTGGATCAGCCATTGACCAAGTGTATCCTTTGTCTCTCCCCCCCACTTTTTGTTTTGTCACCCTGTCCTTATGTGCATTAGCATCATCTTGCGGAGGAGCAGAGGCACCAGTGACGGAGGGAGCTGCTTCCCACTGGGCCCAGGAGGCCGAATCCACCGATGGTGAGGGCCCCAGTGGGACGGAGGGCGAGGGGAGCACCACGGCGGAGACAGGAGGGGACAGTTCTCCGATGGAAGCTCCCTGGTGGTGGTGGACACCTCTGTGCACACCCCAACTACAGATACAGCCGCCACCCCCGTACCAGCACCGCCCTCCCAGCAACCCCTCAGCGAGCTTCCTGTGCCTGCTCATCCAGGAGGGTGGGCATCTCCTTCGCCCCAGGCACCTCAGGCCCTGCCCCAGTTAGACCTGCTGCCCTGAGTGAGGAGTCTATTGACCTCCTGCGATCCTTCTCTGTTGGGCAGTCAACCATAGTGAATGCCATCCGGAGGCTGGAAGGCCATTTGCAACAAACAAATGCATTCCTGGAGGGCATTCACTTTGGCATGGCGGCCCAACAGAGATCAATCCAGGCTCTGGCCTCCTCCCTGATGGCAGCCATTGTCCCTGTTTCTAGCCTCCCTACCCAGTCCCACTCCCCTCAACCCTAACCTATCCCAAGCACACAGGTAGACCAGCATGCACACAAGACAACACACAGGAGTGGCTCAGGCAAACACAAGCACCACACATCATCCCACAGGCACTCACACAAACACCATCCACATGCAGACATACCAAACACCCACTGCCTCCACTGTGTCCCCCTCCTCCTCGTCGTCCATCTCCCTCCCAGTAGCGTCTACACTTCCACCCGCATGCACTACATCCACATCCATTTTTTGTACTTATGGTTTCCATCCTATGGCTTTTCCTAATGTCACTCTTAAACACTCCACTGTTCCAGCGGTTACCTCATTTGCTTGAAATCTCCACCATGTACAGGACATGATACGTACTAATCTTTTAGCTACAAAATTTTATATGAAAAGAGTAGCTGATACCCGGTGTAGTACTGCACCATCATACCAGCCTGGGAATAAAGTATAACTTTCTTCTAAGTTTCTGCCTTTTCGTTTGTCCCTGAATAAGTTCAAGCACCATTACTATGGACACTTTAGAATCCAGTCTCTGTTCGACTTCGTTTACCACGGACCTAGAAAGTTAATCTAGTTTTTCATGTGTCTCAACTCAAGCCTATTGTTCCCGATCCATATCACAGACATGCCCATTGTCCTCCTCCTCTTTTGGTTGATGGCCACCCTGAGTATGAGGTACAGGAGATTTGTGATTCCTGCATTTTTTGGAATCATCTCCAGTTTTTGGTTCACTGGAAAGGAGATCCCATTAGTGACTGTTCTTGGGAGGATGCTTCCTCTGTCCATGCTCCCCGTTTTGTTCGCAATTTTTTTCAACGTTTTCCGGACAAGCCCAGTGCTTTGGGGGGGGCCTACTTTGACACCGCAGGGACCCGCAGCGCCCCCAGGGGCCGCGGTCAGATCGGATTACATGTTGTACACTGGAACATTTGGGGGTAGAATACGATAAAGAAGAATGTTGTGAGACAAGTAGCATGGTCGGTTAGAGAGAGGATAAAGAAAGAGGAGTGGAGCGGGCCGCAGTCTGATCGGCGGTCCCCTTTTCAGGCGGCGGATCCTGCTGCGGGCCATTTTTTGGGCTTTGACCTGTTTTACCAACCACGGCTTGGCTCGGGAATCCTCCCTTGGGCTCTGGGTCACACCAGGTTCGCTTGCAGTCCCTGTAGTTTTCCATACCTGCTTGCTGGAATTCTTTTTCTTTTTTCCTTCTTTTTCCTTTTTAGTCTTGAGACCATATTTTCTTCTTCCCAGGTGACTGTGTTTCCTTCCCTGCATGCACTGCTTACTACCTTTCTACAATGGCAATTTTTTGATTCACCTGTATATGGCTTTCCCAATCCAAGATGGTATCTTTAGTTCTTCATGCATGTCAGTTCCTGTTTGTCAGTATAAAAGCAGAGAAGGTCTTCTTTTCCTTGCGTTGCAAACACTTCCGTCCTGGTGGTGCTCCTTGCTCCTACTTCCCATGTTTATGGACCTATCCTGTTTTTTGCCTGCAGTTTTGTTGTTCCTGATTCTTAATTCTTTTCTGCTTCTCTTTTTGCCTCTTCTTAGAAGTTCCTGTGATCTGAGTTGTTTTCCAAATATTTGTGTTTTTCCTCTGGGACTCCTTCTGGAGGTTATGGCTTGCTAGGCGTTGTATTGTCAGCAGCACTGTGGCTGCTGGAAGGGGTCTTCCTTGCCTTGGCCAATCCAGAACAAGCAAGAAACCAGGTGGTGCCCCAAGACTGGTAGACTACAGTGGTAAGAAGCGTGCAAACCGTGACAAGGTGAGAATGAGTGAGACTGAGTAGGAATGAGTGAGTCAGAGTGAGACAGAGGTAAACTGGGTGAGTCAGAGTCACATTGTGTGAGTCAGAATGAGAGTGAATCAGTGGGACTGATTGAGTATGAGTCACAGTGATATTGAGTGAATCGGAATTAGTGGGACTGAGTGAATCAGGAAGAACGAGTGAGTCATGGGGAAACTCAGTGACACTACGTAAGAATAGTGCGACTGGGGGTAATGACTGAGTCATAGTGAGACTAAGTAAGAGTAAGTGAATCAAAGTGAGACTGAGTCAGAATGAGATGGATTGAGTGAGATTTGTGGTAATGGAATATAGAATACATTTAGAATACATTATTACATGTTCTATACTGGAACCTTTGGGGGTGGAATACGATGCAGAAGAATATCGTGAGACAAGTAGGATGGTCGGTTAGAGAGAGGATAAAGAAAGAAGACTGGAGCAGGGATCCCAGGTCTGCCCTTTGACATTGGTATCTGCTGGGGTTGAATAAAGGATTATCGCACACAAGTGATTCAGAACTTTTCATTGCGACAAGAGTAACTGAGAATGAGTAAGACTGAGTGGGTCAGAGTGAGAATGAGTGGAACTGAGTCAGACAAGTAAAAGTGACTGCAAGTGTGAATGAGATTAATTGACTGAGATCGAGCGAGAATAAGTGAGAGTGAGCTGCAAGACGAGTGTGAGCGAAACACCCACCAAAACCTCCAATTAAGTGAGTCTGTCTCGCTTACTAGAAGGGGTAGGGAAGAGGTCAATGGTGGAAAGGAAAAGCTTTTTAGGGACGTTGGGGTGGGAAGAGGGAGAAGAAATGGGAGTGGAGGATGAGGGAGTGGTTGTTGGAGGTGTTTGTCTGCTGGACTTGGGTGCAGGTGCATGGGTTGTATGCTGTTGTGAGGTGGATGGCTGTGAGATGTCTGAGTGCTTGCCTTTGTGTACTTTAGGAGGGGGGACAGACACGGTAGGAGAGGACACAGGGGACGTGTGTGTCAGAGTCACCAGATCCTCGGGGTCTGTGCACGTTCTCAACACTTCCACCACAAGACAGCTCCAATACTCTGATTAGATTTGTCACAGAGTCTAAGAGGGTCCAAGTGGGGAAAAGGGGATTAGGAAGGGAACAGCTGGGAAGGAGACCTGTAGGAAGCAAGAGGTTAAAACACACAACATCAAAATTACATCTCATGAAATCAGTACTATGCTATGACTCTAAGCATCGTCATTCTGAAAACATGAACAACCTAAGAAATAGTCTTAAAATGACTAGGCTTTTAGATGACTGAATACCTGTGGGGGAAACAAGAGAGGATTGATAAAACTTTCAAATTCAAGTACTTTCTTTAGCATGAGAATCAGTAAACAATCGGAGTAATTTCTGAACCATCATATGAATCCTATTTTAAGAATACATATCAGGAACACACAACATTACATCTAGAACTCTGGTCTTTTTGTGTTCTCTCAAAACATTGAAAAGCAGATTGCGCACTTTGCAGGTTTTCATATAAGTATTACACACCATAGAAGGATTGTGCACCATGAATAACACAATCTAGATTCAAGGAATAAATCACGCAACTTGTCAACTCGAATACTACCAGGTAAATGCCTTAGAATGGTAGCGCACAGGAAATAACATTAATTAAGCATGAGGAAAGAATCGCGCATCTTGCCGATTCGAATGCCACCATGTAACTGTCAAAAAATTGTAGTGCACAATGAATAACATGAATTAAACACGAGGAAGGAATTGCGCGTCTTGCCGATTCGAATGCCACCATGTAACTGACAAAAAATGATAGCGCACAATGAATAACATGATTTAAACACGAGGAAGGAATTGCGCGTCTTGCCGATTCGAATGCCACCATGTAACTGCCAAGGAATGGTAGCGCACAATGAATATCAAAGGTTAAGTCACTAGGAAGCGAATCGCGCATCTTGCAGATTCGAACGCCACCATGAAAACTGTCAAGGAATGGTAGCACACAATGAATATCATGAATTACGCACAAGGAAAGAATCGCGTGTCTTGCCGATTCAAATGGCACCATGAAACTGCCAAGGAAATGTTAGCGTACAATGAGCATCAAGGATTAAATCACTAAGAAACGAATTGCGCGTCTTGCCGATTCGAACGCCACCATGAAACTGCCAAGGAATGGTAGCGCACTATGAGTATCATGAATTAATCACAAGGAAAGAATCGTGCGTCTTGCCGATTCAAATGCCAGCATGCAAATGCCATGAAAAGTTCAAACGCACATTCACATGCGCAAAGGCAAATTGTTTAACATGAAGAATTAGGCCCAAGAATTCGAGCGTCCTCGATTACGGGGTCGGGGCCCAGCCCAACCTCCGTCTTACCGCTCTGACTAAGGATCACCACTGTAGTATGAAGGGCAGAGGCCTGGAAGATCAAGGTAGGCCACCGGAACAGGAGCTCAGGAAGTTACTAATGCTCTGCACCAGGACCTCTGAATAGTGAGCACGTGGAGCTGGGCTGGCTCCCTTTTATAGAGTCTTGGCCCAGCCCACAACCACACCCAGGCATGCTGCAGGGAAAGCTTCTAGAAGGCCCTGGAAAGGGACCACACCCTGACTCACTTTGAAAGCCTGCAGCAATACATTGCAAATGAACAGTATTTATGAGCACCCTAAGAATGAGTCTTCAGGATTGAATTCTGCAATGCAAAAGGTTAACCAATAACATATCAGCACAATGCATAAATTACATTATCTTGAGAGTGTTGGGTTTTTGCATTTTAGTCGCCCGTAGAGTGCGCACTGTCCTTGTGTTGAGAGTGTGCATGGATTTTGTGGAGATGTCTGCCAGTGAGGTGTGTGTTCTGCTTGGTGTGGTGATGATGCAGGTAGTGCATGCAGGTGTGAGTGTGGATGTAACTGGGTGGGAGGTGGAGGAGGAGGAGGCAGGGGAGACTGTGGAAATTGTAGATGTTGTGTCTGCAAATGAATGGTGTTTGTGTGAGTGCATATGGGATGAAGTGTGGTGCTTGTGTTTGCCTGTGACACTCTAGGGTATTGTCTTGTGTGCATGCTCATCTGGCTATGTGCTTGGGATGGGTAGGGTTTGAGGAGAATGGGACTGGGAAGTGGAAGTTGGTGGGTGGATGGTTGAAACAGGGACAATGGCTGCCATCAGAGAGGAGGCCAGAGTCTGGATCGATCTCTGTTATGCCGCCAATCCAGTGTGAATGCTCTCCAGGAATGCATTAGATTGTAGCATCTGGGCCTCCAGCCTCTGGATGGCATTCACAATGGTTGATTGCCCTACAGAGAAGGATCTCAGGAGGTCAACAGCCTCCTCACTCAGGGCAGCAGGGCTGACTGGGGCAGGGCCTGGGGTGCCTGGGGCAAAGGAGATGCCCACCCTCCTGGGTGAGCGGGCACGGGCAAATCGCTGAGGGGCTGCTGGGAGGGAGGTGCTGGTACTGGGGGTGGCGGCACCCTCACACACAGGGTACAGGCCTACGCACTATGCATTGCACTACCAGTGATATTGCTAGCCACCAAGGCATGAAGAGGAGCACACACCGCCAACTGCAGCACACCTGGGACCCACGCAGCCCTGACCAGTAGTGGATGCTAACAAGCTAGGTAAGCAGTATTTCCCCTTCAGACCCTTAGCCACCAGAGGACCTACGCTGCTATGTCTGGCCTGGTCTAGGGGGCACCCACTGACACACACCCACCACCTGGATAGCACCCCTCCAGCCATTTCCTTCAATGATGGCCACTGTACTTACCCCCTTTTGGCTGCTGTGATGCCCTCAAGCGCCCATCCAGCTCTGGATAGGCCACCACCAGTATGCAGGCCATCAGGGGGGTCAGGATTCGACGGGCATCCCTTCCTCGTTAGGAGGCCATCCCCAGCTGGGCCACCGCGGTCTTCCGTGCCCAGCGTCTCAGGTCCTCCCACCGTTTCCGACAGTGGGTGCTCCGCCTGCCATAGACCCCCAGGGTCTGCACGTCCTTGGCGATGGCACGCCATATACCCTTCTTTTGATGGGCGCTGACCTGCAGAGGCAATACAGACAGGAGAACACCATTAGACAAACAATCCAGCCAGTAACACAAATGGGCCACCATACCTGTTTGCAACACTATTGGCACACACATAGCCCAGCACTCAATGTGTACCCAGCCAGGAGGATATCCTCACCCCTTACACGATGCCTTCACACACACCTCCATGCACTCATGCCACATGCATCGTGCCCACAATGTACTCACCTGTTGGTCTTGAGACCCATACAGCAGTCCGTACTGGGGTAGGACCCCATCCACCAGTCAGTCCAGCTCCTCTGAAGTGAAGGCTGGGGCCCTTTCCCTGGTCACACGGGCCATGGTAGGTTCCAGACACAGGCCATAGCAGCACATGCAGTGTAGGTCCTCTCCTATGGAAGGTCAGGAAATAAGTGAGGAATCAGATAGAAAATGGCAGTCACGTCCGCGTCGGTGCATACGGTCACCGCCTGAGTAGATCACCCTTGGCCACTGTAACCCATAGGGCCCAATTTTAACCAATGATGAATTGCACGGCGGTTCCCGACTGCCTCCCGCCATGGCGCACAACGTCAGCGGCATTACCTCACTTCCACCTGTCCCTCCACATAGGACAGGCAGATGCCATTTCAGGGAGGGGAAAGGCCTATGGAGTAATGCTGCATCACAGCAGAAATAGGCACACACTGGACAAATCAGACTGACCCATTACATATTTACAGATTGCTAACTATTGTTGCGGCTCCATTGTTCTGTTTGTGACAGCCTCATCACTCTTTTGTCCCTTAGATTTCTACTGCTGAGGATGAATAGGAGATGGAGACATACCCCTGTGTACAGACCCCTGGTGGACTTGGCTACACTGGAAGACAGGCACATAATACTCACCTATAGACTGGACAGGGCCACAATCACAGAGCTGTCTGCCCAATGGAGCCTGACCTGATATCTGCTATCCGTCATCCCACTGGGATCCGCCCTCTTGTGCAAGTGCTATCATTTCTCCATTTTCTGGCAACTGGTTCTTTCCAAGTGACAGTGGGCTTGGCAGCAGGAATGTCACAGCCAATGTTCTCAATAGTGCTGACAGGAGTGTTGTCTGCCCTGATAAAACACATGTGCAGCTACATTGCATTTCCCCAGGTTGAGGATTTGGGCACTGTGAAGGCCACGTTTTGTGCAATGGGACATATCCCCAATATAATTGGGGCAATTGACGGAACACATATTGCATTTGTCTCCCCTCCAGAATGATTGAGTGTTCAGGAATCATAAGAGTTTCCACTCTATGAATAAGTAGATGGTGTGCTTGGCGGACCAGTACATCTCCCACGTCAATGCTAAGTATCCAGGGTCGGTGCATAATGCCTTTGTCCTGAGGAATAGCAGCATCCCAAATGTGATGGCCCAACCACAGAGGCACAGGGCGTGGCTAATAGGTGAGCCCTGGTTCCCACCCAGTATATGTTGTTGTATGCCTATGGTGTTGGCCATATAGGATTGTGTGTGGCTAAATGTTGCCCCTCAATATTTGAAGGTGACTCTGGTTACCCAAACCTATCATGGCTGCAGACCCCTGCTAGGAATGCCAGGACAAGGGCAGAAGAACGTTATAATGAGGCACATGGGTGAACCAGAAGGATAATTGAGAGAACCTTTGGCCTCTCGAAGGCCAGGTTCCGGTGCCTCCATCTAACAGGTGGATCCCTGTGCTACTCACCCAAGAAGGTCTGCCAGATAGTAGTGGCCTGCTGCATGTTGCACAACCTGGCCCTCAGATGCTATATCCCTTTTCTGCTGGAGGAGGAGACTGGAGATGCCCCTGTGGCAGCAGTGGACCCTGTGGACAGTGAGGATGAGGATGAGGACAACAGAACATCTGTCATCCATCAGTACTTCCAATGACACACAGGTGAGACAGTGTTACTTTACATTTCAATGACTTAGGTTGTATTCTATGTGGCATTGGCATGCTGCTGTTTCCCACTTGTATGCTCACTTACTGTTACCTCTGGCTATTCATTTTGAAGATGTTGGTGATTTGACCAATACTCCTGGTGTTATCAGCCAGCTACTGGTCATTAATTCAATGCTCATTCTTTGTACAGTTGATTTGCAATGTTTGTACCTGTTTCAATCAATACATATTTGAATTACATGACATACTTGAAATCGATTTTTATCAAAGTGCTAATATATAGAGGGGCAAGTGCAATGGGATGGGATGATGATGGAGGAAATTCCAGGGTATTGTTTCAGTTTGTTTGTAGCACAGGTGCATTGTCTAAGGGGGCATAGGAAGGGGAACAATAGAGGTTCAAGGTGGGCAGGGTGACTGAGTGGGACACAATGGGGACAATCAGGAGAGTCTCATTTCCTGGCAGGGGTCTGGGCAATGGTCTCTGGCTTCTGTCTGGTTCGCAGGGAACATTTGCAGGGTGGTTCACCTTCTGGCGGGGGAGGGGTGCTGGTTGCCTGTGAGTCCTGTGGCGGGGCCTCCTGGCCACTAGCGGCAGCGGAAGTGGAAGGCTGTTCAGATGACTGGCTAGTGACAGGGGCCCGCGGTGTGAGACTGCCTCCCTCATAATGTTGGCCATGTCTGCCAGCACCCCTGCTATGGAGATCAGGGTGTTGTGAATGGCCTTCAAGTCCTCCCTGATCCCCTGGTACTGTTCCTCCTGCAGCCGCCTGTTCTCCTGCACTTTGTCTAGGATCTGGCCCATCGTGTCCTGGGAATGTTGATAGGCTCCCAGCATCTCGGAGAGTGCCTCCTGGAGAGTTGGTTCCCTGGGTCTGTCCTTCCCCTGGTGCACAGCAGTCCTCCCAGTGTCCCTGTTGGCCTGTGTCTATGTCCCCTGAACGGTGCGCCCACTACCACTGACCCCAGGTCCTTGATTGTCTTGGGTGCGAGGTGTAGTCTGGGGTCCCTGTACAGGTGGGCACACTGCTGATTGACGTGTCCTAGGGACAGAGGTTTGAGTATGCTGGGTGGGTGCTGTGGTGTTGGATACTGATGGGGGAGGCTCTGTGGTGGTCTGTGACCGGGCTTGGGTAACTGGCTGTCCAGTGATCCCTGACCTGCCAGGTAGATCGTCCAGATCCTGAAGTCCAGAGTTACTGTCATCACTGTGGTCCTCTTCTGTTGGGGGACTGGATAGTGCTGGCACCCCCTCTCTGGTGACATTGGCTGGGGGTACCTGTGAGGATGTAAATTATGTGTTATGGTTAATGTGTATAACATATTGTATATCCCTGGCTTCCCCTCTATGGTTGTTGTTTCCCTGCCAGCTTTCACTTGTGTATGTTGGTGTATGGCGGGATTGTTAGTTCTCTATGCTGTGCATGTTTTAGTGATGTGTGTCCTTTCAAGGCTGTGAGGGGTGTCCATGCATTGGTACAGCATGCAGGGCTTGGCATTGGGATTAGTGAGATGTGATGGTGGGGTGTGTGGGATGTAGTGGGGTGATGGGAGTGAGGGTGAGGGTATGTGATGGCATGCAGGTAGGGGGGTGATAATTGTTGAAAGTTGACTTACCAGAGTCCAGTCCTCCTTCAACTCCGGCCAGGCCCTCAGGATGCAGTATTACAAAAACTCTACTACATCTTTCTCTCCCACCTGACAGATGTTAGTGGTGGCCTTTCAATATCATTCTAGTTGTCTAGAAGAAATGTTAGGTGTCTTGCATTACATTGTAGTCACCATTCATCATGCTAGGGTCTCAAATTAATGGTGGCTGTGCATCGCAGCCCTCATACATGTGTAGCAATAGTATCTCCCGGCCATGAAAAATTACATTTTACCATAGGAAGAATAATGCTAGCACTCACTCCCCAGTGCTCACAGTGACTTGGTTCACATCCTGGTGCTTCAGGAATCTCAAAATGGTCCAACAATTTTGTTAAAATAGGCAGATCGTAATTAGGATCTTGAAAACCAATATGACTTTCGTTTCTTTAAAACAGTCATCATTGGTATGCGGGGCATATGTTTTCCATCTACCTAATATCCACAATTTTGCCATTTTCAAAGAAGTTGCAAAGCACATTGTCCAATGTTAATTCATTCCCGGTATTTTGCAGCCATCATGCAGTATGCCCATGGGAGCTATCAAGTGAAACGTGTAATTGCAGAAGGCTTTCATAGCATCATGTACGATGGGTAATACTGAAACAATTTTGAACAGGACGGCACATTATAAAAGTTTCTTCCAACTTGTCAGCTTCTCTAGAAGTTGGATTTACAGTAAAAATTAAGGTGCCGCAGAATATCCAATGGTGTTCGATGCCGATCATGTGCTATTTTGAAAGAGATGGCTTTTAATTGCACCTCTCTCAATTTTAACATGTTTTCTCGAGTAGGCACCTCCGCTTTCGCATTGGTTAGCAGCGGTAAAGTGCACAGAGTCTTAATGGCAGCAAAAACAAATTCTGAAAAATAGAGGGGGTAATGGCAAAACAGTTGGGCGTGACCTAGCAGAGAGGGCCAAGTCCAACAAACTGTATATGGCAATCATTTTTAACAGTTGCAAATGAAACTGCATTTGTAAAGCCTTTGTTAGTTAGTTATTGTGTGCTTTGTGGCAGGACTTCTCTTTTATAGTAGTCTTCAAACATGTTAGTAAGTAGCCAGTGTTTTCTTGTAATATGCTTTATCATATGTGTCTTTTTGTTTTATACAATGTGGCTCAAATATTCTACTAGAATATATTACCCTTATCTGACATAATTATTAATTTGCTACTGAATATGAAGGTTAAAATTTTACCAAAGGTCCTAGATCCAGTAGCGGCTCGCAGCACTCTGAAGGGGCGGGGTAGGTGCGGCGCAGTGGAGGGAACATTTAATACAAAAATAAAAAATAAAAAAAAAAACGCACCTGCTCTGTTGCCGCCGCGCCGCTTCTCTTTCCATCATCACTGTAGGCAGCCACAGGCTCCCAGCCTGCCCTGCAGCCAATCCTGACCCTGCTGAAAGCAGTGTTATGATTGGCTGGGAGCGTCCAGCCAGGGCGTTCTCAGACAGACTGGGAGCCTGTGCCTGCTCTCTCCAGCCTGGCAACACAGTGGAGAAAGCCTACTGTGCATTTGTGTTTGGCTGGCCTGAGACAGCTGGCCAGACATACATGCGCACTGAGGGGAGTGCACAGTGCACTCTGCTCGTCTCCATCATCTTCCATGGCCCGCCGCTTTAACAACAAATTGATAATAAACATAGGGCCAGATGTATCAAGCTCTCGGTTTGCATTTCTTAAATAGCGAATTTTAAGAAATCGCTATTTTAGAAATGCAAAATGGGATGAATAAAAATTGCGAGTTGGTAATAGCGATTTCTTAAAAGTCGCAATCGCAATTTGAGAGTTGCAAATACAGAATCACAAAAAATACCAAATCGGTATTTGCAAATCGCAAATTGCGAAAACGGCAACCTGGAACAGCCTGATGACATCACAACCAGGAAGTGAGTCAGTCCATGCTGTTTCCAGAAACCCCGCCCACAGGAGCAGGCAGAGAGATGCAGCCAAGCACCAGAGAGGCAGTCTTGAGAGCCAGCCAGGACCAAACAGGATTATGGCTACTGATGGGAATGTGAAGGAGAAAGGAGACGGGAAGCACAAACTCAAATTCAGTGAGCAGGAATTGGAGGTGCTCACTGAGGAGGTGGTCAGAAACCACGACAAACTCACTACAGGTACCTGAAAGTGAGAAGAGGAAACTGTGGTCAGACATCCAGACCAAAATATGCGCAGTGGGTGTTGCGCAGCGCTCCATCGAGGAGATACGCAAGCGCTGGCACGACTTGCGTTCACGTGCCAAAGAGAGGGTAGCAAGCAGGCTGAAAGAGGCAAGGAGCACCGGAGGAGGACCACCCACCCAGACACCGTTTTCACCAATGGAAGACATGGTGGAGTCGACACTGCTTCCTGAAGCTGTCAGTGGTGTCGCTGACATTGAAACCTCAGGCACACCCAACACCAGCAATGGTAAGGTCAGTAATGATGTGTTTTCCCATATGTGCATGTACAAATGCCCCTTAGAAAATAGAAATTGCACTATACAGTGTGAGTCCTTCATACAAGCACCAACTAGACGCAGGGCAAGAGGGCTACCTCTCCCTCAGTATAACCTGGATTCTGATGAAATGCTGGATGAAGTACCCACACCACCCCCAGAAGCTAGAAGCACTGACAGACAGCAGTCCCTGCCCCAGCGTCAGTCCATTCCCCTCAGGAGGCGCCGTGAAGCAGGCAGACAGTGCACAGAGGAAGGTGAGGGCCCATCACTCTTTGGTGGCCCTGAGGCTTCCATGCTGAAAGTGCAGCACCTGCAATGTAAACACATGAGGTCAATGCACAGGCAGTTGGTGTCAATCGATCATAACATGGGAGCAATGCACAGGCAGTATGAGTCTCACAATGACAACATGGGATCAATGCAGAAGCAGGAGGATGCATTCAATGAAAACATGGGATCAATGCACAAGCATTTCGAGTCTCTCAATGAAAACATGGGATCAATGCACAAGCAGTTCGAGACTCTCAATGAAAACATGTGCAAGCTGCATGAGGGACAGCAAACAGCAGCAGAAAATGCAAAGGAGATGACAAACGCCATTAGGGAACTATGCACTGTGATGCAGCAGGAGCATGTCAGCCACCATAGGCACCATCACCAATTGAGGGGTAATTTGGATGGGTTCTGCAGATCTGTCAATCGGCTCATGACCACAACTGCTTTGGTATCACGACGTGCTGTGGGCATACAAGTGGAGGTGGTACATTGCAGTCGGGACTTGGCACAAGGATTGGTGCAAATCACCAATGTTTTGGAGACAATGCAGACAGCACGGAGTGCTACAAACAGCGAACTGGGGACAGTGGGGATAGTGAGGAGCTCTCTAGCCTCAGCAGTCTCACAGCCCCTCTGACGGATTCTAGGTGTCGCAGTACCAAACACAGTATTGTCTTGGAAGCAGCAAGAAGAGGTGTCACCGAGACCACTGAGCACTCAAGTGGAGTGTGTGTCCGTAGAAAGTAATGCCGAGTGGTACAGGGGACTTGCATATCATGTAGCAAAGCAGTGATACTATGATGCTAATAGTGTGACACTGTAACTAGCACCTGTTTGTGTATAGTGCATACATATGTCCTAATCACACGTATATTACCTGAAGTCAAGGCAATAAGGATGCTACCTACAGCAATACATAAAATTTGATGTGGTGTTGTCATTACTTACATCAGAAATAGTTGCGCGTGATCTCCGCACGTCTTTGTCTGCCCTCTGCTGCAGTGATTCTGTCTCCTGGCTGAAGGGGTGGCAAGGGATCATCATCCTCATCTGAGTCAGGCTTGGTGGGTTCCACAGGTTTGCCTCTCGTTTTTGCAATGTTGTGCAACATGGCACAAGTAGCCAGGATTTTGCAAGTGGTTTCAGGGCTGTATTGTAGTGCACCACCACTCTTGTGTAGGCATCTGAAACGGCTCTTCAGCCGTTGCTGCAGGTCGTCCTGTGAGCACTATTATACCTCCTTTCAGCTGGTGTGGCAGGATTCAGATAGGGCGTCAGTATGAAGGACGGCATAGGCACTGTCTCCTACAATGACAGGAGAGTAAAATGAGTAATTGTTATCCGTGACATCACATATACATCAAGGCAACATTGTCAACTATAACATTACCAAATAGGTATCCTTCGCCAAACTCCCCAGCAAGTAGCCTTGTGTATAAAGATGTAGGAGTCATGTGTGCTACCTGGGTATCTGGCCACAAGATCCGTTATAATGTTGGAGGCATTGCTTATGACTTGTATGTTCATGGAATGTGTACTTTTTTGGATCCGATAAACATACTCTGTGGCCGATGGTGGACAGATAGTTACCATGTGTCCCATCAATGGAGCCTATTACATGTGGGAATTGGGCAGTCTGGTAGAAATTGAATTTTGTTTGTAGTAATGCCTGTGGGGTGTTGGGGAATCTCATGTGCTGTTGAATTTTGCTAAGCATGGCATTGAGAAATGCATTGAAGAAGCGTGAGAGAGCACTCTGTGAGACCCCTCCAGCTGCTGCTATGACCCCTTGATACCTCCCTGAGGCTAATAGGTGCAGGGAGCATAATACCTGCACATGGGTGGGTATGCTATTGGTCCTGTGTGTGTTTCGCTGCAGTAGGGGTGGTAGATCAGCTATCAGGTCAAGTATCATGGCTGAGCTTAAGCTGTACTTATCATATATCTCCTCCTCTGTCTGGTCAAAAAGGGTAATGTGCACTCTGAAAATGCGCTCCTGTCTCCTCCTCCCTCTCCTCAAACCTGCCAGGATCCTCATTCTCCTCGCTATCACGTAGAGTGCAGCCATTGTGGAAAGAGGATGAGTCATTCTGGGCCTCTTTATATAGGTTGCACCTGTTTACCACCTGATTTCACTTCGTGGTAATTTGCACATGCAAAATGTCATTCTGCGAATAATCGCAAATTTTGACTTTCTGATGCACTGCGATACAGAATTTGTGAATCGCACATTGCGATTCACAAATTCACATCGCTATTTGCAATATGCATACTGCGATTCGCAAATTCACATCTGTAGTTGCGAATCACAGTATGCGATTCGCATTTACTTGTCGCTGTTGCAAGGAATCGCTATTTTAGCGATTCCTTATTTTTGCACAACGGATGCCTTTCATACATCGTGAAAGGCGATTTTGTATTTGCAAATGGTGGAATTTACCGATTTTCACCGTTTGCGAATGCAAAATGCTTTGATACATCTGGCCCATAGTTTATTATCCTTTCGTTGTTAAAGGTATGCAGCTTCTGCTGCTGGTGGGGGGGCGATGCTCCTCCGCCATAGTGGACGAGCCGCCACTACCTAGAGGGTGATACCAGATGTGATACACTACTCATTCTTGCAATTTAAATGTACCGTCAGGATGGGGATTGTGGCTGTTGCTTGAGCAGGATTGACATCCCCCTCAAACAATAACCCAATATGTTCTTGATGACAAAATATGTTTCAAAATTTGTATTATACTTTAGGCAAATATCAGTGATATTAATATCAGTCATAAAGCAAAGAAGTGTGTCACACTATCTTTGTATCTTGGGCATAGTTTACAATAAAAAACATGATCTGGTATGTTTACTATTTCCATGTCATGTGACTTTGTGTATTGTTTAGTTGCTACGATTGTCATAACTGATTTGTATGTGACACTGTATGTCACATGGGTATAGCACTTGTAAATAGTATTATGTTTACCACAATTCCTTTCTTTTTATGGATTAAATTGTCTCTGTTAATCTGAATTAAGTTTACATTGTATACACGGATGAAGGAGGGTAGTAAGTACACAACACTTTCACTACAATGTTAATGTCCATTATATGGCAATGATTAATAAAGGTTCTATCTTGCAATGCCTTATGTATGAAAAAGTATGATGCATTGCGCGACTAAATACGCAACCAATGAAACCCACACACAAGTAGGAAAGATCACATAATACATTTTCAATGAGAGTTTAAGACTCAGGCCCATATTTATACTTTTTGCATTTGCGCCGCCTTTTGACACAAAAGCGGCGCAAACTTGCAAAATACAACTGTATTTTGCAAGTTTGCGCCGCTTTTGCGTCAAAAAATGACGCACATGCGGCGCTAAAAAAGTATAAATATGGCCCTCAATATTTTGTGAGTGGCAGACTAGGAGTGAACACAACCAACAGCCTCTTCCAGATGCTGCTGTAGCAGGCTCAATTCTTAGGGTTTCTTGTGGTTACTCCATAAGGACATTAAAAACAAGGCATTCTAATGAAAATAGTTTTTTCACTGAAATGGAGTATTTCAGCAAAAATCAATGAAACTGTGATGGAAACGTTTGGAGATTAAACTAAGTGTTATAATTTGTAAGGGTACATAAGCTTGCAATGCATCTTATGCCTACTAGCATTTCCATTTTTTGTGTTCAAACTTTGCTTTGTGATTTATGCACTCACATCTTCTGCTAAGAAAGGCTAGCACGAGAGGGGGCTGTTGTTTCCTCTTCGTCGTTCACACAGCTCCATTGAACTACACAGGATGAAGATTGCTGCTCTGAAACCAAGCAACTAAGACAAAGTACAACCTGCTTACTTTAGCTGGTCACCGTGGAGAGCTCAACTAGGTTATGCCTGATACTTGCTTCCTTTTCTGCACGTGCTACAAGGTGCCCGCTATGCCATGCTTATTACAAACAAGCTAAACAACGTAGAAACTTTTAAGTCTATTGTCATTTTCACAGGGACAGTTATAGTGATGGAAAGACAGAAGCAGGGCTCGCTCTTCCCAAGCAGAGTGGATACTTCAAACTTTGCTGAATCAACAACTACCCATTTTCAAAAGCGTATTCACTCTGAATCTTGGTGTTTACCTGAAGATGCTTTGGTTTGTGCCTATATTCAGAATCATCACAAAAAAATGAAAAAAACAGATGCAGGGTGGCTTGCCTGTAATCTTTAAATCTGCACTACCAGTCTAAAAAGTGTATTGAAATGTGCAGCAACGTAGCACAGAAACTTTTATTAACATCACGTGTAGTAACCATAGTGCTATCAAAATCTATTTAGCATATAACCCTCCAGGAGACTGTTAATCTGAAAACTCCATTTGAGAAACTGCTGGCTGTAAAGTTTTTGACTACTTCCCAGGTACCAAATATTGGTGACTTTAATGTAAGGGTGTATTCTTGTCTTTACCCACCTGCAAGAAATATGGAAAACATGATCAATGCATACAACCTCAGATTGCTTAGTACTGACACACCACATATGATGGGCACTTTGGACTTAGTGATGTCTGGGGGTACAGAAGAGAGGCGTACAACTAGTGGATGGGAAAGATATTATTTTGGCTGCACTTATCTTTGTATCAAGGGGTCCTCAACAGACCTTTCAACAGAATTGACAAAGATCAATGAAATCTTTTGCAATGATCGGCTCCCCATGGTTGATATATTAATATTTAGTGAGTTTAATACATTGATCTGTTACAGGATGAAGCCACATACAAATATCAGAAACAGCTCACCACCCTGCTTCAAACCCCAATTGGCAGAATGCAAATGCAATTGTAGGTGTTCAGAAGCAAACGTGGAACACTAAACTCATAGATGATCATAATAAGCTTATAGTCACCTGAGGATCGTATAGAAAGCCATATTTGAAGGGAAAAACAATACCTCACTAATAAAACTGAAGATGCAGCCAACAAACCGAAGAAATTAGGTCAGGTGATGTTACAGGCTTTTACAAATCCAAGATGCCTTCTGCTGTGCTCCATACCATCAATAAAGAAGCCAAAGGAGTTTAATACACTTTTTATTTAAAATATTGCCGACATCCAACACTCCTCGATAAGAAAGAGTGATGATACCTAAGTAATACGTGTAAGGGAAGAAGTAGGAGATAGCAGATTAAACTCTCACAATTTGAGGGTGGCTCAGTCGGTCAGTTCCATTTTAAAAAGCTGGAAATAGTATACATTAAAAACTGTTAAGTCACATAAAACCCACCTGCTGTGAGTATGATGTCTCATCTGGGCTTGTAACCTATAAAATGGCTCCCATTACAACACCATGTCATGGAGCTAGATACACTGGAGAGTTTTATGACAACTTAAGGACTCCTATACTGACCCCCCATAATTAAAAATAAAGATATCCTAAAAATTATCATCCCATTGCAGGATTACCATGTCTGGTGAAGGTGATAGACAGCATAGTTGCTCAGCTCCAGGATGTTAGAGATCTGCACCAAGCAACTTCATGCAAATCAGGCAGGGTTTAGACAGCTTAGCAGGACAGTACTTGTGGCACCGACTGACACTGTATTAGCAGTTGTGCATTATGGCAATAAGTCATTGCTTGTTTTGCTGGATTTGTCGGAAGCATTCAACATGATAGATTTTGACTGTTTTTTTGCAAAGGCTCTGTTCAGAGACACCTGTCATGGACGTTATAATTAGATATTTCAAATCCTTCTTGAACACACACAAAAGGTCAAATTGGGTTATTTTCAGTCATCAGAAGACAAGGTTCTAGGCGGGGGCAGCAGGGTGCCCTGTTATCCCCCAACGCTTCAGTATATTTATCAAGCCACAGTTCTCCATCATAAGGGCTAATGGCATGCACTATAATTCATGAGAAGAAATGCAGATTTAACTGCTCATCAGTGGTCCAGGTTTTCAGCACTAAAAGAAGGTTTGGGGGATGTTGTTCATTGGATGAAAACAAGTGGTCTGAAGCTCTTTGAGGCAAAAACTGAGGTCCTTTTCATGGGTTTAAGTCAAATGTTGCAAGTCACAAGCAGCAGTCCTCAACCCCAGAACCCACCCACCTCTTTGAAAAGAGCAAGAAACCTAGAGGTGGTGTTCGTAAAGAACATACATTTTTGGATGCATATAGGAAGAGTGGCATACTCCGCTTTATTCTGCTTGCGACAACTAAAAACAAATGTTACCCTCTCTGGACGTTAAGTATTGCAAACCAAATGTAGGATCACTTATAAATGCAAAATTGGACTACAACATGTCCTTCTGGAATGCCTACCCAGAGGACAGATTGGCTAATAACAGTTTGTTCAGAATTGGGCAAATCCCACAGTACACAAGTGGATCTTTCCTGTCTTCATTGGATACTAATAAATTCCTAAAAGGGAATGCCCTAGTTTATTCCCAGACTATCCTCAGACTTTGTTGCAGAGGGGACCACAGGTTTGCTGTTCTTGGCCCACAGATATGAAACTCAGTACCATGCGATAATTAACATAAACCCACTCCCTGGCATTGTAGAAAAGCAGATGGAGCTTATCTGTTGTCTGTTTAGTTCTTAAGCACTCTGTGGGTTCATCAGTAATGGCAAACTGTATTTTGTATATATGATAGTTTAAGAGCAGATAAAAGCAGCTAGGAACTTAGAGGCATTTAATTTTGTAGTGTGCACCACACAAAAATATAAATTGAAAAGATATTAAATTAAAACAGAGCAATGCAATGATAAAAATCATTACACAACAAACCCACAAAACAACAACACAGCATGACACATACTTGACATGACTGCATACCAGTAGGATAGACCAATAGAACATAACCGTGCAACACCACACCAAGGCCCATATTTATACTCTGTTTGCGCCGGATTTGCATCATTTTTTTGGACGCAAATTCGTCGCAAACTTAACTCCATATTTATACTTTGATGCTAGACCCGTCCAGCGCCAAAGTTATGGAGTTTGAGTCATTTTTTGTACGTGAAAACCTACCTTGTGCTAATGACATGCCAGGTAGGCATTCCCGTGCAAAAAAAGACTCTAAGGCATGTGCACCTTACTTATCCTCCTGCGTCATTTTGACGCACAGGAGGAGGGGGGCCTTAAAAAATGGCACCCAGACAGATTTGCGCCGTTTTTTAATGCCATGGGTCAGGGCAGGAGTTAAGGGAGTTGTGGGCTCATTTCCATGGTCTCTGACCATGGAAGCTGTCCACAGGTGCCCTTCTCTGCCCCCAGGGACACCCCCTGCCACCGTCGCCCACCCCTGGAGGACACCCATGGATGGGGGACCCATCTAAGGTAAGTAGAGGTAAGTAATTGTTTTTTTGTTTTTTTAGGTGGCCTAACTTGGGCCCCCCTACATGCTACTGTGCCCAATGGCCATGCTCAGGGGACAGCAGTCCCCTGGGCATGGCCTTTCGGCAGGGGGGCATGACTCCTGTCTTTGCTAAGACAGGAGTCTTTTCCATGGGGGTTGTGCGTCAAAAAATGACGCTAGTCAGGTTAGAGTCTTTTTTCTTTTTACTCTAACCTGACTTGCACCATTCTTTGCCGCACAACCCCCAGTCTTCCCTACGCCTCCGCTGCCCGGTTAGAGTAATTTATTTTGACGCTAACCAGGCTGCAGCACCGGCTACCGGCATTTCTTAAATATGACACCCGGCTGGCGCGTTGGAATGGCCGCCGTTAAACTTTTTGAAGCAAACCTGCGCTGGCGCTGGCGCAGGTTTGCGTCAAAAAGTATAAATATGGGCCCAAGAGAGCACAATATCACACCACAAAGAAGAACTGCACATTAACAACTCAATATCATGCAACATACCACAGTCACAAAATAACGCATGAATAGAGTAACACATCAACAAAACCAAACACCAAAAAATACAAAATAACACAAAAATAGTAAAACACAGCAGAAGACACTGAACAACAAATGTCATATGACAGATCCCACCTCAGCACTACAACATGAACACAACTACACACAATACATCAGATAACACTATAACAACACAACAGTTAACCATCACATAGCAATGACAATAGTAAAAGAACAACACAATAAAACAGCAAAGATAGCAAAGATAACACAGAACAACACAAGTACTGCAACACAATACACATCACATGACAACAACACGCAGCACCAACACACAACAATGCAATAACACATAGCACTCTGACAACAAAACATTAACCAAGAATACATTCACCCATGCATAACCACGGACACAAACATGGGAATCAATAAAGAAGCACTTTTGATTAGAAACTAACTGATTGAATCTGTCGTGTTTGTCAATGATTGTGCTTAATTGGTGGAGAAAGTGGTAACATCAAGGCAGCAACAGGCACTAGGGAGACATAGTGGCAAATTATGTAAGCGTTATGTTTAATCTCTGGAAATAAAGTATGACACTTTCAGATTTGATAACAACTTGTAAGCAATTAATGAAGGATGTATATTTAATTTCAATGGTGTGGGTATGCAATACTTTGTTGTGTAAGGTGCGCAATTATGCATAAGTTATGAAGTTGTAATATACAGTAGAACAAAATGGATGATACCCCTTCACTAAGAAAACCAGATTACATACAGAAAAATTGTCTTCTTTGTGTTACAGGCACTTCTTTATTAGGCACTGAAGCGAGTATTAAGAACAAAATATGCTTGTCATCAGCAAAGAACTGGTAGTGGGAGAAATACACCAAAGAATCATGTAGACCATGGCAGGCCATGACACCCATTCTGGGCCTGTTGAATTAAACAGAGAAAAAAGTACTTAGCCTTGGGGCTACTGTTGTATTAAAGAAGCTATGAATTCCGACTTGTAGGTATATTTTTCATTGAGTAAAATAGAAGCTGGGGCCTACAGGCCCAACCTCTGCAGCACAGAGCCAGCAACTGCCGTGCATGGAATCTCTATGTGCTTAAACAAGTTCTATGTCATACAGTTCCCAAAGACATTTAAGCATAAACACAACACATCCTCCCTCTGTACAAATAAAACAGAGAAAATAAAAAACATGTAAAGTTAAAGTAAAAACTAGTAATCTGAGAATATAAATTACAACATCTTTATCACATTTCAAGTAACATAATCCTGGAAACACACAGATCTTTTAATTTCCCTACCAGATTTGCTGTTTGACTGAACTCCTTGGATGTTGCTTACTTCAACAGTTTCACTCACATCTTTAGCTTGATGCTTATTCTATGACATATCTCCATTCTCATTCTACTCTCTCTCCAGACTGACATTCCCACCTTGAATGCCTTACTCATTCATCCACAAATCATCAAACCAGTAATGTCCATCCTCGTCAACTCCTTTATCAATTTTTCCTTCTTTCATCTCACAAATTGACTAATGGGCCAAAGCTTACCATCACTCAATCTTGCTCCATTAGTCAAAATCTCTTCTACCCTTAGGGGCTGAAAAAACTGGAGGTCACCTTTTTTCACCTCAAAAAGTAACTTCTCTTTCACCGTATCTCCCTCCTTAATCTGACACTCTTTTAAACCTTTTTTCATGTCTTGATATTCTTTGTATTTTCCTTGTGCCTTGAAAATATTGTTCCTCGCTACCGTTTCTTGACCAATGTACTAACCTAGAAATCATCAACCACCCTTGATTAGCCTTCATAAAAGGGACTTTCCCCCTCACAATGGTAAAAGGGCTAAATTCAGTAACACTTGGAGTCGTGGGATACATCCACACAGTTCTTTTGATGCTCAACTTCCAATTCAACTTCCTACTCCTAGCCATTTGCAATGACCCTTTGGTCACCCTATTGAACCTTTCAACCCTCCCCATTCCTACTAGGATGATAAAGAGAAGTACATTTGTGTTCAATCCCATTACGCAGCATGAATTCTTTCAAAACTTCACTCCTGAATTGTAGCCCATTATCTGTTATGACTCTTTTATGAAGCCCCTCTCTTTGGAAAATCCCATCCAAGAATGCTACAACAGATTTGGCATTAGCGTTGTGTACAAACTCAACTTCTGGCCACTTTGAAAAGTAATCCATAGCTACCAACACATACCAATCACTACCATACTGCTCACACACCGGACCCATGGTGTCCACTCATGTGGTTTCCCGAGCTATATCAGGACACGGAATTGGATGGAGACGTGGTTTCATTAACACTTGCCATGTGCATGCTCCTTCACACTCATCTCATTCTCTGACAACCCTCTCCACCCCTAAATCCATCCCTGGCCACCAGTAAGTTTCTTTCATCTTCTTCTTACTTTTCACTATGCCTAAATGTCCATCATGACATAATTTAACTATAGGATTCCTCAACAGTACCACTTATTCACCTCTTAAGACATTATCATGCATTACGGTCAACTCATTACGTACTTTCCAGAAACACTTAGGCCCTCATTATGACATTGATGGTAAATGCTGCTTACCGCCATGCTGACAGCCGCCAGCTTACCAGCACCACCACAGTGCAGCCATCCGAGGGTGCAGGGGCTGTGCAGGAGCCTCCCACCACCACCACCAGTGCCACCACAGTGCTGTCATCCGATGGTGCTGGGGCTGTTCCGGAGCCTCCTACCACCACCATTGCCACCACAGTGCAGCCATCCGAGGGTACAGGGGCTGTTCAGGAGCCTCCTACCACCACCTCCAGCACCTCCACAGTGCAGCCGTCACCGCCGGTGGCCGCTATGTGATCCAGCCTCCATGGGCTTCTGTGCGGCCTGTCACCTCCAGAACCAGTGGGCAAGTCACCCACTCGAGAGACTGTGGCCTATCACTCCCCAGGACAAAGCACAGGGCATGGTGCCCCCTCCAAAACCAGTGGGGAAGACACCCACCGGAGAGACTGTGGCCTTGCACTCCCCAGGACCAGGCACAGGGCATGTTGCCCCCTCTAGAACCAGTGGGGTATTCACCCACACGAGGGACTGCAGCCTTGCACCCTCCGGGATCAAGCACAGGGCATGTTGCCCCCTCCAGAACTAGTGTTCTTGTTTCCGCTTCTGGCTGAGGTGCCCCCCCCCTGAGTTGCCTGCCTATTTGCCAACTGATGCCCCTGCAGTGTTCTCTCCGTATTGGTGCAGGTGACAAGTGGGCCTTGGACTGTGGCCATGTGGCCCATGCAAACTGTGGAATGGGCAGTGTCCCTTTTTCTGTACATTTGTAAATATCTGTAGCATTGGATAAATTATTATTTATACTGTGTTCATCTTATTACAATCCCTTTGGTACATTCCTGTTGTCCTTGCATTATTCAGCCGATTTAGGGGGATTAACTTCTTTTCTTGTGCAGCTGGTTGTGTGTATGGTGTGTGTGTGTTGGGGGTGTATGGTGTGTCTGTCACTCTCGTTTACCTCCCCCCCTCCCTTGTGTGCTAGGCAGCTGTACTCACCGTTGTGGTGGTGGAGCAGAACATGGAATATCATCAGAAATACTTGCAGTTCTGGTTCCATGGCAGTGTGGGTCTTCCCTGTATCTCTAATGGTGAGTCCTTTCACTTCTGTGCAGTGTTTCTGCCAGGCTTTTGATGTCATTGGTACCGCCCCGGAAAAGGAGGCGGATTATCCGGTCATAATATGGTGGGCAGAGCTACCGCCGTGGTGCCTGTTGTTTCCGCCCTGGCAGTCGGTGTGGTACATTGGTTGTCTTTCGGAGATCTTTCCGCTATGGTCATAATTTGGCGGTAGTTACCGCCGGCCTGTTGGCGGTATTACCGCCACTTTATCACCGACTGCCAGGGTCGTAATGAGGGCCTTACTCTCCTCCTTCAAAGATTTGTTTTCAGTCCATCCTTCCACCACAAACTTCCTTACATCCACCAATGTTAGATAATTCTCATAAGCCTTCTTCCACTCTTCTTTGGTTATGGCGTTCAATTTTCCCACACATGCCCATGCAACAATTACATCTTATTGACTCCCCTTCGATACTTCTTCCATTGGCAATGGCAGCCTGCTCAAACAATCTGCCACCTACTCCTGGTAAATAAAGCAATTTATACCAGTAGTCCATTAGTCTCACTGACATCCTTGCTATCCTGGGAGTGGCATGCAACAACCCTTCTGATGTTAACACTTTTAATAAGAGTTTGTGATCACACTTACACAACTTCATAACCCCAAAGAAAATTTCTTAAGTGTTCTAAACGCCATACAATTGCCAACATTTATTTTTCTTATTTTTATAAAGGTGATAATACCCTTGATGCAAATGCTATTGTACATTCTTTCCCTTTGTCATCCTACTGACTGAACACAGCACTATTCCTCTATTGTTAGCATCCGTAGTCAGGATACAATTTAATTTTAAATTCTCTGTTCTGCAGATGCATTTTTGATATATTCAAAATCAAATTGAAGTTCACCTGACTAGTTGAATTTTACTCTGTTTTTTTAACAAGTGACTTAAACTGTACATTTTGTTTGAGAATTTGTAAACAAATTTCGCATAACATTCAGCTTATACTAGAAATGCCCTTAATCGTCTTTAGATGTGGGGTCTTCTCTAACAGCATGTAAAAGTTCTTCCTTAAGTTTAATCCCCTCACTTGTAACTTCATGACCGAAATCATTTAAACTTTTCACTCTAAATTTGCATTTTGAGTATTCAGCTGTTAACCATTTGTAGTACCTTGTTTACTGTAATATCATGTAGTTCCTCACTCTCCCCCATAATCAAAATGTCATCTTGAAAGAAAATTATGCCCGTATGATCCTTGAAAACTTTGTGCATCAATTTCTGAAATACGGCTGTCGCTGAAGCTAGACCTAATGGCACAAGCATATATCTGAAACACCCTAATGGAGTCAAAAATGCTGTTAAATATTTACTATCTTCATATGGTCTTATTTGGTGATAGGACGATGACAAGTCGATTGATGTAAACCATTTCAACCATTTAGTTTATTTTTCGTAAGAGAAATGTCTCCACTACAATGTTGTTCGAATTCCTCAGTCTACGCATAAGCAAATTTTCCCATTGGCTCGTCTTGTGACAACAATCATGGCGATCCACTCTGCAGCAACAACTGGTTCAATTATTCCCTCTTTTAGCAATCTCTCTATCTCTTGCTCAAATTCCTTTCTTATGCTCCAGGGGACAGCCGTAAATTTGTGTACTTTGGGGACAGCGTCATGTTTTAATACTATTCTATGTGAGTACCCTTTCAATGGTCCAATCTTCCCAGAAAATACCTTTGGGGTAGTTCCTCTTAAATTCAGTTCCCTCCTTGTCTCCACCTTCAGTGATGAAAACTTGCTCTTGACTATTAGGGTCCAATATAGGGGGTGATTCTGACCCCGGCGGTACTAGACCGCTGGGGCCAGGGTCGGTGGGAGCACCGCCAACAGGCTGGCGGTGCCCCGCAGGGCATTCTGACCGCAGCGGTTCGCCCGCCAGGAACAGGATGGCGGTATGGGGTGTCGTGGGGCCCCTTACTCTTCCTACAAACGTTTGCAAAATGCCCTACAATTCCACATTCCCCTCATTTTTGATTTTGAGCAGGGCATTTTCTAATGTAAGATAAGAGGTCCCTACTACCACACCTGTAACATTTCTGGTCCTGCTGTTAGATGAGCTTTCCTTCTTCTCATTTTGATTACACACTTCTTTTTTTCTTTTGTTTGACCTCGCAAACCATGTCTTTCCACTCTTCTTTAGAATTTACCTCAGCTTCTCAGGCACATTTATTAGAAATTTCAGCCTTCTTAACTACAGAAAAAACTTCACTGAGTGTAAATCCATAGTCTTTCCTGAATGTCCCAGACCTACAGGTTAGTTCTAATCTTTTTTAAGGCACATAGGCCCTCATTACAACCCTGGCGGTTGGTGATAAAGTGGTGTTAATACCACCAACAGGCCGGCGGTAATACATGCGGGATTATGACCACGGCGGAAACATCTCAGACAGACAGCCACTTTAACACACCGACCAGCAGGGCGGATTCAACAAGCACCATGGCGGTAACCGCCAACAGCCAAGCGGGAGACAATGTTCTGCCCACAGTAATATGACACACCTATCCGCCACCTTTTCCGGGGCTGTACCAATGACATCAAAAGCCTGGCAGAAACAGATCTCAGAAGTCAAAGGACTCACCTGTGGAGATTCAGGGAACAACCACGCCGCCATGGAGCCTGAGTTGCATGTCTTTCCGATGTTATTTTATGTCCTGCTACACTACAAACACCAACGGAAGCGAAGACGACCACGGTGAGTACAGCCACCTAGCACACAGGGGAGGGAGGGAGAAAAAGGAGAGTGACACACACACGCAACACCCCCACCCCAACACCATACACACAAGCAGATGCAGTTACATAACATTTTCACCCGTACCCCTCATGATTAATGCAAGGACAACTATTATAGAACAAAAAGAGTGTAATAAGATAAATATATTTGAAATATGTGCATCCAAATCAAAAAGTATATACATATTTACAATGCCCAGTCCTCAATGTCTGTGCGCTACAGGGCCACATCACAAAGTCCAAGGCCCCACCTTACTCCTGCAACAACACGGAGAGAACACTGCAGGGGCATCAGGTCGAAAATAGCCAGGCACCTCAGGGGGAACGGGGAACAAGGTGGTACCTCAGCTGGAAGATGGTACAATGCCACTGGTCCTGGAGGGGGCAACATGCCCATTACTCTGTCCTGGGGAGTGCAAGGCCACAGTCTCTCAAGTGGGTGACTTGCCCACATGCTCTGGAGGGAGCAACATGCCCTGTGCTCTGTCCTGGGGAGTACAAGGCCACAGTCTCTCAAGTAGGTGACTTGCCGACTGGCTCTGGAGGGGGCAACATACCTTGTGCTTGGTCCTGGGGAGTGCAAGGCCACAGTCTCTTAAGTGGCTGACTTTCCCATTGGCTCTGGAGGGGACAACATGTCCTGTGCTTGGTCATGGGTAGTGCAAGGTCACAGTCTCTCAAGTGGTTGGCTTCTCCACTGGTTCTGGAGGGGGCATCGTGCCCAGTGAGCTTCATCCTGGGGAGGATGGGGTGAGTGGATGTCTTCTCCATTAGTTCTGGAGGGGGCAACGTGCCCAGTGAGCTTCATCCTGGGAGGATGGGGTGACTGGATAGCTTTTCTGGTGGTTCTGGAGGGGGCAGTGGCATGGGCACTGCAGGGGCCCCCGTAAGCGGGCCCCACTTTGAATTTCACTGTCTGCATTGCAGACAGTGAAATTCGCGACGGGTGCAACTGCACCCGTCGCACCTTCCCACTCCGCCGGCTCAATTCTGAGCCGGCGTCCTCGTGGGAAGGGTTTTTGCACTGGGCTGGCGGGCGGCCTTTTGGTGGTCGCCCGCCAGCCCAGTGCAAAAGCCAAAATACCCTCAGCGGTCTTGCGACCGCGGAGCGGTATTTTGGAGGGGGGAAGTCTGGCGGGCGGCCTCCGCCGCCCGCCAGACTTAGAATGACCCCCATAATGTCTTACCCTCTTTGGTCCAGCCACCCTAGAACAGAAGTACAATTCCTTGCCACATATATTTTTCAGACAGTTCTTCCCTTGAATTCAAAAGGCAATCTGTGGTACCCAACCATCGGAATGGGTTCTCCTGTGAAACTCTTGGGAGGAACATCAGACGGGACTAAAGAATTTCCCAAAACCCCTGCAAACTTTTCATTCAACACAGTTCTGTCCACAATGGTATAGGAAGACGCTGAGCCTGCAACTATAAGAATTTCCACTCCACCTAACATGATATTACAAACTGGTTTGTTTCTTGATAACTTGGACAGGAGGTTTACACTTCCCTCCTCCTCAGTTTCAATTACTCCAAGTACACATTCATTTTGTTGAAAACTCTTCCCTTCCTCAGATTATTTAACTACACTTACTTTCTTGTTAGATTTACTCTTCCTACAAACGTTTGCAAAATGCCCTACAATTCCACATTCCCCTCATTTTTGATTTTGAGCAGGGCATTTTCTAATGTAAGATAAGAGGTCCCTACTACCACACCTGTAACATTTCTGGTCCTGCTGTTAGATGAGCTTTCCTTCTTCTCATTTTGATTACACACTTCTTTTTTTCTTTTGTTTGACCTCGCAAACCATGTCTTTCCACTCTTCTTTAGAATTTACCTCAGCTTCTCAGGCACATTTATTAGAAATTTCAGCCTTCTTAACTACAGAAAAAACTTCACTGAGTGTAAATCCATAGTCTTTCCTGAATGTCCCAAACCTACAGGTTAGTTCTAATCTTTTTTAAGGCACATAGGCCCTCATTACAACCCTGGCGGTTGGTGATAAAGTGGTGTTAATACCACCAACAGGACGGCGGCAATACATGCGGGATTATGACCACGGCGGAAACAGCTCAGACAGACAGCCACTTTAACACACCGACCAGCAGGGCGGATTCAACAAGCACCATGGCGGTAACCGCCAACAGCCAAGCGGGAGACAATGTTCTGCCCACAGTAATATGACACACCTATCCGCCACCTTTTCCGGGGCAGTACCAATGACATCAAAAGCCTGGCAGAAACAGATCTCAGAAGTCAAAGGACTCACCTGTGGAGATTCAGGGAACAACCACGCCGCCATGGAGCCTGAGTTGCATGTCTTTCCGATGTTATTTTATGTCCTGCTACACTACAAACACCAACGGAAGCGAAGACGACCACGGTGAGTACAGCCACCTAGCACACAGGGGAGGGAGGGAGAAAAAGGAGAGTGACACACACACGCAACACCCCCACCCCAACACCATACACACAAGCAGATGCAGTTACATAACATATTCACCCGTACCCCTCATGATTAATGCAAGGACAACTATTATAGAACAAAAAGAGTGTAATAAGATAAATATAGTTGAAATATGTGCATCCAAATCAAAAAGTATATACATATTTACAATGCCCAGTCCTCAATGTCTGTGCGCTACAGGGCCACATCACAAAGTCCAAGGCCCCACCTTACTCCTGCAACAACACGGAGAGAACACTGCAGGGGCATCAGGTCGAAAATAGCCAGGCACCTCAGGGGGAACGGGGAACAAGGTGGTACCTCAGCCGGAAGATGGTACAATGCCACTGGTCCTGGAGGGGGCAACATGCCCATTACTCTGTCCTGGGGAGTGCAAGGCCACAGTCTCTCAAGTGGGTGACTTGCCCACATGCTCTGGAGGGAGCAACATGCCCTGTGCTCTGTCCTGGGGAGTACAAGGCCACAGTCTCTCAAGTAGGTGACTTGCCGACTGGCTCTGGAGGGGGCAACATACCCTGTGCTTGGTCCTGGGGAGTGCAAGGCCACAGTCTCTTAAGTGGCTGACTTTCCCATTGGCTCTGGAGGGGACAACATGTCCTGTGCTTGGTCATGGGTAGTGCAAGGTCACAGTCTCTCAAGTGGTTGGCTTCTCCACTGGTTCTGGAGGGGGCATCGTGCCCAGTGAGCTTCATCCTGGGGAGGATGGGGTGAGTGGATGTCTTCTCCATTAGTTCTGGAGGGGGCAACGTGCCCAGTGAGCTTCATCCTGGGAGGATGGGGTGACTGGATAGCTTTTCTGGTGGTTCTGGAGGGGGCATTGTGCCCAGTGATACAGAACCTGGGTAGTGCAAGGTCACAGTCTCTCAGCTGGGTGTCATACCAACACGATTTGCAGGGGCCAGGCCGCACAACAGTCCATGGATGCAGGATTACACACTGTCTGCCGGCGGTGACGGCTGTTCAGTGGTGGCAGTGGTGGTGCTTCTGTTGGAGCTGGTAGCGGGTGGGGGGAGGCTCCAGCGTATCCCCTGCAGCCTCGGATGGCTGCACCATTGGGGCTGCTGGTGGCGGTGCTGGTGGCAGTGCTGGCAGTGGTGGGGGGAGGCTCCAGCCCATCCCCTGCAGCCTCAGACAGCTGCACCACCATGGTTGGTGGTGTGGGCTCCGACTGAGTCCCAGCACCAGGCCTCTTGTCCTTTCTGCCTGCTAGTGCAGGCCCCTTGCCCTTCCTGCCAGCAGCTGGGGATGGCTCCTTGCTCCTTTTGGCAGCAGCTGGGGATGGCTCCTTGCCCTTCCTTGCAGCAGCTGGGGGTGCCTCCTTGCCCTTCCTTGCAACAGCTGGGGCTGCCTCCTTGCAGCAGCTGGGGGTGGCTCCTTGCCCTTTCTTGCAGCAGTTGGTGCAGGCACCCTTTCCGGGTGGCTGCCTGGTGCCCGGGATCCTCTCCCACCTGGGGAAGCTGTGGACACTACTGTGCCCGTGGACTGGGTGGCTGAGGTGCTTCGCTGGATTTTCGTCACCCTGGCCTGACGTGAGGGACGGGGGGAGGGCTAGGGAAGCGGTCAATGATGGAGAGGAAAAGCTTCTTAGGGACATTGGGATGGGAAGAGGGAGAAGGTTTGGGAGTGGAGGAAGAGGAAGTAGCTGTAGGAGGTGTCTGTCTGCTGTGTTTGGGTGCAGGTGCATGGGCTGGATACTGTTGTGAGGTGGATGGCTGTTGGGTGTCTGAGTCCTTCCGTTTGTGTTTTTTGGGAGGAGGGGGCACAGACACAGTGGGTGAGGACACAGGGGACGTATGCATGGATGTGGGGGTAGTGACTGCCAGTGAGGTGTGTGCTCTGATAGGTGTGCTTTTGATGATGGTAGTGGATGAGGATGTAGTGCATGCATTTGTAAGTGGAGATGCTACTAAGAGGGAGAGCTCATCTGCCTGTGTGCCTGCGATAGGTTGGGGTTGAGGGGAATGGGATTGGGTGGAGGAAGTTGGAGGGGGGAGGGTGGAAACAGGGACAATGGCTGCCATCAGAGAGGAGGCCAGAGCCTGGATTGATCTCTGTTGAGCCGCCAATCCATTGTGAATGCCCTCCAGGAATGCATTGGTCTGTTGCATTTGGGCTGCCAGCCCCTGGATGGCATTCACAATGGTTGACTGCCCAACAGAGATGGATCACAGGAGGTCAATAGCCTCTTCACTCAGTGCAGCAGGGCCAACTGGGGCAGGGCCTGAGGTGCCTAGGGCAAAGGAGATGCCCACTCTCCTGGGTAAGCGGGCATGGGAAACTCGCCAAGGGGATGCTGGGAGGGCGGTGCTGGTACGGGGGTGTCGGCTGTACCTGTAGATGGGATGGGCACAGAGTTGTCCGCCACCACCAGGGAGCTTTCATCGGAGGAGGTATCCGTGTCCGAACTGTCCCCTCCAGTCTCCGCCATGGTGCTCCCCTCACCCTCCATCTCACTGGTGCACTCACCGTTGGTGGAGTCAGCCTCCTGGGTCCTGTGGGATGCAGCTTCCTCTGTCGCTGGTGCCTCTGCTCCTTCGCCAGATGATGCTAATGTACATAAGGACAGGGAGACAAAACAAAAAGGGGGAGGAGACAAAGGATACACTTGGTCAATGACGGCACCAACACCACCGTTGGTGTACACAACACACTCACACACAGGGAACAGTCCTACACATTAGGCAATGCACTACCAGTCACAATGCTAGTCACCAGCCCATGGATAGGGACATCTAACACCACTTGCAGCATACCTGACACCCACAGAGCCCTGCCCAGTAGAAGATGCCTCCTAGCTGGGTTGGAGGACTTTCACATAGGAACCCTGATCCACATGGGACCAACCCTGCAATGCCAGGCCTGGCCTAGGGGCACACACAGGCCCACATCCCCCACCCGGATACCGCCCCACCAGGAGTAAGTAGTAATGAAGGGCACTGTACTCACCCCCTTGTTGCTGCTGTGATGCCCCCAAGTGCCCATCCAGCTCCGGATAGGCCACCGCCAATATGCAGGCCATTGGGGGGGTCAGGGTTTGGCTGGCACCCCTTCCTCGTTGGGAGGCCATCCCCAGCTGGGCCTCCGTCACCTTCCATGCCCAGTGTCTCAGGCTCTCCCACCGTTTCTGACAGTGGGTGCTCCGCCTGCCGTAGACCCCCAGGGTCCACACGTCCTTGGCGATGGCACACCATATATCCTTCTTTTCATGACATACAGAGGAAATATTCACAGGATGTGATGGTGGGGTGTGTGGGAAGTGGTGGAGTGATGGGAATGAGGGTGAGGGTATGTGATGGCATGCAGGTAGGTTGTGATAGTAGTATAGAGTTGACTTACCAGAGTCCAGTCCTCCTCCTACTCCTGCCAGGCCCTCAGGAATCATGATTGCCAAGACTTGCTCCTCCCATGTTGTTAGTTGTGGGGGAGGAGGTGGGGGTCCACCGCCAGTCCTCTGTACAGCCAGTTTGTGTCTTGCTGCAATGGAACGCACCTTCCCCTGTAGGTCGTTCCACCTCTTTCTGATGTCATCCCTTGTTCGGGGGTACTGTCCCACAGCGTTGACCCTGTCCACGATCCTCCGCCATAGCTCCATTTTCCTAGCAATGGATATCTGTTGCACCTGTGATCCAAATAGCTGTGGCTCTACCTGGATGATTTCCTCCACCATGACCCTTAGCTCCTCCTCAGGGACCTGGGGTGTCATTGTGGTGCCATGGGTGTAGTGTGAGTGGTGTGGGTGTGTAGGGTGATGTGTTGGGATGTGTGATGTGGGGTGCGTGGGTGGTGTATAGGTGATGGTGGTATGTGGCTGTGGTCTTGTTCGTGGTCTTGCTATCTCTGTTGTGGCAATTGTTTGTAATCGTAAAGGGTTGTGGGTAGTGTAGGTGTGTGTTTTATAGAGGTGTGGGGGTGGTATGTGTGTCAGGTGTGTGTAGTTTGAATTGACCAATGTGGTGTAGTTTTGTTTGAGTTTGTGTTTTTTTAGTGCAGCTGTATGTACCGCCAATGGTTTACCGCGGTTGAATGTCCTCCGTGGTGATTCGTAGATCATAATGTTGTGGGCATAGTTCTGTTGGCGTAACAGTGTGGGTTTTGATAGCGCCAGTTTATCACAGACCTTTGGTGTGGCGGACCTTTGTGTGTGGCTGAATATTGAAGGATTGCTGTGTGTGTGTCATAATATGGGTAGCGGAAATCTGCCGCCAGAGCGGTATGTTGGCGGCAGTCGGCATGACGGTAAGTGGGATTTACCGCCAATGTCATAATGAGGGCCATATTCTTCAATAGGTTCTAACTTATTCTGCTTCCTTCTGAAAAAATTGTGTCTGTATATCGCTATGCAAACTGACGTGGAGTAATATCTAACTAAATCTTCCAAAGCATTTTGGAACACATGAGTCTCACTAGCTGCAGAAGGTTTTTTTCATAGCATTAAATACAAAAATCCCTTGAGGACCTAAAGAATGCAAGATAACTTTCTTCTTCTTTTATCTGAGATAGTTCTTCATCCTCAATAGTGTCTACATAGTTCACAAAATACTGTTTCCATTCATTCCACTTAATTAGTGGATCTGCAATAGCTGTTAAGAATGGTTTAGGTGGTATTAATGAGAAGGTTTGAGGTGCACACATTTTACCTGTGGTTAAAAGACACCCCTATTAAAAAATAGCAATCACAATGAACAGTAACTACTAAGCATGCAAAAATGACAAAGTTCCAAGGTAATTCCCTTTAACTGGCTGCTGGCTGAATTATGTTGTGCTAGTTACACTGGGAAGAACTCTTAAAGTAACAATAAAAATACGTGTGAAGAGCTGAAATTCAATATAGTCTATTAAAAGTAGGAGAAACTTAGGAATTCAAAAGACGGGAAGATCCTGTTCTGCTCAGCACCAAAAATGATTGTATCAAAGAAGCCATAAATTCCAACTTGTAAGTGTATTTTTTATTGAGTAAAATAGAAGCTGGGGCCAACACATCCAATCTCTGCATCATAGAGCAAGCAACTGCTGTGCATGGAATCTCTGTGTGCTTAAACAAGATATAGGCCCTGATTCTAAGCTTGGCGGGCGGCGGGAGCCGCCCGCCAAGCGGGAACCGCCAGAAGACCGTACCGCGGTCAAAAGACCGCATCGGTCATTCTGGGTTTCCCACTGGGCTGGCGGGCGACCGCCAAAAGGCCGCCCGCCAGCCCAGCGGGAAACACCCTTCCCACGAGGAAGCCGGCTCAGAATGGAGCCGGCGGAGTGGGAAGGTGCGATGGGTGCAGTTGCACCCGTCGCGAATTTCAGTGTCTGCAAAGCAGACACTGAAATTCTTTGTGGGGCCCTCTTACGGGGGCCCCACGACACCCCATACTGCCATCCTGTTCCTGGCGGGTGAACCGCCTGGAACTGGATGGCGGTATGGGGTGCCAGAATCCCCATGGCGGCGCAGCAAGGTGCTCCGCCATGGCGGATTCCCATGGGCAGCGGAAAGTCGGCGGTACACCGCCGGCTTTCCGCTTCTGGCCGCGGCTGTACCGCCGCGGTCAGAATGCCCGGCGGAGCACCGCCAGCCTGTTGGCGGTGCTACCGCCGACCCAGGCCCTGGCAATATTTACCGCCAGGGTCAGAATGACCCCCATAATCTAAATACATTCCATTTTACATTATAAACCCACATACAGTTCTCAAAGACATTTCAGCATAAACACAACAGCTACTCAGTCCTATTGGAAGGCGTAACCATGATGGGTTGTCAAATCTTGTTTCTTTTACTCCAATTTACAATAAGAATTCTTGCTGCTTGATCATATGCTGGTAACTCAATACCATGTTTCCACCTTCCAATGGAATCCTACAGCAGAACTAGCTACAGATGTTGGATGAGGCGACTGAAGGTGAGAAAGGTAAATCAACAAGATAGGCCATAGCCCTATAACCACCACCAACAGTGTGACAAGCAAAAATTGTTTCTAATGCACAGGTCAAACTGCTGGCAAAGTTAGAAAGAATAGCAGCCTACTTCAAGAGGCTGATGGTGGGAGAGGGGGACTTGCAGCATTGCTGCCAGTCATGTAATTTGACAGATGCAGCAAGTGAGAGAAGAGGTCTATCTTGCTTAATAACCCTGCCTAATGTGAAGATCCTTCCCTGGTCAAATCATACCATTAATTATGCTTCCAAGCATTCCATCAAATACACCACAACAGCGGACTTCATCAACTTTCCCCAGAGAGGGAACACAGGATTTTATGCTAGTGAAGGCACTATCGGACAGATTCACCTTCCATTGCATCAATATGTGCCATTTTGTATAGCATTTCCGATAGTAAGTAGTAAAGTACCAGGCCATCCAGGGCAGACTGAAGTAGCTGGTTCAAGATGATGTCTTGCGGACCAGAATCAATTTCTAAAACCTTCTCCTATTCCTGTTAGATTTTAAAAACATCCTCTTTTAGCTAGCAGTTTTGAATGTGTGTTGTGGTAAAGGAGCAGACAAGGTACATGTGGCATTTTGGCTTGTAGTTAGGGAGTGTAGGAAGTTCTGTCAGTGCTTATTTAACAAAGTTGATATTACTTGTTAGGATCCTGGGCAACACAGGCAGTATTTGCTCAGGGACAGGAAACAATGGAAGGCAGATCAATGAGGCCTTATGGGATAGGAAACACTAGACTGCTAACTGCATGAATGTAAATATTCACTTCTTGGTGTTAAGGTCATGTCTGGGCCAACAGTGGCAGATCACTATTTAGGGTGATTTAGTGATCAGCATCTTCATCTGGCAATATGATGCTACTTGTATTGTCTTCCTCAATTTATGTACCAGTTTGTAATTGTATCTATCCTCCACATGTGTTGTGTTTTTCCTGTCCGGTTCCCCCAGTTGTTTCCCTTCTTGTCCACTTGGTTCTTTTTGCCTCGCTACCTTTATTGGTGTGTTTGCTTCTTGTAGTTTTGCATTTATCTGTGCATTTGTGGCAGTACCCTAGGCAATATATGTTTGTTGGAAATGGCCCTTTCTGCAGGGTCGCCCCCCAAACTTTTTGCCTTCCTCCACCCCTTTTTGCTGAATTTGTTGTTGTTGGCCATAGGGCTCAGTGCATTTTACCACTGCTAACCGGTGCTAAAGTGAGTTTGATCTCTGTTTAAATCATGGTAACAATGGCTTATGCCCATTTGACATAATTAATTTACTTATGCGTCCCCAATAAAGTGCACTACAGGTGCCCAGGACCTGTAAATTAATTCCTACTTGTGGGCCAGCAGCACTGATTGTGCCACCCACTTAAGTAGCCATTTAACCATGTTTAGGCCTGCCATTGTGGAGCTTGTATGTTCAACCTTTTGCCAGACTAAAACCTTCCTTTTTGATAAAATAGGTTCCCCCTAGGGTAGGCCCTGGACAGCCCAGAGGACAGGGTGCAATGTATTCAAAAAGTAATCATGAACTTTTGAGTATTATGTGTCTTCTTAAATTTGTTTTTTACTACTGGAAGGCCGATCTCTCACATAGTATAAAATTGGAGTTGCTTTATTACATTTTATAAGTGTAATTTCCAAATTGCAAAAGATAACCCCTTCAAGTTTGGTGTCTCTGGAATCACATTTTAAAATCCTAATTTATGGTCAAGTCAGATTTTAAATTAAAATTCTGCAAACATCACTTTTAGAAAATTGGCATTTTCTTGCCTTAGCCATTTGATGCTTGCAGCTTGTCTCTGGTCATATGACTGGGTGTAGTTGGCAGTTGGGCTTTGTGTATTCCTGCTAGACAGCCACACATAATGGAAGCTTTGATGTGACTTAATGGGTCATCATTGGCAGGATGGAAGGGAGGAGCTGGGCATGCCTCTAGAAGTGTCTCCTCACTTTTGGATGCACACATGTGTATAAAAGAAGGACCTCAGACACCTCCACCTCAGTACACTTCTGGACCTGTGTATACTCTGCCAGGAAGAAGGACTGCCATGCTGCTGAAGGGACTGCCACTCTGCTGGAATGCTACTCTGAAGGAGCTGCTGCCTTGCTCTGTTGACCTGCTGCCCTCATGACTGGGGAGGAAGAACAAGACCTGCAACTTCATCTTGAACCCAAGACCCCAGAGTGAATCAAAGGGCTAGTCTGCTGGCTTTATGATCTGAGCCCTGGACCCCTCTTCAACAAGCTCCTGACCCCCAAGAGGCGCCTCTCAGGTCCTGGGCCCTTGGTGTGGCTTTCAAGCTCTTAAGGTCAAGCTTTGGGCTCTTTGTGACTGCAAAAGGTCCCTTCACACACAAACCTAATCGCACACACAGAAAATCAGCTTTAGCTGCCCCAAGTCTATCTCTTCGCACAACAAGCATTGTCTGCCTGTGTCTAGCCAACCCATCTGGGGCTCCCAGCAAGCCCTCGTGCTACACCGATCATCACCAGTGACGCTCTCTTGCTCCCAGGGAACATCTTCCCCATAAACGGGACTCTTGGCACAAAACCTGAAAAGGTAAAACTTTAGTGGGACTAATCTGGGGCTGTATGTGCCCTGCGCTCTATCGCAGTCGGCTTGAACTTTTTAATTTGACCCGGTCAAACGTGACCAGATAGCTGTGGTTGGGGCTTTATGTTTTCTAGGTGCTATATTGAAGTTTATTCTTTAAAAATTCATAACTCCACTGATTGGGTTTTTGCCATTTTGGTCTTGTTTTGTTCACTCAATTAAGCTCTATTTTACCTGATGTGGGATCTTTTTGTTTGGTGTTTTCAATTCAGTGTTTTACTGCTTGAAGTTTTGCACAAATACTTTACACATTGCCTCTAAATTAAGCCTCACAAGCCATAAGGGGGTTGAATTTGGGGTTTGCTTGTGCATTACACAGATTGTGATTGTGATTGCTTGTTGATCAGGGCTCACACACCAGGCAACCAGTAACCAAATTTCTAACAATATTTATATCTTTTCTCTAGCTGAAACCTGAATATCCAGTGAAGGGTACAGAGTAAGATTATAATCATGTGTCTCATTCAGCATTTCATTCTGTCAATCCCCAAGATTACACTCAGAGATTAACAACATCAATACTGACATAACTTTCGCACAACACATAGACCCAGTTTTATACACACCACACTAATTACCACACACCTTCAAACTACAAAACACATCACAGAAACATCGTTCACCACAACATCTTTGCACATCTTAGACATTGTGTAGATCTTTCACATTAAAAAGTAAGGCGACATCTCTGTCATCCACAACTCTTCCAGGACCTGCACACTTAGCAAGCAAGTAACACCCAACTCCATAGAGCTGCTGACACGCCATTCCCTTCTCTCTGCAACTCAGACCACCATATTCAATTTCAACTACAGGCCTCCTGTCCAGAATAATGACTTCACTGATGAATTCTTAGATTTCCTCACAACCTCGTCCATCTAACATGCCCACACCACCCTCTTGAGTAACTTAAACCTCCTAGACAATGCAAGCTCAAAAAAAGAAGACACCCTGTCCAACCTCATTGATACACTCTTAACATCACCAACAATCCAATGTAAACCACCCATACCATTAGACTAGCTGACCATTCTGCCATCCCTAGCTCCCTACTTTGCATACTACCAACAAACCAACGGAAACACAAAAGGGAAGACCAAACCTTCAGATCTTTCAAAGACTTATCCATAAACACTCTAATTTTAGAACTCATGTCTCCCCCATCAACTCCACATCTGGTACAAACTAAAGGTGGACAGAGGTTTCACTCTGGAATTCAGCAGTTATAGAAAAACTCTGCAATATTCTGTGGAATTCTGACAACAGGTGAAAAATATGCAGCTTGCACTGCAATTTAGCACCAGTAGCCCAAAACGGTGCTGAAATTCAATGCAAACGGCACCATGCGTTGCACAAGAGCATGTGACTATTTGACCTGATTTTGCTGCTGCTCGAGCAGCAAATCTACTCGAATGGCAGCTCTCTGACCTCGACCTCCCGTGAACGCTGGCGACTGCCCGCATTAGAAAATCATGCTAAGGGGTGCCAAATTTTGCTCGCACCCACCAGCTTGCATATTTGGAGCCTTCCAGGAGAAAAATTCTGCTACTTGGCAATTGGCAGATTTTGGCTAGAACTCTGCATTGAAGGGTAATGTGGAGTGGCAAGTGCAAGCCAAAGCCATCAGCAGATTGATATTCTAAATATTTTTCTTACAATAAATGATCCATTCACAGACTCGAAAGAAAATAGAAGAAAAACAGAACTCCTGAGGAACTCATCATACCTAGGACCCTCTGTGCAACACACAGAAGGTCATCACACCAGTCAAAGTAAAGTCCTACAACTTCAATATCAGCTAAGCCACCAGCAGAAGCAGAAGTATGTTCAAGATAATCAAGCACTGCATCAAACCCGTGCCAGATCCACCTGTTTCTCATTCCACAGAAACGTACAATGCCATGACCCTCTTCTTTAGTGAAAATATACAGAAGATCCAACAGCACATCAATAATACCAAGCTTCCTTCATCTCATAATCCACCCCTTCCCATAGAATCCTGCAATGTCCAGCCTTCAAAGCCCTATCTCTCCCAGATTTGGTTGACATACTCAAGTCCCTCAAAGCTACTTCTTATGAAGATTATGGCCCTTATTTTAACATCAGCAGTATATACTGCCTACCGCCACGGTGACGGCTGCCAACATACCGCCACCGCGGCTACCATTCGTCCGCCATATTATGAGCACTGCCTGACTTCCGCCACAATAAGGGTAGAAATCCGGCAGTGCTCATGGTGGTGGACGGTGGTAAGCTGGTGCTGCTAACACCAGCACAGGCACGCCAGTAGAATGCCGCCAGGTGTATTATGACCAGTAATAGGGCCTGGTGGTGTTCTGCTGGCGCTGCGATGCTGTTGGTAGCAGTGCCCCTTCCTGTTCCCTGCCGGAAGACCTCCTCGCCCAAGGTAAGTTGGGCTTCCAACAGGGGAGGGGGTGCGAGGGTGGGGCTTGTTGTGTGTGTGTGTCTGAATGTGTGCATGAATGTCTGAGTGTGTGTGTAAATGCGTCTGTGTGTGTTGGTTGCGTGGGTGTATGTGTGTGAGTGAATGTGTGTAAGAATGGTGAAGTAAGTGTGTGTCTACATGTCAGTGTGATTGTGTGTAAGAATGTGTGTGAGCATGTCTGGAAGTATGTGTGAATGAATGCATGCATGCCTGTGTGTGAATGAATGTGTGTATGTCAGTGTAAGTGAATGGGTGTATGCCTGGTGCATGTGGGTGTCTGTGTGCGTGTATGCGGGGAGGGATGTGTGGGGTGAGGGGCGCTGTGACTGTAGTGGGTGTGAGGGGAGGGGTGATGTGTGCGCGTTTGGCTGTGGGGGTGGGGTCAGTTGTGTGGTGTGTGCGTGCATGGGGGTGAGTGAGTGGATTGGAGAGGGTGGGGGTTATTATGTGTATTGGGTGGGTGGGGGGATGAGTTTGGATGGAGGGGGTGTGGAGGGCGTCAGGTGAGTGTTGGAGGGTGTGGGGGAGCTGCCTACTGGTGACAGGGAAGGAATTCCCTGTCACTGGTAGGCCTACTGCCATGGTATTTGTGGCGTTCCTAACGCCATGAAAACCATGGTGGTAGGTCGGCCCATAATGCCATGGGTGGTACTATGCTGGCCACCGGACTGGAGACGGACATCGCCAGACCAGCAGCTCATACCGCCATGGCGGTATGAGTGGATAAGTGGCGGGTTGGCTGCAGCCAACCCGTCAATCTCATAATGTGGCGGTATGAACCGCAAGCCTCTTGGCGGGCATACTACCACATTATCCCTGGCGGTCAGAAGACCGCCAGGAACATAATGAGGGCCTATGTCTATCATTGTCCTTCATCAAAGGTCCCTATGGGGATGCTGTCTTTACCCTACTTCCCACTGTCAATTTATCCCTCACTCAAGGCATCTTTCCAGAAGCTTTCAAGACAGACCAGCTCCTCCCACATCTAAAGAAACCAACACCAGACCCTGATAACTTTGCCAGCTACCAGCCCATCGTTAACCTAATAGCCATCAGCAAGATTGCAACAACACGATCACATCAATATTAACCCCTTCCTGCATGACTACCAGTCTGGCTTCAGATCAAGCTGCAGCATGGAAACCACCACCTTACACATTAAGGACAATGGCCCTCATTACGAGTTTGGTGGTTTTCGGGCAAGACCGCCATGCGAAATGGTGCCACCATACCGTCAGTGATGGCAATATGGCGACCACTGGATCACGAGTCACAAAACATAAACCGCCCAAAAACAGATGCAAAGCCAACACCGCCAGGCCAACCCACGCCGAAAGAGTGACTGAACAACCGCCGCCCCGCCACGCTGACACCATTCCGACAATCATATTTAGAGGCACACTCCAGTACAGAGGTACATGCATGGCAGTAAACCCTTGGCGGTTCGCACCGCAGCGGTACGAAAAGGCACTGCCGAAAGTAGCCAACAACACATTGGACAGTTCGAATATCCCACACCTAAAGCTCATACACACACCACGCACACCTGCACATGCCGCCATATAACACACCCACACACACAATCCCTAGTGACAAAAACGAGCAGACACACTCGACACAAAGCACACCTCAAACACAACAAAGACAATCACACTGCACACATTGTACAAATTTTCACAACAGCCCACCAGCAACCACAGCCAATCACCCCCACATTACCACACACCCCGCACTGCACCCGACACACACACCAAATACCCACCCCACAACATGTCACGCCAGAAGCACCCACGGTTCACCGACAATGAGTTGCGGGTCATAGTAGACGAGATCATCAGAGTAGAGCCACAGTTCATGGGAGTCCAGGTACAGCAAACATTGATATGCAGGAAAACTGAATAATGGCAGAGGATTGTCGACAGGGTCAATGCAGTTGGCACATACCCACGCACAAGGGAGGAAATCAGGAAGAGGTGGAACAACCTCAGGGGGAAGGTCCGTTCCATGGTGTCCAGGCATCAGAGAGCAGCAACAAGATTGGGGGTGGGCCCCCACCTCCTCCCCTTGACTTGACATCCTGGGAGGAAAAGGTCCTGGACATCATGCAACCCGAAGACCTGACTGGCATCAGGGGAGGGCTCAACTGTAGTAAGTCAACAATACCCCCAAAGCACCAACCATCCCTGCCCTGCATGCTACCCCACCACCCTCCAATGCACTACAACCCAACCCACTGCACCCGTCACAAACATCCCACGCCCCTCCTCTGCATGCCTCACCACCTCACTCCCACCATCCCTACTCACTCACCCCTAATGCATGGATGACAACCAGAATGTTGAGAACCACAGCTCCCACAATCCAGCACAACCCACACAGCAAAACACCCCAGAACCACTGTACAGTGGAACATCTGTATAGACAACCATACCACAGCCCATACCAACTGGCTGCTATGACTTCGTCCCAACACATGGCATTGACAGCAATGTCAACTACCATCACACCCCCCCCATGCCACATGGAAACCATGCCACAAACCCCTACACCAAATCAATGTCTGCAGTGCAGCAGCTGTCATTGCCATCACTGGGAAGCAAGTCGAGCCACTGCATACATCACAACAGGGGCATAACAACTACAGTTACACAACTAATCTCTACCATTTCCATCTGCAGGTACTCCTGCCACTGCCATCCTACAGAGGATGCCAGACTCAGGCAGCCTTCCCCAGGATGAAAGCTCCAGTGGATGTCTGGATGGGGATGACTTGCCTGGGCAATCTGGGGCTACTGGACAGTCCACCAACAGCAGACCCACCCTGGACACACCGGACGCCCCCAACCATGTGGCAACAACACCACAGCCAGCCCCTGACCCCAAACCTGTGCCCCAGGGACCTCATCAGAGGTGTGTACAGTGGCCAGAGTCAAGGGCACACACCTTAGACAAAGAAGGCCCAGCTGCTACTGGGAGTGGGCACACTGCCACGGGCACAGGCACAGGGGGCCAGAGGTAGTGGGAGGGGAACTGTGGTCCAAGGCTCAGGCAGCCACACCAACTAACTGCACAAGAGGCCCTCAACCAATTCCTGGGTGTATACCAGCAGACCCAGGACACAGTGACCGAGATCTTCGCAACTGTGCAGGAGACCCAGTGGCTGCAGGGGGAATACCACCAGGAGGCCATGCAAGTGGCAGGCCCACAATGCCACCATGGCCACCATAGCAGGGTTGTTCAAGAACCTGACCACCATCATGCATGAGTCCACCACCAGGTCCCTTCCACTGGCCACATCCCATCAAAGCCCTCCACCTCAGCGGCAGCCAGTGGTATGGAGGCCCTGCCAGAGGACCCGCAGGACTCCATCACCCCTACCCCTGTAGCTGAGGAACCCCCACGCAAGCAAGGACGTCCAACTAGACATCCAGCTGGACATGATGCCAGGACCACGACCACCAGCAGGAAGTGACCCTCTCCTGAACATTCTCCCTTGTGTGTGACTAAGACACCCTGTCCACTGTCCACTTTCATGTCTCCGTTTGCCTATGGCCAGCATACTGGACCTGGACAACCCAGAGCTGGACTCACCACTTTGATGATCTCAGCCACCATGCCCCCACTCATCACCCCTTGCACTTGTCCCTCCTAAATAAACACCATTAAGCACAGTTACTGCCTACATCTTTATTTGTCATGAGTACGAATGGAACTGCCAATACATGTGCAACTGGCAACTCATCGCCCAGCACATGCATGGGAGGATGACAGAGGGGGGAGCAAAATGCAGGGAGGTCAATCGTGGAGCAGCCAGTGGCTGGAGATATGCATCAAGGGAGACAACAGGTCAGGCAGGGACCAGAGTACACCACTACAATGTCCTGAAAGTGCAGAAAAACAGGGACAACAACCACTGTAGGAGTCACAGATGCCAAGTCAACACAAATGCACTGTAGGAACAGGAATCCAGGGAAGATATGGCAGTCAAGTTCACAACCATATGGCCAGTACCAACACACAAAAACAGCACATATCAACCCTAAGGTACCATCCTCACAACACCCAGCTCCAGATCTGACCCCATACCCACTGCCACCAACAACAATGTAGCACTGCCACCCAATGTCGACTCCCAGGATAGATGCAGCACAGATGCAACAACCCTGTGTGACACACACATAGCACTTGAACCTGCAGCTCAGGGAACATGGTACATACATGTTTATTGCACTAGTGCACCAGCACAACAGCCGCCTGAGTGTAGGCCTAAACTGTACTCTATGACTACCTAAGTCATGGGCACATGTGACACCCCTCCCAACCCAGCCAGAGGCAGAGCTGAAACCAATACCGTCAGTGGTTACAGACAACAGGTGGTAGCAGGGACAAGGCAGAGAGTCGTGGAGGACACATACCAGACTGTTGACACATACTTACATTTCTGTTGAAGTACTGTCGAATCAGCTCTGCCCTGGAGTCAACTGTATCCTCATCATCACTCCCCATGTCCCCTTCATCAGCCACTGGTACAGCTACTGTTCCGCAGGATGAATCATGCACAGAGCCTGGAAACCTGGTCGTCGCCTGGGAGAAATATAGGTCCGCAAGACACACCACTTGCACGTTAACCGAATTAAAGTTTTTGCGGTGCCTATAGACGTGTTCACTCCTCCTGGGTGGCACCAGGGCAATGTGGGTGTCATCAATGGCCCCAATGACATGAGAGAAGTGTGCTACTCCGTACAACGCAGCCTTGACAGTGGGCAATTCTGCACGTTGGGGGAACCAGATGTAGCTGGCCAGATGTTTGAGCAGGGCACAAAGTACATCCTTCAGGACATGGACTGTGACATACCTGCTGCCAGGCCCACTGTGACCTGGAAGGAGCCTGAGGAAAGGTAGTGGAGGACAGACAACACCTGCACTGTGGGAGGGTTGGCATTGGGATGGCGAATGGCAGGGAACAGATCCGGCTCCAATTGGGCCACCAGTTCCATGATGGTCTCATGGTTCAGGCAATAGGTCTGGATGACGTAACGCTCCTACAGGGTAGCAAGGCCAACTAGGGGCCTGTACACTGGTGCATTCCTCATCCTTACATCGTACCTGGGAACAGGAGAGAGTGGGTATTATGTTGGGCACCATAGACTGTGTAGCCGGTGTTGATGTGGACAGAGGCCACCACAAGTCACCCATTAAGCGCTAACATTTCACCCACAACACACATTGGGCATGTGAAATGGCAGCCGCCTGTCCTGCATCCATGGGCCAGGTGGAAGTGAGCTCATTCCGCCAATGTAACAAGTCATGGTGGAAGGCGGTCACAACCGCCGTCCAACTCACCATTGGATAACACTGTTGCCTATGGGAGGTAGGAGCCAATGGTGATCGCCGCTGGCGATGATGGTGATGCCTGCGGTGGCCGTGGATGCCATTTCCTGTGCTCATGCCCACTTGACTCCTGAACCTCATGCACTGAAGACCTCCAATGCGTGTGCTGCTGTGTTCTGACTCTGGTAGCCAAGATGCCACATCCTGCAGGAGACAGGGCCCCAGCCTTCACCTAGGAAGAGTTGGAGCGGCTCGTGGACGGGGTCCTGCCACTGTATGGACAGTTGTATGGGGCAGCAGGGCAGCAGTTGAGCCCAGTGTCATTGTCCTGTAGGTGAGTTGTGTGCATGGGGATGGGGGCCTTGGTGGGTGGCAGTGTGTCTGGAGCATAGACATGGGTGAGGGACCTAAGGCTACGTTGGGTGATGACGTGTGGGTGTGGCAGTGTGATGTGTGCTGTCCACTGATGCCTCAGGGATGCCACTCTACTTGACTGTGTTGTCCTGTCTGTGCCTACCATGAAGGTCTGCGCACATCAGAAGAAGGGGATCTGGCGTGCCATCGGCAAGCAAGTACGGACTCTGGGGGTCCATGCCTGGCGGAGCACCTACTGCAGAAAGCGGTGGGAGGACATGAGACGCTGGGCCCGGAAGACCGCGGAGGCCCAGCTGGGGATGTCCTCCCAATGAGGGAAGAGAGCTCCTCGGACCCTGACTCTCCTAATGACCCGCAAATTGGCAGTGGCCTACCTTGAGGTGGATGGGCGCTTGAAGGCAGCACAGCAGCCACAAGGGGGCAAGTACCCACTCTCACTTGCTACATGTATTGCCATAGTGGCTCTGGGTGGGCACCTTTGGGTAGCTGTGGCTTGGGTGTTTGGTACAATAATTTCCACTATGGGTAGTGTCCATCTGGGCAGGATTGGCATCACAGGTGTGGGTAATGCCATGCAGTCAGTGGTAGCAGGGCAGCTACCTCCAATGTTGAAACAGTGTGGCCACCTACTAGATAGGTGTGCTTGCCAGCTCATGGCAACAGGATGATTGGACCTGGGGTGTCAGGCCACTGTGATGAGTCCTTGCCAAACACTGTGCCTGGGGTGGATCCTGGAACCTCAATCAGCTGGTAGGCACTGCATGTGTAGTGAGGATGGGTGCACCAAGTGGTCAGAGTGCTAATTGACAATAGCCAAGTAGGCCTGCGAACTAGCCATGCAGGATTCTGTTGGGTGTGCAGTCCATTACATGCCTGTCTCAACGGCCACGGGTTGTGGGCAGGTACTGAACAGGTGTAGCGGGAATGACACTCTTCATGTACATGTTTGCATCAGTCAGACCATCAGCGGTTGACATGTGCATTGTTGTGGTTTCCCCCATGGTGTTTCCTAGTTGTAAGATGTGCAGGGGTGGGCATAGTGTATCATGGCATGGCATCAATTGCTGATGTTCTACCCTGTGTAACTGTTGTGCTGGCATTGACCAACTGCACCCTGTCTTTCTCTCTCTCCCTCCCTGTCCTCCTCTGTCTTTTTGTGCATATGCATCATCTGGTGAAGGAGAAGGGGCACTGGCGAGTGGGGAAGCTGCAGCCCAGGGGACCCAGGACGCTGACATCAGCGGAGTCGAGGGGACCGGTGGGACGGAGGGCGAGAGGAGTGCCACAGGGGAGACAGGATCAACCACACCAACTTCAGATTCCTCCTCCGATGGCAGCTCCCTGGTTGTGGCGGACCAATATGGGACCACCCCAGCACCATCCTTGTCCGCCATCCCCCTTACCAGCACTACCATCCATGTAACTCCCCAGCCAGTTGCCCGTGCCCGCTCACTCAAGAGGGTGGGCATCTCCTTCGCCGCAGGCACCTCTGCCCCAACCCCAGTCAGCCCTGCTGCCCTCGATGAGGAGGCAATGGACCTCCTAAGGTCCATCTCTGTGGGACAGACAAATATTGTGAATGCCATCCAGGGACTGGCATCCCAGATGCAACAGAGCAATGCATTCTTGGAAGGCATTCAGGTTGCCTTGTCTGGCCTACAGAGATCGTTTCAGGCTCTGGCCTCCTCCTTGACAGAAGTTCCCTTCTTCTTCTGTTCCCCCTACAGCTACCTGTTCCCATACCCACATCCCTCTCCGCTCACCCATCCAAGGCACACCTACTGACCCACATGCATCCACATCAACAGACATGGTACACAAGGACAGACATAAGCACCACAGACGCCACCACTGCCATGCACACACACAACAGACACATGCAGACATGACAACATCTGCACCCTGCACCGACTCCCCCACCACCTCCCCCTCACAGTCAGTACATCACTCACACCTGCAGTCAGCACCACTTCAGTCACTGATCCTGCCACATGTGCCCTCACTGCCACCGTCGCCACATTATCTGACCCCCATTCATGCACCCCATACGCCCTGGTGCAGACACCATGACTGTCAACACACCCACATGGAGACCATCTACTCTACCTGCATATACCACCCCAAAATACACTCACACGTCCCCCCTGCCATCTCCCTGCATCTCCTCCCCACCTTCTCCCAGTACATCTAACCGCCCACACTCATCCACCCAACAGTCCCTCAGCACACACATTTCATCCACCACGCACCTGTACCCAAGGCACCTCCACGTACACACCTCACAACCATACCCCCTGCCTCCACTCCCAAACATCCTTACCCTGACCTCCCTTGTGTCCTCTAAAAGCGTTTCCTCCGAGAGTTTTCCCTATTCCCCACCACTGCCCCAGTCCCTGTCCCCCCAGCACCCTGCTACCCTTCCGAGGCCCCTGCCTTCCGCCTCTCAGTCCACCACTGCCCCTCGACTTGCCCATCCACCACCTGCCACTTCCCCCCATCATGTCTACTGCTTCTCCTCCCAAACCCAGGCCCATGCCTGCTCCCTCCACTTCCAAGGCCAAGCCGACTCCCTCCACTTCCAAAGCCAAGCCCACTCCCTCCCCTTCCAAGTCCAAGCCCAAATCCCCCCCAGCTAACCTCCTCCCTCCAAATGCAGGCCCAAGGACCCCCCTCCAAGCCCAGACTAAAGGACCCCCTCCCTACAAGCCCAAAGAGACCCCCTGCCCCTCCCCTGAGGTGCCTGCATACCCCATTGATGCCCCTGCCCTGTGGAGACCTGCACTTTGCAGTCAGGAGTCAAGTTGGGGCGTCACCTTGTGCCGAGTGTACTCGGGGCACTGTGGGACTTGTGGACTGGCCCTTGGGCCTGTGTGTTCATAGTTTTATTTGAAATTTTAAAATGTATAATATATAAACACCACAACAATGTTGGTGGTGATGGTACCTACCTAGTCCTGGCTTTCCTTCCATACGTATATGGTGTGGTTGTGGGTATTAGAGTGTATGCGTGTGTGTATGTGTGTGTGTGTGTTGGTACGGGAGTTTGTTTGCATGTGTGTGTGGGTGTGGCTTCCAGTGTTGTGTGTGTGTTGTGTGTGTGTACTAACGTTGTTCCCTCCAGTGTGTGCTAGGCTGGTGAACTTAAGGTTGGTACCTTGGTCGCCGTCACTGATCCAGGAGTTGCATGGCCAGGTAGGGCATTGGGAGGAGTTGCAATTCACGTGCCATTGCACCTACAGATGTGCCTATGCTCCTGAAAGTGCGTGTTCCCTTTTTTATTGTTTGTTTCTGCCAGGCCTTTGGTGGCAGTAGATCGGCCCCGGAAATCCTGGTGGTGCGCAGTCTTGTAATGTGGTTGTGGGATACTGCCTGACCACCGGCCTGGAGATGGCTGCTGCCAGCCACACCGGCCCCTCCACTGTGCCGGGCCGAATGGTAACTTGGCTGTGTTCTGCAGGTGCCTTCCTAGTACTTGTGATATGGTAGTCTTCACCGCCAGGACCGCTACGGTGTGACCGCCAACTCCACTGCGGTGGTCCACTGACCGCCATACTCGTAATGAGGGCCTATGTCTTCTTGACTACAGATGAAGATGACTCTTACATGCAGATATTGCTGGACCTCTCAACTGCCTTCGGCGTAGTTGAACATACCACCCTCATGCACACCCTTGAGTCAAAAATGGGATTTACCAGTGATGTCTTGCATTAGCTCTCCCCCTACCTTTCCACTGACACAAATGTATTCACATTGGCACCTCCAGGTCACAAAAGGTTCATATAACATGTGGAGTCATCCAGGGTTCCATACTGTCTCCTGAGATCTTCAACCTTTACATGGAGCTGCTTGGTGCTCTACTCACAGTATCAGAATCATAATTCACCAATGTACTGATGATACACCACTCTACTTGAAAGTCTCACATGCTTCAGACATCCAATAACTCAAACACTGCTTGCACATTGTTTAGACCTGGATGCCCAGTGCCTACCTGAAGCTCGATCCAACCATGACAGAATTCCTATTTTTTGCTGAGAACAATAAATAAGACATAGTACAATCCTGTCTCAAAGACAAGAACCTTGACGGTTTTGAACTCCTGCTCTTACTGAATGCCAAATCGCTGATATTCACCCTTGGCATCAACCTCTCCTTCAAAGAACACATTGCCAAAAAAAAAAAAAAAGCGGTCTGGTACCAGTTCTCTATTAAAAAAAAGTCAAACTATTTCTTCCAGGAAGCAATTTATAAATTTATAAACTGCTTTTTAGGCTCTTTTATTCCTGCATCTGGTTAGTGTTAATGCCCTAGTTTAGGGCCTCCGAGGCTGCACACTGGTACCCCCTTAGTGGCAGCCTACACGCTGCAGCACATCTCGTCCAGGGCCTGAGGAAATATGATCACATCACGCCTACCCTGACGGAACTCCATTGGCTTCACTTGCCAGCCTACACCATCTTCAAACTTAGCTGCATCATTTCCAAAGCTATCACAAGCAGCACCAAAGATTATGAGCAACAAGCTCATCATCTCTGGTGATTTTTGGGGCATCGACAGCCAGGACCATCATCAAACTGCAGACTAAGAAGTGGAAAATAGAATAACCAAGGCAACAGGCTTTTTCCATCTATGTACTCAGTATCTGGAACAACATCCCTATAGCCATTAGGACCAGGACCACTCCAGCACTGCTCCAGTTTAGGAAAGAGTTGAAGACTCACCTCTTTAAAGATTACTAAATCAGAACTCAGCTTCCTGTCCTAATACTCACTAATGTTAAGTTTCCCTTTGACCATGTGCAACACTCCATTGCCTTTTGGGTAGGTTTGTGTTATAGATTTTCCATACATAAGTGCATACATACATTCTGTATACTTGTGAGAAAACAGGGCTGATTGCAGAGGCCCCCTAACTTTTTGCCCCCATTTTCCACTTTATGCTGGTGTTTTCCTGACTCTGATGGTGCCCTGGGTACTGCTAACCAGTCCCAGGGCCTGTGCTCTGTGTAAAATGGATATGCAAATTAGGCTAATTATAATTGGCTAAGTTAACCTACCTATAAGTCCCTAGTATATGGTAGGGCATGTAGGTTTAGGGACCACAGCATAGGTGGTGCACACCTAGGTGCACTGCTGAGGTGCCCAGTGTCATTTTAAAGGCAGGCCTGCCTTGCTGGCTGCTTTTAAATTAAAGCTATATGCAAATTCGACTTTGGAATTAAAAGTACTTCCAAAGTCTTAAACTACCTTATTTTTACATATAAGGCACCCCTAGGGTGTGCCCTATGTGCCCCTAGGGCTGGGTGCCATGTAACTATAAGCAGGGACTTTATAAAAATAGATTTATAAACCCTGGTGAGGTAAAAAAAGCCAAATTTGTTTTTCCATCATTGAAGTAAATGGCCTTCATAGGCTAGAATGGGGAGACTTTATTTTAAATTCTAAAGTCTCCTTAAATGTTGCATACCAAGAATTTGGTATCAAATTAATTGTTGTAATAAATCCCACAACTTCCAGTTGTTGGATTTAATATAACTTGTTCAGGTAAAGAGTTTTAGACTTTACCTAAAAAGTTGCCAATTTCAGCCCTGCATTGTTTTTGCTGCTGTGCTCTGATTGGCCAGCCTGCAGCAGCTTAGTCAAGCTCCCTTGATGAGGTGTGAAGTGGCCTGGCTTCACACAAAGGAATGTGCTTGGGGGAGAGAATCTCCCCTCAGCAGATGCTGAGGCAGGAAGGGGGAGGGCTGCCAAACTGGTCTTCAAAGGCAGAGAAGGGCATTTGGAGCAACCAGCAACACCCCCACATCCTGCAACCCCAGACAGCTAGGTGCCCCCTTGATTAGATTAGGAGAGGGCAGGAGAGGGGTGTGTTTATGATTTTTAGCCACACCAGTGGGTGGGCTCAGCCAGATGTAACCTCCAAAAATCAGATTCAGCCATGTTGGATTTTTAGAGAATGTTGCCTTTTGGGATGGATTTTTGCCACACTTCCCAGGAAGTAGTCATCACAGGGGGACGACCCTGTACCTGATTGGAGAACAAGGACCCCCCTGCTTTTCACCCAGGAGCAAGGATAAAACTGTCAGACCTGCCCCCACACCTCAGATCCCCGCCAGATTTCAAGAAGAAAAGAACTAAAGGAGAAGAAGGACTGCCCTGCTGGACCCCTGGCCTGCACCTGGAACCTGCACTCAGAAGGACTGCACCAGCTGCACACTTGGGCTTCACCACAAGAAGGACATTGCCTGGCTTCAACTGGTTCAAGGAGGGACTCCCTGTTTGCTACAGGTGAAAAATTGCTAACCAGAGTCCCCTGCACCAACTCCTGAAAAGTGACCAGCTGACCACTGTCCAGTGGCCAAAAAGGAGTTTGCGCCAGGTGCATTCTGGGAGTTGAAGTCCGCACCCCCCAAGGACCATCTCAGAACTTCTGGACCCTTGGGGTGAGCTGTGGACCCCAAAAGAACCTTAAAAGAACATCTGGGTGAAGCCCCAGAAGTTTGGAGAAGATTTGAGAATTTTTGAAAAAAAGCTCCAGAGAGGGACCGACCCGCTGCGGAAATTCTAGCCGGCTTGCCTCAACCGCGACCCGGCCTGATTTGGTGGTTCGTCCCGGTAAAGAAAAATCTCCGAAAAAGAGACTAAGGCCCTCATTCTGACCTTGGCGGGCGGCGGATGCCGCCCGCCAAAGTCCCGCCGTCAGATTACCGTTCCGCGGTCGAAAGACCGCGGCGGTAATTCTGACTTTCCCGCTGGGCTGGCGGGCGGTCGCCTTCAGACCGCCCGCCAGCCCAGCGGGAAAGAGGCTTCCACGATGAAGCTGGCTCGGAATCGAGCCGGCGGAGTGGAAGCTGTGCGACGGGTGCAGTTGCACCCGTCGCGTATTTCACTGTCTGCGCAGCAGACAGTGAAATACATGTAGGGGCCCTCTTACGGGGGCCCCTGCAATGCCCATGCCAGTGGCATGGGCACTGCAGGGGCCCCCAGGGGCCCAGGGGCCCCGCGACCCCCCCTACCGCCATCCGGATCCCAGCGGTCGGACCGCCGGGATCTGGATGGCGGTAGGGGGGGTCGGAATCCCCGCGGCGGTGCAGCAAGCTGCGCCGCCGTGGAGGATTCAATGGGGCGGCGGTACACTGGCGGGAGCCCGCCAGTGGTGCCGGTCCGACCGCGGCTTTACCGCCGCGGTCGGAATCCCCATTGGAGCACCGCCGGCCTGTCGGCGGTGCTCCCGCGGTCCTCCACCCTGGCGGTCAAAGACCGCCAGGGTCAGAATGAGGGCCTAAGTCCGAAGGTAAAAAGTTGACCGGGACCTCCCAGCCATCGAATCCGAGAAGGGCTCCACGGACGTCGGATCAAGATCCAGGTTTACCCCGGTCGAATGATCTTCACCTCGAAAAAACGACTAAGTCCGAAGGTAAAAATCTCCACCGAGGAATCCAGCATCGCGTATCCGGACAAGGGCTCCAGGAGGTCGGATTCGACTGGCAGGTTCGTCCCGCTGAAGAAAATCTTCAAAATAAAGACTAAGGTGGTCATTCTAACCCTGGCGGTAAAAACCGCCAGGGCGAATGACCGCGGTAGCACTGCCAACAGGCTGGCGGTGCACCGCTGGGCATTCTGACCGCGGCGGTTCAGCCGCGGCCAGAAACGGAAAGTCGGCAGTGTACCGCCGACTTTTCGCTGCCCTTGAGAATCCTCCATGGTGGCGGAGCGTGCTCCGCCGCCATGGGGATTCTGACACCCCCTACCGCCATCCTGTTCCTGGCGGGTCTCCCGCCAGGAACAGGATGGCGGTAGGGGGTGCCGCGGGGCCCCTGGGGGCCCCTGCAGTGCCCATGCCAATGGCATGGGCACTGCAGGGGCCCCCGTAAGATGGCCCCAAAAAGAATTTCAGTGTCTGCCTAGCAGACACTGAAATTCACGACGGGTGCTACTGCACCCGTCGCACTCCAGCAACTCCGCCGGCTCCATTCGGAGCCGGCTTCATCGTTGCTGGGTCTTTCCCTCTGTGCTGGCGGGCGGCCTTTTGGCGGTCGCCCGCCAGCACAGCGGGAAAGCCAGAATGGCCGCCGGGTCATTTGGCGGTAACCGCAAATCACCGCCTAAGTCAGAAGGTAACTTTTTAACCGAGGCCTCCCGCGACTTGTAGCCGAGCAGGGCTCCATCGCGGTCGGCCTTAAACTTTGACTTTGCCCCGGTCGTGGTGCAACCAGATGACCCGATTGGCGATTTTTGTTTCTAAGCGCTAGAAAAGTAATAATTCTTTAAAAATTCATATCTCCGGTTCCCTTTATCCGATTTTATTCGTTTTTGTGTCATTTTAAAGATAAAAATATAAACTATTTTTATAAATTGGTTTTGGATTTTTAAACTGTTTCCTGTGTTTTATTTAATTACTGTTTTGTGATATTTGAATGCTTTACACACTGTCTCCTAAGTTAAGCCTTGACGCTCGTTGCCAAGCTACCAAGGGTTGAGCTGGGATTAATTTACTGAGACCTAACTGTACCTAAGTGGAGGTTGGTGGCTTGTTGCTAAGTGTAGGTACCTACCTGCCCTTACCAATAACCCATTTTCCAACATTTTTGGTGGCAGCGGTGGGATCCTGTACTTGTGTTCAGTATCACGTTACAGTTTTAAGTAAAACGAATTAAAAATCCTTTAAATTGTCCTAGTGCAAAAATTATTATTATTTTTTTTTATTATTTTTTTATTATTAATTTGGATTAATTTCAATTATTGAATTTTTGTAATTTTTCTAAATTCTTGTTTCCAATTTTTGCAAAAAGTTTTTGTTGACACAAAACCAGGGAACCATGGAGCTTGATCTGGCTAGCCTACCCACACTGACAGTAGTCCAGCTTAGGGGGTTGTGTATTGAAAGAGGGTTGCCTGCAACCACTGATCTCAGGAAGCAAATCCTGATCAAATCCCTGACAGCATGGGCTAAGGCCCAAGAGGTAGGCTCAGAGGAAGCTCCAGAGGAGGGAGAAAAAGGGGAGGATGCTAGCTCTAACCACTCAGGGGAGGGAAGGCATCTGACCTAAGTGAGGACGAGGAAGAGCGGTCCTTAGTAAATACAGTCACTAGGGGCAGACCCAAAGCTAGTGGTGGGAAGGGGGTCCCTTCAGGAGGAGAGAACCCATCCATCAGAGAAAGAGAGCTGGAGGCCCAGCTAGCATACATAGCTTTGGAAGCAGACAAGCTGGCCCTAGAAAAGAAAAAGTGGGCAAACAAGGAGAAAAGAGATGGTGGCAGCGATAAAGAAGCTGAGGTGTCCCTGGGTGGGGGTTTTTCCCCCAGATTACCCAAAGGGGTGGTTCCTGCCTATGTAGAGGGGGATGACATAGATAAGTGGCTGGGGGCCTTTGAGAGGGCCCTCCAGATGAGGAGAGTCAAGCCTCATTACTGGGGTTCACTTCTTTGGGAGTTAGTTTCCAACTCTGGGAGGGATAGGCTCCTAACCATGAGTGGGGAGGATGCAGACTCATACCCCAGTATGAAGAGTTGCTTGACTAAAAAGTTTGGTCTGACCCCAGAGCAGTATAGGCTCAAGTTTAGGGACAGCCAAAAGACAAGCACCCAGTCCTGGGTGGACTTTGTAGACACCTCACTTAAGGCACTAGAGGGCTGGATTATTGGTAACAAAGTAAATACTTATGAGGGGTTATACAATCTGATCATGAGAGAGCACATCTTGACCAATTGTACCCAAGAAAGGTTACGCCAGCATCTAGTGGACTCTAAGCAGACCAACCCTAGAGAGCTAGGGGAGGCAGCTGATGAGTGGTTGAGAACCAGGGTGGTTGTCAAGTCCCAGGGGGGAGACTCCAAGAAGGGGGGGTCAGGTCCCCAAAAACCTAAGGAGGGAGGTGGTAAGCCCACCACAGAGACTCCCTCTGTACCCCAGAACCCTAAGAAGGAGGAGAGTAAATCCCACTCCCACTCTGACAAGCAGAGACAGGGAGACCCAGGGTTAAAAAAACTGTTGGGCAGGAGGGCTTGCTTTGACTGTCAGCAGACAGGTCACTTCAGAGGAGATGCAGCCTGTCCAAAGAAGGTGGTTAGCACTGGGCTGTCCAGTGTAGCCATGGAGGAGGACTCCTCAGATGATGAAGTCCTCCTAGCATTGAGCTGGGAGACAGGACCAGATGGTAAGCTGGTGATCCCTGAGGGTGGAAGTAGGCACTTCCACCCCATTCAGGTGAATGGGATCCCTATCACTGGCCTGAGAGACACCTGTGCCAGTCACACTATAGTGAGTGACCGGTTAGTGACCCCAGACATGTATGTCCCAGGAGAGACAAGGAAAGTCAGGATAGCCACAGGGGAGGTCACCACCAAACCTGTAGCCATAGTGCCCTAGAGAGGGAGGGTATCCTTGACTGGTTTAGGGTGGTAGTCAGTGCTGACCTCCCCCTAGATTGTATCCTGGGCAATGAACTCCCAGAGGTGGGTCTGGTCCCAGATGGGGCGGTCGCCCAGGGCGCCCCCCCAAGCCAAAGTCCTGGGGAGTCAGTCCCTACAGTTAGGAGACAGGGGTCCCCAAGAAAAGGAAAGAAGAAAAGGAAGGGTAGGCCACTCTTAAAGAGAGTTCCAGGGAGCCAAAGGCCTTCTGCCCCAGTAGGGGGGGAGCCCAGCGTTGGCACTGGTGAGGCCTCCCCTGACCCCAAGGAAGTCCTGAGTAGTCAGGCAGCTGTCCAGATGCAGGGTGTTGCCCCTGCACTGACAGAAGGGAGAGTGGAAGGAGGGTGTCTGCCACAGGAGGTGGTAGCCCCCCACTCTAGACAGCAAGAGGGGTGCCAGGACCCCAAAGTTGCCCCTAAAGCAGCTCAGCCACCTGTCAGTGGAGAGCTTAGGGTGTGGTTCTCGGTACTGACAGCTGTCAGTAGCCTCTGCTGGGTGCTAGCCTTCCTGGCAGCACTGTACTTGGCCTGGGAGGCAGACCCCAGGGCCAATAGCAAAGTAGGCCCCCTGACACTGTTGGTCATGGTGGGGTTGCTCAAGTGTTGGGTGACCTCTTTGGGTAAGCTAGGTGTTGCCCTAGCAAAGTTAGGAGTAGGGGAGGTGGGCACCTAACTACCCAAGTTGGCAGAGAGTGAGGAGGAAGACCCCCTAGAGGAAAGTTTCAGTTTGAGATGGGTCCTTTCACTGTTGGGATGGCTTCACTACCCAGAGGGAGTGACCATGACAGGAGGATGTAAGGCAGAGTAGGCCCTGCAAAGGGACAGCCAGTTTTCTTCACTGTCTTCCTCGCCTAACAAGCCAGGAAGACTCTCCCAGGGTTGGGCTGAGTCTCCTGGGCGTGTGGGCTGGGGGGGGCTTGTGTGAGAAAACAGGGCATTCACATTTGCAAATGGAATTCACAACATAGTGAATTTCACAAGTTGAGACAAGAGGCTTAAGTTATTTGTTTTAGTGGGAACGAGGGAATTAGGAAAAATTGATTGGTATCAGAACTGCACATACTCCGCAAGGCCCACTTATTAAACTGCCCATGAAATTAATTTATGACCATGATTTGCATTAGGGACCGCTCTATATGGAGTGTTAGTGTTGATGCATTTCGGCCCTTCTACCTATGGGTCTGTTCAGAACATTGGAAAATAGAAGACCTACAAAATATGCATGTTATGATCTATTAAAATCATTTTGTATATATTCAATAAAATGCAATTTTGGTGTTCCAAGAGAATGAGAACATGCCATGATTGTACACTCTTTTCTCAAATATGGTGTGTATATTTAAAACCATATGTCATCAGAGAAAGGGACCCCACTTGAGTGAGCTAGAACCAGAAGGGGTGATGAAAGAAACAGTGTTGAGTCATGTGGAGGGTCAGAAACTGCATCATCATGAAAGAAGCAATGTCAAAATAGCTCATGTCAAATTTTGTTGTCACAACCCTAGGCGTTCCTCTATAAAGGGCCTTCAACCTGCCCAGGGGACTGCCAAAGGATGAAAAACAGGAAAAAACAAGGGATCTTTAGTAATATGTTTGGTGGAATAATGATTGCTGGAGGAACAGGAGACTATTGAGGGAAGAAGCGTGGAGTAATACTGTGGCCTGCTGTGTTAACATATCAGTGCTTCACACAGGGCCTCTCTTATCAAACCTGTAGGAAAACACAAACCGGCCAAGAAGTCTGGGATTATATTAGTGCACCACCAATTGCCTTGTGTATCGTGGCTAAGCGGCGAACATTTAGACGCCCAGGGAGACTTCTCCTCAAAACATGGAAGTGCTGAGAAACTAAACTTCCATCCTATGTGCATGTGACATATAATAGCCATTAAAGTAAATCTTGCTGTTCCACTCAAAGGTAGAGTGAGCTTCTGGACCCTGCATATAACCAAATCACTTCCATTTGCCTTCTTCCTCTATCTGCAGCCAAGAATGAAAATGTTGCCATTTAGCTTCCTAATTTAAATCTGCCATGCTAATTGCAATAGAATACCACTTTCACCACCCCACCATCAGAGTTGCTGACTGGCTAACAAAATTCCCCTCAAAAAGACACAAAACAGCAACAGAGGAGTAACAAGAGAAATAAACCAGAAGGGTCACCCAACTATATCAAGAGTTTTCAAACAGTCATAGTGTAATAAAGATGTTAAATTGGCCTGAATCGATTGCAATAAGGGGAGATTATTAAAACATATACAATTATCATGTAAACCCAATAAAAACCTTTATTGGAAAAACACTTTTGGCATTAGACTGTAATACTCAGAACAGCCCCCAGAGAACACTACAATTAAAATAGCATTTGTAAGAAACATGGTTATGTAACCGTACTGTTAGCCCCTAGAGGACATAACCACATGAAAAGAAAGTGACCAAAAGTAATGCAGTGTAATCATATGTCTAGCCCCTAGAGAGTATAGTGCATTACACATTTTCAGGGCTAGAAAGCCTACTGCAATGATATTACAAACAAGCCCCTTAAAACACAAATTACTCTTAACTGTAAAACAAAAGTTCCAGCCATAAAAGAGGTTAAAAGACACTGAATGGTGGGAGGGGATACATTTTCTTGGGATCCTCCACTAACGCATTTTGTAGATCCATGAATCTAGACAGAAAGAGCAGGTTTTGGGAACGTTTTGAAGGTGGCCCCATTGCCCTAGGACCGCCACAGGCTGAGTTATGAGCAAAAATGTTTTGTAAAAGAATGCTCTGCAAAGCATAATGGAACAACTGAGTGCAACAAATATTGTAGTCTGTTGACTGTAATACTCAGAACAGCCCCTAGAGGATACCACAATAAAATTATCATTTGTAAGAAACATGGTCATATAACCATATAGGTAGCCCCAAGAAGGCATAACCACATGAAGACTGAACGGCAGAAAAAACTCCTAGAGAATATAGTGCTTTTCATATTTTTAGGGCTAACAGGCTTATTACAATACTAAGCCCCTTAGAACACAAACTACCCCCAGCCATAAAACAAAAGTTCCAGCCATAAGAAAACTTAAATAGGGACAGAATGGTAGGGAGGATTATTATTTTGTGGTCCGCACTAACCTAGTGTGGTGACCCAGAGATGATCTAAACAGAAATAGTGAGATGTGCTGAATGTTTTAATGGTTACCCTATTGTCCCAGGGCCACCACAGGCTGAGTTATGGGTACAAATGTGTGAAAAAGAATGCTCACAAAGCATTATGGGTCGAGTTTTCCTGAGTGCAGTGAATTAGTATCAGCTCTCCCGCTGTGCCGGGAGAGCCTCTTTGCAGATTTCCGTGTTTTTTAGTAAAGCATTTATCAACTGTAAGTGTTTTTGGGACAGCTATGAAGTGCGAAGGGGAGAGACAAAATAAAATTACTCTGATTGTGTAACAGTGTGAACAATGTGACAAGCACTTTAATACCGCCAATGGAGTTTGTGCTGTTGGCGCTGTGAGCACTCTGAGGGCCATGGCTGCCATGGAGCACGAAGGGGAGAAACAAAAGTAAAAAGTAGTTCGCCGACACTGAAGTATATTGGCAACAAAACCGCCCAAAGCGGGACAAACATAAAGAATTTACCAATGACATCACAGGATTTTGGAAAGGCAAGCCCATGGATGAGTGAAAGTGATGGACTTGAGATGGGTGTGGTTAAAAGCCCACAGATAGATAACAACAGATCAGAAAATGCTTGCTCGACCTAAAAATTAAGCAGAGGACTTGTGAGCAATGGACAAGGGGGTGCAGTGCAAGCTAAAAGACTATGGGGATGGGAATGTGAGGGTAATAAGCAGACAGCGAGAGAACAAGAAAAGACATGCATGGGATGTTGAGAGAAAAAATGAGTCCTCCCTATGTGAGCCCTGGAAGGATACAACGCCTCCAATTGGAAATAATGTTAAGCAACAATGCTCCAGGATTGGGACACAAAGGAATAGGTAGGCAGACCATCAAATACGGAAGAGAATTGAGATACAAGAAAGCCATTCAATTATTAGCAAGGCGCTAACTCAAAGTCTATTCTATATATTCCACTGCACATAATAGGTCTCCAACAACACACAGCTAATTCTGTCATTAAATAAAACCTTAAAATAAATGGTCTGTCTCAGATCCTCGAGGCTGGGCTGTAAGGAATCAGTCTACGACCTTGGTAGATGGTCTGATAAAATGTCTGTAGCGTTCAGAGTTGGTTTGTCAATGGCCTGATCAGTTATGGGATTGCTTCATGATCTACCGTCCTAGAAGATGGTTTATGATGAATTGGTAAGCGTAAGGTACTTTGCATCCATTTGTTCAGGAAGCAAGGCATGTGAAAGACTACATCAATCACAACACAGCATGTAGCCCAGGGTCCACTAACCTGTCTCATTTTTCTGCCGCAGAGACCAGCATACATCTCTGGATTCAACTCTTGTAAAATATTCCAAGGAATTTTGACATATGAAGGTAGAACTTCTAAACTCAGATTTAAGTACTCAGAACAGCTGAGGGCCTAAATGGAATTGGAATTCACTGTGTTAAAATCGTCATGCAAGTAGAAAGAATCATAAACAAGCATTTGCAACGCAATAGGTCTCGCATTTGTGAGAGTTAGAGCTATTGGCGTTGTAAATTACAATGTCTTTTATTTATGTATTTTGGTTTGGAGTGTAGGGAATGTATGTAGTGTGGAGTGGAAATTAGTGGTTTGTATTTTAAATATTACTTGTGGAATTGTGCAGTGTGGAATTGTGTGGTGGAATTATGTGGCATGGTGAATATACATGGGTGAGAGCTGCATAGAATAGATAGAAAGGAAGATAAAGAGGGATAGGTAGTTTATTTAGGAATTAGTGCAAGCTTCACTCATACAGAAGGTACAATGCAAGCATCCCTCACGGAGAAGGTACAATGCAAGCTTTTCTCACAGAGAAGGTACAACGCAAGCTTCCCTCACAAGAAGGTGCAACGCAAGCTTCCCTCATCCGGAAAGTACAATTCAAGCTTCCCTCACACAGAAGGTACAGTGCATGCTTCCCTCACACAGAAGGTACAATGCAAACTTTCCTTACACAGAAAGTACACTACACATTTCCCTCACACAGAAGGAACAATGCAAGCGTCCCTCATATAGAAGGTATAATGCAAGCTTCCCTCACAGCAGATGCACCACAGACGCAGTGCAAGCTTCCCTCACACACAGAGCAGATACAGCACATGCAGCAGCAGTGTAAGCTCCCCCATACACAGCAGATACAGCAGCAGCAGTGCAAGCTTCCCTCACACAGAGCACAGATACAGCACAGCAGAAGTGAAAGTGTCCCTCACACACAGTAGATACAGCACAGGCAGCAGCAGTACAAGCGTCCCTCACGCACAAATACAGCACATCAGCAATGCAAGCTTCCCTCACACACAGAGCAGAATACAGCTTAGGAAGCAGCAGTGCAAGCTTCCCTCTCAGAGAATGCACAATGCAAGCTTCTCTTACACAAGGAACATATACAATATAGGCAGCAGTGCAAGCTTCCCTCACACACCCACAGATACAAATGAAAAAAAAAGTTGCTTTGATTTTTAAATTAAAGGACATACGTCTTTGACAGATTTGCCAACTCACACTTTGCCACACGGACAGTGAAAAAAGGCTGAGCTGGAAACCTATCCACAGAATAGGGGTTCTCCAGCTCCTTTGTGAAGGCGCTGCACAGACACGATCCATTATGGCTTCTGATGCAGCCACCCATGTGCCTGGGGTATGCAAGGCTGCCTCGAAAGCGTTTGTGTTTTATGGCAGTGGGTAGGAATAGGTATTAAGACAGCGCCTCCCAAAACCCCATCCCCCTCTCTCTGCCCCCATCTGTATAAAGCTGCTTAGGCAGTGACTGACTGCAGCCTTTTACTAGGGCCTGCTCCTGCATGGCAGCTCACCCTCTCTCACACAGTGGCATCTTTTTAAAGGTTGGCAGGTCTGCATCGAATTGAAATAATGGTAAAGAAGCTATCCCCCAGGGATGGGTCAAAATCAAGAAAAGGAGGAAGATCATCCATTCAGTCGCACTGAACTGAAATAGACCTTAAAGCCACTCGATTATGAGCATGAGGCTGACAAATCCCAGGATGCATTGCAGTGTAGCCAATAGATCTTGTACAGCAGACAATTTAAACGGCAATATAAAAAAATACAGCAAAGGGGCTGAATCAGTGCTTAATTTGAGCCAGTGGTTTCCGGTGCAAGGCATCGGCACTTATTTTTGAGTGCCGGCACTTATTTTTCTACCTCAAGCATTTACTGCGAGCAAAAGACACATATGGAAAAGACGAAAGAAGAGAAAAACGAAAAAGCCTCACAAAAGGAGAAGGCAGAAAGCTGCAGGAGTGAGCTGAAGGGACAGGGAGTGGCTTTAAATGAATTGAAGAGGCCTGAGATGGCTTCAGGATAATGCTGCCTCAGTATTTGGTGCTCGCACATTTAATTGCAGCAGCCGCGTGTTTCAGAGAAGTGCTTTGGGCACCCGCACGTTTTTATTTACTAATTCGGCACTGGGCTGGTTAGGCATGGGACTGTGCAGTGTCTTTTAAAGAGCAGGATCCAATGCTAAAAAAAATATGGGGGGGCTGCTTTTACAAATAATAATATTAATAACGATAACTTGTGTTTTGCATATCATTTCAGAATGTACGTCTGGCGTCTTTTATCCCAGTAAGTTCAATACTATTACCCTAGGTTACCTAGGAGACACAGGACCCATTTATCCAAAACCATAGAGGGAAACATGAAGTTAGACACTTTATTTTAATGCTACTGCCTTCTCGATTTCTTGGATTCTAGCAAAAGGGTGCCTCAAGTTAAATTTGATGTTGCTATATTTGCAGGTCTGGAATGTTCCTTTACATCATGCTGAAAGGGAAGGGAGGTACGGTCCTGCCACAGGAGTGGCCTGACCTGCCCCCTCCTGCTGACACAGCTTTCTACGAAGCCTCTGAAGGAAGGGGGGTCGCGATGGGCTGGAGTCCGGCTGGGTGTACACAGCCTCACCTTCCTAGGGACAGAAGTGAAATGGAACGAGGTGAATGATTGCTAATAATGGGGCCAGTGAATAACTATTGTATAAACGTATACCCATTTTGACCTATTTGGCTAAGAACATGGTGAATACTGAAGCGAACATGCATTTTTTTTTAGCCCAGGAAGGCACACGATAGTAAAGACATTATATAGCAAAAATATCTGCACCCCAACTAGGTTTGGAAAAATGCACTATACAACTAAGAAGCAGATGACAACGCAATCCACAACATACCCCTATCCAACTGAACCAAAACAACAGGAAATCAACACAACTGCAGCAAAAGACTCACTGCTCATACCCGCGTTCTTGTTAGGCAGCAAGTCACACGATGGAAGCAACCGTAAAAGCACAGGAAAAGAATACACCTTTCTGGAACTACACTGAAAAAGTCTAAAACCAAAAAAAGACTCTGTTTAACAAGGGTGGAAACAATGCTAGAGGGAACACTGAGAAGCTGATGCAGTGGGACGAGGGGACCCGCTCTACGACCCAAATTCAATAAATAATTACAAGTGAGAAGAGGTGCAAGGAATAGGAATACCAACGCCATAAAATGATGGGCTTATGAACAAACGATTGCAAGAACTAACCAGTTGTAAAGAAAAAAAAACGCAGCGCGATCGCACTATGTAAAATGCAGAGCGACCGTGCTGCGTGGAAAATAATATGATATAGTAGTCCGGACACCAGGCTGAAAACATCGAGCCTCGTATGTTTTTAGTAGTTTAGCGGTGCTGTGTAGGTGGGCTAAACACCGGAAAAGGCATGACGTATGCATGCCTTTCACAAATGAAAGCAAGCGGATTTTAAAAGGCAAGCCCACAAACCAATGTAAGTGACTGACATGACATGGGTGTGGTTTGAAGCCCAAAGAGAGATTACAGAATGGACGAAGCGCTTTGCTCTCGCCCATAAAATATGACATTGCCACAGTGCTAACATGTGAGGAGTGCATATCACATTGTATAATCTCTCCTTTCTATCCTAGATACCGTGTCATGAGGATATCGCAATATGCACCAGTCTACCATCTGCTAGTGGACCTTGCAACCCTGGAGGAGAGGCATTTAATTCAAATCTATTGTCTGAATCATCAGACCATCATGGATCTATGTACCCAGTTGGAGCCTGATCTATTGCCTGCCATACGTAATCCCTATGCCATCCCTCCCACGGTTAAAGCTTTGTCAGTGCTCCACTTTCTTGCCTCAAGCTCCTTTAAGGTTACAGTGGGCTTGGAAGCAGGGATGTCACAGCCCATGATCAGTCTTGTGCTGAAGGATGTACTGTGTGCTTTATTGAAACACATGGACAGCTACATAAACACCAACAAGGGGATTTGCCCTATTTGAAGGCAGACTTTTATGATGTGGGACACATCCCTCATGTGATAGGGGCCATAGATTGCACCCATGTAGCCTTGGTCCCTTCCAGTGCCAATGAACAGGTGTATAGGAACAGAAAAACCTACCACTCCATCAATTTTCAGGTGGTGTGTGTGGCCGACCAATACATTTCCTGAGTGACAGCCAAGTTTCCTGGATCTATGCATGACTCCTACATTCTGAGGAACAGCAATGTCCCCCACATGATGTCATGACTACAAAGAGAGAGAGAGCTTGACTTATTGGTATGTATGCAATTGGATGTGTGTCTCTATAATGGCACCTGCCATCACAATATTCCCTTTGTCCCTACCTATATTGTGACAGGTCCTAACTCTGTGCACACAGGTGCTTCTGGCTATCCTAACCTTCCCTGGCTGTTAACACCAGTGAGGTACCCTGCCACCGAAGGGGAACTTCGTTTTAATGAGGCCCACAGCAGGACGAGGATTGTGTAATAGAAAGAACATTTGGCCTCATGAAGGCCAGATTCAGGTGCCTGCACGTCTCTGGAGGAACCCTCCTCTACAGTCCTCGGAAGGGATACCAGATCATAGTAGCCTGCTGCATGCTTCACAATCTGGCTATGAGATGTCAGCTACCCTTACTAGCTGACGGTGAGGAGGCAGCTGGATCAGTGGCTGGTGATGCAGAAGTGGAAAGTGATGAGGAGGCAGATGAGGAAGGTGCAGCTGAGTTGAGGAAAGAGCTCCTCAATCAGTACTTCCAGTAACATACAGGTATGCTGTGTGTGTATATTTGCATGTGTACTATTTCAACATACTTTGCAGTCAATGGTCCCCTGATTTGGATTATCATTGGTGGTGAAAAGTGTTCCTATCCGTATGTGTGTGTTGTGTGAGGTGACTGAATGCATGTAAGCTGCTGACTGAATAGGTGTCTTCTCTACCAAGTGTACACTCTCTACAGGTTGCAAGATTGATATCTCCTATAGACAGCCATGAATTGTGGTGTGTGTCCTACATTCTCCTGTCATGTCATTCCAGCAAGTGACTGTGTTCTGTTCATTATTGGCACTCCTACCTATTGTTTGATCCATTCATGTTAATTAGCTTTTGGATACTGTTCACAGAGTTGAGTTTAGCACAATACAGATGGCAGCTAGAGTGTTTTGTGATGTATTACCTGAGACTGGTGATGTGGAAGTGATATCAGTTGTGTGCTGTTTAAATGGCTATCTACACTGGACAGGACAACTATGTACTGCATATGTGCTTTGTGTGGTACCATGCCTACAAACCTGATGGTAAACTCTGTCATGATATTTTTGCAGGTTGGATATTTGGATTTACTGTGGTGTGTGGCTGTACTGGTGACTCCCTTGCATCTACCCTGGGCCATTTCTGTTGTATTGTGTCTCCTGCATAGGATACCTCTCTCCTCTCTGCAGTCCATTTTACTGCCTGTTGGATTGGGGGACATACCCACATGATATTTTGCAGACCAAACATTTGTATGTGTGCAACTAAAGACACAAATATGGTTGCTGTGATCTAAAGTGTTTATTGTGCACAAAGTGGCAAACAGGTGATGAACAGGGTCATGGTAGATGGTATCCTCATAGTAGGTGGCACAGATGTTGGTAGCACAGGTCCAGTGTCCATGGGCCATTAGAAAATGGAGTAATGTCAGTGAAAGGTCAATAGGAAGTCTCAGTGGCACACAAGGGAGTGTAATCAGGAGAGGGTCACTTCCTTTCCTGTCAGTGGGTTTGGTCTTGGTATCTGCTCCAACTGGATTTCTGGATGGACATCCACATTTGTGGAGGGGGGGGTTATTTAGCTACAAAGGGAGGAGTGATTTAGGTGTGGAGTTCCCCTGGCAGGGCCTCCATTCCACTAGCAGCCACGGATGTAGATGGTTCAGATGTGATATGCCTAGTGAAAGGGGCCTGCTGGTGAGTGGGAAAAGCATGCAGGGTGGTGTTGATGTCCTTTAGCACCACTGCAATGGAGGCCATGGTGACATTGTGGCCCTGCCACTGCTACATGACCTCCTGTTGGTATTCCCTCTGCAGCCTCTGGTTTTCCCCCAACATGGTTATTATCTGGTCCATCCTGTCTTGGGATTAATGATATGCTCTCAGGACTTGGGAGACGGCTTCGTGCTCAGTTGACTGCCTTGACTGCCCCGTCCTCTGGCCCACATGTCTCCTCCCACGCCCCCTGCCCCCATGTGCCTGTGCCCAGGAACAGTGTGCCCACTCCCAGCAGAACCTTCAGAACCTTCATTGTCTTGGCTGTGAGGGGGTAACTCGGGTCCCTGTACTGTGGGGTACACAATTGGTTGTACAGTCCTTGGGGCAAAGGCTTGGGGTTGAAGGGTTGGCTGTGATTTTGGTGCCACAGGGTGGGGGTGATGTGGGCAGAAGAGGCAGGGAGTGGTAGACTGACTAGGGGTCCCAGATGAGCCAGGTAAGTTATCAATGTCCAGACATCCTGCAGCATTGTACTCACTGGGGACTTCATCCTGAGGAGGGCTGGCTTTCTCTGGTATCCTCTCCGTGGTGGCAACTGCAGGGGTAACGGTGGATGGAGTGAGAAAGGGTTAAATGGTGGAGGTGTGATTGGTTGTCTGTTTGATGCATACAGTGGCTTGACTTGATTCCCAGCAATGGCAATGACAGGTGCAGCTGTGTTAACACAGTTTGTGGATGGTGCATTGTGACATGTGTACCATGCTCCGTAGGGATTGTTTTGCATTGTGCACCTCTGTTATTGCCATCTCGTGGTCCTCAGTCGAAGCATCAAGTTGTTGTAGCTAGTGCAATAGTCATACATGCAAGTGATGTGATGTGGAGTGCACATTGCAGGTATTGCTGTGGTTGGGCTAGTGCATTGTGGGAGTGGTAGTGATAGTTATTGGCTGTGCTATCCATGCACTTGGCAGGGAGTGTGTAGGCATTGGGACAGGGTGGTGGTGTGGCATGCAGGAGAGGGGCATTAGGTGATAAGGTGGGAGGTGTAGTGGGAGATGGAGTGAATTGGGGAGTGTTTGGATGGTGAGGAAGCATGCTGGACAGGTTGTTTAGTGTCAGGGGAGTGTTAGTTACTCGCCAGAGTCCAGTCCTCTGGGTATTCCAGTCAGGACCTCAGGATGCATTATGTCCATGACCATCTCCTCCCACAATGTGAGCTCAGGGGGAAGAGGTGGGTGTCGAGGCGGGGCACTCTCCTGAAAAGCAGGATCTCTGAAGGGGTGATGGTATGCCCCTGACCTCCTGGAACACCTCTCGGCACTTCCTGGTGGACACAGAAACCCCGGCAGGTGTCCCAAAAGGAAAGGGGGAGTGGAAGAGAAAGAGACAAAACAATGCCACATCTTGCCGGTCCAACCAGATACCCTGTATCTTCGGGGGCAGGTCGTTGTTGACAGAATGATAGTAGAGTTAGTGCACTGAACTTCCTTGAAACTGAACCTTTCTTTCTGATATGGGCGCGGGAGCAGTAGAAGAACACTGGGATGCTCCAGCACTTTTCTTAGTGTTGCACACTACAATTAGAACTGTGGTTGCACTTATCATGCACAAGAAAGACAAACAAGGGCATTAATTATATCACGTATAACTTTCCTGCATGCATAGGGTTAAACTAAAAAGAACAAAAACAATCCAAAAAATACAAATGTCCACTCTGTGTTTAGACAGTTGGGGTGGCACAGTTTGGTTTGGTTTCACTGTGTGTGTGAAAAACCCTTCAAAAGCAAATTCCTCAAACCTAAAACACTGGCATGGATGACACAATTTAAATCCAACAGTTATGCTATTAGAGAAAGAAAAGTCACGTAAATGCTATTTTAAAATTGCACTGTCACTTTTTGTAGTACTTTAGCTCAAGCAGATTTCTTGAAGCACATTTAGGCAAGTAACTACAATAATAATGTAGAATGTTCAGAAATGCATTTGTCTCTTCAAGATAGGCACTCTGCCAAAATACGAGGTCTGAAATACACCAGCTGTTCTAGGAAAGCGCTGCGCTCAAAGAACACACTCCACGGAAAATACTAGTCACTTAGCTGCAGTCTTTTCCGGAGTGCTGGAACAATGCCTGGTGTCAGCTGGTACAGAAACCAAGAAAAGAATTGCCTCAAAAGTCCTGAATACGAGGATGACAGCAGGGGCTGGACTGCCAATCAGATGCTGAGATCAGGAAGCAAAACAAAGCCAAGCAGGGAGGCATGCTTCACTCTGCTATTTATAGCCAATCAGGAAAGCAGTTGAGTTTCCACATGTGGATGAGTCACCACACCCAATTAGAAGCACATGTCTACACCACACCCAATTAGAAGCACATGTCTACACCTGCTCACATTAGCAAACAAGCATTGGTAAAGCAAGCATTGATAAAACCAATTGTGTAACACAGCACATTATGTTTACTTAGCAACATGAAGGTTTAACCAAGAACAGAGAAATGATTTAACCCTAATCACTGGGGATGCTAACAGATAACGCAGAAGGCACCTTGGGGATTCCTGACAGTCATCCCCACCAAGGACCCTCTCAAAGGGCGGGGCTTGGAAGGGTGCAGGAGATGGAATTTGTTAGTAAGACGTGGAGCATGAACTGTGAATGCGGGTTCCCAGGAATTGTCCTCAGGCCCATAGTCTTTCCAAGCCAATAAATAGTGTAGAACACCACAGACGCGCCTGGAATCAAGAATTTTGCCACTTCGAATTCCCATTGCCCGTGTACTTTTACCGGGGGAGGTGGTGGGGCATTGCGGGTATCAGGGAAATAGGGACGGAGTAACAACACATGAAACACGGGGTGTACCTTGAAATCATCCGGCAATGTCAGTTCTACTACCACAGGATTGATGATTTTGCCAATAGGAAAGGGGCCTAGAAATCGGGGGTTTAATTTTCTAGATCCCGCAAGATGGAGATTTTTTTATGAGAGCCACACCTGATCTCCTATCTGATAAGAGGGAGCAGGTCTCCTTCTTTTGTCTGCTTGTTTTTTTACTTGAGCTTTGTAGAGTTTTAAATGGTGTTGTACTTGTTTTTGAATCTCCTGTAACTCTTTATGGTGTTTCTGTACTGATGGGACTCTTGTGGATGTTTGGGACCCAGTTATAGGTAGCATTCTTGGGTGCAGACCAAACAAACAGTAAAATGGGGATACTCCTGTAGCCATGTTGGCACTGTTGTTATATACAAATTCAACAAGAAGTAAAGCCTTATCCCACTCAGTAGACCATGTGTCAATGTAACAACTCAGGATTTGCTCCAGCGATTGGTTGGCACGTTCCAGCTGCCCATCCGTTTGTGGATGATATGCAGAGGACAAGCGGACGTCCATACCGACAGAGGAAAAGAGGCTACGCCAAAACAGTGATATAAATTGGGGGCCATGACCGGAAACAATTGTGTTGGGCAACCCATGAAGCCGTACAATGTGTTGGACAAACAAATCAGAGAGCTTGGAAGCCGTAGGGAGGCATTTTAATGGAACAAAATGAGCCATTTTAGTTAGGTAATCTACAACCACCCATATGACAGTTAGTCCATTTGAAGCTGGGAGATCAGAAATAAAATCCATACCTATGTTATGCCATGGGGCCACCGTAACTGGCATGGAAAATAACAACCCTGTGGCTGGAGTATGTGGGGTATTAGTCTGAACACCGGTGGAACAAGTCTGGACATAGCTTCTAACATCCTGCACAAGTGTGGGCCACTAAAACCACCTTTGACAGAGATCTAACATCTTTTTCTCACCCGGGTAACCTGCGAGGACAGAATCATGTCCCCAATGTAACACTGTATCCGTAATTCTTTGGTAGGGACGTACAACTGATCAGCATGGTATAGTAAACCCTCTTTTTCATACACCTCAGTTGAACAGGGAAGCTTGTGTTGGGCTACCTGTATTTTCTCAAGGAACTCTTGGGAAGTGCACACAGCCACCATTTTTTCTGGGGTTATAATACTTCTGACCTGTTCTAGCGCAACATCAGAGGAGAAACCCATCCTAGACAACGTGTCTGCCTTCTGTTGTGTAGTACCAGGCCTATAGGTGATTACGAAGTCAAACTCGTTAAAGAATAGAAGCCAGCGTAATTGACGAGGTGTCAGGGCCTTGGTCGCTTGAAAAAACAGTAAATTACGGTGATCTGTGTAAATAGTTACGGTGTGTCTAGCTTCTAGTAGGTGGTGACGCCATTCCTGGAAGGCAAGCTTGATGGCCAGAAGTTCTTACTCCGCTACCATGTAATTTTGCTCTGCGGGTAGCAATTTCTTTGAGAAGTAAGCTACTGGATGGAAATGTCCCAAACTCAGGATCTCGTTGGGACAAGACGCCACCCACTGCCATTTGGGAAGTGTCTGCTTCCACGAAAAATGGCTGAGCCGGGTCGAAATGATGGAGAATGGGTGCTTAATGAATGTGTTTTTAAGATGTTGGAAGGCTTTCTCAGCTTCTGCATCCCAGAGGAAATTACCCCCCTTTTGTAGGAGACGAGTTATGGGAGATACCACGGTAGAAAAGTGAGGTATAAATCTCCGATAAAAATTTGCGAAGCTGAAAAACTGTTGCACTTCCTTGAAGGATCTTGGGGCTACCCAATCCAGGATGGCCTGTACCTTGAACCTACCCATGGAAATTCCATCAGCTGTAGCATGAAAAACACATTTTTCCAGCTTGGCGAAGATGATGCTCATGAAGCCGTTGTAAAACTGCTCTTACATGCCCTATATGTTCCTCAGTGGAAGACAAATAGATCCAAATGTAGTCTATGTATACCACTACACAGATATCCAGAAACTCCTGCAGCACTTAATTGATGAAAAATTGAAACTCTGCAGGAGCGTTATACAACCCGAAGGGCATCACTGTGTACTCAAAAAGTCAGAATTTAGTTAGAAACGCCGTCTTCCACTCATCCCCTTTCATCGCTCGGATCAATTGGTAGGCGCCCCTGAGGTCGAGTTTAGTATAAATGGTCAACTGACGTACCTGATCTAAAAGTACCGGGATCAACGGAAGTGGATACCGATTTTTTATGGTCACTTTGTTCACTGCGCGATAATCTATACAGGAGCGCAACTCGCAATTCTTCTTGGGCACGAAGAACAAAGATAACGATACTGGTGACGTAGAATGATGAATGAAACCCTTAGCCAATAGATCATCCAGGTAGTCTTGCAGGTATCGATTCTCAGGCTCAGAAAGTGCATACATCCTACTACATGGTAGTGTTGCCCCTGGAATAAAGTCTATACGACAATCGTATGACCTATGTGGCATCAGCTGGGTGGCCTTGTGTTCACTAAAGACATCATGGAAGTCTTTATACAGTGCAGGAATGGACAGTGTGTCATCCGGCTTGATAGCCGTACTAGGTGTGGACCCACAATGCAAGGGTGTCACTAGTAATGGTTTGTCTTAGTTACAGGAGTGCCAGCAATGTTTAGAGTCTAATATCACTGTCCTTGCTGCCCAGTCAATTTTGGGATTGTGTAACTGAAGCCAGGGTATCCCCAAAATGGCTCCAAATACTGGGGTATCTATGAGGTTAAACTGAATTTGTTCTGTATGGTTGTTTGCCCAAAGCATGGACAAGGGTGTTGTTTGATAAACGATAAGCCCGGAGGATAATTCTGAGCCATCCATAGCTCTGACTGGTTCAGGGATGTTTTTTCTGACAGTCGTAATATTTAGGGTTTTAGCCAAACCCAAGTCTAAAATGTTTCCGGTAGCCCCAGAGTCAAGCAATATGGGAATGACCTTATGAACCTGAGGGGACAACACTAACGTCACAATAAGAGTTAGATGTCGAGGTAGTGGACTGGTGGTATTAGCTAGAAGATGTGAGACCATATTGAAAGAAGCGCTCGATAAAATGGTCTCAGAAGTAATTGAGCCAGTTCGTTTTCCACCTGGTCAGGAAGAGAGAATTCAGGCCCTGTAACTGCTCTGATGGCTTTCTTTGGAGCAGTAGGCTTGTTAGGACATTCCCGAGCAAAATTCTCTGCCTTACCGCAGTAAAAACACAGTTTAAATCTTTTCCTACATTCTTTATCTTCCTTAGATAGTGGGCCCCGCACACTGCCATAGGCTCAGGTGTATTATGAGTGGGAATGGTGGACTCCTTTTTCTCAGTTTTGAGCACCACTAAGCTTGTGTCGCCCCAGAGTTTTTCTCCCTTACGTTCACTCAAGCGGTGATCCAATTGTACCACCAGGTTAATGAACTCGGAACCCTCCATAGGAGGTTCCACAATTTGGGGTACAACATCCTTGAGATCGTCCTGAAGGCCACAATAGAAGAGGGAGGTCCTCTTCTCCTCGGGCCACTCAGTCTCTGCCACCAACCGATTGAAAGAGGTGATATAGGACAGTAGATTCTTGGTTCCCTGGCGCAAATTCAGTAACTCATTGTCACTGGCTTGCACGAAGAGGTGTTTGGTGAACAGTTTCCGCAAGGCTTCCTTGAACCGGTTGAAATCATACAGTATAGGGTCATTGCGCTCCACCAGTGGAATAGACCACTTGGCTGAATTGCCTCCCAAATAAAAGATAATAAAAGCTACCTTTGCAGCATCGTTGGGGAATGCAGCTGCCCAACACAAAAACTGTAGCTGGCACTGGTTAGGAAAAATGTTGAACTTGGCACTATCTCCAAAAAACCTTTCTGGAGGAGCTAAGGGCTCAGGGGTTGGTGCCCCGACCTCCTGGTACACCTCTCAGCACTTCCTGGTGGACACAGAAACCCCGGCAGGTGTCCCAAAAGGAAAGGGGGAGTGGAAGAGAAAGAGACAAAACACTGCCACGTCTTGCCGGTCCAGCCAGGCACCCTGTATCTTCGGGGGGGCAGGTTGTTGTTGACAGAGTGGTAGTAGAGTTAGTGCACTCAACTTCCTTGAAACTGAATCTCTCTTTCTGATATGGGCACAGGTGCGGTAGAAGAACACCAGGATGCTCCAGCACTTTTCTTGGATAATAATAACTGTTGGCACAATTACTAACACTGCATTACCAAAAACCCAAACTCAGTACCATAACAATAAGTACTGCAACACTAGTGCTGGCTTCACAGAGATTCACTGTTGCACACTACAATTAGAACTGTGGTTGCACTTATCATGCTCAAGAAAAACAAACAAGGGCATTCATTATATCACGTATAACTTTCCTGCATGCATAGGGTTAAACTAAAAGGAACAAAAACATCCCAGGAAATACAAATGTCCACTCTGGGTTTAAACAGTTAGGGTGGCACAGTTTGGTTTGGTTTCACAGTGTGTGTGAAAAACCCTTCAAAAGCAAATTCCTCAAACCTAAAACACAGGCATGAATGACACAATTTAAATCCAAGAGTTATGCTATTAGAGAAAGAAAAGTCACATAAATGCTCTTTCAAAATTGCACTGTCACTTTTTGTAGTGCTTGAGCTCAAGCAGATTTCCTGAAGCACATTTAGGCAAGTAACTACAATAATAATGTAGAACGTTCAGAAATGCATTTGTCTCTTTAAGATAAGCACAAAATACGAGGTCTGAAATACACCAGCTGTTCTAGGAAAGCGCAGCGCTCAAAGAACAAACTCCCTGGAGAATACTAGTCACTTAGCTGCAGTCTTTTCCTGAGTGCTGGAGGAATGCCTGGTGTCAGCTGGAACAGGAATGAAGAAAAGAATTGCCTCAAAAGTCCTGAATACGAGGATGACAGCAGGGGCTGGACTGCCAAATCAGATGCTGAGATCAGGAAGCAAAACAAAGCCAAGCATGGAGGCATGCTTCACTCTGCTATTTATAGCCAATCAGGAAAGCAGTTGAGTTTCCACATGTGGAAGAGTCACCACACCCAATTAGAAGCACATGTCTACACCACACCCAAATTAGAAGCACGCGTCTACACCTGCTCACATTAGCAAACAAACACTGGTAAAATAAGCATTGATAAAACCAATTGTGTAACACAGCACATTATGGCCCTCATTCCGACCCTGGCGGTTTCAAAGCGCCAGGGTGGAGGGCAGAGGAAGCACCGCCAACAGGCTGGCGGTGCTTCCCGGGCCATTCTGACCGCGGCGGTAAAGCCGCGGTCAGAAAAGGGGAACCGGCGGTTTCCCGACGGTTTTCCCCTGGCCCAGGGAATCCTCCATGGCGGCGCTGCTTGCAGCGCCGCCATGGGGATTCCGAACCCCTTCCCGCCAGCCTGTTCCTGGCGGTTTATACCGCCAGGAAGAGGCTGGCGGGAACTGGTGTCGTGGGGCCCCTGGGGGCCCCTGCACTGCCCATGCCACTGGCATGGGCAGTGCAGGGCCCCCCTAACGGCCCCACAAAGATTTTCACTGTCTGCTTAGCAGACAGTGAAAATCGCGACGGGTGCCACTGCACCCGTCGCACCCCTGCAAATCCGCCGGCTCCATTCGGAGCCGGCTTCCTCTTTGCAGGGGCTTTCCCGCTGGGCCGGCGGGCGATCTTTTGGAGATCGCCCGCTGGCCCAGCGGGAAAGTTTAAATGACCCCCACGGTCATTTGACCGCGGTGCGGTCTTTGGGCGGTTTCCGCCGGGCGGGCGGTGCCCGCCGGGGTCGGAATGACCCCCTATGTTTACTTGGCAACATGAAGGTTTAACCAAGAACAGAGATATGATTTAACCCTAATCCCTGGGGATGCTGACAGATAACGCAGGAGGCACCTTGGGGAATCCTGATAGTGGGGGCCCATCGCCAGTCTTGTGCATGGCTATCTGGTGTTGTGAAGCCATGGAATGCACTTTCACCCATAGGTCCTTCCATCTCTTCCTGATGTCCTCCCTTGTGTGTGAATGGTTGCTGCTAGACTTGGCATACTTGGCATCCTTGCTGCGGTCTCCCCTAACTTTTTGCCTCTGTTTCCAAGGTTGTTGATGTGTGCTGGACTCTATTGTTGCTGTTTTTGTTACTCTGGGGACTTTACCACTGCTATCCATTGCTAAAGTGCAAGTGCTCCTGTATAAAATGTGGATGTAATTGTCTTTCCATGATTGGCATATTTGATTTACTGGTAAGTCCCTAGTACAGTGCACTAGAGGTGCCCTGGGCCTGTAAATCAGATGCTACTAGTGGGCCTGTAGCACTAGTTGTGCCACCCACAGTAGTAGCCCTGTAAATATGGCTCAGAGGAGCTGCAAAAGGCACTGAGGGACTGGGTGGCAGCCAAGGAGTTTGAGGGGCACACAGAAGATGAAGATGAAGGTGAGGGGGAGGAGGAGGTGCAGAGTATTCACAATGGTATTGTGGGTGGGCCTGTTCTGTCTTGGGGGAGGATCTCCAGGGCAGGTAGCAATGTCTCAGCTAAGGGTCTGACTCCTGAAGAGTTGCAGGACAGACAGGCAGAGAGGGCTCACCAGTTGGAGTTAGAGAAAGTGAGGATGGCCACAGATGAGAAAAAGTTATTCTTGGCTCTTGAGCTCAGCTTGAGGGAGCTGGATCAGAGGAGCCAGTCTAGTGGGGATGGAGGCAGCAACATCACAGTGCAGCCTGAGAGGAGGGTGCACATTCCTAAAGATCTTGTGAAGGATTACAAGAGGGAGGATGACATACTGCTGTGGTTTAAGGGGTATAAGTCTGCTCTCCATATGAATCTGGTCCCTGAAGCTTATTGAGGGGCGGGTCTGTGGAAGCACTTTGAGGAAAGATATACACTGACATCCTTAGGGGATCCCCAGGGGTTCACTTACCTTGTCATGAAGGACGCCCTGATCACTAGGTATGGTCTCCCCCATGATCAGTATAAGGACAAGTTTAGGTCCTATAAGAAGAAGGAATCCCAAATATGGTTGGAATGTGTTGATTCATTCTGCAGGTCACTGGATGGTTGGGTGAAGGGCAGTAAGGTGACAACGTATGAGGGGCTTTACAATCTGTTTGTTTGGGAGCACTTGTACAGTTTATATTTTCCAGAGCTGCGCCAGCACCTAATTGACAGCAAGCTGACTGACCCCAGGAAGCTTACTCAGGAAGCGGACTGCTGGGAGAGCACCAGGGTCCAAAAGAGGTATGGGGGAAACCACACCAAGGATAGGCCGGATCCCTCTCAGAAGAAAGGGGGAGTAAGGGTAAACAGGGGGAGTTCTCTAAAGGACCCCAATCTGATTCCCAGGGTAACCCCCCACTGAGAAGAAGCCATGGTTCTCCAAAGGGAAATCTGTGGCAGGGGGTCCCCCATGTAAGTGTTATGCATGTGACCAAGTGGGTCATGTGAGGGGGGACCCCAAATGCCCCAAGAGTACACCAGCACCGACTGGTGCGCAGTCCCAAGGTTTGGCCACTGTAGAGCTTGGGGAGGAGTTGGTTCCAGGTGGGTGGGAGCCTGTTAAGATGACCCTTCTCTCACTGGTGGACAGTGAGATGGTCCAGAGAACCCTAGTGCCTGAGAACAAAGTAAAGTACAGGCAGTGGGTGACCATCAATGGACAGAGGGTGGAGACTCTGAGAGACACAGGAGCCAGTGTGACTACAGTGAGAAGTTACCTGGTGTCTGAAGAGCAGATAGATCCCCGGGTACTTCATCAAGTAGTTGCAGTAGATAACTCAGAGTGCCTGTGCAGAGTGGCGCAGGTTCCCTTTGAATGGGGGTGGGTCTCAGGTTCTTTGACGGTAGCTGTGAGTCCAACCATGCCTGTAGCTTGTTAGCTTGGCAATGACCTAGAGGATTTCCCTTGGAAGGAGGTGGAACACAGGTCACACATGGAGATTTTGTGTGTGCCTGGGAGGGTATGCATATCCACCAAGTCTATGACAGCCCGTCAGGGTGATCAGGAGACCCTGGAGTCTGCAGGGGTGGCCCAGGTGTCTGCCAGAAGGAGGAAGGGAAAGGGGCACGGGAAACCAGCCCCAGAAGTTCCCACGGTCCAGGAGGCTGAACCTGAGGGGAAGGCCCAGGAACTTACAGGGGAACAGGTAGATGAACTGGGTGAGGTCCCTGAGTTGTCAAAGTGGCAGCAGGAAGGGGGGCCCACCAGGGAAGCATTCTGTGAGGCACAGAAGTCATGCCCTACTCTGGAGGGTTTGTGGCAGCAGGCTGCAGACCAGGCATCTGGCAAGGAGCCTGGATCACATTTGATTTACTGGGAGGATGGCCTCCTATATAACAAGCCTAAGGTTACTGAGCCTGGGTCAGCCAGTGTGCTGGTGGTTCCCCAGTGCTTCAGAGCCTTCTTACTGGGTCTGGCTCATGACGTGCCTTTAGCTGGTCATTTGGGGCAGGACAAGACCTTTGAGCGGCTTGTCACCCACTTCTGTTGGCCCCAAGTGCACAGGCACTCTGATGCTCATTGTAGGTCTTGCCCAACTTGTCAGGCAAGTGGCAAGAGTGGGGGGAAATGTAAGGCGCCCCTCTAACCTTTTCCTGTTGTTAGTACCCCCTTTGAAAGGGTTGGTATTGACACTGTGGGGCCTCTGGATCCCAAGACAGCCATGGGCAACAGGTTTATCCTGGTCTTGGTGGACCATGCCACCCGGTACCCAGAAGCCATTCCTTTAAGATCAATCACTGCCCTTGTGGTGGGCCGTGCCTTGATGGGAGTTTTGACCCGCATGGGATGGGGTTCCCCAAGGAAGTGGTGTCCAATACAGGTACCAACTTCATATCAACGTATGTGTAGTCTCTGTGGAAGGTGTGTGGAGTAACCTACAAGTTCACCACACCTTACCACCCCCAAAGCAATGGTCTGTTTGAGAGATTCAGCTGCACTTTGAAGGGCATGATAATGGGTCTGTCAGAGCCCTTGAGGCGGAAGTGGGACATCCTCTTGCCATGCCTTCTGTTCATTTACAGGAAGGTGCCTCAAAAGGGACTTCGCTTTAGTCCTTTTGAGCTGATCTATGGCCACCCTGTGAGGGGACCTTTGAGTCTGGTAAAGGAGGCTTTGGAAAAAGCTCCTAGTAAATCTCCCCAGGATGTATTCAGTTACATGCTGGCTCTGAGAAACCAGACTACCCGCTTCAGGAGTCTTGCAGGGGAGAACCTAGAAGCAAGCCAGGAGTATATGAAACGCTGGTATGACCAGAATGCCACTCTGGTCGAGTGTCGGCCTGGTCAGAAAGTGTGGGTGATGGCACCAGTGGAGCCTAGGGCGCTCTAGGACAAGTGGACTGGGCCATTTGAGGTTGTGGAGCGCAAGAGTGAAGTCACCTACCTGGTGGACTTGCCGACTCCCAGGAACCCTTTGAGGGTCCTTCACGTGAACCGCCTCAAGGCACACTTTGAGCGGATTGAGATGTCCATGCTCCTAGCTACAGATCACGGGGTAGAGGAGGAGAGGGAGCCTCTTCCTGACCTCCTGTCTGCAGGAGAGAAAGATGGGTCTGTGGAGGGAGTGAACCTCTCCCCCTCCCTGACTGCAAAGCAGCAGAGGGGCTGTTGCCAAGTGTGGGGAAAGTTCGACTCACTGTTCTCCTTGATCTCAGGGGTCATACACTTGTACACCCATTAAACAAAAGGTTTACAGGGTGACTGACAAGGTCAGGGCTAGCATCAAGGATGAGGTATCCAAGATGTTAACCCTAGGGGTTATTGAGCATTCCTACAGTCCTTGGGCAAGCCCTGTGGTTTTGGTCCCAAAAGCTGCTTCTCCTGGTGGCACCCCAGAACTCCGGTTCTGCATGGACTACCGGGGTCTCAATGCAGTCACTAAAACTGACGCACACCCCATCCCCCGAGCTGATGAGCTCATAGATCGGTAGGGAGCTGCCACGCACGTTTGATTTAATGTCTGGGTATTGGCAGATTTCCTTGACTGAGGGGGCCAAGGAGAGGTCTGCATTTTCTACTCCAGATGGGCACCTTCAGTTTAAGGTGATGGCATTTAGGATGAAAAATGTCCCTGCCACCTTTCAGAGCTTGGTCAACCAGGTGTTAGCTGGGCTGGATGTGTTCAGTGCCGCCTACCTGGATGACATTGCTGTCTTCAGTTCCACATGGGAGGAACATTTGCAACACCCCTGCAAAGTGTCGGAGGGTCTGCAAAAGGCAGGCCTCACTATTAAGGCAAGCAGTGCCAAATAGGGCAGCGTTCTGTGGTTTACTTGGAACACCAGGTGGACAGTGGACAGGTGGCACCCCTACAGCCAAAGATTGATACTATTCTGGCTTGGGAGCCTCCCAAGACCCAGACTGAAGTGAGAGCCTTTTTGGGTCCCACAGGATACTATAGGAGGTTTGTCAAGGGGTATGGCACAATTGTTGCTCACTTGACTGAGTTGACCTCCAAAAAGCAGCCCAGAAAGGTGATCTGGACTGAGTCTTGCCAGACAGCTTTTGATGCGCTGTAGGCTGCCATGCGCACAGCACCTGTGCTGAAGGCACTTGACTATTCCAAGGAATTTGCTGTGCAAACAGATGCCTCAGAGCATGGTTTTGGAGCAGTACTCTCACAGCTTAACAAAGAGGGCCTAGATCAACCAGTAGACTTCATTAGCAGGAGGTTACTTCCCAGGGAACATAGGTGGAGTGCCACAGAGTGTGAAGCTTTTGCTGTGGTCTGGGCACTGAAGAAGCTAAGACCCTACTTGTTTGGAACTCACTTCCAGGTTCAGACGGACCACAGGCCCCTCAGATGGTTAATGCAGATGAGGGGTGAGAATCCAAAACTGTTGAGGTGGTCCATTTCCCTACAGGGGATGGACTTTACAGTGGAACCCCGTCCTGGCACAGAACACGCCAATGCTGATGGTCTGTCCGGATTCTTCCACCTTAGTAATGAGAACTCCCATGAGGTTGGGTAGTTGCTTCCCACTTTCAGCTGGGGGGACACGTGTTAGACTTGGCATCCTTAGCGTGGTCTCTCATAACTTTTTGCATCTGTTTTCCAGGTTGTTGATGTGTGCTGGACTCTATTTTTGCTGTTTTTGTTACTCTGGGCACTTTACCACTGCTATCCAGTGCTAAAGTTCAAGTGCTCCTGTATAAAATGTGTATGTAAAGTTTATTTTAAGATTGTGTGTTTGAAAACGCCACCTTTAGAAAGTGGGCATTTTCTTGCTTAAACCATTCTGTGACTCTGCCTGTTTGTGGATTCCCTGTCTGGGTCAGTTTGACAGTTGGGCTGTTTGCACCTCTCTCTAGACAGTGACACAAAGGGAGTGTAGCCTGCATATCCTTATGAGCCATCTATGATAGGAGGGAGGGGAGCAGTGGTCACTTACACCTGAAATGGCTGTGCTTGCCCTCACACAATGCAGTCTCCAACCCCCTGTTGGGTGTCTGGGGCCTGGGCTGGGCAAGGCAGAATTTCACAAAGAAGAGAGACTTTCCTTTGAAGTAGGCCTACTTCAAAGGCCAAAATGGGTATAACAAGAGCTCCAAAAACCACAGACTTTAGATCACTACTGGACATCAAGAGGAACCTCTGCCTGGAGAAGAGCTGAAGAGCTGAGGAGAAGTGCTTCCCTGCCTGTGACTGTGCTTTGTGGAGCTTTCCTGCAGCTGCTGCTTCTGCCTGTGCAAGGGGACCAAGACTGGACTTTGTTGTGCATTCCTGCTTGTGAAGAAATCTCCAAGGGCTTGTTCTGAGCTTACCTCCTGTTGTTGAAGTCTCAGGGCCATCAAATACTTCTCCTGCCAGCACCTAGACTCTCTGCTGAGACACCTGCCCTGCCAAGTGGTGCCCTATCCAGTTCCTGAGGCCTTAACAGGTGAAGTTGGCAGACCAAGATTGAAAATCCACACACAGACCGCCGTGCTGGGAAAATATCGACACACCTTCCGAGACACGGCTGAAAAACGACGTGCCGCCGGCTTCGCAGCAGAAATATTCGCTTCAACAGCATCACGGCTGGAAAATTGACAAACGCAGCTGGAGAAACAACGCACAACACCCGCTAACAGAGGCTGACCCAGCCACAACACAAACACCATGTCACATCAAAAGCACCCACGCTTCGGTGATGATGAGTTGACGGTTATGGTTGATGAAATAAATCATCAGGGTTGAGCCACAACTGTTTGGAGCAGAAGTACAGCAAACATCCATAGCCAGGAAAATGGAGTTGTGGCAGAGAATAGTTGACAAGGTCAACTCAGTGGGCAACTGTTAGAAATGGGGTCTTTGGATGGTAGTCAGGTTACCCCCTGTCCAAGCAAAGACCCTCACTCTTGTCAGGGTAAAAGAGAATCATCCTCAGTTAATCCCTGCTTACCCCCTAGGTAGCTTGGCACGGGTAATAGGCTTAACTTCAGGGTGCTAGGTGCAAAGTACTTGTACCAACATACACAGTAACTTAATGAAAACACTACAAAATGACACACACAGGTTTAGAAAAATAGAAAATATTTATCTAAATAAAACAAGACCAAAAGGACAAAAATCCGCAATACACAAGTCAAGTTATCACTACAAATGCAAAAAGAGTCTTCATGTAATTTTAAACACACACTAACGCTTTTAGCGTGAAAATGTACCTTGGGTGTGTCAAAAATAACCCCGCACGGGTGAGTGTGCGTCAAAAAGGGCTTGCGATGCGTCGATTTCACTAATCAGTGAGACCTTGCATAGTTTCTCCTTTAGTCGGGTCTGCGTGCATAGGCGGTCATTCCAACTGCGGCGGGCGGCGGTCGCCGCCCGCCATGCGGTTACCGCCGAATGACCGCACCGTGGTCAAGAGACCGCGGCGGCCATTCTGGCTTTCCCGCTGGGCCGGCGGGCGACCGGCAAAAGGCCGCCCACCGGCCCAGCGGGAAACCCCCCTTAACAATGAAGCCGGCTCCGAATGGAGCCGGCGGAGTTGTAGGGGTGCGACGGGTGCAGTGGCACCCGTCGCGATTTTCAGTGTCTGCAAAGCAGACACTGAAAATCTTTATGAGGCCCTGTTAGGGGGCCCCTGCACTGCCCATGCCAGTGGCATGGGCAGTGCAGGGGCCCCCAGGGGCCCCACGACATCCGTTCCCGCCATCCTGTTCCTGGCGGTAAAAACCGCCAGGAACAGGATGGCGGGAAGGGGGTCGGAATCCCCATGGCGGTGCTGCAAGCAGTGCCGCCATGGAGGATTCCCTGGGCCAGGGGTAAACTGGCGGGAAACCGCTGGTTGCCCTTTTCTGACCGCGGCTTTACCGCCGCGGTCAGAATGGCCCAGGAAGCACCGCCAGCCTGTTGGCGGTGCTTCCGCGGTCCACGGCCCTGGCGGTCATGGACCGCCAGGGTCGGAATGAGCCCCATAGTTTCTTCTCTCTGCAGGAGAGCGATGTTTTGATCTGGTCAGCGCTCTCGGGTCCGGGCAGGCCTTGCATTGTTTTTCCACGCCCATTGGTGTTTTCATCAGAAATTCAGCTGCACGATGGTCCGAAAACCACGCTGCGCGGGTTGCGATCTCTTCAGCCTCCATCAGCGATGCTGAGCGTCGTTTCTCCAGCTCCAGGCATCAACCTTCTGGTTGCGTTGCAAGCGAGTGTCGATTTTCAGCCGTGAATGCGGCGGCGTGTCAATTTTTCAGCCGCAGATCAGAGTTGCCTCGATCTTTTCCCCTTCACGGTGGTCGGTCCGTGGATTTCTCACTCTTGGGCTACCAGCTTCTCCTTTCAGGGTCCCAGGAACTGGATGGGCACCACTTGGCAGAGTATGAGTCTCTCCAGAGACTCCAGGTGCTGGCAGAGAGAAGTCTTTGCTGTCCCTGAGACTTCAAACAACTGGAGGCAGCTCTAAATCAAGCCCTTGGAGGGTTCTTCACAAGAAGGCAGGCAACACAAAGTCCAGTCTTTGTCCTCTAGCACAGGCAGAAGCAGCAACTGCAGGATACCTCCACAAAGCATAGTCACAGGCAGGGAAGCTCTTCTTCCTCAGCTCTTCAGCTCTTCTCCAGGCAGAGGTTCCTCTTGGTTTCCAGATGTGTTCTAAAGTCTGTGGTTTGGGTGCCCCTCTTCTACCCATTTTCCCCTTTGAAGTAGGCCTACTTCAAAGCAAAGTCTCTCTTCATTGTGAAATCCTGCCTTGCCCAGGCCAGACCCCAGACACTCACCAGGGGGTTGGAGACTGCATTGTGTGAGGGCAGGCACAGCCCTTTCAGGTGTGAGGGACAACTCCCCCCCCAGCACAGATGGCTCATCAGGAAATGCAGACTACACTCCAGCTCCCTTTGTGTCAATGTCTAGTGAGAGGTGCAACCAGCCCAACTGTCAAACTGACCCAGACGGGGAATCCACAAACAGGCAAAGTCACAGAAATGGTATAAGCAAGAAAATGATCACTTTCTAAAAGTGCCATTTTCAAACACACAATCTTAAAATCAACTTTACTAAAAGATGTACTTTTAAATTGTGAGCTCAGAGACCCCAAACTCCATATGTCTATCCGCTCCCAAAGGGAATCTACACTTTAATCAGATTTAAAGGTAGCCCCCATGTTAACCTATGAGAGTGAAAAACGAATGTAGGAATATTTCACTGTCAGGACATATAAAACACATTACTATATGTCCTACCTTAACCATACACTGCACCCTGCCCTTGGGGCTACCTAGGGCCTACCTCAGGGGTGTCTTACATGTACAAAAAGGGAAGGTTTAGGCCTGGAAAGTGGGTACACTTGCCAAGTCGAATTTACAGTTAAAACTGCACACACGGACACTGCAGTGGCAGGTCTGAGACGTGATTACAGAGCTACTTATGTGGATGGCAGAACCAGTGCTTCAGGCCCACTAGTAGCATTTGGTTTACAGTCCCTGGGCACTTCTAGTGCGCTCTACTATGGGCTTACTAGTAAATCAAATATGCCAATCATGGATGAACCAATTACATACACATTTTGTAAAGGAGCACTTGCACTTTAGCACTGGTTAGCAGTGATAAAGTGCCAGAGTAACAAAAACAGCAAAAACAGAGTCCAGCACACATCAACAACCTGGGAGACAGAGTCCAGCACACATCAACAACCTGGGAAACAGAAGCAAAAAGTTAAGGGAGACCACGCCAAGGATGAAAAGTCTAACAGTCACACATCGCCGCTCTCCATCACATCATACCTCAAGCATTGGGCAACCCCCCTCCTCCACTACTTCCCTATTTTAAAGAACTTGGGTTCCAGTTTTATGTCTTGTTCCTTGCTGCCGCCCTCTATCTGAATTCCCTAAAAGCTGAAATAGGAATCAAATACGCTAATTGACACTTGGTGAGATAAACAAGTGCTAATTAATAATTCACTGTTAATAGCAATCATCTCTCAATCGCAGATTACTCCAACTCCTTAACCTGCCTTGTTTTACAAGTTTACAATGATGCAACAACCATCTTTGCCCGAAAGCTCCTCCAAGGCATGCATCAGCATAGCATAGCTTTTTCTTATAACACAAATAATTTACAGTGAGCAAAAATAAAAGAAAAAAATGAATGGAAATTGAGAAAAGATGACCTGGTAATATAAAGAAAGTTAGCTTTAAAATAAAACTTGCAATTTTGTTTGTCCTGGTGAGCACATTTTGCCCAGTCACAAGCCTTCTATTTACGGGGCACTGGAAGTTAAAAACAACAAATAGTACCTTGATCACTCCAGGAGCAGCGGATGGGCACTAATTATGTTATTAATTAGTTCTTGATCCCTGCTCCACACAGAGAAACAGAAGTGATGGCAGATATACCTTGACGAATTACTAGGCTGTAAAGAAGAGTGCCACACAAACCAATAAAGGGTGAGCGACAGGCAAGCTCCAAGCCCTTTACTGAACAAAACAGACTCACAAGTGAGACACATGCGCCAGCGCATGCACTCGCAGGCTCGACCCTAAAAAAGAGTGTCTTATAAGGACTCATGATACCACGTGTGAACTCTGTTGCCACAACTCCAGGAATTTCTGTACAAAGGCCCTTCAACCTGCCCTGGGGAATGCTAAAGATAAAAACAGGAAACGACAAGAGATCTTTAATTATAAATCACGCAATCTTACCTGTGATGAAATACAGGTTGCTGGAGGAGCAGGAGACTTACTGATGTGGAAAGAAAGCGTATCAAATTACTGTGGCCGCCATTTAAAAATATCAAGGCTTTGCAGAGGGCCTCTCTTCTGAAGCCCGTCAGAAAACACAAACTGGTCAAGAGGTGGCACCATCAGTTGCCTTGGGTATCAAGACTAGGCGGTGGACATTTGGACGCCAATAAAAGCTGCTCCTCAAAGCACGGAAGTGTGGAGAAACTTACTTCCATCACGTGGGCATGTGCTGTAGCCAATGGAGCAAATCTTGCTGTTCCCCTCTAAAATAGAGTGAGCTGCTAGACTGCTGTTTCATGTTGCCGAACGATAAGTGTTTCCAGCAAGCATCTTCGGGCCCATAATCACATGATCCGAATGGGCCTATCACATTTATGGATAGGCCCATTTATGGCAGCCATGTCAAAGTACATGCTTGAGTGTAGACTAGACTGCCAAACTTGGGTCAGTGAGAGCTCTACAGGGAAAGGGTCCCTGATGAACCTATTATTTAATATACACACCATATAGGGAATCACAATCTAAACTTAAAAATACAAATGAATTGTGCTTTAAAGAGGCACAATGGCTAATCCCATTGCACATTCTCTTCTCTGATGTTTCATTACCTGGCCACTAAAGGAATATCATAGAAATGTTCATAACACAAGGAACAGACCAGAAAAGTAAATTTATGGTAAGGCCCACATTTCATCTTGGTCATTTAGACCATTCCTAGCTGTCCTGTACTTCTCTATCTTTTGTGCCTTAATTTTGAGCAACATATTAACCACAAAGACTGTTCTTGGTTTCTTTTGCATCACATAAAGGTCATTGACCATTGGATATTGTTTTCTGTTTGTTTCAAGTTTAAAAAATGTTCAACAAAAGAAGCACCAACAGTTGAACATCTTATTCTCGATCTGTGTTTCAATATTCTTGCTTTCACGGTTTGCGTACTTTTGTCCAATGTATACAAGTCTGCAGGGGCATTGGATATTATAAACCACATTTTTGGTATTACAGTTGGAAAACATTGTCTGTTGATGTGTCATTCGATTGATGTTAATGCTTTTGGTATTACTGGTATATGGGTAAGCACTGCATTTATTTCATTTGAAGTGGCCCTATATTGGTGGTAAACCAATCATATCTCTTAAGTCAGTTTACTTGTCTGGGGGTCGTTAAGCTTTGACTAAGTGGTTGCAGAGATTGTTTCCTTTTTTGACAGCAAACAAGGGTCTTAGAATATTTAACAGAGCCAAAATATTCCAGTATTGTTTAATATTATTTTAAATCTTATTTGCTTTAGGATTTAAGTGATCACACAAGTAAGTGGGGAAGATTATTGACGTGATTTGGGGGTTAACAGCGTCTCTTGTGGAGTGTACCAAGCTCTTTTACATGAAGAGTTCACAAATTTCTTGGGGTATCTTCTATTTACACTTTTTTCAATCAATTTGTTGGCATTATCAAAGTAGTCATCTTTACATGTACAATTTCTCTGAATACAGAGAAATTGGCCAAAAGGTAAATTCTCTTTCAATGTACATGGGTGGCCACTTGAAAAATGAGGGCTAGTATTGTGGTCTGTTGGTTTGGTGAATAGGTTAACTTCTAACTGGCCTTCTCTGTCTTCTATCCATAAATCAAGAAAACAATTTGTTTTTTCATGTTAAATTTCAGATCTGGTGTGCAGCCATTGAGCCATTCCAGAAACTCCCCTAACTTCTGCTCACTTCCTTGTCATAATAAAAGAACATTATCAGTGTAGCAAGCCCAGTGCATAATATGAGCGTTGTGTGGGTTCCGATTAGTATTTATCCATTGTTTCTCAAAATATGGCATAACCAAGTTTGCTACCTCGGGTGCGATGCTGCAACGCATGGCAACTCCCTTCACCTGTAGATAAAGGTTTTCTTTGAAGCTAAAAACGTTGTTATTCAGGCATAATGTGGCTAGACTGAATACAAATCAAATTCAGTGGGAAACTTATGTGATGTTGGTCTGGAGTCAAAAGTTTCCTCCTGGGAGATATTAGTGTAAAGGGTTTCAATATCTACTGTGACTAACATTTGTTTAGTCTCATCAAAAGGAAATCCTTCTATCTTATTGATAACATTCATAGAATCTCTGAGACACGCCCAAGTGTCTACCACAAAAGATTTTAGAAAAATACACACATAATAGGCTAGAGGTTCCAATATGGAACCACATGCAGAGATAATTGGTCTTTCTGGTGGATTAAGTGGGTGTTTGTGTATTTTGGGCAATATATACATATTAGGGATTCTACAGTCTTCTTTATTAAGAAATTCAAATTCCTTTCTACAGAGCCACCCTTGATCTAAGGCTTTCGAGGTCAATTAATACATTTTGACTGATAGCATTCTGATGGGGTTTCCTTCTAAAGGACGATAATGTGTGCAATTATTAACCTGGTGCATCACCTCTTGGTCATAGAGATCACTATCCCATACCATTATTCCACCCCTTTTATATTCTCGTTTGATGACTATAGATGTGTTGGTTGATAGATCATGCAGAAATGCCAGCTCTTCCTTACTACAGTTGGGTTTAAACTTCCACATACGGTTATTCATGTGGTCAATTTCTCTGATTAAAGTGCCTTCAAAAATGAGGACCAATAGGGCATATTGCTCTTACCTAGACACAAGGTGGGTTTATTTTTGAGGCTGCTAATATTACTATCTGCAGTCTGACTGTCTTCTGAGAAGAATGCCTTAAGGCTGATGTTGCGTAGAACCTTTAATACTTCAGTTTTTATCTCTACTGAGTCTGGAAGCCTCCTGGGTGCAAATAAGAGACCTGTGTTCAAGAGTTATGTTTCTGCTTCTATAAGGGTATATTTGGACAAATTATATATTGGGATAGATTCTGTAATGTTTTTTTCTTTCCTCCTTAAACTTTGTATGCTCTTCACCTGGTTCTGAGTTCACCTTGGTCTGTCCCTTGTCCCCTCCATATTCCTTCTTGCCCCCATGGCCTCCTCTGCCAAAAAAAGGATGTGCCTCATGGTACGGGAAGATGGAAGTGGCTGTTCCTGAAGTTTCCTGGTCAGAATCTGAAGAAATTTCTGAAAAAGTAATAAACTTTCTTGATGTGACATGGTGCAGTAAATATGGACCGCTTGGATTGTTGTTTTCATAGAAATCTTCCTTCAAATATGGATAGACATTTTCCAATTTAAAATGTTTTAGTCCGCTGGATACCTTTGACATTTTTTGGCTTACTGTGTGGATTTTAAAGTCTGATATAGTTTTCTGTACTGATTCTAATAATTGCTTTGCATCTTTAATGGTTGAGCCAGCAGATATTTCCTTTTCTATTCTGTCTAGCTAATATGTAATGCTGTCTTGAAAGACAATACAAACCAATCTCGAGAACACTTAGTACCCACCCAGCTGAATTGTGCTGAATAGGTTTTGTTGAAAATAAAAATAACTGGGATATATCTGACCTGTAATCCCTGAGGGATGGTATTATCTTTAAAATGCTCAAGTAACACTTGAGCGTACAATTGTGTGCATTTGTTTTTCTTTTTACGTTGTTTAAGTCTTTCTACTTTGTCTAGATTGGTTACTGTTGGAGTCACTTGATCTCCACTAAGTAAGGATGGATGTTCTAATAATCTATTGATTTGTGCTTCTGTGTAATGTACTGTGTATGGCTCTGACATGTTTCTAAATCATTCAACAAAACAAGCTTTTGAACAAAGCTTACTTAACTTTAAAACACTCTTTTTCTTAGAGACTTATGATACTCATATTTGAGCCACACATAAAGAGGTGCAATTGGACCATATGAAGTATAGGGGTTTGCCTAAGTAATCCCATATGTCCTGGGCATATATGTATACGTAAGAGAAAATAGGGGGGGGACAGTGGGAATGAAGGCTGGCTTCCAATTTATATTGAAAACATGAATTAGACACTGTACTTAATGGTGTAAAAATATCACCAAAAGAAACAATCAAATGTTATTATATGTAAGCTTAGGTCCTTGTGCTCATAATGTATCTTTTTCATACATCTTAACACAATGACGTACAAAAAAAACATATTAACACTTGATTACATATACTATACAAAACAATACATGAAAAACTAAACATTTAAAAGAAACATCTACTCCAGTCTTCCAACTCTGTGGCTTCACACCAATGTTTAACCATAAAGTCCACAGTTCTAGGTAATTTGGTCATGCGATACCGAATGAAAGTCACAAGTTCAGGCTGACAGCAATGGAGTGCAGGCCTCACATGGGGACCAGGTTAGTCCTGATGAAAGAGTTACCTTCTAAATTCCAACGCAAGGAGTCGAGTTCAGGGTGGAGGAAGAATGTTGCTGATGCCGTCACTGTAGCTGTCCTCCCAGCCCTGGCTTTAGCTTTGCAACGGACACAAAAGGCTGTTTGAAGTTCTTTATGTGTAAGCAGGACCCACCATAGTGATGTGTTAGTGGGCTGTGCACAGCTCCTCCCACCACCCACCCTGCCAGTGATGGCCCACTCAGGCACACCTCTTTTGTGTTGCTGTCTGGGAGGGATATACAAAGGCCAACTGCAGGCACCAAATGGTTGGGACAAGACAATGCCGACTTTCTGAAAGTGGCATTTTCAGAATTGTGACTTAAAATCCAACTTTACCATGAAATAGTTTTTTAAAGTCAATTTCACAGATACCAAACTTGAAGTTCCTCCCTGCTCCCAATAAGAAGTTAGCACTTCTTACATATAATACGGTTACCCAATGTTATCCTGTGGAAGAGGTAAGTCTCACAGTAGTGAAAAACAAATTTGTGCAAATTTGTCAGAACATGTACAACTTTAAAGTACATCTCCACATTTTTTATTACAACACACCCTGCCCCATGGACTGTTTAAGGGTGATTCCTATGTAACAAAATAGGGAGTTTTAGACTTGGCAGAGGGATGACATTGCCAAGTCAATTGTCATTTTAAAACTGCTGGTAGCCTGCAATGGCAGACCTGAGACATGTTTTAAAGGGCTACATAAGTGGGTGGTACAATGAGTGCTGCAGGCTCAATAGTAGCATTTAATGTACAAGCCCTGTGTATATGTGTACCACTTTAATATGGACTTATGACTAAATTAAATATGTCAAACAGGTGCATGCCATTTTTACCATGTTTTAGGGAGTGAACACAAGCACTGTAGTGCTGGTTAGCAGTGGTAAAGTGCACAGAGTACTAAGGCCAACAAAAACAAATTCAGAAAATCGGAGGGTGAAGGCCAAAGGTTTGGGGGAAGACCACTCTAAGACTGACAGATCTAACCACCCACACACATCAAGATTTCTTTGGCATTATTGACCTTTCTGTGCAAGAACCCAGATGGTCAGGTTCAGTAGGACAGACTGATCTCTTCCTCAGGTCTAGTGGAAACATGTTTTCATACTCTTTGGGCTCGTCTGGGGACACAACTATTCTCACGAAAGGATGTGAAATGCCTCCTGTTGGGTAGTTGGAATGATGAAACTCTATCTAAATATATTACACTTCTATAGAGTTTAGGCCAGGCAGTTGTGAGACACAATGTTTCTCACCACTGGAGGGCTTGGGACCGTCCAAAGGAAGATGAGTGGAAATTAGATACATACTGATGCATAGCTGCTGGGAAACATATTTATAAGGGCCAGGCATCCCTGAAAAAGTATATTAAGGCTTGGTGGTTTTAGGGAGCTTATCATACCCTCAGCTGACACATGATTGATTGAGCGGGATGAGGGAATGGCCTAACCTCTGATATGAGACAGAGAAGATCCATAAATCTGGTTTAGACTGCCCTGTGCTTTACCTGCTAGTCTAGCTGGTATGTTGTAGTTCGGATATGATGTATTTTGCTGTGTGTGATAACAAACCTTGTTAATGTTGCATAACATACACCCTGCCAGCTCTGTATCATAGTTATGGGTGATAGGTACTGGTGTCATGTTTTATTTTTGTTTAAAAGCTAGCGAAGGATTTAAAAAAATATATTTGTGTGATTAGCCTCTAGAATTTGCAGCCACAGGAAATCAGAAGTAATTAGAGTGTGTGTGTAGAATTGTGCAATATTGTCTTGGGTAATGTTGCCCGATCAAGCAAAATGTGATTTGTTACACACAAATGGTGATGGAAGCATGTTTGCAGATAGTCTAATTAGTAGCATTCCAATCACTCGGTTTTTGCCAACTGGGCCTTTTTAAACAGCGGCTCACCCTATGCAAAACAGTACTGACCATGTCCATGTGTTATCAGTCCATTTTGAACTACCAGGTAAGACCTTCTCCGGAAGGGATCACAAGCAACCCCAAGACAAGACTCTGCCTCATTAGGCATTTTCAGTCTCATTCCTATTGTCATTAATTTGCCTGTGGTTTTTGTATGCAATGTTTCAAAATGTTGACAATAGGTAACAATGTCTATGGACTCTACAATCTTTTTAAGCAGTAATATTGATTTGTTAAACTGGCCACTTCCTGTCCACCGTGCTTGAATCTACGAGCTACAGGACGTGACGGATTAGGTCCACAGAGATTGTACCAGGGAGGTCATTGTCTGGTGATACTTTAATGAGGTGCATGTCTCCGAATACCCAGGAGGTGGACATTGCATCCCATGTAGGTTTTAGTAAATGCAACTGAGCATACCCTTCATAGCTCTCCAGCTGCTGCTAATGTTCTAGCAGTAGAATGCAGGTAAAGTGAACTGGTAATGCCAGGAGGATGTTTAAGGGCCACACCAGGGCTTGCACTGTACTAATCAGAAGGTAAATTAATTATGCTGATGTTATTGTAAGGAATAAATATTGATGTAGATACAGCATAAAACATAATGACGTGGTGAAACAAATCACACTATCATCAGCAATTTTCCCAGAAAACAATATTCAATAGATTTGGCATGCAAATGCAGCTAACTTGAAAAAAACTAGCACAGTATGTGTAATGGGAGATTTTGGATATGTAGGCGGATGGTACAGATTTTTCACATATCTATAAATTAGCAGTAGAAGTAGGTAAGGGGATTAGTGGTGATCGGGGAGAAAGTAACAAAAAACGAAACAACGGCAGATTGCCTTTAGAACTGTTTCTGACTTGATTAGACACTGCAGGCAAAAAACGAAAAGCAAAAAAAAAGCAGACGCTCGGCCTATTGTGATGACACATCCCCCGATCTCCACTTCTCCTGAGTGAGTCCCGCCAAGGCCGACCACCTCACCCTTTCACCTTTCATCCTCTGGAGGTCGGTAAATCAAGCTCCATTAACTGTTGTGTGCCTTGGACGAGATCACCTAGTCCTACACCCGGCCCACGGGGAGCGCTGGCGCTCTCCCGTGGGCCCCCCACCCACACCCCCGGTCCTGGATGGAAGGGGAATCCCTTCCCCTTCCACCCCCGACCCCCCCCCCTCGGCAATCTGATGACATCAGCGCGCTCACAGCGCTCCGACGTCATCAAGTATTGCCGAGGATGCGCTGGAAGCCATTTGCTTCCAGCGCGTCGGGGGAGAGAACCCTAAAGAGGTAAGTCCTTCCCTTTTTGGGGGTTTTGGGGGGGAAAACAGACACGGGGGAAAGGAAAGTGTTTTTTCCTTTCCCCCTGTGCCTGTTTTCAGTGGATTCCTGCTCCTCGATCTCGGATGGGGCCCGCGATCGTGGAGCAGGGATCCCCACTAGGCACCAGGGATTTTTTTGTTGGCTTAGTTTTGGGAGCGACCCCTTGGGCAAGGGTCGCTCCCATTGGGGGCTATTTTTAATCCTATTTCGGCCCCCCCTGGGGGCAGATCGGCCGATTTTTCGGCCGATCTGTCCCCAGGGGGAGTCTGAAAACCACTAGACACTAGGGAATAAATTTTGGTTATGTTTTTGGGGAGCGATCCCTTGGGCAAGGGTCGCTCCCATTGGGGGGCATAATTAATCCTATTTTGGCCCCCCCTAGAGGCAGATCGGCTGATTTTTTTGGCCGATCTGCCCCCAAGGGGGGGTCCGAAAACCACTAGACACCAGGGAATTGATTTTTGTTATGTTTTTTGGGAGCGACCCCTTGTCAAGGGTCGCTCCCGTTGGGGGCTATTTTTTATACTATTTCGGCCCCCCCTGGGGGCAGTTCGGACGATTTTTCAGCCGATCTGCCCTTAGGGGGGGGTCCGAAAACCACTAGACACCAAGGAATTAATTTTGGTTATGTTTTTGGGGAGCGATCCCTTGGGCAAGGGTCGCTCCCATTGGGGGGCATAATTAATCCTATTTTGCCCCCCCCTAGAGGCAGATCGGCTGATTTTTTGGGCCGATCTGCCCCCAAGGGGGGGATCCGAAAACCACTAGACACCAGGGAATGGATTTTTGTTATGTTTTTTGGGAGCGACCCCTTGTCAAGGGTCGCTCCCGTTGGGGGCTTTTTTTTATTCTATTTCGGCCCCACCTGGGGTCAGATCGGACGATTTTTTGGCCGATTTGCCATCAGGGGGGGTCCGAAAACCACTAGACACCAGGGAATTTATTTTTTGTTCCCCTTTTTTTGTTTTGTGCTGGGGTGCCCCCTTTTGCCCCCTTTGGCAAGAGTCGCCCCCTAAAGGGGGCACATTAGTGATGGACATTTCTGCCCACCTTGGAGGCAGATCGGCCTATTTTTTTAGGCCCATCCGCCTTCAAGGGGGGCAGAAGGCACCAAGATGTCAGAGATTTCTTTTTTTGGTTCCCTTTGTTTTTTTTGTGCTGGGGCACCCCCATTCGCCCCCTTTGGCAAGGGCTGCCCCCCCCCCCAAACAGGGTACAGAGCTGTCGGCCATTTCTGCCCCACTTGGGGGCAGATCAGCCTATTTATTCTTAGGCCCCTCTGCCTCCTAGTGGGGCAGAAGCCACTTAGGCACCAGGGACAATTTCTAAGTTCTTGGTGGCGGGGTGTTTGTCAACTGGCAAAGTATTTGTATTTGTGATTATAACAGTTTATTTCTTCTTTTTGTTCTAGTTCAAAGCTTTTGCTTCTTTTGCTGTGGATCCTTGCGATTTTGGCAGTAGTTGTCCTGCGGTTGGCATAGTTGCATGTTTTAGGTAAGTGAAAGCAATTTACTCCAAAGGAGTATTGTTGACATGCATGAATGACATGTTTGTAGGTGGTGTACTAAATGCAGTATTGTGTGTGAAATTGTCCTTAGATTTGAGCACAATGATATTTGTGCTGTCATATGTCTAATTTTCTTTTTTCTTTTTAGTGGGATATCATTGGTAATTGCTGTGTCTGTGCAGAGTAGTTGCTTGCTGGTGAGTAGCTTTTTCAGGCATGTGAGTGGTATAGATTTTTTAGTACATAACTCTTTGTGATAAAGCTACACTTTGTTTATTACTTATTTTAGTGTTAGTTGTTGTTGGCAATCCATTTGTTGTTAGTGAGGATCATGGCTAGCCGCAGAGTGACCGCTCAGCAGGTTGTTGGCATGCTCTTTGAGTCGTCTTCAGACCATGATTACGAGACTGACTCTGCAGCTGAGGCAGAGGAGGAAGTGAGAGATTCTGGCAGTGAGTTTTCTGTCCGAGAGGGCTCTTCTGATGAGGAAGCTACTCTCAGTGCAGATGAAGGGCCTGTTTTAGAGGAGGACATTGATGTGCCAAGGGTGCAGCAGCCTGGGGCTGAAGGGTTTCCCATTAGAAGACCTGACACCTGGATTGCCCCAAACATGGAGCAGCCACAGTTACCTGCATTTACTGGTCTCCCAGGGTGTAGAGTCAATACGGAAAACTTTTTGCCTGTCCATTTCTTTCACTTGTTTATGGACGATGTATTTTTGGAAGAGATTGTGGAGCAGACTAATTTGTATGCAGAGCAATATTTGAGGGACAACGCTGCCAGACTTAGGCCTCAGTCTAGAGCTACTCAGTGGGTTCCCACATATCTGGAAGAGATGAAAAGGTTTTTAGGTTTGACTTTTTTGATAGGGTTGATCAGGAAGCCGTCACTGGCTTCTTATTAGTCTACTAATCCCTTGATGGCAACGGCTATATTTCCTGCAACTATGCCACGTAATCGCTATTTGCTTCTTCTTCGTATGCTGCATTTTGTAGACTATGCTTTAGCCTTGCCATGAGATCACCCTGATTGTGACCGTCTTTTTAAGATTAGGCCTGTCCTCGATCATTTTTTAGATCGGTTCTCAGAGGTCTATGTTCCAGGCAAAGAGATAAGTGTGGACGAGTCTTTGGTCCTTTTCAAGGGGCGTTTAGTTTTTAAACAGTGCATTCCTAGTAAGAGGGCACAGTATGGGATTAATTTGTATATGCTGTCAGAAAGCGGTACAGAATATGTGCATAATTTCCGGGTCTACACTGGTAGGGATTCCAGTATTGACCCTCCTGGTTGTCTGGCCACATTTGGAGTTAGCGACAAAATTGTGTGGGAACTTGGTAGATGACTGTTTAACAACGGTCACCATTTGTACGTAGATAATTTCTACACTGGAGTGCAGTTGTTCAAGGAGTTGTTTAGAGTGGACACTGTTGCTTGTGGCTCAATCCGTTCTAACCGGAAAGGCTATCCAAAGGAGCTTTTCTGTAAAAAACTTGAGAGGGGACAGTGCAGTGCCTTGCGGAATAATGAGCTGCTAGCTCTGACATTTTCGGACAGGAGGGATGTGTACATGTTATCTACCATCCATGATGAGAGTACTTCCCCTGTGACTGTTTGGGGTCAGGTTGTGGAAGTGCGCAAACCTGCGTGCATTTTGGACTACAATAGGCACATGGGTGGTGCTGATAGAGTAGCTTAGAGGTTGGAACCTTACACTGATCTTCGTAAGTCTTACGTGTGGTATAAAAAGTTGGCCTTACATTTATTTCATTTGGCAACTTTTAATGCTTTAATTGTGTTCAAGGATTGTTCACCTGAGTCAGGATGACATTTGTTAATTTTCAGGAGTCAGTGATAGAGAGCCTTATTGTGGGGGAACAGGCAAGAGTTCCTAGAGTAGAAGTGGTGGAGGATGTGGCTAGATTGAAAGATCGGCACTTTCCAGATCACATTCCTCCCACTCCCAAAAAAGACTTGCCCACAAAGAAATGTAGAGTATGTGCCCGGAGAGCAATCCGGAGGGAGAGCCGGATGTACTGCCCGGATTGCCCTTCAAAGCCTGAGCTGTGTGTGCCCGGCTGTTTTAGAAGTTACCACACCAAGAAAAACTTTTGGGAAATACCGTGAACGTAAACTGCCTATTTTATATTTTCATATGTTCACTTTCACGTTTGGCATTACTCTCATGTATTTAGTTAGAGCTTTTGAGTTTGTAGTTTTGTACTTATTTTATAATTAGTTAGTGGTTTCCTTGTTGTTTATAAACAAAAAAAAGTGATGGCGGTGTGCGTGGGGTGGCGCTTGGCTGGCGGTGTGCATGGGGTGGCGCTTGGCTGGCGGTGTGCGTGGGGTGGCGCTTGGCTGGCGGTGTGCTTGTGGTGGCGCTTGGCTGGCAGTGTGCGTTGGGTGGCGCTTGGCTGGCAGTGTGCGCGGGATGGCGCTTGGCTGGCGGTGTGCTTGGGGTGGCGCTTGGCTGGCGGTGTGCGTGGGGTGGCGCTTGGCTGGTGGCATGGGTGGGGTGGCGCTTGGCTGGCGGTGTGCGTGTGGTGGCGCTTGGCTGGCGGTGTGCTTGGGGTGGCGCTTGGCTGACGGTGTGCGTGGGGTGGCGCTTGGATGGCGGTGTGCTTGGTGTGGCGCTTGCCTGGCGGTGTGTGTGGGGTGGCGCTTGGCTGGCGGTGCCAGCCAAACGCCAGTCCACACACTCATCTGCTGGTGTGATTGCTGTAACAGGCATGTGGGCGTATGAAAGTGATGGGCCCTTGAGTGGCGCTGTCTGTCGATGCGAGTGTTGTAATGTGCTGGGCCCGTGGCTGGCGGCGTGAATGGTCTTGTGCATGTCATGTATGAAAGGTGTGTGAATGGACTGTAAAGCGGTTGGTGCCTTGCCGTAGCTTTACAGCTCACGAGCTGTGAGTCATTGGTTCAGGTTTTTGGCCTTTCAGTTATTCACAGTCCATTTCACTTTTGTGAAATCTCTTGTTAATAAAATTTGATCTACTGAACCATCACTCACCCTCGTGCCAAACCCAACCAGTATGTGTGGTAAAAATTAAAAAACCTGCTCCGCTGTAATCAGGCGTTGCAGCACACTTGTGAGACGCTAGGTGTCTGAGGTGGGACCCCGATGATGAAGCATGCCACCAACTTGGTTGGTGGGTGAGGGGTCTTTTTCACATAACCTAAGTGCGTTTCTTTTCACAATTTTTGTGTTTGGCACATCACAGACGTATGTGGACACATCAAAAAGATATATTACAAAACTACCTGTGTTTGGGGGGAGGGTGCACCTATGTTTCTATGTTTTTGGTCCTGACGAGTCCAGGGAGGTGTGGCTTGTGTGGATCCCCCAACATTTTCTTACCCAGACTCCTCTAAAAACCTCAAAATTTGCTTACAAAAGCATATTTTCCTGACTTTTCTTTGTACGATCACCGCTCCAGCACAAAAGTCCTACTCCCCAGCATTCCCCTCAGTCTCCCAAGTAAAATGACACCTCACTTGTGTGGGTCCCCAAAGCAGAGTCAGCCTGAAGATGTATAAAAGAAGAATATGTGCTTATCAACTCGCTGTGCTATCCCCATAATCTCTACAAGTTTGTAGCCTTTTTCTGTTGCAGGCACCTGGCCCACCCACACAAGTGAGGCATCATTTTTATTGGGAGACTTGGAGGAACGCTGGGTGGAAGGAAATTTGTGGCTCCTCTCAGATTCCAGAACTTTCTGTCACCGAAATGTGAGGAAAAAGTGCTTTTTTAGCCAAATTTTGAGGTTTGCAAAGGATTCTGGGTAACAGAACCCGGTGAGAGCCCCACAAGTCACCCCATCTTGGATTCCCCTAGGTCTCTAGTTTTCAAAAATGCACAGGTTTGGTAGATTTCTTTAGGTGCCGGCTGAGCTATAGGCTAAAATCTACAGGTAGGCACTTTGCAAAAAACACCTCTGGTTTCTGTAGTAAAATATAATGTGTCCACGTTGTGTTTTGGGGCATTTCCTGTCACGGGCACTAGGCCCACCCACACAAGTGAGGTATCATTTATATCGGGAGACTTGGGTGAACGCTGGGTGGAAGGAAATTTGTGTCTCCTCTCAGATTCCAGAACTTTCTGTCACCGAAATGTGAGGACAAAATTTGTTTTTTTAGCCAAATTTTGAGGTTTGCAAAGGATTCTGGGTAACAGATCCTGGTGAGAGCCCCACAAGTCAGCCCATCTTGGATTCCCCTAGGTCTCTAGTTTTAAAAAATGCACAGGTTTGGTAAGTTTCCCTAACTGCCGGCTGAGCTAGAGGCTAAAATCTCTAGGTAGGCACTTTACAAAAAAACACCTCTGGGTTCTGTAGAAACATGTAATGTGTCCACGTTGTGTTTTGGGGCATTTCCTGTCACGGGCACTAGGCCTACCCACACAAGTGAGGTATCATTTTTATCGGGAGACTTGGGGGAACGCTGGGTGGAAATAAATTTGTGGCTCCTCTAAGATTCCAGAACTTCCTGTCACCGAAATGTGAGGAAAACGTGTTTTTTTAGCCAAATTTTGAGGTTTGCAGAGGATTCTGGGTAACAGAACCTGGTGAGAGCCCCACAAGTCACCCCATTTTGGATTCCCCTAGGTCTCTAGTTTTCAAAAATGCACAGGTTTGGTAGGTTTCCATAGGTGCTGGCTCAGCTATAGGCGAAAATCCACGGGTAGGCACTTTGCAAAAAACACCTCTGTTTTCTGTAGAAAAATGTGATGTAGCCATGTTGTGTTTTGGGGCATTTCCTGTCACGGGCACTAGGCCCACCCACACAAGTGAGGTATCATTTTTATCGGGAGACTTGGGGGAACACTGGGTGGAAGGAAATTGGTGGCTCCTCTCAAAATCCAGAACTTTCTGTCACCGAAATGTGAGGAAAAGTTGTTTTTTTAGCCAAATTTTGAGGTTTGCAAAGGATTCTGGGTAACAGAACCTGGTGAGAGCCCACAAGTCACCCCATCTTGGATTCCCCTAGGTCTCTAGTTTTCAAAAAGGCACAGGTTTGGTAGGTTTCCCTAGGTACCGGCTGAGCTAGAGGTCAAAATCTACAGGTATGCACTTTGCAAAAAACACCTCTGTTTTCTGTAGAAAAATGTGATGTGTCCACGTTGTGTTTTGGGGCATTTCCTGTCGCAGACGCGAGACCTACCCACACAAGTGAGGTACCATTTTTATCGGGAGACTTGGGGGAACATCGAATAGCAAAACAAGTGTTATTTCCCCTTGTCTTTCTCTACATTTTTTTCTTCCAAATATAAGAGAGTGTGTAAAAAAGACATCTATTTGAGAAATGCCCTGTAATTCACATGCTAGTATGCGCACCCCGGAATT